>NC_030817.1:53145549-55545549 GCF_001704415.2 Capra hircus
TATGTTGCATACAGTAGTTAATTACCCTGAAAATTCTGTGGAATAGGCATATTTTGTCCACATGTGCTAATTGGTGAAAGAACTTTCAGAAGTAATGTAATTTGTGCAAGCTGCTCAGCCAATAATTTTCAGAACTGGGACTGGTACCTGCTGACTATTAGGACAGATCAGTTAAATGGGATGAGGGGGAGGGGCTTTATAATTAGTGGCCAAGTTGTTTCACTTCATCATGAGCATCCTTACAATTTATGCACCCTAATCACTTCTCCTGAACAGTGGGATGGGTCTTTAGTTGAGTTTCTCGTCCCTACTATCCCGTCAAATATATCACACTATAAGAGCAATCCCCATTTCTTCACACACAGAATCTCTGGCTCTTCCCCCTATCAGCTGGGTAATGCTGGGAGACCCACTTACCTTCCCTGAGGACTAGTTTCCTGTTCTATAAACAGGGATGTATGACATTGCCTTGTAGGCTCTGATCAGGATCACACAGGCTTCATGGAGAGAGCCTAGCACAACTGCCACTAACCAGAAAGCTCAATTAAGAGCAATTGCTATTGTTATTGCCATTCCTTTCTGTCATTCATACCTCACAACTCCTTGAAAGCACAGCTGATGAGGTCTGCTGGGAGGTCAACTGTCGAAGGAGGATAAGGTCAGGCTTAGAATTTCGTAGACCTAACTGGATTGGTGAGTTTGCCACTTATCGTATTGTGATGTTGGGAAAATCACTTACCTTTCGAGCCCTCAGCTTTAGCAATGATAAAAATTGGGTGTGATAACACTGTATGAGCACTTAAGAGTTGGTGAACACTTCCCTGGTGGTCCAGTGGTTAAGAACACAGCTGCCAATCCAGGCGAGATGGGTTCAGTCCCTGGCCCGGGCAGATTTCACATGCTGCAGGACAACCAAGCCCATGTGCCACAACTTCTGAGCCCGAGCACTAGAGCCCAGGGGCAGCAACTACTGAGCTCACATGCCCTAGAGCCGTGCTCCACAGCAGAGTAGTGCCTGCTTGCCACAACTAGAGAAAGCCCATGCACAGCAATGAAGCCCTAGCACGGCCAAATTAATTAATTAATTAAAAATTAAAAAAAGAATATGAGTGACCTAAAATTTCTAAAAAAGAACTGGTAAAAGTTCTAAATGTGATAACACAGAGAGAACCCCTAGTACTGCATATGACAAGCAGATCCTCTCATTAACCAGAAAGAAAAGGAGGGGCTACTATAATACTGCCTGCATTCCATGCCAGGCATGCGCTAAGTGTTTCACATACATTCTTTGCTCTAACCCTCCACAGCATCCCTATTAGGTCACTCCCTGAATCTCAGTTTTATAGATGAGAAAAGTGAGGCTTTTCTAGTTGTCATGTATGGATGTGAAAGTTGGACCATAAAGAAAGCTGAGGGCCAAAGAATTGATGCTTTTGAACTGTGGTGTTGGAGAAGACTCTTGAGAGTCCCTTGGACTGCAAGGTTATCAAACCAGTCAATCCTAAAGGAAATCAGTCCTGAATATTCATTGGAAGGACTGATGCTGAAATTGAAGCTCCAATACTTAGGCCACCTGATGCGAACAACTGATTCATTGGAAAAGATCCTATGCTGGGAAAGACTGAAGGCAGGAAAAGAGGACGACAGAGGATGAGATGGTTGGATGGCATCACCAACTCGATGGACATGAGTTTGAGCAAGGTCTGGGAGTTGGTGATGGACAGGGAAGCCTGGCATGCTGCAGTTCATGGGGTCGCAAAGACTCGGACATGACTGAGTGACTGAACTGAACTGATGCTTAGGGAAACCATGCAATTACAGAGAAAGTAGCTGGGCTGATATTTTAACCAAAGCAGCTTCCCTCTGGAAATAGTGCTCCAAGTGGGCTTAGATAATTACAGAGCCCCTTTCCTCCCTCTATGAAGACGTCACTGACTAATGAGGGGAGCTCCACTCCCCTCATTCCCGCCCCACAGACTCAGCACACAAACACACAACTGCTAAACTCAGTCATACTAGGAAACCTTTCAAGCATACATCTATTGTTGGCACCTACAAGTGTGCCCTTGTTTCTATTACTTGCATTGCTATGTATCCCTCTCTTTTGTCATCCACCCTCCTTATATTTTCTCAAGAACCATGATCATATTATTTATTTCCCTTGCCTCTCACTGAAGTTCAAAGCCAATCAGAAAGCATTAGTAAGGTTGTTGATGGAGCAAATGTGGTCACAGGGTTTGTACCATCACATGAAGGATGATTCATGTATGCCAAGGGCTCGTCTTCATTTTAAAGATAGAACACATAGCTGCCATGTCCCATCATTTCCACATAAACTCCAGACCATGTCATATTGAACAGAACAGAAGCTGGGCTTCCTTTGTGGCTACTAGAAGTCCTAAATGGATGAACGCTAGGTCAGAATGTTACCATTAATTATTTTTTACTGTCTCTTTTTTTTGACTACCTACTCCCTGCTGTTGATTCAGCATCTTTCCAATATCTCAGGGACTCAATGTCAAATGATTCCTTCCCAGATATATTTCTAATCTCCACACCCAAGTTTTAAAACACATATGTCATACAAGGAATCTAAGAAATCCCCTGTTTTGTTTAGTCTGATAATCTTAGCCAGAAGCAATTAGAGAGCTGTATTAGTATTTGGTTCGTTTCAAAATGTTTGGGCATGCTTTGGGTTCTGAAAATCCATATGGTAACTCTTGGGAAGAATCCTTAGGGCCCCTTAGGGGTGTGCTTCTGTACCCAGGCGACCAGAGCAATGCCTACTGACAAGCATGTTACAAGCACAGCCAGTCTGTGGAAGGACTAATTATGGGAAAGAGTAGTGCTTCTCTTTTCTCCATTGCTGGTTAGAATCTACTGCAAGTGGAAAGTGGCTTTTGCACTCCCCACCACCGATTTGATGGGCATGAGTTTGAGCAAGCTCTGGGAGTTGGTGATGGACAGCAAAGCTTGGCGTGCTGCAGTTTGGGGTCGCAAAGAGTTGGACACGACTGAGCAACTGAACTGAACCTTGGCTTTCTGCTCCCTCTTTTGCATACACTTCTTCTTTTATGTTTTGAAACCACTGGTTTTTTAAAAAATATTTTAAAAATATTTATTTGGCTGCACCAGGTCTTAGTTGTGGCATGCAGACTCTTAGTTGCAGCATGTAGGATCTAGTTCCCTGACCATGGATTGAACCTGAACCCCCTGCACTGGGGGTATGGAGTCTTAGCCACTTGACCACCAGGGGAGTCCCCCTTGAATACACCTCTGGAAGTAACTCATCAGTACACCAAATGCAAAGAAATACTCTTCCATAAAACACAAGTGGACACTGAGGGTCTGGCATTGCTCTCTCAGGGATTAACTGGTAACAAATGGCATTAAAGCCTTTATTTTATTTTTTTGCCACACTGCTTGGCTTGCAGGATCCTAGTTCCCTAAACGTGGGCCTAGCAGTGAAAGCGCCTAACCTCTGGACCTCTGGGAGTTCCCAAGCCTTTAGCCCTTAATGCAATGAAACCACGACCTCTCCCGTGTACTCCTTTCCAAGGAAGGCGCATATACACACAGATGTATAGCTTTTAAAGGCAGACAATAGAAGCTATGACAAGAAAAAAAAAAAATCTGTAAAGAGTTTTGTCAATAACCCCCTGGCAAGGATGGGTCTTTCTCCTTTTGAAAGCCATGTGCTCAGACATTCCAAGTTCCAGAACTGTTTGGTGAACTCCAGGGCAAAATGGGAATGACATTCCCGGGATTTACTACATTGAGTGACTTTTACATTAAGTACATCTTCCATATCACCAAGAGGTTTCCTCTGGTCTGTAAAGCCCCCCGCCTTCCAATACTGATAGCACTTCTTGCCAGACGGGAAAAAAAAATTGCTTTTTAAATATTGACTTTCTCAGTCACTGCCAAGTCGACCCAGTCAGCTGTGAACCACATTTGTTGCTGCCATCTTATTTAGATCTTGAACTCCGCCACTTGCCAAACAGCATCTCTAAGGCAAAAGCAAAGTTACAGTCATGACCCAGAGCTGAGATACTAGGCATCCAAGCCAGGAGCAAAGGAATCACTGCCTTACTTCACTTTAGGAGTCACTACTGAACCTCAGACTTTTCTCTGCAATGCTCCTGAGCCCACCTTGCCCTGTGAAGTTCTTCTTTATCCTCCCCTCCTCCTCCTCATCACCACTAACAATTCCACCCCCCACCCCCACCCCTTAGAGGGATCTTTGAGGGGAAAACAAATCTAGTGGTAAGTTCTTTTTTTGAAAATTGATTTCTTTTAATTGGAAGCTAATTACTTTACAATATTGTGGTGGTTTTTGCCATACCCTGACATGAATCAGCCATGGGTGTACATGTGTCATCACGACTAACAATTATTTTAAGAGTTATAGCTCTCCTCGTGGCTCAGATGGTAAAGAATCTGCCTGCAATGCAGGAGACTGAGGTTCGATCCCCGGGTTGGGAAGATCCCCTGGAGAAGGGAATGACTACTTACACCAGTATTCTTGCCTGGAGAATTCCATGGACAGAGGAGCCTGGCAGGCTACAGTCCGTGGTGTCACAAAGAGTCAGACATGACTGGACCAACTAACACTTTCACATGCTAGGCATTCTCTTAAATTATTTTTCATAGGACTACCTTCACTATTTCTAAGAATAACAGCTAATATACTTGGATAGTACACACTGTCAGGCACTGTCTTACAAATTTCACACACATAATCCTCACAACACCCCCAGGAGATAAGAACCCTTACCATTCCAGCTTCATAGCTGAGGAAATAGCACAGGGTAGTTAATACGTAAGTAAGTGAAGGGGCTGAACTTCAAACACAGGCTCCCTGGCTCTAGAGCCTGCTGTTCATACATGCCCTCTGATCCCAGGGGAAAGACAGACCTAGAGCAAGCAATCATATCTCCAGGTTTCTTTAGAGAGGGAGTCAAAAGGGGATTCTCTAGGGCTGAGTCTTGAAGGATGAGCAGGAGTAAGTCAGGGAGAAAAGAAAAGGTGAAGTGTTCGTGAAGGGAGGAACGGTGCACACACAGACCTGGGGGAGGGCTTACTCAGGGGACTCCAGGCAGTTCTTGAAAGTCAGAGCACAGGATGCAGAGGAGGAGGAGGAGGAAGAGATAAAAGTAAAAGGTACTGAACTCAGTCCATGGTGGCCCTGCTGGCTCGTCTAAAGTTAGACTGAATGAGAACAAGGACAGCCTCAAAATAATGTGAAACTAAGGGACTGTTACACATGGGTTTCCTTTTCAGAATGATCCCTCGGTAGCCCTGTGGCAGTCATGCTAGACAAGAAAGGGAAACTAGTTGGGAAGCTATAAGCATAATTTAGGTTTGACTGTCAATGTCAGTTATTATAAACTTAGGAGAAAATTCTCTTTCTTGACCACTTTGATATTGCTTTAATTAAAAATACCTGTCTAGATAGGGGATTTCTAAAGTCCTTGTCCTTTAGAGTATGGGTCCCCGACCCCAGGGCCACAGAGCAGAAGGTAAGAGGTGAGGGACTGAGTGAAGTTTCATCTGTCACTCCCCATCACTCCCGTTACTACCTGCACCATCCTCCATCCCCATTCATGGGAAAGTTGTCTTCCATGAAACCAGGCCCTGGTGCCAACAACTTTGGGGACCATTCCTAGAGTACTTCACTGCAGCCAACCCTTCTCCATGGAACTCACAGGATAGTATCATATCTTGAAATTAAATGTAAATGAACTCACCATTTCAAGTTTTATTATACTAGAACTCAACTACTTAGCTATTGTTGTTGTATAATATTAGTACTTACTTAATCAAAATATTAAGGGCTCATGTTTGTTAAATAAAAAAAAAATCTTTTCTATCATCATCCTCTTTTACATGAAGCAACTTTTACCATAGGACTTCAAAGTACATCCCTATATCTCTCTATTATGTCTCATTTTGGGCCATGGTTCTTAAGTAAAACAGTGCCCATAAGTGACCAGGAAGTCAGTCACAGGCTGGCTGACTTCTTACAACATCTGTGCAGATAAATGATACCATGCCTGGCTCAAACTAGATGTTCATAAGTTTTATTGAAAAGAAATGAAATCGATCCAATGAAAACCTATCATTGGACATAGGCACGAACAATTTTCATTTAATATTTCACAAACCTACACGTTGTCCCATAATGTCCTCACAAAAGTCTATGCCGTTTTACTTCTTTTCTTTGGAAAGGTCTCTTATCAGGATGCCTTACTACAGAAGCAGTGGTACAGTGATTCTGTAGAGGGTGATCCAACGACCAAGAGACTGACAATCACTGCTAAGGGACTTACAAGATTTAGAAGAATGATTCCTGATTATCCTCACGATCACAAGGAGCAGGACTGGGGGGCACTCGAAACAGTAGATAACTCAAAAATATTCCATAGACCACTAGGATTTTAGAGCCAGAAAACACTGGCCCAGAAAGGTGAAGGGATTTACCTGAGGTCACACAGCCAATTAACAGCAGCCTGATTCTTAATTCCTAGATCTGTATTCTTTTCACTATCCTATGCCGCCTGCTCATTTTGTATGAAAATATTAATAAAATATAACTAGAAACTTGATGGTCTATGAGTCAAAGATGTGTAAATAATGGTAAACCAGCCTCAAAAATCCTAATGTTTAGTCCTATTTTGATGTTTGCTTGTTGGACAGCCACTTAACGTTTTTGAATTTCAACATTCCTGTTGGTCATAGCCGTAAACCCAGCAGCTCTATCCATGAGGCTGGATGCTTCCTCTTCCACAGCAGCTTCCCCTCTGCTCAGAAATCTGTGTCTCCAAGCGCTGTCTTCACCTCAACCTACAACCTCCTTTTCCTTCTATCCTTTCATAAGCAAATTACCCAAAAGAATCTACACTCACAGCCCCTACATGCTCTGGGTCAAAGATGGCCCCACCAGTTCTTAGCTGTGCAACTTGGGGCAAGTCACTTAACCTCTCCATGGCTTGGTTTCCTTCTGTGTAAAACAGAACTATTAATAGTTCCTACAACCAGGTTACTGTAATGTTTAAATGAGATAACTGAGACAAAGCATATAAGCATTCACTCAACAAATAGTTATCCATTGCCTGTTCCAGGAGGGATTCCCGGTAGAGGGGCTAGAGCACTGACCCAGAATAAATGAGTTCTCATCTCCGCAAGGCTTCAGAATTCCACTTTTGGGAGTTGTTCTGCACCTCCTTAACTCCTGTTTGGATGCTTACAATAAGGCCCTTTACTTTCTTTTCAAACATTCATTTAAAAATTATTGCAGCATTTTTGGCTGCATCGGGTCTTAAGATGCTGCATTTGGGATCTTCACTGTGGCACACGGTCTTAGTTGCTCCACAGCATGTGGGATCTTATTTTCCCAATCAGGGATCAAACCCTCATCCCCTGCATTGGAAGGGTGGGTTCTTAACTACTGGACTACCAGGGAAGCCCCAGGCCCTTTACTTTCAAGTAAATAGAGTGTGCCTCTTTGCCTTAGAATTTAATGAAACTGCAGTGGATTCTTAAACAACATGAGGGTGAATTGTATGGGTCTACTTATATGTGGATGTTTTTCTAAAGTAAATATTACAGACTACACAATCTATGGTTGGTTGAATCCATGGATGCTGAACAGGCAGGTATGGAGGAACCTTATGTATGGAGAACCAGAGGGCTGGCTGTAAATTACACATGGATTTTTGACTACCCAGAGATTTAGTGCCCTTCACCCTGACCTTGTTCAAGGATCAACTGTACTGTTAAAATTGTTAAAAATTCAACACAAATATAAGGCATTTTATTAGTACTCCTCAAGTTTAAGCACAGATCTGGCAACCCAATCCCAATATTGTCTTTCCTTCTTTGGGATGCTGGAATCTATAGTAAATTAGAATCTTCCCCAGGTATCTGAATAACAAACCAAGTAAAAATTATACTACTTTCTATTCGAGTCCCCAGGCCACAAATGTGCAAATCGGTTCAAAGTGAAGTCTCCCTCAATGAGATTTTCTTAACTCTCTTTGGAATCTGTCTCCTCATGCTGACTTGGCCCCACTCTGTGCTATATTACCCTCGTGAGGCCAGAAGCTCCTGGAAGGCAAGGTGTGTATCTGGTTCACAGTCTCCCTCTCCCTGACACTCGCTCTGACGCAGAGCAGGCCTGTGCAGCTAGGTCTTGGTGACCAGGCACTAGGAACAGTGTAAGGGCTGAGCCCTCAGAGGGCAGTGTATGGTGATGGCCAGCTCTCTGCTACACTCACCACATTCTCCTTTTCGGCCCATCCATGTGCCTTATAAGTAAATAGAAAATGCTAACCTTAGCATATTCAAAAGAACGTTTTAGCATGCAGCAATTAGGTTATCTCTTGGTTATTTATTTCTTCAGCTTGTTATTAGCTCTGCGCAGAATATTATTCTAATTATGTCAGCCCAATCAGCAGTATTGCATGTCCAGGCTCATTTCCATTAGTTTGAGCTTTGTCTTTCACACTGTGATACTAATTCAATGAGACATCAAACATTTAAATCGACCCGGGATGCCGAGGTCAGGCAGTTTTGCCCTTCCACTCTATTAGCACTCGGGTGTAATTGTGTTTGTCACTCCCCACATGACGGATAGCATCAGGGTGACCATCGGAGCACAAATGAGCAATGTGCTAATATATTATTTTGTTCTATAATACCAATATGTGTTTATTCAGTGCTGGTGCTGGCCAACTTGAAACGGTCACTTTAATACAGCCTCATCAAATGCTGCTACTCCCAGTGAAGTATTTGGAACATTTGCTAGATTTTCAATGGGACCAAAGTAAGGAAAATAAAAATGGTTGCCAGGGAAAGGAACCATGAAAGTCTCAAAAGCCTCTAACAGCACCAGTGAGGGCTTGGAAATCATAAAAACTGAAGGTAAAATGCAACTTTCTTTCTCCTCAAAGCACTTTGCAAAGTCTTCTATTCTGTGGTTAACAATTTAAAAATCAAGGTGCAGCCTATGGTATCTGAACAAATACAAACTAGTGGGCACTGTTGATTTTCATGACTCTGTTTTTGACAGTGAGGAAAATGGAGGAAATCGATAAGCCGTGAAAAGAAAAGTTTTGGGCAGTCTGTTAGTGTGCTTTTGTTTCCATGACAGGTAGATATCTGACAACAAACTCTGTCCCTGAGACCTCAGTGAACCCCATCTGTGCTCTTGCCTGTTATTTACTCTCGTCATTAGGAGACTTAAATTTCAATATTAGTATAACATAGTGTCACCCAGAGAAATACAGTTTTGATCCCTGGGTGGGGAAGATCCCCTGGAGAAGGAAATGGCAACCCACTCGAGAATTCTCGCCTGGGAAATCCCATGGACAGAGGAGCCTGGTGGGCTACAGTCCATGGGGTTGCAGAGAGTCAGACACAACTTAGCCACTAAAACAACAACTAACTGTTACCCATAGCCTTAGTTTATTATTCCACATTTTAACATCTCAAAAGGTAACTAGGGAAGCTGGTTTGCCAAGAAGGCCAAGTCAATACAGCATACTGCCTGATCAGGAGGTACTGTGAATTCCAAGAGGAATTCTATTACTGGGTCTCAACGCCTTTTCACGATCACCATAGGGAAGACTTTGTCATTCTCACAGTGTAAATGAAAAACTTAAGGAACGTCCCAGGTGATCCATTGGTTAAGTCTTTGCCTTCCAATGCAGGGGGTGTGGGTTCAATCCCTAGTCAGGGAGCCAAGATCCCACACACCTTGTAGCGAAAAATCCAAACCATAAAATAGAAGCAATGTTGTAACAAATTCAATAAAGACTTTAAAATAGTCCACATTAAAAAAAAAAAAAATTAACCCTGGAGAAGTTGGTGTCTAAGCTCAAGATCCCATAGCTTGTCAATGACAATGCCAGAGCCGGGTCTGGGTTTTTAGATCCCTGTATGGTAATAACCAGTTCTAAAACCCTCAGCTGTCTGCCCCCATCTCTCAACTGCAGGCCAGAAGTTCAGGTCAGCCCTGCTCTGGTGACATCCCTTATCCAGGCTCTGCTTCAATCTTGGCTCCACACACAGTCCATGTAGCCTGGGCTTGGCTCTTTGCCCAGGTGGACTTATCTATCTTCTCCAAATCATAAACTTCTTAAACTAATGCTTGCATGTGCAAAGATCTGCACTGAAAGAACAGAAGAGGATAAATCATCCCTAACCTCTACTGATAGGTTCAATGAATTACACCAATATATGTTAATTGAAAATTTGCTCTTTATAAATATAGATAAAGCTAAAAAAGATAGAATTAAGTACTGTTTTAAAGTTTTTTTTTTTAACTCACCACTGCTTTAAGTGACCCTTTGATGTCTTTTTGTTCTATTGATTCTACCATTTTAAATGTAGATGCATCTTTTAATTTACTCTAAGGAATTAGCTGATAATCACCCATTTTCTGTTTTGGTCTCAGTTTTGCATGGCAGAATTGCCTCTAATGTAGATATCATCCAATTTTAAGATATAAAGTTTTAATAACTGGTCCCATATGAGGGAAAATGGGACTTTTAATTTTATTACTGAAATTCGATGAGGAAACTGAAAGCAAACTCATAAAAAAGAATTTGATGCTATTACTAGTCAACAGTTTGGATTCAAAAGAATGGGAGGAGCTTCATGTGGTTTAACAAATTTTCCCACAATAATTCTGCACATTGATACCTGCATACTGAAAGGAGCACATTAAACTTTTGTTCTCAAAAGATGAAGTTGAGCAGAAATGCAAGCAGAAATAAGAGACCAACTCCAAGGTGAAGGTCAGCTCCCTGAGATATGGACACAGAATCTTTGAGTTCACAGCACTTTGGAAAGGTGACAGGAGCAGTAAATAAACCATTGGATTAGATGAGAGGTCAGCAACCTTTTAAAAGGGGTGCGCTAAAGAGTTGACCCCTTTCTTTCTGGCATGCTACTCCCTTATGGACCATGTATTTGGTCCATAAGGGAGTAGCCAATGACCAGCCAATGATCAGCTCGGCGGCTGACCCTCCAGGCTACTGGTGGTCTAGCCATCCATGTGCGTGTCAGAGAGCTTGGCTTAACTGTCACCTCGGGCAGTGATCGGTCAGGCTCCCTTGTACCAATGTGGAGACGTGTGGTACAGAGGGGAAAATTCATCACACCAGCTTCCAACATACTTCTGATGACAAAGAAAGCACTAGAAGCATAAGATAGTAGATATGATAATAAAATAATTCATAAGATAGTTGTTTACCAAAAGAAAGTGGGAAAAGGCTAATAGACCAGAACATGAGAAAAATTAGTGATCATATCCTATGCTTTCTTCCCCTCCTATCAAAAAGAAATCAGACAAGGGAAATAATTGGACAAGTTTTCTCATGGGGGGAGGGTGGCACATGGAAATCACAGACTAGGAAATAAAGAAAAAAAGAAACCACAGTCAACATAAAATGCAAAAGTAGCCACTTATTTATGCACTCCTTCCATTTATAAAAGATATGTTTCAGCCTCCGGCTGCATGTACATAATAATTAGCGGTAATGAATATAAATGATACTCACAACTCAACCTGTTTACAGAGTCCCCACCCACACCCCTCTCCATGTTATTCAGGGAAGAACTGGGTTTGGAAATGAGATATATGCTGTGTTTTGGAGCTTGACGATGACTCAGATGTTATCAAAACTGAGGACAAGGAAATCAACTAGCAATTAACATGGCATGAAAAAGCCAAATTCAAAGAATTTGGCACTTGGAGTCCTAGGCACTGTCACAAAAGAGGACCCTCTTTCTCTGCAGATATTTGTCCAGAGAGTAATACAATTATTCCTGCATAGCCCAGCACCTGAGAGATGCTGAGGGCAGAAATTCAAGGAGCAACTGTAACAGCATAAGAGGTCTGACAAAAAGAACACAGAACATTAAAACAAAAAAAAAAAAGAAGAAAAGAATGACACCTTCTTAGTTTACTGGGACACTGCCCTCTGAGAACAGAAATAAACTACAAAGCTGTTTGCATTTATATGTCAAACTGAAGAAACTTTCCTAAAGTTTGCTTTTTAGTCATTCTTGACTATCTGTAACATATTAAGAGATGAGAGTGTAAAGCTAAGCTAAGAAGAACTGAAATGGATATCCTTCCTTTAAAGTTCACTCTCAAAGCTCACTTTATTCCAATAACTACTGGACTTACATGCTACTCTTATTTATTCTTCCAAACAAGAAAGGACATCTGGTTTCCTAACTGAGAGGATATCTGAAGCCAGAAATTCATATGTATAAGAAGTTAATAGTAACAGGACAAAGGCAAGAAGTAATATATAAAATGCTAGAGACCAAGTGTTAGTCATTCAATTGTGTCTGGCTCTTTGCAACCCCATGGACTGTGGCCCTCTGGGCTCCTCTGTCCATGAAATTCTCCAGGCAAGAATACTTGTGTGAGTAGTCATTCCCTTCTCCAGGGGATCTTTCTGACCCAGGGATCAAACCTGGGTTTCCTGCACAGCAGGCATGTTCTTTACCATCTGAGCTACCAGGGAAGCTGGAGACTAAAAAATCCCAGAAAATCAGATATAAAATCTCTTGAAAATAATATCCAAGGACTATTTAGTGTGAAGGAACACATCTTCATAAAACTCAATAAATATACCTGAGAATTTTACAGTACAAAAATGGGCTGGACTAGAAATGGAAAGATTACTGATGTTTGGTATGTTTTGTTTAGTAAGAAATAAAGAATGCCACACATTTTAGGAAAGGTTTGTATCCTCAGTTACGTACACAAAACAAAGTTTGAGGGTTTAAAAAGGCCAGCCTTGGGTTTCCCTGGCAGTCCAGTAGTTAAGAATCTGCCTTGCAATGCAGGGGACACCAGTTCAATCCCTGGTCTGGGAAGGTCCCACATGCCACGGGAGAACTAAGCCTGTGTACCACAACTACTGAAGCCCTCGTGCCCTAGAGCCTGTGCTTGGCAACAAGAGCAGAAATGGCAGCGAGGGGACTGGGCACCGCAACTAGAGAATAGCCTCTACTCGCTGCCACTACAGAAAGCCTGCGTGCAGCAACGAAGACTCAGTGCAGCCACAGATAAATATTAAAAAATCAAACAAAAAGGCCAGCCTCAGGTATCTGGAAAATTCATTTACAGAACACCTCATTTTCCTGTGGGCCCAGGAACCAACGCTTAGTGCCAGGAACCAACGCTTAGTGCTCTGACACTCCTGAGATAACTTTCCTCGCTGTTGGATGCACTTGCTCTGTCTGAGGATCTCATAGCCTAGGACATTTCACAAGTGGAAAGGCCCTGAGAGATCAGCAGTCTCAGCCACTGAGAAAACAAGCCAGCCCAGGGTAAGGCAGGGACCTCCCAAAGTCATGCAACAACACAGGGGCAGAGGTGGAACCAAGGATCCAAGACTCCAGGGGTTTCTATGAAATTAAGTACAATGTACAAAGACAGCTACAAATTTGGACACTTCAAGCTTACTGCCTTCCTAGCTTTACCTTCTGAAGGAGAGAGAGAAATCACAAGAAGGGGCAGGAAGTACCTGGGGCATCCGGGCATGTGAGTAACAAGAGGAAGCTGAGCTCACGTCACTTGTTAGATCCTAAAGCCCAAACCTTCTCACTTGCCCTTGCTCTTTTCTGTCTCTAAACCTATGCTTCAAACTTGCCTCATCCAGGAGGCCCACTAGGCTAGTCTCTCCTATTCAAAACTCTTCCCAGCATCACAATCCTTCCACTGACCAGCCATGTGACAGCTGCCTGATGACCTAGGGCTCCATTTCTCCCTCTAAAAGATAGGAATGCTAAGATCTACTTCCTAGGGTGGTTGTGGGTTTCAGGGGAGATAATTTGTGCAAAGGACCCAGCACAACATCTGACAAATAATAACATATGATAAGTAAGTGCTCAGTTAAAGAAAGATGTTAGTCCTTTATCTTGTCCATTATCACAAGAGAAAATAAATCTTCACAGCCAAGTTGTTGGGTGACTCCCTCTGGGAGACTTTAGCACATTCTATTTAGTTTTTTCATTTTGTTTTTAATTTTTGTTGCAGTATAGTTGCTTACTATGTGAACAGCCAACTCATTGGAAAAGACCTTGATGCTGGGAAAGATTGAAGGCAAAAGAAAAGGGCGGCAGTGGATGAGATGTTTGAACAGCAACACCAACACAATGGACATGAATTTGGGCAAATTCTGGGAGCTAGTGAAGGACAGGGAAGCCTGGCATGCTGCAATAAATGGGGTCGCAAGAGTCGGACATGACTAAGCAACTGAACAACAAATAGTTGCTTACAATGTTGTGTTAGTTTCTACTGTTTCAGCAAAGCGAATCAGCTATATGAATACACATAGCTCCTCTTTTTTGGACTTCCTTCCCCTTTAGGTCACCACAGAGCACTAAATAGAGTTCCCTGTGCTGTACAGTAGGTTCTCATTAGTTACTGATTTTACACATGTTGTTATTCAGTATTTATACATGTTGTTCTGTATTTTGTACAGAGTAGTATATATGTCCAGAGAAGGCAATGGCACCCCACTCCAGTGCTCTTGCCTGGAAAATCCCATGGATGGAGGAGCCTGTTAGGCTGCAGACCATGGGGTCACTAAGAGTCGGACATGACTGAGCGACTTCACTTTCACTTTTCACTTTCATGCGTTGGAAAAGGAAATGGCAACCCACTCCAGTGTTCTTGCCTGGAGAATCCCAGGGACGGGGCAGCCTGGTAGGCTGCCGTCTATGGGGTCTCACAGAGTCGGACACGACTGAAGCAACATAGCATAGCAGTATATATGTCAATCTCAATCTCCCAATTCATCCCACCCTCCTTCTCCCTTGATATCCATTCATTTGCTCTCTAGATCTGTCTTTATTTCTGCTTTGTAAATAAGATAATCTATACCAATTTTTTCAGATTGTACATATATACATTAAGAGGCAATATGTTTTCTCTAATTTACTTCACTCTATACGACAGTCTAGGTCTATCCACCATCTCTATAGATGACCCAATTACTTTCCTTTTTATGGCGGAGTAATATTTAGTTTTGTTATTCTGGTGTCTCTCTGATCTGACCACCCCCCGCCATGAGTTCCTGGAGACCAGGGGTCATCTATGCAGGTGTCTTTGCATGTGGGTTGAATTGAAGTCTTCTCTTCTCTTGCCTCTCTTATCTCACTTGATTGGAATCATTTCCAGAACAGGGATTCTGTTTTTTTTTTTTTTTTTTTCACAAATATGGTTAGCACAAGTTGGCTCCCTGGCACTGACTATGCCAAGCTGATAAATAGTAACTAAGTTTAAGGGTTGTTAGAATTGTTTATGAGGCAATTTCATATACAGAAATTCACTTAATCCTCACAATTACCTTAGAAGGCAAGCAGGACTTTTATAATCCCCATTTTAGATAAGAGAAGAAAACGGAGGTTCAGGTAGGTAAAGTGACCCGCCTCTCACCTTCAGTGGGGCTGACACACTTTTGGGATCAGGAGCAACCTTGCCTGGCTTGGCAGTTTTCAAAAAAAGGATATTAACCCTTCTGCTAGATGAGCTTTAACACATATAACTGCTCCTGTGCAGTATCCATTCAACAAGGAGTCCCTAAACACACTTCCCTACAATTTCAGCATCTCCCCACAGCAACTCATTTTTACCTTATCAACCATCGATCAAAGAAAGGTTAGCAAACTACAACCAAATCTGACCTACAACTAGTTTTCAGATGGTCTACAAGTTAAAGATTTTAAAGGGTTATAAAAAACTAAACAAAAACAAACAAGAAAATGCAACAGAGATGTATGAGGTCTACAAAGCCTGAAATATTTACTATCTAACTCGTTTAAAAAAAGGTTTGCTGGCCTCTGAATCAAACTGTGGTTCTCTTTGGCAGTCTGAACACTTAAGAGTTCAACCTATGGCCCTTCTCCAGCAATAGAATAGGACTTCATGCAATGTCTTTTGGGAACCTCACTCTGATTCCCATTTTGCTCTCAAAGGAAGTATCTTATGTGATTCTTTCAATGCTTAAAAAAAATTAAGACCACCACTGGTAATCCTAAAACACAAACCATTAAACTCATTGGTTCCTTTACCACCAAGTAATAACGTACAATAGACACCCCTGGTGTTGTCCCTGGTCACTTTACCTACCTGAGCATCCTTGGGCCTTAATCACATCCCATGATTCATTCTTAAGGGAGCTTCAAAACGTCCTGCCTAATGTTCCTGTTCACTATTTTTAAAACTTATTTTAGTCCTTTATCTTATACCATAATAATCACTTTTGAAAATGAGCAAATACTTTCAGGAACAAGGATTTAAGGAATACAGCTTGAATAACTTCCTTAGAATCTCACGGGTAGTTCAGAGCCTGTTTGACCCAGTTCACTTCATTTTACATTTGGGGTTTCTGTTGCTATCCCTAAAAATGAAGAAGGTTTTTAAATGGAAACAAAGACCAAACCCTGTTGGTTAGTGACCCTCCCCAGCTGCAGCCCACTCTTTAGGAGCAGCTATACTGAAACAGCCTCCCGGGCTTTCTCTTAGAGGGTCAGCCCTGGTAACTGCAGTTCCGCCTTCTCGGATTCAACCAACTGTGGACTGAATCCACAGGTGCAGAACGTGGTTCCGGAGGTCCATTATATTCCATCATCTTCCACAGTAGACCTGAGATCCGCGGATTTTGTTATCCAGGGAGGGTTCCTGGAAGCAATTCTCTGTGGATACTGAGGGGTGACTGCTCACACTGAGGCACACACAGTACCCCAGCATTCCCCTCCCTGTTGGGACTCCAGCTACTCACCCTTCCAAAGGAAGAAAAGTGGGACAAAAACCCATTCCCAGTTACATGGATGTGGGACCTGGTGGTTGGGTTTGGGTTCTCTCATCACTCACCAGCTATAAGACCTTGAATCAGTCACGTACCCTCTCTGACTCTGCATCCTTATCTAGAGGATTAGAGGGGTCACACCTGACTTATCCTCCTAGTGTCTGTTATGAACTGCATAGGTGAGACTGGATGACAAAGTGTTTAGTCCACTAACATTTCAAAAGCCTGTACAACCGTAAGAGCCTGTTATCAGAGCAACAGCCATTCTGCAACCAGTCTAAGATGCTTGGAGCTGGAGTAATCAGTCTTCTCAGCACACTTGCCATCAGAATTTGGACATGTGGATTTTTCAGGGGAAAGAGATAAGAGTTTTACTTTCTCCTTTACTTCATCTCTAAACCACATGGGTCTCCAAGGTCTCAAAGGACTTTTTATTTAAGGAAAAGACGGAAGACAATGCACACACCCCAAAGGCTGTAAATGACCACCCACGCCTCCACGGAGAATCTTTTATTAAAAAAAAAAAAAATGATAGGAAGTCCTGCCACCAGGGAAATCCCTAATAGTCCAGGGGTTAAGAATCTGCCTTCCAATGCAGGGGATGTGAGTTTGATCCCTGGTCAGGGAACTAAGATCCCAACTAAACCTGTGTGCTGCCACTACTGAGCCCACGTGCTCTAGAGTCCACATGCCATAATGAAGACCTAGAACAGACAAAGTTTTTTAAAATTTAACTAAAACAAACTTTTAAAAAATATATGGCAAAAGTATCCTTGTCCATACTGTCAATTAGACGAGACAAAGTGATACCAACTCCATGCTGACTGAGTCCAGGGACCAACCAGAAGAAACTTACATATCATCAACTTCAACTTTCTGTGACTATGTCCTGCACATAGATACTCTCACATGAAATGAACATATTATTTGTGTGTTTTATACCTCTCTGCACTCACCTCAGCAATTAAGCTCCTGTGTACTGCATCTATTCACTTGAGAACATGTCTTTCATTTGACAGATCAAAAAATTAAGCATCTATTTTTCCTCCTATCTCAAACCAGCCATTGCCTCTATGGAGCACTGATGCCATTCCTTGAAAGCGCTGGTTCTTTTGAGTAGTTTTCACCTTGGGACTAAACATCTTTCACCTTCAGACTTGGTCATAACATAGGCTGGTCCAGAAGAGATGGGTAAGGCCAAGGGGCCACCATCATTTGCAAGCAGAGGAGGTTGTCTGGCATCATTTTAGCACTGCTGGGAAAGTTAAAAGGAAGCTGCTAGCTACCAACGAGGGTCGCTCTATGGGCCCCATGCTTTTGTGCAAGCCCCACCTTTCTCACAGGGCTTCCCAGGTGGCTCGGTGGTAAAGAATCCACTTGCAGTGCAGATGAAGGTTCAGTCCCTGGGCTGGGAAGACATCATGGAAAAGGAAATGGCAACCTGCCCCAGTATTCTTGCCTGGGAAATCCCAGGGACAGAGGAGCCTGAAGGGCTACAGTCTATAGGGTCATAAGAGTGGCACAGGACTTGGCGAATAAACAACCACCACCTCTCTCACATGATACCAAATACCCTGCGTTCCATAATTTAAGGAAATGTGTGTAAAACTCTTTGCAATTAATGGGTTAACATGTTTCAGTTTGTAAAATCTTCAACATTAATTATTATAAATTCCATAGGTTCACATTTTTCATTCAGTAATTCCTTTCCAGAATTCCAACATGTTATTCAGCTCTTGCAAATTTCAAAGTCCCCAGCTCTGTGTTTATGGATCCAATGGTTTAATGGTCCTGTTGTCAACTCTCACTGCTTGGGCTGTAAGAGAAGATTTTGAAAGAGGAGTCTGGGTAGGAAGGTATGAGGGAAGACCAGAGTTCCTGGAGCAGAAGGGCATAGGACCAAAACACTCAGATTTTTCACAGTGTATGCTGCTCCTTCCTATTCTCCCAGGACTAAATGTGCCACCAAATACTGGGGGAAAACTTGTGTTTAAAGTTGCTCCATTTCTCAGTACTGATCTAGAGTATCCCATAAATCTTCCCAAATTTGGCAACATGATGTACTAATACTGGAAAGAGAACTATGCTAAGAGCTATGGTTCCCGGCTAAGGATCCAGACCTAGATGCACCTCCTGGCTCCATGACCCCCAGCATTACAGACTTCCTGCACCTCACTCATCCATAAAGAGCGGTCAGTGCCATCAATCAGCCTTAGCACTGTTACAAGCATGAAATGTTATGAGTTAAATGAAAGTTCTTTGTAAACTGTAAAGTGCTATAAAATGCAAAAGAATATTGCTATTAAGTTCTCCTGGCTAGTCATGTGATAATTCACAGGACACAGTTTGTAAGGAGATTATGCGTATACCCAGGGTTCCTCATGGTTCTTTGTGGAGATAATTTCCAACTTCTTGGTGAAACTAACAGGAATTCCCTGGAGGTCCAGTGGTTAGGATTCTGTGCTTTCATTGCCAAGAGCTTGAGTTTGATACCTAGTGAGGTAACTAAGATCGTATAGGCCTCCTGGGGTAGCCAAAAAAAAAGTGTGTGGGGTCGGGAGGGATGAAACTAGTGGCATAAGAAGTCTTCAAATATGAGATGTAGGAAACTGACTAGACTAAAAGGTGGAAGTATCCTAACGTTCAATCAAGCACCTACATTCTGCATGCATAAACACATATTCTATTTCGTTTCTTTTGGTTTAAGGAACTCCGAGAATTTACTCATGCCTACCTCTGGAAAAGAAAGGTTAATGGTTGGAAGTCTTGGAAACTGTCAGGAAGTCAACGACATGCTTTTTATTTAGTCTGTATATAAAAACTTGTGCTATACTACAACTATGTTGCATAGGTCACTTCTGTTTATTCCCCAAGAGTTTTGTTTGTTGGGGGTGTTTCATTTTGTTTTGCCAAAGAGCTCTTGAAAAGTGACAGAACATTCTCACAGAAGGCTGAAAACTGGTACCAGTTTATCTGACCTGGGAGGGTTTTAAACTAAATTTAGCTAGGAAAAGGGAATAACAAAAAAAATATCCAAAGAAAATCAACTTAAGGAGCTCCCACTGGTTAAAGCTGAAACAATTTGGGCAACAAAGTAGGCAAATTAGTAGTGAATTATAACACCAGAGTATAAGATAAATATCCTTGAGTCCATACTGATATAAACAAATATCTGAATAAGTAAAAATATTTGGGTGAATAGACGAATCTACTGAGCAGAAGAATTTCAAGTAATTTATGTAGATAGGTGCCACAGCCTCAGGAGGTGGAGCCTAACTCTCCTCCCTTCCAGCGTGAGTCATGCACAGGGACTTCCTACCAGAGATGACAGTAGGGAAAGGGGCAGAGGGTTCAGTGTCAGCTTTGCAGGGGAAAAACCAGACAAACTACCTCGGCCAAGTGATCAAGGTGAACATCAGCAGTAGTAAGTCATGTTGCTTGTATGTAGCCTCCATTTACTATAATGAGAATGGCACTTGATCCCTGTGGTCTTCCTCCCAAAACCTACAACCCTAGTCCAGTGAGGACAAAGTATCAGAGAAATCTCAATAGAGAGACATTTTATAAAATTCCTGACCAGTACTCTTCAAAACTGTCATACAGAAAAACAGGAAGAGCCTAAAAATTGTCACAGTGAAAAGGAGATTAAGGAAGCATGACTACTAAATGTAGCATGATATTCTGGATGGGATCTGAACACAGAAAAAGACATTAGGAAAGAACTGAGGAAATATGAATAAAGCATGGGCATGCTTACCGAGCATCCCTATTGTTCAGTTAGACTATCAACAGTGGTTCATTAATTGGAACAAATGTGCTATCTTAAAGTAAGACATTAATAACAGAGGAAACTAGATATAGATATACAGAAAGTTCCTGTGCTAGCTCTTTAATTTTTTCGTAAGTTTCAAAATGTTCTAAAAAAAAGTTAATCTTTCAAAAAGATAAAAAAACTACACCTCCATTCAATCAGCAAATATTTAAATGCCTACAATATGCCAATAACTGTTAGATAGAGTTCTTACTCTGATGAAGTTTATGTCCTAGTAGGAGAAGGCATCACAAATAATAAAGTAAATTCATAATATCAAATCCAAAGATTAATTTTAAGCCATGGAACAAAATGAGAACATCTCAAAGACGCATGTGGTGCATTAGAACTTGCAACATGCTTACAGATTTTTAAGGCTCTATTTGTCATTACACAGCAAAAGCTTCTGTTTTTGGCCTTATCTAGGTTATCAAACAGATGGCTTGTAAAAATTTATTTTAAAAATTTTGTGTTTATTAAGAATCAGCAAGTGGGGACTTCCCTGGTGGTCCAGTGGTTAAGATTCTGCACTTCTAATGCAGGGATATGGGTTCAATTCCTGGTTGGGTAGCTAAGATTCTACATGCCTTGTGGCAAAAACAAACAAACAAACATAAAACAAACAATATTTCAACAAATTTAATAGATTTCAAAAATGGCCCATATTAAAAAAAAAAAAAGAATCAGCAAGTGTTCTCAGCAAAGAATGCAAAATCACACATTTCCTTCAATAATTTGGATGAACAGAAAGTAAGATTTTCATAATTTTATGTAATAAATGACAACAGAAATCCAAAGGGATCTTGACAGGGTAAAACTATGTAGTAATACCAAGGGTAAAATTTAACAAAAATTTGGTTGCAAAATTTGCACTCATGTCCAAACATTTCAATTGCACAAATAAAAGATGAAGGATCAAAGTGAGTGGCATTTTCCCTGAGCAAAGACTCAGAACTTTGGTTGACCATAGCCTTGATTGGTGCCAACAGTTCAATGTGGTTAATGCCACTTTAATCCAAACTGATAGGAATTATTGTACAGGTCAAAGAAGCTAGTAACCCTACTTATCTCTGTTATTGTCAGGCCACACCTGGAGGTTCTTCACCATTTATAACCACCATGTTCTTAAAGGAATATTGACAAATTGGTGTACACAGAGGAATATGAAAGAACAGTAAAGATTCTGGTAACAAGTAGCTTACATGAGTAAATAGTTCAAGAGTAAGAAATATTTACCATAAGAAAGAGGCTAAACAAAGATGTATTAGAAGGCGGATATTTTCTGGCTATAAAATAGTAAAAAAAAAAAAAAAAGTTAGTTGCATAGTCATGTCCAACTCTTTGGGACCCCATGGACTGCAGCCGTCCAGGCTCCTCTGTCTCTGGAATTCTCCAGGCAAGAATACTAGAGTGGGTTGCCATTTCCTTCTCCAGGGCATCTTCCTGACTCAGGGATCAAATCCAGTTCTCCAAAATAGTAAAGAAGTTGATAAAACCTCTCCCCAGAAAACAATGATAAAACTGGACAAAATTGTCCCAAAAAAAAAAAAAAAAAGGCAACCATATCAGGACTCTAGAAATTGATCAAATTCAAACAACAAATTGGGAAGAGTTTCATCATGAAAAGGTGCTGAAACAATGGAAATATGTAGTATTCTTACTTGGGGTGGTCCTTATCCCTTCCATCCCACAACTCAGTCAGTATGTACTATAATTTTACCAGGACATAGCTACTCAAGAAAACCAGCAGATTACTGTTAGCAAATGAGGTTCAAGTGGTGAGTGAATTTGGAGGGAAAATAGAAAACCCACTCAAAGAAAGGAACAGGGAATTTCAGTATCTCTTCTAGTCTGAGATTATGGTCCTAGGTAGGAAATGCAGCAACCACAAAAAGAGCCAGAAATTTAGCAGGAAGATACTTGACTAGTTTCCCACAGAACCCTGACTGATTACCTGATTATCTTCATGCACGGGGAAGACAAAACAAGGCCTGAGAACAAGTAAAAACTGAGGCTAATCTGAAAACAACATGAACATTCCATGTGCTTTCCAATGGACACAGAGATCAACCGGCAAAGAGTGGAAGTCTTGTGTTTGTGCAAAGTTTCTGGCCAATTATTGATTAACTAATAACATACACAGGCCCCTAGGAAACCTCTAGGTGACCAGGTTGAAAAATAAAAACAACTGAAAAATCAGAGCACAGATATTAGTGGTAGCACATCACAGGGCACACAGATTCCACAGATTAAGCCCAAGAGAGTTACTTTAAAAAAAGAAAAGAATTTTTGGTTTCCACTGCTACATGTAACGAAGAAGGAAACGGCACCCCACTCCAGTACTCTTGCCTGGAAAATCCAATGGACGGAGGAGCCTGGTAGGAACACAGAGTGGAAAACAACTGAGCGACTGAACTGAACTGAACTGATACCAATGTGTCGTGTTCAACTTGCAACAAAAATATACAAGTCATGTTAAGAGGCCAGGAAAAAAATGGTCTGATGAGACAAAGCAAAATCACAACTATTCTAAGCTTTGACACTGACACTGGAAATAAGCTAAGGGATCAAACAAAAAAATGGACAACATGCAAGAGCAGATGAGTAATATAAGCAAAGAGGTGGTAATTCCAAGAAAGAATCAGGGACTTCTCTGGTGGTCCAGTGGATGATATGCCATACTTCCAATGTGGGGGAGAGGGGTGGGTTCAATCCCTGGTCAAGGAACTAAGATCAGACATCCAGTGTGGCATGGATAAAAAATTAAAAAGAAAAAAGAATCAAAAGGAAGTGCTAGAGAGCAAAAACACTTTAAAAGACATTAAGAATGCTTTTGATAACCTCATCAATAGACTGAGTATGTAGAAAAACAGTGATCTTGAAAATACATCCATAGGAATATCCCAGACTGAAAAGGAAAAATAAATTTTAAAATAAAAGGAATAGAATATCCAGTAACTGCGGGACAACTGCAAAAGGTGTAACATGCATGTAATAAAAATGCAGAAGGAAAAGAAAGGACAGAAAAGATATCTGAAATAATAATGGCAGTGAAGTGTGTGTATGCATGCTAAGTCACTTCAGTCATGTCCGACCCTGTGACACCATGGACTGTAGCCTGCCGGGCTCCTCTGGGATTCTTCAGGCAAGAATACTGGGGCGGGTTGTCATGCCCTCCTCCAGGGGATCTTCCTGACTCAGGGATCGAACCCACATCTCCTGTGGCTCCTGCACTGCAGGCAGATTCTTTACTGCTGAGCCACCAGGAAAGCCCCAATAAAGGCAGAGAATATTCCAAAATTCATTACAGATACCAATCCACATACCCAGAAAGCTCAGAGAATACCAAGTATATTAAATACCAAAATCTATGCTGAGGAATATCACACTGAAATTGCAGAAAACCATAGTCAAACATGAAATCGTGAAAGCAGTAAAGAGAGAAATCACTTTAGAGGTGTACATATAGAGGAACAGGAATAAGAATTACACTGAACTTTTCTTTAGGAGCCACACAAGTGAGAAAAGATTAGATTGAAATATATAAAGTGTTAAAGGAAAAATGCATCAATCTAGAGTTCTGTATCTTGTTAAATTATCCTTCATGGTAAAGCAGAAATAAAGGCTTTATCGAGAAAAAAAAAAAAAAAGGTGGGGGTGGAATTTGTTGTCAGATCCATTATTTTAATTGGAGACTTCACCTTGTCTCAATAATAGACAAGTGATCCTTCATGTAGAAAATAAGTAAGGATATTGCTGAACTGAACAGCACCATCAATATAAACTGACACTCATAGAATTCTTCACTCTAAAGCAGCAGAATATATATCCTTAATCTAACTTGGCATAACACCCCAAACAGATTCCATTTTGGTTAATATAATACAATGAATGGATTTAAAAGAATAGAAATCTTAAAATATGATCTTAGACCACAGAGTAAAGTGTGAAATGTCAGTCACTCAGTTCTGTCTGACTCTTTGCGACCCCATGGACTATAGCACAACAGGTTTCTCTGTCTATGGAATTCTCCAAGCAAGAATACTGGAGTGGGTTGCAGTGCCCTTCTCCAAGGGATCTTCCCAACCCAGGGATCAACCCTGGGTCTCCCACATTGCAGGCAGATTCTTTACCATCTGAGCCACCAGGGAAGCCCCTTAGACCTCGATGGAATTAAACTAAAAATCAGTAACAGAATATTACACAACCCACTTCAAAATAATACACAGGTCAAAGAATATATTTTTCAAAATTTTAAGAAAACTAAATGAAAAGGAAGATGCAAATTACTGAAATTTGTGAGATACAGAGAAAGCACAGTCTGGAGGGAAACTGATAGCATCAAATGCATATACTGGAAAAGAGGAAAAGCTCTATAACCAACAACCCACACTTCCATCTTAAGGGAAACAGAAAGAGAAAAGCACCATCAGCCTAAAGCAAGCCGAAGAAAAATACAGTTAAAACTAGAGTAAACACCAATGAAACTGAAAATATGAAATCAATACAGAAAATAAAACTAAAAGCAGTTTCTTTGAAAAGATCAACAAAATCAATAAACTCCTAGCAAGGCTAATCATGAAAAAAAGAGAAGAAAAAATTATACTTTATCAGAAATGAAAGATGGGCCATCTCTACTGATCCCACAGACATCAAAAACATAGTAAAGGTATATTATTAACAGTTCCATGATAAACTTGATAACCTAGACAAAATGAGTTCATTTCTTGAAAGACATAATCTGCCAAAACTTACATAAGAAGTAATAGATGGTTCTATTTCAAACTTTGAATAAATAATCAATAATCTTCTAAAGAGGAAGCACAAGGCCCAGGTAGGTTCACTCATGAATACTATGAAACATTTAAGGAAGAAATGACATCAATCCCCTGCAGTCTCTTTCAGAGGATAAAAAGCAGAAACAATATTTCCTAACTCATTCTATGAGGCCAGTATTATCCTAATACCAAAACCAGACAAAGACATTACAAGAAAACTAGTGACCAGTATCTCTAATGAACAGATGTAAAAATCCTCAACAAAATGTTAGGAAATGAAATCTAACAAATACATAAAAAGAATTGTACACCATGAGCAAGTTGGATTTAATCCCAGGTATGCAAGGCTGGTTCAACATTCAAAAATAATTAATGTAATCCATCACATCAAGAGATTAAAAAAAAAATCACAGGATTATATCAATCCATGCAGAAAAAGCATTGACAAAATCTGATATCCATTCACAATAAAAACTCTTAATAAACTAGGAATAGATGATAACTTTCTCAATTTGATAAAGAATATCTATATCATCAACTCAATGGACATGAGTTTGAGCAAGCTCCGGGAGTTGGTGATGGATGGGGAAGCCTGATGTGCTGCAGTTTATGGGGTTGCAAAGAGTCAGACCCTACTGAGTGACTGAACTAAACTGATTTACAAAAAAACCTACAGCTAATATTATACTTTATAGTGAAGAAGTAAAAACTCCCACTAAAATCAGGTACAAAGCAAGAACCACCATAGGATTTAGCAATTCCACTTTTGGGTATTAATCCAAAGAAAATAAAAACATTAACATGAAAATATATATGCACACCATGTTCATGATATCATTACTTACAATAGCCAAAAAATTTAAGTGTCCACAGATGTGATATATGTGATGGAATACTGACCAAAGTCACCCAATCTGTCTGACACTTTGTGACCCCATGGACTGTAGCCTGCCAGGCTCCTCTACCCATGAAATTCTCCAGGCAAAAATACTGAAGTATCTTTGATGAAGAAGTATTCCTTCTCCAGGAATATTATTCAGCCTTGGAAAATAAGAAAACTTTGTTGTTTGCAACAACATGAATGGACCGTGAGGGCATCTTGCTAAGTGAAATAAGTCAGACAGAAAGACAAATGCTGTATCATCTCACTTACATGCAGAAGCTAAACAACAAACAAATTCAAAATAAAAAAGCATGAATTCATGGATACAGAGAACAAATTAGCAATTACCAGAGGTGGGGGTGAGAAGTGGGTGAAATGGAAGAAGCAGGTTAAAAAGTACAGACTCCCAGCTATAAAATAAGCAAGTTATAGGATGTAATGTACAGCATGGTGATTAGAGTTAAGAATATTGTGATGTATATTTGAAAGTTGCTAATAGAGTAAATCTTGAATATTTTCATCAGAAGAAAAAAAATTTTGTAAATCAGAAGGACAAATGAAAATTAGATTTATTGTGGTAAAATTTGGGGGTAGAATTTGAAATTAAAAACAATACCATTTACATTAGCATGTAAATAATTACTTATAAATCTAACAAAATATGTACAAGATCTGAGGAAAATTATAAAATCTGATGAATGAAATCAAAGAACTAAATAGAAAGATATTTTATATTCATGGATAAGAAAATTCTATATTATCAATATGTCAGTTCTTCCAAAAGTGTTTTATAGACAAGGCAAACCAAATTAAAATCCCAGAAAGTTATTTTATGGATCTCAACAAACTCATCCTAAAGTTTATATGGGAGGCAAAAGATCCAAAACAGTCAACGCAATATTAAAGAGGAGGAGTGGCACAACAACTTCAGACTTATTATGAAGCCAAATGGCAATCCACTCCAGTGCTATTGCCTGAAAAATCCCATGGACAGAGGAGCCTGATAGCTTACAGTCCATGGGGTCGCGAAGAGTCGAACACGACTGAGCGACTTTACTTTCACAGTAGTCAAGACATTGTAGAACTGAAAAAGAATAAACAAACAGATCAATAGAACAAAAAGCCCAGAAATAAATCCCTATAATACAGTTAATTGATTTTTGACAAAGGAACCAAAGCAAGACAAAGATACAAAGATGGCCTCTCCAACAATGGTGTTAGAACAATTGAATATCCACACACAGAAAAGTGAATAGACACAGAATATATATCCTTCACAAAAATTGACTCAAAGTGGATCACAGACCTAAATGTAAAGTGCAAAATGATTAAAACTCCTAGAAGTTAACATGAGTTAGATGACCTTGGGTATGGCAATGACTTTCAAGATACTACATCAAAAGCATCATCCAAGAAAGGAATAATTGATGAGCTTGACTTCATTTTAAAAACTTCAGCTCTATGAAAGACAATGTCATGAGAATTAGGAAACAAGCCTCACATGGGAAGAAATATTTCCAAAAGACATATCTGATAAAGAACTATTATTTAAAGTATACAAAGAACTCTTAAAACTCACTCATAAGGAAACAAACAACCTAGTTTTTAAAATGGGACCAAACTCTTCACATCTCACCAAAGAAGATATATAGGCGGCAAAAAGCATACGAAAAGATAGTCCACTGCATATGTCATCAGGGAAATGCAGATTAAAACAATCAGACACCACTACATACTTATTAGAATGACCAAAATCCAGAACACTAACAATATCAAATGTTGGTGAGGTTGTGGAACAACAAGAATTCTCTTTCATCACTGGTAGGAATACAAAATGGTGCAGCCACTTCAGAAGACAGCCTGGTGGTTTTGTTACAAAGTTATATACTCTTACCATATGATCCAGCCTTTTCATTTTTTTGGTATTTACACGAAGGATTTGAAAATTTTTATCCACTCAAGAAATCTACACACTGATGGTTATAGAAGCTTTATTCACAATTGCCAAACCATAGAAGCAACTAATATACCTTTTAGAAAGTGAATGGATAAACTGTGCTATATTCATACAACAAATATTATTCAGAGATAAAAAAGAAATAAGTTATTAAGCCATGAAAAGACACAGGATCCTTAATTACAAATAACTAATTGAAAGAAGCCAATCTAAAACCGATGCTTTTGAAGTGTGGTGTTGGAGAAGACTCTTGAGAGACCCTTGGACTGCAAGCAGATCCAACCAGTCCATCCTAAAGGAGATCAGTGCTGAATATTCATTGGAAGGACTGATGCTTAAGCTGAAACTCCAATACTTTGGCCATCAGATATGAAGAACTGACTCAATGGAAAAGACCCTGATGCTGGGAAAGATTGAAGGCAGGAGGAGAAGGGGACAACAGAGGATGAGATAGTTGGATGGCATCACTGACTTGATGGACACAAGTTTGAGCAAGCTCCAGGAGTTGGTGATGGACAGGGAAGCCTGGTGTGCTGCAGTCCATGGGGCTGCAAAGAGTTGGACATGGCTGAGCAACTGAACTGTATAATTTCAAGTATATGAGATTCTAGAATAGGCAAAACTACAGAGACAGTAAAATGATCAGTTGTTGCCAGAGTCTGGAGAGAAGAACGGATGAATAGGTGGAACATAGTGAACTTTTAGGGCAGTGGAAATGCACTATATGATACTACAATGATGAATACATGTCAATATATATTTATCTAAACCTTTGGAATGTACAATACTAAGTTATTGTTTAGTTGCTAAGTTGTGTGAGACTCTTTTGTGACCCCATGGACTGTAGCCCACCAAGCTCCTCTGCCCATGGGATTTCCCAGCCAAGAATGCTGGAGTGGGGAGCCCTTTCCTTCTCCAGGGAACCTTGCCAACTTAGGAATTGAACCTGCGTCTCCCGCAATGCAGGTGGATTCTTTACCAGTGAACCACCAGGGAAGCCCCACTAAGAGTGACCCTTAATAAACTGTGGGCTTACACTGATGATGTGTCAATGTAGGTTGATCAACTGTAACAAATGTATCACTCTGGTAGGGGATGTTGATAATGTGGGAAGCTATGCACCTGAAGGGATAGTGAGTTGGTGAGAAATCTCTGTAACTTCCTCTTAGTTTTTCTGGGAACCTAAAGTGTTCTAAAAGAGTAAAGACCAAAATTATATAAAAAATGAGATGAGATAAGATAAAATAAAAATCAGTGGTTGTCATGGGTTTGGCAGAAGGGGAGGGAGAATGAATAGGCAAAGCTTTGAGCACTTTTATGGTAGAGAAAATTCCATGTGAAACTAATGTGGATACATCTATATGTCAAAACTCACAGAACATACTACATAAAAACTGAAACTTGGGCTTCCCTGGTAGTCCAGTATCCTTGGTCCAGGAAGATCCCCCACGTCATGGGGCCACTCAGCCCATGTGCCACAACTACTGAAGCCTGCACACCTAGAGCCCAGGCAACAAGAAGCCCATGTACACAACTAGAGAGGAGCTGTTGCCACAATTAAAGAAAACCCTGCATGCAGCAATGAAGACCCAGCACAGCTATAAATAAAAATAAAGTATTTTTTAAAAAAGGAATGAGCCTTTTGGTAAAGGATAGACAATAGTTAAGGCCTTACAAAGAGCTGTGAAAAGAAGAGAAGGGAAAAGCAAAGGAGAAAAGGAAAGATATACCCATTTGAACACAGAGTTCCAAAGAATAGCAAGGAGAGATAAGAAAGCCTTCCTCAGTGATCAATGCAAAGAAATAGAGGAAAACAACAGAATGAGAAAGACTAGAGATCTCTTCAAGAAAATTAGAGATACCAAGGGAACATTTCATGCAAAGATGGGCTCAATAAAGGGACAGAAATGGTATGGACCTAATAGAAGCAGAAGAAATTGAGAAGTGGCAAGAATACACGGAAGAACTGTACAAAACAGATCTTCATGACCCAGATAATCACGATGGTGTGATCACTCACATTCACCTAGAGCCAGACATCCTGGAATGTGAAGTCAAGTGGGCTTCAGGAAGCATCACTATGAACAAAACTACTGGAGGTGATGGAATTCCAGTTAAGCTATTTCACATCCTGAAAGATGATGCTGTGAAAGTGTTGCATTCAATATGTCAGCAAATGTGGAAAACTCAGCAGTGGCCACAGGACTGGAAAAGGTCAGTTTTCATTCCAATCCCAAAGAAAGGCAATGCCAAAGAATGCTCAAACTACTGCACAATTGCACTCATCTCACATGCTAGTAAAGTAATGCTCAAAATTCTCCAAGCCAGGCTTCAGCAATACGCGAAGCATGAACTTCCAGATGTTCAAGCTGGTTTTAGAAAAGGCAGAGGTACCAGAGATCAAATTGCCAACATCGGCTGGATCATGGAAAAAGCAAGAGAGTTTCAGAAAAACATCTATTTCTGCTTTATTGACTACACCAAAGCCTTTGACTGTGTGGATCACAATAAACTGTGGAAAATTCTGAAAGAGATGGACATACCAGACCACCTGATCTGCCTCTTGAGAAAACTGTATGCAGGTCAGGAAGCAACAGTTAGAACTAGACATGGAAAAACAGACTGGTTCCAAATAGGAAAAGGAGTACATCAAGGCAGTATATTGTCACCGTGCTTATTTAACTTATATGCAGAGTACATCATGAGAAATGCTGGGCTGGAGGAAGCACAAGCTGGAATCAAGATTGCCAGGAGAAATATCAATAGCCTCAGATATGCAGATGACACCACCCTTATGGCAGAAAGTGAGGAAGAACTAAAGAGCCTCTTGATGAAAGTGAAAGAGGAGAGTGAAAAAGTTGGCTTAAAGCTCAACATTCAGAAAACGAAGATCATGGCCTCCGGTCACATCACACCATGGCAAATAGATGGGGAAACAGTGGAAACAGTGTCAGACTTTATCTTTTTGGGCTCCAAAATCACTGCAGATGGTGACTGAAGCCATGAAATTAAAAGACGTTTACTCCTTGGAAGAAAAGTTATGACCAACCTAGACAGCATATTAAAAAGCAGAGACATTACTTTGCCAACAAAGGTCCATCTAGTCAAGGCTATGGTTTTTCCAGTGGTCATGTATGGATGTGAGAGTTGGACTGTGAAGAAAGCTGAGAGCCAAAGAATTGATGCTTTTGAACTGTGGTGTTGGAGAAGACTCTTGAGAGTCCCTTGGACTGCAAGGAGATCTAACCAGTCCATCCTAAAGGAGATCAGCCCTGAGTGTTCATTGGAAGGACTGATGTTGAAGCTGAAACTCCAATACTTTGGCCACCTGATGTGAAGAGCTGACTCATTGGAAAAGACCCTGATGCTGGGAAGGATTGAGGGAAGAAGGAGACAGGGAAGACAGAGGATGAGATGGCATCACTGAATCAACGGACATGGGTTTGGGTGAACTCCGGGAGTTGGTGATGGACAGGGAGGCCTGGCATGCTGTGGTTCATGGGGTCACAAAGAGTCGGACACGACTGAGCGACAACTGAATAATAATATATAAATATTGGTTCATAATTGTCACAAATATATCCCACTAAAGGCAAGATGTTGATAGAACAGAAAATTGGGTGGGTTGGAGGAGTATATAGAATGCTGTTTATTTATTCTATAAACCTAAAATTGTAAGTCAAAAGTATATTTTTAAAAAACATTGAAACATCCCTACACATACACACAGGAATGGCTGCGATCTGTCCCCTGCCCTCCCAAAAAACAGGCATTACCAGGTGTTGGTGAGGATGTATAGAAGCTAAAATTTGAATACTACTGGAAACAGTAGTATTAATGGAATAGTCATTCTAGAAAACATTTTGGAAGTTTAAGGGTAAACCCAGATTTACCGTACAACCCAACAATTCCACTCCTAGAAATCTATGCAAAAGAAATTAAAATGTAAGTCTACACAATGACTTATGCATGAATATTCATAGCAGCATTATTTATAACAGACCCAAACTGCAAAACTGCAAACGTCCTTCAAATGGCAAACTGGTAAACAAAATGTGGTATATCCATACAATGGAATGGACGAATGGAATCCATAAAACGGAATGAATCCGTGATTTGTGCTACAATATGCACAAACCTCAAAAACAGTATCCTAAGTGGGATGTGTTAGACATGAAGAACTGTATAATATATGATTCCATTTATTTTTAAATTTCAGGGAAAGAAACCACAGAGCAGGAAAGCGGATCCATGGTTGCCTGGGGCTGGAAGTGGCAGAGGTGGAAGTGGGGGGTGACAGCAAGGAAATTTATAGAGGTAAATGAAATACTCTAAACCGGAATTGTAGCTATGATCACACAACTTCTTTAATTCACCAAAGCCATTAAATTGTACACTTATAATAGGTGAGTCTTATGGATATAAATTATACCTCAAAAAAGCTATTAAAAAGTATTTATAGTTTTCTGGTGGAAAAGAAAATAAAATCATTCCATATTGTTCAAACAGTCAAAATGAAATTTCATAGAAAATAATTCTAGGGAGTTCAGTCCAGTTCAGTTCAGTCGCTCAGTCGTGTCTGACTCTTTGCGACCCCATGAATCGCAGCACACCAGGCCTCCCTGTCCATCACCATCTCCCAGAGTTCACTCCAATATGTAGAAGTACATACACTGGTAATCAGAGTTCCTCACCAGGAATAATTATGATTCTAAAGCAAGAGCATTAATACTGCTGGTTGGCCAAACCAAGAGAACCCCTTCTTTTATCAAAAGAACCTAAACTTTAACTAGCTGGATATTCTGTGATTTGTATCTGAATAAATTTTAATGGATAAACCTACTTTTCAGCAGAAGGAGTCTGAAAGAGCTGAATAACTTTTTGCCAGGGAAGGCATGAAATATTCTTACTAGAGTGAAGGGATAACAGTAATGGTTGGATTAAAAAAAAATTTAAGCACCCATTTCGAAAGCCACCTGCATATAGGTATTCTCTAAAGGAAAAAAAGCAATTGTCATCTGCCAGGGTCCAGCCCCGGTGGATCCAGGGTAATTCGAAGCGGGGATGGAGTCAGCGTCCTAGGAATTAATTGCTTAATTAAAAATAGAGGGAGATTAGAAAGAAATAGTGTAGTAGGAAAACTAGTGGGGAAAAAGAGGCTGAATAACTTGGTTTACATGGGATACCAATGAAGCTTCGAGACAAGAAGCTTGCACCACCTACGTAGGCCACCGGCACCCACTTGAATATCGGAGGGTACCCCACCCTGGGCTCCCTCTCGTGTGGAACTTACAAGCCAGGGCAAAATTAGCAGGCTTGGCGAGCACCCACGCTCCAGATGGGAATTCAGCCAGAAAAACGGAGCACAAGAAAGAACGACACGGGGGAATCAGTCTTTCCAGAAACTGATCCGATTTCTTTATTTTTAGGTTTGCTTATATACCTTTTGTTACACATAGAGACAAATGGAAATTTTAAAGTCACGCAGGGGTCAGCAGTCCTGATCTTTATCAAAATCAGGTGCTTCATATAAATGTATACAAAAAGGTCTTAGGGGTTTTACATCATCTTCTGACCATGAGGCCTGCTGACATTTTATGATCCTTTCTTTTCTGGTAACGGTCAGTCAACCAAAACACTTATTTTCCAGGGATGATTTTTCTTAAACCAGGCACCACCCTCTGAAGGTACCAGATAAAGTTGCATTCCTATAGGGTGAGGGTGTAGTGGGTTACAACTAAGAAAGGAATTTATTTAGGCTAAGGTTAACATGATTAATCTAAAGGTTAATACTTATTTCTCCTATATGCTAATTATATATTCATTAACATGTATAAGGGCAGGCGATTTAGCAGCAAACATTGGCCCAATAAATGAAAACCCTTCACCAATATAATTCCTAATCAACCCACTATACTAATAATTTCTAACTTCCTAAAAGAATCTGCCTTTAGTAAGTCTAAAACATCTCGTGCCTCTCACGGTTGGGAGGCTGTAAACAATCACCTGTACAGGCAGGCTAGATAACCTTCAGAGGAGTTGAAACACTCTTGTCATGCCCAGGAATTTTTATTAACTGGAGCTGTAGGTTAACTCCATCTCCAAGAGAGGTAATAGGGGAGAGCCCCCCGTAAAGTCAGAGGTATAGGTGAGAGCATAAAACAGCAAAGTGGGCAGACTCTGGTTTGGGGGGTAGATGCTCGGGAACAGGGGGTTTCCTGAGGCTGCACCCCGCCTTTGCGTATGCCGAAGCCTCCTTCCTCATGACCTTTGCCATGGGCAGAGTTCCTCACGCTGGCTCCCGGCAGTCATCATGAAAATACAGATATAGATCCATATAAATATAGATACAGAAAGATATATCTATTTATAGATATAGATAAAGAAAGATATAGATTGTTCCCTAGGAGAACTTGAAGAGCAAAATAGCAGACTACTTTTTTGTTTCGTTTTGTTGTTTGTATTTTTTTATCTTTATTTTTTAACATCAAAAACATTTTCTATTGGGGTATAGCTGAGTAACAATGTTGTGATAGTCTCAGGCGAACAGTGAAGGGACTCAGCTATACATCTACATGTATCCATTCTCCCTCAAACCCCTCTCCCATCAGGCTGGCACATAACATTGAGCAGAGTCCCATGTGCTATACAATAGGTTTTTATTGGTTATCCATTTTAAATATAGCAGTGTGTACATCACCTTCCCAAAGTTCTTAACTATCCCTTCCCCCCAGCAACTCTGAGTTCATTTTCTAAGGCTATGAGTCTCTTTCTGTTTTGCAAGTAAGTTCATTTGTATCATTTCTTTTTAGATTCCACATATAAGGGATATCACATGATATTAGTAGGAGACTACTTTTACTAGGAGATGCAAAGCACACAAAAGTTTCAGATTTGTCCTCTGTCTTTAAAATGCTGGAAAGGCAATCTTTGTAGAAGCAGGTGAACACACCTGAAGCAATTAGCAGATAACAGACATTGTATAATGAAACCGTAGATTGTAGGGTATAAATATAATTAAATTCTGTAGAAGCCAAATCACAGGCAGCTTTAAGATCCACCAGGACTAAAATATGCTGGTGAAACCATACAATTGACTCAACTGTCCACATCCAAAACAAGTTATTTTGAACCAGGTATTAAGTAGTCTTTTGAAGGCTTCTGACACCAACATGCTGTTAGATAATATTCATCAAGTGGTTTCACAGGAACAACAGAAATTACTGCTTTCAAAAGAAGTCATTTAAAACAGGCTCCCCAAGTACATTTCTGGATGTGCAAATTCACATTGGATTATTTCTTGAATTTTACTTATCTCTAAAATCTACATATGAGATATAGCAGTGAAAGTTTTGATAGATCAGTGCAACTCAAGCACTGCTATCATGACAGTCATCACAATTGGATTTTTTTCTTTATATTTTTCCATCTTCAGTCTTGCCTTCTGTTACTCTGGGATTTTTCTGAATGGCATCAACACAAAGACCTGTGTTATTTCAACACTGTATGGAAAAGCCTCCAAGCAAAGGAATCTTTTGGTGGTTCAGATGGTAAAGAGGAGAACTGGGTTCGATCCTTGAGTCAGAAAGATCCCCTGGAGAAGGAAATGGCAACCCACTCCAATATTCTTGCCTGGAAAATCCCATGGATGGAGGAGCCTGGCAGGCTGCAGTTCAGGGGGTTGCAAAGAGTCGGACACAACTGAATGACTTCCCTGTTCTTTTTTAAGGAGAATTAAAGTCCTTTAACGTATGCACTGGTCGGAGAAGGCAATGGCACCCCACTCCAGTACTCTTGCCTGGAAAATCCCATGGACGGAGGAGCCTGGTGGGCTGCCATCTATGGGGTCACACAGAGTCGGACACGACTGAAGCGACAGCAGCAGCAGCAACATATGCACTGGTAGGGTTAATGAATCATCTGCTTTAAATACATTCTCATTTGAAGCTGACTCTAGTAATCAGTTGTGTGAATTGCTTTTCCAAGACTTGTCACCCACTCTCTCTTCCCCAACTTGCTCCATCTCTTCTCCTCCCTCTATCCATTAATGAACTTAATTTCAAGAGGTCTTAATTTCAATAGGTACATGGACTCCAGGAGATAACTGGTTCCCTGGCAAAGCTGACTAGCTCTTTTGGCACTGAACTCACAATCTTTGCTCCTTTAATACCACGACCACTCATTGAGAGCTGAGAGGACCCATCTTCCCAACAACTAATAGATGACCTGCTGAGAATTCACCTACCACAAACTCCATCAATGGCAGATCTGGTGTCTAAATTCGCAGATAACTTTTACCTGCTGATAGAGAGTTTTTGAAATGGAAGCGCCTCTAATAGAATAAAAACATCTCAAACATAACACTTCTCTTGACCCTGAGTAATTACATAACAGCTACTTGTTGTGAAAATTTACAAAAACTCATCTCCATTGCTTTGTTCATTCTACTTCTAAATAGTACACACTGACTTACCTCATTATTCTTCATACCAAACCTCACTTTCTAGCAAACAAATCAACTTTTGGTACCCTGTGCAAAGGAATAATTCCCAAGTGCACTTAAAGAACTAAAACTAGTAACTGCCAATAAATATTTTTAATTTTTTTTCCTCTAGAGCAAATATGCTATAGTATATTTTTAATCTGTTATTTTCTCTGATATCATTCTGAAAGTTGCTCCATTTTAAAAATTTTCTCAGCTTAAATTTTCAACTAAATGGAATAAGTAACTGACAGAGTTCTGTTCTGCCTTCACTTTCTATGGTATTTCTTCCAAAGTTGTTTATTGCCATTCTGACTTCTAAACTGGTTTTATAATTATGCCACACACTCCTATCACAATGAACTTCCTTGAATTTAAAATGTGTATATCAGAATGTAAATGCTGGTCACCACGACATTTGTGGATTTACTTGCCTCTACTAGTACTGGGTATCAGCTCATATAATACTTTCAATTTATTTCTCTTTCAGAGAAAAAGCCTAATAGAGTTAGTAAACAGCATTGATAGCCTAGGATCAAAATGACCCAAGAATGAAAGCAGTCTTTTTTTTTTTTTTTTGCTTTATGTTAAAATCACAAATTTAACTTATGATGATTTGGAAGTGGAGGCAAATGTAACTTCTTTGTTTCATCTATATTTGATGTTTTCCTTCACAAGTTCTTATCCGCTGTTAAGTGAGAAAGAAAGAGCTAAATATTCGAATTTAAAGCTCAGTCTGATCTGATTATTTCTTCAGTCTTTTTAGAAAATGTTCTACCTGTCAGATAGCATTTCCCTCTTACTATTTCTCTCTTGTGAAAGAATTGGTGCTTTTGAGATGTGGTGCTGGAGAAGACTCTCAAGAGCCCCTTGGACAGCAAGGACAGCAAACCTGCCAATCCTAAAGGAAATCAGTCCTGAACATTCACTGGAGGGACTGATGCTGAAGCTCCAATACTCTGGCCACCCGATGCAAAGAGCTAACTCAGTGGAAAAGACCCTGATGCTGGGGAAAATTGAGGACAGGAGGAGAAGGGGATAACAGAGGATGAGATGGTTGGATGGCATCACTGACTCAATGGACATGAGTTTGAGCAAACTCTGGGAGATGGTGAAGGACAGGGAAGCCTGGCGTGCTGCAGTCCATGGGGTCACAAGTTGGACAGAACTTAGCGTCTGAACAACAATTTCTTTCTCAAGAGAACATTCTGGGTTTCTGGGCAGGATGGTGTCTACATATGCTGGTGAATGAGAGACAAACGGACCCCTTGGGCATGTGCTGGCTGACACCTGAGGGTCTCCAGGACAATGCCCAGCTGGTGTGTGTCTAACCAGCCTCAAAGCTGGAATTGTCCATTCTCTTGGTTTGGCCAATACTTTCTGTCACGGCAAGACTGGCTATCTGCTCTGCAGCCCCAAAGACAAAGGCACGTTGCCCTTTCAGTGTAAGCATCTCAGGCAGGTCCCTAGCCACTTCTCCTTGTCATGCCATATGCCCAAATTTATCTCATGGGGCTGCACCCTAAGTTAATGAGGGAAAGTCTGGAAGATGATACCATCCCAGAGTCTTCAAGGGGAGTTAGATAGGACAGACGAAGTTGAAAGAATCCCTTAGGCTTCAATGTTATACTCACTCATATAGCATATGTGCAAATGCTCTGGCTCTTGATATTCTGGACATATCAGCCCTCACTCCTCTGGCTTCATAATCTGACTACTGTTAGTTCCCTTTTGCATGCTCAGCTTGCTCTTACTTGGCCTCAGCACATACTCTAAAGTACAATTTCTAGTGCTTTTGCCCTTGAACCACTCTTTCCTCACCAAAAAATCTTAGGTATGAGGACTCAAAAATACACATAAGGATAGACTGACTAATACATAATAGAGTTTCATTCATTTGTGATGAGCTTCCCTAAGGAATATTTTAAAAGAAATTCCACTTTTATAATTTTCTCACAATATCCATAATAACTCACAGGAAGCTAATTATATCATTCAATAAGCTTTAGGGAACAATATAGGGAAAAGAAAATAATTATTTTTAAGTACTATATTATTCTTTTGTAAGTGAAAAGTTATTTAATGTGCTTGGGAATACTTAAAACTGTTTTAGTCACTCATATAGCATTCATAGAGCCTAACTTTCACTTGCAATCTTTATATTCATTATCATAGAAGTGAAGTTTGTTCTCTTCAAAGGAAACTACAGATAGGCCATAACATCTAGTTTTAATCACATTACAAATGACTAAAGGAAAATTATAGAAATCTTCACATTGCAAATCGAATGTAAACTGATGTCAAAGTGGAAATGTACACACACATATTGTTTAATAAAGAATGCTGAAAAATAATGAAAGGAATGATTTTCTAAAATCATGTAATTTTCTTGAACTTGAGACAAAGCTCCTGACTCAGAATGCCTAGGCCCGCCTGGAAGTTGTTACCGTGCCAATATCCTGCCTAGCTTTCCAAAAGTGATGGTCTTATTATTCAACTAAAAAATAAAAGATCGATTGCCTAGAACACGACATCCACTTCGGTTCTTTTTTAATATGCTGCTATAATATCTTAAAACATCTTATTAGCAGACTAACCTGAACAAGATCAACCAGTAAAACCATTGTTTTCAAAGTTTTGGGAAACACGGTCCATTCCAGATTACCAATTTTATCCCTCCAATGGAAAATTAGGCGGGCACATTAAAGTCTGGCCTCTGGGACTACAAGACAAGACCAAGGATCACATCCTTCTCAGACAACCAGCGTAAAAATTTTACAAAGCACTTTTAAAATAAGCAGACTAAATTTATCATGAGAAAAATACAGGAAAACTTCAATTAAGCATGCAAAGTGAAAGTCACTCAGTTGTGTCCAACTCTTTGCAACCCCATGGACTGCAGCTTGCCAGGTTCCTCTGTCCATGGGATTCTCCACGCAAGAATACTGGAGTGGATTGCCATGCCCTCCTCCAGCGGATCTTTCTGACTCAGGGATCAAACCTGCATCTCTTACGTCTCTCCTGGATTGGCAGGCGGGTTCTTTACCACTAGAGCCACCTGGGAAGCTAGATAACTAAGTGCTTTGTAAATAAGTTGTCCTTAGACATCCAGGACTACAGGATTAATTAAATCAATTACAGTTCAGCCACACAATAAAATACACAGGAATAATTTAAAATCATGTTCCAGAACTTTAACTGACAATGGAAGTGTTGTTATATAAAATCTTCACATATGAAAAGGTCATTTAAAAAAAGCAGGATCAACTTCTTTGTGTGTGTTTTTAAAAACATATATAGAGACTAGAAAACTAGACTAAATAGACATCAAAAGACTAGGAAAGTTTATTTTACATGATATGGTTTTTTTTTCTCCTTTTCATTTATCTCAGTTTTCTAAATATTATGCAATAAATGTTAATTATTTTAATGTTAGAAAACATAATGATAGGAAAGTGATTAAGCTACTTAATTATATCTCCTAGTTAACTAAAAAGTAGGCAAAAGAACTTTGGAATGGTTCAAGAATTTTCATCCATATCCTGGTTACTGTCAACAAAACCCTATGATCTAAGTATATTCAGTGGGGCTTCCCTGATGGCTCAGTAATGAAGAATCTGCCTGCCAAAGCAGGAGACAGAGGTTCGATTCCTGATCCGGGAAGACCACACATGCCTCATAGCAGCTAAGCTGGTGCACCACAACTCGTGAGCCTGTGTTCCAGAGCCCGGGAGTCTCAATTAGCTACTGAAGCCTGCCTACCCTAAAGCTTGTGTTCCACAACAAGAGAAGCCACCACAACGACAAGCCCTCTCACTGCACCTAGAGAGTGGCCCCAGCTTGCTGCAACTGAAGAAAACCCACGTAGCAACAAAGACACAGGACAGCCAAAAATAAATAATTATATTCTATGAAATCAGTCAGCCAATCAATTCTGATGTCTGTGATACCAAAGGAGTTAAGTCTTAAGTTTTTACTTTCATTGGGTTATTACATCACTAAGCTGATAAAGAACTCGGTAGAAATTCAAAACAAGTGAACACAATTATACCTTACTTTCTTAATTAAGCATTTCATAGGAACTACAGCTTATGAAGATAAACATCATTCATCATATCCAAAGAAAGAGTTTAATATTCACCAGTTCAAGCATCATAGTTTAGAATGGTATTTAGTAACTAAATTTCTATTTCTTGTTTACATGGGATCTGTCTCAAAAGCTAAATGCAACACAAATTCCAAAGAGTTTAGTTCTCTGAGATTCTTGTTGCAATCCTGTTATAATTTAATGCCTTTTTTGTTTTTGGCCATTTCAAATGTGCAAGTTCTATTTAAGTTCTTATACCCCCTTCTAGATTTTTAAATATGCATAGTCACTTAATTTTTTGAATAGGTTATAATATTCAGGTGGCTTGGAGAAGGCAGTGGCACCCCACTCCAGTACTCTTGCCTGGAGAATCCCATGGACAGAGGAGCCTGATGGGCTGCAGTCCATGGGGTGGCTAAGAGTCAGACATGACTGAGCGAGTTCACTTTCACTTTTCACTTTCATGCACTGGAGAAGGAAATGGCAACCCGCTCCAGTTTTCTTGTCTGGAGAATCCCGGGGACGGTGGAGCCTGATGGGCTGCCATCTATGGGGTCGCACAGAGTCGGACACGACTGAAGCGACTTAGCAGCAGCAGCAGCAGCAGCAGCAAACATCAAAAAGTAGAAGCTCCCCTCCCATCCACATACCTATCTACACAGTTCTCACCCTCCTTCAACAATCCTCATTATTAGCTTCTGGTTTATCCTTCTAAAGATTTTTTTAAATGTATATTCAAGCATAGTATATGATTCTATGTATCTTATTTTCCCCAAAATATTATATTGCTATTCACCTTCTTTTTATTACTTAACAATGTACCTTTGAGATCTTTCCAAAATCAGCCTAGAAAGAACATCCACATTCTTTTTATAGTTGCACTGTTTTTTGTATGAATATGCCATAGTTTATTAAACAATCCCCAACTGATAGGCTGCTGGGTGGCTTCCAATTTTTTGATAATGCTGTGATAAACTATCTTGTGTCCATAAATTATTACATAAATGCTCAAGTATTACTGCAAAGTAAAATGTTGAATTGCCTGGCCAACATAATATGGTACCTAACTTGTAGCTTCTGCCAAACTGGTTAAAAATAATATCTCAGTATATTTTTGACAGACTTTTCTTATTATGTATAACATTGAGCATCTTTTCATGTATTTAGGGATTCTGTTTGCTTCCCTTTTAGGTCAACTCTTCAATAAACGTTTTCTTATTGAAATTGAAGGAACTCTATAAACATTAAGGAAATTCAACGTCTGCAGTATAAGCTTAAAGTCTTTTTCCCAATTTGCCATCTTTCTTTTGATTTTGCTTATCATGATTTTTGCCATGAATATGAACATACAGATATGAATATTAATACATACACACAAATGTGGTAATCTTTTCCTTTAAGGCTTCTAGATTTTGTTATAGTTTACAAAACCTTTCTTCCTTATTCTGAGATATAATTTTTTGTGCCTTCTTTAATTTAATGGGTTCATTTATTGATATCAAAATTTCTATGCATTTGGATTTTTCTTGGTTTACAGTGCGAAGTATGGATCCAGTTTTAATTCGTCCAGAGGCTACACTACTGTCTCATCAATAGTTTTTGAATAGGTTATTTCTCGCTAATTTGCATTGCCACCTTTCGCATATCGAAACTGTATATATTTTGAGATCTATTTCAGGATTTTCTAGTCTATCCCATTGTCCTGACTACACGTACTAATAACATCAATTTAAAACCAAGAGTCTATAACACACATTGACATCTGGAATAGCTAGTCTCACTAATTTTTGCTCTTTACAAAGGTTTTCTGGCTGTTTTTAGGGGAAAAAAATTGCCTGATTCTGAAAAAAATGAAAATCTCTTTTGATATTTTTGAGGCACCATGTTAAATTTATAAATTAACTGACATCTCTATAATGCTGAGTCTGTTTAGCCAAGAATAGGATATGCCTTTTCCCATTTTTTTCAATTACTTTAAGTCCTTCAGGAATGAGTTAAAGTTTTTTTCATACAAGGCTTTATTGCTAGATTTATTTCTAAGTATGTTATCTTTGGGATTGGTAATTGCAGATGTGTGTTTTCCTTCCTTTTATGTACTGATTGTTCTTTGTATATATGAAAACTAGTCATTTCTGTTCATTTTATACCCTATTATCTTACTAAATTCTCTGCTTTCTTCTAGACTCTGTTTTTTCTTATAGGATTTTTAAGTATACAACAACGGCAGCTGCCAACAGAAATAAGGTTTGCTCCTCTGTAATTTTATTTATTTGAAGATGTTGAGGAATAGTATCTCCAGCCTCCAACACAATGTTAACTACACTACATCTTTCTCTTATTCCTAACAGTAATAAGTGAGGAATAAGTTTGCAGTCTCCCCATTAAAAATAATACTTGTTTTAAAGAAAAACATGATTCTGAATTAGGGGGTTTGGGGTTGTCCTCCTTGGGAAGAGGGTGAGCCAATTCTCTATGTGTCAGGGAGAGTGACCAGATTATTTGATGAAAAGAAATTTCCATTTCATTCTGGCACATAGAAGACTATGTTTCCTAGAGCCCTTGCTTTTAGAAAAGATATGTGGCTTCTTCTAACCAATTGTTATCACCTTTGAGCCAAAGAACACAAGAGAATGTGTAAGATTTCTATGCGCTTATTATTTCCTTCGATGGCAATTGAAGAAAGCATGAGTTTCAGATGATTCACCCACACAAATGCCATGCCTCCGAAACCCTCACCCCAGGTGGCTTGTAAAGAAGAGGTTCCTTCTTACCAGCAACCAACGTTGCACGTACACTCTCAAAAGAAATAAACCTTGTCTTGTTTTTTAAAAAGAATGTAAGAATAATTCTTGCTATTTTATCTCAGCCCTCTCAGTTTGAGAGCTGAAACAAAAATATTTCTCTCAAAGAAATATATTGTTTTACTGTGGATTTTCTATCAAGGATAAATGTTGAATTTTTAAAAAGTTCCCTAGATTTACCAATATTATAAATTATGATCAAAGATTTTCTAATATTCAAATGTGTGTTTCTGAAATAAAACCCCACATGATTTGTACTTTTAATGTGTTTCTGGATTATGCTTGTGAACATTTTATTTAGAATTTTAAGGTCTATGATCATAAGTGAGATTGGCCTGTAATTTTCTTTTTTGTCTAATTCCTTTTGGGTTTTGGTATCAGTTTTTACACTTGCTTCCTACAGAGATGTTGGAGACTTTCTTCCTTGTTTGAAGTGCTGGAACAACTGAATTATCTTTAAAGTGATCTGATCTTTAATGGCATCCTGGAATTTCTCTGTGAAACCATCAGGTCTTAGTATTTTGGGGACTGGTTCTTGGTCAATTTCCTCTGTTTGTACAATGGAGCTGTTTAGAGTGCCAATATCCTTTGGAGTCTAGTTGATAAACCATTAATTTGCAAAGTAAACTATTAAATTTAGAAGAATTGTTTCTTATAATTATCCCAGTTTTTTTCTTTTCTATAAATTCCCCTATTGTTCCCTAGTTTCATATTTGCACTCTCTCCCTTTTTTACTGACTAAATCAGCAAATAGTTTATCTTGCCAAAGCTTTTGGATTTATTATTTCTACTACATTCATTATTTTGTTTGTATTCTTTCCTTTATTCTCTCAATGTATTTCTCTTTTTATAACTTTTAAATTGGATGCTTATATCATGATTTCTATTTTTATAGTGTGTGTATACATGTACATATACAAACATATACAAATATACATATATAACTTTTCCAAGGGTTACTTTAGTTACATCCCATAGTTTCTGATATGTAGGATTAATATGATCATTTTCTAGCATCCTGTCATTTGAGTTTATCCTTTTTCTTTGACTCAGTTATGGCTTATTAGAGAGTTTAATTACAAGAGGATACACAACAATTTTTTTCTGTTATTCTAATCCTCCACGTTAGTCTTCATTATACTGTTAAATATATTCAGTGCTTACCTCCAGTCCTTTCGCTGGTATTAACTTGGTCGTAGTTAGTTGAAATGTGTTTTCTAGCAATTTCCACAGGAAGGACTCCTGATGCTGCTGCACCAAGTCATACTGGAGCCTGGGGCAAAGGAAAAATCAGTAGTAATGATCCTGTTTTCCTTTTAAAGTTCTGATGCTTTATTTAACATAGATTTTTTCTTTATTTAGTTTAACATTGCATCAAATATTATTGTTGATTATTGAACTTTCTGGTACTCTCTAATTCAGTGCCCAAAGCACTCAATATTCCTTGAGTTCTGTAGGTTCATGTTTCTTACTTGAAGAATACTTTGACTGACTCACTCTTTCCTTGAGGAACTTCCAGGTTGCTAGTCATTTATAATTTTCTAAAAGATATTGTAGAGAGACTTCCCTGGTTGTCCAGGGGTTAAGACTTCATGCTGCCAGTGCAGGAGGGGGCATGGGTTCAATCCCTGGTCAGGGAACTAAGATCCCACATGCCATATGGCATGGCCAAAAGATAAAAAAGTAAATAATTTATTTAAAGTGTTTTAATTTAAAAAAAATATGCTGTGGCAGCCAATTTTTTTTCATTTGTTTTTTAACTTTTTGTAACAATTCTTTCTCTTCAAAATCTAATAACTTTTCCAGGATCTGTGTTGGTGTTGATCATCCTGGGTCACATTTCCTTGACACACAGTATGACTATTAAATATAGAGATTTAAGTCTTTTTCTTTTTTGAACTGTATGTTAAAATACTGTTTTGTACCACTTTTGGTTTTCTTCTTTGGATATTCTACTTAAGTGCTTATTGGATCTCCCTTGTATATCTTCTAATTTTTAAATTCTTTGATTTCTACTTTACTGTGTTCCCTTTTCTTATTTTTATCTTTTAAATCCCTAGCAATATTTTCCATATTGCTTGTTACTTCTTCCAGTTTTGTCTTTATTTCTGCGCTGGTTTATTTTTTCCTTCTACTTCTTTCCTGATTTCCACCAGTTTATGTTTCTTTTTTTCCTATCTTAAGACTTCTTTTTCAAATACAGTACTGCACTTCCACCTGGTGGGACTTGTTAGAAGAAGTGATTGCTTTACCAGGTTTTTGTTGTTGTTTTGATATCAAAATGTTTATCCATAATTCTTATCTGCTTCATGACAACATCTCTGGTGAGTAATGATCATCTGCTAATCCATTTTGCTGCACCTTTTCTTCCTTTTCCTTATAGTTTCTCTTTACAGACATTGTTACAGGTTCTTTTTTATTACTTATTACTGATAATAATAGAGGACTGAAAATTTTTTATCTGATGAGGTTAAAACAAAGGGAATTTGGACTTAAAACTATGAGGTACAATTTCTGGTGGATCTATAATTCACGAGATAGCAGGATCACGTGGAACAGACATTCTTCCCAGCCTTACTTGGCTTAGCTTTGAGGACCCTGGCAGCCAGGCAGTCAGCCCCAGGCAGAGCCTTGACAGTTCTATACAGTCTTAACAGCCAGAAGCAGAGACTTACACATACTGACACCAGGGGTTCCTCACTAAAGGCTCAATCTAATCATTTCAAAACAAAGTTGTGGTTATCAAGTCCACCCACAGGCTCCAACATTCCAAACCAATCTTTAGTGCCTACGTTAGTCTGCCCAGGATGTCACAACCAAATACCACACACTGAGCAGCTTAAACAACAGACTTTTTAAAGCCTATTTTCCCCACACTTCTGGAAGCTAGAACTCCCTAATCAAGGTCCAAGAGAAGTCAGTTTCTGGTGCAGGCTCTCTTCCTGGCTTTCAGACAGCTACCACCTTGCTCTGGGCTCACATGGCCTTTCCTCAGCACATGTGCATGGAGACAGAAGGAAAGTGAGATATCTGGTATCACAATTTTAAGGACACTAAGCCTGCTGGGACAGGGCTGCACCCTTATGGCCTCATTTAACCTTCATTACTTTCTCATAGGCCCCAGTCTCCAAATACAGTGACTTGGACAGTTAGGGCTTCAACCCATGAATGGGGGGAGGGGAGACACATAAACATTTAGTTCATAATAGTTCCCCAAATGTTGTCAAAAAAAATTAAACTCTATCTAAAAAGCCTCTTGATGAAAGTAAAAGTGCAGAGTGAAAAAGTTGGCTTAAAGCTCAACATTCAGAAAACGAAGATCATGGTATCCGGTCCCATCACTTCATGGCAAATAGATGGGGAAACAGTAGAAACAGTGTCAGACTTTATTTTGGGGGGCTCCAAAATCACTGCAGATGGTGATTGCAGCCATGAAATAAAAAGATGCTTACTCCTTGGATGAAAAGTTATGACCAACCTAGATAGCATATTCAAAAGCAGAGACATTACTTTGCCGACTAAGGTCTGTCTAGTCAAGGCTATAGTTTTTCCAGTAGTCATGTATGGATGTGAAAGTTGGACTATGAAGAAAGCTGAGCACCGATGAATTGATGCTTTTGAACTGTGGTGTTGGAGAAGACTCTTGAGAGTCCCTTGGACCACAAGGAGATCCAACCAGTCCATTCTGAAGGAGATCAGCCCTGGGATTTCTTTGGAAGAAATGATACTAAAGCTGAAACTCCAGTACTCTGGCCACCTCATGAGAAGAGTTGACTCATTGGAAAAGACTCTGATGCTGGGAGGGATTGGGGGCAGGAGGAGAAGGGGACAACCGAGGATGAGATGGCTGGATGGCATTACCGACTCGATGGACGTGAGTCTGAGTGAACTCCAGGAGATGGTGATGGACAGGGAGGCCTGGCGTGCTGCGATTCATGGGGTCGCAAAGAGTTGGACATGACTGAGCAACTGAACTGAACTGAACTGGACTAATGGAGTTTCAGTATACAGATGGTGATTCCCAACCATCATCTCTTCCTTTCTTATTTGACTGCTTCACCTCTCAGTGTGCTTAGTGAGTCTCCAAACCGGAGGGTAACTAAGTGGGAAAAGACTTCCTGTTTCAAAAACAGTGTATTTAGTTCCATTGGTTCTAGCGTTAATGGACCTGATGTTGCCTTCTGTGGACAGTGCTATGCCCTTTCAGAGGTTTAAGTCTGTTGAAGTCTTATAAAACTGGTAGAGATGGAGAACTGACCACTGATTTAACGTTCTCTTTTCAGTGAATATAAAAGTGAGTGAAGTCACTCAGTCGTGTCTGACCCTTTGCGACCCCGTGGACTATAGCCTACCAGGCTCCTCCCTCCATGGGATTTTCCAGGCAAGAGTACTGGAGTGGATTGCCATTTCCTTCTCCAGGGGATCTTCCCAACCCAGGGATCGCACCCAGGTCTCCAGCATTGCATGCAGACGCTTTACTGTCTGAGCCACCAGAGAAGCCCTATAAATGTGCTCAGTTATAATGCACTGTTGTAAAATATCTATTAATTGGTATAAGAAATATGCATATATCTATATACCCTGTGTAAAAAACTGTGTCTCCTCTGTTGAGGTACAAACTCATCACTCCCTAATAATTCTTCATCAACAGAGGCTGATGACAGCTTCATAATAGAATGGGTGAGCATTGCACAAAAAAAATCAGGTTGGGATATCTATATGCCTCTCCGTCAGCAAAGTCATCCCTTCAAGGTACCCTCACCTCTACTTTTGTGGGTTCTTTGACTCCCTCCTGTCTGTAGGGCCCAGAAGGAAACTCTGATTCTTCAGCAAAACCAGCTCTTAGCAGTGGGTTTATGTGAGATATGTTGTCCCTTTGTTTGCTGCTGACAAGCGTAAAGAACCACTTTCACTGCTGATAATAATGGTTAATTTATCACATCCAGCGGAGGCTGACCTCTGGGTGTCCCAGCCCCTCCATCACCTTCACACCTGCTCAAGCTAATTGTTAGAGCCAAGTGTAAATGAAAATCAACTGGGCTAATAATGAATGGAGCCCATTACTCGCAACAGCACATTGCTTTACGAAGGTTTATCAAGAAACATTATAACCAGTCCCCTGGTCACAGTTCCCTGTTTCATAGATGAGAAAAAGCAAGCAAACAAGAAGGGACTTGCCCATGAAAACAAGCACAGTGACTGGAAACAACGTCTGATTTTACCTCCCAGAGCTCTAGGACAGTCACCTCTGCATTTTACCAAAATTCACTCATATACAAACAGAAAAAGGATTAAGATATTTCTCGAAATGTTCTTGTCATCTGTTTGTATAAGCAAATGAGATCATTACCAGATATGAAGACTCTAATTAATATGCTAATCTCGTTCCTCCATCACAACCATTTTTAAGGCGGTTATCTCCATGGCTTCTCCAGTCACTGCCACCTGCCCTAGAACTGCCTTGCCATTACCTTCTGAAAGCACAGACCCAGCTCCAAAATGTTAGAAATGAAAAAATGAGAACTCCCATTAAAGGGAACTGTGTCAAAAGAAACTCAGAGATCTTTACTTGACCTACTTCATTGAGCAAGAAACAAACTGTTACTGAACTCCCAAACCAAAGGTAATTAAGTTCTTAGCTCTCAGTACTATTCATAACAGCTCAGGTGATGAATAAGTACATTGTTTTCTCTTGTGATCTTTCACCAGAAACTTTTTTTTTTAAGTGCATAAGCTTACTTGCTTGTAGCTGTTTTAGCTAGGAAGCTGTAAGGTCCTGCTGACATGAGGACTACTTAACTTTTATTTGAGGCCAGAGTCAGCATTTCAGGGAAATCAGGGCATTTTACACTTTGGTTATGTGATTATGAATGTTTGGACTAGGGGTATATTCAAACTGTGGTCTCCATTTTAATTGCCTTTTGACAACTGAGTATCTTCAAGAGGCAGATATAACAGCACCAGGAATCGTCAACTGTATTTGAAGAAACAGCTTGATGGAGTGCAAGAAACAGCTTCCAGTCCCCAAGGTAAGGGGTTGATATATTTTGGGAATGTTTTAAAGTTTTTTCATCATGTACTTTATCTGTTCATTTTTAATGCCACTTATAAGCAGTTGCATACTAGCAAAGTAATGCTGAAAATTCTCCAACCTAGGTTGCAACAATACGTGAACCGAGAACTCCCAGATGTTCAAGCTGGATTTAGAAAAGGCAGAGGAACCAGATATCAAATTGTCAACATCCATTCAATCATAGAAAAATGAAGAGAATTCCAGAAAAACTCTACTTCTGCTTCACTGACTATACTAAAGCCTTTGATTGTGTGGATCACAAAAAACTGGAAAATTCTTCAAGAAATGGGAATACAGACCACCTGACCTGCCTCCTAAGAAACCTGTATGCAGGTCAAGAACAAACAGTTAGAACTGGACATGGAACAATGGACTGGTTCTAAATTGGGAAAGGAGTACGTCAAGGCTGTATACTGTCACTCTGCTTATTAGATTTATATGCAGAGTACAGCATGTGAAATGCCGGGCTGGATGAAGCACAAGCTGGAATCAAGACTGCTGGGAAAAATATCAATAACCTCAGATACCCAGATGACACCACCCTTATGGCAAAAAGCGAAGGTGAACTAAAGAATCTCTTGATGAAAGTCAAAGAGGAGAGTAAAAAAGCTGGCTAAAAACTCAACATTCAAAAACAAAGATCATGGCATGTGGTCTCATCACTTCATGGAAATAGATGGGGAAACAATGAAAACAGTGAAAGATATTTCCTTGGACTCCAAATCACTGCAGATGGTGGCTGCAGCCATTAAATTAAAAGATGCTTGCTCCTTGGAAATAAAATGATGACGAACCTAGACAGCATACTAAAAAAGCAGAGACATTACTTTGCCAACAAAGGTCCATTTAGTCAAGGCTATGGTTTTTCCAGTGGCTATGGTTTTTCCAGTGGCTATGGTTTTTCCAGTGTATGGATGTGAGAGTTGGACTATTAAGAAAGCTGAGTGCCAAAGAATTGATGCTTTTGAACTGCAGTGTTGGAGAAGACTCTTGAGAGTCCCTTGATCTCTTGGATCTCCCTGCAAGGAGATCCAACCAGTCAATACTAAGGGAAATCAGTCCTAAATGTACACTGGAAGGCCTGATGCTGAAGCTGAAGCTCCAATACTTTGGCCAGCTGATGTGAAGAACTGACTCAACAGAAAAGACCCTAATGCTGGGCAAGATTGAAGGCAGGAGGAGAAGGGGATGACAGAGGATGAGATGGTTGGCTGGCATCACCAACTCAATGGACATGAGTTTGAACAAGCTCTGGGAGTTGGTAATGGATAGGGAAGCCTGGCATGCTGCAGTCCATGGGGTCGCAAAGAGTCAGACACTACTGAGTAAATGAACTGATAAGCAGTCGACATCCCCCCTTCAAGCCATAAATCAGAAGGAATATGCATCCCACAGTAAATTCAGCCATAGACGTAATACCTTTAATTCCACACGTCTGAGTAACATTTTTACGAACTTCTACCAAGTGATTCTCTGCACTTCCAAACATATCAGACCTCAAGATCAGCAGCTTGAGATCAATTGGGGCCAAATACCAAGTCAATCTGTTTTAGATTTGAATCGATCATTCATAGGATGCAAATAACCCCCTTACAATTTGACCAAGTGGAATTGATTTCCCATAACTTTGATTCTTGTCCAACTTTCCAGAAGACTACTCTTAAACCTGGCTGAAGACCCAGGGCTTTGCACTTACAAGACCTATACTTGTCATCTGCTTAAATATGGGCATCTTCCTTCCAGGTTTTGTATCTCACGGACAGATATAAAAGAGAGATGTACTCATCAGGGGCTTCTGTGTTATCTGCTAAATAGTCTTCAGTTTGAGGGACACCATTCCAAATTTATACAGCACAGCTTCTGCCTGTAATGTGACAGGCCAGGGAGGTAAGCATACACTGCCCTCGATAGCAGTATCCAGCGATTCCAGAGGAACAAGGTATGAACTGTTGTTCAGGCTGGGGGAAGGAGGCGGGGAAGAGAGAGAAATTTCCATGGTCAAATGAGATGGGGCAATACTGGGTTTAAGGGACGGGGGAGCCTCATGGGCTGCTGTCTATGGGGTCGCACAGAGTCAGACACGACTGAAGCAACACAGCAGCAGCAGCAGCAGCAGGAGTCCTTTTATCAAGGAAAAATTTCTTAAGTCTGAAAAACATTATCAGTCTTTTCATTTCTATGAATACAGAATCCTTGCTTCAGAACACTAGTGAACATCATATATAACATTGGTATTCAACAGGACACCAGATGGAAACACTATTCTAAAAGGTCCTGCCCTATAAAAGATCCAATATACTACTCTAGCAGGGAAGAACAATGAACAAATCTATCTATTCACACTAAAAGTGAGGGGTAGGGGCTTCCCTGGTGGCTCAGTGGCAAAGAATCTGCCTGCCAATGCAGGAGTTTGATCCCTAATCTGAGAAGATTCCACACGCCTCGGAGCAACGAAGTACATGCACCCCAACTACTGAGCCTGCAACCTAGAGCCCTCAAGCCCCAACAACCAGCTCGTGCGCTGTAACAACCGAAGCCTGCGTGCCCTAGAGCCTGTGTTCTGCAACAAGAGAAGCCACCGCATGAGAGGTCTGAGCACCACAATTGGAGAGTAGCCCCTACACATCACAACTAGAGAAAAGCCCACAGCAATGGGGACCCAGCACAGCCAAAACTAAATAAATAATACAAACAAACTAACAAAAACACTGAGGGGCAAAACCTGTACTACCTTCATTTACAAACTGATGTGAATGAGTTTTTCGATTTTGGATTGTTCAGGTACTGTTGCAACAAGCCTGCAGAGCAAACGATCTCCAAACCTCGCCCACATATAACAACCAACATTTACTTCTCGTTGATGCATCTCTGAATGGGGTGGAACCACTTGGCTTCAAGCAGTAGGTCAAATGCAGGTGTTTATCAGCCATTTCTCACTCAGGAATCCAGTCTAAAAAGCAGTAGCTACTGTGGGTGTGCTTTTCTTGTGGGATAAAAAATTGCTGTCAGACATCTGCCAAATGTCATAAGCCTCAGTTCAGAACTGGTACACTATCACTTTTACTGTGTTTCATCAGCCAAAGCAAGTCGAATGGCTAAGCTCAACATCAACAGGACAGGGAAATACTGTACCCACAGCAAAGCCACACCAAAACCAGGCAAAGCCAGGCAAGGGCTGGGAGGGAGGCACCATGGTGGGCCAACGATATCTACCACACTGACCATAAATTCAAATCCAAAGTGTAACCATGTGTGGGAACAACCATACTTCTATTTTCTTCAAACACAAATGGCCCGTCTAGTAATAATTGAAATATACTAATGGTTAGACTTGACCATAGGAATATAGACTCCATTTCTATTCTTCATTCTTCTTCCTGCCTGTACAAGTTAGTATTTGGTATTTCTAATCCAGGGGAGTTGCATGTTAGGGCATTTTCCAGTTGATTCCTCAGTATGTATTTTGAATACCAACACCACAATCAGCCTTTTATGTAAGAACAGTGACACATCGTGCACATAGCATAACAAATGACCACCAACTAATAGCTTAAGACACATGTTGGTTATGTCCATGCACAGCTTAGCAGGGCCTCTGCAAGGCTGTGATCCGGGCCTGGGTCCTCCTCTGCAAGCTTGGCTGGGAAAGCATCTGCTTCCAGGGTCACTCAGGTTGTTGGCAGCACTCATGTGCTTGTAGTCATAGGACTCATGGCATCTAGCTTCTTCAAAGCTGGCAAGGAGGGCAAGACCTTAGAGCAATTTTGCTAGCAATTCTGCTAGCAAGACAGAGCTTTATGTAACGTAATATAATCCCAGGAGTGATAGCCCATTACCTTACCATATCTATCGTTTATGCACAAAGGGTAGGGATTATACTAAGGCGTAAACACCAGGATGTAGCACTTACGGGGACCACCTTCAAGTACGTCCCTTGCAATAAGAAACCTAAAAAATATATTATTTGTGACTTACTCTAGCCCAGCTTTGCCCAGCTTTTCTCAGTGGAGAGTCCTTCTCCATCATGTTCTAGAATTGCATTTACTTAGATGAACCCACGTTCACTGGGCAGTTCTATTTCACTTTGTATTTTAAGATCTTTTCAGGGTAGGAAACTAGCCGATGCTATTCAGTCACTGAGTGTAGTCAGTGTCATTAACACCTGAATGGCCAAGAAATCATTCCAGCCAGAAAAGACCCAAGTACCAACTATTAGACTGTCATGATTTATGTTTGTGCCTGATGTAACAGACATAAGTCAACTGCTTATACATGGAAACGCAGCCATCGCCTCACAAGAACTACTGAATATGACTCATGCTGTGCCTACCCACAGCCAAAGCTGTCAGTCAATTCCAAAGGTATAAACGTCAATTAAATAAATGGTTTGGCAGCCTAAATATTTAATAACTGGATGATGACTGGAATTTTCACTTTTCATTCAGTCACACAGACGTGGTTTCGGTAAAAGAAATACCTGAAGTTTAGGGTAGTTTTCCTTTTCCTAAAAGTCATCCATCCCTAAACATATGCTGAATGCCTACCATGATCTAGGTACTTTGCCTACTGTTGGGAATACAGAGATAGAAGACTAAAATTGTGTTTCGAAGGAAATCTATTCTTCACACCGTTTCTCATTTAACTTCATGTTACCTACCCTGCAAATAAGCAATTTTCTTAGAAGCCATCAGTACCCAGGGGCCTTCCCCACTGCTCTTTTCAAATATTTCTTATTGTTCAGAAAACCCTAATAATTAACCAAAAATCACTTTGCTGTGGCAAAACCTCAATACCTATACATCTCACTGGCTCTGAAGAGTAACTGGAATGAGATTACTCCCTCTGTTGACAGAAATTTTGTATTTATTAAAATTCTGAATGATGGAAAAATCCATATGATAAAAATTTATTACTATGATGCCCATTATAATACCCCAGGATAAGAATATTTTGCATTCCTACCATATATAAAATAGATAAACAACAAAGATTTACTGTATAGCAGAGGATATTGTATTCAGTATCTTGTAATCATCTTTAATGGAAAAGAATCTGAAAAAATATATACGTAAAAATGAATCACTTTGCTATACACTGGAAAATTATACAATACTGCAAATTAACTATACTTCAATAACAATAAAAAAGAAAGACTGCTTTGTTCTACAAACACTTGAGAGCTAAAGATCACTTGTAACAAACCAAGCAAATGCTTCAATGTGTGATAAACAGGAAATGCCACATGGAGAGGGACAGTCTCAGACCACTTAGCCCCTTCTTTCCCTATACTTTTTCTGTAAGTAATTTTATATATTCCCATGGCTTCTATGTACTAAATCTTCAGAGGGAAAACAGATAACTTACTTTAATAATCATTTATCATAAGTGTGGGATGGGGGGGATGGTGAAACTCTTGACAAATACCAAGGACTCCTCTGTTCTTAAAGCCCCTTTATTCTCAAGGACTCCTTTATTCTAATGTAATGGCTCCTGAAAAACCTCCCTTTTCAAGGATACTTTTTTCAAACACAATCAATAATCTACAATCAACTTTGTGATCTCGTTGGAAACCAGGACCTTTTTGACTTTGGAGTTTTAAAGATAAAATGCACAGCTGGATTCCTACAGGCCAAATATTTAATTTTTTTAAACTTCTGGCTTATGAATCAGATTACTAATATGGTGGTATTTGATAGGTAATAGAAAGTCAAAATATAGTTTTTCAAATTATTAGTTTTAGGATTCCAGAGACGAAATGAGTTTTAAAGCACATCTGGAAATGATATGCTGGAAATGAGCTTCAAGGCACATCCACCCAGAGCTTGGGTCTCTTAAGCAACATCTGTAACAAGTGGTTGTCAGCCCTTGTTCCAACAGCCCCAGCAATGGGGAGCTCCCTACCTTTGGACCAGAGATCATTCTGTCTTCCCAAACCACTTTAAAAATATTTTCCTTGTTCTGAGTCAGTTCTTCTATAGCTTTAATCCTTGATCTTAGTTATAGTCCTTTGAGTCTCATTGGACAAATATAATCCCTTCCTATAACAGTCCTCAAAATATGTGAAATCCCCTACCATATCCTCAACACTCCATTCTAAAGATGCTTTGCTCCTTGAATTATTCCTCATAGAACATATTTTTGGTTCTGTCACTGTCCTGCTAGCTAATCTTTGGGTCAGAAGATTTTTAACCAGGATTTTGTAAGAATCACAGCCATTCTTCTGATCAATAAGAAAAGAAAGGGTGAGCAGCTGTAGCAACTGCACCCAGAATTAAGGATAATACTTTCTATATTATTCTGTGCCATGGACCAGGAAGAAACTAAAAATACCCAGGTGAGTATTTTGCTTCTGTGAATGTGATAAACCACATGATCCATAGTGGATTAAAGGTTCAGAACCATCATTTTAAATGCACCCCAGTTTATTTATTCTTTGAAAAGTGTAGCAGCTGAAATGTAATACAAAAATCCAGAAGTGGGTTAGCTAGGACAATGCAGACTGGTTCACTGAACAAAATATTGCTCCCCTTCCTACTCCTCCTTGTCTCTCAGGAGTCACCTGAAATCTTAACTCTTATGTGAAACATTAGTTCAGTTCAGTTCAGCCACTCAGTTGTATCTGACTCTTGGCAACCACCGTGGACTGCAGCACGCCAGGCTTCCCTGTCCATCACCAACTCCCAGAGCTTGCTCAAACTCATGTCCATTGAGTCGGTATGCCATCCAGCCACCTCATCCTCTGTCGTCCCCCTCTCCTCCTGCCTTTGATCTTTCCCAGCATCAGGGTCTTTTCCAAGGAGTCAGTTATTCGCATCAGGTGGCCAAAGTATTGGAGTTTCAGTTTCAGAATCAGTCCTTCCTATGAATATTCAGGACTGATTTCCTTTAGGAATGACTGGTTTGATCTCCTTGTAGTCTACGGGACTCTCAAGAGTTTTCTCCAACACCACAGTTCAAAAGCATCAATTCTTCAGAACTCAGCTTTTTTTATAGTCCAAATCTCACATCCATACATGACTACTGAAAAAAATAATAGCTTTGACTAGATGGACTTATGTCGGCAAAGTAGTGTCTATGCTTTTTAATATGCTGTCTAGGTTGGACATAGCTTTTCTTCCAAGGAGCAAGCATCTTTTAATTTTATGGCTGCAGTCACTATCTGTAGTGATTTTGGAGCCCCTCAAAGTAAAGTCTGTTACTATTTCCATTGTTTCCCTATCTATTTGCCATGAAGTGATGGGACAAGCTGCCATGATCTTTGTTTTTTGAATGTTGAGTTTTAAGCTAGCTCTTTCACGCTCCTCTTTCACATTCATCAAGAGGCTCCTTAGTTCTTCTTCACTTTCTGCCATAAGGGTGGTATAATCTGCATATCTGGGTTATTGATATTTCTCCTGACAATCTTGATTCCAACTTGTGCTTCATCCAGCATGGCATTTTGTATGATGTACTCTGCATATAAGTTAATAACCAGGCTGACAATATACAGCCTCGACATACTTCTTTCTCAGTTTGGACCCAGTCTGTTGTTCCATGTCCAGTTTTAACTATTGCTTCTTGACCTGCATACAGATTTCTCAGGTGGCAGGTCAGGTGGTCTGGTATTCCCATCTCTTGAAGAATTTTCCACAGTTTATTGTGATCTACACAGTCAAAAGCTTAGGTGTAATCAGTAAAGCAGAAGTAGGTGTTTTTCTGGTATTCTCTTGCTTTTTCAATGTTGGCAATTTGATCTCTGGTTCCTCTGCCTTTTCTAAATCCAGCTTGAACATGTGGAAGTTCATGGTTCACGTACTATTGAGCCTAGCTTGGAGAATTCTGAGCATTACTTCGCTAACATGTGAGATGAATGCAGCTGTGTGGTAGTTTGAACATTTTTTGGCATTGCCCTTCTTTGGGACTGGAATGAAAACTGGCCTTTTCCAGTCCTGTGGTCATTGCTAAGTTTTCCAAATTTGCTGGCATACTGAGTACAGCACTTTAACAGTATCATCTTTTAGGATTTGAAATAGCTCAGCTGGAATTCTATCATCTCCACTAGCTTTGTTGGTAGTGATGCTTCCTAAGGCCCACTTGACTTCGCATTCCAGGATGTCTGGCTCTAGGTGAGTAATTACACCATCATGTTATCTGGTTCATGAAAATCTTTTTTGTACAGTTCTTCTGTGTATTCTTGCCACCTCTTCTTAATATCTTCTGCTTCTGTTAGGGCCATACCATTTCTGTCCTTTATTGGGCCCATCTTTGCATGCAATGTTCCCTTGGTATCTTTAATTTTCTTGAAGAGATCTCTAGTCTTTCCCATTCTTTTGTTTGCTTCTATTTCTTTGCATTGCTCACTGAGGAAGGCTTTTTTTTAATCTCTCCTTGCTATTCTTTGGAACTCTGCATTCAAATGGGTATATCTTCACTTTTCTCCTTTGCCTTTAGCTTCTCTTCTTTTCACAGCTATCTGTAAGGCCTCCTCAGACAGCCATTTTCCCTTTTTGCATTTCTTTTTCTTGGGGATGGTTTTGATCACTGTCTCCTGTACAATGTCATGAACCTCCATCCATTGTTCTTCAGGCACTCTGTCTATCAGATCTAATCCCTTAAATCTATTTGTCATTTCTGCTGTATAATTGTAAGGGATTTGATTTAGGTCATACCTGAATGGTCTAGTGGTTTTCCCTACTTTCTTCAAGTCTGAATTTGGCAATAAGGAGTTCATGATCTGAGCCACAGTCAGCTCCTGGTCTTGTTTTTGCTGACTGTATAGAGCTTCTCCATCTCTGGCTGCAAAGAAAATAATCAATCTGATTTTGGTGTTGACTATCTGGTGATGTCCATGTGCAGAGTCGTCTCATGTGTTGTTGGAAGAGGGTGTTTGCTATGACCAGTGCGTTCTCTTGGCAAAACTCTGTTAAGCTTTGCCCTGTACTCCAAGGCCAAATTTGCCAGTTACTCCAGGTGTCTCTTGACTTCCTACTTTTGCATTCCAGTCCCTATAATGAAAAGGACATCTTTTTTTGGTGTTAGTTCCAAAAGGTCTTGTAGGTCTTCATAGAACCATTCAACTTCAGCTTCTTCAGCATTACTGGTTGGGGCATAGACTTGGATTGCTGTGGTACTGAACTACTTGCCTTGGAAATGAACAGAAACCATTCTGTCATTTTTGAGATTGTACCCAAGTACTGCATTTTGGACTCTTTTGTTGACTTTGAGGGCTACTCCATTTCTTCTAAGGGATTCTTGCCCACAATAATAGATACAATGGTCATCTGAATTAAATTCACCCATTCCAGTCCATTTTAGTTCACTGATTCCTAAAATGTTGATGTTCACTCTTGTCAGCTCCTGTTTGACCACTTCTAATTTACCATGATTCATGGACCTAACATTCTAGGTTCCTACACAATATTGTTCTTGATAGCATTGGACTTTACTTCCATCACCAGTCATATCCACAACTTGGTGTTGTTTTTGCTTTGGCTCTGTCTCTTCATTCTTTCTGGAGCTATCTGTCCACTCTTCTCCAGTAGCCTATTGGGCACCTACCAATCTGGGGAGTTCATCTTTCAGTGTCATATCTTTGGGGCTTTTTATACTGTTCATGGGGCTCTCAAGGCAAGAATACTGAAGTGGTATGCCATTCCCTTCTCCAGTGGATCTCATTTTGTCAGAACTCTCCACCATGACCCATCTGTCTTGGGTGGCCCTACACGGCATGGCTCATAGTTTCATTGAGTTAGACAAGGCTGTGGTCCATGGGATCAGCTTGATTAGTTTTTCTGTGATTGTGGTATTCATTCTGTCTGCCCTCTGACACATAAGGATAAGAGGGTTATGGAAGCTTCCTGTTGGTAGAGACTGACTGTGGGGGAAAGTGGGTCTTGTTCTGATGGGTAGGGCCATGCTCAGTAAATCTTTAATCCAATTCCTCCCAACCTTTCCAGAGTTCACCTTCCTAAGGACTAACATGGGTCTTCTACTTCACCAGGCAGCTCTGAATTTCTTAACATAGTATTTGGCAATGTTAATTGATTGCCTTTCTTTTAGTCTGCTCTAAACCGTGCTCAAAACACTGAAGTGCTAAGCTCCAAATACAGGGTATATCCAGAATTACGGGCCCAAGAGAGAAGATTTTACTGTAAGAAACTGAAATAAGAGTTAACATATTATTGCATTGGCCATCTGGGGAAATCATCCTAGGATGTTACCCACAGTTACGGATAACTTGTGATGTAAGACTTAAGGTGCCAACCCAAAATGATCTCTGCAATGAATCAATCCAAGTAATAGCTATCATCAGATGATCAACAAACTTGCTACATGCATTACCTTAAGAAATGTAACGACAAATGCTTCTAGTTTACAGTAAAATTGTCCACGAGATTGGAGCTCTAATCCTAGATAATGCCAACTTCTATGACAGACAAGTGCTTGGATGGGAGAAGGGCAGCTCATCAAGTCATCACTCAAGGATCTTCAGTTCCTTGCCACAAACCTGGGACTCAGGGAGCAACCTTATCACGTGCAGCACAATCTTCTGAGTACATAAACACAAAGGAGAGTCTGCTAGCCACACTCTCCCACCGCAAATTAATCCATCAACACTCCAGTTTGCGCATCAGTCTCTTGGGGCCTTTGTACATACGAATTGATTCCTGAGCCTAATCCCCTCTGGGAAAACAAATTGAATTCCGTTCTTGAAAAGCTGAACTATACAATCTATGCTATCCAGACTCCCACACTGGCAGTGGCTCTAAATGCCCTGGAACCCCTAACGATAATACCTATGTATTGGTGCCTCACCGACCATGTAGGAGGGGAGTAACTTGCAACTCCTTTACACCCCACCAGACCGTCCTCTGCACTACTTACCAACTCTGCTCCCTCCAAGCAAGGAGGAGTTACTGCTCTGGTCAGATTTATTTATTTATTTTTTCTGGTCAGATTTAGACATCTGACAGGCCACTGACAAGACAGGGTGGTCCTTAGCAGCCTGACTGACCTCTTTACCCCCTTCCCCCAGTCACGTGGCTCTCAGGTACGGCCTTCATCTCTCCATTTCCTCTGAGATAGGAGTACAACTGGGATGACAAACCTGATCACTTTCTACTCTGTTCCCACAGGCTCAACGGAATACCCAGTTTCAATGCTCAACTTAGTGATAAGATAGGTTTGAATGGAATAGGATATATCTTTTGACCTTAAGCACAAGTCACCTTTCTCCTTCTAACTTTTATCAGAGAACTCTAGCAAAACCCCATCCCTTTAAACCCTAAAAATTTGCCAACTGGTTTCATTTATGTTAGTCTAATTTTCCCCAAGAGAATATAATCTCCCTGAAAATGTGGCTGATTTCTGGATTCTTCCTGTACTTTTTTTCCTTTCATAGTGTCCAGCACTAAATATTTGTTCACTGAGGCCATTTAACCTTCACTTGGTATAGATATATTTATTTTTATCTTAAGCCTCTGATCTTTTCTCACTAGCCCAAATCAATCATCATAGTTGGGTTCTTGGTACCAATGCAATTATAACACAAATTCATCTTGAACTGGAATTGTGGGACAGGACTAATTACAAGATGATCCTTGAAGTGACTCAAAGTATAATTATACTAAGAGTTCCTAACAAAAATTAACAAAAAATTTTAAATTCTTACAGAAAAGGCACAGCTCCCCTAAAATTTATTTTAACAGTCTAATTTGAAAAACATTGATGACTACACAGAGTACATCAGAGATGATGAATGCCAGTAACGGATAAAGAGATATCAGATATCCACACCCTCAAAATATACACACTACTTGAACTTCAAGGACAAAAGTGAATTAACATTCATGAGGAAGAAAGAGACAGCCAGTTTAGAGAGAGAACTATCTAGGGCAACAAAGGACACCCAGCGAGGAAGGGGCTGTGGGATGAGTTGGGACATAGGAATTGACATATATACACTATTGATACTATGCATAACATAGACAACCAATGAGAACCTACTGTATAGCTCAGGGGACACCACTCAGTGCTCCGTGGTGACCTGAACGGGAAGGAAATCCAAAAAAGCGAGGACATGTGCAAACGTATAGCTGATTCACTTTGCTATACAGTAGAAACTAACACAACACTGTAAAGCAATTATACTCCAATCAAAATTAATAAAAACTAAAAAGAATATTGATAAACACAAAAAGCTATGACAAATCTAGACAGCGTATTGCAAAGTAGATACATTACTTTGCTGACAAAGGTCCATCTAGTCAAAGCGATGGATTTTCCAGTAGTCGTGTATAGATGTGAAAGTTGGACCATAAAGAAGACTGAGTGTCAAAGAATTGATGCTTTTGAACCGTGGTGCTGGAGAAGACTCTTGAGAGTCCCTTGGACTACAAGGAGATTAAACCAGTCAATCCTGAAGGAAATCAGTCCTAAATATTAATTGGAAGAACTGATGCTGAAGCTGAAGCACCAATACTCTGGCCACCTGATGCAAAGATCCGACTCATTAGAAATGACCCTGATGCTGGGAAAGATTAAAGGCAGGAGGAGAAGGGGACGACAGAAGGCAAGATGGTTGGATGGCATCACCGATTCAATGGACATGAGTTTGAGCAAGCTCCGGGAGATGGTGAAGGACAGGGAAGCCTGGTGTGCTGCAGTCCATGGGGTTGAAAAGAGCCGGACACAGCTCAGCAACAAACAACAAAATACAAAAACAAAACAAAACAAAGGAGACCCAAGTCAGACCTCCTGCCATGGTTTCCTAAAGCTTCCCAATTCTTGCCTGGGTCACGAGCCTGACACAGCTGGGTGTGTGGTCAGGGAGGAGGCTCTGCAGTGGCACTGCCCATATTCCAGTCCCAGCTCCACACCACCAGCTGTGGCTTGAGAAACTTGCTGGACTTCTTCAGCCTCCCTCTCCCCATCTGTAGTACTGGGATTACAATGGCTTACTTATATACATGACACATAGCATGCAGCTAATCATCCTGGGGCCTTGACTCTTAATAACTTTCCAGAGCCGTTCTTCAGACCTCCCTATCTACAGAGAAGAGGATTCCTCCTCCAGCTTAGGCTAACCCTTCCATCTTTGCCTGGGACTCCACCATCCTTCCCCCACTTTGGAGAGGCACTCAGCTGGTTATCTCTTCCCTGTCTGCTACACACATCCACTTAGCATCCCAGTGCCCTCTTTCACCTTAAAATCTCCACCAACACGATATCCCTCTGCAAATACTTTCCTACATCTATCTTGTTCTTCAGAGAAACTAATAGAAAAAGTGGTAGGGTAATATTTTTCAAAGGCCAATTCATAACAGGGTTATAAACGCTACACCTATCCTCTGTTCCTTTCTCAACTCTGGCAGCCTAGAGACTGACCCACACTCCACTGAAATTGCTCTCCACAGGCTGACAGTGCTTCCCAGATGCCAGATCCAATGGACATGTGTCACAGACAGTTATGTGCTGGATAGCAACATTAGACTATACTGAGCCCTCTCTCCTGATGTTTTGTTCCCTAGGGTTTCATGATACTACAGTCTCCTTATTTTCTTCCCACCTCCTTTATCACTTTTTCTCTACTTGTCCCCTAAACACTGATATTTTTCAGGGCTCAAAATTTGACTTTCTTCTCATCTGTCTGCTTGCATGCCAATTTCATTGCCTTCCTAGATGAGTTTATGATCCAGAATTTACAGCTCCAGCCCTGGTTTCTCTCCTATATTCCAGTTTGCCACTTCTCAGCCAAATGCCTGAATGTCCTACAAACATCTGAAATTCCACATACATGAAACTAAACACCTACATTTCCTTCCGAAATCTGCTACTGCTCTTGTCTTCCCTATGCCCATATCTGACAAATCAAAAATGCACTTCTGCATTTGGAAATGTGAGTTTTTTGAACCTCAAGCATACACATGCATATACACACATCAAAATTTTAGCACGATTACTCCAAAGTGTTTGAAGTGTTTTTAAAGGGCCTAGAAAAGGAAGGAATCCTATCCCCCTCTTCCTCTACCTGAAAGCAGACTCAGTTCCTTTTCAATGAGATTTACCTTTTTATCTTTAACACTCATCCCGAGATATCATCTCCTCCAAGAAGGCTTCCCTGAGCCCCTGAGAGCACGATACACAGCTCTCCTCCATGACCCCCTATTTCAACCATTGCACTGTTGAATATCTTAGCAACTTTCTATCATCACCACCAGTTAACAGAGCTTTCTCCCTCACCAGGATCTGAGCTATTGTTTTACTAATATGCATCTTTGTAATCCCAGTGCATGACATAAACAAGTGCTCAATGACTTTGGCAGAATGACTGCATGGCAAATACTAAAAAGCTGGATGAGGCAGGAGAGTCCATGATTGAAATCAGAGGCTGAGCATTTCACTTCAGATTCTGTGACTCACTGTGTGACCTTGGCAAGTCCTCTTACCTCCGAGCCTGGGTTTTTATGTCTTTTAAGGAAACTGGAACAACAACAGTATCAACCTTCTTCCCAGGGTTACTGAGACAATTAAATGAGATGAAGTCCATAACATTTCTTAGCAGGTTCTGTAATATTTCGGGGAATCTATTGGGTCGGTGAATAGAAGGCAACAGAGCAGTGAGAAGACAGAGGAAATTTACAAAGTTCTACTCATGTGATATAAACTCCAGTTCCCTGTCTCCTCCATTTTGAAAAGGAAAACCGAGTCAGGATAACAAAGATCATCCAAAGGATGGTTGGCTAACAATGTGATCAGGGATTAATGGGGTTTAGGTGGGAGGAGGCACTGAATAGATAGGAATGGAATACTGGTGCCTTTGTGGTGCTTGAGCTTTCTCAGGAGGTGAGGAGAAGGGCCAAAGACATGGAGCACTAGAATGTTTTCTCCCCGAAAAAGATCACAGTGCTATACCTAACCCAAAAGGAATTAAAATGGTTAAAGTCACAAAGCAGCTCAGCATTCATTAGGGATTCGGGCACAGGCGATGCTCAAGCACTAATATTAACTATGGTTCTTAGCCTTTGGAGTTGGCGAGATGAACCCAGCTTCCTGCAGACCAAACACTTATGCTAATTGAGGCAAAACTTTCTGGAAAAAAAAAGAAAAAAGAAAAAAAGGCAGCCAAATCTAAGAGACCTGTCAACGCCAGGGTCATCAGTGAAGTGATAACCAGCAAAGAGCTGAAATCAAAGGCTGCATCTGCCTCCCTGCGCACATTCTGTTCAGTGGGAGCCCACGGTGGTCACAGCTCCTTTAACAATATTTATAATGAAGGAACGACGTCGGAGATGTCAACCTTGATTATTCATAAAGCGTCCTCCTGCTCAGATCCACCCCGGGGCTAACAGTAAAAGTACCTGATTCCCAATTCTCAAACACAAAAGCATACAGAGCTTGAAAGAGGAGCTGACTAATAAAGTTTGCATATCCCTAAGAAAAAGAGCATACAAGGAAGAAGAAAAGGAATGGCAAGATTAAACAAAAACAGTAAGCTTGGATGGGAAATGATAAAAATTTTAAAAGGCAAGAACTTAAATCTATTTTCCTCTTTTTTTCCTAACGTCCTTGTTCATTTACATTTCAGTATAAGCCAGTCGGAGGAAACAGCTGTTTCATCTCCCAACTAGAACGCTGAGGTGCTTTGAACACTTACTGTGGGAGCATAATGTTGCTAAACTCTATTCTGGAGAGGAGTCTAGTGGCTTTAAACTGTGAGGAGAGGCAGAGAGAGGCCTTCGTCTCTGGTTCTATTAGACAAGGAGGCCTCAGAGCAGAGGCTTTGAGGACTCACTGAGGTAGTCTGTGTAGGGTGAAGAGTCCCAGGCCAGCTCTGGAGTTTATACCCACCTTCTCCAGCCCCCTAGAGCTCTATGAGCTAATTACTTATTCTTTCTCAGTTTCCTCATTTGTAAAATGGGAAGAATAATACCACCTCCTCCTAGGGCTGCTGAGAATATTTAATAAATGAGGAAAATAAAACCCAGAGCCTGGGATGATGAAAAAGTTAAAGCTTTAGTCTCTCAATTGTGTCTGACTCTTTGCGACCCCATGGACTGTAGTCCCCCAGACTCCTCTATCCACAGAATTCTCCAGGAAAGAATGCTGGAGTGGGTAGCCATTCCTTTTCTCCAGGGGATCCTCCCAAGCCAGGGATTGAACCTGGGTCTCCTGCATTACAGACAGATTCTTTACTGTCTGAGCCACCAGGGAAGCTGGGATGACAGTCAGCACTTAATGCTACTTGGGCTTCCCTTGTAGCTTAGTCGGTAAAGAATCTGCCTGCAGTGCAGGAGACCCAGGTTCTATCCCTAGTTGGGAAAATCCTCTGGAGAAGGAAATGGCAACCCACTCCAGTACTCTTGCCTGGAAAATCCCATGGACAGAGGAGCACGGTGGGCTACAGTCCACGGGGTCACAAAGAGTCGGACACGACTGAGCAACTTCAGTTTCACTTTCACTTATGGTTGGGTAGGGTCGTGTGACTAGTTCTGGCAAATAATTGTGAGAAGAAATACCACGTATCACTTTTAGGCCAGAGCTTTAATCGGCAGTGTAAAACCTGCCAGAACTCTCTTGCTGTTGCCATGACAACCTGCAAATGTTCAAAATGATGGACCATTCCATCAACCTGTTCCAGGGTTTATAAATCTCTTGAATTTTAGCTGATTTAATGTCTTTCCCCATTTTTGGAAACCCTTAGTTGGTAGCTATTCAAGTATTGGTTCTGCCTCGTTATCTCTATTGCATGTGACCACAAAAGACATGTACAGGGTGTTCTTGCAGCAAATGTTCACAATAGTTAAAAATGAGAAGCAACATCAAAATTCATCCATAAGGGGATCACTAAACTGAATTATATTCTTCCAGTGAAATATTACACAGTAGTTAAAATGTGAACCAACCATATACAAATAAATATGCACAATTCACAAAAATATCATAAGAATAAAGTATTTTTTAATATATAAAAATGCTACATGTATTCAGAGGCACATAGAAACGTAGTTAAAAGTAGGAAAGTATGCATGCACGTATGCTCAGTTGCTTCAGCTGTGTCCAGCTCCGTGACCCTGTGGACTGTAGCCCTCGGGGCTCCACCGTCCATGGGATTCGCCCAGCAAGAATACTGGAGTGGCTTGCCACGTCCTCCTCCAGGGGATTGTCCTGACCCAGGAATCGAATCCACACATCACCTGCATTGTAGGCAGATTATTTACTGTTGAGCTACTGGGGAAGCCAGTATAAAAGTAGACATGAGAATTATAAATAGAAAATCAGAATAGAGGTGGCTTCTGAAGGAAGAAAAAGTCTTACAATCAGAGGTTATTAACTCTAAATATAACATCTTATTACCTGAAAAAAGAAAACTATGAAGCATATATCACAAAAAGATTATTATAACTGTGTATGTTTGAAATTTTTCAAAATGTTTAAACAAACATGACTAAAGGAACATGTAAAGATATGTGCCAAGGCATGTTCTGCTAAACAACAGAGTCATTCCTGAACACATTTAAAAGGTACTTACTATCTCGGTCCAGTCTCTGCAGAGATCCAAAACTACAATAGGTTAGACAAGCCCTAAGTTTCTCTTCTGTGATCACAGTCTAGGAGTTGGTCATTCAGGACTGGCAGCACAGTTCTGCCATCTTCAACCCCGTGTTTCCATAACAAGATAGACTGATGCTCCACCATCCCCATCACATCTACAGAAGGGCCAAGGGGAGAGCAAGAAAATGTCAAGGAGACTACGCTTCATTCCTTTTAAGGTTATAACATGAAACTGCCGCACGTAGTCCCTTCTCATATCATATTTGTGAGAACTTTAGTGCATGGCCACATCTTGCAAGGGAACGTGACAAATGTGCTCTCTGGCTGGGAAACCACACAACCAGCTAAACTTCGCGGTTCTATTGAAAAGCTCATTCCAATTCATCCATCACATCTTATGGAAATACCCCAAAGAACTTTTTGGCCAACCCAATATTACCAAAGGAAGAATTAAAGAATGGATACAGCTGAACCACTAGCCACCTCTGCTGTAGGACAGATTAGCTGGAACTATGACAGAGGTACAGCAGGAACATTTACAAAGGGGAAACTTGTCCTTCTGTCTTTATCTTGGGATCCAACCTCACAAATAGTCCCTGCTCATCTTTCATTTCCAGAGGTGCCTAGCTCTAGTCTTACTCAGCTGTCCTGCATCCTATAAGCCCCTTCCAAGAGCAAGACACCCTATGAGGTGCTAGAAGTTCAAAGATGGAATGACATGGACCCTGCCTACACCATAGTCAGCAATAAAATGGTAGTATCGGTTTAATCTGAGCATTGGGCTGGATCTATGAGCCAGCCAAAAGAGCCTCTGAAGACTTCTCTGTAAAGTCTCTCCAGGCTTCACAGAGCATGTGGTCCCGGAATTGAGGCTTGCAGTTTGCGAAGGAAGCTCTCAGGGAGATAAGGCTCTGACCAGCGAGAATATATATGGAAAGAGAAGGGGAAGCATAACATGTACAAGAAAACAAAGATGTTCAGTGTGATGTAAATTGATAACACAGTGGGCCCAAAAGGAAGCTGGTAGCTTGCATGAGGTCAGATCATGGGCAGTCATTCACATGGAGGCATTCAGATTTTATCCTGCATATACAGAGGTAACCAGTAACAAACTGTGAACCAAGGAAGGGACAATGTTATAAAAGGTGTGTTAGATCACTCTGAAAGTAACATGGAAGATGGATCAGGAGGGAAAGAGAACTATTAATAGGAAAAAAAAGGCAAGGGTTGACAGTTTGGGGGATGGGGAAAGATGAGTTCAAATTGCACCTTGTTTGCTTTGAGGTCCCCAAAGGACAACCAGTTTGAGATGGCTGGTAAATATGGTGTTAGATACACATGAAGCTCTGGAGAGTTCTGGTTTCCACAGTCTGTTACTCCTTGAGTTTGCGGTTTCTGGGACAGATAGGCTGCTTTTCAGCTTCAGCACTCATTTCTGCTTCTCATTTCACAGGCTGGTCTGCCATTCCATGGCAGTTGAAAACTCATGTTCCTCTACTCCCCAGTGAACTGGCCCCCATTAAACTGTACTGCTGGCGGCACAGGCTGGAAATTCAAATCTAGCTGAACATCTTACTAACGGAGTGACGTCAGCTTGAAGGGGCACCTCTGGGGTGAGCACCTGGCTTTGCATTTGGCCCTGTCATGTTGAGCAGCTTTATCAGACAAGATGAAGGCAGACAAAGCATCATCAACCCATTTCCAATGACACCAAGACATTAGAGGCAAATTTGTGGATGTCAGGCGGACAGTTGAGAGAAAACTAAGTATGCTAAAATCAACAAGATAAACTAGAATGGGGAAACATGGAAAGCCTGTCAAATTAATGAATTGCAAAAGTAAACTTGTGGGGAAATTCTGCTAAAGGTGTTTGCTACCCAGAATACTTAAGTCTTCTAAAGGATGCTGGAAAGTGTTATCCAGAGCATAGCAACCACCATTTCTCAGGGTCAATCAGCAAAACAAACCTGAATCTATTTTCCAGGGAGATGGCTTCCACTTTAAATAAATAGGTGACCAGTGATCTCTGTTAATCACTGTTCTATTCTACAGGTATTCCCATTCACTCACTCTAGATTTTCTGGACACACAGCTCCATTTCTCTATAAATATCTTTCTAGAAATGCTATTTCATAATTACCTGTTGACCTATGTATTTTTATAAGTACTAAGCAAGACTTGAGGCAGCTTCCAGACTGTCATCTGACCAAGCTTATCTGTATTAGATAGCCCCTTGACTAATGTTCACAAAGCCCACTGTACTTCTCTCTCAAACTTTCATCGCCATCGTAGTTCATTAAGTCAATAAGTTTCAATGGAAAACTGGTCAACCACTTGTAAAAGAATGAAACTAGATCACTTTCTAACACCCCACACAAAAATAAACTCAAAATGGATTAAAGATCTAAATGTAAGACCAGAAACTATAAAACTCCTAGAGGAGAACATAGGCAAAACACTCTCAGACATAAATCACAGCAGGATCCTCTATGATCCACCTCCCAGAATTCTGGAAATAAAAGCAAAAATAAACAAATGGGATCTAATTAAAATTAAAAGCTTCTGCACAACAAAGGAAAATATAAGCAAGGTGAAAAGACAGCCTTCGGAATGGGAGAAAATAATAGCAAATGAAGCAACTGACAAACAACTCATCTCAAAAATATACAAGCAACTTATGCAGCTCAATTCCAGAAAAATAAACGACCCAATCAAAAAATGGGCCAAAGAACTAAATAGACATTTCTCCAAAGAAGACATACGGATGGCTAACAAACACATGAAAAGATGCTCAACATCACTCATTATTAGAGAAATGCAAATCAAAACCACAATGAGGTACCACTTCACACCAGTCAGAATGGCTGCAATCCAAAAATCTGCAAGCAATAAATGCTGGAGAGGGTGTGGAGAAAAGGGAACCCTCCTACACTGTTGGTGGGAATGCAAACTAGTACAGCCACTATGGAGAACAGTGTGGAGATTCCTTAAAAAATTGCAAATAGAACTACCTTATGACCCAGCAATCCCACTTCTGGGCATACACACCGAGGAAACCAGAATTGAAAGAGACACATGTACCCCAATGTTCATCGCAGCACTGTTTATAATAGCTAGGACATGGAAACAACCTAGATGTCCATCAGCAGATGAATGGATAAGAAAGCTGTGGTACATATACACAATGGAGTATTACTCAGCCGTAAAAAAGAATTCATTTGAATCAGTTCTGATGAGATGGATGAAACTGGAGCCAGATTATACAGAGTGAAGTAAGCCAGAAAGAAAAACACCAATACAGTATACTAACACATATATATGGAATTTAGGAAGATGGCAATGACGACCCTGTATGCAAGACAGGGAAAGAGACACAGATGTGTATAATGGACTTTTGGACTCAGAGGGAGGGAGAGGGTGGGATGATTTGGGAGAATGACATTCTAACATGTATACTATCATGTAAGAATTGAATCGCCAGTCTATGTCTGATGCAGGATACAGCATGCTTGGAGCTGGTGCATGGGGATGACCCAGAGAGATGTTATGGGGAGGGAGGTGGGAGGGGGGTTCATGTTTGGGAACACATGTAAGAATTAAAGATTTTAAAATTTAAAAAATAAAAAAAAAATAAAAATGTTCTATCTGCGAATTGCAAAAAAAAAAAAAAAAAGTTTCAATGTTGTAAGCTCCCTGACTGATTCATTAGTCTGTCTCCAGTGCCTCATGCAGAGCTGGCCCGTAGTAGGCACAGAATAAATATGTATAGAAAGAGTGAATAAATAAAAGAAAAAGTAAATGACTGACACCCAACAGGATTCATAACCTGACCCTCCTATACTGTTGGTGGTAAAGTAAATTGGTACAGCTACTATGGAGAACAGTTTGGAGGTTCCTCAAGAATCTAAAACTTGAGTTGCCATATGATCCTGCAATTCCACTGTGGGGCATGTATCTGGAGAAAACTAATTTGAAAAGATATATGCACCCCAACATCCAAAGCAACACTATTTACAATAGCCAAGACACGGAAGCAACCTAAACATCTATCCCTAGAAGAATGGATATGGAAGATATGGTAGGGATTTCCCTGGAGGTCCAGTGGTTAAGACTCTGTGGTTCCACTGCAGGGGGTGTGGGTTTGATCTCTGGTCAGGAAACTAAGATCCTGTAACATGAGGTGCAGCCAAAAAATAAAATAAAATTTAAAAGATGCAGTAACTGTATGCAAAGAAATATTACTCAGCCATAAAAAAGAATGAAATAATGCCCTTTCCAGCAACATGGATGGACCTAGAGATCGTCATACAAGTGAAGTGAAGTCAGAAGAAAGTGAAGTCAGAGAAAGACAAATATCATATGATACCTCTTATATGCAGAATCTAAAAAAATATATACAGATGAACTTATTTATAAATGGAAATAGAGTCACAGATATAGAAAACATCTACAAAGAAGAAAGGTGGGGAGGAGCGATAAATTGGGAGTTTGAAATTGACAGATATACATCAGTATATTTAAAATAACCAACAAGGACCTACTGTATAGCAGAGGTAACTCTATTCAATATTCTGTAATAATATAAATGGGAAAAGAATTTGAAAAGAACAGATACATGTATATGTATAACAATCATTTTGCTGTACATCTGAAACTAATGCAACATTGTAAATCAACTGCAGTCCAATATAAAATAAAACTGCAAAGTTATCATTACCAAAGGGGGAAAGGGGGTGAGGGAAGATAAATCAGGAGCTTGGGATTAACACACACACACTACTAGATATAAAACACAGATTGCTAACAAGGACCTAGTATATAGCACAGGGGACTGTACTCAGTACCTTGTAGTTACCAACAGTGGAGATGGATCTGAGGGGCTTCTCTGGTGGTCCAGTGGCTAAGACTCTGCATTCCCAATGCAGGCGGCCTAGGTTTGATTCCCAGTCAGGGAACTAGAACCTGCATGCCTCAACTAGGACCCAATGCAGTCAATTAAATAAATATTTTTTAAAAAGAACCTGAAAAAGAATAAATATATACATACACAGATATATTCAATTTGTGGTATACCTGAAATGAATACAACACTGTAAAACAACTATACATCAATAAAAAATTTTTTAAAGATTCATAATCTATTTTAGTAACACAAGATAGTGTCAAAGCTCTTTTTTGTGCAACTATTTCATGATGGGAGAATAAATTCTTTTAATCACTTTTTTTTTTTTTTTACTAATTGTTCGTCATTATTCATGTCCATATTGTCAGCTATTTCTACTTAAATAAACCATATACCTCTAAACACCAGCAACAGAGGACTTGTCTGAGAGAGAAAAGTGGCAAAGAATATATAATATTGTCACCTGCTCTCCTGCACTATAAATTCTGCTTGTATAAAGTAGATGCTCCAGAAGAGAAAGACAGTCAGTCCCTCCTTTGCTCACATTCATGTTCATTTTTTAGCTAGAAAAAAATAATTGTTAAAATTCCAAGCGAAAGCCCTTATGCATAAGGCATGAATAAAAGACTATTTGCTATACAAGAGCTGATTTGGCTATGAACAGGAGAAAGGTAGAAAGAGAGAGAGAGTCCAGAGGTAATTCAAAGAATGCCGACAGAATGTAAGTGAAGCTAATCGCGTCAATTCTCTTTGAATGGCTCCTGCCCTTTTTTACTACAGATTCCATGTGCAGCTGGTGACATGGCTCTGCTCCACACTCAACTTATAGCCATCAAAAATTCTCTCTGCGGAATTTCCATGGAGGATTCCGTCTGGTGTAAGTGAGACACGTTTCATTTTTACTGTGGCCTAATTAAGGTGTTCCCGTCCACACTGGCTCCATAAACTGTACCATAAAAAGCTGCTATTTACAAATTTTGCAAGCAAGCAATGGATTCCACTACCCTACAAGGAGCAAAATGCCATTTAAAAAGTGCGTCATGGAAGAGCATCGAACAGGTTGTCAGCAAACCAGTTTACCCATCGTTCGGTAAAGACCAACCCAGATTCCTGCCTGCCTGGATGCTGGAACTTCTCCATCAGGTAGCTCAAATTGTTAATTTTAAAATGCCCAAATTTTAGCTATCCTCACCTCTATTCCAAAGACCCAAGAAGTAGTTTCAGAAGATGACCAGTTCCTCCCATACCAACAGACACAGGAAGTGAGGGAGCCATTTTTCACCCTCGAAAGGATTAGCTCATTAACTGAGGATCCAAAGCTCCAGGTAACATCCAACGTCAAGTGAGTAATCCCAGCTACTGCCACTCCTGGTGACATAGAGTGACATTTCACAAAAAGTGTTTTACTGCTTAATGTTTTGCTCCTTTAAGCATCTGGAGATTATGATCACCCTATAAAGTGAAAGTCAAGTCTCTCAGTCATGTCCAACTCTTTGCAACCCTATGGACTGTAGCCTGACAGACTCCTCCGTCCATGGGATGACCACCTTATACCATAGTTTTAATTCATTTCACAGCTGGGTCATCCTCATTTTTAATATGTGGAAAAACAGACCCTTAAATATAGGTTTCATAAACAAACTTTTCATTCCAAAGACTCTCCCTTTTTTTTCTCTCAACTTCTTTGTACCGGAAAAGGTTGCTTGCTTGTTTTGTTTTTTAACCTGTGTTATCAAGTAGAAACAGTATTCCCAAGCAGACAGGCAGCAGGTAAAGTAGGTCAGTCTTCCTCCCCTTTTTATATGGATCATGGGCTTATCAAGCAAGAATACTAGGGTGGTTTGCCATTCTCTCCTCCAGGGGACCACATTTTGTCGGAACTCTGCACTGTGATCTGTCTCTCTTGGGTGGCCCTGCATGGCATGGCTCATAGCTTCAATGAGTTACGCAAGCCCCTTCACCATAACAAGGCAGTGATCCATGAAGGGGAAAGACTGAAGGCAAAGGAGGAGAGGGTGGCAGAGGATGAGATGATTGAATAGCATCACCAACTCAAGTAGACATGAGCCTGGGCAAACTCTGGGAAACAGTGAAGCGAAGAGCTGGACACGGCTTAATAACTGAGTAACAGCTTCTTCCCCTGTGTGAGTGCTATAGAGCAGAGGTATCTGCTTTACCAATAGGGCAGATTTGAATATCCATACCCACTCAGGACAGAAAAAGGATACAGGTCTCATTTTTCTGTAAGTACATGTCAGAAAGCAATCCAAAATTAGGCAACTGTGCAACCATTCTTGTGACCACTTAAAAATAAAGCACCATTCACAACCCAAATGGGAGACTTTTTCTTTCCTAAAGAAACACATTATGTGAACATTTTAAATACCCTAACAAACATTCAGGCAGGCTTGTAGAAACATTAGCCTACTCACTAAAACATTTGGGCTGTCATATATAAATTTCATGCCCCTTCTATGGAAATGACCATTCAGAAGGCAAAAAAAAAAAAAAAAAAGCTGAGGGTTACATTGGCCAAATTCTTTGGTTGCCAGCTTTAAAGTTTTTCCTCCCTGTGAAAGGCATCCATACATTTAAAGGACTCTGTCCACTGTCCCCCACCTCTTGTATTTTGTCAACAGCAACAACCTAAGAAATGAAATGTATGGAGCACCACACATTACCTCCTCCAAATTCATTGCTTCAACCATCTATCAATCATGCAGTGCTTCTTACTACTGAAGATTTCAAATACTTCTTAACTATGGCTTCCAGTCCATGACTGCATGCTCAGTCTCTAAGTCATGTCCAACTCTTTGTGACCCCGTGTACTCTAGCTCGCCAGACTCCTCTGTTCCTGGGTTTCCCAGGCAAGAATACCAGAGTGGGTTGCCATTCCCTTCTCCAGGGAATCTTTTTCCAACCCAGGCATTGAACCTCTGTCTCCTGTGTTGGCAGGCAGATTTTTTACCATTGAGCTACCTGGGAAGCCCTTCCAAACCACAACTGTACCTAAATCAAAGCTAAGGCATATTGGAACTGAGAAGAAAGTAAGAAATTTAGATTCTTTTTTCCGTCTCCAATGGCCAGGACACTTGAAGGATGTCCTTTTACATTTTTAATCCCAGTTCCCTAGAAGCAAAATGTGTAAGTATTCATAGCATAAAACAAAGGGAATCAAAAGAATAATTTCATGCCACAACTGTTATTATGAGTGATAAAATGGCTAGTTAGAAGGCAATTCAGACTTTAACCACTTTTGGAAACAGATGGTTCTAAATGTGACTAATTTTCCTCAACATTTAACAGCAACATCAGAAATTAAACATGTTACAGAAAGCATTAAGGTTCGGTCCCACTCCTGTTTTCATCAGTGTTGTCTAATAGGGAAATCATGCCACATTAACGTATTTACATTAATTGAGGGAGGAAACTTGAAGAAAGACAAGAATTAGCTATTCACTGCATACTCCAAAGGGAAGACTGGCTTCTTCTTTCCCATTTTAAACCAAACAATTGCTGGTTTCCCTTTTGGCCAAGAAAGTTGATGGATCCAGTTCAGGTTTTTAAAAAAAAATTCCCTTAGCTAGAATCCTGATGCATTCCCAAGAGCTATAGTATATTTCCGCCTCAGCCAAATAAGAATATCCTATTTGTAAATGTCTTTGTCTATCAAATAGTAAGAGGGCTTGAAGCAGCAATCCCAACTCTAATCCTGGTTTTGTCTGAACCTACAGCAAACAGTTAAGGAAGAATGCAGATTTATTCACTCCTCCTGGTGGCTTCCCCGGGGGGTCAGATGGTAAAGAATCTGCCTGCAATGCAGGAGACACAGGTTTGATCCCTGGGTTGGGAAGATCCCCTGGCGAAGAGAATATTCTTGCCTGGAGAATTCCATGGACAGAGGAGCCTGGTGGGCTACAGTCTATGGGGTTGCAAAGATTTGGACTCAACTGAGTGACTAACACTTTCACTTTCACCTGGTGGTTTGCAAAGGCACCGTTCAAACTCCAAGCTTTGACATGCGTTGGCTGTACTGACTTTCCTCAACTAGCCAACTTCAGTGAAAATTGTTTCCCCAAGCCCTCTGTGTTCATATATGACTTAGATGATATAAAAATGTGAAGTGTTTGTAAAGGCTTCTTCTGAAATCCTTCACTCTAAAGATGTGATCTTCATTAGTATCTCCTGTCCTTCCTTTTCAAGGATGCACTTAAAACAGTTTATGAAGAAGTACAGATATGGATGTTATGTTTGAATCTCAAAAGGTCAACCTCAAAATAAGCAGGGGGACAAGGTGTCACCTACCATTCCCAACAAAGGCAGAGGGACAGCAAAAGTCCTGAGACAGGACTTTTGAATGAGGGTGAGGAAGGGAACGGGAAGGCTGGTGAGCTCAAAGTCTTAGGGTCCTTTAGTCTGAGAAGGAGAATGAAAAGAGGGATGACCAAGGATGACCAAAGTCTTTAAAGTCATTAGGAAGAGAGAAAGCATCAACGAGAGCTTGTTCACACAACTAGAATAGACTTGGGGGGACTTCCCTCGTGGTCCAGTGGTGAAGAATATGCCTTGCAAAGCAGGGAACACAGGTTTGATCCTTGGTTGGGGAACTAGGATCCTACATGCTGCAGAGCAATTAAGCCCAAGCATCATGATTACTGAGCCTGCACCCCACAACTCAAGAGTTTATGCGCTGCAGCTAAAGATGATGCGCGGAAGATCCCACAGCTGCAACTAGACCCAACACAGCCAGATAAATAAGACCTAGGGAAAGGCTGGGGCCTGAAGAGAGGGGCAATTTTGACATTGCAAACAGAAGCATTTAGGATAAAACAGTGCTTTCCACAGTAAATCGATGTAAACAAATAACTTCCTCCAGCCTCCTCCCTTTTTGCAATGATTAAATGAACTAGTATCTGTAAAGCTCTAGAAGAGTATACATGTTAAGTGACCATGACCACTTATTATCAACATCATCACCATCAATTCATTCTACCAAATTACAAGATCCTTAGAGACTGGGTTGTATCATTCACATTTTAATTCCTGTACAGTGCCCTGCACACAGAACATGTGTCTGCTGGCCAACATTAAACAACCAGCTACGGGGGTAAACTGATGTGGAGTGATGACCAGTTTCATGGTATAAATACCCCCATCAGGATAAAGTTCAAGCAACCAAGATGATGTCATTGAAAATGGTATTGGGAAAAGATGCACATCATCCTTTCTCAGGGGCTATAAAAGCTGCTCCAGTCCATGACTGGATTCATTTAGTAAATAATCACGGAACTGAAAATGAGCCAAACCTTAAATGATTTTATACGATGGCCAGCAGAGAGCCAGGTACATGACTGTTAGGAGTAGAAGCATCCATTCACCATCACCTGTACTCTCAGTAAAATAATCAGGTTTTTCTCCCAACCAAGAATTTGACCTCTTCATCACTCATTATGTCACTATGACCAAGGAATTCTACTTGTAACTTTAGCAGAAAACCTTGTCATAACAGGATATATGGGAGCTGTATGTGCCCATAAACAAAAACTATGTGCTACGGTATTTACTGTCACCAATAAAATGTATACTATGGGTTAATAAACCAGGAACAAATGAAATGAATATGAGTCACTCAAGAGAAAAAAACCACAAAGCATTAGAACAGTTAGTGAATTCTCAGTTAATACAATCTCTTCTTGTGAAGAAGTCTTCCTTCTACACAGACTCAAGGCCCTGTTGTCCTTGAATGGTACACATCAACTCCCTCTTGATCTAGTAATAGTCCAGTCCCATACTAGGTCCCTCCCAGGGCACGCTGCCTCAGCCACTTGGGCACTGGAGCAGGTCACCCTGGGGGTTTTGTCTCCCTGCCTTTCACTGAGCTCTCCCTAACCTTTTCTGAAAGTGCTCAGAAACAGAAATATACTTTGAACTGCTTCTCTGCTTAGCAAAATTAGTCTCTGAAATCTCTGCCTGAAATATGTTTTCTTTTCCCCCTCTTGTAAAATGAGGCCCAGCTTAAAGATTCTGAACTTAGCAGGCAACTACATTGGATCTCCTGCTAAGTGAATTAATTGGTGGAGAGACTTCATTGATCACTGGTTGATCAATATGTCAGTCACAGAGCTGGAGATAAGATGAGGGTAGGATGCATGGGTATTAAGATAAATATGATATGTTTTCTGACTTTAACAAGCGTGCCACCCAGTAGGAGAGCTAAACATATAAAAGTCTAATATTTTATTTTAAGTAGATAATTTCAATATAATATGATACAACAGAGAAACACATGGGCAGTAGGTGCTGTAGGAACTAAAAGGAAGTCACTAAACCCAGTCTATGAGTTGGATGGAGTCACAGGAGGCTTCCTATATAGATGAGCCTGACCCTGAGTTTTTGCTTGTTTCTTTTTTAATGCAGGATTTATCAAGGTAGCATTTATACACAGTAAAAATTATATGTTTAGGTATACAATTTTATGAATTTTAACAAATGCACATGGGTACACAGACATCAAGAGATAGAATCAAGACCGATCAAGAGAGAGAATATTTCCATCCCCTTAAAATGTTCCCTTAAACTCTGTTGTGGTCAAACTCTTTCCTCCACATTCAGCCACTGGCAATCCCTGATATGATTTCTATGCCCATAGTTCTGCCTTTTTCAGAATGTCCTCCAGTAAAGGGAATCATAGAGTACGTAGCTCTTTGTGTCTAGCCTTTTCTATTCATCACAAATGCTTTTGAGATTTGTCCATGTTGTTGTACACATCAGTAATTTGTTCCTATCACTGAGTAATATTCCACTGTATGCAAGTGTCCCAGTGTGTTTATCCGGACATCAGTTGAGGGACTTTTGGACTGTTTTCATTTTGGGCAATTATAAATAATGCTGCTACAAACAAAAATAAGATGAAATGAGCCCAAGCTTTGGTTGCTTGCATCTGCGAGGAGGAACACTATTTTTGTTCTCATTTCTGTTTCAAACTGCTCAGTCTTTCATGGTGTATCTCCATCCGTCTCCACTTGACTTCTCTCAGTCTCTGAGTGAGTGTGAATTTCTGCGTGTCTATTTAATCAGAGTGCTGCTTCGGCATGAGAGGTAACTTACAATGGAAAGCTGCTCTCAGTTAGTGCCTCACTAACTGAACTCTCTCCTTTCCTTAAGAAAAAGTCTTCACACTTCAGGCAGGAATCGTCACACTCTGCCAGTACGTCACGCGTCTCTCGCCTCCAGACATCTCTGTCTGAATGTTTTTCCCTCCCAGTCCCAGTTACAATGGTCCATACCTCTCTTCTCCTTAAAGAAGACACACAGCTTTTCCAGGTCCAATAAACAGATAACCAAGACTCAAAAAAAAAAAAAAAAAAAATCTTCCACCTAACCAAGTACAATAAAATATAACTGGGATTCGGATCACAGGCATCCATAAAGGACTATGTATTTGATTTCATTGAGTTTATTGTTCTAATGCCAGGTGATATTCATCAGTGGATCAGTCTACAAATTGTTAAATCTCATCAAAGAAGATTCCACACTCTTGCTTTCCTTGGCAGAAATAAATCCCTTGTTTAAAATACGTGTAGAGACAAATTAATTCTTCTCCCTCTCCATAATTCCTGCCAAAGGGAGCTCTGTCATAACATATACCATGCAGATGCTTAAAAAATAGTGTCTTATTTTTAATAGTCATTAAAAGCAGTTTTAAATTCATGAGCTCTGGAGTCTGCACCCAAGTAGGAGGGATAATGGAACCAACTTGTGAAGAGAGCTTGACAAAGGAGGCTCAAGGTTGACCAAAACATGTAATTTGGGAATCCCTGTTTAGGAAAACTAACAAGGGCTTTCCTGGTGGTCCAGTGGTTAAGAATCCACCTGGCAATGCAGGGGACATAGCTTCAGTTCCTAGTTGGGGAAGATCCCACATGCTGCAGGGCAACTAAGCCTGCGTGCTGCAACTACTGAGCCCATGTGGCTAGAGCCCACGATCTGCAACGAGAGGGGCCACCACAGTGAGAAGCCTGCACACTGCAACTACAGTGTAGCCCCGGCTTGCTTCAGCTAGAGAAAGCCCGAGTGGAGCAAGCACCGACTCAATGGACGTGAGCAAGCTCTGGGAGTTGGTGACAGACAGGGAAGCCTGGTATGCTGCAGTCCATGGCCGACTGAACGACTGAACTGAACTGAGTGTAGCAATGAAGCCAAAAATAAAAAGAATACACATCTTTAAAAAACACAACAATAATGGATATAAAATTAGGTATAAAAGAAAATCTTTACTTAACATGGGTATGTGCAAAGTGAGGAGTCCTGAAAATTAAATTTCATAAGCTTCATGGTAAACTACCTCCCATCTAGGTTTTCCTAAGAGTCCCTACCAGTGCTTTCTACACGTTAAACCCATTACAGAGGGATGCCTACTTAATCATCACCTCAGCCTTCTGAGAAATGCACTATTTCTAGCTTTGCTGCAAACTGAAGAGACCAAGGTTTTAAAAGGTTCAGAAACTTGTCCAAGGTCACAGTGCCATAGAGGACAGAGTTAGCACCTAACTCCAGCACCCTACGGTTGGCCAGCACACAATGTGGCCTCCTAAGACCGAAAGATTATGCTGAAGTCTTCTACGTTTCTCAGCATTAGTTTATTTTTCTTCCATCCTAACTTTCCCAAGGAAAAAAAAGCACGAACATAAGAGTGTTTAAAGTGCACGTAAATCTGGACCTTGCAGTTGCACAGAAGCGACTCCATCATTAGGTCTTACGTTTTCATCCCCAACTGCTCCAACTCAATCCTCCCAAACACAATGAGCCCCTTCATCAGTCATGGCCAAATGGGTTTCGAGTGGATGAAAGTTATCGCTGCTGGTTGTGGGGTTCTCCAAATCACTAAATTCAGATCATTTCGAATGTCAAACTGGCACTTAACAGGCAACAGCTGAGAATCTGACTTGATTTTATTTTTGAGTAAAATCCTTTCCGAGCTAAGGTATTATACGATAATTCCTCACATTACCTAGAAGTGTCATCAAATAGAAAATAAAGATATTCTTCACCTCCTTAAGTAATTCAGAAACATTGGAGATGATCCTTCTAATGCGGAAAGCTCAGGAATAAAGTTGCTCACTTTCAGTGGGAGCATTAACTTCCTTAGGACCCAGAAGCTATCGGGTGCAGTGAAATAGGTAATTTAACAAATGGATCCTAAGAGGCAGAAAGAGATAAGTATCTAATGTATCCACTACCAAATGTCATTTAAAACTGAAATTACAGCCATAAAGACCTGTGTAAGCATGAATTAAGCTAATCAAGAGTGTTTACCAAACATACTGTACTTCACACACAACATACACATACACATAGAGCCTTACTATAGCAACAGCACTGCTATGTTCCAACCAAAAAGAGAGCTTTACAGATCTGTCAATGCCATCCCTATTTTCAAAGCAATTTAAGAACAGTTTACTTGCTTAACAATTAAGAACCATTTGCTGTCCGCATGCATGGGTGCTCAGCTGTGTTTGACTCTTTGGAACCTCATGGACTGTAGCCCACCAGGCTCCTCTGTCTATGGGATTTTCCAGGCCAGAATACTGGAGTGGGTAGCCATTCCCTTCTCCAGGAGGTCTTCTCAACCCAGGGAATAAACTCGTGTCTCCTGTACCTACTGCATTAACAGGCAGATTCTTTACCACTGAACCACCTGGGAAGCCCTTTGCTATCAGTAACGGAGGGGAAAGAAAAGGGAGAAAAGCACTGTGTTCCTAAATTCTGGCTGGCATACTAAGAAAAATTATACAGATGAACTGAATGGCCTACTGTTTCTGCCATCTCTTTTCTGTAACACACTCTGGTCTAAAGATGTGCCCCCTATAACAGTGTGGGGCACCAAGGACAAGTCTGAAAGGACTAAATAAGCAGGAACCTAAAGTCAGGATCCTGTAAGCTTGTTTGAACTGAAGGGGCCCAAATGCAGCATAATCTCAGAGTCACATCACTCGCCACGGAGTTGAGTTTGGTATGGAGTGGAGCTATTTTGAGCCTCATACAAAGTTAAAGTTATTATTTTTTCAAGAATCCAAAAGATCTCCTTGGAGGTCACTTAAACGCTCTGAGCATCACTTTTTTCTTTTCCTTCAAATATTTATTGAACATCATGTGCCAGGCACTGAGGTAGGGGCTCTGTGTAGATAGTCATTCATCTATGATTATCTTGTTCATTCTTTTGACCCCAGGACAGAGCATGGTACCTGGCATATAGCAGGTGGCTCAAAAATAGCACCATCATCATTATCACTCTTGTTAACAGTGGAAGCATTCAAAGGTGATACAGAGGTCAACGTTTTTCAGAGGTGCACTCCTCTCAGGCTCATGGAAGCCCTAAGTCCTGAGTGAGTGAATGAGTGAGTGAGTGAGTGTGTGTGTGTTTATTAGTCACTGAGTCATTTCCAACTCTGCAATCCCATGGACTGTAGCCTGCCAGGCTCCTCTGTCATGGACTTATCCATGGACTTATCCAGTAAGAATACCGGAGTGGGTAGCCATTCCCTTCTCCAGGGGATCTAAAAAGTCCTGATTCTAACAGCTGTCAACTACTCAGAGGATGGTTTAGCAGGAGTAGGACACAATGAATGACCTCATCAGGGCACTCTTTGTCACAATTCTCCACACAAGTCACAGAAACGTTACTGTGAGGCTAAAGTGAGTCGTTACTGGTTAGAAAAAAATGATTCTTGTGTTCGTCATCAGAAATCTACAGTATGACTTTTTAAGGAAGGCCTGTGTATTACACACTAATGGCTTCTAAGTCAAACTACAAAAGGAGATTTAATTAAAAATATGACAATTTTACCATGGCATCTCTGAGTGACCCTCTATGCCATGCTCTGCTTTAGACAATTTATATTCATCCACTCACTTAAATCTCATCACTTCCTCTTGTGGTGGTGTTGGCTCTGTGCCCCACTTTACAGGTAGAGACGCTAAACAGACTAGTAGGAAAATGAGCAGGGGGACCAGGCCATATGTTCAGGAAGAAGCCCTTATGCAAGTAAGGCAGAAATCTAGGCAAAATCCTGAGAGGGTCCCTGGGGTGAGGAGGTAGAGAATTTGGTGAGCTAAAAATCAGTGAGCTCTTTAGCTTGGAAAGAAAGAATGAAAGGGGGAATGATCAAAGGCTATAAAATCATGAAGAGTAAGGAGACCATAAACATGGGTTTGTTCACAAGATGAAAGACTGGAGATGGAAAATATGAGAAGTGAAGACAGATAATGGATTGGATGTAATCACCTAAGAGAAAATCACTAAAGAGAAAAAGATGAAGGGCAAAGTCAAGATTGAGGGCAAGATTGGACGGCAAAGTCCATCCAAAGGAAGACGAATGTCTACTAGACACACTTTTACTGCCTCTCTACTAGGTTTCTAGCTTCATGCTAAGCTCTTTCCTAATGAGTGCATTTGATCCTAATAACAACCCCTCCAGGGAGAATGTCAAGTTGTCTCACAGCTGCTCAAATGCTTGGTCAATTAAATTCTGCGCTAGGGACTGCATTCCACCAGAATAGCTAGGTTATTTTCAAGTTTTCATGATGTCTCTAAATCCATTGCTCCTGGTCACTCATCTTTGTGTTTATCTATTTCTCTGTTCCCATTTCACTCTAATTGAATTTGGAGTAACTCTGCTATTTGAAAAACTATGCTCTCCAAAACTCCTTGTTCTCCTTCCTAACGAATGCCCCATCAGTCTCTTTATCTGTTATAGACTGAATGTATGACTCCTCCTCAAATTGCTAGGTTGTAACTCCTCCATCCTATGTGATGGTATTAGGAAGTGAGGCTTCTGGGAGGTAATTAGGATTAGAGGAGGTCATGAGGGAGGGGCCCTCACGAATGGGATTAGTGCCCTTTTCAGAGTTAGGAGATAGGGGACATCCCTAGCAGTCCAGTGGTTAAGACTTCACCTTCCAGTAAAAGGGGTGTGTGATTGAGAAGCTAAGATCCTATATGCCTCGTAGCCAAAAAACAAAAACATAAAACAGAAGCAATATTGTACTAAAACAAAAATCTCAAAAACAGAGAAAGCTTGCTTCCCTCTTGGCTCTCTACCATGTAAGGCTTCAACAACAAATCATCAGCCTGCAACCTGGAAAAGGGCCTCACCAGAACCCAATCGTGCTGATATACTATGATCCTGGACTTACAACCTCCAAACTGTGAGGAATACATTTCTTTTGCATATAAGCCACTTCATCAACAGTATCTTTGTTAGAGTAGCAACCCAAACTGACTAGGACATCGTTCTGCAGAAACCTAGGGTTTCTTGAAAAAAAAAAAGAAAGAAAGAAAAATCAAGCAAAGAAAGCTGTTTATGTGGGTCCAATAGCAAAATGTAATGTAGACATAGCCAAAAGAAGTCTTTGAGAGCTAGAATAATAAAATGCAGCTTTTAAAAAAGATGGTATTCAGCTGTGATAAACATAAGTGTTTTTACTTTAGTTGAAAAAAATGTAGATGTATATAGGTTTATCCTGTTAAAAAAGAAAAACAGAGATTTGGTCAACAATAAACCTAATATATGGGCTTCCCTGGTGGCTCAGTGGGTAAAGAATTCACTTGCAATGCAGGAGGCCCCGCTACATTCCCTGGGTTGGGAAGATCCCCTGAAGAAGGAAATGGCAACCCACTCCAGTATTCTTGCCTGGAGAATCCCCACGGACAAGGGAGCCTGGCAGGCTACAGTCCATGGGGTCGCAAAGAGTTGGACATGACTTTGCAACTAAACCACCACCACCACCACCACTCCCAGTTTGTATCACCAATTTAATGTAACTTCCACAGAAGATAACATGACTTGGGCCTCAGTGATAGCTGCTGTGCACAAATCAGAATATACAACACAGGGGCTTCCCTGGTCGCCCAGTGGTTAAGACTGTCCTTCCACAGCAGGGGGCTTGGGTGTGATCCCTGGTTGGGGAACTAAGAACCCGAACAGTATAAAACAAGAAAAGAATCCTCCCACTCCCACCCTCGACAAGAATACTGCTTTCGTTTCTAGAAGCTATGGCTAGAACAGCTATAATTTGTTCAAGGCAAGTGATCACGACAGTGAAGAAATTCAAGCCCTGTCATATGAGGAATGACTCCAGTTAATGGGAATACTTAGCTGCAAATATTGAAAGGAGGACCAGGGATCAAGGAGAGAAAATAATTGTTTTCAATTATGCAAAGTGCTCCCATGTGGAGAATTGGTTTGTGTTGGTTCGTGTTATACAACTTCAAGAGGCAGAACAAGAACCAATAATAGCAATGATAAAAGCAGTTACCTTTTATTGGGTTCTTCCTCTGTGTCAGATACTACACTATATTATATATATAAGGACATTATATTCATTACCCTATTTAATTGTCACAACAATCTTGATGTTAATAAGTGGCAGTTACCAAGAAACAGATATAAAACCAACACAGAATAATATTCTAACAGTTAGTCACCAGAGATGAAATAGGCTATGTTGAAAGACACCAGTGTCTATCTTGTCACTGCCTATGACTGATTATGTGCTGGAAAACCCTAGGTGAGAGGATGCTGTCGAGAGAATTCGAGCAGCAGATGGGGAGCTGGGTGAGGTCCCACAAGTCCCTTCTAGTACTTGCTGGAATAAAAAAGATATAAACAAGGAAGGCCTAATAGAGGCTTCTGAATGGATGAAAACAGAGGAACATGAAACAGACTTGAAGGAAAAACTGAAACTTGTTTCAAGGAAATTGAGAGGTCATTAATATAAATCAAGACATCTTCAGTAACAGAACAAAGTCTCCTCTCTACAGGGTGGTTTCTCTCTGATCTCCTGCAGTGGCAAAGGCGATTGGGCCACGTGCACCCTTCCAATTTTGTGGAGAAACTGCAGGTGACATGCTGGCTTCTCTGGATCCTTTTAGGATTTGATAGCTGCCAGATTCTAGAATCCAGCAGAAGTCTCCAAACTCCCATGGTTTCTAACCACCTCAAGATGCTATTCCCCTCATGGCTATGATAACTACAACTGCGTGCCTGCCAAAACAGCCTTGTGTACTCTGAAAGGCCTTGGACAATCCAAAAACCTGCCAGCAGCAAAGAAAACTATGGGGAAGTGAGTAAATCGGAATTCTTCAAAACACTACTGGGAGTATTTTAGATATTTAGAACAAGATGTGTGATGGCATTCGATTTTAGAAACCATATCCAAAGCCCATCTTCACTTTTCTTCCTGCCTCTCATGTGCTCTTTGCCTAAAGGAGCAATTGGATCTTCTATCTAAGATGTGTTTCCTACAAGGAAGGGAGAGAGAAGGGAAAGAAGGGCACGTGAGAAAGCAGAGAGCAGCATGGAGGTGAAGGAGAAAGAGAAGAGGAGTGAAAGGCACATTTGCAGACCGATGCAAAGAGTGGGGTTGTGCCCCCTTGAAGATAGTAAGGGACTAACGGAATGATTATAGCTGAACTGTAAGAATGGGGGAGCCAAGTCTACACGAAGCAGCTCAAGATACAAACGGAAGACACAGATGTCAGCTGCCACCAAACACTGCTTCCTGGGACTTCTCTGGCAGTCCAGGGGTTAAAACTCCACTCTTTCCAAGCAGGGGGTGCATGTTCCACCCCTGGTCAGGGAACTAATATCCCACATGCCGTGCAGCCTAAAAAAATATTAAAACAAACCAAAAACCATTGCTTCCTGCCTTTTACCTCAGAAACAGGAAGGAGAGTCGATACCAAAAGTTAATATCAAGGACTTCCCTAGTGATCCAGAGGTTGAGAATCTGCCTGCCAATGCAGGGGACGCTGGTTCAATCCCTGGTGTGGGAAGATCCCACATGCCATGAGGCAACTCAGTCCATGTGCCCCAACTACTGAAGACCATACACCCTAGAGCCCATGCTCCACAACAAGAGAGGCCAGCACAATGAGAAGTCCACATATCACGACTAGAAGGTAGCCCCTACTCACTACAACTAGGGAAAACCCGAGTGCAGCAACGAAGACCCAGTGCAGCCCCCAAAAAAGTTAACATCAAAAAGCCTTTGAGACCCAATTTTTCACCAAATATTGAGCCAGTGTCCCAGTACATCAGCTACCACCTCTTCACTGGGAAATGCACTGTCCTGGCCTATAGTTTTGTCCCAGGAGGGCAGTATACCCATTTGCTAAATGATGTTTCTAGAAGAAACTCTTGCTCTTGAGTAGCAACAAGAGATTCACAGAAATTCAACTCCAGCAAGAACCCTCTCAAAGCCATTTTTCCTAGTTCCCCTGAACAAAGCAGGTTTTTCCCTCCACTTAAACAACAACAATTTGTTTTACTTTGATAGGTCCTCCTAAATAATGGTTTCATCATTAAACATCTGGCTTCTTCCTAGCAGATTAGGCCTCCAATGAGGAAAGTGTGTTTATAATTTTAATTTGAAACACAGCACATTAATATGCTGATTCTCATAATGTTTGCCTTAACCTGTTTGGAGAAATTATGACTACAAATATCTTGTACACAACACCTCTAACTACCAGCTTGTATAAACAACATAAGAGCCGGAGCGCCTCATCCAGACGATTGGAACCACTTCAGAGGCGATCATGATTAGTGCTTTGGCTGGAAGCCACATTTTACACATAAACTCAGCATCTGTCTCTGAGATGCTGTCCTGGGCTGACAGACCCACCTCCACTGTTACTAATAAGCACATTGAAGAGAACCAGATGGTCTGATGGGAAGAATCTGCCTTTTCCTGAGCTAGGCACACTGGAGGGAGGGTGTCCAAGGGAGGCTCTGAGTCCTATTTCCTCAGGCTCCAGGTCCCTGAGATGCTGTGAGCAAACAGTCTCCACTAAAAAAGAATGTAAATGAGGGTGCTATTCATTATTTACGGCTGGCACCTTGCCATCCCCTCCTCCTCTGGGTGACGGCTGCCCGTAGGAACAGAGAAAGCATCTGATGAGAGCTGGGCAACCCTGGAGGCGTCGAGTCATTGCAAAGCAGTTTCTTTTCTTCTGCCGAGGATCCTGCAGGCTCAGCATTTCTGGCCCACAGAACAGCTGAGCTTTTCACTTCCTTCCTAACAAAGCACTGGAGTTCTCTGGCCTCCACGTTTGTTCCAAGGGTGTTTGTTTACAATCCAACCCAGAAAAGCAGCCTTGCTGCTCTATTCTCTTTCCAGAGCTAAGGTTCTTTCCCCTAAGCCTGGGTTCAAGGAAATAGAAAAACCATCGGTCTACACAGGAGAGGCACTCGCAAGCAAGTTCAAGACTCAACTGGCTAGAAGTTGCATCAAGAGAATGGCTCCTTCCTTTTGAGTGAGTGTCTACAGACCTTAAGCTATGATACTTATATATTTCACACATGTACATCCTCTTTTGTGAATTGATTTCAAGCAACATGAGAGTATGGAACATGCTTTATACTTACTCTTAATTTCTCCAAAGTACCAACCAACCAGTGTCCAGAAGATCATCGTTAGACCCTTAAACATGGTTTTTAACTCTTCAGTGAATGTTGTGACTGAATATAAAATGTTTAACTTTATATTTTGAATTGAATCAAATTTATTTCCACATACATTTCAAAATCGAAAAGCTCTTGTTGCTGGGGTTGACACAGACCAGCTCTGTGTGTTGACTGCCAAACATCAGATTCTTTTCCATCCCATCTGACAGTTTTTTCCTTTCAAAGATATAACCCCAACTGTTAAGGAAAAAATTAGACAGAGAGTAATGGACATAACTGTATGCTTTCTTTTTGAACATGGAAAAATTTTCTTGCCTAAGGATATAAAAGATGCTGGCTGATAGTACTAGTCCAGATCCTTTGAGGCAAATGACAAAATCCCAACTCTATTCTTATCAAGGGGGTAGGGATGTGTTGGCTTCTGAATTCAAACTATAAAAAGGGCACAGATGGAGCTACACTCAAGGTTGGGTGGATACAAGGACACAGAGTTCTCCCCTCCCTCTCTTCCTCCTCCCCACCCCACATCTCTGTATGGGCCTGCATAATTGCTTCACTTTCTGTATACAACGGACCCCACACATTGGAGATATGGCCACAGGCAACCCAGGCTTATATCCCTCTAGCCACACAAACAAGACTGCAAAAAAAAAGGATTGTTTCTCTCCATCAGTCCAGTGAGAAGAGGGAAGGATCTGGTTGGCCTAAGGTGAATCGGGTTCCCATTCCTGGGCCAGTCACGTGGCTAGAGGAAGAATAAATGAGATCAGCTCTGACTCTGTCGTGTGTCCACCTCTGACCCGGGAGAGAGAACCAGCAAGCACCCACCAATGACCGGTGAGGAAATACAGACACTTTTCAAAGATAAGGAGTGTTGCTGCAAGGAGAAGGCAGGAAAAGAGTCTGGACCAACTCAATGTTTTCTGTGTTACTTCGTTGTTGTTTAGTTCACTGAGTCATGCTCAACCCTTTTGCAACTCCATGGACTGACAAAATGTAGTCCACTGCAGAAGGCAATGGCAAACCACTTCATTATTCTTGCCTTGAGAACCCCATGAACAGGATGAAAAGGCAAAAAGATATGGCACTGAAAGATGAACTCCCCAGGTCGGTAGGTGCCCAATAGGCCACTGGAGAAGAATGGAGAAATAGCTCCAGAAAGAATGAAGAGACAGAGCCAAAGCAAAAACAACACCAAGTTATGGATGTGATTGGTGATGGAAATAAGTCTGATGATGTAAAGAACAATATCGCATAGGAACCTGGAATGTTAGGTCCATGAATCAAGGTAAATTAGAAGTGGTCAAACAGGAGATGGCAAGAGTGAACATCAACATTTTAGGAATCAGTGAACTAAAATGGACTGGAATGGGCGAATTTAATTCAGATGACCATTATATCTACTACTGTGGGCTAAAATCCCTTAGAAGAAATGGAGTAGCCCTCATAGTCAACAAGAGAGTCTGAAATGAAGTATTTGGGTACAATCTCAAAAATGACAGAATGATCTCTGTTCATTTCCAAGGCAAACCATTCAACATCACAGTAATCCAAGTCTATGCCCCAATCACTAATGCCGAAGAAGCTGAAGTTGAATGGTTCTATGAAGACCTACAAGACATTCTAGAACACCAAAAAAAGATATCCTTTTTATCATAGAAGACTGGAATGCAAAGTAGGAAGTCAAGAGACACCTGGAGTAACAGGCAAATTTGGCCTTGGAATACAAAATGAAGCACAGCAAGCAGAATGCACTGGTCATAGCAAACACCCTCTTCCAACAACACAAGAGACAACTCTACACACGGACATCACCAGATGGTCAATACCTCAATCAGAATGATTATATTCTCTGCAGCCAAAGATGGAGAGGCTCTATACAGTCAGCAAAAACAAGACCGAGAGCCAACGGTGGCTGGACTCCTTATTGCCAAATTCAGACTTAAACTGAAGAAAGTAGGGGAAACCACTAGGCTATTCAGGAATGACCTAAACCAAATCTCTTACAATTATACAATGGAAGTGACAAATAGATTCAAGGGATTAGATCTGATAGACACAGTGCCTGAAGAACTATGGACAAAGGTTCAAAACACTGTAAAGAGGCTGTGATCAAAACCATCCTCAAGAGAAAGAAATTCAAAAAGGCAAAATGGTTGTCTGAGGAGGCCTCACAAATAGCTGAGAAAAGAGAAGTAAAAGGCAAAGGACAAAAAGAAAAAATATACCCATCTGAATGCAGAGTTCCAAAGAATCTCAAGGAGAGATAAGAAAGCCTTCTTCAGTGATCAATGCAAAGAAATAGAGGAAAACAAAAGAATGGGAAAGACTAGAGATATCCTCAAGAAAATCAGAGATACCAAGGGAACATTTCATGCAAAGATGGGCACAATAAAGGATGGAAACAGTATGGACCTAACGGAAGCAGAAGATATTAAGAAGAGGTGGCATGGATACACAAAAGTACTATATTAAAAAGATATTCATGACCCAGATAACCACAATGGTGTTATCATCTAGAGCCTAGAGCCAGACACTCTGGAGTGCGGAGTCAAGTGAGCCTTAGGAAGCATAAGCATTGTGATGAACAAAGTGGAAGTGACGGAATTCCAGCTGACCTATTTCAAATCCTAAAAGATGATGCTGGGAAAGTGCTGTACTCAGTATGCCAGCAAATTTGGAAAACTCAGCAGTGAGGACTGGAAAAGGTCAGTTTTCATTCCAATCCTAAAGAAAGGCAATGCCAAAGAATGTCCAAAGCACTGCACGATTGCACTCATCTCACACACTAGCAAAGCAATACTGAAAATTCTCCAAGCTAAACTTCAAAATTCTTCAAGCTTGGTTCAACTATGTGAACCGAGAACTTTCAGATATTCAAGCTGGATTTAGAAAAGGCAAAGGAACCAGAGATCAAATTGCCAACATCTGTGGGATCATTAAAAAAGGAACAGAATTCCAGAAAAACATCTACTTCTACTTCATTGACTATGCTAAAGCCTTTGACTGTGTGGATCACAAGAAACTGTGGAACATTCTTAAAGAGTTGGGAATAACAGACCACCTTACCTGCCTCCTGCAAAACCTACATGCATGTCAAGAAGCAACAGTTAGAACCAGACATAGAATAACAGACTGGTTTAAAACTGGGAAAGGAATACGTCAAGGCTGTATATTGTCACCCTGCTTATTTAACTTATATGCAGAGTACATCATGCAAAATGCCAGGCTGGATGAAGCACAAGCTGGAATCAAGACTGCTGGGAGAAATATCAATAACCTCAGATATGCAGATAACACCACCCCTATGGCAGAAAGCAAAGAGGAACCAAATAGCCTCTTGATGAAAGTGAAAGAAGAGAGTGAAAAAGCTGGCTTAAAACTCAACATTCAAAAAACGAAGATCATGGTATCTGTTCCCATCACTTCATGGAAATAGATGGGGAAACAATGGAAACAGTAACAGACTTTATTTTTTGGGGCTCCAAAATCACTGCAGATGGTGACTGCCACCATGAAATTAAAAGATGCTTTCTCTTTGGAAGAAAAGCTATGACAAACCTAGACAGCATATTAAAAAGCAGAGACATTACTTTGCCAACAAAGGTCCATCTAGTCAAAGCTACAGGACTTCGTTTTTCAGTAGTCATGTATGGATGTACCAGTTGGACCATAAAGAAAGCTGAGTGCCCAAGAATTGATGCTTTTGAACTGTGGTAATGGTGAGAGAAGACTCTTGTGAGTCCCTTGGACTGTAAGGAGATCAAACTTGTCAGTCCTAATGGAAATCAGTCCTGAATGTTCATTGGAAGGTCTGATGCTAAAGCTGAAGCTCCAATCCTTTGTCCACCTGATGCAAAGAACTGACTCACTGGAAATGACTCTGATGCTGGGCAAGAGGATGAGATTGTTGGATGGCATCACCAAGTCAAGAAACATGAGTTTGAGCTAGCTCTGGGAGTTGGTGATGGACAAGGAAGCCTGGTGTGTTGCAGTTCATGGGGTTGCAAAGAGTCAGACATGACTGAGTGAACTGATCCGAACTGGACTCCCATGGACCCACCAGGCTCTTCTGTCCATGGGGTTTCCCAGGCAAGAATACTGAAATGGGTTGCCATTTCCTTCTCCATGGGATCTTCCCGACCCAGGGATGGAACCTACATCTCCAGCCCTGGAAGGGAGATTCTTTACTGCTGAGCCAGCAGAGAAGCCCGATCTCTCTTACAACATGGTGTTGGGGGGAGGGAATTATGCAACACATGTTTTTATTATTTTTTGTCAGATGTTTTTGCTTCAAATAAGTGTACTTCTACAACTTTGGAGAGTAAAGACAAGGATTTGACTGTTGATAATATTTTTGATCTTTGCCCTAACAACTTTTGAGAAATTCAGAAATTCTGCCATCCCACACCTCATTTCTAATGTTTGACGGCTGTTGTTTTTGTCTTAATTAAAATCCGATGTGGTAGGAGTTTTAGAAGGCACATAGTTCTACAAGGGGTGGTTATGGAAAATAATTGTTCTCCTATAACCTCCCCTCCATACCAGTAAAGCACCTTTACTATTTAACTGAGTATTTACCTCCATAACTTTAATAGCAAGTATAAGCTTTTTCCTTTGGCAATTTTAGTTTTAAGTATTATTTATTGGGACTTCCCTGGTGATCCAGTGGTTAAGAATCTGCCTTGCAATGCAGGGGACTTGGATTCAATGCCTGGTCAGGAAACTAAGATTCCACATGCCATGTGGCAACTAAGCTCATGTGCCACAAGTAGAGAGTCCTTATGGCTACAACAAAAGATCCTGCATGCTGCAACTAAGATCCAATTCAAATAAGTATTTTTTTAAGTATTACCTATTGATTTTCCCTATTAAAAATAAATATTTCACTTTTTCTCAGCCCCAGCTCAACACACACACACACACACACACACACACACACACACAGAGGCATACTTCCAAATTCTCTGTGCCCAAACCTATTTTTATCATACTTTTGGTCTGCTCATTATCCATTTTTACATTATGATTATGTAAATGCTATTCTACTACTGAACCATGAAGTCTATTATAATTTTACTTCTTTCTTGTACAACTTTCTATTTTCTCTAGTTTTGCTTAGTTTGCTGGTTTGCTTAGCTTCTTAGGAATTCTCACTACTATCATCATCAGACTCTCCCCTGATTACCCAACTTTCCTTTCAATTCAGTCAAACACTACCATTTTATTTTTGGAATTCTCTCTTCCTGGACCTTCTGATCAGCTTCAATCTTCTGGTTGCTCTTTTGCTCTGTTACACAGATTCATCCAGGAGTCTCCTTCAAACATCATCCTAAAAATTTTCTTCACCTCTCACTTAGGTTGAATTATTTTTTTCTCACTATCTGTATCTTCATCATCATTTGTTAATTTCTTTGTTTTGACAAATACTTCTTCCAGTTGCTTTATGATAAAAATTTACAGGAGAGGCAAAATATTGTGGCCTCACATGTCTAAAAAATATATATATATTTATTTAATTGGTACACTTCACTGATATTTTAGCTGGGTATAGAATCCTATGTTAGAGATGCCGAGTTTAAAGCAGAGCACATACAGAGTCTAAAGTGACTGGATTCCTGATTCTTTGACTATAATCTTCCCCCTGTTCTTTGAAAGCTTTTAGGACCATTATGACCCCAGTATTTAGAAATATTTTCAGGATGTGCCTTGGCAGGAATCTATTTTCATCTATTTTGCTAGATACTTGATGGATCTTTTCATGCTGAAAACTTTAGGTCTAAGTTCTTTTTATCCTGAAACCTCCAGCCCTTGAATTGTTTATTGGATATCTTGCCTCATTTTCATTCACTCAGTTCTCAATTTCAGGAATCTCTATATTCAGATGTTCAAGCTCCTCATCTCATCTAATGCTTTTATCCTCTTTTCTACTGTTTTATGTTTTCGCGCCCTCTTATTCTGGTTTCTACAAAATTTCCACAATCTTATTTTCCAAATCTTATATTAAGCTTAGGACTTGCATCATAATTTTTTCCAAGACCATTTTAGTTTCTATTCTTATGATTTTCCATTTATTACAACATTTATTCTTGCTTTGTGAATGTAAAATCATCTCTTAACTGATTCTTCCTGAAATCACCTCAATTTTTTTTTTTTTTTTTTTTTTTTTTTTTTGCCTAAGAGTCTTTCATTTTAGGGAGAAGCAATTCTCAGATGCCTGGTTGATCCTTCACTGTCTGATCACATTTAAGATTACATCACTAAAACACTAATGGAAGCTTTGAGTATGTAGGTTAGATTTTCAGCTCTGGCTTACTGTTTCCTTGGGAAGTCTCCAACATTAATATTTTTAGATCTTTTCTCATAGCCTAGTCAGACTGTTCAGATACTAAATTCCCAATCTCATTCATGAGGTTGAAACTGGCTGCTAGCTTAACAGGAATCAAATGGAAAAAGAAAACCAAGTTCTCAAATTCAGGAAATTCTCCCTATTTCTATATGGTATCCCTACCCTCTTAAATACTTTATGTACCTTAGTTCAAAGAAAAAACTTTAAAACTTTCTGTTGTATTGGGGGGGTGCAATATTTACCTGTTCTTGGTTGGGGAGGGAACAGACGATTTAACCTGCATTCCCAGGTGCTAGTGGTAAAGAACTTGCCTGCCAGTGCAAGAGACATAAGAGACATGGGTTTGGTCCCTGGGTTGTGATGATCCCCTGGAGGAGGGCAAGGCAATCCACTCCAGTATTCTTGCTTGGAGAAACCCATGGACAGAGGAGCCTGGTGCACTACTGTCCATAGGGTTGCAAGGAGTCGGACATGACTGAAGTGACTTGTAACATATATAGCACATGCATGTCCAATATAGGAGCTATTCGCTAGCGGCCAGACATCTTGGAATGTGAAGTCAAGTGGGCCTTAGAAAGCATCACTACGAACAAAGCTAGTGGAGGTGATGGAATTCCAATTGAGCTGTTTAAAATCCTGAAAGATGATGCTGTGAAAGTGCTGCACTCAATATGCCAGCAAATTTGGAAAACTCAGCAGTGGCCACACGACTGGAAAAGGTCAGTTTTCATTCCAATCCCAAGGAAAGGCAATGCCAAAGAATGTTTAAACTACCGCACAATTGCACTCATCTCACATGCTCAGAAAGTAATACTCAAAATTCTCCAAGCCAGGCTTTAGCAATACGTGAGCCGTGAATTCCCTGACATTCCAGCTGGTTTTAGAAAAGGAAGAGGAACCAGAGATCAAATTGCCAACATCTACTGGATCATGGAAAAAGCAAGAGAGTTCCAGAAAAACATCTATTTCTGCTTTATCAACTATGCCAAAGCCTTTGACTGTGTGGATCACAATAAACTGTGGAAAATTCTGAAAGAGATGGGCATACCAGACCACCTAACCTGCCTCTTGAGAAACCTGTATGCAGGTCAGGAAGCAACAGTTAGAACTGGACATGGAACAACAGACTGGTTCCAAATAGGAAAAGGAGTACATCAAGGCTGTATATTGTCACCCTGCTTATTTAACTTATATGCAGAGTACATCATGAGAAACACTGGACTGAAAGAAACACAAGCTGGAATCAAGATTGCCGGGAGAAATATCAATAACCTCAGATATGCAGATGAACCACCCTTATGGCAGAAAGTGAAGAGGAGCTAAAAAGCCTCTTGATGAAAGTGAAAGAGGAGAGTGAAAAAGTTGGCTTAAAGCTCAACATTCAGAAAACGAAGATCATGGCATCTGGTTCCATCACTTCATGGGAAATAGATGGGGAAACAGTGGAAACAGTGTCAGACTTTATTTTGGGGGGCTCCAGAATCACTGCAGATGGTGACTTCAGCCATAAAATTAAAAGACGCGTACTCCTTGGAAGAAAAGTTATGACTAACCTAGATAGTATATTCAAAAGCAGAGACATTACTTTGCTGACTAAGGTCCGTCTAGTCAAGGCTATGGTTTTTCCAGTAGTCATGTATGGATGTGAGAGTTGGACTGTGAAGAAGGCTGAGCGCCGAAGAATTGATGTTTTTGAACTGTGGTGTTGGAGAAGACTCTTGAGAGTCCCTTGGATTGCAAGGAGACCCAACCAGTGCATTCTGAAGGAGATCAACCCTGGGATTTCTTTGGAAGGAATGACACTAAAGCTGAAACTCCAGTACTTTGGCCACCTCATGAGAAGACTTGACTCATTGGAAAAAACTCTGATGCTGGGAGGGATTGGGGGCAGGAGGAGAAGGGGATGACTGAGGATGAGATGGCTGGATGGCATCACGAACTCGATGGACGTGAGTCTGAGTGAACTCCGGGAGATGGTGATGAACAGGGAGGCCTGGCATGCTGCGATTCATGGGGTCGCAAAGAATCGGACACGACTGAGCGACTGAACTGAACTGAGCCACTGAAGCTATGTAAGTTTAAAATAATTTAAATTAAGCAAAATGTAAAATTTGGTTCCTTAGTTGCACTAGTCACATTTCAAGCACTCATTAACCACATGTGACTAGTGGCTGTTGTATTGCATAGCACAGATAGAGAATATTGCAGGAAGTTCCCTGGGCCAGCACTGCTCTAATTGTTCTGAAATACACTTTTGGACCAATCCTCATGTTTCAGTCCTATATTCCAGAGATATCTGGTATCCCCAGTTCCTGAGCCCACTGGAAGTTCTGAGGTACAAATCTGGTTGAGTTTTTGGCTTTTCCTATCAGATTGGTAACTCCATACAGACAGTGATCTTGGTTTTGGTCACTGATACGTCAAAGGACCACAAAGAGGGCCTAGCACAAAGTAGATACTCCATAATGCTTATGGAATGCTGAGTAAATATTTTGCCTCACAGTTGACTTAGGATTCAGAGCTCTCAGATCTGCTAAGTCAATTAACTGCTCATCCTCCCTGCTTTCTAGTTTCTAAAATGTTATTGTTAACCTCTCCACTTTCACTCTGCTACTCTCCACGTCTGATTACTGCTATGTTGGAGGAGTGTCAGGAGGGAACAGGGATACATGTTTATACTCAATCACCATTTTAAACCCCAAGTGCATTTCTAAATTAAAGGAAAGGAAAAATAAATTTAGGATACCAACTTTTTAAAAGAAAAGATGTAGTTTTTCCTAGGGGGGGAAAAAAAAACTGAAACAAATACCAGGGAGGTCCACAAAGATGGGAATTATACTATACTCAGAAGAAGAAAAGACTGATAGTAGTCTTAAGAATAAAGTCAATCCAGGGTATAGAAAAGTTGTTTATGGTTTTCTTACATGATGATGATGTAATAATGCTTATTATAGAGTGTTCACAGGACAGCATACTTCATGAGTCAAAGCAAACTCCACCACAGAAGGAGGCAGTCACCTAACCAGCTTCCAACACAGCTATGGTGCACAAATAGGTTGAGGTTTGCTAAGAGTCATGTAACCTAGACTAAGAATTGGAAACTAATGACCCAAAGAACTAGGGATGGCCTAGGATCCATATGGCTGGAGTGTCTGCAGCCTAACTAGAAGGACAGTGTCTGGCTGCATAGCTAGCCGAATCTATTCTCAGATCCTAAATCTTTTTTTAAAAATTGCAATAAAAAGTTTAATTTCAGATACTCAGTTCACCATTTATAAATACACTAAACATAGTCAATGCTAATTCAGATTAATAATAGGTACAGTATTTTAACAAAACAACTTCTCTAAAAGGCCATAGGCAAACCAGTGACCTGTTTCACCCAGAATATTTAACTGATTTGAAATAAGAAAATGAACTCTTTTCTAGATTTTGAGGCAAAAACTCTGAAGCCATATTATTGTTAAAAAACAAACAAACAAACAAACAAACAAATGACTGATTCTCCATTTCGATGTCCTTAGGGTCCTGAAATACCCCCACTGACAACTGAACTTTTCCTATCATAGAAAAGAAAATCTCCCCTATTATTAAAAAAAAAAAAAGAAAATCTAAGCACCTAATCCAATATCCTTTAAATCGATGCTTTTGGTTTAAAAACAGCAGGATAAGTTTCTGTAACTAGCAAGTAAGAACCCAGACTGCCAAGAATTCATATCCCCCATGTTAGGAACCTCTAGTTTAAACAGAGAATAGTGTATGAAGTAAATAACCCAACATTTTTTAAAAGAAGAGTAAGAGATTCTTGGGGTTCTGAATGTTCCATTTTCTACCCAATATAAAAAAACAACTTGGGAAAAAAAGAGTACTTGCATAACTTCAAGGTGTCTTCCAAAATATTTATTACTGTCTGGTTGTTGTATAGCTCTACAAACTCTGATACACCTCATTCTTCTCCTTAGTGTGGGCCGGACTTGCTGACCACAGTCTAGGGTATAGAAAGGGAAGAAGCACCGCTGGAGTAGAGAAACCTGGTGGACGTGACCTGGCACAGAGATCAACGTTTACATGGCCGGCGATGGGCCCTGTGACAGCGTGGTGCACCCCCACGATGGCAGAGCACACTGCCACTTCTATGGCATTTCTCCCCAAAAGCCAGAACTCAGCCTCATGATGACAAAAATCACACAGACCCAAACTGAGGCAACTTCTACAAAATGCCTAAACAGAAAAACAGAAGGACTCAGAAACTGTCATATTGGAGAAGACACGACAACTAGACGCACGTGGTGTCCCGGATGGGATGCTGGCTAGAAAGAGAACACTGGTAGAAAAGCGGTGACATCAGAATAAAGTCTAAGTTAGTCAACAGTACCGTATCGCACCAATGTTAATTTTTTAGTTTCGGTAAGCACATCACGGTTAAAAAAAAAAAAGACAATCAATTTTTAAATAAGGCTCGGATAAGAGAAAGGATCCCTAAAATATTGCTTTCTAGAGAGGTATTTATTTCAAGGAACACGATTAAACTCATGCTTTATCCAAATTTATGACCTGCCTTTGAACAGAGCTAAAGCAGTGCTTTGTTACACAGAAAGCCTCTCTCTGTCTCTCTCTGTGTAGCACTGGAAATTTGTGGTCTTTCACATCCATTCTAGAAGCATTAGTCTCTCCTCTGTCAAAGATCTTTATACTCTAAGTTGCAGAAGATGCACTGACGAAAAACTCACATTTTAAGGCAGGTTAGCTCCCAAGATCTAGCCCCACAGCAATATGGAATAAAATTATTTTAAAAGAGTAACTGAGACCGATTTTGTTCTGAAGGTTTGGACTGCTATAGCCGTAATTTCAAACAGGCCTTCTAAGAATCCTCTTTAAAGCTGTGTAAAGATATTATAATTATATTACTTCTATCTCTATTATTATTAAAATACACCATTCTATACCAAGCCAACAGGCCTACCTTGTAGGCTGAAGCTGGGCTGGAAAATGTGCTTGCTTTGACTTTATTTCCCAGAGCTATTAATAGACAAAGGGTGTGACCTACCTTACTGCTCTCCTTTCAATCAGTGGGTATAGTGAGCAACTCTAATTGGCCATTCACTGTCTTGGGTACTAGGGATACAAGATTAAAAAGATGCAGTCCCTGGTACATTTATTTTGGCAAATGTTTGAAAAAACCTGACAAAGGTTCAACTTCCTGAGTATTCCATCCAGGTGTCCTGCTGCCAGCTACATCTATCCTGTTACCAAACCTGCTTGTTCACCAGACGATATGGGCAATTATGTTTCCAAGTTTTGAAATGATGAACAAGTCATCAACAATAGATTCAGTAAATAAAATATAAGGGCTCCTTGTTCAAAAATGGAGAAATTGAAGACAGCACACAGGGACAGAAAGATTATAGATCAGGAGTCAATGAGATTTCTCAGCTCACTACAAAAGTTTCAGAGCTCAAAAGTATCACCACCATTACGAAACACAGTTTTGGAAGTCCTAGCCATAATAATCAGAGAAGAAATGAAAGGAATCCAAATTGGAAAAGAAGAAGTAAAACTGTCACTGTTTGCAGATAAAACAGTACTATACATAGAAAATCCTAAAGATGTCACCAGAAAACTAATGGGGCTAATCAATGAATTTGTAAAGTTGTAGGATACAAAATAATACTGTCACTGAACTATACTGCTAAGTCTGGTTAAAATAATATGTTTTATATAATTGACTTGTACCACAATTGAAAAAAACACAAACATTTAAAAAGAAGTATAGGTTAATAGAAGGAACTTCCCCAAACTTGCTTTCTTCCATCATGGGGAATAACAGGAAAGTCCATCTAGGATTTAGTAAATTAGGTTCAAATTCCCATTCAACTCTCACTGGCTGTGTGTCTTCAAGCAAATAACTAAACCTCTGTGAGAGGGAAATGTGGTAACGGAAAAGTAAAATTTTTAAGAAGCACTAGGCTTCAGAAAACTGGTGGCCAAGTCAGAGCTGAGCCTTAGCAAATGAGTTTATAGCACATAGCTCATACAACTGCTGGAGGGGGTGGGTAACAGGAGCAAAGGCTATGTCCCTACCTATCCCTCAAAACAGAGGGGGTCAAACCAGGAGGTCCGTCAATACCCCTTCTTGATCCATGTTTAGTCAATGATCCTTTGCAGAGGAAGAGCTAATACACCACCTACTCATGTTGAGTGTCTAGCAGGTGAAAGCACCCCAGCTTCAAGGGCAGTGGGGGGGCACCCCAACCAGCCATACAGTTTCCTCCACTTAGAGGAGCCCACACAGGGGTTAACATCCTGTGGCCACTGTCTTCCATGTCTTCATTTTTGAACAAGGATCCCTGCATTGTCATTTTGCACTGAGTCCTGCAAATCATGCAGCAGGCCTGATACCCAACACTGTGCTTAGTGTCCAGGACATAGAAATAAAACAGACCCGTACTCTCAGGGAACTCCAAGTAAGTATATTACCTGGGAAGCAAATTCTACATAACAAACAGGACATTCAAGGAAAGATATTAACGTGCCCTTTTATTCCCTAGCCTGATGATAGATAGAAAGCTCTGAAGATACTTACTTATCCTTAGGACAGCTTCTGGTTTGTTTGCACATGAAACACACACAAGCACCCCTATAGACTCACCTAGCCACACCCTTGTGAGATGAGCTGTCTTCCTGGACACTTACAGCTCCCTGAGGAATGTCCATCTGGACACTCCAGGGACAGCTAAGTGCCTGAAGCTGTGGTTCTTAAAGTGTGGTCCCCAGTCCAGGAGCTTCTTGGAGATGTTAATTCTCAAGTTCAGCCCCAGACCTACTGAAAAGCTCTGGGTGTAGGCCCAGAAATCTGGATTTTAACAATCCTGCAGGTGATACTGATGCAGAGGCTAGTTTCAGAACCCCTAGCCTAGATGAAGGGCTTCCCAGGTGGCTCAGCGTAAAGAGTCCACCTGCCATTGCAAGTAGACATGGGTTCAGTCCCTGGGTTGGGAAGATGCCCTGGAGAAGGAAATGGCAACTCACTTTAGTATTCTTGCCTGGGAAATCTCATGGACAAAGGAGCCTGGTGAGCTACAGTTCATGGGGTCACAAAAGAGTCGGCCATAGCTTGGCAACTAAAGAACAAAGCCTAGATGATCAAATTTAAACACTTTATCACTTTGAAGTATGTTTGTTATCATTCCTTTTTTTTTTTTTTTTGCTGGGGAGGGTGTGTTGGGGGAATTGATGGAGGGTCAGGTTCTTCCCAACATCCCCCTTCTCACCCTGCAATACCACAATCACCAGCAATTCCCGAAGTTTCCGATCTCTTTGTGTGTTTCCCACAAAATTCAATTTAACTTGCACACTTTGTTTTTGCCTGTTCATTCAGGACACAATGCAGCCCCTGGTTCCTTGTGAACAAACATCCCACTTGAACATGTCAAGTACCTGATTCATTTAGACTTATCCCACTTGCTTAATGCCTGCAACAGAAGCCTCCGTGATATTCTTGATCTAAACAGCTGAGTTAATGCCCCGAAAACAAAGGGGCCTGGTGTTTGGGTGAGCTCCTATGGGACTGACCGCCACAAAGAGAAGCTTGTTGAATGCACACACAAAAAAGAGAAGAGATAGGTGGCAGAGACTAGATCTTTACGACCCTCTGATTACGCTATCAGTTAGTTAAGGCATAAATCCATCCCCTGACTAACAAAATACTATTTTACTTCCTTTCACTCCATATTTTATCTTTTATAGCCAATAAAACATAAAAACCTTACAAAGGTTATGTTCTCATCAATTTTTGCACTAAATGACAATAAATTAAGTGGCAGTTATTGCAGCTGCCACACAGGTGTCAGCCTGAAACTTTCTGGAAAGACAATCCTCCCTTCCCACTGGTGGAGTTCAGAGCTGCCAGTCAAAGACGCAGCCATTAAAATGAAATGTTAATGGCATTGCCATTCTATTTCTTTAAGTAATTAGATCATGCTGAGCCTTTACTCACGTTTCTTCAAAATCAGCTCTGGACACAGACTTAGAAAACAAACTGCAGGGGAAAGGACAGTTAGGGAATTTGGGATGGACATGTACACAAGGCTATATTTGAAATGGATAACCAACAAGCACCCATTATACAGCTCATGGAACTCTACTCAATGTTCTGTATGCTATGTGCCAGCCTGGATGGGAGGGGGGTTTGGGGGTGAATGGATACATGTATGAGTATGGCTGAGTCCCTCTGCTGTTCACCTGAAACTACCAGAACATTGTTAATCGGCTATACTTCATTACAAAATAAAAAGTTTAAAGTTTGGGAGAAAAAAATCTGCTCTGAAGGCCAATAAATAAAAAAGAATATGAAAACACGAAACCTTAAATATTTGTCAGATATAAAAAATAGCTACAGAACTACTTTGAGTCCAATATCTTCCAGTTCTCACTGTAATAAGGTGGCCCAAAGTGCCACAACACTGAATGGTTCCCAATGCATAAACTCTAAATACACTTTTCATTTATATAAAAATCACTTAACCAGCATTTCTCCAAAGTTCCATGTCATGAGTCAGTACCAAGCACGTAGAACAAGACCTGGTGCACAGCAAGGCTCAACATTAGCTCCCACTCTTATTTGTTATTGTTGTTACTGTAGCTGTTACTGTGAGATTATGTGCTATTATAGACTACATGCTATTATGCGCTAAGAATATGAAGTGAAAAGCAAAACAGATGTGGCTCTCCTGTTCTCATGAAGCTCATGGGCTAGCAGCAGAGACAGATACCGAAAAATAATCTTCAATAAGTGTAAGTTAAAAACTGAACAATTAAAATGTAACCCATGGGGGATCCAAACTAAGAAAAGCCCAGAGTAGTTCTGTATCATTTTATGATTCTGAAACCTCTCGGATGCTTACTTTCAACCAAATCACGACCCCTCCCCAGATGTTTCCAAAGCCTTCCGTACTACTATGCAAATTTCAAATATAAAACAGCCCCCAAAATTGCAAACAAATATTCATATTTTATTACTGTACCATTCAACATCAGAAACACTGTACTAATTTTGTAGCTAAGAACTTATTTTTTTAATACTGTTAACATTTCCAAATACAGAAACTGAGATATCCCAAGAAACAAGCCTGTGTTCAGATATATTCAGCGAATCGTCCATGAATTTTCTTAGAACTTTATCTGTTCAAATTAATTGGTTTAAGTATGCATACCACTTTCTTGAACATTATAACTATTTCTTAATAATACAAATTACTTTATTAAAAACTTTTGTATTCAACTTTTAAAAATTATAAAATGGGTTTTCCAGTGACTTCACTTAGAGCCAAGAGCAAGAAAAAGAAATTCTTGACCACAGAATGTTAACTGGGGAAATTCAGGGAGGCCCACTGGGACTGTCACTCAGAAAAGTACTAGAGTTGGGGGGAATCCTGAGAGCATCCCCCAAAATTCTTTATAGCCCTGCAGGAGGGCCTGGGCTCTGGATCCAGACCCCCATGTGGATTCTGGCTCCACCTCTCCGTGTCTGAACTTAGGGCTAGTAGCTTAACCTTGCTCAGTCTCAGCCTCCTGCTCTGGAGAATGGGTACTCACTTCATAAGGAAGCAACTGGAATAGCTGGGGGAATGGATGCAAATGCTTCTTAGCATGATGCTGAAACACAGTGAGTGCTTCTCCACAACCATTCAAGCCTCTCCAAATTCTATTTCCTAATGAGACAAGACCCAAAGTCACAATTACAATAAAACACAAACTGGGACCCAGAATGCACTTTCCACTTCCCATGTACTTGTTCCTGAATGTCATAGTCCCACCCTAGGATCCGCACAGGGCCCCCAGGGGAGCTACCACCCCATGGAGCAGATGGCAGGTAGGTGTCCTCTGAGCCTGTCTTTAAAGACCTCTACAGCCTGACCTCTGGGCTTCCCTGGCAGCACAGTGGTCAAGAATCCATCTGCCAATGCAAGAGACATGGGTTTGATCTCTGGGTCAGGAACATCCCCTAGAGCAGGACGTGGCAATCCACTCCAGTATTCTTGCCTGGGAAATTCCATGGATAGAGGAAACTTGTGGGCTATAGTCCATGGGGTCACAAAGAGTCAGACACGACTTGGTGACTAAATATCCTGACCTCCTGATATGTTCAGCCCTGGCCCACATCTCATGGGGCAACTTATTACCCAAGTGGAGACTGCAGCTAAGTAGGTCAAGCAGAATTCTCCCCTCCAGAGTTACTTCATCACACATATTACCTAGATACATAGCAATCAACTCCTGTGTGCTAAGAACATTAGTCCCATAACACACTCAGGAAGGGAACCTCCCTGGTGGTCCAGGGGTTAAGAATCCACCTGTGAATGCAGGGGACATGGGTTCAATCCCTGGTCCAGGTAGATTCTACATGCTGTGGGGCAACTAAGCCTGAACACCACAACTACTGATCCTGTGCTCTAGAGCCCTTGCTCCACAACAAGAAAAGTCACTGAAATAAGCCCGTGCATCACAACTAGAAAGTAGCCCCTGCTCGCCACAACTACAGAAAGGCCGTGCACAGCAACAAAGACCCAGGGTAGTTATAAATAAATAAATAATTTTTTTAAAGACACCCAGGAAGGAAAAGTCTTTAGACTGTGGCCCTAAACCCTTTCCTCCATCCATTTAAAACACACTTACTACTGTATGCTTTGTGTCACACTTCATGCTAGACTCTAGATATAAAAATGCCAAAGATTCAGTCCTGTCATCAAGGCCTTCACAATCTTGGAGGAAGAAGATGCTTAGCAGACAATTTTAATGTGATGTTGTCATTATAGTGGAAAAAGCTACACGCAAGATATCAAAATGTTTTTCTGTTTGGAATTTGGTCTGGGAAGTAAGGTATTTAAGACCTAAGTTTTTTAAAAAAAACTCTTTCAAAATGACTATAATACCAACTTTGGTTAACTGATTAATACACATCAATTGTAAAAGACCCATGCAATGAAGACAAGCAAAAAGGAAAACATAACTTATAATCTGACTGTCTGAAATAACTACTGTTAACATTTAGCTGCATGGCCTTCTAGGTTTTAAAATATTGATAGATATCGATTACTAAACAAGATATGAGATCATTTTATGCAGAGCATGGTAACCTGGGATTTTCACTTTTCCACAAACATATATAACATATTTCTGGGGCAGTGAACGCTCCCCTAGTTTATCATTTTAAGTGATTACACAGAATTCCACTATAAGTTTCCTCATTTCTTTCACTGTCTTCTACTGTTTGATATTTAGACCACTTCCAGTTTTTTTTGGTTATAATAAACATTATGACATTCTTGTTCACACATCCTTTCAAAGCCAGATTACTTCTCCAGAATAACCTCCTTGAGAGTTGCATTGGATCAAGGGGTAAGCATGGTTTTAAACTGACACAGATGAGCCTATCTATGAAGCAGAAACAAACTCACAGACAGAGCAACAGATATGTGGCTGCTGAGGGGGAGGACAGATGGGGGAGGGATGGAGTGGGAGTTTGGGATCAGCAGGTGCAAACTATTACACATAGAATGGGTGGACAAGGTCCCACTGTACAGCGCAGGGAACCATATTCAATATCATGACAAACCATAATAGAAATTATGAAAAAGAATGTATGCATATGCATATCTGAGTCAGTCCGCTGTACAGAAGAAATTCACACAACATTTTAAATCAACTATATTTCAATTAAAAAATCTTTTAATTAAAAGGGTTCAGCATGCTTTTTAAGACATTGATACCTATCACCAAATTGCCCTACAGAAAAGCTGTACCAGTAAATATCACCATTTCCCCATGTTCGATTTAGAGCGTCGTTCTTCGTACTCTTTGCATTTCATAGTTTTATTTTTTTAAGATGGTTTTATGTAGACCATTTTAAAAGTTTTAATTGAATTTGTTGTTAATACAACAGTGCATCCTTTTTAGGTTTTGTTCTTTGGCCCTGAGGCATGTGGGATCTTAGCTCCCAAACCAGGAATCGAACCGGCACTGGGAGGCAAAGTCTTAAACACTGGACTGCCAGGGAAGTCCCCATATTTTTAAATTTTAATGTACCCACCTTAGGTAAAAATGTTGCTTATAAGGGCATCTTTTTCAGAGGCAACTATGACATTTGCTCAAGTTAGGCAGCTGTGAGCTGCCCAATCATCCCAGTTTGAGTTTGGGGCCTCAGCACTTCTCAAACTTCACCATGCACAGAAGTCATCTGGGATCTTGTTGCAATGTGGGTTCTGAGTCAGTAGGTCTGGGGTAGAGACTGAGATGCTGCCTGTCTAACAAGCTCCAGGTGATGCCAAGCTTCTGGTCCATGAACTGTACTTCAAGGAGCAAGGAGCACAGCTCTCTTATCTCAAGGCCCCGCCCAGCCCCTAAAAGATGCCCTCATCTCCCCAGCATCTTCCTCCTCAAAAGTGCCCAGCAGGCCTGAAATTCCTCTACCACTCACTCCTACTCCTCGTGCTGTCTTAAACAATCCACGGAAGGCTTCCCTGGTGGCTCAGTGGTAAAGAACCTGCCTACCAGTGCAGGAGGCATGGGTTCCATCCCTGGTCCGGGAAGCTCCCACATGCCTTGAAGCAGCTAACCCATGTGCCACAAAGACTGAGCCTGTGCTCTAGAGCCCACGGGCCACAACTCCTGAAGCCCGTGCACCCTAGAGACCGTGCTCCACAAGAGCAGCCGCTGCAGTGAGAAGTCCGTGCACCGTAAGTAGAGAGTGGCCCGCATTCACCACAGCTAGAGAAAAGCCAGCACAGCAGTGAAGGTCCAGCAAAGTCAAAAACACATTATAAAAAACACCACCGACAATTCACCGAGCATCAGAGGGCCTTAGTTTACCCATCCGTGAAATGAAAAGCATGGAGTGTCTGGTCACGAAGCTCCTTCTCACCTGCCTGCACAAAGGGAAGTCTCCCTGCACAAAGAGAACGAGGTGTGCCCCGGGACGGTCTGAGTATCTGCTTCCTGTCAGCTCACAGGCCACACTCGGAAGGAGGCCAAGGGAGGGGATGACACTCCAGCAGCTGGTGACAGCCACAGCCCAAGGAGAAAGTACCCCTGAAAGGGGACACTCTTCTCCAAATACCTCTCTCCTGGGGAGTCTCCAGATGTCATCACGTACACCTCTGTTCTTTTCCCAAAAAGAAGAGATTTAACAAGAACCTAAGGCTAATTTGCTCATTAAAGGGACAAAGAGGGGAAGGAGGGAGACTGTCAGAAATACCGCATCTGTAAATATCTCACCAAAGAGCCTCGGAAGGCAGCTCTGGGCAAAGGGAGTCCAGCATCCTCGAGGACACGTCAGTCGTGGCTACTCCCTTTTGTTCTGTTTTACCCTCTAGCTTTTCTGCAGCAACACCTAAAGGTAGGCAGAAACAGAAAGAGATCCTCAGCACCAGTGCTGGTGGAAGTGGTTATTTAAACAGATGTTGGACCTACAGATATATTTTCTGCTTTGCCAATAGCATGAAAATGTGGCTGTTCTTATTCTGTGGGAGGCTTCCCAGGCAGCTCAGAGGTAAAGAATCTGCTTGCCTGCAAATGCAAGAGATGCAGATTCGATCCCTGGGTCATGAAGATCCCCGGGAGAAGGACATGACAACCACTCCAGTACTCTTGCCTGGGAAATTCCATGAGCAGAGAAGCCTGGCAGGTTATAGTCCACGGGAGTCACAAAAAGCCGGACATGACTGAAGTGACTTAGCACGCACATACGCTTGTTCTGTGGGGACGTCAGACATGTATTCTCCACCCTCAAAGAAGACAGACCGTCACGTGCCCCAGTTCAATTAATTTATTGAATAAGACCATGAACAGGGCCCTAGTTCAATTTAGCTATCAAATAAGGCCGTGAAAGATTGTCTCCTTAAATTCTCTTGTCTTTGGAAAGACTGAACCGGGATGATTTCTTATTGGTAATAGTGCACTTTCTCTCTTCCTCAAAAGATACTTTCCCCACCTCTTTCTATTTACTGGCAGGAAGTTTAACATGTTCATGAAATTTTTTTTTCTCACATTCGTTTCCTTTATCTTCCTGTGAACAACTCTTAAGTATTTGGTAAGTGATCTTTTTTAAAAAAGTACCCATGTCCTCTGCCTTTCTCTTCTGGGGATGGTATCCCTTTCTTCCCAGGGCCTCCCACAAAACTGGGAGGCTTTTGTTGCTTAAATTAGGCCTGAATTAGGTATGATGGTCAACTCTACCGAATATCAATTAGCACAAATACATCAGCATCTTCCACTGTAAATGCTGGTGCTGCTGGCATAACTCACCTCCAGTCTGCAAGCCCAGAGTCCTCCTCTGGAGCTGTTCACCATCCCCTGCTTGCCCATGTTGAGGTGGAGCCCTGGCCAGGATGCATTGCTCTGAAGACCAACAGCCTTAATTCCTCCCAATCATTCTGCAGCTTGTCAGCAGGACCCAAGCAATAAAAAGATCAATAAGAATACAAATCCCCCCAATTAGGTCCTACTTGATGTTAAACCCACAGCATCCAAGATTTCAGCTACATAATGCTGACTCTGGACAAGGGCAACAGACCTTTCTTAAGAAGATAAATTAGACGAGCACACAGAAGAAAGAAAACGGACATGCAACTAACTGCTAAAATATCTGAGAGCCTTCACCGTGGTTGGCGAGCTAAGCAAAGGGTGATGGTTTCTTTTCCCATTTCCTTCAGTTTTTTATTCTCTACTGTCCCTTCTCCCTGCAACAAATGTTTTGCTTTCAACAAATAAGAATCTGAAAAAGAATAAATATGATTATATGAATAACTGAAAAAGAATAGATATGTGTATATGAGTAACTGAATCACTTTTCTGTACACCTGAAATTAACACAACACTGTAAATCAAATGTACTCTGATTAAAAAAAGAATCTCAGTAGAGTGCTTGGAATGAAGCAAATGCTCAAATATACTTTTTTTTTTCAGGTACTACTTTTTGATCAGAGATGCCTTTCTTTCTCTTGTGCACTGGTGTTTTGTTTTCCACACTGAAATTATAAGGTACCCTAAAGACGGCAAATGCAAGTCCTAGGAGTCGCCTTGCTACACGCCATCAGCTGCGATCATATCAAGATGAATATATTGTCAGGAACCTGTAGGTAGCATTTCATTTACCCCACTCCCTCCCCTAAGACAGGCTCAGCCAGGGATTAGATTATTATGCAAGCTTTCTGGACCCACTCCAAATGTAGACTGCAACTACAATTCGAAGGGAAACTTATAAAAGGTGATAGGAAATAAACCTTCTACAGAACACTTTCTATAAAAAAAAAAATTAACCTTTTCAAAGTTTAATTCCATTCTATGTACCCATAAATAGACCAGCTTACAGGAACTAAAAGCTAATCCTACAGTAATAACACAAAGCTTGATATCTCATTCCACACGATCATTAATACTGCTTTAAACATCACAAGAAATCTCTTCGACTTCTTAAGCTTTGTAATTCATTTCTGTACACCAATTCAAGAAACCTCATTAATTTAGGTGGCCTTTTTGTGGTACATCTGAGGCACGCAAATATTTGAGATTTTTACCTTAGGTCAGAGATTAAGAAAAAATTAACTTTTCATTTTCAGGAAGGATTTATAAAAGTGAAAAAAAAAACCACTTTTGACAGTAATGTGTTTATGTCATCTAGTTCGAAAATAAAACAGGCTACACAGATCATCGGAAGTAAAAACTGAAAGGAAAAAAGGAGAAAGCTTTATATAAATGATAGAGGTATTTCTTAAGAAAGAAAAAAATCTGGTTACCTCTTCACCATTTTCTCCCATAACCCAGTTTCCATATTCCAAATGAGTGTAAGATGGAAGAGCTTTGATTTGGGAGAGGAAAAAAATCCTTTGAACACTGATCGACTCGCGATTTGTGCAATTATTTTACCTAGATTTAACTCCCTCTTCTCAACTCTCTAATCATTTGATTGACTGAGATGCTGTGTCCATTGAGCCGGTTTACAATTATCCTTAAACCAGTGAAACTTCAAAGACTGTTCAATAGGTATTTTCCGTTCTTCATTAGAACTCGTAAATGTATAACCTGCACGTAAACAAGTCACTCTGCCTAATTAAATGGAATCTCTTCGTCTCTATTAAAAATTTAGAAGTGCTGCCTGAGTATAAACATGTCATCTGAGAAGGGGGCAGGGAGCACTCCTGTAATATCCGTGCATAACCAACTGAATCACTTGTAAGCAAAGGCACGTTAATAACAGCAGAGATGCACATAAATTTTTCTAATTATTTTACTATCAAGAAAGATTGTTTTAAGGTAAAGGATATTCATTTTTGGGAGTTACCCCCTCAAATATTATCTAAATAATGATATTTCTAGGGAAATGTAGTCTGGGTGCTTTAAATTTACTTCAGAGATTATCACATAGCCTTTCCCCTACTTTCTTCTTCAAGCATCTGTGTCCTGGAAGAAATAATGGTGTTTTTCTCTAATATTTGTATTTAGCTTAGAGAATGAGTTGTTTGTTCTGTTTTTTTTTTTTTTTTCTTTTAAACCATATATCTAGAGCTAGAATTCTTAGGAAGATAATCCCTAAAAGCTGTTTTGGAAGTGCAAATGTTCCTGAAGTGTTTTGAGTTTGTATTGTTTGGCCTGTTGAAGAAAGCAACGGTTTTTAAACTCTGCCTTTTTTTGGAAAATTGATGTAGGAATTATAAAGCACCTCCAGCTAAACAAGCAGTTGAACTTGTGCTTCGAATTCACTTCCCAGGTTCCCAACATTCTTTTAAAAAAAAATCTGTTCATAAAGTTTGAAACAATATTTGTGACATTGAGCTTTATGTCAAAAGACCAGGCAGAAATGGTAGCGTGTAAATGTTTGAGGAGGCAGATGTAGATTTCTGAGCTGTGAGGTGTTTTGTTAGGGCACCCTCTTGTGGTCAAACATTGGCAACACACTTTCTGTTCCACATTTTTTTTAAAGAACAAGTTCAGCAATTCACATAGTGTAATTCTGACAAAAATAAGCTGTAAGTCAGAGTTGAACTTTCTAGTCTTTTGTTCGGTTTTGGACCCTTTCCTGTTCTCCAAAAACAACTTATAATGCATTCACTCAAGAGAACAGGAAAACGTATGAAAGTTCTTAAATGTACGAGATCGCTTAACACATATGTGCACAGGTTACACATAGTATTCTTAGTGATCTGGGAAGAGAGAAATTCTTCTACATAATATGACACCCATCCCGAAATGTCCTTCAGCTGGCTATGGAAGGGATGGCTTCCTTCCCAGCATCCACACCCCTGGCAGATACCTATCTATAGCATGAGGTTGACATAACGGCTGTAGGCCAGGTGGATGATGTCAGCCATCACTGCCTGAAATGTCTTAAAATGCTGTGATACAGACTGAACTCATCTGCAAGGAGAATATATATCCCCAGCGGACCAGGGGCCCAGCTGCCTCAGTCCTTGAGTAGATGTAAGTGTAGCTTTTTTGTTATATCTGCTCCAAAAGAGCTATAGGTATTCAAATGAATGAAAAAATAGTGAATGAAGTAATTATATTCAGGTAGTTCCATAATTTGTTAAATATGTAAACTATAAACCATTAAAAAAAACTAACATCATGGCACCTAGTCCCATCACTTCATGGCAAATAGAACAAGAAAAAGTAGAAACAGTGATAGATTTTATTTTCTTGGGCTCCAAAATCACTGTAGATGGTGACTGTAACCATGAAATTAAAAGACACTTGCTCCTTGGAAGGAAAGCTATGAAAAACTAGACAGCATATTAAAAAGCAGAGATACTACTTTGCCAACAAAGGTCCATATAGTCAAAGCTATGGTTTTTCCAGCAGTCATGTATGGATATGAGAGTTGGACCATAAAGAAGACTGAGTGCCAAAGAATTGATTCTTTCAAACTGTAGTGCTGGAGAAGACTCTTGAGAGCCCTTTGGACTGCAAGGAGATCAAACTAGTCAATCCTAAAGGGAATAACCCTGAATATTCATTGAAAGGACTGATGGTGAAGCTGAAGCTCCAATACTTTGGCCACTTAACGTGACAAGCAGACTCACTGGAAAAGACCCTGAGGCTGGGAAAGATTTGAAGGCAAAAGGAGAAGGGGGTGGCAGAGGATGAGATGGTTGGATAGCATTGACTAAATGGGCATAAATTTGAGCAAACTCCCAGAGATAATGGATGACAGGGGAGACTGGCATGCTGTAGTCCATGGGCTCACAAAGAGCTGGACACGACTTAGCAACTTTCCAACAACAAACCACTTCTATGGTTTCAGAATGTTCTACCTAGAAGCTTCACTGAAAATCAGGATCTTTATAATAAATCCTGCCTTTGACCAGAAAACCTGTGGTTAAGAATCATTGAGAAATGAGACCTTCTCTTTCATACTATGGATTTTAGATCTGGAGGGGAGCCTGGAGATTATAAATTGCAAATTTGTCTTCTCACAGGTTAAAAAATAAATAAAAGCCCACTGAGGTATAGGGATATGTCCAAGGTCTCCTGGTAAAAAGCAGCAAGCCCAGGACTAGAAGGCCATCTCTCAAGTATATAACTAGCATGGCCCATTCTCCTTGCAAAGAGCATCCTGGCACCCAATTCCCTGTGGAGGCCTGGGGTCCACAATCTAGCTCAGTGGTCCCTGAACTGCTACTAAAACTACTTTTCTGCTAACGAGTGGTCGTCTTTGTTCTCTCCTCACCTTAAGAAATAAATGATATTCTTCCTTTGTGTTTAGTCTTTGTCAGTTTGATTAGTATGTGTCTCGGCATGTTTCTCCTTGGGTTTATCCTATATGCGACTCTTTGTGTCTCTTGGACTTGATTGACTATTTCCACGTTGGAGAAATTTTCAACTATAATCTCTTCAAAAATTTTCTCATATCCTTTCTTTTTCTCTTTTGCTTCTGGGACCCCTATAATTCGAATGTTGGTATGTTTGATATTGTCCCAGAGGTCTCTGAGACTATCCTCAGTTCTTTTCATTCTTTTTACTTTATTCTGCTCTTCAAAAGTCTTTTTCACCATTTTATCTTCCAGCTCACTGATTCGTTCTTATGCTTCGGATTCTCTGCTGTTGATTCCTTCTAGAGTATTTGTAATTTCAGTAATTGTGTTGTTTGTCTCTGTATGTTTATTCTTTAATTCTTCTAGGTCTTTGTTAATTGATTCTTGCATTTTCTCCATTTTGTTTTCAAGGTTTTTGATCATCTTTACTATCATTATTCTGAATTCTTTTTCAGGTAGTTTGCCTATTTCTTCATTTATTTGGACTTCCATGTTTCTAGTTTGTTCCTTCATTAGTGTGGTATTTCTCTGACTTTTCATTATTCTCTTTTTTTAACTTATTGTGTTTGAGGTCTTCTTTTCCCAGGCTTCAAGGCTGAATTCTTTCTTGCTTTTGGTTTCTGCCCTCCTAAGGTTGGCCCAGTGGTGTGTTTAAGCTTCGTACAGGGTGAGATCTGTGCTGAGTTTTTGCTTGTTTGTCTGCTTTTCCTCTGGTGATAATTAGACAAGTAATCCTGTCTGCTGGTGATTGGGTGTATATTTTTGTTTTGTTTGTTGTTTAGATGAGGTGTCCTGCAGAGGGTGCTACTGGTGGTTGGGTGATGCCGGGTCTTGTGTTCAAGTGGTTTCCTTTGCATAGTTGTCACTATTTGATTCCCCCTAGGCTTAGTTATCTGGTAGTCTAGGGTTGTGGTACATATTCACAATGGAATATTACTCAGCCATAAAAAGGAACACATTCGAGTCAGTTCTGATGAGGTGGATGAACCTAGAACCTATTATACAGAGTGAAGTGAGTCAGAAAGAGAAAGATATATATTGTATTCTAATGCACATACAAAGAATCTAGAAAAATGGTACTGAAGAATTTATTTACAGGGCAGCAATGGAGAAACAAACATAGAGAATAGACTTATGGACATGGGAGAGGGGAGGAGAGGGTGAGATGTATGGAAAGAGTAACATGGAAACTTACATTACCATATGTAAAATAGATAGCCAATGGGAATTTGCTGTGTGGCTCAGGAAACTCAAACAGGGGCTCTGTGTCAACCTAGAAGGGTGGGATGGGGAGGGAGATGGGAGGGAGGTTCAAAAGGAAGGGGACATATGTATGCCTATGGCTGATTCATATTGGGGTTTGACGGAAAACAACAAAATTCTGTAAAGCAATTATCGTTCAATAAAAAAAAATTTTTTTAAAGAAACAAATGACAACCATATTCTTTAAAACAAGACTAGCTGCCATTGCAAACCACAGCCAAACTCAATACAACAGTGAATACAACATCCTCCCCAGAAATGTCCAGAATTCCCAGTCCATTTGGGGTCATGGACTGTGGGGGCTTCCCTCATAGCTCAGTTGGTATAGAATCTGCCTGGTGTGCAGGAGACCTGGGTTTGATCCCTGAGTTGGGAAGATGCCCTGGAGAAAGGAATGGCAACCCACCCCAGTATTCTTGCCTAGAGAAGTCCATGGACAGAGAAGCCTGGCAGGCTACAGTCCATGGGGTCACAAAGAGTCATACTGTGGAGCTCATCAGCCAAACTTTTTATACAAAATGGAATTAGAGTATGTAAGGGAACCAGTAATGTGCCATTTTTATTATAGACGCCAGTGTTAATAATCCTCTATGACTGACTTTATAGGATATTGGTCATTCGTGAAAATAGAAGCCCACAGGATGACTCACCGTAAGTAAAAGAACTGAAGGGGGCATCATCAGTTGCCCCCAGCTGATGACACATTACATGGAGATGTGTACACAGCAGAGCGGTTCTCTGAGGTTGACGGAAATCCAAGATCTGATGTGGCTGTGGTCATAACAGAGACGCCCACAAGATGGCACTCTTCTTTACCTTTAATTCATAAGCCAAAAAGAGGCGTTTTTCCACAGTCTAACAATAAACGGGATATGTAGGTAACTCCATATAGTATCACGTTCAATGTTGTAACATGCATCACAGTTACGAAAATCTGCCCGTCACCTCATTGAGGATGAGTGTTAATGGAAGATGGAAAGGCCTGGAAAGATGGGTGTTGGTGCTCTGAGGAAATGGCAGGCCTTGGGAGAAAGAGTGTGTGTGTGGCGGGGGTGCGTATGGCTGTGTGTGTGGGTGGGGGTGTGCGCCTGTGTCTGTGTGTGTTTCTCTGTGGGGGTGTGTGTACCACATGGTTCCATATTTTTCCTAAAAGGTGAGTTCTGTCTTCAGTTCAGTTCAGTTGCTCAGTCGTGTCCGACTCTTTGCGACCCCATGAATCACAGCACGCCAGGCCTCCCTGTTCATCACCATCTCCCGGAGTTCACTCAGACTCACGTCCATCGAGTCCGTGATGCCATCCAGCCATCTCATCCTCTGTCGCCCCCTTCTCCTCCTGCCCCCGATCCCTCCCAGCATCAGAGTCTTTTCCAATGAGTCAACTCTTCTCATGAGGTGGCCAAAGTACCAGAGTTTCAGCTTCAGCATCATTCCTTCCAAAGAAATCCCAGGGCTGATCTCCTTCAGAATGGACTGGTTGGATCTCCTTGCAGTCTAAGGGACCCTCAAGAGTCTTCTCCAACACCACAGTTCAAAAGCATCAATTCTTCGGTGCTCAGCCTTCTTCACAGTCCAACTCTCACATCCATACATGACCACAGGAAAAACCATAGCCTTGACTAGGTGGACCTTAGTCGGCAAAGTAATGTCTCTGCTTTTGAATATGCTATCTAGGTTGGTTATAACTTTCTTTCCAAGGAGTAAGCGTCTTTTAATTTCATGGCTGCAGTCACCATCTGCAGTGATTCTGGAGCCCCAAAAAATAAAGTCTGACACTGTTTCCACTGTTTCCCCATCTATTTCCCAAGAAGTGATGGGACCAGATGCCATGATCTTCAAGTATGTTAATTAGATAGACTGCCTACTGTTTTAAGAGTTTTCTGTCTTCAAGGGTAAAAGAGGCTCTCCAACTACTGCGCCTTGCTCCACAAAGTCCCCTCTGAAGAAGCTCTTCCATCTTGGTCACATGCACACACAGAGCACTCCACCTCCCATGCTGGGAGTGCGGGACCTACCAAGTTCTCTTTAGTAGGTGGAAGAGAACATCTGACTTGGCAGGAAGATGGACAAAGGAAAATAATAGACGGACATTATCAGAAGGCCTCAGTGACCAGGCCAGAGCTCTCAAAGCTCACTTTCACAGCACTCCAGTTCCACAAACTAGACAGAAATGTGTTGCCAAAAAAAAAAAAAAAAAGCTGGCTTTTAAACAAAAGGTCCTGGAACAACTGAATGTCTACACACAAGATGGACCCTAGGCACAGACCTGGCATGCTGCAGGCCATGCTGCAGTTCTGCCAGTTGCAGAATCGGACATGACTTAGTGACTGAACAACAACAAAGCATAGACCTTACTCTTTACACAAAAATTAACTCAGAGTAGATCGTAGGCCCCAAAATAAAATGGAAAAATACAAAAATTTCTTAAACATGGAAGAAAATCTACATGCTTGTGGATTTGGTGATGAGTTTTTAAATACCTATAGCACAGTCGATGAAAAGAAAAATTAACTGGACTTCATCAAGCTTAAAATTTCTGCTCAATGAGACACACTGTTAAGAAAATGAAAAGCTAAGCCACAGACTAGAAGAAAATATTTGTAGAACACGTACCTGACAAAGGGCTAATATCCAAAATATGAAAGAACTCTTAAAAGTCAATGATTTAAAATAAAGAATTAAAAGGAGTCAAAAATCTGAGCAGACACCTCACCAAAGAAGATACAGATGGCAAACAAGCATATGAAAGGCGCTCAATCAGTTTGGATCAGTTCAGTTGCTCAGTAATGTCTGACCCTTTGTGACACCATGGACTGCAGCACGCCAGGCTTCCCTGTCCATCACCAACTCCTAGAGTTTACTCAAACTCATCTCCATTGAGTCCATGATGCCATCCAACCATCTCATCCTCTGTTGTCCCCTTCTCCTCCCGCCTTCAATCTTTCCCAGCATCAGAGTCTTTTCCAATGAGTCAGCTCTTCACATGAGGTGGCCAAAGTATTGGAGTTTCAGCTTTAGCATCAGTCCTTCCAATGAACACCCAGGACTGACCTCCTTTAGGATGGACTGGTTGGATCTCCTTGCAGTCCCAGGGACTCTCGAGAGTTTTCTCCAACACCACAGTTCAAAAGCATCAATTCTTTGGTGCTCAACACTACTGGTCATTAGGGGTTTGCAAGTGAAAACTACAATGAGATACCATTACAAGACGATTAGAATGACAATATCCAAAAACAAAACAAAAAAAAAAAAAACTGACAATACCAAATGCTGGCAAGAATGCAGGGTGCGGGAACACTCACTCAGTACTGATGGAAACACAAAACGGCACAGCCACTGTGAAAGACATTTTGGTAGTCTTCCTCACAAGACTAAACACAGTCTTACCACCTGACTCAGCAACTGTATTCCTAAGAATTGTGTTCCAAGATGGCATCATCAATTCGATGGACACTGTCAAAAGCTGGAAGTAACCAACATGTCCCTTAATAGATGAAAGGACAAATAAACTGTTCTACCTCCAGACAATGAAGCATTCCTCATTTGATAAAAACAAACAAGCAAGTCATTGAAAAATATGGATTTATCTTAAGTGCATATCACTAAATGAAAGAAGTCAGTTTGGGAGAGCTGCCTACTATATGGTACCACATATATAATGTTCAGGACAGGAAAAATGTAAACATCACTGGCTGCCAGGAGTTGAGGGGAAAGTGAGGTTGAGGAGGTGACATGCAGGGGATTTGGGCAGCGGGGGGAGGTAATTCTGTGTGATACTGTAAAGCAGATGCAAACTAGGGGAAAAATATTATTTAGAAGATTACAGAATGGAACAAAAAGTATGATAACCCAACTGTCAGGTCCACAAATCAAGACAAATTGGAAGTGGCCAAACAGGAGATGGCAAGAGTGAACATCAACATTTTAGGATTCGGCGAAATAAAATGGACCAGAATGGGTGAATTTAACTCAGATGACCATCATATCTACAAATGTGGGCAAGAATCCCTTTGAGGAAATGGAGTAGCCATCATAGTCAACAAGAGAGTCCAAAATGCAGTACTTGGATCCAGTCTCAAAAATGACAGAATGATCTCCGTTCGTTTCCAAGGCAAACCATTCAATATCACGGTTACCCAAGTCTATATCCTGACCAGTAATGCTGAAGAAGCTGAAGTTGAGTGGTTCTATGAAGACCTACAAGACCTTTTAGAACTAACACTCAAAAAAGATATTCTTTTCATTATAGGGGACTGGAATGCAAAAGTAGCAAGTCGAGAAACACCTGGAGTAACAGGCAAATTTGGCCTTGGAATGCAGACTGAAGCAGGGCAAAGACTAATAGAGTTTTGCCAAGAGAACTCACTGGTCATAGCAAACACCCTCTTCCAACAACACAAGAGAAGACTCATGGACATCACCAGATGGTCAACACCAAAGTCAGATTGATTATATTCTTTGCAGCCAGAGATGGAGAAGCTCTATATAGTCAACAAAAAGAAGGCCAGGAGCTGACTGTGGCTCAGATCATGAACTCCTTATTGCCAAATTCAGACTTAAATTGAAGAAAGTAGGGAAAACCACTAGACCATTCAGGTATGACCTAAATCAAATCTCTTACGATTATACAGTGGAAGTGAGAAACAGATTTAAGGGACTAGATTTGATTGATAGAGTGCCTGATGAACTATGGACGGAGGTTCGTGACATTGTACAGGAGACAGGGATCAAGACCATCCCTAAGAAAAAGAAATGCAACAAAGCAAAATGGCTGTCTGAGGAGGCCTTACAAATAGCTGTGAAAAGAAGAGAAGTGAAAAGCAAAGGACAAAAGGAAAGATATATTCATTTGAATGCAGAGTTCCAAAAGAATAGCAAGGAGAGATAAGAAAGCCTTCCTCAGCAATCAGTGCAAAGAAATAGAGGAAAACGATAGAATGGGAAAGACCAGAGATCTCAAGAAAATTCGAGATACCAAGGGAACATTTCATGCAAAGATGGGCTCAATAAAGGACAGTAATGGTATGAATCTAACAGAAGCCGAAGATATTAAGAAGAGGTGGCATGAATACACAGAACTATACAAAAAAGATCTTCATGACCCAGATAATCATGATGGTGTGTGATCACTCACCTAGAGCCAGACATCCTAGAATGCAAAGTCAAGTGGGCCTTAGGAAACATCACTATGAACAAAGCTGGTGGAGGTGATGGAATTCCAGCTGAGCTATTTCAAATACTAAAAGATGATGCTGTGAAAGTGCTGCACTCAATATGCCAGCAAATTTGGAAAACAGCAGTGGCCACAGGACTGGAAAAGGTCAGTTTTCATTCCAATCCCAAAGAAAGGCAATGCCAAAGAATGCTCAAAGTGAAGTCGCTCAGTCGTGTCCGACTTTGCAGCCCCATAGACTGTAGCCTACCAGGCTCCTCTGTCCATGGGATTTTCCAGGCAATAGTACTGGAGTGGATTGCCATTTCCTTCTCCAGGGGATCTTCCCAACCCAGGGCTTGAACCCAGGTCTCCTGCATTGTATACAGATGCTTTACCATCTGAGCCACCAGGGAAGTCCTAAGAAAGCTCAAACTGCTCAATTGCACTCATCTCACACGCTAGTAAAGTAATGCTCAAAATTCTCCAAGCCAGGCTTCAACAGTAGGTGAACTGTGAAATTCCAGATGTTCAAGCTGGTTTTAGAAAAGGCAGAGGAACCAGAGATGGAATTACCAATATTTGCTGAATCATCAAAAAACAAGAGTTCCAGAAAAACATCTATTTCTGCTTTTTTGACTGTGTGGATCACCAGTGGAACTGTGGAAATTCTTAAAGAGATGGGAATATCAGACCACCTGACCTGCCTCTTGAGAAATCTGTATGCACATCAAGAAGCAGCAGTTAGAACTGGACATGGAACAACAGACTGATTCCAAATAGAAAAAGGAGTATGTCAAGGCTGTATATTGTCACCCTGCTTATTTAACTTCTATGCAGAGTACATCATGAGAAACACTGGACTGGAAGAAGCACAAGCTGGAATCAAGATTGCTGGGAGAAATATCAATAACCTCAGATATGCAGATGACACCACCCTTATGGCAGAAAGTGAAGAATTAAAGAGCCTCTTAATGAAAGTGAAAGAGGAGAGTGAAAAAGTTGGCTTAAAGTTCAATGTTCAGAAAACTAAGATTATGGCATCCGGTCCCATCATGGGAAATATATGGGGAAACAGTGGAAGCAGTGTCAGACTTTATCTTTTTGGGGCTCCAGAATCACTGCAGATAGTGACTGTAGCCATGAAATTAAAAGATGCTTACTCCTTGGAAGGAAAGTTATGACCAATCTAGATAGCATATTCAAAAGCAGAGACATTACTTTGCCAACAAAGGTCCATCTAGTCAAGGCTATGGTTTTTCCAGTAGTCAGGTATGGATTTGAGAGTTGGACTATAAAGAAAGCTGAGCACCAAAGAATTGATGCTTTTGAACTGTGGTGGTAGAGAAGACTCTTGAGAGTTCCTTGGACTGCAAGGAGATCCAACCAGTCCATCCTGAAGGAGATCAGTCCTGAATATTCATTGCAAAGACTGATGTTGAAGCTGAAACTCCAATACTTTGGCCACCTGATGCAAAGAGCTGACTTATATGAAAAGACCCTGATGCTGGGAAAAATTGAAGGCGGGAGGAGAAGGGGACAACAGAGGATGAGATGGTTGGATGACATCACTGGCTCAATAGAGAGGAGTTTGAGTAAACACTAGGAGTTGGTGATGGACAAGGCGGCCTGGAGTGCTGCAGTCCTTGGGGTCACAAAGAGTCAGACACGACTGAGTGACTGATCTGAACTGAACCCAACTGTATCACAAATGTATGAAACAACTTTATTAAACAGGCCAGTGGGGGCTGGAGGGAATAATGCTAATCCTGGTAACTCTGAAAATACCAAAGGAAAACACCAAAGGAAACAGGAACTGCACACAGCATTGTACTCTAGTCAATAAAGACTTTTCCTTGGGGATACGGGTTAATAATTCTGATATCTATACACATATACTGGAATTGAACAACTAAGTTAAAGGATGGCAGATGGCAGGAGCCAGATTTCTCATTGTTGGAGTGTGAATTTACAGATAAAGAAGGGGAGACGGCTAGAATGAGCCATGCCGTGGTGGACTGGAGCTGGTGATATTAGTATGCACTCATACTTAGCTTAATACACATGCAGATGGTTACATACAGAAAATTTTATAGGCATGTGTACATACAGAGATAGGGCTTCCCTCACAGCTCAGTTGGTAAAGAATGTGTCTGCAGTGCAGGAGACCCTGGTTTGACTCCTGGGTCAGGAAGATCCCCTGGAGAAGGGAAAGGGTACCCACTTCAGTATTCTTGGGCTTCCCTTGTGGCTCGGCTGGTAAAAGAATCCACCTGCAATGTGGGAGACCTGGGTTCCATCCCTGGGTTGGGAGGATCCCCTGGAGAAGGGAACGGCTACCCACTTCAGTATTCTGGCCTGGAGAAGTCCATGGACTGTATAGTCCATGGGGTCACAAAGAGTCAGACATGACTGAGCCAGTTTCACATATACACAGATTAGTACACACACATATATTTCCTTGCTCTTTCAGCTGAGAAGACCTAGAAGCAATGCCATCCCCACAGCAGTGAGCATCGCTAATGCCCAGATCCTGGTTTCTAATACTATTCTCCATGAAAGGAACCAGGGCTGCTTGGAGAAGCGGTAGATTCAAGGACTGGAGCAGGAAATATACAAGATGAGTTTGGAACATATTGTAGCTCCAAGAAATAAAGAACTGCTCAAAAAATTGATGTGTCATAGGAACACAGTGTTATGGGAAACACTGACTGAGTCATCAGCATGAGTTATTTTATGACAGGAAGCTCTGGTAAGGAACACAGAATTAACAAGCCACCACCAAGGAGAAGAATCCAGGTCAAAAGTCAAAAGGCATCTCCCAGAATCCTTCTTGCTGGCATCTACCTTCGCTGAGCAATGCATGCACCATGAGGAAGGGCCCTGAGTCAGAGAGCCTGGCCAAACACAGCCCCCAAACCAACCCCATGACCATAAAACCCGAGACTGCGAGCCACGTGGCAGAGCAGTCCTCCTTGGTTCCCTTACTCTCTGTTCTCCGCCCAGGTGCCCCTCCCCAATAAAGCCTCTTGCTTTGTCAGCACATGTGCTGAATATGCTGAATTCTCCTTAGACAATTCACTTCTGAGTGTTAGAAAAGAGCCTCCTTTCAGGCCCCAGAAGGGGTCCCCTTTCCTGCAACAATAGGAGTCAACTGAAAGAGCTCCTAATGGCCCAAATGGGAACAATTAAAGCAAGAAAATTAAGTAGCATTGGATTACAACCTAAAACATGAAATAAATATCCATGAGGCCATACTGATATAAACTACTGATTAAATAAATAAAAAGGGAAAGGAGACAAATCCACTCTGCAGAATTCCAAATAACTTATACAGATACTCCATCCTCAAGGAGATGGCACGTGAGCCCACGCTTCTTAAGTCACTTCCTTCCACAGAGGACAGCATGGAAACAGGAGGAAGGAGTAAGACAGACAACCTAAGACAGGTGATCAACACTGACAGCTAAGTGATGTTACAGTGATGTTACAGTGATGGGAGGACCTTTGGTGCAAGATGAGGAAGATGGCATCTTACCTCTGTAGCCTTCCTCCAAAAGTATACTAATCTAATCATGAGGAGAACATCGGACAAATTCCAACTGAGGAACATTCTACAAAATATCTGACCAGCAATCCTCAAAGCTGCCGAAGTTACCCAAAGCAAGAAAAGTTTGAGTAACTACCATATAAAGGAGCCTGAGAAGACACTGCTACATATCATATCATGGGTGGGATCAGGAAACAGGAAAAGGACATAAGGGAAGACTGAATAAATGATGGATTTAAATTACTAACAATATATCAATGTTGGTTTATTCATTGTAACAAACATATCACACTCTCATGTTTTTAAAAAGGGAACACGGACGTGGGAATACGGGTAGTCTTTTACTATCTTCACAGTAATTTTGTAAATCTTAAACTATGCTAAGATCAAACGCTTGCTATAAGAAGTGTTAACAGTCTTTTCCCATTTCACACACACAAAATTAATGAACAGATTTTTCTTCCATTTTTATTAAAATTCTGCTGCAGAGGCAGTGGATGAGTTAATTACCAACTCGGTTTGAGTAAGACAGTAAGAGATTGGGGTTCCACTTCTTACTGGCCGTAAGATTTTGGGAAAGTCTACCTTGCTGAGCCTCAGTTCTCTCATCAGTCAAATGGGCTCATGATACCTATTTCCAGGCATGCTGGAGGAATTAAACATCATCACCTATGTTAAACACATAACACAGCACTTGACAGAGAGTAAGCTCAAGAGATTGCTGCTGTTACAAGCTGGACTGATTGATAAAACAAACGTCCTGGTAGTAAACAGATTTCAACAGAAAAACTCAGAACGTATAAAATCTCTATACTTGGTTCCTTATTGTGAAGGAAGGAATGACAGTTTTTCTCTTAACCCATCAAGCATCAACATCAGTTCCCAAAAAATATTCAATAGGTGCTTCAGGTTTAAGCAATACAATCTAATTCATACAGAGCCAGGATCAAGCAATACAGTCTAATTCATAGGGAGCCAACCTCTATGGCAGAGATACGTTTTGTTTTTTTTTTTTCTCTCTCTCTAATCAGCTCAGTCTGTCTCCTGGGCTCAGCCCATACTAAACGGGTCTTTAGTCTCTGGCTCTGTGGGTGCAGCCTGAAAAAGGTGCTTCCTCACCATTCCCTGTGCCTTCTTTTTCCTGCCTCTCCTCTTGCTCCTTCACCCCCTCTTCTCCCCAAACCTCCCTCCCATGCCTATCTGCAGAGACCCATCTCTGCTTCACGGTCAAGTCCAGAGACTAAAACCCTACACCCAGCAATGACTCACGCCCACTAGCAAGCCTCCTTATATACTACGAAACTCAGCGGGGACATTTATAAACCTCTCATAACAATGTGGGGAAATGCTTATGTTTTATGTTCTCATATTTAGTGAAGGCAGGTCCCCAAACCTAATATACATTGTGTTCTCTAATATCTTTAAACATGCATGGGGATTAAAAAAAAAAAAAAGCTCTACTAGACCTAAATATTAACAATGGTTTTCACTGGATACCTGTTACTTTTACAGGTTTTTCTTCATAATTTAAAAAATATTTTTCATGTTTTCTACATCATGTTACTATTATAGCCAGGAAAAAACCTTAAAGCTGTGGAGCCCACTGTAGCAATTGCTTCTATTTGTCTAAAACAGAAAGGTTACTTTTTAGGTTATGCTGTATATGTGACAGTCAAGTTGGTTTTATATGATTAAACTGTTTTAAAAAAAGAGAGAAAGAAAAAGACGACGCTCACAGGGGAGTTTCATTGTAAAAGACCTGCTTCTACTCCTTGGCCCCAGCAAGGCAGGCTGCAGGACAGGAGGAGAGAACGGTTCAGGAAGAGCCACTTCCTGAACATATACACTTCATTTCCTAGAGATATTTTACACGCATATTTGTGAGGCATGGAAACTCTACATACATGATTATAAAATTCCCCGTCCATAAACCTACTTCTCATTTATATAACACATTCTGTGATGTCCCCAGAAGGGACTCCTAGGGGCTTGGCCCCAGGAACAAGAGTGAAGGTACTGCCTGGAGGTAAGACTCACCAGGCTGGTTTAACACATCCATCTGAAACAGACACCACACACTGCAGGCTTCTGGCCTTTTCGTGTTTCCTGATCTTGTGGGACCAAAACGCCCCTGAATCTAGGCAGCCTGCTAGTCCCTACAGCTTTTACAATTATCTTTAACTTCAGCCATCTGACTTCAGCAGCAGACCTGGATCTAGACACGGGCTACCCACTGGGCACCCCCAAATCTGTATTCTTTGCTGGGGCGGTGGTAGAAAATGACTGATTGATTATTTAACTCACCTCTGAAAGGGAGCCCTCATAAACCTTTGATAGCTAAGCCAAAGCTTCATCCTAAAATATAGCTGACCCTTGAGCAAGGCAGGTTTGAATGGCCGTTTGAACTGTGCTTACTGATAGGTTTTTTCCAACATAAATAGTACCTGTGTTTTACTATATAGATCTTTAACTAAGTGTAGGAGAAAGTCTGCATTCAATTAGAGATCACACTATGCGGGATCCAAAGAACTAGGGCTTGAATATGGAAAAAAATGAAGGCAGGAGGAGAAGGGGACAGCATGAGATGGCTGGACAGCATCATTCACTCAATGGACGTGAGTCTGAGCAAACTCCAAGAGACCGTGAAAGGGAAGCCTGGCGTTCAGCAGGCAGTCCACGGGGTCACAAAGAGTCGACTGAACAACAACGAGGGTTTGAATTCTGATTCTATCTAAATTCTTTAAGCTTCCAGCTCTTAGATGAATCGTGTACCAATTCCTTTGTTTTCAAGGCAGAGATAGAGCATGAGCGAGTTCCATTCCTTGGGAGGTCAGCACCCCTAACCCGCGCGTGGTTCAAGGGTCAAATGACCTATCTTACCTGGCTGTTCCAGTTAAACGTCTTCAATTTAGTTTCCAGTCAAGGCTGCCTACTGAGTTATCCTCAGGCCCAGAGCAAAACTTCCCCGCCAGGCTGCTGGGATGGCGAGCGGCCCATAGGCCGCCGAGAGTGCGGGACTAAGGAGAGTTGTGAAGAGTCTCACCTGCGGAGGGCAGCCGTGGGCACTTGCACGTGGCGTGGGCGGAGCCACTCGCACCCTCACCCCCACCCCACTCCTTGGCAACCTGGGGCGTGCTCCGCTCGCTCCTCGCCCACCTCTCCGGGTGCTTCAGGCCCCGGCCCAGCGTTCTAGGCGAGGTTGCCTAGGGGACCGAGGGGCGCGTCCCGCCCACCTAGCTTCTCCTGCACCTGCCCACCCGCCAGCAACTGTGGTTCGTCCAGGGGAAGATAGGATGCTTTCTACTTGGAATATCTTAAGGATCGCGTGGCTGTAAAACGCATTTCACCAGAGAAGACTGAAGCCAGAGCGCGCTCATCAGCCAGTGTGGGAAACCAGTGCTCAAGAGCAGCTATGGTGCTGATGTTGAGCTAAACATCAGCTAAGGACCACGGCAGCTCAGATACAGTCCTGTTCTTCCACCTCCTGTTCCTCCTACCAAGCCCTCCAGGGTCAGTTCCTCGCCACCTGTGCATGATCACGCCCTGCTGAGTGTCTGGTGTGGGCCTCTCAGGCCTGCATGGCCCACCTGCACTACAGATGGATTCCGGGCGGGACAGCCCCATGTGGCTGATATTAGCTCCTGCTTCCAAGAAGCAACAGGCTTCATTGGGTCTGAGAAAAGGGAGGCAAGGGCCTGCCCCAGTCCATTGTAAGGCAGGGATCTGGCATTAGCCAGCCCTCTGCATTGCTCACTTCTTGGAGACCAGCAGTTCCACCTGAAGGAGGCCTTTGATCACAGTAACAGAGGAGAACTGCAGTCTCCCCCAAAGTTGGCTTCCTGGGCCAGCCCTGCAGTGTGAACCTGAGACCCTGCATCCCATGACCTTCTCCCGGCTCCCAGCTGCCTGGAGGACACAGCCGGCTCTTCATGTAAAGCCCATGTGCAGACACTGAGCCCTGATGCACAGGGTTTCTACTGCACATTCCCTACCCCACCCAGTGGGCACCAGTGCCCACCTCCTGGACAGTCCCAGAGCTCAGCAGGAGCCTCATGGCCACAGCCCCATCCTGCTAAAAATGGGATGGGGAACCAGCCCAGCCCCAAGAATAGCTGTGGTTGATTTTTAAACTGATGGACATTTCATCCCTGTGCAGTACTGAACACCTCACTGTACAGGCTGCCCCAGTGGGAGACAGTGGCCACCAGGCTTGCAAACGTCAAACTGACTTAGAGATTAGGATCTCAGAGCGAAGAAAGGTCAAGTGCCGGGAGCCAGCATGAGGAACTCCGCCCATGGCAAAGGTCATGAGGAAGGAGGCTTGGCATACGCAAAGGCGTGATCAAGCCTCAGGAAACCCCCTGTTCCCGAGCATCTAACCCCAAAACCAGAGTCTGTTTTATGCTCTCACCTACACCTCTGACTCTCCCCCATAAACGTTTCTCTCGGAGAAGGAGTAAACGTGCAGCTCCAAGGCAATAAAAATTCTTGGGTGTGACAAGAGTGTTTCAGCTTACGGACTCCTCTGAAGGTTATCTAGCCCACCTGTACAGGTTCGTCCGGCCACATGTGATTGTTTACAGCCTCCCAACCTGAGAGGCACAAGATGTTTTAGACTTACTAAAGGCAAATTCTTTTGGGGAGTTGGAAATTATTAGTATAGTGGGTTGGTTAGGAATTATATTGGTGAAGGGTTTTTCATTTGTTGTGTCAATAATTGCTGCTAATACCCTGCTTTGGGTGGGACAAGGATGTTTCAGGTCAAACCTCTCTGCTGACAGACTAGCTTGTGTGACAGGATTATCCATACTCCTGCCACATGATTGTTTACTACCTCTCAACCATAAACAGCACAGAGGGTTTTGGAGTATTTTGAGAGTCTTAATTAGCATAGGGCTTTTTCTTCTTGTTGAGTCAATGATTGCTGCCAGGCCTCCATATCCTTAGGCAACTGGGAATATATTAATCAATGTATTTGGAATATAGAAAAGGAAATAGAGTAGTTTTTGATGTTAGCAATACTAGACTTTTTGAGTTAATGAATTTTCTCTTTTGTAATAGATCACTGTACTTTGTTATAAATCACTGTGTCCTTGTTATGTAAAAATGTAACTTTATCATATCTTAAGACTAAATAGATCTTAAGGGGAACATTGGTGAAAGGATTTTCACTTGTTGGGCTGATGTTTGCTGCTAAATCTCCATGTTCCCTACCCTTATAATGAATATAACTAACATATAGGAGAAATAAGTATTAACCTTTAAGACTAATCATGTTAACCTTGGGTTAAATAAATTCCTTTGTTGATTGTAACTCACTACACCCTCACCCTATAGGAATGTAACTTTATTTGGAAGGTGGTGCCTGGTTTAAGAAAAAACACCCTTGGAAGAAATAAATTTTTTGGTTATCAGAAAGAAAGGATCATAAAATGCCAGCAGGTCTCACTCATGGCCAGAAGATGATGTACCTTTTTTATACATTTATGTGAAGCACCTGATTTTGATAAAGGTCAGGACTGCTGACCCCCGCGTGACTCTGTATTCATCCCTATGTGTAACAAAAGGTATATAAGCAAACCCAAAAATAAAGAAATCGGATCAGTTTCCGGAAAGACTGATTCCCCCATGTCGCTTCTTTCTTGCTCCCGTTTTTCTGGCTGAATTCCCATCTGGAGCATGGATGCTATTCCACGTAATCCAAGTTATTCAGCCTCTTTTTCTCCACTAATCTTCCTACTACACTATCCGTTTCTAATCTCTCTCTATATCTGTAATTAAATATGTATTTTTCCAAAGACGCTGACTCCGTCCCCACCTTCGAATCACCCTGGATCCACCAGGGCTGGACCCCAGCAGTCAAGTCGTTTCAAGAGTACAGCCTGTGCTGACTGGCCACTGTTCTTCCAGAGCCCCTGCCCTTTCAAGATTGCCCATTCCTTGAAGCTCAAAATTGGCCTTTCCATTTCAAGTACAAGGCAATAAATACTTGTATTCACATAGGAGAGAGCAGTTGCTAGACCAGGAGAAAAGACAGTTACAAAGCCAACTGATTTTGCAGGAAGCATGATTTCCACCTTATTTTATTAACTTTGGTTGTCTCGATCTCTGTCGCTTCAGGGGTAAGCTGATCACCATCTAGTCAGGAAAGCAACCTGCAGGGTTTGCAGGGACATGATCTACAATCTGATTTGAGCCCTGGGTTTGTAGGAACATGATATACAAGCTGATTGGAGTCCTTTAGGCCCAGGAGGGGCAGGTTCTCTCAAGGGGGGAGGGCTCTGGGGTGAAAGGAGGAAGCAAATAGTGTCTTCCCAGAAGAGCTGGGCCACGTGAGACTGAGTGGGAGAGTGCTAAGTGGAAGACAAAGCTGGTGAAATATTCCATGCTCAGGCCAGCAAAGGCCTGGATTTCTATGTGCAGATTTGGAGGTCTTGGTCAAGGGAATAAACAAAGGATAAAGAGGCTAGGAATAAGGCTGATGTGCATTCTCTGCATCTGTTCATATTAGAGACGATGCAGAAAGCTCACATTAAAATAGAACTGGCAGTTATTTCACTGAAGAGCTTAGACGTTTTGATTCCACCTCCTCCTCTGTCTCATCTATGCTCTGAAATAATTTTCTATGGTTTGTTTTCCCAGCAATTTGGAATACACTATCCAGAGAGCATCCGTCATCTTCCTTTTCTTGCTTGAAGACTCTAAACGGAACCCCTAAATTACGCTCCTCAGAGCACAAAGTTAGATCTAAATCATGGAGCTCTGAAGTATCTGGAATACTTAGGATTTACACGGAACGAATATTGTAAATTATAAAATTTCAAAAGAGAAAGAAGCCAGGAGGTAAACATAAAAAGATTCCCTTCCAGTGATTCATCCTGGCATGTGGGCTGTCCTGGTGACTGAGGGAAGAAATGGTAGAGAATCAGAGCAAGACTGGGAAATAGATTTTACCATTAGGCAGGGCCTCATTCCCCCATTCACTACACCAGCCACTAAGCTGTTCCCAGATAGAACCAGTACCGTGGTGGGCAAGTTTTTAATTCCCTGCAAACACCCAGGCTCCCCCGTCAGAGGTCAGGACACTCCAGGCGCTGTGTGGAGGCTGGTACTGTTCCTCATCTCTGAAGCCAGCTGTCCCAGGGCCAGGCTACTTGCTAAAGGCTAGTTGCTTCTTCCTTTACTCCAGAACCCTTCCCTTGAAGACAATCCAGGTATACATCTTCTTGAACGGGACTTTGGAAACTCAAAAGGTGCCTAACTCTTCCATGAAGCAAGGGGAGCCTGACTTTTACTGCCTGAACCTCGGTCCTCCCTTTTCAGGATGGAGAAGGAAACCTGCCTCTCGCTCTTTCCTGATGAACTTACTGCCAAGGAAACAAGAGCTCATTCTCAAAAGGTTGTCCTGCCAAACTGTTAACAGTGTGATTAGTTCTAGTTGGAGTTCCAGTTGATTCAGATTTTCTCCTTTATACTTTTCTGTAGTTTTGAACTTCCTATAGTGATTCTGTTGTCTTCTTCCCGTACGTCAGGAAAAAAGTACAAAAATAATAAAATTACTGTTTTAAGGATCGTTGTTGTTGTTCATTTGCTAAGTTGTATCCAACTCTTTGTGACCCTATGGACTGGAGCACTCCAGACTCCCCTGCCCTTCACTATCTCCTGGATTTTGCTCAAACTCATGTCCACTGAATTGCTGATGCCATCCAACTATCTCATCCCCTGCCTCCCTCTTCTCCTTTTGCCTTCATTCTTTCCCAGCATCAGGGCCTTTCCCACTGAGTTGGCTCTTCGCATCAGGTGGCTAGTGTATTGGAATTTCAGTTTCAGCATCAGTCCTTCCAGTGAATATTCAGGGTTGATTTGCTCTAAGATTGACTGGTTTGATCTCCTTGCAGTCCAAGGGACTCTCAAGAGTCTTTTCCAGCACCACAATTCAAAGGCTTTCAGGACTATCTCTCACAAAACCCTTCCAGATGTTTTATCCCAGGTGAGAATCAACTACTGTGGACCACCAAGTATCTTACCTGTGGCTGCATCCTAGCCTTTATCGCTCTATATGGTCAGCACTGCCTTGTTCTTCCAATTCTCAGTGATTAGTCACCAGCATATAGTAGGCTTTCTACTGAATATGTTAATAAGTCAATAAATGAATAAGTGAATGACTGACAGATCCTGTATTACCTGCTCAACTCTGAAGTTTAAAATGTTTCCTAGTCATAGATGAGTTCATATCTATTAGTCATAGATGAGTTCATATCTATCTATTAGTTCATATTAGGACAAAGGTGATCCATTAAGACCAAGATGGTTTTCCCATGCTCAGGAATCCAAGAAATATGGCAGTCTTGCTGATATAGAAACCTAAAACTTGTTTGAAATATTTGTGTATTCCTGATCCAAACTCCTTGCTAATCCTTGTATTAATTAATCTTTCAAAATTATTATCTCTAATAATTAATTAATCATACTTGGAAGTATGATAGCCTTGAGCTCTAATGGCTAGGAAAGTTCTAATTGTCCTTACCTACTACTTAAAAAGGACAGTCACCTCCACAGCCGGGTTCCATTGACATAACATCTTTTATGGTTTGTTTCTTATTAACAGAACACTGATGGTTCTATTACCGAACAACAAGGGTTGCAGGGAAGGGCTAGTGACCATTCTAAATACTCAGCCCACTTCTCTATTGTGATTTCAGGGGTTTAAGAATGCCCTCTTGAACCCCAGCCATTCTCCATTTCTTCACTAACTCCTTGATATGGGAACAAAGCCTTCATTCCAAGATAAAACTTACCCTATAAACTTACCTTCAATAAAGAGACATGGCTAACAACGCTGTCAAGATTTCAGCAGCATCCCACAGACCCTGAAAGGAGAGAGAGGCCCTGCAGAGACCAAGCAGGGGAGTTTGGAGAACTTAAGTCTATCCTTAATCAGTCCCAGTTTTGCCCAGAGCTTACCTAGCTTTCAGACTAGACATAGGCTATCTAATGGTAGAATCCTTGGGTTGGGATTTCTCTAAAGCCTATATAACATGGCTTCTAGTTCGCTCTTCCTTTACCCTATACTGTGGAGAACAAGACTGAGCAGGATGATTAGGGACGCAGAGCTGGTAACAGCACAAATGCAAGAGAGGACTTGCAAAGGGGGAAGTGTGTTTTTTTCTGTTTTAAGAAACCTGCTGACATAGGGAATGCTCCCATTTTTCTGCAGAAATGCTGCCTTCAGTGGACAAAATTCAGCCACAATCAAGCTAATTGAATGCACAAATGTAATATTTTTCCTGGGCACCTCCAATTTAATGCTTGATGAAATCGTGTCTTTCGCATATATTTACAAAAGCTTTTCTTCATCCAGAAATGTCTGTTAAAATTGCTTATAGATGCTGAGATAGCAAATCACTCTTCTAATGTAATGAGATAAGTCATCTCTATAAACTTTGCTTGCTCAAATGTACTCGCATAAAAGAAATCAGGCTACAGGCTTTTTTCAATAAATAGAATGAACAACTAGAACTTGATGGCTATAGCATGTTCTGCCTCATTGCTAAGAGATGTTTAAAATTGCTCCCTCTCTCTCTCTTGAGCAGCGCAGTTTTCATTTTGGTAGTTGATGGAAAAAGGAGGTCAGATAAACTGATGTGGATAAGAAGCCAAAGCTGTTTGTCAAAATGTGGGGAGAGGCCTGGAGATTGGAGTCATTTTAAAAACTAAAAATTGATTTAAAAGATTTCTGTCCTCAAATCATTTTTCTTGCTAAATGTAGCCATTTTGTAAGCCTGGTTTCCTCTGCTCCAGCTATCTTTACCAATAATTTATGCCAAGGGAATTTCACCTACTGGGAAGAATTGTATGTACAATCATTGGTGCATATCCCAGGAAGACAGGTCCGAAGATCAGAGTCCATGGTAAAGATGAGGCCTTGAGAGCTTTAGCCATCTGTTTCTCAAGATTTGTCTTCCTACTCTAATCTGGAAGCCAACAATGTGACACAAAGGTTTAGTAGGCCATCTCACACACCCTCAGGGTCACCATATAGGGCTGTTATGTACGGCTGCTCAGGCCATGCACTGTGTACTCCGAGGGGATATACCATTCACATAGGCTGCAATGTGAAGGGTGTCATCTGGAGCTGTGCAATGGAACAGTCCTGTCCAGGCCCACCATGTGGGCCAGGAGAGAAAAAAAAATCATATCTTCTCAGTCATAGTTTAATTAGTTTAATAAGTTATTAAGTCATAGTTTAATAAGTTCCCATGGCTACACTGCATGAATTTATCTTTAACTTCTCCAAGAATACAATCAGAGTTCTTATTATCAGCTGCCAAAGTATCAAAGCCTGCCTGGTGCCCTCTTCCTTCTCTTTACAAAGTGAAATTGGGAGAAAAGTCAAATCCCCAGATGGTTCTTTACTTCAAGAAACGGTTTGGACAGTGGACTGTGGAGGACACTCTGAAATCCAGAATATGAGACTGAATTCCACGTGCCGTTTCTGTTGGTTTTGGAAAGCACTAGGCAGCCACTGGTCCTTCAGGGGAGACGGCAGGCAGCGTCTGGAATGGTTCTCTGGGGGCCTTCCTTTTGCCAGTCTGTCTTTTGGATTTCTATTCACACCTGCTGGGGGGTCTAGACCAGCCAGGCCAGGGGCCGGGAGCACCTGCCCAGCCCTGCCTTCTCCCTCCACTTTTCTGTCTGCTGGTGAAACGCACTGTGTGATGGGAAGAAACAAAGCCTAAATACTGCTCAGCCCCCTCCCTTCTGAGGTCAACACCAGAATGTGGGGGAAGCAGAAAGTCTCCACTTCGTAGGCAGTTCTGTGAACTCTGCCCTCAAGCACATGAAAAAGTCTATTTTGGGATGAGAGGAATCAAACCTAATATGCATAGGAGGAGACATTTGAGAAAAACCCCTATTTTTAGCCAAATTTGCATTATTTTTTTTTTTAATTGAAGGATAATTGCTTTACGGAAGAAGGCAATGACACCCCACTCCAGTACTCTATGCCTGGAAAATCATGTGGATGGAGGAGCCTGATAGGCTGTAGTTCATGGGGTCGCTAAGAGTCGGATACGACTGATTGACTTCACTTTCACCTTTCACCTTCACTTTTCACTTTCATGCATTGGAGAAGGAAATGGCAACCCATCCCAGTGTTCTTGTCTGGAGAATCCCAGGGACGGGGGAGCCTGGTGGGCTGCCGTCTATGGGGTCACACAGAGTCGGACACGACTGAAGTGACTTAGCAGCAATTGCTTTACAGAATTTTGTTTTCTGTCAAACCTCAACATGAATCAGCCATAGGTATACATATATCCCCTCCCTTTTGAACCTCCTTTCCATCTCCCACCCCATCCCACCAGTCTAGGTTGATACAGAACCTGTTTGAGTTTCCTGAGCCATACAGCAAATTCCTGTTGGCTATCTATTTTATATATGGTAATGTAAATTTCCATGTTACTCTTTCTATACATCTCACCCTCTCCTCCCCTCTCCCCATGTCCATAAGTCTATTTTCTATGTCTGTTTCTCCATGGTTGCCCTGTAAATAAATTCTTCAGTACCATCTTTCTAGATTCCGTATATATATGTTAGAATACCATATTTATCTTTCTCTTTCTGACTCACTTCACTGTAGAATAGGTTCTAGGTTCATCTACTTCATCAGAACTGACTCAAATGCATTCCTTCTTATGGCTGAATAAGAGCTGACTCATTGGAAAAGACCCTGATGCTGGGAGGGGTTGAGGGCAGGAGGAGAAGAAGGGGATGACAGAGGATGAGATGGCTGGATGGCATCACGGACTCGATGGACATGAGTTTGAGTGAACTCTGGGAGTTGGTGATGGACAGCATGGCCTGGGTTGCTGCAATTCATGGGGTTGCAAAGAGTCAGACACGACTGAGTGACTGAACTGAATATTCCATTATGTATATGTACCACAACTTCTTTATCCATTCATCTGTTGATGGACAACTAGGTTGCTGCCATGTTCTAGCTATTGTAAATAGTGCTGCAATAAACATTGGGATACATGTGGTCTTTTTCAATTTTGGTTTCCTTAGGGTATGTGCCTAGGAATTTGCATTTTCTCCATTTTGTTTTCAAAGTTTTTGATCATCTTTACTATCATTATTCTGAATTCTTTTTTAGGTAGTTTGCCCATTTCCTCTTCATTTATTTGGAGTTCTGTGTTTCTAGTTTGTTCCTTCATTTGTGTAGTATTTCTCTGCCTTTTCATTATTCTTTTTTTAACTTATTGTATTTGAGGTCTCCTTTTCCCAGGCTTCAAGGTTGAATTCTTTCTTCCTTTTGGTTTCTGCCCTCCTAAGGTTGGTCCAGTGGTTTGTTTAAGCTTCGTATAGGGTGAGATTTGTGCTGAATTTGTGTTTGTTCATTTGTTTTTCCTCTGATGCGCAAGGCTGAGTGAGGTGGTAATCCTATCTGCTGATGATTGGGTTTGTATTTTTGTTTGTCTTGCACAGGGTGCTACTGGTGGTTGGGTGATGCTGGTTTTGTATTGAAGTGGTTTCCTTTGTGTGAGTTCTCACTATTTGACTCTCCCTAGGGTTAGTTCTCTGGTAATCTAGGGTCTTGGAATCAGTGCTCCCACTCCAAAGGCTCAGGGGTTTATCTCTGGTTAGGAACAAAGATTTCACAAGTGGTTTGTTATGGAATTAAGTGAGATTAAAACAAATATCCAAAAACAAGAAACCAAAGATGAACCCCAGAATAATGGCAGTTCCAAAATCAGGCAAATAATAATTAAAATAATGGAATATACACATATACACCCATGCTGCTGCTGCTGCTAAGTCGCTTAAGTCGTGTCCGACTCTGTGCAACCCCATAGACGGCAGCCCACCAGACTCCCCCGTCCCTGGGATTCTCCAGGCAAGAACACTGGAGTGGGTTGCCATTTCCTTCTCCAATGCATGAAAGTGAAAAGTGAAAGTGAAAAGTGAGAGTGAAGTCACTCAGTCGTGTCCGACTCTTGGCGACCCCATGGACTGCAGCCTACCAGGCTCCTCTGTCCACGGGATTTTCCAGGCAAGAGTACTGGAGTGGGGTGCCATCACCTTCTCCGATACACCCATGAGCAAAGTCAAAACAGTCCAACAAAAATAGAGTACAGTAGATTGACCTGGCAAACAAAGAAAATCAAAAATTATATTTACCAGTTAAGAATGAAACTAATTAAAGCACAAACTGGAAAACAAAACTAAAGCAAGGTGCCAAGTGGGGAATAAAGCAATGAAAGCAAAACTAACAAATATGTAGAGAAGAAAGAAAAGAAAGAAAGAATAGATAGATATGCAAAGTTAAATAGAGGTGGATGAAGATTTTCATACACTAAAGATTAATGCAAGGGGAAAAGAACAGTAGGAAAGGCAAACAAAGGAATAAATGTAGAAAAAATATAATCGGTTTAAAAATTAAGAATTAAAATTATAAAAAAGAGAAAAGAAAAAAATGGAAGAAGAAAGAAAAAAAGGAAAAGGAAAACTACACAATTGCCAAAACCCCATGTAGAGGCAGAGGTTTATAACAACAATAAAAAAATGTCACTGAGGGGAAAAACAAACTCAAAAGCTTAATTGGATTTCATACTGCCAATAAAATCAACAAGTACAACAGAGGGGGGAAAAATCCAAAAGATTCTACAGAACAAGTCAAAAAATAATAAATCATAAATGTTTTTACCGAGTCACTGCTGTCAAGAGTCCTTTCCCACACCGGGAGTCACAGTCCACCTTTCCTCCCTAGGATGCCCTCCAACACTGCTGATCTCTGGACCTGCTGTGGGGGCAACTCTAATCTGGTCCTATTCCTGTGTGTTCTTGCCTCCAGTGTCCACAGTTATCAGCACTAGTGCATTTTCTTTTGTGGGAGCTTTCAATGGCTTTTTATATATTCCAAAGACACACAGGCTGTCTAGTTGACTGTACAGCTGGTGGGAAGGTTTTCGGTCTTCCTCCTTAGCCATACTGCCCCCGAGTTTCAACTGTGGTTTTATTTCCTCCACAGCATGTGGGTCGTCCACTGCGGTGTGCTTCTGAGGCTGCCCTGGAGGACTTGGGTTTGTCCCTGTGAGGGCCAGGTGTGGAGGTGGTGCAGCTGCTTGGGTCGCAGGGGTTCTGGCAGCACCAGGTACTCCGGGGGGGTTGGTGACTAGGGCAGCAGGAAATATATGCTCTCGAAGGGTACGGCAACCAGTATTGGCCAATACGCTCCAGTATTCTTGCCTGGAGAACCCCTCTCCCTGACAGAGAAGCCTGGCAGGCCACAGTCTACAGGGTTGCAAAAAGTTGGCCACATTCGAAGGAACCCTGCGTGCGTAGACGGAAGACTTTTTTTGCCTGTGGCAGCTGGGCCCCAGTAAGAGTTGAGCGTGAAAGCGGTGCAGCTGCTTGGCTTACGGGGACCCTGGTGGCGCCAGCTGTGCAGGGACATGGACTGCCTTTGGCACAGGAGTTATGGGCCTATCAGAGTCTTTGTTCCAGCCTCTTGCAGCTGGCGATCAGGCCTCTTTGGCCAGTCTTTCTCCGCAGCTCTGCCTGTTCAGGCACTTAAAGGGTTCCATTGCCTGGGGTCCTTCTCTGTTGTTTGGTGCCTCAGGCACATAGAGGAGCCCCCTGGCTGGGATCCTACTGTGGATTGGAGCAGCAGGCACTTAAAGGGGCACCCTAGGTGGGGTCCTACTCTGTACTTTAGTGCCTCAGGCACTTGCTGGGGCAGCCTCTCCATTGCTCAGCTGCCGACACTGGCCTGTGTGTGGAGAGAGGCTATGGTGATGGCTCCACCCCCTATGCTGGACTCAGTGGTATCGCCTTGCTTCCATGGCTGCTGGGCTTTCCTCCAAAGGCATTTCCCCCCACAATCTCTTCCCTCACATCCCCTGATCTGTCTTTTCACAGTCAACAGCAGCCCTCACCCTGGGATTGCTCCACAATCCCTAAACTCCAGCTCCTAGTCACTGCACCTTCCAGGGGACCAGCGTTCCTGTCTGGGGTATACATGGCTGCGGCAAGGACTGTCTGATTCTCATTCCATTTAGGGTGGCACAGATCAGCTGTTTCACTCTCAGCCTTAAATATTTTTCCTCTGCCTCTGACAATTGCCCTGATGTGGAGATCGGACCCCTGCTTCAGTTCCCCAACTCATCGAGAGCAGGTCCAGTCCCACTAACACTCCTGTTGTTCCCCCCTGGTTCCTTCATCCTACCAACAGACGTGGTTCTATATATTCTTTTCCACTGGTCAGGTACTCCTGTTCACTCTCAAGTGGTGTTCTGCATGCATTTCAGTGTCTGAAGGTGTATCCCCGATGTATCCATGGAGAGATGCACTCCAGGTCCACCTACTCCTCTGCCATCTTGTTCTCCCCGCTAACTTGCATTTTAAAGAGTATCTCATTGGATTTACAGGCACTTCAAGGACCACTTAGGGATTCAAAGAGTTATGTTCCATCTGAGTTTCTACCTAAAGTTTGCCAAAGGTCAAAATAGCAAATCAGTCAGCTCACAGATGTCGCATCATGTACTTAATATGGTGTTGTTTTCACCAGATCTGAAGGCTGAAAAGTGGGGCAGAGGTTCTCCAGATTCCCCTCTGTGTCCAACCAGCCCATTTCACACCTGCATTTCCATTACTGCCTAGACCCTGCAGGCCACCAAGTGCACTGGACATTAGCCAGAAGTCAAGAATTAGCAACTGCCAGAGCATCCTCTACAAACAGGAAATGTAAGAGTTTAGGGATAGTTATCAACACTGCCCCAGCCCTACCCCCAGCTGAGGGGAGATACCTGTATGAGCAAGCTGTCCACAAGGTCCTGGGCTAAGAAGCCTAAGAACAGCGTCTTCACCTGGCGAATGGAGACAGATACATCAATACACATACCTGTTTAGCTTGCAGCCTAGCCAATCCATGGAAGGAAGGACCAGAGACCACGTGACTCTAGGAAGGCACCTGGCAGGTTGGGAGGAGATTAAGAGGGAGACGTAATTCTCACTGCACTGACCCTTTGTGCCTTTTGAAATGTGAACCAAGCCTAAGGATCAGCTCTCCTCCATGATCAAGACCATGTGAAGTGTGTGGAGAGCTTCCTGCCAGCTGTAACACTCTCCCTTAGATTTCAGGGTAAGGTTGAAATGTTTCTTTCTCTGGGTCATCCTTCTCAATCCTCCCAGGCAAAACCGCTTTCTTCTCGGTGCACCTGTCCACTTGTGTTACACTTCCTGGACAAGAATGCTGTAGCCTGACTCACTGACATGTGAGCCCTTGAGGTTGGGACAGGGTGGTGTTTATTCCTCTGACTCTTATGGGAATATTTTCAGTATTTGCTGAACACACCATCCCACCCCTTTTCCCAGTTTGAGGCCCCTGCAGATGCTGGTTTTCACCTGTATAAAGATGAGCAGAGATGAAGGGGTCATTCTGGGATTTCCCCCAAAGAAACTTCTCTGTTTATCCCTTGGGTAAACAGAAATGCCTAATACAATCTTCTGTTTATAATGAAAGGTGCACCCAATCCACTTTTGATACGCCTCCTGTGCTGTCCCAATACACTAGGTGCTAACCACATATGGACACTGATTATTTGAAATGTCAATAGCATGACTGAGGAATTAACATTTTAAATTATTTCATTTAAATAAACATAAATGTAAACAGCCACATCTGGACAGTAGCTACCATATTGGACAGCTCTTTTCAAGAGCTTTCCTCCTCGAGGGGACAGCCTTACCAGTTGAACAAGACAACCCTGAAGCATGTCTTGATTTTGAAACAATTAATTGACAGCAAGGTCCACAAGTACCTGTTCCTACAGTAAAAATTCAGTTTATTCATCTGTTTATGACACAGTACTCGAGAGGCAAAGTGTTTCACATCATAGATTTCACTTCCAAATCCTTGGAATGTTCATTTCTTTGGCTATAAAGAGGGACTAGCCGGGAACGCCAGGTAATGCATAGGAAACTAAACTAACAACAGAGCGGGTGGGGTGGGCAGCGCTAATGTCATCCTCCCAGGGGTGGGCACAGGGGGCTGTTAGCCGCAAGCTGACTGTGGAGAACTGTTAGCTGGAGCACGGAGCAGCCGTCCTGGATGCTTGGGCCCTCGCAGGGGTTCAGTCATCCCCACCACACAGGTACAGCAGCGCTTTCTGGTAGTCGCCCTTGGTGTCTTGCTACAAATGGCCGAGAAAAAAAGAAATTCTAGGTCAGGAGACAGATCCAAATTCTGCAGGAACAGAGAAGCAGACCCATGGCACATGGAGGCCCTGTGGGACCTGCCCAGACGCCTCCACCCCATCAGAGGATCCTCAGAGAGTGGTCCAGGGGGATTACTGCCACAAGCGTAGAAAACGGGGGGTTCTGGGGATTAACATGGTACGTGAGCAGAGGACAGAACCTGGTCTGCTCCTCTTGCACTGAGGTCCTGCAGATACCACCCTCTTTCTCCCCAGCCTGCAACCTTTCAGAGAAGACACATGAGGCCCCTTGTGGGCGTGGGAAGAAGCTGATAGATTAAGGAAATAATTACTTAAGAGTCTAAATGGCCCCAGAATTTTAAACATATGCCCTATGAAACCTAGTTGTAGTGAACTCAGCTCTGAATTCATCCCTGGTGACCACTGACATGCCTTTGACATTTTCAGGATCTTTCAGAAAAAGGGGTTTGCAACATGCGTCTGAACTAAACACAGGCGGAGGGACCACAGTGACTGCAATCAGTGCTTATAAAAGGATGCTCCATTCCTCCAAAACAGGGACAGGCTAAACCAGGGGAAGAGACAGGGGTTCTGAGTGAGGAAATGTTGCCCAGGCTTATCACAGAGGAGTTTTAAGAAATGCAAATATAATAAAATGCAGTTTGAATTGACTGAAGTCTTTTCAGGATGTTAGCAAGTTTTACAGGATCACTGTCATAAACACCAACTATCACTGTAGAATAGGTGTGGGAAATATAAAATATTTGCCTGATTCTTTAACTTTCCAGGACACATTGTAATAGCACTTTGAGAATAAACCCCTGATATTTGATGAGTAGCATCTCTTCCCTGGGGAGTTAGGAAACAGAAAAAAACCATTTTGCCATTGTTCTGACAGACACCCGCCTGAGACCCCCAGCCCTCTGATGGCCAGGTGGGGCTTACCTGAATGTAGTAGTACAGGGACTTGCCGTACTTTTTCTTGAATTCAGATCTAATTTTCAACATGTCCACTTCACTGCGCGAGACCATGATTCTAATCAGGACCTTGTCGCGAGTGCCCTTGCCCTGAAAATCAAATTCATACTCTAAGATACAATTCACTGACAATGTTAATCATTAAAAAGGAGTCTAGCGGGGACTTGGTGATCCAGTGGGTAAGATGCCAAGTTCCTAACTCAGGGGGCAGGGGTTCAATCCCTGATTGGGGAACTAAGATCCTGCCTGCTGCACAGAAAAAAAAAATATATATATAGTAATAAAAAAAAAAGTCTAGTCGGTTCTCTTGCACATAGAACTGACCTAGGTTCTTGATGCTGCCCTAAGAGATTACAATGATAACAGTGAAACTGCTCCCTAAAGAACACTGAGCATCTTGGAATTCCAAACACACCAGTGGCACAAACCCCTCCACACCATGCATTTAACAAATGTGAACTGAGCACTAACTACTGCAAGGCTCAGAGTTAAAGCATGCGAGTTCACCCATGTAACACAAAGCTCCTGGCTCTTGGGGGCTCGGGGAGCACACATAACCACGTTCACCACAGCTCTGTGCCATCATGAACGGTACAAACAATAAGGACCACTGAGATTACTTCCAGAACCTTACACCAGAGAACAGGTCAAATGTGACATGGAACCTAAGGGGAACGGGAAGAGAGGTCGTGTGGGTAAGAGGGTGGCCCAGGAAGAGGCGGCAAGGGCTCGGAAGCCGGAAAGCATGAGGCACACGTGACAAGTGGGAAAGGGGATGGGACTGTGGGAAGAGATGGCCACTGAACGGAGAACTGCAGGGCTGGCTTTGGACTCATACAGACCCAAGTTCAAGTCCGGCTATGCAACCTCAAGCAAGCCGAAAGCTTTCCAAGCTCCATTCTCCTCCTCTAGAAAGAAGATGGCCACACAAGCTCCATAGGTCTTTCAGTAATGATTTACGATGAAGTCAGCCGCACAATGCCTACGGCACAGTGGCTGCTCAATAGCCTCTCTCTTCCTTGCCCATCCTCACTCTGGGGCACCAGCGGGGAAGCACTGAGAAAGCTGAGCAGGAATCTAACGTGATCACCATCTGGCATTTTCCGTCTCATGGCACTCTGTTTTCTGCCTGTCCACAAAAATGCACTGAAGTAGCTGGGAGAACTCGAAGACTGAGAACCACTGGACTGCAGCTTCCCTCTGACAGGTGCAAGCACAGCTGACCAGTGTGGCCACCTAGACATGAGGTCTCTCCGGCCGTCCGTTAGTTACGGAGACTTAGTTTGGGCCACAAAGAAAGGAAAGCCTAGTGTGGAAACATGGGCCTCTCGGCAGGCTGCTCTTACCTTCATGGAGTCATACAGTCTGTCAGCGAAATACAGAGGCTTGTTCTGAATGCACTGGACTGCGGGGAGGAGAAAAGGGTCAGCAAATGGGCTGCACAATGGGAAATGCTCAGGGAAAACCGGGGATGCTCCAAAGCCCCAAGTGCTTTCAAATCAGGGGAGTCTGAGGGCCATAGAAACTGACGCATATATGTATGTTGCCCCCAAGGACAGAGCCCTTTCCCTGGTTATCTTGTTCTGCCTGGGCAGCTCTCCATCCTACCAACATAACCCCGTCTTCAGTCCCACATCTTAAATTCATACGGTGAAGATTATGAAACTACCTACAACACATAAAGAAGTCACACTTCCCAAAGCCACCTGAATTATCAGGGTGGTCATTTGTTACTTCTCTGCTTCAGCACAGTGGACTGAAAGCTGATGTCCACTAGGATGGGGCAGTGGCGGGGGCGGGGTGTGTGTGTGTGTGCGTGCACTTGCTTACCCAGATTCAGAAAGGCATTTTCCAGGTCTCCTTTGACCTCCTTCTTGATGCTCTCCAGCATGTCATAAGGGCTGTAGCTCTTGTACCTTTCAAATACTAAAGAAAAGCAACAAACAATTATTGTAACAGCCACTAACAGAGCTGTCAATGGTCACCCACAGAGTTACACATCACACACACACGGATGATCACAGCATTCTGGGGGTTAGGGACTGCCTTGTGAACCAGGGCCAACACTGTACCAGTTGCCCTGGGGCAGCCCTCCCATGCATCTGTCCTGAATGGCACAGCCCAGGGCGTGTATTTTGACCATCTTCATCTCTATAGAGTGGAACCCATTTTATCTAAGCTACTAGAACCAGTATGTAGCACCCAGCCAAGGCCATTATTTCAAAAAATGTGGCAAGAGAAAATGACCTAGACAAGAAGAGGCAGGCCACCAAACAGGCACCAAACATGGAAAATATTTAGGGGAAAAAAAAAGCATCCAAAATTGGAGAGAAAGTTGAATGGATTTGGCGAGGAAAAATGCGTGTGATCACAGGGTACAGAGTGGAGAATGAACTCTGTTCTGGCAGACCCGAGCCCCAACACAGACACCCACTGGCAATGACCCATCTGGGAGGGCCCTTCATTCGGGTCCCAGGACTCTAAGACCTCCCCAGAGCAGCACCCACCTTTCTGGAGGTGGCACACGCTCCGCTCGGTCATGATGCTGATCCACTTGGGAACGTCAGTTCCTTTCCTCTTCACACCAGCATCATAGAGATCCTATGAGCACAACCAGCCAGGAAAGTTAACCCCACAATCCAGAGAGCAAGGTCATTAAAAACACATCACGCAAAAAAAAAAAGAAAAAAATCTATGCTTTCAAAATGCCAAATGAGAGAGGATGGTACTGCAGGCACAGGAAAAATGTGCTATTTTCTTGATCAGTGTCAAAGTCTTGCTTAAGAGCAGTCTTCCTGAGGCATGGACACACAGTACGAGACTAGGTTGTTTGTGAGGCGGATGCTGAACCAGTCTTCCCTGAACGCCGAGGGAAGAACCAAGAGCTTCTACTCATCTACAGAAGGATAAGCCAATGCTCACTAGTGCCTCCAGCTCGCCTCCATGTGGCCCTTCCATCTACTGAAGACAGCTGCAGGTCAGGTGCCCACCCTGGGCTTCTTAGAGACTGAGAAAATGATATAGCTGGGAAAAAAGCTGCTTCAACCACATTCTCAGTTTCTAGAAAATTTAGGGGCTACAAGCAATGCTAAGAATGTCAAGGAAGGCGGGAGAAAGGCTTATGCAGGAGCCAATACCCATTGAATGACTGTCCACTATCTGGGCGCTGCAAAGCCTAACTTCCATTTCTTTATTAAAAAGCTTTTTCTACCTTCTGCTAAAAGTGCTGTGTGAAATATACTGAATTTTAAAACTAAAATGAATTAAAATTAACCTTGTTCTTCAGCTCCTCTGAAATACACTGAGACATCTGTCGACCCTCTGGGAAAGGCAGGCAGTTCACAGTGATCTGAATCAGCTTCCCAACTAGTTCTCAGTGATTATGGGATGAGAAGCAGCAGGAGTTTCATTTGGCCAGAAAGCAAGGAAGGACCTCTGCCTCCCTCGTGTTCTCCCCCACCACCCGGGGCAGGGGGCTTCCCCGTCCCTGGCCACGCCTCTACCACCTCCTTCCACTGCTGTGTGTTGTATACTGTATTAGGGTTCATGTGCAGCAACTGCACACCAGTGCACACAGCTGTAGCACACCCTGCGGAAACTGGTTCCTCCATACAAGCAAAGCTTGAACGAGCAAATGTGAGTCAGCTGCTGATCCTGGAACTAACACCGGCATTAGAAGGTTGTATAACTATGGCTCCCAGAAAGTGCAAATGAAGCCCACAGGTTCTTTGACGTCTCTCACTCCCAAACATGGAGCCCACCTCCTCTCCCGCTGTCTGGAGGCTGGACCTAGGGACTTGCCTCTGATGAACAGTGTGGCAGAAGTGACAGTGTGGGGCTCTTGAGGTCACATCCTAAATGGCACCTGGCTTCCTCCTGATGCTGTCTCTCTCAGATCACTCCCTCTGGGAGAGCCTGCTGTCACACTCTGGGAACACTCAGACAGGCCCACGTGGAAAGGCACTAAGGCCTCCTGTCAACAGTCACGTGGGTGGGTCATCCGGGCAGCCTCCTGAGGCAGTCAGGCCCTCAGAGGATGCAGCCCTGGTCAACAATTTGTCTGCAACCTCATGAGAAGCCCTGAGCCAGAACCACCCAACCAAGCCACTTCCCAGTGCCTGACCCACAGACACTGAGGGGTAATACACGCTTGTGGTTCTAAGCCACTGAGTTTCGACGTAATTTGTTACGCAGGACAGATGACTACAAAGACTATCCAGAGACTAGGAAACAAAACACCAAACCAAGAAGCTTGGCACTGACCCTGGCGTCCTGATCTATCAGTTCATAATCAATGACAGAGCCATCCTCTGCTCTCCGACCCTGAAAGAAAAAAAAGAGAGAAAGAACATCAAATGTGTATCTTTGTACATTTTAAAACTGAAAATGTTGATTTCTCCCCAACTCATGTAAGCCACTATTTACTGAATGGACACCCTCTGAAAATTATTCTTCACTTAAAAGTCTAGGCAAGACCAAGGATTGCTACAATAATTGAGGCAGTGAAGTAGGGGGCTGTACCCTCTGTGGTACCCATTCCTGGGCTAAGCACCTTACAGAATCCACCCTCTGTCCACCCCCAGAAAAGGTAATGATATTTAAATTCCTTCCCTCAGAGAGCACACAATCCAGGAGAAATAAGGATGGGATAAATGGTAAAGCCAAGTATCTGTGGCTCTAAGCAGATGTGAAATGCAAAAGAAGGGAGAAATCCGTCAAGTAGTATCATCAGCAAAGTCTATGGACAACGCGGTACAGCTGAGGTAAACCCAGAGGATGTGTCAGATGAGGGTGGTACAGGGGAATGGGAGAAAGCCCCTCCACGCAAGAGGAAAGTCTCAGAGGAGTGAGGTGAGCAGGGGGAAAGCCTGGGGAGGAAGACTAAGGGCGGGCCAGGGTACAGAGGATGCCTGAGGCAGTTGAGGGTTTGCATGTGATACAGCAGAAATGAGTTTCGATCAGGGTATGAGTAAAACAGTACAAGTGGATTTCAAAATGATGGGTAGGTGACCAGACTCAGGGCAGGTGGTAGAGAAGGGAGCTGGGGAGGGCGGAATGGAGGTGTAGGTGGCCAGGATGGAGTGTGCCCACTTGTCTTCAGGGTTCCTGGATGAAATTCCTCTTCCCTTGCAGCACTCAGAGTCATTAAACTACACATGGGTCAGAACTCAGACTTAGAAGGGAAGTACCTTTCAGCTACATTAATGTGTTAACCTTGGCAAACAAGCAAAGACCTTCTCCCCAGGCAAACCACTACCTGGGCAAACCATCCCTTAAGAAATTATAACAGGTGAAAGAAACAAGAGGGTCACTTCCCACTGGGTCCTATGTGACAACATAGAGAGGCAAAATGACTTTCCCCAAGTCACAAGGCTGGCACAGAAATCCAGGCCAGGAGCTAAGAGCTGCCTGTTCATCCTCTGGCCCCAAAGTCCACCTGACCATACGGTTTTGCAGGATAAGAAATCCTATTATACAAAAATGACAACTCTGCAGTTGACAGTGTAAACCCACTGTCAAAATACAGCTGGAATTTCTGATGCAGGCCCAGAGGACTGAGTTAATTCGCTCCCGAGTATAAAATGAGGTATGCAACTTGCTTTGGGAGGAAGCAAGGACAAAGAAACGAGCTGGAAACTAACCTTTGCGAGGGCGACCATCAGCTTGCGGAAGTCGCCAGATGTGTCGGAAACGATGTCCTTCTCCAGATCGGTCTTGTACACTTGGAAAACAACACATCTGGTTTAACACCTCCTGCCTACGCAGCCAGCCACCCTACCCATCCTCTGCCCACTAAGCCTCTGAAAAGCAGAAATCTGTGGCAGCATGGATGTACCCCTAAAAATGAGGGTGGATTCTCAAGAAGGAATTTTACCCTCATAAAATCAGAACTAGTATTATTATATTATTATCAGTGACAAGCAATACACAGAGCAGGATCAGACAGGGAATCCTCAAGCTCGCCTTTGATTAGGGACCTCCTGTCTAGCTAAAATACTATTTCCCAAACTTCTTGATTATACTTATTTAGAACATGAAAAAATTTGGAGGACTACACACACACAAACACAATTGTGCTTTATATCCACTGATTGAGAAAATGCACAGTGGCAAAAAACTAGTAAGAATTAAAGGGTACTTTTGAATGAATTTGTATTTTCCTACTCAACACCTATGTTGAAATGAAGTACCGCACACCAGGCACGCTGCATCACTCACTCCACCTCTGGCCTCCTCTACTGCTTGGTACACATGGTTCTGCTGTCTCTTGAAACAACGACCCACAGTCAAGTCTGGGAATCGCCTCGGCAGACACTGGACAGCACTCAGTACATGAAATCCACGGGGGATACTTTCTACTTCTCCCCATCAGATCTCTTTTGTTTCATAGTCTCTGCTTTCCCTCCCGTATATCCTTCTGAACTAGTTCTAGGGGGATGCAGTCACAAAGCCCAGGCTATCAGGAGATGGAGGAGAGTGACCTGGTCACAGCAAACCCCTGGACAGTCCAGATGGCAGGTATTTCTACACATGGAATCCAGGGATCCTATCCTGAACACCAGACCAGGGGGCCAGGATAGTGGTCCCAGACACAAGGTCGAGTGGATGCACCATGGACCTGGGGCTACTCACTTTCCTTGTAGACTCTGTTGATCTCCTGCAGCTCCTGGTTGGTCCTTGAGCAGATGATCTCAATGAGAGAGTCCTCATCAGTCCCCAGCCCCTGGGAACCAGGCAGCACAGACATTAGCAGGGAAACCCCTCCCGGCCACTAGCCCACTTCTCTGAACTCAATCAGGTAAACTGCCCGCATGAGTTCGGTCTACAGTGAGCCCCTTTCTGCATTCCTCCTGAGGGATCTGTACTGAGTCCTTGGCACAAGGTAATGTTATATTCTATTCCTTTAAAAAAAAAAAAGCTTTACTAGAATAAAGGACAGTTTAACTGGCATTTTTTTTTAGCTCAACTATATATATATACACATACACACACACACACACATATATATATATATATTTCCCCACTATATATAAACATATAGTTAAATGGGAAGAGACAGTAATGGAATATACCAACATGTTAGAATACAGCCCTTTTTGGCGATGGGTTTATAAAATGAATAACTTCATCTTCTCTTTGTTTCTTTATTTTTCAACTCCTCTAATAATCAGCCATTATTTTCATAGATAAGAAATCATTTACTTTATTACACAATTCTGCTCATTAATTTAAAATAAAGGAATATAGAGATTTTGAGCTGTTTGTTGGCAGCCAGCATTGTTAGATTGAAATAAGTCTTTTATGAGGGAAAGGTATAGATAAGATAAAATTTTTAGCTTTACCTCTTTGAAATGTAAAACTGGGTTAATGTTAAAAATTTCATTCTTGTACTTCCATTTTTGCTTGATTACTATGCACTCTTCAGGCATTTTAGAGAAGCAAAAGGAAATAATGAAGCGCCAAATAAACCTCGACACCAACACTTTATTAAGGAATGAGAATTTGATGGGTGATGTATTCAAATTTAATATATACACTTTTGAGCTGGCGTGCCAGATAGCTTGAAAGGACTCAATGAAACATGTATTTCAAAGCTGGCTTCATGATCAAAGTCAAGATTTAATAATCAGGATTCTCTAATACTCATCTTTCCAAATATGGAAATATCACTTTGAACTAAGCAGAATTACCACTGTTTAAAATGTAAATCAATTATAAGGTGTTAATACAATAAGAAACTTACTTATCCACATGAGAAGTGTGTCAGCTATTAATTAAACTTATTAGAGTTTATGTGCCCCTGAAAAAGTAGTTTGTATAATATGAGCTAAGCCTCAGGTTAATAGTTAATTCTGAATTTTATTCCTCAATCTAATCTATGAGCCAAAGCCTCTTCTCCCAGAGTTTTTAATCATGATTTGTCGAGGTGCTTAAAAAACCAAAATTCCTTCCCTTAGCAAAAGGTCTACACAACATTCTATATAAATATTATACAGAGACTACCAAGCATTCTTCACATATTTTAAGGGGCAGTTTGTCAATCTTGAGGATGTAAATATAGTCTAAAAAATAACTCATGCATTGGAAGAAATGTTATTTCTTAACATTGTTGAAATGTAAAATAGCTACAGCAACATAGATTTGTTTTCTTGCATCACTGATATGCCCATTTTAACACAGGAAAATTCTGAGTGTTTTTTCTCCATATTTAAAAGTGACCTTGGCAATTTCAAACTTGGCCCAAGCTCTCCACAGACTGTCCACAGTTCCCATCACAAGGGCAATGTCTACTGTACCATACGGCAGATATTGCCAGTGGTACTGCCAGAAGTCAAAACAGATTTTTTTTTAAGCATTGTTCAGTTAATGTCACTCGGAGCTTTATGGATTTCAGAAGGGTACTCAGCTGTGATAGCTAATGGATGAGCTGGCCCAAGGTCAAAGATCCAGCAGTCAAAGCACGTTTCATTGGACCCAGTTACAGAGATTACAATGGTGATGGACAGCTCTCACGGGTCTGTTTCAGGTCACTAACACCGCATAACAGATACAAGTCAAATCGCACAAATCACAAATGAATTCTTGAAGAAAATAAGATAGACTGATCTGAAGTGATGATGGTGAGAAGAAACTCAGGAGAGGCTGGTTCATCCACGGCTCCAAAGGTCCCAAGACTCAGTGTTTTCAGTGTTCTTTTTATCACGCAGGATCTTTAAGTGTTGTTGACATTCTTATCATTCTTAATCATACCTTCCCTCCAACATAGGCTACTTAGATAACTCAGAGCCAGTCTGCTCAAATAAAATGAGCACAGCTTAGGCTTAAGCTGGAAAACTGATTTCAGAGCAAATGGCAGCCCTGAGCTATCAACTTCTGGGCCCTGGAAACGCCTGGCTGGGAACCTGCCTCCCTTTCGAAGTGTTCTGTGGGAGAAGCGATGACAACTGAACTGTAACATTAGCTAGTGACAGGCTTACAGGTCCGTCTCTCCGTTAATTCAGAAATGGTGGCATCACAGAAAACACGCTCGGACTTAGAATGAAACATCAGAACTGCAGCTTCTGCCTCTGTACTGAGGCTTTACCCAGCTTTACCAGCAGAGGGCAGTGACACATTATTCAAAGTGTCACAGGCACCTTAGGAACGGATTCTATGCTTTGCTGTAACACGCGTTTATGTTTCTGTATCTATTACATTTATGTAACACTTGATGTTTTAGGTACACATAAAATACAGGGGCACTTGCAACCTGGAATTTTTACTATCTACTTTAACCTTAAAATCCATGTTCAAAATAACTGCAAAAATACAAACAACACTCAGTAGTATGTGCTTTGAAAACACAGGAACCATTCACGATCTGAAATCACACTTAATATATCCACTGATATTCTGATTTTGCCCGAAATCTGAATCAAACAATGGGACCAGCAAGGAGAAGGTCAGAAGAAGAAACAACCAAAAGAGCATCAGCAGATTTCTGTTAAGCTTCACTTAACAAAAGCTATGAGTTTTACTTTTGCCTTAATGTCATAACAAATCTTTTTTAAGGAGGAAGTGTAATCAAGGAAGTAGTTTTTCCAAATGGTATTCCAATTGCCCAGGTGCCAAGCAGTAGCAGCTGGTAACTGACTTCTCTGCATCATGAAATTTCTTTACAGTCTTAAAAAAAGTAATTGAAATATTTTTGGTACAAATCCTGAGACTTAAAGCTTCAGTTCATTCCCCCAAAATGACTCCAAATGAGAATTCAACAAAACTGAAAATCACCTAATTATACTCAGAAAGCTGTAATTCACAAATATTAATGGCAGATTTGACAGAGATTGCATTTTACACATGTTTACCTTCATGGACGCTTTCAGCTCAGAAGCATCATACTGAGCAGGTGTTTTCAAAAGGCCCAAAATCACTGTCTCCAGGTGGCCAGACAAGGCTGACTTCAGTGCTGATGCAAGTTCCTTCAGAGAAACAGACGAGACCATGGAAAAGTTGGTTAGTAACTGTTAGTTCCTTTAAAACTAGTAAGACAAAAATAGAGGCCTGTGTTTGTAAAGCAGGTTGTGATTCTTTGACAACTCCGGGGTGTTGGGTCAAAGTATTCTTCAACTGCATTCCCTTTGGCCAGACCCAAAGATCAGAAACTGGAAGATTAGACCTTGCTCTGATAAAATCCAAGCTGATTTTGCCTTCTCCCCCATGAATAAAATGAAACCAGAGCAGCACACAAAGCCTCAAAAAGCTATGAGTGAATGCCTTTCACAACTTGCTTACACTCACCCATGATTCAGCCTACAGAGGGCAGGGCCGTTTCCAGGGTCAAGGGCCTTGCTAAGAAGGAGGTGGTCAGAGTGGGGAGCTGCCAAGGAAGCAGAGCCCTCAAGGCCTGTTGATAACTTCCTATAAAAGACTTTGTGCAACTATGCCAGAGGTGGTTCCAGAAAGTCTCCAGTTGAAACCAGAGGCCACCACGTGGCTAGAAGTAGGTCATGAAGTTTTCCTATGCAAAACACTTCACCTATTGAGAGAAACTCTGTTTTCCATGCCAAGTTGGAATGGTGTTGACAGAGGTAGTGAGGATAAAGTCCCCCCATTCACTCCTTAACTTCCCCATTGTGTACTGTTTCTTGAAGGTTCCACTGTCACCATAAAAAATCCACTGACTGATTTCAAGTCAGAGGCCTGAGTCAGCAACACATATGCAGACATATCCCAATTCAATGTGGCTTTTACAGATGCTTCCTCAGGGATTATACTTCCTACAAACCATGAGCACTGAGTGATGGCTGAACTCTCTTGCTACAATAATTTTTCTTCTTTCTTTCCACTTTTTCCCTCTTCTTCTGTCCCTTCTTTCTTCCTCCCCTGCTCTCCAGCAGCACCCATGGCATCTATGATGTTTAGCCTCTAGAGGTGTGTGCAGGCTTTAGGGGGTGATGTACAGCCTGCTTCAGAGAATCTTCTCAAATCATTCACAAACGTTGAGAACTGAGATGGGTCTTAGAGATAGTCTGGACCAACTCTTTCATCACCTACTTTCTCCGGCTTCCCCAAGTCCTAGTAACACCTAGCACTTAGGAAGGGACTTTCAAAGCTACTCCTTCCAATTATAGCACCAATTTTCCAACTTGGAACTTTGAGGTTAGGTAATTCCAAATTTAGTCTACCCTTGACACTTCCCTCCATCCATTCTCTGTTCAGATTTTAAATAGCATCTGGGCACCTACTGACTTCTTCCACATCTATAATAAACTTCTCATGGGCGGTCAACTTCCTGCTTCTCACACTGTTAAGCACAGGGCTTTGCACTCTGCAGAAACTCCAGATATGTTTGACAAATAAAATACGACCATTCCTTATATAGAGAAACCTGGCATCTCCTTGAACATGAAAGAAACATTAAAATCAATCCTCTGTCCCAGCACCTGTCTACTTGTACTAGCTGTACCCATGCTTGCCTCTTACCCAGGCAGCCTTGGTCCCTATTGTTAAAGACTCTACAATACAGGGCTTTTCCCATTATTATGTAAACAATAAGGTTCTGCTTTGAGGATTTCCTTTAGAAAGTATCTCAAGGGACTTCCCTGATGGTCCAGTGGTTAAGACTCCATGCTCCCAATGCAGGGGGCACAGGTTCGGGGAACTAAGATCCCACATGCCGCACAGTGTGGGCAAAATAAAACAAAAATAAGTGTGCAGAAAGTTATCTTAAGTATTTTATGTATCTCACTTTAAAATATAACAACTTTCCTTAGTCTGACAGACATCAAGAATCAGTAGGACAGTGAGCTGACCCCAGCCCACAGCAAAGCCTGTGAGGTCACCAAATCCAGCATGATTCTGCAGTATCTTCCCTCCAGCAGGGTATGCAAGAGCTTGGTTCTCCATCTATCTCATCTGAAATTGAGATCCAGGCTTCTATGATTCAATGTACACTCGTGTGTCCACACCCAGCTATGTTCGAAGACCACACCCTGTAAGTGACAGCTGAAGGAGCAACTGCAGGCATTTTGTCCAAAGAGGTAGGTCTTCAGCTCCAACAGAACTCAGTTCTACCAGCTCATAGATCCTTTCGGGAAAGTAGAGAATAAACCCTCCCTTCCATGCCTCACTACAGTAGGTTAGTAAAAGTCTAGCTGGAAGAAGAGCTTTATTGCATATGAGATGAAAGAAACCACATGCTTTCCTATTTATGTCCTTTCCAACTGTTTGAGAGGTTGGGTTTGGGCTTGACCTGCAACTCCCTGGACCCTGGGGGTCATGCCACTCCAAGTGTAGAAACATCTTTTCTAGAATCCTTCCAGCTTACCTCCACTGTGCTTATCATCTTTTCTAGAACCCTTTCAGCTCACCTCCACTGTGACTATGAGTGAAAACTATAAAACGGAAGCTGCGGGAAGCCACGCTTATGGCACCATCCAAGAATAAATCAAACGCCTTTAATAGCAAGAAGTTAAAAATAAAGCAGCTTGTCCTTAAAAATAAAGTTTCCTAACACCGCGATAAAATAAAGGATGAACAAGTGCTGGGCTGATCCTTAACCACTAGTGGACAAGCAAGTGAAAAAAACCAGAGAAGACCCTTTCAGCAATGGCAGCATGGCATGTTGAAGATGGCCTGGAGACCAAATAAACTACACTAACTAAACCCTGGTGGTTCCAGAGGTCTTAAGAACGCAAGTGAATTTTTTTTTTTTTTTTACTTTAATGAGAAGTGCATGTCAGGATCAATACTCAACAGAGGTTAGTGTCCTAAGATTAAATTAAAAACGTTTTATCAAGAGCCAGCAGAACTCATGAAGATGAAATGAGTGGTTACATTGAAATGAGAGAAGCACATGCCCAGCACAAAGTAAGCATTCAGTAAATGATACCTGGTGCTGTTGTTCCCCAGCCTTTCTATTTCTATTTCCAGAACTGCTGCCTCTACATGCTCTGGCTTAGAAGAGGTTGTGGTCTTTATGAATGACCTCCAAGCACCCCAGGGGCCACACATTGTGAGCTGTGACTCTTACAAGGATGGAAGGGGGAAACCTTGGATCCCCTAGGGTTCCAGAAGGCGCTTGCTGGTAAGAGAATTCATGAAATGAAAAACTAATGGCTGAGGACCTGAAATTCAACAAGCAGTGCCCTATAGTCCTTAGCCTACTGTACCTTCTTGGTCCTTCTCTGGTAGGCAAAGGCAATATCCTGTCTCTGTTCATTGCTGCGGTTGGTCAGGATGTTGACGATGGTGACCTCATCCACACCTATGAAGATACAAGTTGTGAAGAGTTACTCAACCATATACTCTAGTCCTTTGGGTTTACAAAGAAAGGTTTAAGCATGTTTTTTCAACCTGATATATATATGTGTGTATATATATATATATATATATATATATATATGTATGTATGTATTGTTCTCTAAACTGAAATACGAAGACATTAAGATTTGTTCTCTTTTTGTCAGCACCCTCAACCCAACATGTACATCCTTTTTTTTTCCTTACAGCCTGAAACCTCAAGGCCAACTGAAACTCTAAAATGTCCATATTAAAAAAAAAAAAACTATTTTATTCATAAATTGCTTTCTGGAATCAACAGTAGGAGGTGCATTTGTGAGCTTCGGCAGTCAAATGAACAACAAAGATTTAGAGGGATTTTAAATGAAGGTCCCGAATTGCCATTTAACTGGGGATTTAACAGACAGTAACTGTGACCTGAATTAATAGAGACAATTATTTATATTTATTGCAGGATTACAGCTATATAAGCAGCTAGGTATAATTTCTATAATTATAGAAACTGTCATGACAAATGAGTCAGATTTAATATGGCAGTTGTATTTTAATAGCATAATTGATTAATACAATCCTACTTACCGAAGACTAAATTGTTTTGTAAGGAAAATAAAAGTTCCACTGCTTTTAATCTTCAATAGGCAATTTTAATAATCAATTTTATAACTTTATTAAAAAGAGTAAGTGTTTTAATCTAAATTAAATCTAAATTGGGAGCTTTGAAGTGCCACCAAAATATTTTAGTACCTATTTTAATTGGAACATGTGTATTTACAAAGATAAGCAATGCCTTCTGGTATCTGAAAGTTTCCAATTTTACATCAGAAATACTCCTAACATGCCACTTAACTGAAGAAAGCACAATTTTAAAAATTCAGAAAGTGAAAGGTCTCTCTCCTGACTGATAATGAACTTTGTTTAATAAAAGGAAGAGCCTTTGCCATAATAGGATAGGTAATTTCTGAGTGCGAGAGAGCAGAGTGGTTAAGCCTACAGGGTCATACATGAATTGCAAAAAGCCTGGCCTAAAGGAAATTAGGAGTTGCCAAAGTCATAACTGTCATGCTCTGAGGCAGAGGTCAAGAGCAGACTGACAGAGAAGATACTCTAAACTCTCAAGTGCGTTAGAAAGATGAAAAGCAGAAAGTTAGAATTTCTGGGTATAAAAATAAATAAGATTTTTGTATTTATATACTCATTTCTAAGTGATTTTATACCAATGTTAGGGCTTCCCAGGTGGCTCAGCAATAAGAATCTGCCTGCCAATACAGGAGACATGGGTCCTATTCCCGTGTCAGGAAGATGCCCTGGAGAAGGAAATGGCAACCCACTCTGGTATTCCTGCCTGGGAAATCCCAAGGACAGAGGAGCCTGGAGGGCTATAGTCCATGGGGTGGCAAAAGCTGGGATGCAACTTAGCAACTAAACAACATACCAATGTTAGTCAGTTACCTTAACTGCATTTATGCCTTTAGCCAGTGGCAATGTAGATACCCAACTGCTGAATATGACATTATTTCAAAGATGCTTCTTTCAGCACTGCATATAATAAACAAACAGCGAAATATCTAACAACTGATTAAATAAATGTTTTTGTTCATATAATGGGGTACTATATAGACATTTTAAATGATGGTATTAACTGACATGAAAAAATGTTCACATATACTGTTGAGGAAAAAAAATGGGTTGCAAAACAGTATGACTAATCTAACCTGATTTTTGTAAAATGAATGCTCATGTGTAAGAAAACACAAAACCTCTTTATACCAAAAATAATTTTTTTTTAATTTCTATTACAGTATAGCTGATTTACAGTGTTATGTTAGTTTATACCAAAATTTTAATAGTGATCATCTGAGTGGTAGGATTATAGATAATTCCAAGTTTTCATCCTTTCAATCATCTAGAGTTTCCAAATTCACCATGATGAGCATCAAAAGGGTATTTTGAAAAAATATATACACTGGGAATGGCATATAACCACTGATTTAGAGTCAAGTAGTGATTTCATCTCAAGAGACTCCAGTGTGGTTCTAAATACTTTGGTTAGAATAAAACATGATATGCATGATAGCCAGGAACTGTATCTGTATCATCCTCTTTGGTTTCTCAAACATCCTAATGCAAACCATCTTATGTAACCTTCACAACAACAGTGTGGCAGGGTGGCTATTTCTCTTCCTAGTTTATAGCTGGGAAGCTGAAGCTGAAGCTGCTGTTACCCATGGAGACATCTGCCCTCCTGGGGTCCCAGTCTCTACACCAGCATGAAAAGGGATCTGAACCATGACCTCCAGATCTGCTTGCACAAAACACTAACACATAAAATTGAACTTGAACGTACATTTAGTCTCAATTAGGTCCAAGCCTAATAGATTTCTTCACAGACTCATTAAGGCTTTGGGGACTACTTTAGGGTATGTCTGGGCACATGGGTAGGCATGGCTACCCACACAAGTGTGTTCACAGGTGCTCTCTCTCTCTCTCTCAATAGTCTATACCTCTAACTTTATATTAGAAAAAATGCTTGTTTATAAATGTCTTATTATTTGACACTTAACTTTCTTACCCAAATCTGAAAATGCTGGGAAATAACAAAATACAATTATATCCTCTAACCTCTAATATTTTCTGAAACCAATTGGGGTTGCTGACCTGAATGTAGGCCAAGAATACTGACCCATAAAACAGTATTCTTCCCTAGAAACAAATACACGGTTGTGTTTGTGTCAGAATAGGTCCTGAGCCCACCTAAATGACAGTCACGTGAAGCTCTTATTAAAAACACAGCACCCTAGGCCCCATCCTGAGATCTGATTAAACACGCTTGGGGACATGGGACCTGGGAAGCACCATTTCAACCAGCTCCCTGGTATTCTTTTAGACTCACCACTAGAGGTGGGAAAGCATGGGTAGGGACTGGAAAGGCTGCTGGCAATGTGTCTGTGTATATTAAATTGCTTCTACCAACTGCTTCATACCATTTCTGTCCTTTATTGCCCATCTTTGCATGAGATATTCCCTTGGGATCTCTTAATTTTCTTGAAGAGATCTCTAATCTTTCCTGTTCTATTGTTTTCCTCTATTTCTTTGCATTGACCGATGAGGAAGGCTTTCTTATCTCTCCTTGCTGTTCTTTGGAACTCTGCATTCAAATGCATATACCTATCCTTTTCTCCTTTGCTTTTCACTTCTCTTCTTTTCACAGCTATTTGTAAGGCTTCCTCAGATAGTCGTTTTGCTTTTCTGCATTTCTTTTTCTTGGTGATGGTCTCAATCCCTGTCTCTTGTACAGTGTCACTAACCTCCATCCAGAGTTCATCAGGCACTCTGTCTTTCAAATCTAGTCCCTTAAATCTATTTCTCACTTCCACTGTATAATCATAAGTGATTCAATTTAGGTCATATCTCAATGTCTAATGGTTTTCCCCACTGTCTTCAATTTAAGTCTGAATTTGGCAATAAGGAGTTCATGATCTGAGCCACAGTCAGCTCTCGGTCTTGTTTTTGCTGACTGTATAAAGCTTCTCCATCTTTGGCTGCAAAGAATATAATCAATCTGATTTTGGTGTTGACCATCTGGTAATGTCCATGTGTAGCGTCTTCTCTTGTGTTGCTGGAAGAGGGTGTTTGCTATGACCAGTGCGTTCTCTTGGCAAAACTCTTATTAGTCTTTGCCCTGCTTCATTCTGTACTCCAAGGCCAAACTTGCCTATTACTCCAGGTGTTTCTTGACTTCCTACTTTTGCATTCCAGTCCCCTATAATGAAAAGAACATCTTTTGGGGGTATTAGTTCTAGAAGGTCTTGTTTAATTTCAGCTTCTTCAGCATTAGTGGTTGGGGCATAGACTTGGATTACCATGATATTGAATGGTTTGCCTTGGAGACGAACAGAGATCATTCTGTCGCTTTTGAGATTGTATCCAAGTACTGCATTTTAGACTCTCTTGTTGACTACGAGGGCTATTCCACTTTCTCTAAGGGATTCTTGCCCACAGTAGTAGATATAATTAAATTTGAGTTAAATTTGCCCATTCCAGTCTATTTTGGTTCTCTGATTCCTAAAATGTGGATGTTCACTCTTGCCATCTACTGTTTGACCACTTCCAATTTGCCTTGAATTATGGACCTAACATTCCAGGTTCCTATGCAATATTGCTCTATACAGCATCAGACCTTGTTTCCATTACCAATCACACCCACAAATGGGTGTTGTTTTTGCATATCAATAACCTCAGATATGCAGATGACACCACCCTTATGACAGAAAGTGAAGAGGAACTATAGAGCCTCTTGATGAAAGTGAAAGAGGAGAGTGAAAAAGTTGGCTTAAAGCTCAACACTCAGAAAACTAAGATCATGGCATCTGGTCCCATCACTTCATAGCAAACAGATGGGGAAACAGTGCAAACAGTGACAGACTTTAATTCTTTGGGCTCCAAAATCACTGCAGATGGTGACTGCAGCCATGAAATTAAAAGACACTTACTCCTTGGAAGAAAAGTTATGACCAACCTAGACAACATATTAGAAAGCAGAGACATTATTTTGCCAACAAAGATCCATCTAGTCAAGGCTATGGTTTTTCCAGTAGTCATGTATGGATGTGAGAGTTGGACTATAAAAAAAGCTGAGTGCCGAAGAATTGATGCTTTTGAACTGTGGTGTTGGAGAAGACTCTTGAGAGTCCCCTGGATTGCAAGGAGATCCAACTAGTCCATCCTAAAGGAAATCAGTCCTGAATATTCATTGGAAGGACTGATGTTGAAGCTGAAATTCCAATACTTTGGCCACCTGATGAGAAGAGCTGACTCATTGGAAAAGACCCTGATACTGGGAAAGACTGAAGGCGGGAGAAGGGGATGACAGAGGATGAGATGGTTGGATGGCATCACCAACTCAATGGACATGAGTTTGAGTAAACTCTGGGAGTTGGTGATGGACAGGGAGGCCTGGTGTGCTGCAGTCCATGGGGTCGCAAAGAGTCTGACACGACTGAGCAACTGAACTGAACTGAACTGACTGAACTGACCAACTGCTTTTGTGAGGTGCAGGGTCAGCTACAATCTTAGGGAAATAAATGCTTACCTTTGTTCAAAACCCAGGTAAGAAATAACACCTGAAGAAAGTTCACTCCACAAACTTCAGTGCAGTCCCATGCTCTTGAGCAATGAAACTTCTCTTAGCAATCAAACAATGAAACTTTCTGTTCACAGCAGCTTAGTGTTTAGCCAACAGTCAGAATCCAATCCAATTATTGGAACTCCCCATAAAGAGCCTGGGTGGTTAACCTGAATCTCACCTGGGAGGCAGCAACGGCTATAGTCTGAAGGCATCTCAGTGTGTTTTACCTAAATTACTCATCACGCAACCAGCCTGCTGTGATGCAGTATCCAGCATGCTGGGACCCCTGACCAGTGAAGGATCTGATACATTACACAAATGCTAATACCAGCAACTACAGAGACAACTAAAAACTGTCTACTAGTAGAAGCCCCTCCTCCTCCTGAGAGCTTCACCTACATCAGCTGTTTCTCCCCTACCTCTGTCTTCAAGTTTCAAATCAAACTAGAAAGAGGAAAAAAAAATCACTGGGCCTAGGATAAATGGTTGAGTCAAAGCCACTTAAGGCATATCCTATGTTGGAACAGCAGAATGCACACATCTGCCAGTGGGATTTAACCATCTTATCTTCAGAACACCGCTGCTTCCTCTCAACCTGCTATCATAATTGGTGAGACGGTAATTCCTGCGGAAAATGGTGCAGTCCAGGTTGAAGCTGCAAGGGTCATCCGGTGACTCATCACTTCTGCCCAGGATGCAGCTGAAGGATGATGGCCGAACACTCAGCTACCTATGTCAGCACAATCACCGTCAAAAATTACACAGCGAGTACCAGCTCTCTCCAGGAAACCTCTACAATGAACAAAGTTAATCCTGGCGTGGGTGCCTCTGCCACTCTGGATCTGTACTCTCTGCTCTTTTGTGCCCGTGTGAAGGGAAGTGTTTGCCAAGAGAAGAAGCCCAGCTTGAAAATAAACTGTGTGAGTGAAGCAAAAGCATAAAGAAAACAACAAACTGGAATAATGCCTCCTTCCTCTTCCCATTCTTCCTGGGTTGGATATGGACGGTCACAAAGGAATGTGAGCAAAGCCTCACCCTGGGAAACAGTGACACAGATGGGCGATCCCACAGAATGTGGGTGCAAACATAGTAAATTCTGGGATTCAGACAGATTTTTTTTAATGTTTTTTTCAATTTAGTTTTTATTTTATATTGGAATATAGGTGATTTACAATGTTGTGTTAGTTTCGGTGTATAGCAAAGTGATTCAGTTATACATGTACATATATCTACTCTTTTTCAGATTCTTTCCCCATATAGGTTATTACAGAACACTGAATTTGAGTTCCCTGTGCTATACAGTAGGCCCTTCTTGGTTATCTATTTTATGTATAGTAGTGTGCATATGTTCATCCTAGCCTCCTAATTTATCACTCCCTCCAACCTTTCTTCTTTGCTAACTATAAGTTTATTTTTGAAATCTGTTAAGTCTGTTTTGCAAATAAATTCATTTGTATCTTACTTTTAGATTCCACATGTAAGTGATGTCATATGATATTTGTCCTTCTCTGACTTACTTTACTTGGTATGATAATCTCTAGGTCCATCAATGACGCCACAAATGGCATTATTTAATTCTTTATTATGGCTGAATAATATCTCATCATATATGTGTACCACATCTATTTTATCCAGTCCTCTGCCAATGGACATCAAATGTCTTTTCAGCACCAATAGAAGTTAAAATTTCCAAGACTGGTGAGGATCTAAGACACACATTTATTCGGCCCCTGAGAGAAAACAGCACAAAAGTTTTTAAGCATTTACTCCCTGAATGAAAATGGCTGGCCAATCTTCTCAGCTAACTATAAAAATAGTCCACTCTGAGCTAGGGCATCTGGAAAATCAGTCTCTGATCTAAGTGCCAGTCACCTGAAGCCACAGTTCTGACAAGTGATACCACAGAAAGGCACCGCTGACAGCAGGGTTCTCATAGAAAACTCCAGGGTCGCAGGTCTCTTAAACCACCCATCGTAGTTTTAAAACAAAGAACTCTTGCAGTCTCAAATAATGGCTGAATCCAAACCCACAAAATGGGCCTCCTGGAGTCTCCTCCTCTCTGTGGGTGGAAACCCCAGGCCTGCTCCCCATGTGGCATTCCATGGAAAATGTGTATCCTTACTGACCATGGCAAGGAACCAAGAGGCCATTCTGAACAGGATGCTGACTCACATCTGGCAAGACACACTGGTTGCACAGAGAAAATAGATTTCATTCTGCTTGATAAAGGACTCAGGAGGCCCTCAGGGCAGGGCTGACTGGTTAGAAAATAAAGGAAAACTGCCCAGATCTGCTCCTTATCTAGATCAGAGGAAAAGCCAGGACTTGGCTTAGATTACTGGGCATATCAGTATCAAACCTCGGAAACCACCTTTGCAATAAGGTCACTGGGAGAGGAAGGCCATGGACCCATGGGTTTTATTAAAACAGTATCAGCTATTCACTGAATACCTACAATGTGCCAGACATTTTACGAGGTACTTTGTACAAACAAGTCCCTATCGCAATTGTCACCACGTCTGTGTGTGAGGGGTGTTATGGTCACCTCCACTGTACCCGGTAGGGAAACCAATGCTCACAAGGCAAGGGCTCCCCCAAGGTCACACAAGTATGTCACTTGCAGAGCTGGGATTCAAGTCCGGATTAAAGACCTGCACTGGGCTATTCTGCTTCCAGTTAGAGAAAACTAACCAAACTAAAACATGAGGCAAGAGGAAGGGAACATGTCCTCTGAGTGCGGCCAACTGCCCTCCAAGACTGTTTCTCCAGGGCTCGCTCTCACTCGACTGGCTACTCACCACTGATTATAGCACAGGCTCTATGGGTTAGGTATTCACTTGTAGATTTTGGTCCAGTAGAAAGGACAGTTTTGAAGATTATGGCTTCAGTGCTCTCAAATTCATGAATGGTCTCGTATCCAGCCCAGTAAACTTCTAACATTCTTTTCTCAGTGCTTATAAACAACCAGCCTCTCAAATTTCCTTTGAACCAGCCCTATCTCAATGAATTAATGTTTGACATGTGTTTATCCTATATCACAAGAGTATCCTATATACTCTTATGAGTCACATTTGTACCTTTCTGAAATTATACTTTGGTGCTTTTTTATATGACACTCCTCCATCTTGTTCCTAAAAAGCATCTGAGACAGTAATGCGTCAATTTGTCTACAGAACTGGACTTACTATTCAGAACATACAAATGTACAACCATCAAATAATCTTTAGATAACATTTGCCACCCAGTAACAATGCACAGCCACTGATGAGATAACCCCACTGAGGTTTTTTTAAGAGAAAGAGCTAGAAGACCCTCTTCTGAAACTAGCCATTCATAACTCGGCAGGAACCTAAAGTGCCAACAAGAGTGATTTTAGGGACAGGGAAGCACGTGCATGTACACACACACATACACACACACACGCACACCATTGCCCAAAGTATCCTTCCTACCATCTGACACGGTGCTTCCTGGCCTGATTCACAGAAAGCACAGTTTAGCTAACTACCTCTAAGAAGAAGGTTCGGCAGAGAAATTACATTCTTTTATTTCCATTCTGCTCTGGTCTCACCTCAGCTGAGTCCCTTAGAAAGGATTTAAGCATCATCTCTTTGGTAATCCCACTGGATTCTTTACTAATCTAGAACCCTGTCGGCCTTCTGTGCATAATCACATTTCTGTGAAACTACAGGACCAGCAGAAAAACACAAGGGCCACTGCTCAAGATCCAAATCAAATAAAACTGCAAATGAAGGATCGTGCATAAAATGCAAGCAGCAATTTGTGCCCTGTCGCTCTATCAGCCTCCTGAGTCATAAAGTAAAACATCTGAACAGATGCAAGAGAAACTGCCACACTCACCCTGAACTCAGCTGACAGAGAAGTTACTATTTATTGCCCCAGCACTGCAGACACCAGATAGGAATGTGGTGACTTCCATGGTCCCTGGGTGTCACTGGTATTTGATTTCCTCAATGGACAAGAGGTAATGGTTTTCTACAAAAGAAAGAACTGAGGGGCAGGCAACAACAGCCAATGCCTATGGTGAGAAGGGCACCAGGGACTCCTTTACCCAGGTTTCACAGGCTCCTTAGCTTGAGTGTGGCATCTATATACCTGAGTAGACAATGATCCTCTTAAAAATCAGAGAATCTGTGCCCGCAATAAAGGTGGCTATGACTCAGCACTGGTCACTCTGTTTCCGGCAGTGCTGTGAGATGAGAACTCAGTCTAGAGTAAACTTGAACACAAAGAGAAAGTCTTCAACGGGAAGGTTGTGTTCCCTTCTGTTCAACTTCCAGGATGGTGAGAAGGCCCTGGGCTACATGAGTCACAAAGGCCTTTCGCACAAGCGGGTTCGCACTCAAACTTGGGGTTTCTTGGTTTGGGCTCCCAACTCCAAAGCCCCTCCCAGAGGAGAGAAGCTACTTTTCCCAGCCAATCTGCCTCCCAGCATCTTCAAGAAAATACATTCCGAATTGCTGTCTCAACTGAATGAATATACCTACAGGTATGCAGGTGAAACGCAAAACACACATCCTGGCTTGCTTCCCACTGCCATGGGATGTTAGTCTTCTAACCAAGCTTGAAAACTTAAGCAGTTCCATTTTAAAAGTATAAGAGAAAAAAAACTGCAAAAACTTGCAGCATTTATGCTTCTATACTTGTGCTAATAAGAAGTGGGGGAAAAACACCCGCTATTGCAACCCTTCCGGAGAACACAAATACAGCTAAAATCAAAACTGGCAATAATAATAGGGCAACTCATTACCCTCCCCTTCCAGAGAAAGAGAGACCAAAGCTGTACCAATTTATTGGCACTTACTCTTAACTCTCGGGTTGTGCTGCTTCTAATTACAATCTATTTTATGGAGTCTAGATTCATCCTTTTCTAATTTAGCTGACTTTCCTTTCTAGTTATTTGGACCCATATGGTAAACCACTCACAGCTGTGTTGTACACTCCACAGTATATATTTAACCCAAGGCCAATCTAGACCAAGAGACTCCTACAGATTTAAGTCTCAGCAACCTCTTGTTAATTAAGCAATATTACTACTTTTACATGGCTTTATTCAGCTTCTAACTAGACATTAATTGAGGTAAGTAATTGCAGAGTCTACCTCAAGCCAGAACATACACAAAACAATCATGCATTTGGTTGAGGTGAGATACACGGAATACTGAGACCCCTTAAAACCGGAAACAAAGCAGACTTCCAAGGCATGAGCTAAATTCACTTTGGAAAAAGGGATCAAGCCTCACGAGGGGACTGTTAATCCTTTGTGGATATGGTCTGGATTCCGGATCTGTCTTTTGCTGCCTTATCTTGCCAGCCACATGTCCACACTCACCTTTAAGCTCTGCTATCTGTGTACATTTTCACTACTATTCAGGTTAACTATGTACCTTCTCACATGATCCCAGTGGCCTGGGTGTTAGAAGAGGTTAATGAAATGAAGCCCTCACCCTCAATGAACTCACAGTCTGGTAGGAGGAGACAAATCCGTACATAAATAACTTTAACACAATGTGACAAGAGCTATAAATGAGATGAAAAGTATTATGAGACACAGTCAAGGAATAACTGATTCTGCCTTCCTGCTAAGAGAAAGCTTGGAAAAGAGGCTGTGCATTGGCTCAAGTCAAGAGATGAGTGAGGGGACTTTACTGTTGATCTAGTAGTTAAGACTCCACGCTTCAAATCAGGGGGTGGTGGGGAGGAAGGTTCAATTCCTTGTTGGGAAACTAAGATCCCACATGCCATGTGGCATGGCCAAAAAAAGTTTGCCAAAAGAGAGAGAGAGGGACAAGTGGGAACTGCCCAGATGTTAGAAGTGGGATAACACTCCCACTAGAGGAGGGCTGCACACTCCTGAGAGATCAAAGGCTCTGTGTGGGGCATGAAATAGCCTGGAGATGAGGCTAAGCAGAGAATCTGTCACGGATGACGCAGGAGGCTCTTTAGAAATAAAGACAGATGCCCTCGCAGCCCAGATGAGAGATTTTAAGGGCAAAGGGGAAGGGAGGGATGAGAGCTACTTTGAGGCCTTCTGACCAGTCTATGCAGCACCAACCTACGGATCTCAGCCAGGTCTGCCCCTCCTCACCCTCCCCACTGCAGGCTTGCCCCAGGTCACAATTCTCGTGTTTAACAGAAGTGAGAAACCCTCAGCCACAGGTGACTTGCTCACAGCCCTTCTTCCTTAGAGCACTCAGACGACAGCAGTCAATGTACGTTAGGCAGCACAAGTAATGCCCAGCATGCTCTACATTCGGCACACGCACAAACACGTATGCACGCACACCTGGGCTACACCATCTGAGAGGGAGGCCACCGAGAGTCACCTTGTCCTGGTCCTTTGGCTTTTGTTTGTATCAGCATTTGAGGTTTACCCTTTGTTTCCTTTGATATCAAGGAAGCACCAATTAATTTGCATTGTGTTCTGGAAAAGGGTTTGAGCTGGAAGCTGGGTAAGGCGTGGCACAAGCTTCTTAATTACACTTAAAGTGAAAGGCACTCTAAAAAGGAAGGTAAGATCTTAATTAGCTCGTTTTTTTAAAAAGAAAGTAGTGTTAATATCTAAAAAGATCAGGAAGAAGGAGAAAAAACACAAAAAGGGATGTGATTTTCTCAACTATAGCTGATCCTTGAACAACTCAGGGATTTAGGGTGCTGATCCTCCCCGTAGTGGAAAATCCACATGTAACTTATAGACAACCCTCCACATAATTGATTTCATACCCATGCATCTAACCAACCTCTGATTGTATAGTACTTACTATTGAAAACTATCCATGTAAGTGTAGTTCAAACCCATGTTGTTCAGGAGTCAATTGTAATAACTTCATTTGTTTTTAATTTGGTTTATTGCTTCCCATTACAAAGGTAATATATGTCATCATAGAGAATTTGGAAAATACAGAATATATTGAGTTATATATATATACACACACAGAGAATAATGCCTTATTTTTCCTTTCTGACATAAAAAAATTGTTGTGATATGATCACACTGTATATACTATTCTGGGGAGAGAGAGCTTAACCATGAGTCTCGTGAGATCTTAGTTCCCTGACCAGGGGTTGAACTCAAGCCCCCGAAGCGGAAGCATGGAATCCTAACCATTGGACCACCAGGGAATTCCCTGTATATACTATTTTATGTCCACTTTTTATGCAATTGACAAATCTAAGGTAAAATTTATGTCAAAGTGAGTGTTCCAAAATTGATTGCAAGGATGGTTGCACAAGTCTGTGAATATTCTAGCAAAAAAAACCAAACATTGAATTGTACATTTTCTATAGGTAAATTGTATGGGATGTGAATTTTATCTCAATAGCAATGTAAAACAACTGTTTATAAACTTTACTTTTCATATTGTGGTGACATTCAACAGATATTCAGTGTAATATAAAGAGAGTTATCATAATTTACTAAGTCACTCTCCAGCTAGAAGAGAGGCCTGGGTTTTGTCACCATCATGACCAATACTGACAATAACAACTTTGCCAGAACACTGAGCTCTGTATGGTATCACAGTCTATCCTCTCAAGAGTATCCTAGAAGAATTCAAAGTTCTAAATACACCAACAATCTAGAAACTATTTTAAAGGGTCAACAGATTTAAGAAAATTCAGTTACTCTTTAAAACCACTAGGCACCAAAAATAAGTAAATAAAAAGCAGTCCTAAGTGGGACTCACTGGGCGTTAAGTCTGGGAAAGAAGACGACAAGGGACGAAAAGCTGGACCTACAAATATGACATATATCTGATATCTTTAGAATCACAGCCAGAAAATGTTCTCATGCCTGACCACAACTTATGGCAAAGTAAGAAGTCTGGTCCTGCCAAGTGGGTGGCATAACATTAGGGTGCGTGAGAACACAGCCCTGGGGCTGGACTGAGTCACATTCAAATCCCAGTCTGAACCACAGTCAAGAGACCTGGAGCATGTTAGTCCTAAATTGTGTCCTCCATATATTGGGGATGATAGCACCTAGTATGAGAGGATTAATCTGAAGTTCACCTAGGAATAATATTCCTGAAGTGCCTGGTGCCATGCCAGCTCATAATGAGCAGCACTCAATCAGGAGCTCCTGCAACCCTGATAATGGTGATGTCAGCTGCATTTGACCAAACCAGAATGTAGGAATCCAAATCTTAGCTCTCCAGACTTTTTTGCTTAGAAACTTGAGTATTTTTCTACTAACTCAGAAAGGGCCTGAAGGTATTTTTATTACCCTGGGAGTTTCAGCTGTTACCAGAGTTCACTTGCGCAATCTTCACATTCCAGTGCGCTAAAAGCTTTCTCATGCAGGGATAAAAGCAGCCTTTGTCTCAAGCGTGTAAAAGGCACCATCTTTGTCAGATGAGTGAGCTGTTAAACTTCTATTTTATCTCTACAATGGCTTGTTGGGAAACCCTAGGAATATAGGCACATCCAAATAGCGAGACAGGGTGAGTTTTTAGGAGAGCGGACTGTGTGTGTGTGTGTGTGTGTTAAGGTAACATACTCTGAGTTGTCTATATGGCAGGCACCACGCTACGTGCTTCATACTTCACAACAACCCCGTGAGGTGGAAACTTTTATTAGCTCCCCCTTTATAGTAAGGAAGTTCAGGCTTAAGGAAGCTAAATGTTTTCCCAGAGTCTGCAGTTAGTAAATTAGTGGCAGAGCTAAGATTTGAAGCCACACACACACATGATCTCATCCACCAGGTTCCACCATGTAGAACTGACTGCAGGGAGATAAGACCTGCAGATTTTAGTTTCACTTCCTGATTAGTGACTTCCTGACTCCCCAGGCTGGCCTTTGACAAGTATGGTCATTTAAAAGCACCAAAAGAGATGGCTTTTTGAAGGTTAGTTAGTTGTCCAGGCCAGACATGCCCACGGTGTCCTCATGGAAACTAAGGCTGCTTTGAGGCTGATGATGCAAGCCTATGTCGCATCAGAACCAGAGGACCTAAAGGATCTTTCTGTATTCCTTCTTATCCTCCGAAACACAGTATCCAGTTTCTCCAAGGGTTTTAGGAAAGGTGACTATGCAATTTATCCTGCAAAATACGACAGTTCTGAGGGTGCAAGGGGGGCACAATCAGTAAATATGCAGGCATAATGGGGACCTACGGTCATCCCAGTTTTAGGCCCCACAGGTTACCCTGACTGAGGTCCCCAGTCTGCAGTGACCTGTATGTGAACTGTTGGGGTGTGTCAACAAGCAAAAACACTCCATTATCCTAACGTCCTGTGGCTCGTCAGCAGGGGATGAACCAGCAGTCAGAATAGCTGCTGGATCACATCTCTGTCTCACAAGCTTTGCATGTAAAGAAGTGCTTTGTCCAAAGGTGGGGAAGAGTGTGGTGAATCACAATCATCGCAGTGTTTCCAGGGATCCAGGGATGGAGCAACCCCAGAGGTACATGCTTCATCAACAGAAGCCTCAAAGTCTGGTCACAGGCTTTTGTAGACACAGAAAACAGCATGATGACGTGAACAGGTCCTTGCTCAACTCTACCCGCAAAATGCTTTATCTGCTTTATTTCAGAATGGAAGCTTTTATGCCTCCTGGTCCTCTCTTACTCATCCTGGAACTCTAGGAAATACAGTCATCCTGAAAGCTCTTTAAATCTGAGCTCCAGGCCCAAGGAGTGACATAACTTGTGGAGTTAAAAAAAAAAAAAAAAAAAAAAAACCTGGATTTTTTGCTCATTAGATCAATCTAAGAGCAAAGCAGCAAAATGTACCCAGAAATTTTCCAACAAAAGTGATGAAATTCAAGGGGACTTAGGACTAAAAAGAGGCCCTTAGGGATCACCATGACCAATTTCTTCCTTACAGAAGGGGTATTGAGGCCTCTGAGCCCAAAGCACACATCCAGGGCATCAGGCCTCCTGGCCCTGAAATATAAGCTTATTTCCATGTCACTATGCCATTTGGTTAATTTCTCATGCTTTAAATCTTCTTCTCTCCAAGGGGAGGAGGAAGGGAGGAAGCTGGAAGGAAGAAGGGAAGGAAGGGATGGGGTAGGTTTGGATCACTGCATTAAAGCTCGATGACAATTTCAAATGACCAGTGTATGAAGATGAAAGACAGAGACTAATAACATTTTGGTGAGAGTCTGACAAGAGGATAAACATATGGCTTACCTTTGGTCTTGATGGCTGTTTCAATGTTCAGAGCATCCCGCTCAGCATCAAAGTTAGTGTACGCTTTGACTGACCCGTATGCACTTGGAGGTGTGGAGTGCTGAGGTTAAAAGACAAACACACTGAAGTCATACACATTTAAAATCCTTTTGTTGAAATGTCAGTTACTAAAATTTTTTCTCCTATTGTTTTGTTTTTTAGCAATTCAAATCATTCTTAGGCCAGGGAACTTGTAAGTATTAACAGGCCATCACACATAAGATATAAAACTTCCTTGTTTCCAGTGAGAATTCTTCAAAGGCTCAACTAAGAATTTGATAAATCTATTTTTACTTTTCATCTTAATTTTCGTGCAAGCTCAAAGTGGACAACGCAAAACTTGAAACCACCTGTTTCTCTGGGGAAGGCTCTGAAGAGCACAAAACCGGGCTGGCAGCAATTTGAAACAAGCTGGAAATGTGGAAACGCCTGAATGACAAGTGTGTTTCGCCAAGTTTTTGCTACAGGCACATGAATTTCCACTGGGCCTGTATCAATGCTCCTTAAAAAGCAAACGCAGAGTGCCTGCCTGCTTGTCTCTATCAGGTAAGGAGGCGTGCGGGAGGTGTCTTCCTCCTACCCCTACTTTGGCCACAGCCGTGGCACCAAGGTGGTCAGGCCACATGGCCCACATCCCCTACATACTGGCCGACTTCCGCCTCTTTTCTCTCCTCTCTCTACCCTCCCTTCTGCGGTCTTTTTTTTTTTTTTTTTTAAACTTTTTACTTTATATTGGGTGTATAGCCAAGTAACAATGTTATGATAGTTGCAGGTGCACAGCAAAGTGACTCAGCCATACATGACACGCATCCACTCTCCTCCAAATTCCCCTCCTATCCAGGCTGAGTATAGACACATAACATTGAGCAGAGCTCCCAACATATACGTATTTCTCCAGACAAGACATACAGATGGCCAAGAGGCACATGAAAAGATGTTCAACATTGCTAATTATTAGAGAAATACAAATCAAAACTCCAGTGAGATGTCACTTCACACCAGTCAGAATGGCCAACATCATAAAACCCCTCTGCTGTCTTTCACACAATCCCTTCCACCAACTACTCTTCCTAGAATTGTGTTTTTCTGTCTTTTAAACCATGCACTCACTCTTGCTTTCCAGTGTTTTTCAAAGCCCTGGAAAACTGTTCTTGATACTGTTCTTGATCTGAGGGATCCACCCTAGACTGAGGTAATAGCACAGTTTTACATCAGTTCTCCTTTCCAAAGCGTTAACTTTTCTCCTTTGAAATTCTCTTACAGCTTTATTCCCCCTTGCTATCCAGTCCGAAAGCAAAGGACAGGCTAAACAGCACTGACAATATCCACCACCTTCAGCATCAAGGCTCCCCCATCCTACCTCCCCCTAGAACAGACTTCCCATCATACATGACTTTGTCATGGCTCGGCTTCTGGAAAGAGTAAGAGACTGAGTCCCCTGACTCACCTTTCCCCCACACATCATGTTACAAGGCGTCCCAGCACTTATTACTAATAGCAGTGAGGCTGCACAGGTAAGCAACTAAGATGCCATCCTTTCAAATGTCTCCCAGGACAAACCCACAAATCTAAGCTCCTGTGGACAAAATACTTCAAACTAACTTTGTGATCATCTTAGCTAAACAGTAAATCCAGTTAATATATATAACTGAAACCCAGTGGATTATCAAGGTGTTTTTCATTATAATTTCACTAAACTTTCCAGTAATTAACTCAATGGAAATAGCACACACAATCAAGAAAAGGTAAGGACAGAGTATTATTCTGAAATACTGACTAGATATGTTAGAGTGGCTACAAAATAAGTAAAGAAATCTATGGGAACACATGTTCTTATTTATTAACAATTCCAACCACTGTTTACAAAGGCAAGCAGTCTAGTCATTGAGCCATATGACATGTGGCTTCATACAGCAGGTGCCATGTCATCTCATTTCAAAAACAACAGTGAGTAGGGAAAAGTTTTGCATACTTTATATCTCTGGAAATAAAATTAAATGGGCAATTGAAGCAATCACCTGTAAAATTCATTTATCTGAAAATCAAATTAAGAAGGCAAAAGTAATGTTTCTCTTCCCTCAATGTACTGGAGAACACATGACATTTTCTGTTGCAGTTCCATCTCTGCACACCAAGAAACACATCATACCTGAGGAACTTCAAAGGCCACATGAAAAGCCCTCTTATGAAACCGGATACTAAAAACAAATTAATGATCTTCTCCATTAAGAAAAAAATTATTTAGCTCTCAGACTTGTCTGGACCTCAACGTGCCACTTGTATGGTTGCCAGCAACAGTATGCACAAGGTCCAAGAGGAAAGAGGAAAACGAGGTAGGCTATATACGCCATACAATTTGTGCTTGCACCAGTGACATCATCAAAACATTTTATTGGTAAGCACCAGGGACGGAGTATTCCGTTCCTCATGACCCAGGCTGCTGTCGACCCACTTGAGTGCTTTGTGTTTTAATTTCAGTGACAGCATATTTTGAAATATCTGTAACATATGTCTATAGACCAGTGTCACTGCTGAGTTTCTGTACAAGCCAGTTCTGCCAAGATGACCTGGAAGATGTATGGTATTATTAGGTAATTTACACATTCACAACTTTATATTCTAATTTATTCTAAAAGCATTTGCAATGACTTATAATTCTGCATATAGCTTTCAAAATTTTTGACTGTAAAACAAGCAAACAAAAAAAACCAAATGCATCAGAATGTCTAGGTTCCTGTGAAAGACAAATACAATTCTGAGCTCCCTGGTAGCCAAAGCAAAAAAGGCATCATGATGAATTAGAATATAGAATACTTTCATTATTTAGTTTAAAAAAATTCTAGTGGTTTTAGAGAAAAGCTTTTCCAAAACATGCAGGATCATTTTCAACATGGCTGCAGTTTGATGCAGCCATTAATGAAAATCTGAGGGCGTGATGCTAAAAGTTCTGTGTCATCATAACAAGTATTATCATTGGCATGTTAAGTATATAGGAAGATAAAGTTCCAGGCACATCAATGTCACTAGTGTATGCCCAATTTTGATCTGACACCAAAACAGTTTCTGGAGCCATAACATTTCTTTCAAATTGAACTACCAGGAACAGCTAAAGTAATGGGGAAGACAGGAACCAAGAGGGGAACGAGTATCTTAATTCTGTCCTCATTTTCTTTAGATGGACAAGGAAAAGAAGGGGCACAGTTACCCAGAGATGCCCAACTCTCAAAAATTACACAAAATGAAAATGATATACTTACATCACCCTCCAAACTGAGCTTGCACAGAATTTCATGAACGGTAGACATTTTGAAAGAAGCTGGAAAAAAAGTACAACAAAAAGTCCTTATTACGAAGAGATTCCCTTCCCCTGAAGCACAGTAATTCATTATACTAATCTCTACTTCTTGGACCATTTCACCTGGTGATATTAGAGTAATATTTGCAAACAGATGCAATTCTCATCTTGTGACTCAGAAAGTTAAAGCTGAGAGACGGTTTGCATTGTTTGGGATGGACTACAGAACTGGCTAGTTTTGTTCCTGCTCTGCTCAAAGAGAACTTGGAATGACTGACTTGTAAATACAAAAATCAAAATGCTTCCCAACAGCAGTGTAACTTGTCTAAATAGGATAAGACTGAATCTTTTGGTTCTCCTCAAAAACAGTAATCTTGTCGAACTAGCCATTACGTCAGTATTTTTCACCAGTAATATATTGAAAAGGGTCTGAAAACTATGGATGTGAACTGAAATCAACAGCATTTCCATGGTGGCTCATTCCTAAATAGAGCCCTTTATTACTATCCCTAATTATTCTCTTAGCTCACCAATGATGAGAGGTATTAGAAGATATTAAACTGTTGATGAGAAAGACAACGGACATATCTTCTGATGTTAACTCATCCTATGAAAGAGTAATAATCCTTGTATTTAAGATTCAAAATGGCTGAAATGATGTCATCTTCCAGTTAATACACTTAACCGGGCAGTGATACCACAGCCTAATGAATTGGCTTTCCAGCTTTGCAATCACAGTTCTCGGAATTGATGCACCAACCCCTGCCAAAAAAAGTGCTCAACTGGCAGGAAATTTACCTCAGCTGAGACAAGACAGGTCATTCAGCAGCAGCCTCCCCAAAACAAAGAAAATAGAGCAGAGCTGTGTCCTCAAACAGTGGAAATGACCTCTGAACTACAGCAACTCCTGTTTTGCTCTTTTATTATTATTATTATGTTTTTATATATTTGCACCAGGTCCTAGTCATGGTGTGTGGGATCCCCGATCCTGAGGAATGCAGGATCTTCAGCTGCAGCATGTGAGATCTAGTTCACTGAACAGGGAGAGAACCTGGGCTCCCTGCATCGCAAGTACAGAGTCTTGGCCACTGGACCACCCAGGAAGTCCCTGCTCTTTGTGCTTAATGTTCTTTGATCAAGGAAATGTGCCCATGCAATTTAGCTTTCTGTTTTCTTCCAATAGTTGGCTTAGTTTACATGTTTTCAGACAACTGGCTTGGAGGGACTATTTTGACACAGACATTCTCTCATTTATTAGAAGGCTCTGGACTAGGCAGATTCCAGGCTCTGTGGGGAGTGAGTTATAAGAATGTAAGAGAAGAGGATTTGCCTTTATTTGTGGTTATGGAAATATTTCTGCAAGACTTTCACAATAAACTCTGTTCTACACCAACTCTTCTCTCTCAACTGATGCTTATAGAAACGTTTAAAGCATGGCAAAAAAGAAAGTCACAGCTATTCCAACTCCTCCATTCCCACAACTCTCAGACACCATCACACACACTCCCAATCCCTGCAATGTACCCCACCACTGGGATATAATCCTAATTTGTAAAGTTGTCCTCCATAAATAAACTGTGGTACATCCAGATAATGTAGTATTATTCAGCACTAAAAAGAAATGAGCTATCAAGTCGTGAACAGACACAGAGGTAACAAATGCATATTACTAAGTGAGAAAATCCGTGTGAAAAGGCTACATATTGTATGATTCCAATTATATTACATTCACGAAAAGGCACAACCATGGAGACAGTAAGAGGCTCAGTGGTTGCCAGGGATTAGAGGGTAAGGAGGGAGGGAAGAACTGACGGAGCATAGAAGATTTTTAGGGCCGTGATACAGTGGATACATATTATTATACATCTGTGAAAACCCATAGAATTTATAACACCAAGAGTGAAGCCTAATATAAACTATGGGATTTGAGTGATAATGATGTGTCAATGTAGGTCCAGCAATTAAAACAAATGCACTGCTCTGGTGGGGGATCTTGAGAGTTAGGAGGCTGTGTGTGTAGAGGGGGTGCTGGAAATATACAAACTCTGTACTTTGCACTCAATTTTTCTGTGAACCTATAACAGCCCTCAAAAGTCTACTTTCTTTAAGAGTAGCCAGACTGTCCAAGGGCTTCCCATGTAGCTCAGTTTGGTAAAGAATCTGCCTGCAATGCGGGAGACCTGAGTTCAATCCCTGGGTTGGGAAGATCCCCTGGGGTAGGAAAATGAATACCCACTCCAGTATTTTTGCCTGGAGAATCCCTATAAACAGAGGAGCCTGGTGTACTGCAGTTCATGGGGTTGCAAAGAGTCGGACACGACAAGTGACTAAACACAGCACTCAGCACAGACTGTCCAATATACCAGCCACCAGCCACGTGGCAACCAGACAGCCACCGGCTATCAAACATTAAAAGGTGCTCAGTCCAAACTGAGATGTGCTTAAGTAAGTGTAACGTACACACCAGATTTGGAAGACTTAGTGTGAGAAGGAGAATGTAAAATCTAATAATTCCCAACTTCACCCTGGGCCAAGAAACATTTTATAGGGTCACCTCAGTATCCTGCTGAGATTCACCAAAGCGGAGGTGGACTCCCTAGGACATGGACCACCTGGCCTTGACTCTCGCTCATGGGGCTCAGTAAGAACTGGACTAGGTCTGCAGTGAGGGATAAACTGTTATCCTCTGCCTTGTGGAATTCTAGGCCTCATTGTAAGCAGCTAAGAAATAAAAATGCCAAAACAAAAAGACGACCAGTAAATCAGAACTGTTTCTGGATGGATTTATTAGACCAGGCACTTCACATCAGTTCTGATATTTAGGAATCCGCAGCCACAGAGGCAGGTGAGGTTCTGCCAGGTAGTTCTTTCAAGCTGCCTTTCCAGCTCTGAGCACCAGCCTGGGAGACAGGTCTCACCATGCCCTAGATGGATCCCTTGGTGCTGTACCACAGAACATGTGATTCAATAATCCTTCTCACGCCCACAACACACTGACACAGAAAATCAGATTTTAAAAAGCCCACAGATTTCCCTTCCCATTAACTATCCACAGTCGTACTGCTCTTTCACCAACTCAGTGGCTCTTTCATGCCACTATCAACTACATTCCTCTATTTTATCTTGTCACAACAGTTCAATATCCATCCTTCTGTGATGTTCTCTTACTCCAGCTCCATCCAGCCCTCTGTCTATTCCCTAGCAAAAGTGGACTTGAGGGACTTCCCTGGTGGTCCAATAGTTACTTAAGAACCCACCTTTCAATGCAGCAGTTGTGGGTTCAATCCCTGGTCAGGGAACTAAGATCCTACACATCGGGGGGCATCTAAGCACACACACCACAACTAGGGAAGGCCACATGCTGCGACTACTGAAGCCTGCACGCCACAGGGAAGAATGGGCACAGCCCCCTCCAAAAGAAGAAACAGCGAAGGGACTTGAGCCGAACTGCCCCTTGCTTCCCCTCAAACACACCGTAACTGCTTTAATCCACAGCATCTTGACTCGTGTCTCCCGTCCCACTGTCTTCCCCTTCTCTTCTCCTAGTTACAGACTCTGCCCGTTTCTCAGGTCACTAGCACTTTGGCATATGCTTCAACAGAGTGGCTGCGGCCTCCTCCCTGCAACACTGTCTCCCACCTTTTGGTATCAGAAACACTTTCTGATGCCACTCAGCTTACTTGCTGTGAAACAGTATCCTGAGTTCCTGCCATGCATCACATATTCAAATGGCAACTACATAGTACAATTCAACAAAACGGTCATCTGCTGGACAGAGTCCCGGTTCCCCAACAGATTCAAGAAGGCTCTTCACACTGTAGGTGCTAATGAAACTTTCAGAAACAGTGAATTGATATTTTTGCATAATTAACATTGATATGTTACTATCTACAAGCATTCTGCAGAAAAAGAATATCACAATAACCGAAAAACAAGATCCACGAAGCTTGCTATTTCTCCATGCAACAGTCTTCTGCATCCATACAAATACTTCCTACTTCATGCAAGCTTAACGGCAAAGACATTTTCACCTTAGAAATAAACATGGTCCTAGTTCTTCACTACGGCCAATCCATTTATTTCTTCACCATATCCTGGTCTCCTCACTACATCCAAGATCCTGGCAATGCAAAGTCATTTTGCAGATGACTAATTAATCTCCAGAAGAAACAGCCGGCTTTGCCACTCATAATATTTGTTAAAACATTAGCTTAATATAGTGCATTTGATTAATGAAAAGATGTCAGGGTGCGGCTACCCTTGAAAGTGGAAAGAGAAAGTCTTGGCAGGGCTACTGCAGGTTACAAACACTGGTGACACCCAGGAAATCAATCAACAAGCCCCTAACACACACACACATACACACACACTCTCTCTCTCTCAGCCTGCCCCTCATTAAAAGCTGAGACAGACACACACAAAACTATGTAACACCGACTCCACTTCTGCAGGACTTTTCAGCTCTCTTCCTTTCTCGGCCCAGGAAGACAAGACCAGGTCACCCAGCTAATGATGAAGGGAGGCAGGGGCCCAGGTCCAGGTCCTCAGACTCAAGGGCCCTTTCAGCTTCACCACAGTGGATCTTCATTCCAAGAGGTTAAAAGAGAAGAGAAAGATAAAAGCATGCATGAGGTTGGCTAAATACCTGAGAGGTGACATACTGACTAGTTTGAGAAGGGCAGTCACTCACTCTGGAAGGCTCAAGCCAGAACAACAGGGAAAAGTCGGAGGAGATGAGACGCAGGTGAGTGTTCCAGGGGTGTCAAGCTATAAGGCCAGGTTTAAAACCAGCCACGTCTAATGTGGTGGCATGTGGGGGCCTGAGAGGTAAGTTTCTGGATGGTGCATATTTAAGTGTGGCTGTGGAAAGGGATTTGACCCCAATACTCACAGTATCCATTCACAGTATTTGCTCTGGAGGCTGAATTTTCTTACTGAAACAATAGCTCTGCCTTGGTGTACCTACTGTTAGGACAGTAACTGTCCATACCATCGGGGACAATTCCACCCCTACTGACCACTCAGCACAATGAAAAATTCCTAAGCCCATTATAAGCAGAATCACCACTTCTTTTCTGGCAGATCTCTCTATGGAACATGAAAATGCCATCACTCGTTCCAACACTGCAGCCTCGCCCAGATCTCCAACTGGTTTCAACTTGCAGGAGAGAAAAAAACAAAAATCAGCAAATTCAATCTGTTGATGAGTACCTCCACATAACAGAGAAGGGCTGGGTGACTAGACAAGACTGTTAAAATTACCTTTATCAGGTAAAGTTTTTTAGAAAATAACCAGAGGGGTACAAGGAGACTGACTGAAAGAGCCACACCCATTTCAAACTGGCTTGAAATAACTCACCACTGGGGAGGGAACTCAGACACCCCACCCTAATGAAGGGAACAGACAGTTTACTCTGGCCTTGAAAATATTAATAAATGAGGCTGTTAATTGCCTGACTACCAAAGATTTTAGAGTGCAAAGCTAGACATTAAAGAAAGCTGTGCAGCTGCTGGAAAACAGGCACCTTACATCGAACATAAAGACTATCTTAAGGATAAATTAAGGGTTTATCTTTAAAAAAAAGATTATACTGTACTTCAGTGCTTCACTTTCACAACATAGTTATAAGCCATACAAGCAAAACAGCCTTAAACTCTCCCCTAACCCCCACCCAGTAAAAAGTAAAACAAAGCTTGCAAAAAGGTGGAAAACAAACAAAAAGTAAACTAGAAGTTAGCACTTCAAATAATAAAAACAAGTTCTACTGATATGAATTATGAAGAACCAGATCCAGAAAGCCCAAATAGCAATTTGTACAAACAAACAAAAACACACTGCAACAGGCTCATCTGCACAGCAGAACCTGAGTATAACCCAGCAGTTTCGTGGTCACACCCACTTTTAAAATGTGGAGTGTTGATGTGTTACCGCAAAACACATCCCTAGCAACCATGATGAATCAATCAGGAACTGGATGATACAAAGGATTTTTAAAACCAAAAAAAATGGGTGAGGGTGTGGGGGTGGAGGGCTGGGATTCCCCACCAAGCCCTTGTTTGCAGTCCTGTGTCTACAGGACCAGACTGAAATTTTAAATCAAAAGCAAGGAAAAAAAAAAAAAAAAAGCATGAGTCGGGGGGAAGAGGTGGAGCTCCCACTGTAGTCCACTCTCCACCCCTTCCCCAAACCATTTTTATTTAACAGAACCTTTCTGAAGGCACCCAGTTTTCCCCTCGGTTTTTATGGTCTTGATTAATGTCTGAGTCACAAGCGCAAGTCATTCCCGAGAAATCCTGGAATTCTGCCCAGTGGCCTTGCTCAAACAGAGCAGGATGGACACAGCAGAACTTGCTCTGGCCTGTCCCTTTTGCTGCCTGATCTGAATCAATATTTGTTTGCTAACTTCAGACACAATGCAGCCGCGAGCTCTCAGAGCCTCTCAGTCAATCTTCTGATGCAGGGTTAGAGTAGGCGGAAAGAGACACGCAGAAGAATGATGTCACTTGGCTCCAAGCGCTCTCAGGGTTGAGAAATCAAGGTCTTCACATCTACAACTCAATTTCAGTGTTTTATGGCCCACATATTACATTTCCAGTGGGGCCGTGCTGCTTACAGTAAAAAGTCTACACAGCATTCAAGATTTTCCACACTCTGGACTCTACCTACTTTTCCTTAAATAAAGCACATGCATACACACACACACACACACACACACACACACACACGTACAAACACTCAGCACCAAAGTCTGATTGGACTGGTAATTCTCCAAACACACTCAGTGCTATTCCGTGACCTCCATGTCTGGGTTTTTCAAGTCCCCAGTACTGGGAATGCTCAATGTGGATCAGCTGACATCCTCATGCAACTTCAGGGTACAAAAACTACTGTTAACTTTCTCCTGCACCTCTCCCTGCTCCGGGTTCCTGTCTCTCTTGGCGTGTCTGTGAAGTATCAGAGCTGAGAGTATAAAGTCAGTCTTCCACTCTATTCGCCCCCAGGGTTTCCGTCTTACTCACTGCCATTTCCCTACAGGTCTGAGCATGAGTGCTCAGCACACTGGAGATATTCACTGACATTTTGGTATGTTTTACACACACTGGCTCTTTCCACATTTTGTCCTTTTCCCCTTCCTTTCCAATACACTCTCCTTTCTCAATTTTCTTTCTCTTCCTCAGACTGAATATCTCATATGCAGTTCTAGTTCCACACATAAAGAGCTGGAGGCATCAATTCCCAGCCTCTATTCACATCTTTGTAATGTCCAATAGATCCATTCCGGGGACAGACTCTTTCTCGTGATCTGCAGCTCTTCCCAACTCCCACAGCCCCTCATTTATACCTCATTTAGGCCCCCTGGGTCCTAGCTCTGTCCACAGGACAATGTGGAAAAGTAACCTCCATCTGCCATGGCAAGCAAAGTGGGAAAGGAGGCAGGAGGGAGTAAGGGTTTGCAAGTGGCCTTGGGACTCTGATTTCCTCCGGGCTGGGAGCTGGGTGTGGCAGGGAGACAAAGGGCAGGGCGTCCATGTGACAGGCACTCCCTTGACTCAGAACTTCCGCACCAAGCCTGGGAGGATAACTCAGACCACTTGTATGCTACTGACTTCTCTCTGACAAGACTGAACTAAGATGGTTTAAAAACCTTCAGGCTGTACCCTATGAGAGAGCTTTGGAGGTCATCTCAGTGGACCCACTGAGAAGGGCAAGCCTGGGCACCTCCTGACCCCTTCTGCTGACCTGCTCCCCAGCTAAGTAGATGGGGACCTCATCTGGCAACTGGAGGAGGAAAAAGAGACCTGACAGTGAATGAGTTGGGTAGGGGGGGATCTTTTATTTGGAGACTGCTGTCCTCTGATGTAGCCTACAATGAGAATAGGGTGTGGCACCAAGGGAGAAAAAAAAAAAGGAGGTGGATTCCAGTACGCAAAAAAAAAAAAAAAAAAAAGAGTATTCCATTTCTGTTCTTACAGTCAAATCCAGAAGGCAGGTTAAGTCATGATATCCTGCAACAACACTTTGCCTAGGAGGTTAAACATGAAGCTCAGGTCTGTGGAACAGCTGGATTAAAGAGGAAATGAGCCCCAATCAAGTTTGGAAGCTAATATTAATTTGGGAAAACGTAAAGTTCACAATTAATTACTGCCTATACAATTCACTCATTTTTGTTTTTCTCCTCACTAGATTTAAAACCTAAAGAGCAGAGTGGTGCTCTTTTTCGGCGGGGGGGGGGTGGGGGGGGGTGGGGGGGTGGTGTTCTGTTTTGTTCACTGCTGTATCCCCAAGTGCTTATACTAGCAAGTAGAATATGAAGTGAAAATGAAGTGTTAGTTGCTCAGTCATGTCCTACTCTTTGCGACCCCATGTACTGTAGCCCACCAGGCTCCTCTGTCCATGGGATTCTTCAGGCAAGAATAGTGGAGTGGGTTGCCATTTCCTTCTCCAGGGGATCTTCCTGACCTAGGGATTGAACTCAGTTCTCCTGCATTGCAGGCAGAGTCTTTACCATCTGAGCCACCAGGGAACACAGTAGATGGAACATCTGAGTGGAACATAGTAGACGCTTAATAAATACTGTCGAATAAAGAGGTGTTTAAGGCAGCCCAGGAGAGCCTGGGATGTTCATCTGGCACACCCACCCTCAGTTCGTAAGAAATGCCTCAGCAGGCCCACAGCCCCACACAAAGGAAGGACAAAGGCCAGATTCTAGGCCCATCGGTGCAGGAAGAGCCTACAAACCCCAAAATCAATAACAATGTAGGAGGATATCTACCTTGCCAGGAAAAATACTTAAATTAGAAATCAGTCAGGAAACTAACGGCCATGACTGTAGACATATCAATCGATACAGTATTTTTAATAGCTCAAAGACAGAGGATGTTAAATATTGACACCCCAGTCCCAAACCAAGTTCATGATCAAAGCCAGTGAGTCAGCAGTATTTCCTGGGCATTTACAACAGGCAAGCCGTTTGGCACTACAGGAAATCACAAAATCCAGGCAGTCCTCCAATCATAAAACTCCAACTAAAAAAATTTAGTTTGATGGTCACACCCTTCCATGGCAGATGCAATTTATTTCTGGGGAAAGCCTTGACTTAAGCTTTGAGATAACAGACGGAGTTAGAAGGGAGGAGAGTTCCACAGGCAGCAGTCTTAACACCCCTGACCAGTAAGGACACTGAACCTGGCCTCATGTGAGATCTTCCTTCACACTGCCTGGGTATTATGTGGTCCTCTCATTCCATGGCCTCAAATATTATAAATTAAAATGCTTAGGTTCAAAAAGGTGCCTTGCTATTTTTTAAATAACACAACTCCCCTGAGTTGCTAAGGATTTTAGGACCACCAACCTTCCTAATACTGAATATTAACAAATACGGATTCAGTCTGCTACTCTCCAGCTGGGTAGGTATAGTAAGTACAGTGAAGGAGGAGGAATGGGAGGAATGCATCAGAACTGGATAAGCATGGTCAGGCTTTTGCAATATGTCAGGGAGGAGGATCTCCAAGGAGGCAAGAGGAATACAGAGAAAAGTAGAGATGGTGATAAGGACATAATTACAATTACAATAATGTGATCAAGGCCAGCATTAAAACTAAGAAGACTTCCAGTAAAATATTTCAGTGATTTTTTTTCTTCTTACCTACACATCTTGCCTCCCACTTCCCACCACTCCGAACCCCCAAGCTGGGCCTGTACAATCAGTACTTTCTATGGAAGTGCCTTCTACAACATTGCTTCAGTGCGACAGTGCCTTCTACATTCCAAATGACCAAGGTCCAGACAGGCACAATATGGTACATTTTGGATAGAACCTAGCAAAAGTCAGTATGAGCTCAAAGGTCCAGAACCCTGGACTCCATGACCTTATGGTTCTGGATAAAGACCCAGTAAGTCCCTATGAGGGTACTGCTCTTTTATACACAAATTGAGAATACCTTCCAATAGCTTTAAAATGGCAAACCATAATACAAAAAGAATGATACTGCTTTGGTATGACACAATGCTTTCAGGGTGCTCTACAAATTTATTTTTGAATGAACATGTTTTGGAACCTTTGATAATATCCCTCAGGGGCAATTCTTAAACCACTTTCATCCATAAGGAAACAGATGCCCACTTCCCACCGTCTTAACCGAGCCTTGATGGAAAACAGCCCTCCACGCCAGGCACTAGGGCCCATCTCACAGAGCTACAGGGAGAGGCCTAGGGGGCCACGCCCTGTTCTGTACCCTCTGCCTTTGACTCATTGAAGCATCAGCGCCAGTCAGTCAGTGACAACTCTACCCACAGAACCACGGGGGACACTTCCTTCCTGAAGCAAAAGTGGTCAGGCAAATTGGAAACTCTTCAGACACACGGAAATCAGAAATGCTTTCCTACAGGATAATCTAGACAAAGGAGAAGGAGCTGAGGTTCTTTCGTTCTGTTCTGTTCTATAGGGGCAGGAGGTCGCTGCTAAAAACCCCTACCCCTTATCATCCGTCCAGTTGCTTCCCTCTTGCTGGTTGGCACAAGTTCCACAAATGCACATTTGTTTCAAGTCAAGTTAACTTGCAACAGTTGGGGATCCCTTTCTAGATGGCCGTAAGGCTCGTGTTCAATGCAGAGGGTGCCGCACCCTCCGCTCTCCTCCCGACCCGGGGCTCCTAGGGTGACCACACCCAGCCCCCCGCATCGCCTGGCGCGTCTGGAATGTGGGGCCTCCCTCTGGCCCCCTCCCCGGCGCCACCTCGTCTGGCTTCCTACGTGCACTCGGGAGGGATGCCCAACCCCTCCTTCTGCCTTGCACCCCCCCATGCCGCAGCACACCCGGCGCCCCTCACTCCTGTCCAAACCTCCTCGCCACTAGGCAACCTCCCCGCCGAGCCCCTAGTGCAGACGATCCCTCCGGCCCTCTCCCGGGTCCCCGTCGCCAGAGCTTCTCTTTGCAAGGCTGACTCTTTCCCTGCCTCTCTGCACCGCGCCCCCCCCTACCCCGCCCCCGCTAGCTCGGCGGCCTCGGGCTGTAGCGGATGGGCGGGCGGGCGTCCCGCTTACCTGGGCTGGGCGCAGTGCGCTTTCAGCGTCCCCAGAATCTGAACAGAGCCGGCTGGCCTGGGTGGGGCTTTTATAGTCACCACATCCTCGCGGTGCACTAGAGGCCCGCCCCGCCCCGCCTTCCCTTGCCCCTTCCCCTGCTAGCACCCGGACTTGGGGGTGACTCACCCTTCCCGCCCCGCGCGCCCGCCAGGGCCGCCTCGCCCTGGAACATTCCCTGGGCCGCGCCAGTGGGAGTGGCCCCGCGCCCACTGCCGTACCCTCCGGTAAAGCGCTGCTGAGACTTCCCCGAGGCCTATTAGCGGCCTCTTTTTCCTCTTTCTCTGCTTCTCCAGCGCCACGTCGAGTTCTCAGCCCTGCCTCAGGTTCATATCAGTACAGTTGCAAGACTTTAGTCGACTATGAGGTTGGTTAAGTCATTTTATTTTTAAGGCTTTCGATGCAATGGAAGGAAGAATAGTTCCAAGAAACATAAATCGTGATTCCCCTGAGCTGGGCCGTTGGCATCCAGCCCCCGGTTACCGTCTGCAAACATATTAGCTTAACCTCTGACCGGCCATTCCCGGGAGGAGCGCTGGGACGGGGGAGTTCCGCAGTGTCCTGGCTGGCAAAGGATTCCTCCGCCTTGGGGCGCGTTGGTACACAGGAAGCCACTGTGGCTGTTGGTTAGGGGGTGGGAGGCCGAAGCCAGGAGCAAGATCCCACCCTCCAGCCCGGGGAGGCGCCCTTTTCCCAAACCTCCCGAGACGCCGGGCCTCCCGCGTGTCGGGCAGCTGTGCATGTCCTCCTGGCAGGCAGTCCCAGGCTGGGTGGGACCAGTGGCTTTGAACCTTGAGTTCCAACAAAGAAGTTCCTCCCTTCCGTCTTTCCTAACTGGCTTTTTTTTTTTTTCCCTCTCAACCTCAGCTTGCTGGCTTGGTTTTGCTATTTCTCGCTTGTTTGTTTGTTTTCATTCTCTGCTTCTATGAACCACCGTGGCAGTAAGCACGCAAATGTGATTTTGTGTGTGATTGTGAAAATACTGTACTCACACCTCAAAGTAGCCGGAAAGTTTTGCTAAGAATCCCAAAAATCTCGCTCTGCACCTCTGACTTCTTTCCTTTCACACACGTCACGTAGCTCTTTCACCTGATGCTTCTATCGAGTTTTAATCTCCTGTCTCGCTTAACGTCTGTTTTTACTTTCTAGTTGAGCGTCATTTCATTCCTGGGAATTAAGAAATGGCGAGGCCAAGAAATCATTGCCAAGCTCACAGTCAAGTCCAGACCACAAATGGGGTCTCTAACCACTCAGCCCAGAGCTCACTGTTACCCGTTTCTTCCACTCATAATGAAACATGATAGACACCGTCAGAAGGACAAATAGAAAATAAAGCAATTCTGTTGATACAATCTCTGATTTACATTTGTGTTCAGTTGCTAAGTCGTGTCTGCCTCTTTACCACCCCACCAACTGTAGTCCACCAGGCTCCTCTGTTAATGGGATTTTTAAGCAAGAATACTGGAGTGGGTTGCCATTTTCTTCTTCAGGGGTTCTTCCCCACCCAAAGATCAAACCTGCCTCTCCTTAATTGGCAGGCGGACTCTTTACCACTGAGCCATCAGGGAAGCCCATTTACCTTTCAGTTCAGCTCAGTTCAGTCCCTCAGTCGTGTCCGACTCTTTGCTACCCCATGAATCGCAGCATGCCAGGCCTCCCTGTCCATCACCAACTCCCGGAGTTTACCCAAACTCATGTCCATTGAGTCGGTGATGCTTTCCAGCCATCTCATCCTCTGTCGTCCCCTTCTCCTCCTGCCCCTAATCCTTCCCAGCATCAGAGTCTTTTCAAATGAGTCAACTCTTTGCATGAGGTGGCCAAAGTATTGGGAGTTTCAGCTTCAGCATCAGTCCTTCCAATGAACACCCAGGACTGGTCTGCTTTAGGATGGATTGGTTGGATCTCCTTGCAGTCCAAGGGACTCCCAAGAGTCTTCTCCAATACAGTTCAAAAGCATCAATTCTTCGGCGCTCAGCTTTCTTCACAGTCCAACTCTCACATCCATACATGACCACTGGAAAAACCATAGCCTTGACTAGATGGACCTTTGTTGGCAAAGTAATGTCTCTGCTTTTAAATATGCTATCTAGGTTGGTAATAACTTTCCCTCCAAGGAGTAAGTGTCTTTTAATTTCATGGCTGCAATCACCATCTGCAGTGATTATGGAGCTCCCAAAAATAAAGTCTGACACTGTTTTCACTGTTTCCGCATCTATTTCCCATGAAGTGATGGGACCAGATTCCATGATCTTAGTTTTCTGAGTGTTGAGCTTTAAGCCAACTTTTTCACTCTCCTCTTATAGCTCCTCAATTCAGGCTGAAAGCTTTACAACCAGAAATTGTGTTTTTCTGCCTAATCCCTGAATATTTTGGAACAGAAGGAGAACACAGACTGACAATAATGGTGGGCTGGATCCTGTCTCCCTTCTGTTCTCCCGGCTGGTTGCACAGCCTCTGATTCCCAGTTGTGTTGTGATAGGCACTCTACAGAAGATAAGATTTAATTCAAATCATGTGGAGTACCTAGGAGCCAAGTATCCACAAGAATGCTTTTGCTTATCCAGGGCATCTAGCAAATCCAAACATACAGATCTGTTAAATAGCCAGAGTCAGCTTCATACTACAGAACTTCACACTGGTGTTTTCATAAGAGGAAGCTGTTGCAGGTCATGGATTGCTCTTTCTGAGGAATGTGGGGCCAGTTCTGCCAGTTGAAATGAGCCTTTGAAACTCTGTGCAAAGATCCTTTTTTCTTTCTTTTCCCCCCATGGTTGGAAGAATGTTTACAACAACAAATCTCAGATTATGTCTCTGCTGCTGTGCATTCTGTCCTCCAAAGCCTTGACTTTATTTTGTTCACGCTTCATCTGCTGTACCTCAGCACTACTAACTGTGCCGAGCTAGCTCCAGTACTCTTGCCTGGAAAATCCCATGGACGGAGAAGCCTGGTAGGCTGCAGTCCATGGGGTCACTGAGTCAGACATGACTGAGTGACTTCACTTTCACTTTTCACTTTCATGCATTGGAGAAGGAAATGGCAACCCACTCCAGTGTTCTTGCCTGGAGAATCCCAGGGACGGGGGGAGGGGGGGGCTGTGGGGGGGGAGGCCTGGTGGGCTGCTGTCTATGGGATCACACAGAGTTGAACACGAATGATGTGACTTAGCAGCAGCAGCAGCAGTGACAGGCCGGAGAAGGCAGTGGCAACCCACTCCAGCACTCTTGCCTGGAAAATCCCATAGGTGGAGGAGCCTGGTAGGCTGCAGTCCATAGGGTCACTAAGAGTCAGACATGACTAAGCGGCTTCACTTTCACTTTTCACTTTGCCTGGAGAATCCCAAGGATGGGGTAGCCTAGTGGGCTGCAGGCTATGGGGTCACACAGAGTCAGACACGACTGAAGCAACTTAGCAGCTGCAACAGCTGCAGCAGCAGCAGTGGTAGGCACTCACTAAAACTTAGCAAACAATAGAATTATTCACCCAATAATAGAATGTTAGAGCAGAGAGGGGCCTTAACAGGCTTCTTATCCAGTCCTTGATTTTTATAGATGTAGAAACTGGAGCCCAAATAAAGTCTCCTGCCCAGTCCAGAGATGGAAAAATGCACTCAAGTTACTTATTGCAGTTTAACAAATTACCACCAAAACTTAGTGGTTCAAACATAAATAAAACCGTTTACTCATGATTTTGCAATGTGGACAGGACTCGGGGACAGCTAGTCTCTTCTCAGTAATGTTGGGTGGGGCTGCTCAACTGGGGTTGCAGGATGGAAAGGCATTTCACTCATTTGTCTGATGCCTCCACTGGGGTTGCTGGACTGCCTGGGAGCAGGCTGGATCTCTTTGTCCTTTGGACTGTCATCTGCCAGGTCCTCCTCTACACCAGGATAGTAAGGGCAGCCGGCTCTCAACAAGCAAAAGCTGGAGCTGCCAGGCCTCTTAGCTTGTGGGCTACCCTAAAACAGCCTGGATTGGTTTTGTGGGCTGTAGTTTGCTGATCTTCACTTTAATCTGTCATCTGATCGGTCTTTGGCTTTGCCTTCTGGCCTCTTGATTCCACTCTCTGAGATGTCTTTCCTTTCCCTTAAGAATGGTCCATATTTGTTCCAATCTGCGTCGTTAGTAGAGACTCGAAGGCCCAGAAACTTCTTTTCCTTTTTGAACTGTTTCTGTGTCCAACCTGGCAGTCCTTTCATTAACATAATTATCTTTAAAATTCTGTGGGCTTTCTATACATCTTATTGAGGTTCCTTCTGTGCTCCAAAATTTATATCCGATGGAATTTTTCTCAAAACTTTTGAGGAATTTCTGTAAATTTTAATGAGGCTTAACATCCAAATGTTCCAAAATTCACATTGATTATTCATATTGATTATCCTTTCTAAAAAAGATCTGAGTTTGTCAAGCTGGAACAATGCACTTAAGATTCTCAGAAGCCCTGAGATGGCCTTCAAAGTACCACATTAAATCTTTCTGGAATCTTAAAAATAAATAAAAGGGACTTCTCTGGTGGTGCAGTGGATGGGAATCTGCCTGCCAATGCAGGGAATCTGGGTTCCATTCCTGGTCTGGGAAGGTCCTTCATGCCTGGAGCAGCTAAGCCTGTGCACCATAACTCCTTAGCTTACACTCTAGAGCCTCGGAGCCGCAACTACTGAGCCTGCAAACCACAAGTACTGAAGCCTGTGCTGTGCAACAGGAAAAGCCACTGCAAGGAAGCCCCCACTTGTCACAACTAGGGAAAGACTGTGCAAAGCAACAAAGATCCAGTGAAGTAAAAAATAAATTTTTTTGAAAAAAAATTAAAAAAAAAAAAAAGATTTTGCAACCACACATGATTTGATCTTTATCCTGGGGCCATTTCTTATTTTCCAAATCTTTCTTCGGCTAGAATTCTGCTTAAAAACCAAACGTATGTTTACTTAGTACTTTTTTTTTCTTTTTCACTTTATCATACACAGCTAAAAGAAGACCACTGGCATTTTCAGCATTCTGCCTGGAAATCTCCTTGGCTAGATTCATAAGTTCATTAGGCACATTTTCTATCACTTGTGTTACCACAGGCAACAGTAACATTAAACATTCTGCCAACACATAACCTGGGCTGCCTTTTTTCCAATCTTCCATGGCAATTTCCTTACCACTTTTCCAAGCTCCAGTAACAGTCTTCTCTCTAGTTACCGTCTGGAAGTAGAGTCCATGTCACACATTTTAGGTTTTTCCTACAGCAACACTTCATGTCCACATTCTAATTTCTGTTTCAGTCTCCTGTTACTAGGAAATAAGCCCACTTCCAAATATCAGAAACTTAGAACAGCAACAAATGTATTTGTTCCAATTCTATGAAGGGCACAGTTCATGGAATCAGCTCATCTCTGGTCTATTTAGTGTTGTTTGCTGCTGCTAAGTCACTTCAGTCCTGTCTGACTCTGTGCAACCTCATAGACAGCAGCCCACCAGGCCTCCCCCCCCCCCCCCCCGCCCCGTCCCTGGGATTCTCCAGGCAAGAACACTGGAGTGGGTTGCCATTTCCTTCTCCAATGCATGAAAGTGAAAAGTGAAAGGGAAGTCGCTCAGTCGTGTCTGACCCTTAGCATGGACTGCAGCCTATCAGGCTTCTCCATCCATGGGATTTTCCAGGCAAGAATACTGGAGTTGTTTAGGGAGACTCAAATGAAGGTGGAAGATCCATAAGGGCCTCCCTCCAGCAGAGTAGTTATTGACCTTCAAAGGAGTGAAAGTGGAAGCTACCAGGCCCAGAAGTGAAACAGTGGCACTTCCCTGCATCCCATTGATCAAGGGAAGTGATATAACCCAGATTCAAGGTAAGGGGAAATAATTTCCACCTTTTCATAAAGGGAGTGATATATGTTTCAGTTCAGTTCAGTCGCTCAGTTGTGTCCGACTCTTTGTGACCCCATGAATCGCAGCACGCCAGGCCTCCCTGTCCATCACCAACTCCCAGAGTTCACTCAGACTCACGTCCATCGAGTCAGTGATGCCCATCCAGCCATCTCATCCTCGGTCTCCCTCTTCTCCTCCTGCCCCCAATCCCTCCCAGCATCAGAGTCTTTTCCAATGAGTCAACTCTTGGCATGAGGTGGCCAAAGTACTGGAGCTTCAGCGTTAGCATCATTCCTTCCAAAGAAATCCCAGGGTTGATCTCCTTCAGAATGGACTGGTTGGATCTCCTTGCAATCCAAAGGACTCTCAAGAGTCTTCTCCAACACCACAGTTCAAAAGCATCAATTCTTTGGCGTTCAGCTTTCTTCACAGTCCAACTCTCACATCCATACATGACCACTGGAAAAACCATAGCCTTGACTAGACGGACCTTAGTCGGCAAAGTAATGTCTCTGCTTTTGAATATGCTGTCTAGGTTGGTCATAACTTTTCTTCCAAGGAGTAAGCGTCTTTTAATTTCATGGCTGCAATCACCATCTGCAGTGATTTTGGAGCCCCAAAAAATAAAGTCTGACACTGTTTCCACTGTTTTTCCATCTATTTCACATGGAGTGATGGGACCGGATGCCATGATCTTCGTTTTCTGAATGTTGAGCTTTAAGCCAACTTTTTCACTCTCCTCTTTCACTTTCATCAAGAGGCCCTTTAGTTCCTCTTCACTTTCTGTCATAAGGGTGGTGTCATCTGCATATCTGAGGTTATTGATATTTCTCCCGGCAGTCTTGATTCTAGCTTGTGCTTCTTCCAGTCCAGCGTTTCTCATAATGTACTCTGCATATAAGTTAAATAAGCAGGGTGACAATATACAGCCTTGATGTATTCCTTTTCCTATTTGCAACCAGTCTGTTGTTCCATGTCCGGTTCTAACTATTACTTCCTGACCTGCATACAGATTTCTCAAGAGGCAGGTTAGGTGGTCTGGTATTCCCATCTCTTTCAGGATTTTGCACAGTTTATTGTGATCCACACAGTCAAAGGCTTTGGCATAGTCAATAAAGCAGAAATAGATGTTTTTTGGAACTCTCTTGCTTTTTCCATGATCTAGCAGATGTTGGCAATTTGATCTCTGGTTCCTCTGCCTTTTCTAAAACCAGCGTGAACATCAGGAAGTTCACGGTTCACGTATTGCTGAAGCCTGTCTTGGAGAATTTTGAGCATTACTTTACTAGTGTGTGAGATGAGTGCAATTGTGCGGTAGTTTGAGCATTCTTTGGCATTGCCTTTCTTTGGGATTGGAATGAAAACTGACCTTTTCCAGTCCTGTGGCCACTGCTGAGTTTTCCCAATTTGCTGGCATATTGACTGCAGCACTTTCACAGCATCATCTTTCAGGATTTGTAATAGCTCTACTGGATGAGTGAAAGAAATTGTTGGCAACCACTTTTGCACACAATCCACCACAATCCTTAAACTAGTAAGTGGCAGAACTAAATCCACTGCTTTTTCCAACATACCATCTCTCTCACACACCACCACTGCTTCAGTAAGAAGCAGGCTGTCTCTCAGTCCTGTACATTATATGGTTTAGAGTTTCACTAACCATAAAGCTGTTCTTACCTTGAAACTTGTTATACACAATCAGTATATAATAATGTATTATATTTGAAGACATGGCCAGAAGAAGAAAAACACCTATTTGGAAAACCTGATATCCAGAATATCAGAATATTCAGATATCAGATATATCAGATATCAGAGTTCTAGAAAGAAAAATAGGGAAAATGAAGGGGAGAACATCACCAAAACATAACTGAGGACAATTTTCTAGAACTGAAGGCTATGAGGCTTTAGACTGGAAAAACCACAAGTAATGGAAAAACAAACCCAAGATACATTATCGTGAAATTTCAGAACACTGAGCGGGGCCAGGGGAAAGATCCTAAAAGATTTCAGAGAGATTTAAAAAACGACTCATTTATGAAGGGTAAGAAAGAAAACTGGCATGATACTCAAGACTCAGATCTTAGTTTCCAAATACTATTCCCAGTAAATAAACCAGTTCTTAAAGCAATGGCTGGATCCAGAGGTAGAACACAAAAAATCTGTGGTGAGCTTTGTGCTAAATGACACAAGAGACAATTTAAAGGAGTTCTCACTGGTTAAAACTGAGGGTAATTTGAGGATCATATTGAATAGTGATAGGAACTGATGATACACATTGAATAATCTAGTAGTAAAATAGAAAATACAGGAGTGGACAGGAGAAGTTCTTAATTAGATAAGAATGCTAACTGATAAATGTATCAGGAAAGATAAATACAAAAAAAATCATTATTATGCAACTAGAATTCCATACCCAGGCACACTATAAATCAAGAATGGACTTCCCTGCTGGCACAGTGGATAAGAATCCACCTGCCAGTGTAGGCAACATAAGTTAGATTCCTGGTGTAGGAAGATTACAAATGTGATGGAACAACTAAGCCCATGTACCACAGCTACTGAAGCCCATGTGCCTGGAGTCCATGCTTCACAACAAGAGAAGCTACTGCAATGAGAAGTCTGAGCACTGCAACAAAGAGTAGCTCCAGCTCACCACAACTAAGAAAGCGTGCACACAGCAACAAAGACCTAGCATAACCAAAAATACATAAATTAATTTTTAAAAGAATGTTTCATCATTAACACTTTTCAAAAATATTGTTTATGCCTCTGTGCCCTGTGTTAATTTCCTAAGACTGCTGTGAACAAACTGCAACAACCTGGTGGCTTAAAAGAACAGAAAAGTATTCTCTTACAGTTCTTGAAGCCAGAAGTATGAAACTGAGGTACCTGCAGGGCCACACTCCCTCCAGAGGCTCTAGAGCAGAACTCTTGTCTCTTGTGGCTCCAGTCATTCGATGTGGCTGCATACTCTAATCTCTTCCTCCAACTTCTCAAGGCCCTCTTCTCTGTTCCCGTGTCTTCTCCTCTTCTGTCTTTCAGAAGAACACTTCTCACTGGATTTAGGATCAATCTAGATTCAGTTCAGTTCAGTCGCTCAGTCATGTCCTACTCTTTGCGACCCTATGGACTGCAGCATGCCAGGCCTCCCCGTCCATCACCAACTCCCAGAGTTTACTCAAACTCATGTCCATTGAGTTGGTGATGTCCTTCAACCATCTTATCCTCTGTCGTCCTCTTCTCTTTCTACCTTCAATCTTTCCCAGCATCAGGGTCTTTTCCAATGAGTCAGCTCTTTGCATCGGGTGACCAAAGTACTGGAGTTTCAGCTTCAACATCAGTCCTTCCAGTGAACATTCAGGACTGATTTCCTTCAGGATGGACTGGTTGGATCTCCTTGCAGTCCAAGGGACTCTCAAGAGTCTTCTCCAACACCACAGTTCAAAAGCATCAATTCTTCGGTACTCAGCTTTCTTTATAGTCCAACTCTCACATCCATGCATGACCCCTGGAAAAACCATAGCCTTGACTAGACGGACTGTTGTTGGCAAAGTAATGTCTCTGCTTTTTAATATGCTGTCTAGATAACTGAGGATAATCTTTCTTCACATCTGTAACTTATCTTCAGATCTGTAACTTAATTATATCTGCAAAGACTCTTTTTTCCCAACAAGGAAATATTCACAGATTCTAAGACTGAGGATGTAGACATAGCTTTAGGGCACCACCATTCATCCCACTATACACCCTAATCTCAGGAGACTTGTGAATGGTGTACTTCACCAAAACAAGAGAATAAAGCAAAATTACGAAGCAGTGGATTCAGAAAACAAGGGATTCAATGCAAAAATAAGTGAGCAGAATTCCCAGAATGATGGGGAGGAGAGAACTTGGAATGAGAGCTGTGCAGCAGGCATTCAGGGCAACCAGTGTAGCTTGGAGAAGGGGACTAATGGCTCTAGCACACGTGCCTTGGAAACAGCAGGAGGAAGCAATTACCACAGGGGTTTTAAGTTACTGGGAAGAAATTAACAGCTCTATTGGACGGCTTTGGAATGACTTTGTGAGCATGATAAGGAAAACTATCAATGAAAAGCTCTGGGAAAACAAAAACTTGTTGCAGCATGCTATAAACTGAATGTTTATATCCCACCCATGATTCATATCTTGAAATCTAACCCTCTACATGAGGGTATTTAGAAATGGGGCTTTTGGGAAGTGAATAGGTCATGAAAGCAGAACACTCATATGAGATTAGTACTTTTATAAAAGAGCCCAGGGAATTCCCTGTTGGTCCAGTGGTTAGGACTCTGTGTTGTTACTGCTGAGGGCCTGGGTTCAAAATCCCAGCTCAGGAAACTAAAATCCCAAAAGCCACGTGGGTCCTCATCAGATCTTGATCTTGGACTTATCCATCTCCAGAGCTATGAGAAATTTGTGGCAGTTTGCTGTGATAGCCTAAATGGACTAAGACACACATATTATATTCTCCAAAGACGACCCATCCCAGATGCTCCTCCAGAATTCTACCACTTTTCCCTCAAGAGGAGGAGGATATGCCCAGTTCCCTTGAATCTCATGACCTGTTGTGAATTATCTGACCAACAGAACACAGCATAAGTCATGCTGTGTGCCTTCTGAGGCTAGATCATAATTGCATTTCTGCTTTGTTTACTTGGGACATTTGCCTTGGAATCCAGTCACCATTCTGTGAGGAAGCGCAAGCAGCCTATGGAGAGGTTCCAAAGTCTACGGCTGACAGCCAGTACCAAACTGACATAAAGCCATCTTAAAAGTGGGCCATGCCAGAAGCAGGGCACTCAAAAGCTGGGGCTCCAGAACAACCCAGAGGGATGGGGTGGGGTGGGAAGGAGATGGGGGGACACATGTTCACCCATGGCTGATTCATGTCAATGTATGGCAAAAACCATCAATTATCCTCCAATTAAATTAAAAAAAATTTTTAAAGCAGACCATGCCAACTGAAGCTGAGTAGAGACAAGCCTCTTCCACCAAGCTCTGTCCAAACTGCAAATGAGTAAGCAAAACAAATGACTGTTTTAAGAAACTAAATTTGGAGGTGGTTAGTTATTAATATACCGCCAAAAAGAGTTGCAGTGAGAAGATAATGAAAACATAACACATTATGTTACGCTCAGGTTATGTTTCTGTAATTGTAATTCTATAAACAACATTAGAGAAAATAATGTAATCATTTGTGTGTATATCATAGGTAAGGATTAAAATATCTCTTTTCATTAAAACATAATAAATGCTACTTAAAACTGAAAAATTAAGAAACAGTGGAATGTTATTCAGAAATAAATTGGTGAAACTCCACAAGAAATAGCTGCAAATGCTGAAAATATTTGGCTTCTTGGAGCAGAAATTTTGAGTACTGTGGATGAGGGTGAGTAATTGCTGTGTGTGTGTGTGTGTGTGTGTATATGTGTGCTGTCACAGAAGATCCAAATTCCTGACTTCATTCTGATTATTTTCTTTAGCAACCCTTTTCTTTAAAGTGGACACAGCAATATACTCAGCTAAAAGATTGCAATTTTCAGCTTCAAGAAAATCTCCTTAAAAAGAAAACAGCAGTTGACATGGGCTTTTGGTTTGTTTGGTCTGGTTAGTAACTTTTACCCTGAAATCCCCTTTCCTCCCTACTTCCTTTGCCTAATACTTGCTGTGATGTCTGGAGCTCTTGCAGTTACTATGGGCGCTGAGAAAAACTGGAAGATGAAAACTAGGCACAAAGGATGGAGAACAAAAAACTTGAGCATGAAAACGAAAGCATAGGGCAAAACATCAAGAGGAGACTGTTTTCCTGATGATCGTTAAGCCATGAGCTCAATCCTGGACTGCTCTCCTCCAGATTTCTTTTACATGAAAGAAAAGAATTAATTTGTACCTTAAAGTACTTGCATTCAGTCTCTGTTACTAAAGATAAGCTGAACACTAACTTATATAGAATTATATAGAATTCTTGTGTAAATATGTGCCTTGTACAACTATTCTCTTGTATAACTTAGCTGAAGATAAAAATTAGAAGTGGAGGGAAGATGAAAGGAAGAGGGAGAGAGGGAAGGAAGGAAAGGGGAAGGAAAGAAAGAGGAGAATCAGAGCGAATGAGTCAGTGAACAAGAATGGGGCTTGGAGTGAACCCAGTCCTGGGGTCTTGTTCTGTCTGCTTCTTTGACAACCTTAGTTTTCTCACTTGTGATACTGCAAGACAAATGTAAAGATTAGACAAAGTACTAAAAAGTGCCTAATGTATTGTACTGTTGCAAAAAAAAAAGGGGGGGGGGCGGTATTTCACTGGCTTTTTGAGTTCTTCCAGCATCTAGCCCTGTTGAATTCATGGTAAGTCTTCAAGAAACTCGTGTTGAATTAAGGTGCTTTCAGTGTGGACAAACCACAATTTGTTTTGAGATATTTTTCAGGGAAATGTATGCCTCTTTTTCCCAGTTGTAACATATACTTTTGGTCTCAGCTCATTCTATACAAGGCATCCAGAAAAGCTTTCTAAGAAATAGTTCTGATTACATGACCCCTCTCTGGAAATCCTTCTTGCTCCCCCACATCTTTCCCTTCACTCCCACTCTGCACCCCTGCCAATCACACTCATGCCTCCATAGGCCTTTCTTCAGACTGTTTCCCTGCCCTTTCCCACTCTCCTCGAGACTGAGTTTCTTTTCCCTCAAGCCTCAGAGCAACTACTTTCTCATGAAGGAAAACCTTTCCCAAGCCCTTCAGGTAGATCTGGCTGTAATCTGTTTCTCTTGATATTTTTGCGTCCCTCTCCTCTCTCAGTTATCACTTTGTATTGCTATTCTTTTATTTGTTGGTCTCTGCAACTAGCCGGGAGCTCCTTGAGGACAGGTTTTTGGTTGTGCTGACATTGTCTTTACCCAGTACCTGCTGTTATTGTATTTCTCTCCACAAACACATTACTTTGTTCTATTCAAACTTAAACATATCTGTTAAATATTAATGGGCTGTTAGTATCCAGAGAGGCTGGAAATGGCTGAAATAGGAATTCTTAAATGTTATCAGTGAGAAGGCAATTTAGGAGTATCTATTAATATTAAAATTGTTCATACTAGGGAATTCCCTTGTGGCCCAGTGGTTAAGACTCTGTGCTTCCAATGCAGGGGGCGTGGGTCTGATTCCTGGTCAGGGAATTAAGATCCAACACGTGCTGTGGCCAAAAATAAATAAAATTTTTAAAATTAAAAAAAAAAAACGTCGTGGGGGCCCAGTGGTTAAGAATCTGCCTTGCAATGCAGGGGACAGATTCATTCCCTGATCAGAAACTAAGATCCCACATGCCACAGAGCTACTGAGCTCGCATACCACCACTCAAGAGTCTGCACGCAGCAACGAAAGATCCCGCAAGAAGCAATGAAGACCCCCACATGCCACAACCAAGACCCGAAGCAGCCAAATAAATAAATAAAATATTTTTTTAAATGTTCATACCCTTTGACTGAGTGATTTTGCTGCAAGAAAGCTATCCTGAAAAGGGTGTGTCATATATGATCACAACATGTGTGTGTAAGGATTTTTATTGTAGCGTTAAAAGACTGATATACCCTAAATGCTTATCAGTCAGGCTAAATTAAAATTATAAAATATCTATATCATCAACTGAAGCTGGAATAGATCAATATGGACAGTTTTCAAAAATATAGAGTAGGGACTTCCCTGGTGGCCCTACTCTAGGCTAAAGCTAGCCTACTCAGTGGTTAAAGCTCCCTGCTCCCATTGCTGGGGGCCTGGGTTCAATCCCTAGTCAGGGAACTAGATCCTGCCTGCAGAAGCAAAAATCAAAGATCCTGCATGCCTCAACTAAGATACGGTACAGCCAAATAAATAAATTTTTTTTTAATTTAAAAAATATAGAGTAAAACAAGAGAAAGCAGAATGTCAGTGTAGCCTGTGTCTTGTTGGCATGCTAAGTTACAATACTAATATATAAAACATTATAAAAACAGATTTGGCTATAAACATCCACCCTATCGTGATGATTCTTACATTAAATTGCTGAGATATTGGGATGCTTCCTGAGCCATCATAGTAGCATCTTAGTTCTTACCTCAGCACATTTTGCTGCATTTTTATGGTTTGGCAAGTCAGAGGATAAATATTTCAAATTCTCCCAGCCTCTATCATTCCTTCAAGCAGTATTTTCCACAGAATGTTGCACAACATATATACAAGTATTTAGGTGCCAAGTGTCTGGAATGATCTTAATTCTATAATAAAGAAGGTATCTTTTAGTCATAAGAGTTTGCTCAAAATAGTATTCTTCATAAAATAAAATGTTTAGTGAGTATAAAAACATAGAGGTAGCTACACCTTGAACATTTTCATCTTTATTAAATATCTACTAGATACTTTTTTGAGTGTTTTGACTATTTTTAAACTTTAAAGACCTTATGATTTGTGAGTTAAAAAGTAAATTAGATTAATAATACTAATTTTGAGTATTTATATTAATAGTTATATATGTACATTTATATATTTACATATGTGTGTAAGTGTATATATATATTGGAAGGATATACACCAAGCTGATACTGGCTAGCTCTTGGGAAAGAAGAAAATTGGTGTATATGTGTAAAGGATAATGCTCACCTTTTATTTTATATACTTCTTTATATTACTTGATTTTTGTTAATAATGAATATATGTTACTTCTTTACATAGAAAAAATAAATATAGCTAGTGAAAAGAGGGCTTCCTTCTTTAAAGGAAGATTAAGATTATGACACATTAAGATTATGACAGTCTGTGCCAGGCTTCAGGGAAAACTTCCATCTTCTTGATGGTATGTTTCAAATATATTCAAGAAAATACAATTAAAAAACAATAGAGTAAAAGTTATATCACAGCACCCTCTGTGAAAAACTCAATCTGTGAGAAAACCATCTAGTAAAATTTCATTTGATTTTGATTCTTCTGATCATAATTTATGATAATACAACCTATGCAGGGCCAGTGCTTACATAGTTCATATACTATACAGAAATAAAAAGGTTTGCTAAACAAATTGATGTAATAAATAAGATATATTGTGGCATAAGGTTTGTGGATGGGTAGAGTAGACTTCTTTATTCAGATAACCTTTGTCTTACTTGTAGTACTTTATCTCAGGGCACCATGACTGCTTATGTATCAAGCTGTACCATCAGACTGGGAGCTCCCTATTCATCTTTGCACCTCCAGCACCTGATCCAGCGTGGGCACATGACAGGCTCGCCATCTTACAAGGTCTGAGTTTGCCAGACTCTTCTCTATTGCTGAAAGTGAAAGTGAAGTCGCTCAGTTGTGTCTGACTCTTTGCGACCCCATGGACTGTAGTCTACCAGGCTCCTCTGTCCATGCGATTTTCCAGGCAGTAGTACCGGAGTGGATTGCCATTTCCTTCTCCAGAGGATCTTCCCGACCCAGGGATCGAACCCGGGTCTCCCACATTGTAGACAGACGCTTTACTGTCTGAGCCACCAGGGAAGTCTCTACTGCTGAGTCCTGTGCTAATCATCATCAACCTCAGGAGGAGGAGGAGGAAGAGGTTCTGGTCCTAGTTCTGATCCTAACTGAGTTTACTTGAACAAATCATCCAGGATCTATGATTCTGTTTCTTACCTGGAAAACAAAATGAGGCACTTTGACTAGAAAATCTTCAAATGCTTTTAACTCTAAAACTCAATCTTTAATATGCAAATGTAACTGATTTAGGCACATTAAAGTATATAAGCACATGGATGTTACTAAACAGAAATAGGTCTTATCTATTCATTAAAACAGACCCAATAGGATTTCTAAATGGAAATATTTTGAACAACAAAATTACACCTCTTTACAAAGAGATCAATAGATCATTTTTTATCGAATACAATTGGCCACCTTCTTTCTCTGCATTTCATTTTTGTCCAAATTAGGAAAGTGTACCCCTTGTGCAACTGAATATATTCACATAAAGTTGTTTTAATTCAGATCTTTGAGTCATGGGACCCCAGCATGTTTTTCATCCCTAAGTTATTCAAATGTAAAGCTGTGACTGAGAAACATCAATTTAAAGTGAAATAAAGCTGTTGGGATATTATCAAAATAAAATGAACTAACAGGCCAACTGTTGAATCTCTCTCATGTTGCAAAGGACTTTAGATTTTTAATAACCTGAACCTGTGATAACATACTTAGGTAACTTAAGTATGGGACATTACACTGGGCATATTCAGATGCTATCAGCACTGATAAGGTTCAGAGTCCTTCCCATTTTGTAAGGGGACACTGGCAAACAGCAAGCAGTATGAAGCTGACTTTGCAACCCAAGAGGCCAAAGCTGGTGCAGGGATGCTATAGAAGGATGTTGGAAGCTAGGAGAGAACTAAGCTAGGTATCAAGGGAAGAGCTAAGGACATTATGATCTTTTAAACATTTCAAAGGACAAAAAGCAAAGATGAAATCAAGGTTATGTAGCTGGAACAACACAGAAGCAAACAGAAGGAGAGAAGGAGCCTGGCAGACGAGCTCCAGGTGAGCTGAAGTGGCATCTTGCCACACTTGCCTCTGTGGCCCACGGATGTGTGATACCTGGTGGTCAGGCTTGGTTGATGTGAAGGGCAGACATAGACGCTGAATCATCTCTCCCACTGCTTCAACCAACAATGCAAAAAAAGAAGACAAAAAGGAGAGGAGAGGAAGAAGATGACGGTGGAGGAGCGCACTGTGAGGGAGAATACTGTGGCACGGGGGAAAGGGCTGACAGTCAGCACGCCTGATCTTGGCACACCTGCCACCACTCACCAGCTCCACCTGAGTCTCTGCACCTGGGAACTAGGCATTTTAGCCCGGATCTTCAGTGAGGCTCTCGCTAGCTCTTAAATTTGTAAGACCTAGTTAAAAATACGCCAGTACTCTGACCTGGAAAATCCCATGGACGGAGGGGCCTGGTGGGCTGCAGTCCATGGGGTCGCTAGGAGTCGGAGACGACTGAGCGACTTCACTTTCACTTTTCACTTTCATGCATTGGAGAAGGAAATGGCAACCCACTCCAGTGTTTTTGCCTGGAGAATCCCAGGGATGGGGGGGCCTGGTGGGCTGCTGTCTATGGGGTCACACAGAGTCGGACACGACTGAAGCGACTTAGCAGCAGCAGCAGCAGTTAAAAACAGAGTTTAAAATTCTTTAAGACTCCATTAAAACAATCAGTGAAAGATTCATAATCTGACTTTATTACTCAAGCAGCAGGATTTTAGTTTGACTCCTTAACACTTTGGCAACTGGTTGTCCATGGGCCCTTGATAAGAATTCCTGATTGCTTTCTAACAGGGTGGATCTCAGGACTGTGTTAGAAGCAAAAGGCAAACAGATGGGTGGGCTGCTCTAAACAGCTCTAGTTGCACTTTTTTTCCTTTTCTTTTTTCAAATGAGAAGTTAGTCTTCCCCAAATCCCAATGCTCCACTCCCTAATTTGGAGATGAACCAGATGATTTCACTGGTCTTTCCCTTCTCTGGTTTCTGTGACTCATCAACTATAGCAACCAGGGTGGGGTTAAAATAAACAATGCTAATGCTCAGGTTATGCTGTAGCTCAAAAGGAAGGAATCTGAGAAAAACTGTTAGGATAGTCAAAGAATGAAAAAAAATAGGACTCATAATACTCCTAACTCATTCATCTTTCCCAGGAGATCATCCTATATCCAGTGCCCCTATTTTTCTTCTTTAATTAACAGCTACATGAATGTTTTGTTTATTGATGTGTATATTTTTCTATGAAAACTGGTAAAATGGTTAATGTAGTACAGAGAATGAAACACAATAACTCCAATTTCAAGATCTGGTGGAGGTAAATGAATAATTGTAATTTCACAAATGTATCAGAGATGAAATCAAAGTGCTAGGGAAGCCCAGGAGCAGTTAACCTTAGAGAAAGGAAGTGAGATAGTCCCTCTTGACCAATGCATTCAAGGTTACTCATAGCTATTAATACTTGAAGTCATTGTGAAATCATAAAAGAGGAAATGTAACATATACCAAAGTATTCCATATCCATGTGAAGGATCATAGTAGAGAGACATAGCTGTTAATTCTTAAAAAAATCATTCCATTACAAAAAAAGGTACAGAGGATTGGTCACTGGAGAAGGTGTGTCTACTTATTTAATGCCACTATTGTGAAAACTGTGGAAATATTTTTGACAATTCTTCACTTAAGTATTTCCCTCAGAGCCCAAGGCAAATCCTGGTCACTTGAGAGAAGTTTTCAGGAACAGCTAAAGGTCACTTTGAGACAAGGCTCATGACTCAGAGAGTAAAGGAGAGCAGAAGATACTGCCAACAGGGATTAAAAATGCATGAAGGGGTGATCAGGTACTTGTTTGATCACATTGTTCAATGGATGAGTAGTATCTTTTTTTTTTTTTTTCTAGTTTTAAGGAAATTGATTGTTCTGATATGAGGTCTGAAGTCAGCCCAATGAGGTTTTCAGAGTTTTTGAGATACTAAATATTCGCAGTTATATAACGCTATTTAAAAGTGGTTTCTTTCTTTTTTTTTGGTGAAAATGTCCAAAAATATAGTGGACTGAAATGTAATCTTCAATAATGACATAAATGAGGACTGAGGTATTTATATACCAACAAAAATTCTCAAAAACCCAATACTCCCACGGGCAAAGGAATGGTCAGGTTTGCTGCAGTTTCCAATGAATGACATCAGCTTCCTGTAAGTCTCCATCAAAATGAATTCAGTTAATACTGTTAATTTCTATTCCCTTCCAGAGCCTGTGGTATTCATGTGGGCATTCTGGAGAGCTGCAGCAAACTTAAGAAGGAAACTCAGACAGCTGAAGAGGAAAAGGATAAGGCACAGAGTTAGCGGATAGAGATCAGTCCAGAGACCTCCACCAGTCAGTCCTTACAAAGGTTGACCACTCACCTGGAGCTGCAATTATTCATCCTTCATAAACAGAGATCATTTCTCAGAATTGTTAACATTGCTTCTGTTAGTCTTTAAACAAAGCGGTCTGTTTATAAGTTAGGAACATTTTTTAAAAAGTCATTCACCTTGTATTGTTTAAAAAAAAACAACGAAGTCTGCACACACTCAATACTAAACTGAAAAGGAATGGAGAGGAGATGGAGGTATAGCCTGAGACCCACATGGGTTTTTAACTGGCTAAGTTCAATTTTCTCTTTCAAGGCTGTAGTAGCCATTTAAAATATTTAAACATTAACACAAATATCACACAAACATCAAAAAGTTCTGGGGAGGAGGTCATGCCATTACTCACCCAAATGCTCAAGTCTCTGAGGGAGGGCAACTTGGGTTTCAGCTTGGGCTCAGCTGCTGGGCTCACTTTTTCTTTTTTGCTTTTCTAGACGCCAGAGTCCAAGCATTAAAAGGTAAGGAGTCCAGTGAGATAAAAGTAACATTTAAAGAGTTAACCATTCTTTTTTAAGTGACCTTCTTGGGAGGATACCAACTCCCCCCGCCCCCCGCCCCCTGCCCCGATTTAGAATCCACTTCCAAATGATACAACTGGAATTTAATTCCCCAAAGGACAACTTTTGCAAAGGAACCTTTATCCCATTTAGCATAGCTTTGAGCTCTAGAGGAAGGAGAGCCATGTGACTTACCTTGCATGAGGATCTGTAGTACTGATTACCACCAGCTGTGATACGTCCAACTCCAGTAGACTTAAGATCTGCATTGTCTATATCACTGGCTTGGCCACATCGTTACATATGTGGTGGCAGGCGTATTTGGTACTGCAGAAACAAAGGTGAACAGATTGCCCGTAAGACTGATCACTACAGCCTCAAGTTTAGGCTGAAAAAATAGCCTTCCTTGATTTCTCTGCCCTCAGATTGCCCTAGTTTCCATTCTGCCTCCCAATCTAGCTGACATATTTCAGCCACAGTTTCCATTATAGAAGTTTAACCACGTGGCCCACCTCTACTGCCACCCTCATTAAAAAGCTTTTGATTATTCCCCATCTCAAGACAACGGCTTCTGTCTCTAAGAAGGCACTTGGGCCTTTTTATTGACAACTGCTCCCCAGCACACTTTCTTAGGTATATTTTGGTTCCTTCCCCATAAATACCCATGGCCAGGTCTTAGGCACCCTGGAAGGCCTGCCATTCCAACAAGTGGTGCATGTTTCTACCTCTGCAGCATGGATTTTACTGTCCCTCAGCTTGAAATTTCCCTTCCCATCTGACAAACTCCTTTCAAACTTCAGCTCAAATGATACCTCTCATTGATGTGATCTGACACTACTTCACATTTATACAGTGACTTACAGTTTAAAAACAACTTTTATATACATATATATGTATTATTTATTGGAAGACCACTAGAGCCTGTAGAATATGATGGGAAGGCATCAAATTCTGGATTTCACAGATGAAAAGACACAGGCTCAAAAGGAGAGAGATACTGCCTTAGCAAACGGTACAGCTGAGACTCACTCAGTGCTCTCTGCTTCCCACTTATCGCCTGCTTCTTCCAACAAACTCTGGACTGGTTACTTCTAAGATGCAGCTTCTCAGACCTCTCCAGGTTACAGCTGACAATTCCCCAACTGCTGGATGTGAATTAACTTTAGCAGGGGCTCCTGAGAGGTGGAAGGCTTGGCTGACAGCAAACTCAGCACTCCCTGATATGCAAAATGACATTTTGGCCCTAGGCACTTAGTAAGTTACACAGTCCTTGCTCCTTAGGAGTAAAAGTTTTCAGGCACTAGAGTGTAGCATTAAAAAAGAGCCAAAATGAATTAGGAACTGACCTACTACTTTATTAGCTTCCCAACATGCACACATATAGAGACATTCAAGCCTGATGCACTGTGATTACAGTCTCCCTTATCCTCTTCCTGAACTCAAAATAACTCATTGTGCAATTCTATGAGGCTGCATGTTGGAACTGGACAGAGATTGCTTCCCGCTGCCCACTGTGGCACTTGGGAAACTATAATTTGCATCACTTTTGGTGGGGCAGAGAGCAGATATACTTGGGAAATGTATTCAATTATTTATTTTTCACATTAGTAAAACTGCTGTTTGCATATTGTTGGAACCCAAGACTAGTTAAAAATAAAAAACAAAATCCATAAAATACATTCCATTTCTTATTTGTATAGAAATTGTTTACTTTCTCATTCAATAAAACAAAGATTGTAATCACTTTATTTTGGATTCATTTCTCACTTTCAGTTGGAAACTTCAGGAGTAAATTTAAATATTGTCCCATGGAAGATTATGCAGTCAGTAAGACTGTTCCTGGACACAACATGCTATTTATTCAGAGTCTCATCTAACAGGTTAAAATAAAAAAAACCTTAGTTTAGTGTCTGCAGTCTAATTTCAGTAGAAGTTTGTTGAAAGGCCTGTTTGCAGAGTGGGGAGGAATTGAGTTTACTTGACGTTGGAGAACATCCCTGCAGCTGGAGTGGCTTCCAGAGTTGTGTGAAAGAGTAGGTTTCTTTTCAGCATGCCAGTGACTTGTACATGGGTGGACACGGGTATCTCTTTGATAAGCTTTTTTTTTCTGTCACAGAAAGAATCACAGGTTATATATTCATGGGCAAACAAGCTTTGGGTGCTAGAAAGAAAATTTTTAAGAGGTTTTAAATACTGTATCTTCCAACTATTAAATCTAACCTGAATTTGAACTTACCCGGTTGCTCTTAAATGAGATATAGTAACATTAAATGAGTTAGTATTATAAAACTGTATCCAAAACATGGAACTTCAGTCTTTTTTGAGACGTGATTGGTATCAGTTCACTTCAGTCGCTCAGTCGTGTCCGACTCTTTGCGACCCCATGAATCGCAGCATGCCAGGCCTCCCTGTCCATCACCAACTCCTGGAATTCACTCAGAGTCACGTCCATCGAGTCCATGATGCCATCCAGCCATCTCATCCTCAGTCGTCCCCTTCTCCTCCTGCCCCCAATCCCTCCCAGCATCAAAGTCTTCTCCAGTGAGTCAACTCTTTGCATGAGGTGGCCAAAGTACCGGAGTTTCAGCTTTAGCATCATTCCTTCCAAAGAAATCCCAGGGTTGATCTCCTTCAGAATGGACTGGTTGGATCTCCTTACAGTCCCAGGGACTCTTGAGAGTTTTCTCCAACACCACAGTTCAAAAGCATCAATTCTTCGGCACTCAGCCTTCTTCACAGTCCAACTCTCACATCCATACGTGACTACTGGAAAAACCATAGCCTTGACTAGACGGACCTTAGTCGGCCAAGTAATGCCTCTGCTTTTGAATATGCTATCTAGGATGGTCATAACTTTTCTTCCAAGGAGTAAGTGTCTTTTCATTTCATGGCTGCAATCACCATCTGCAGTGATTTTGGAGCCCCCCAAAATAAAGTCTGACACTGTTTCCACTCTTTCTCCATCTATTTCACATGGAGTGACGGGACCGGATGCCATGATCTTCGTTTTCTGAATGTTGAGCTTTAAGCCAACTTTTTCACTCTCCTCTTTCACTTTCATCAAGAGGCCTTTTAGTTCCTCTTCACTTTCTGCCATAAGGGTGGTGTCATCTGCTTATCTGAGGTGATTGATATTTCTCCCAGCAATCTTGATTCCAGCTTGTGTTTCTTCCAGTCCAGCGTTTCTCCCAGTCCAGTGTTTCTCATGATGTACTCTGCATAGAAGTTAAATAAGCTGGGTGACAATATAAAGCCTTGATGTACTCCTTTTCCTATTTGGAACCAGTCTGTTGTTCCATGTCCAGTTCTAACTGTTGCTTCATGGCCTGCATACAGATTTCTCAAGAGGCAGGTTAGGTGGTCTGGTATTCCCATCTCTTTCAGGATTTTCCACAGTTTATTGTGATCCACACAGTCAAAGGCTTTGGCATAGTCAATAAAGCAGAAATCGATGTTTTTCTGGAACTCTCTTGCTTTTTCAATGATCCAGTGGATGTATGGCCTTTAATAAACATGAATTTTTATTTTTATTCAAAAACATTTTTAAAAATTGTTCTTTTTTTGGGGGGGGGGTTGGGGAGGGTGGGCCTCATGGGATCTGAGTTCCACAACCAGAGATTAAACTCTGGCTCTCAGCAGTGAAAGTGTAGAGTTCTAACCACTGGTCTGCCAGGGAATCCCTAAATACAAGTTTTTAAACTTCTTTTCTTCTGCAGGGTTCATAGCTGCCCATAGACTTTCCCTTGTGAGTAAAGGATCTAAGACTGAGTTACAGACAATTTAGCTGGTAGCTCACACAGTAAAGCATCTGTCTGCAATGCAGGAGACCTGGGTTCAGTCCTTGGGTTGGGAAGATCCCCTGGAGAAGGAAATGGCAGCCCACTCCAGTAGTCTTGCCTGGAAAATCCCATGGACAGAGGAGCCTGGTAGGCTACTGTCCATGGGGTCGCAAAGAGTCAGATACGACTGAGTGACTTCACTCTAGCTACATGCTGGAATATGGGGAGGCTCTTATCAGCACAACTTAGTAGGTGTCGATGGTACATCTGGAGGCTTGGCTAGTCCTGAGTTTGGTCTTAGGTTAGACATACATGTATGCAAATGTAATTGTTGCCTCCAAGGAGCATCTGTTTGAGGACTTTTACAAAATACTTGAAAGAGAATAATGTAGGTAAACAGCTGAAATTCATAATCTGTGGTATTATAATAGGCAGAGTAGGAATTTAAAGCAGAAAAATTTTGTTTTTAGGGTATTCAACTGTAAGGAATTTTCATGTCTGGGACTCTCAAAACATGAGCCCCTAATTCCCCCTGCCATTTCATTTAGGCACTTCTATTGCCTGATTGATTATTAAATCTAATTAGTCTTTTCCCCTCAGTCTTCATCCTTCTTGACCTTCCTATAATACCTGACACTGGAACAATACATTTTTCATAAACTTTCTCTAAAATAATCCCAAATTTATAAAGAAGCTGTAGAAATAGTACATATAGCTCCTATACACCTTTCACCAAGACTCCCTGTTAACCTTTCTCTGCTCAAGTCCCTCCAATTTGAGGCTAAGTTCATAGACATGATGTCTCATTACCATATTATACTTCAGTGTCTATTTCCTAAGTACAGGTCATGCTCTGACATAACCACATCAAAGGAAATGAACAAAGATACAACAGTCCTCCAGTGTTCTCTTTCTTTCATGATCATGACATTTTTTAAGATTAGTGGCCAATTACTTTACAGACTATGCCTTTGGGTTTCCCTGGCATTTCCTTATAATTTATGTATATTTGGCAAGAACATACCACAAAAATGGGTTTTAGGTGCACACCTAGAAACACACATTGCTGATTTTTCTCATTACTGGTGATACCAACTTTAAGCACTTGGTTAAAAGTTTCTGCAAGGTTTAAGCATTAAGTAAACTAATAAGCATGTTATGCTTATTATTAATAACTATCTGGCAGTGAGATTCTTTATGATTACTCAAATATTCTCATCTGCTATCAAGTTTTCACCCATTGCATTTAGCACTTTGATGGTTTTTAGCTTATTATTGTAATGGTTGCAAATTGGTGAGCTAATTCCATCATTCTCTCTAGTATATTGACATTCTACTACAGAATATTCCCTTTTGCCCCATTTTTAATTCATTCATATAAGTATGAACTTGTGGACTACTATTTTACTCAAAGGATTTCAATCTATCATTAATTCCTGCTCAAATGTCACCAGACCTGGGGACTCCTTTAAGCTAGCTCCTGTGTTCTCTTGACATGGAACCATCATTCTGTGAGCACATCCACAAGCTGATGTTCCAGGTTCATCTTCTTTTAATAATTTTATTTATTTATTTTTGGCTGTGTTGTCTTCATTGCTGCACAGGGTTTCTCTAGTTGTGGCGAGCGGGAGCTACTCTCTAGTTGTGGTACACAGGCTTCTCTCATGGAACAGGGGCTCTAGGGTGTCTGGACTTCAGTAGTTGCAGCAAGTGGGCTCTGCAGTTGCAGTTCTTGGGCTTTAGAGTGCAGGCTCAACAGTGGTGGTGCAGTATGTAGAGTCTCCTGTATTGGTAGGCAGGCTCTTCAACTACTCAACCACCAGGGAAGCCCTCCAGGTTCATTTTATAGTTTCCCTTCCCCATTCTCAGAACTAGTAATTTCTCCAAGGAGCATTAGTTTCTTTTAGTGATGAATGGGACTTAGAAGGTCTGGATACTGGTGCTAGGTATGTTCATTACTACCAGAGTGCTATTGCTTCTAGACTCTATCAGCAGAATTAGGCAGTATGGATGCATACGTAGACACATATCTATTTCACCATCTCTCTATTAAGTACCATGAATTCATTTCCAATTCCAGATCAATACCACAGGGTTTTTCCCATTATTCTCGGTGTATTTGCTTGCTCAATTAATTTGGTATATAACCAAACTCCCAGCTACTTGAGCCAAAAAAAGGGGGAAGGAGAGGAAAGAAAAGAAAAAAGGCCACCTTGGTTCCAGACATGTCCCAGTTTCTTAGTATGTCAGCCCAAAGGTGGGCCCCTAACATTCCTGTTTCTCCTAAGTTGCAGACCCACATCTTCAGTCTATAGGTTCTGTAGGATACTGCCAACATTTGGTTGAAAACATAACTAGTTGTCTTTTTACCCCATCCATATTCTCCCTCTAATATTTTCATAATACAAAATAATATGAAGTCTTTCTCCTTTCTGAATAAATCATTATATTGTAACTCTTACAAATGATATTATCTTGCTCAAAAAGCCTTCAATATCTCTTTACTTTATAAATTTATTATTATTATTTTGGCCATGCTGCATAGCTTGTGGGATCTTAGTACTGCCCCTAGCAGTGAAGGTGTAGAGTTCTAACCACTGGACTGGCAGGGAATTCCCTCTTCATTGCTTTTAGAATCAAATCAAACTATCTGGGAATAATCGTCAATCCCTTCCACTACCAAGCTTTAACTTAACTCAACTTCATCCTCCATTTATCATCCTTTGTTGTTGTTCAGCTGCTAAGTCGTGTCCAACTCTGTCACCCCATGGACTGCAACACACCAGGTGTCCCTGTCCTTCATTATCTCCCAGTTTGCCCAAATTCACATCCATTGAGTCAGTGAGGCTATCTCACCATCTCATCCTCTGCTGCCCTCTTCTTGCTTTGCCTTCAATCTTTCCCAGCATCAGGGCCTTTTCCAATGAGTTGGCTCTATGTGAGGTGAAAGTGTTGGAGCTTCAGCATCAGTTCTTCCAGTGAATATTATTTAGGGTTGGTTTCCTTTAGGATTGACTGGTTTGATTTCTTTGCTGTCCAAGGGACCCTCAAGAATCTTCTCCAGTATCACAATTTCAAAGCATCAATTCTTTGGCATTCAGCCTTTTTTATGGTCCAACTCTCACATCCATACATGACTACTGGAAAAACCATAGCTTTGACCATAGGGACTTTTATCATCCTTTACCCTCATGCTTATTAAATGAGCATATTAGCTACTTCCTAAAATCAGTTCTTTTCATGAAAATTTCTCTCATGCTCTAATGCTTTGCTTCCTCTTTATCCACATTAGTATTTTACTTGTTTTTCAAACATAGCTTAAAGGTCATTCCTACCATGAGTTTGCCTTACTTCTAATTATCCCCTTTTCTTACTCCTGTCACTATTGTGCTACTTGGATATCCTTCTCTGTATTACAGCTAATTGTGTATACTTATCTGCCCAACTAGGTTAGGAAATCCCCTTAAGGCAGAAACCAGTATTATCGTTAAATCTCAAGAGACTGGTATAATACACCCAAATGATGCTCAAATCTGGACTATCGATTAAAGAGAGGACAAAGTTTTGACAGGTGTTAATAAATGCAAGAAGATATAGCTTTACGTGGTAAAAACATGCAGGTAGGGACAAGAAAGGCTAATCTGTGTTGGTAAAGCTGGGATGGAGCAGATGTTGCCTTAATGCAGGGTTTGGGAGAGTTCTGAGACCCATGGCAATGGTGTGGCACTGCCATACTGGAGTGTGTTTCTTAAAGTGGATAAGAATCCACCTGTCAATGCAGGGGACACGGGCTCAATCCCTGGTCTGGGAAGATTCCACATGCCAAGGAGCAACTAAGCCTTTGCAGCACAACTACTGAGCCCGCATGCTGCAACTACTGAAGCCCATGAGCCTAGAGCCTGTGTTCCACAAGAGAAGCCACTGCAACGAGAAGCCCATGCACTGCCATAGAGCAGCCCTGGCTCTCTGCAACTAGAGAAAGCCTCTGTGCAGCAATGAAGACCTAGCAGGGCCAAAAATAAACAAATTTTTAAAAAGAGTCTTAAAACATACCTACTCTTTAAAAAAATAATAATTCGTGATTTTAACTAGCTAAGTTTTGGGCTAATTTTTTTAAATTATTTTCAATTGGAAGATAATTGTTTCACAATATTGTGTTGGTTTCTGCCATACATCAACATGAATTAGCCATAGGGATACATTATATGCTCTCCGTCTTAAAATTCCCTCCTACTTCCCACCCATCCCACCCCTCTAGGTGTCACAAAGGACTGGATTTGATCTCCCTGTGTCATATAGCAAATTCCCACTGGCTATCTATTTTACATATGGTAACATATGTTTCACGGTTACTCTCTCAATTCATCCCATCCTCTCCTTCCCCCACTGTGTCCATAACTGTTCTTTGTATCTGCATCTCCTTTGTTGCCCTGCAATTAGGTTTGTCAGTATCATCTTTCTAGATTCGGGTTAATATAAAGTATCTTTCTCTTTCTGACTTACTTTACTCTGTATAATAGGCTCTAGGTTCATCCACTTCATTAGAATTGACTCATATGTGTTCCTTTTTATAGCTGAGTAATATTCCATTGTGCGTATGTACCACAGCCTGTCTGTTCATCTGTCAGTGGGCATCTGTTGCTTCTGTGTCCTAGCTAGTGTGGGATAGTAATAGTTTATTTATTATACAGTAATAATAGCACACCCAGTCCAGAATTCAAGGAATACAACTGGTGAAAGGAAATGAACGTGTTAAGCAAGCTCTCTTGCTCTAGTCACACTCCTCTTCATACTTTCTAAGTAGCGTATTTACAAAGTATCCCATGAGGAACCTGGAAGCCATATTTTACTCCCCCTACCAACTATATCACCAGGTTGTCAGTCTTTTTCTCTTATCACTTGAGCCTGATCCTATTTTTATTACTTTAATTCATTTTTCAATTATTATAACATGACTTTGCACTTTTCTACTTCCCTACAGTCTTTCCCAGCTCCATTCCATTCTCTATATTAATGCCAACAAGAACTTTCTCAAAATTATACCTGATCATGCTATTTATTTTTATTAAAAATCACTACTAGTTCCCACACTGCAGAGGACAAAATTCAAATGCCGTAGCACAGTGCGCCTGCTCCTGTCCTATGGCTTTTTCTCTCGTCTCCCACGTTCACAGCCTACACTCTGGCTGGCTTTCACCTCTGCATATGCTGCTTTCTTTCTGTGTGGAAGACTTTTCCTTCTTTCCTTGTAACTCTTACTTATTTTTAGAGGCTCAGCTCAAGGTTTATCCAGAACTTCCTCCTTAATTATCAGGTCCTGGTTAGATGACTTCCTTACTTTACTTTTTTGGGGTACTTACCACAAAGATCAGTATTGTGTCTTCCACTAGAAGGTTAGCTCATGAGAAGACCAAAATCTATCTTCGATACTGAGATATTCATCTATTCATATATTCAAGTTCTATCTGCTGAGCGACTATGTATTATGTATGTTATACACAAGTGAACAAAACAAATATGCCCCACCTTGGCATAGCTTGTAGTCTATTTAAGAAGAAAGATAGTAATAAGTAAAATAAACAAGTATTCTGATATATGAGTAAGAATTTTATGAGAGTAAACACGGGGACCAATTTTAGGTTGTGTGGCACACAGGTACACTCAAACATTTACTGAATGAAATGTTTATACCTTCACCACAAAGATGTAAGTGGGCCAGGCTCATTATATCTTTGCCAACACTGACTGTTTTTGTTTTTTTTAAAACATCTTTGCTCATACTGTCAATGTCACTTTCTTGCTTATACAGTCTCAGTACTAAAAATCAATAAAAAGAACACAAGACAAGTTCAAATATACATTAGAAAAAAGAAGCTTGATTCAGCACAAGTGGAAAACAAAAACTAGCTTTATATATATTATCAGAGTTACTCTAATACATGGCTAAGATAATTTTAAAATAATCTCTTGTAAGAGCACACATTTTATTAAGTAAAAACTAATACTAAAAAAATGAAAGCCATGTCTTTCTGGTATTCAGAAGTCTGAAGCAATCATTGCTTAGCTTTTCTAAAAGAGCAAATTACTAGGGAATCCCTGCCTTTCCCCTGGTTCACTGCCAAATGACTCAGAAGTGGAGTATTTCAGGAAATATGGGTATGTGACAAAAGTAAAAAAAAAAAAATCATGACCACTTGAAACAAAGCTCAATATTTTAAAAAGGGAATGGCAGGATGAGGAAACTATATATTAAAATACATAAGTCAATTTCATTAATAACTAGTCATTAAAATATTATATAACCAACCAAAAAACTCAAAACAAAACTTGGTAGTAAAAAGAATATTTAAATGCTACTTACAACAGCTGAGAAGGTTGCTGGGGCTAATTTCTTGTATTAATATAACATGCATAAAAAATTCCAAAAACAAAATTTTCCCTTGGATTATAAAGCTTATATTTTATAAATGATACACATATTTAGTGCAGATTAAAGAACAGGAATACAAGAGTTCATCCCTTCATAAGTACAAATAGTTGGCTATAATAACATTAAATGACTGGCCCTTTCCTAAATTCACCCTCATGGTCCTGAAAATTTTAAATCAATTAGTATAGACGAGGAAAAAGAGCTTCTGTTTTACCACACGTTAGTCTTTCTAGCTGAAATATGAGATTTCTCTGGAAAATACACTCATCTGTTTGTTTTTAGTAGTGTATTTCAACACCTAGCCAGGATTTGTGCCAAGGGACAGAGGCAGTCACCGAACCTGTTACACCACAAGCTTTTTTTTTAAACAAACTGATGATTGCCCAACAAAAAACTGTTAACTTCCTTGTGAATTTTCATAGGCACAGAGCTTTTTATTTTTCTTTTTGGCTTCTGCAATGGAATTTCACCAGTCTTTAAAGGTATTAACTTCGTAACCTGCAACAATCATCATTTTAAATCAGTAGAGAAAAACTGTCAGATGGGTCAGAAATAGAATTTCCGTAAATCAAAATTATCTGACAGTACCAAGATTTAACCTTTTGAGCAAACCCCAATAGACCAGCATTACAACTGAAATGATTAACCTAATGTGCAGTTGTTAAGTCATGTCCTACTCTTTGCGACCCCATGGACTGTAGCCTGCCAGGTTCTCCTGTCCATAGGATTCTCCAGGCAAGAATACTGGAATGGGTTGCTATTTCCTCCTCCAGGATTAATCTAATACATTATAATATATATTGCTCTTGAAAGAGCAGATTATTTTCCTACTTACAATTTTTTGCTAAAGGTCTAGTATAAAAATATTTTCTTCTCTCTATATTTCCCTGCCACGATAATGCTAAAACATATCTATAGTCTCCTCAAACCTCAGGTGTTAAGGGCATATTAGCCTGTTTGAGTTGGAACACTGCTTCACATAGTCAAAGTGTCTTTTTGTTTTCTTTTAAGGCACTCTAAGAACTCTCAAGGACAGTAAAACAAAAACATTCCTGTTGCCTACAGATCTTTCAGATATATTTTCCCTCAAAATTTTCTAAACTAAATGTTGTGATAACTGGTTTTTCTTTGTTTTCCATGGTACAGTCTTAAGTTATTTTTCTTTTACTTGAAGCCACTCCTTCATTTTCAACTTGCTGAGCAGGCAGGCTTTTCGTTTCCACGGAAACTGAATTCCTGTGGCTTCGGGTAGGCATTCTTGTTCCACCAGTCTAGGAGAAGAAGCAAAGAACAGGACAGTTTAACATGTTTACAATACAGTCAACTCTATTGTTTATATTGCAAATTGTCCTTTATATATTTTTAGCTTCTAGCCACTTAACTGCCTCTAAGCAAGCTTTAATCTGACAGTTTTAAAGTATGACATTTTCAAATAACAATCAGGAAAGCAGACAAATCAGGGTAAACCAAGAGAAGTGAAAAGGAAAATCACTCTTCTGTGTTGAATCTGGAAAAGTTTGAAATGTTAAATGAGGAAATGAAGGAATGACAGACCTTTAGAACAATGTGCTTACAATAACGGAACTGAAGGACAGTAGGAAAGAAGAAATGAAAACTAAGAAGGGAGGGGAAGGAACTATAAGGTCAGCGATGGTAAAGACGGAGAAGAAATTATGAACTGGAGAAACAGCCAACGAGTAAGAAAAACACAAGAGTCCAAAGGAGAAGAAAGATACAAAGAATAAATGTGAAAGAAAGAGAAAATAAGACTCCAGTTTGAAATGAAAACTGAAAAATACCCAACAAAAACTGTAGCTAAAATGGCTTAAAATACTGATAACTCATTCTTTCACTTGTCTATTCTTTCACTTGTCTATTTTCACAAGTCTATTCTTTCACTTGTTCCAACTAATTAACCACATTTATGTATTTTCTTGGCCAAAGTTAACAATGTACAAGAAGTTGTTATTTCTAAAAGGATTCTCTCAATAATAAGAGTGGAGAATTGAAAAATATAAACAACCTTTGTAAACCATAAAACCACTGTAAATTACAAAATAATCCTCAATATCTGCATTCTAGCTATTTCTCCAAAGGAATTTTGGACATTTGCAGATTAATACAGAAAGAAAAAAAAAAACAGAAAATATCCACATGATATAAAAGCGATAGATGTTGTTGAGTGAAATATTGAGAAGAATAGAGGAATCAATAATTTTGACTCAAAGATTTTTGGCAGCAGGGAAGGAAAAGTCGGATTCACTCACAGAGAAGAAAAGTTTTCCTTCAACTAAACTCGAACTGGAACTTCTTACATGATATAAAGAATGGGCTACATGGTAAACAGTATCTCTAACCATGGTTTTACAAAAGTTTCTGAGAAATAACATTCAACTGTTATTTCTAGGAAGGATGCTATAAAGAGTATAACATTAATTATAACTAAAATATTGAGTTATAAAAAATACTTTAAAACATTAAAACACAATTTACTTAACATTTTATTGTACTTTTAATAAGGCACTGCAGTCACTAATTACTAACACTTGCTTTTATATTTTTCCATATCCTACTTATCAATTTTTAATTGCATCACCATAATTTTATTCTATGTATTCTTCTGCAAATTGCCTCAAATATTTCATGAAATAAAAAAGTATACATAAAAACTGCAAAAAAATTATAACTCTGCTTTTCATAGGAACATAGGGCTTTAACTATGTGGTTCCCTTGCTTATGCCCTCACTGGGCAGGCTAATAGAATTTTCTTTAGCTGACTATAAACCTTACAAAAAACAGAGAGTTCTGCTAAAATGACTGGGTTCACAAGAGCATACAACTTCACCTATCCTACCAATAAACATTGTTTTTAGAATGGTGTTGTGATTAACATGGCAAATATGGACATCAGGTTGAAAAGCATAGTTAGTGAAGTAGATTAATAATAAACAACCGAGTGGAACATTTTATTTCAGAAAAGATCCTACCTTTTGTTGTGCTGTGGGACCCAGTGACTTAGGTGGAAAAGTACAAGGTATTCTTCCATGATGGATATGATATGGTAATAAGAGACTGGGATCTAAAGGGACCCAGGGAACTGAGAGGCTGGAAGGCACACCAGGAAGGCTGCAATGTGTTTTATGCAAATTGTATGCTGTCCTAGTGACTTTTCCATCAGAGGTTTTGTAGATCAAGAGCGAAGAATCTTCTGCGGCGTGAGACAACAAGTAGGAACCCTCCTGCAAACTAAATTCACAGTAAAACTCAACTGACTGATTCACTGTGTCAATTTCAATAGCACTTTCTTAATCATGATCTATTAACAAAATAAAAAAAAAACAATTAGGGGAATGGGACATCATCTCTAAAAACACTCTGATGATCAAATAAGAATTTAAGAATCTTCTAATCTATTTTCATGGCTTTTCAGCAACTAGTTTTAGTTCTTATTCCAAGTTCAGGATATATAATTACTTTCTTTTCATTGTTATGTCAGTCAATTTGGAAGTTTTCAATAATTTAATGCAAAACAAATAGTCTCCCTAATTCTCTAATTCCTGGACAACACATAACGAAAAGTACACAGACATATGAGTATGTAAGAACATATACATACCATTTCTATACACAACATTTAATTAAACAAGCACTGTACCTACTTTCTGTCTACTAATAGGTGAACAGAGATAGAAAGGTGAATGTGACACCCTACACTGAAAAGTTTAAAATAAAGCAGCAGAAACAGTTAACAGAACAATCACAATATGAGAGGCCCTGACATTCAGAAAACGAAGATCATGGCATCTGGTCCCATCACTCCATGGGAAATAGATGCGGAAACAGTGGAAACAGTGTCAGACTTTATTTTCTTGGGCTCCAAAATCACTGCAGATGGTGACTGCAGCCATGAAATTAAAAGACGCTTACTCCTTGGAAGAAAAGTTATAACCAACCTAGATAGCATATTGAAAAGCAGAGACATTACTTGGCCAACAAAGGTTCGTCTAGTCAAGGCTATGGTTTTTCCAGTGGTCATGTATGGATGTGAGAGCTGGACTGTGAAGAAAGCTGAGCATCGAAGAATTGATGCTTTTGAACTATGGTGCTGGAAAAGACTCTTGAGAGTCCCTTGGACTGCAAGGAGATCCAACCAGTCCATTCTGAAGGAGATCAGCCCTGGGATTTCTTTGGAAGGAATGATGCTGAAGCTGAAACTCCAGTACTTTGGCCACCTCATGCAAAGAGTTGACTCATTGGAAAAGACTTTGATGCTGGGAGGGATTGGGGGCAGGAGGAGAAGGGGACGACAGAGGAAGAGATGGCTGGATGGCATCACTGACTTGATGGATGTGAATCTGAGTGAATTCCGGGAGTTGGTGATGGACAGGGAGGCCTGGCGTGCTGTGATTCATGGGGTCACAAAGAGTCGGACACGACTAAGCGACTGAACTGAACTGAAGCAGTTAATAGGTACTGAATGTTTATCATGAACTAACTGTTGCACTGTTTATGTCCTTTTTGTCATTAAATCCTACACAACAGATCTTGAAGGGATAAAATTATTAACTTCATATTAGAGACAAACAAAAATTAGAGATGTTAATTAATTTGCCCAAGTTCTGAGTGCAGGACCTGCATATAAACCCAGGCAATCAAACACCAAAAAAAAAAAAAAACCATACCCTTAATTATAATCCTCTACTATCACAATAATAAGTTCTGTCAAATCTCCATTAAACCCTTTCTCCTTAGAAAGCTTTAAGGAATTCAGTGTACCAACATGAAGAGGTAAAAGGATATGATTGACATCCTGTGTGTTCCTTTTTTGTTGTTGTTTTTACACTCTTCTAGTGCAAAGGTACTATGGGGGATAAGTTCTTCCTCACAATCTATCATTAAAAACAAGGATTAATCATACTTATAATTTGTGAACCTTACCCATCAATGGCTTGTAAATGTGATTAAGGACACAATGTAACAACAAAAGCAAAAATGTGAACGATGTTACTTTGGAGATGGAGTAAGGGACTACAATCTAAGAAATATAGGTATTTTTCCAAAGAAGGCATACAGATGGCCAATACCATTAATTATCAGGGAAATGCAAATCAAAACCACAATGATATACCACCTCACTCCTGTCAGAATGGCTATCACCAATAAGACAATAAAATAAGTGTCAGCAAGGATGTAGAGAAAAAGGAATCCTTGTACACTACTGGTGGGATTATAAATTAGTGCAGCCACTAATGGAAATAGTAGGGAGGTACCTCAAAAAATTGAAAATTGAACTGTCATATGATCCAGCAATTCTACTCTTGGGTATCCATCATATATCAAAAAGATATATAAACACCAATGTTCACTGCAGTATTATTTATAAGAACCAAGACAGGGAAGCAAGTTAAGCGTCTACTGATGAACAGATATATAAGATGTGACATAAGTACAATGGAATACTACTCAGTCATAAAAAATGAAATATTGCATTTGCAGCAACATGGCTGTTATCTAGAAGGTATTGTGCCATGTGAAATAGGTCGGAAAAAGACAAATACCATATGATCTTACGTATATATGGAATCTGAAAAGCAAAAGAAATAAAATTAAGATAGACTTACAGATACATAAACAAAAGGGTGGTTGCTGACTGGGGGTAGTATATGTGTGGAGAAACAGGCACAGGGGGTTTAGGAGGTACAAACCTCCAATTATAAATAAGTCACAAGGATGTAACACACAGCATAAAGAATATAATAAATACTATTGTAACAACTTGTATGGAGATATATGGTTATTAGACTTATTGCAATCACTTCATAATGTATGCAAATATCAAATCACTATCTAGTATACCTGAAACTAACATAATATTGTACACTAACTATATTTCAATTAAAAAGAAAAGAAATACAAGCAGCCACTAGAAGCTGAAAATTAGGCAAGGAAACAACTGCCTCCTAAGAGCCTCCAGAAGGAGCCAGCCCTGATGACACAAGTTTAGTCCAGTGAAGAGAATTTCAGATCTTTGAGCTCCAGGACTATAAGAGAATAAATTTGTGTTGTCTGAAGCCATTAAGTTTGTGATAATTTGTTACAGTGGCAATAGGAAGCCATTGTAATAGCTGTACAGAAAAAAATGTTTAACTGTAAGCCCAGTAAAGCCAGATGCTATTATATTTCCTTCTTATTTATATTTCCACAATTCCACTTTGACACAACAGAATAAATTTTGTATTTCTAGGTTATTTTCTGTCTATTCCTAACAAGATGTATTCAAAGTTTTTCCACCCAAGAAAATTAGACATATCAATGACAAACGCCTCCAGAGTACTTACCTACTTAATTTTCTTAGAATATGTTGGAGGATGTTAAATAAACTTGAAATCCTATTAAACAGAAGAAATCCAAATAAAATTAAGGAACAAAAACCTTAATCTTAAGAACTATAACTCCTCAGGAAGAGAAATGTCTCAATAACAAAAGAAAACAACAGATGAAATAATGTAAAACAAATATCAAAATGTATTTCTAACTTGACTGAATTTTAGTATTCACTTCATTTTTGCCATTTTCTGATTTCCCTTAAAAATCATAAAGTATTTTGGCTTGTGTCAGTCAGAACAGTGATCAGTAAAGAGATCACTATTTTATCTTCAAGCTATGATTTTTTTTAAAGAATGTATTTCCCTTTGTGTTTTTTTAAAAAAATGTTTTTGTTTTGTTTTTATGGTTGTACCATGCAGCATATGGGATCCTAGTTCCCCCACCAGGGATCAAACCCCCCTGCACTGGTTCACAGAGTCTTAACCACTGGACTGACAGGAAAGTCTCTCAAACTATAAACGTTTTAATAAGTTTATAAGTTTAAAATTTTTGAAATAAGTTTTAAAAGTTTAAAAAGTCTTTAGCACAATTAATCTGCAGAAGAGTTTGCCTTTTAGAGATGGTGGTGGTGAATTTCAAAGAAATTGAGAGGTACTTTAAATGAATAAAAGGAAATGAAATATAAGATATTGATTTAAATATCTCTTCTAAACCTACATTCATTCTCTTGATTATTTATTTAAAAATGGTTTTCATTGGGAGAGGTAGAGCAGGCAGTGCATAAATGTATGGAAAAGCTTTTCTATTCACATATGTAAATAAAAAGTTACCCATCAAAAGAAGTAATACTTATAACAGATTTTTAAGTATAAGCAAAGAAGTCAAACTTGAATCTGCAGCCTTCAAAAACTATGACAAGCCCCAAAGCTGGAACTACAGAACTAATATAAGTCAGGGCAATTTCCCATCCTTTCAGATGAATCAAACATATTAACTATCAAAGCTGTCATCCTAGCTCAGCAGTGCGCTCTGGGGAAAGTCACTCCAAGTTCCAGTTTCCTCATGTATAAAATGGAGATTAAAGGTACCACCAGCTTTTTCTGGAAAGTTGTGAGATGCAAATTAAATTAATTTCAATCTGATATACAGTAATAGTTGGTAGAAGAACAAATTTTTAGAAGTTAGAATACCTGAATGAGTGTTTATATCCCTGAGCTCAAAGTCTGACTGGCCTATTTTTTCCCACCTCTGGAAAGAAGTGAAATATGTATGCCCATAGTTCACTAAGATGGAAGACTCCTCTATTGTTTTAGCCTCCTTTGTCTTAAGCAGAAATACTGGTGCCACTAGAACATTTAATTTGGAGATGGAAATGATTAATGTGAAATGGATCACAAACTGCGTCAAGGAAAGCCCCAGTTTATAAAAGGATGAAAGTCTTGAAAATAAAAAATTTAAACCAATATTTAGTGATAAAGGATAATTAATAATCATGTTAACAAGCTTTTAAATTCCAACCACAAAATTTCTTACTTGAGTGCTGAAAGTTTTTCTTTCAATTCTTCTGAGGTAATTTCTTCAAGCAGGAAAAGCTTTGATGTAAACGCATCAATATGTCCTAAAATAAAAGATCAAACTTAAAAAGAACAATTACTGTATTTAAAAATCAAAAAAGCTAAGCTATCCAATCTTTTTAAAGATGTTTTTACACAAATATCATAATTATAAAGGAACTTTATATTCTAAAAAGAGAAATAGACATTTTATTAAGTATATTAAGTAAAGCTGTATTTTAAAATAACAGGAGAAGTCAGATTATAAAGGAATATATATTAATTCTAAAATATTTGCTGAACATAGAAAAGTTTATACACGTCCACATCAAAAAAATCATCTCTAACTCTACAACTGAAGAACAACAACTGTTGAAATAGTGGTTTCTAATTTCTACTAAAGTTGCATTTTTATGGAAATTAAATTTTTAGAGAGCTTCCCAGGTGGTGCTGGGCTTCCCAGTGGCTCAGCAGTAAGGAATCTGTGTGGAATGCAGGCACCACAGGACATGTGGGTTTGATCCCTGGATCAGGAAGATTCACTGGAGCAGGGCATGGCAACCCACTCCAGTATTCTTGCCTGGAGAATCCCATGGTGGCCTACAGTCCACAGGGTTGCAAAGAGCCATGACTGAAGTGACTTAGCATTCATGTATGCACATACCATAATATTATAAAAGCAAGCAGATAAAATAAAATTTATAGTTTGGGTATGATAAATACATTTCTCAGACCAACTTGGTTAAGGTAAAAACTTGGCTTAATTATTCACAATAGCCAAGATGTGCATAACCTGTGTCCACCAACAGATGAAAGGATAAAAGTGTGATACACACACAAATAATGGAATATTATTCATCCATGAGAAAAAAGGAAATACTGCTATTTGCAACAACATAAAGGACATTGAGGACACTATGCTAAGTGAAATAAGTCAGAAAGAGAAAGATAAATACTGCATGATAACTTATATGAGGAATCTGGGGGAATAAAAGTCAAACTCATAGAAAGAAGTAGAATGGTGGTTCTCAGGGGTTGGGGGCTAAAAGAGTACAAACCTTCAGCTACAAGATGAATCGGTCTGAGGATCTAATGTATGACACAGTGACTCTAGCTGATAATAGTAGATTATATAACTGATATTTGGTAAGAGAGTAGAACTCAAATGTTCTCATCAAAAAAAAAAAAACAAACCTGGAGGTGCTGGATTTGTTAATTCAACTAGATGAGAGGAATTCTTTTACAATGTATACATATATCAAATCATTATGATATATGATTTAAATATCTTAAAATGTTATTAGTTATACTTCAATAAACCTTAAAAAAATCTAGCTTATTTTTTAATTAAAGCACATGATAGAGATTTCCTATGGTTAAAAAAAAAATCAAAATAGTCTGCTCCAAGTCTTACTTTCTTATAAACATGACCTAATTCTAGAATTCAAAGAAACAGCAAACTCTCATGATTACACCTGCACATGTTCTCCAACAAAACAGGTTGAGACACAACACTGAGGCCTTGGAATGTGCCAGGGAAGTGATACAAAAGATGGTGTTTAGTTAAATGTTACATAATCACATGAATACAAAACCCATGTTATTACACCAGTCAAAAACATCAATTGCTAAGAGTATAATACTCACTAATGATGAAAATAATATCACTTTAATTTTTTTAGCTTCCAAAATTTGGTTATCAAAACACGTGACCTGGAGAGTTGACATCAATCATAATGCAAAAAACCTGCAAATAATTTAGTATCTCATTTCTTATCTTGCCCCCTTTCATTTCATTTGCTTTGTGCTCATAAAAAAGAATTAGAAACATTTTTACCAGATACTTTTCTTCTAAGACAACAAATCTTTTCCCATGCCTACTTATTCTTTCCTGTGCCAAGTTTCGGTTTCACCTCTGCATTTCTAACACTCATTACACTGTGATGTTTCTAATAAAAAGGACACAGTTTCATGGTTTAAAGACTGTCAAAAGGCAATAAATATTAAGTACAATAAAAGAGTTTAGACATTTACTGAATGTGTCTTTGAGGAAACTCACAGTTCTTACCTTTTTAAAGCAATCTCAATGAAAAGTATGTATTATAGTATATGTCAAATACAGTTAGAAATATACAGAGAATACTGTACTAAGTTCTATGAGGGCTTCAATTCTCTCAACACTGGAACATTTTAACCAGTGGGCCTCAAATGAGTTCAGATGTTTATCTCCTAGTCTTTGGGGCAACTGCACAAGACTTGGGATGGCAACAGCTTCCTGGCCATTAAACCTTGTAGACTCTTCTGCATATCACAGTATGCTATCCAAATACTTTTTTAAGTGTGTCAAGGTTGGGAAGGTTAGTTAACACAAATCAAGGCTTTACATACATGCATGAATTCATACACATACACACACACACACACACACACACATATATAGGCAGGCCCTACTCTACATGTAGTAGGGGATGATAAAAATAATCATGCATAAGCCAAAATTATGCAAGCGATTTTAATAATCAATGGGAAAAATTACAATTGTTCCATTACCTTTACGATTTTTTGGTCAAAAGATTATAAATTCCCCATCAGCTATAAATGCATGGAGAAATGAAGACAGTAAAAACTAATCTTTATTTAGTAGACTATAAATTGCAAGCAATGAGATTTAAAGTATTATTTCATTATAAAACTCATTATTAAGAGTAGTCTGAATAGTGCTTGTCACCTTCTCCTGTTTCAACTTAGAGGGAGTTGTAACAACTCCCTATAAGAGTTAGGGAGCAAGCACCTATAAGATAGGGAGCAAGCGCTTTTTCTATGCTGTGGAGGAGGGTCACACTTGCTGATCATTGTTGGATCAGCTCCCAGCGTTATACCTTTTGCACTTTTAAGGTCATGAAATATCTCAAAGAGTTCCTTCAATGTAAAATACTGTGCCAGGGTCATTTCTTCATCCTTTATGCCACAAACACTTTCCTTATTTATGTGAGTCAGTTCACTTTCACTAAGTTCCTCTGGTGGCTTATCTTGTCTCTTGAACCTCAGCAGTGTCAACATTTCAGTTATTTCTTCTATAACTCCATTTATATTCAATTCAAATTCCATTTTCAGCAGTACGGTCTTTTGTTTCTTTGCTGTGCTTTAATCTTTGTTGGCCAATTCCCTCTTCTGATTATCCACTTTTACAAAACATCATGGAGTTTATCACTGGGAGACAAGGAGGGATCACAACTAGACATTTTGCTGTCTATGCATGATCTCAGTAACAGGTACACAGCGACCAAAAACACTGACAGACTCTTAAAGGAGTGATATGATTGGTGACAGGTCATGATGCATGTCTGTTATTTGTGTAGTGATCTGTGGACTAAAGAGTCAGCAGTAAAGCTGGTAGTTTACACAATTACAGTTGGTATACCTTTGTAACAGACACTTGTGGATATCAGAATAGCACAAAGGAAGGACGGCTTGTATGTCGACCATGCAGAACTGATATATATTAGATAACTGAAAAGTAGATACAGAAGTTGTGGTAAGATGACTCTGGGAATTTTCTTTAGAGAATACATATTAGTGTTTGGGGCAAGAGGGAAAAAAAGAATACAGCAATCTAAAGGAAGAGAAGAACGTGTTCATAGCAAAGCAGGCAAACAAAAAACAAGTATTTTTATTCTACCTGAGACTAGGAGCTACAGGAAAGGTATTCAAGGTATGGTCCCTGGACTACCAGCATCAGTACCACCTGAGAACAGGCTACAAACAGGCTAAAGTCTTAGGTTCCAATCCAGACCTACTGAATCAGACACTCCTAGGGTCAGGGCTGATAATCTTCAATCTAACATGCTCTACAAACGACTGCGACACACAGTCAATTTAGATAATTGCTGAACTAGAGTCCTATAAATCAATATACTCTTCAGTTCAGTAAGTGACATTTTCTATCTCTTGTGTTTTGTATGATACGCTATATCTGAACCTCTCAATCACACATGTAACCTTCTACTCTCACTTTTCTCTCCAAAAGATCTAATGCCAAAAATAAAAGAAAGAAAGCTCTAATGCACTGGTCCCCAGCTTTGATTTCTGAGAAGAAACTGTCTTAAATTTCTTTTAAATTTTGAGATCATAGAGCTGGGCAGGGAAAACTGACAATGAAATGCCACAGTTAAATGGAGGAGCAGTTAGCAAAGGTTGAGTGAGGAAAACACAGGTCACAACTTAGAAAGGACTAGGGTGCATGATTGCATGGGAAAGAAATACGAGCACGTGGAAATCTTCTGGTTAAGATTTCATCCCAGTTTCTAAGACACAATGAATTATTTGTATTCAGGCACACAGATTAACATTGTTATACACACAGTGCTTCATTTTTGTTACCTCTGACCTCCCTCCAACCCCGTTTTTTCCTAGCCCTGTTTAAGGTTTACAGCAAAGTTATAAACACTTAAAAATTGTGACTAGGACTTCCCTGGTGGCACAGTGAATGAGGATCTGCCTGCCAATACAAGGGACACAGGTTTGATCCCCAGTCAGGGAGGATTCAAAATACTGCAAAGTAGCTAAAGCCTGTGCACCACAACTATTGAACTGCATGCGGCAACTACTGAAGCCCATGTGCTTAGAGTCTGTGCTCCGCAACAAGAGACGCTACTTAGTGAGAAGCCCGTGCACTGCAACGGAGGGACGCCCCTGCTCACCGCAGCTAGAAAAGTCCATGTGCAGCAACAAAGACCCAGCAAAACCAAAAATAAATAGATAAATAATTGAAAAAAACTGACTAAATTCTGATCCTGCCACTGATGGACTCTGTGGCATATATGAGGGTTTCTTTTTGTTCTTGTTGTTGCTGTTTTAAATAAGCAGCATCTTTCATTTTCAGCAACAAAGTCATCCTTAATAAACCCGAGGATGCTACACTGCACAACTGTGAGGATGACCGTTCATATGGAATGGACTGGGCACGCTGTCTCTTGGACGGTGTACAATGTGGAGATAATAAAAAATATTTTCTATTTTATATGTAACAGAACTCTACAACAACATTCAAAGGAGAGGACCACCTGTCAGTCTACTTACTTAACATGAATAATGTTCAGTTTTTAATTTCTTTAAAGAAAAAATAAAAGCTATAATATTTTCTTCTTGTATTCCAATGGCTTGTCTTACACACATCTAGGAAAAGTAAAATGAATAAAGTATATAAATTCTGTGGTTTGTTATCTACCATTTCCCTTCTCCTTGACTTTTTACTGTTCCTTCAACCAATTATCCAAGCCAACTTCACTCTCTAAAAAATACTTATTGAGCACCTCTGTGTGTCAGATACTGTTCCAGGTGCTTATGATATATGAATAAACAAAACAGACAGAGACAGGCCATAAATACTATGAGTAATTAAATTACATAATTTGTTAGGGGTTGCCAGAAAAAGGGAATGGGACTATATTCAGAGCCAAAACCAGGAGAAGAAAGACACCTGGAGATGTGAGTCTGGCACTGAGGGCTGCTTCTCTCTTAGGAGCACCTGTTAATCTGGAGAAAGCAACTGAGACCTAAGAGATGAACCAGAGTTTTCAATAGTCTCTCAGGATCAGAAGAACAAAAACTGGTCTATGAATTAGATAAACAAACATGCTGAGTTGGGACCCTGGCTCAGTGCTTCTCTACAAGGACTTATAGCTTCAACATGCACTGGCACACATGGATAAGATTTATTATAGCAAAAGGATACAAATAAAAGGAGAATCCCAAAAAGGAAAAGAAGAACTTTGTGGGATAAAGTTCAGAGAAAATGAGATGCAATCTTCAAAAGTCCTTTGTCGGCTTTCCATTTGGGATGATAAAAAAGCTCTGGGAAATGGACAGTGATGATGGTCACATGGCACTAGGAATGTACTTAATCATAGGCAATCATACACTAAAAACTGCACACCAGGACTTCCCTAGCAATCCAGTGGTTAAGACACTGTGCTTCCAGTGCAGGGGGCAGGAGTGAGATCCCTGATCGGGGAACTAAGAGCCCACATTCCGTGGCCATAAAATAAACAGATAATTTTTTTTTAATGTATAGTAAATTGTACCCTGGAATTGTTAAAATGGTACATTTAATGGTACAAACATTTTTCTACAATTAAAAAAAAGGCCTTTCTCACTGGAGCCACACAAGATTCACTTAATTCCTCCAGCAACATCATCTTTTTGTACCAGATAAACTTAATGAAGACTCAGCACTCAATGCTTTTATTGGGGGATGCATCATGCAGGAAACCCTCTGCCTAACACATAACAAAATTCCAGACACTCAGAAAGCAGATGTTCAGAATAAGCCATATTATTTATACAAACAGTGTAGGTACAATGAGCCCTCCTTATCAGCTAATGGATGTCTGACATCAGCGTAGAAAACTGTTTACTAGCCAAGTTCCGAGATGCTAGCAGAGAGCCAGCCTTGCAAGCAGGCTTTTCCAAAGACTGGCAATGTCAGACCATGAATGGCAACATCCCAGCAGTAAGTGGGAAACATACTGGCCTTTCTAGGGTGCAAAGCCAAGCTTCAAACCAGGTAACTCCCTGTAATTGGATTACAGTGAATCCAGATTGCTAGTGTAGTCAAGAGTAATATAGGAAGACAACACTGTAGCTTTGACATCATGTCCAGAATTTTTTATATACAGTAAAAACTGGCTCCTAATAAAGAATATTCTGACATACAATGAAGAGACATGGAATAAACAAGAAGAGAGAAAAACAACATGGCACGGAATGAAGTGTCCCTGTAAAAAGACATGTTGAAACCCTAAATTCCTACTCCCTCGAAAAGTGACTTTCCTTGGAAATAGAACTGTTGTAGATGTAATCAGCTATGATGGAAGTGAAGTTGCTCAGTTGTGTCTGAGTCTTTGAGACCTCATGGACTGTAGCCTACCAGGCTCATCTGTCCATGGGATTTTCCAGGCAATAGTACTGGAGTGGATTGCCATTTCCTTCTCCAGGGGATCTTCCCAACCCAGGGATTGAACCCAGGTCTCCCACATTGTAGACAGACGCTTAACCGTCTGAGCCACCAGAGTGGACCTTTAATTCAGTATGAATGGTATCTTTATAGGAAGAGGATAGAGACATACAGGAAAAAAGATCCTGCATGATGACAGAGGCACAGATGAAAATGATATATCTACAAACCAGTAATGCCAAGGATTGCTGGCAAACACCAAAAGGAAAAAGGGGCAACAAAGGATTCTCTCTTATAGGTCTCAGAAGGAGCGTGGCCTTTTAAAACCTTCATTTTAAACTTCCAGCCTTCAGAACTGTGAAACAAGTATCTATTGTGTTAAGCTATCCAGTTTGTGGTACTTTGTTATGGAAGCCTTATAAAATTAACACACACACAAATAATAGAAAAGACTTGCAAAGACTCTAGATAACAGAGGTATTAGATACAGACTTTAAAGCAATTTTGCCTAATACACCTAAGATGTATTCACTGTGCCTAAGACATAATTGAGACTTTTTATAGCAACGATACAAAAGAATTGCTATACAACTATACAAAAGAAATGTATAAAAAGAACCAAATGAAAAATCTAGAACTAAAAAAAAACAGTAAATGAAATTAAGGAATCGGGTGATGGGTGAAATAGTGTATTAGGGATAGCTGAAGAGGAAATTAGTAAACTAGAAGAAAATACTAAGAATCATGTATGAAGAGTCAAAAGGAGGGTAAACAGAGAAGAGCATGTAAAGCATGTTCAGAACACAGTAAGATGTAACATAATACAACCTATATCCAGAGGAGAAAGCAAATGAGGAGGACGTGATGTTTGGTGAGATAATGACTGAGAATTCTCCCAAACTGGTAAAGGTCACCAAATCACATACCAAGGAGCAATATGTTATAAAATGAGCAACATGTAAAAAGGAATATTTACAACAACAAAAGACTAACATAGGTACAATGTAGGACAATTGTTGAAAGGGGGAGAGATAAAATTTAAAGTCTGACAAAGAAAAAGAAACATATTACTTGCAAAGCAGCATAAATGGATAAACAGCTGACTTTTCAACAAAAACAAAGCCAGGAAACATGGAGTGGGTTAAGGGTAGGTTGGGCGTCTGGGGTTAGCAGATGTAACTTACTACATACAGGATGGATAAACAACAAGGTCTTATCGTATAGCACAAGGGATTATATTCAATATCCCATGATTAAAATATAATGGAAAATAATATAAAAAGAACATGTATACATATATACACACATATATATGTAGTATAACTGACATCTTGCTTTACAACAGATATTAATGCAACACTGTAAATCAAATATACTTCAATTTAAAAACAGAGCAAACATTGAACTGATAATCAGAAACTCCTCAAAAAGAAAACTCTAGGCCCGCAAGCTTCACACGTCAATTGTACCAAACATTTAAGTAAGAAATAACACTGATTTTTACAGAAATTCTACCAGATAACAGAAAAAGAGGAAACAGATCCCAAATCATTTTAAGACATAAACTTAATACCAATACCTCACAAGGAAACTTACAGGTCAATCTCACTTATAAACACAAATGGCAAGATAAATATTAATAAACTGAATCTACCAATATTTGGACAGAGGCACGGGGTCACAAAGAATTGGACATGACTGAGTGACTAACACTTTCACCAATATTTAAAGAGAGTAATATATCATGAGCAAGCTGGAATTATGGCAGGAACACAAGTTTGGATTAACATTTTAAAATTAATTAATATGATTCATCACATTAGTGGAATAAAAACGTTATACCATCATATAATCTCAATAAATACAGAGAAAATATCTGAAAATTTTTTTTTTACCTGCTCATTATTAAAATTCTTAACTAGGCATAGAAAGGAACTTCTTTCTACAAACAAAAGGAATACACAAACACCCATACAAAACACTACATAAAATGGTGAAATGTTGAAAATCTCTTCCTTTAAGATTAGACACAGACAAGGACGCCCATTATTTACCTTCTATTTGAATTCTAGGCAAAGGTAGCAAGGAATAAAAAGGTATAATGATTGTAAAGAAGAAGTAAGATGGTCATTATTTGCCGGGAACATAATCGTTTAACTTGAAAATAGAAATTATTAGAATGAGCTTAGCCAAGTTACTAAGATACAAGATCAACATACAAAATTAATAGGCAAATAAATCCTGTATTATCAGTAACAGCCTATAAGAAAATAAAATTTCAGAAATATCATTTATAACATATCAGCCAACAACAAAAATATTTAACAAAGGATGTGTGAGAACCTTACAAAGAAAATCATAAAGATATTAATAGAAATTAAAGATATAAATAGAAGAATATTTAACTAAAGTTTACAGATTGAAGGATTTGTTATTATAAAAAGCTGTTAATCTGTTCCACATTGACTGAGTCAATGCACTTCCTAACAAAAAGCCCAATCTTCCTGTTGCTGTTGGCTGAAACTGACAAGCTGATCCCCAAATCTGTAAATGCAAAGAGCCAAGAACAGCCAAGAAATTCTTGAAGAAAAACAAGTTGACACGGAACTACTCCATACTCTGTAATGACCTATATGGGAAAAGAATCTAAAAGAGAGTGGACATATGTGTCTGTGTAACCGATTCACTATGCCACACACCAGAAACACAACGCTGCAAATCAAATATACTCCAATAAAAGTTAATTAAAAATAAAAAGTTGACAAGATTTGCTTCATCAAACAGTAAAAGATTTTATAAAGCTAATGTAATTAAGACAGTGCTAAGTGTATAGCTAGAGTAATTACTCTAACTAGAGTAATTAAAACAGAATAAAGAAATAGGGAGTCCAGCTTAGATTCATGTATATAACTCAAGTAAAATGGGACAGCAGAGAATGGATAGTCTTTTTTAATAAATGGTGCTGAAAACTGGAAAAAAAAACAATATTTCATGCAAAAATAAATATCACAGAAACTGTGTATCTGGAAATTAAAAAATAATCTTAGAAAGGTTTCCAGAAGATATTATATTCATGATGCTCCTGTAAGGAACACTTGTTAAACCAGGCAGAAAAACAACACTAATCATAAAGAAAATGGCTAAATATTGGTATTTATGAAATCCAAAAGATACCATTAAGCGACTGAAAAGGCAAGAGCAGGAGAAAATTACTTGTAACATTTAAAACCAACGAAAAACTAACAAGCAAATAAACAAAAACTTGACAACAGTGATAGAGGTCTGAATAAGCAATTCACAAAAGTGAATATCCAAATGATTATTAATCATATGAAAAAGTGTCCAACTTCATAAATAACCAAGGAAAAGCAAGTTTAAAACAATAATGGGGGGGAGAGAGAAAAAAAAAAAACAATAATGAGATGTTAATAATACATACCCACCAGCGTGACTAAAATTAAACTGATAATGCCAAGTGTGGGCAAGGATGTGGAGAAGATATAACCCTCACATGCTGCTAATATAAGTGTATATTGGTATAATCATTTTGGAAAGCTTTCTGGAATTATCTAGCTGAAGTTAATGCAGCTTAAGCTATGAACCAGTAATTCCACTCTCAGGTATGTGCCCAATAGCAATACACACACATTGCTCTAACAGACACTTATGTTCATAGCTGCATTAACACAGACACAACCGAAACAGGCTCCCAGAGTTAAATGCAGAAATAAATGGTGGTATATTCTTAAAAAGGAAAATGTCGAAAAGAAAAATATTGTTATATACAACATAAGCTTCAAAAACTATTAAGCAAAAGAAGGTATAAATGAAAGAACTTTATAATTCTATCCATACAGAGCTGGTGAAAACCAAATGATTACGTTAGAAGGCGGGACACTGGTTACTAGTGGAGAAGAGGAAGAAGGCTATATAAGCAAGTGGCAAAAGATGGGTCTCTGGCAGTTTTCAGCTTCTTGATCTGGGTGTGAGTTATAGAGGTGCAGACTTTGTTATGTAATTCCTTGAGCTGTACATTTTTCACTTTTCTCTTGCATTGGCAGGTGTGTTCTTTACCACCTGGGAGGTCCTTTTCTTTTCACTTTTCTGAATGTATGTTATACTTTAAAAATAACATATACGAAAGAAAAATATTATCAAAGCAAAGGTATATGTTATAACCGACAATATTTTAGGACAGAAGTAATATTATGTAGATCTTTTTGAAAATTATGCATAGAGAAGTTCTCAGGGTTTTTTTTGTTTTAGCCTGCTTTTAATCTTTGGTTAAGAAATCCTTTTTTACTCTCATATTTTAATCTAAATTTTAGGTTAATAGCTATTTTTTTCTCAGTACAAAAATATACAAAGTATAACTTCATTGTCTTGTGGCATTTATTTTCATTAAGGAGAATGGTACTTTTATGGCATTATATTACATAATATAATATAGTGAAGGACAGGGAAGTTTGGCGTGCTGCAGTCCATGGGGTCGCAAACAGACATGACTGAGCAACTGAGCAACAACAAAAATTACATAATCGTTGTAAGAAAAAGGATTTGTGTATAGAGTCCCTGAGGTAGATACAACAAAAAATTATTATTACTATTTTGATTGCACCATGTGGCTTATGGTATCTTTTCCTCGGTCAGGGACTGGACACAGGGCCATGGCAGTGAAAGAACTGAGCTGTAACCACTGGACTGCCACAGAATTCCCTGAACAAAATGTTATTATGTCCATTACCTACAGATGAAAAAGCTGAGGACTCACAAGCTTAAATGATTTTACCCAAAGTAAAAAGAAAGCTGTAAAGTATGAAGTACTCATACACATATCTTCTGTCTCACACATTCAGCATGATTTTTACACTCCATTATAATTGAAAAGCACAGGCTGTGGAATCAGAAAACACATGGATACAAATCCCGGATTTCCCACAAACTGTAATCTTGAGCAATAAACTCTATAAGCCTCAGTTTCCTCATCTGTAAAACAGACAACACTTATTTTACAGAATAGTGAGGATTAGTAACAATGGATATACAGTCCTTGACCTACATCACATACTTCATTAATGACAGTTAGAAATACTGCTGTATTACTTTATATATAGAAAAATACTCATATACGTGTATATATATACACACAATACAGTTTCTAAGGAAAATTTTGGAGAATTTCACGTGTATTATATTATAATTTGGTTTGAGAGTGGTAGATACACAAGGAAGCAAAAGGAGAGAACAAAACAAAATACACAGCAGTATCCTAAGAGCTGTTATATTGGGAGCCTAAGAGGAGCAGACGCTAAAAGCACAAGAATAGTACAGGGAGGAAGACCAACAGAATCAAAAACCAGAATACTTGAAAAGAAAGACATTACTAACTTCAAGTGTGTTGTTCAGTTGCGAAGAGTCCAACTCTTTGTGACCCCATGAACTTCAGCATGCCAGGCTTCCTTGTCCTTCATTATCTGCTAGAGTGTGCACAACTCATGTCCATTGAATCAGTGATGCCATCCAACCATATATCATCCTCTGTCACCCTCTTCTCTTGTCCTCAGTCTTTCCCAGCGTCAGTCCTTCCAAGGAATATTCAGGGTTGATCTCCTTTAGGATTGACTGGTTTGATCTCCTTGCAGTCCAAGGGACTCTCAAGAGTCTTTCCTGACATCACAGTTCAAAGCATCAATTCTTCAGCGCTCAGCCTTCTTTATGATTCAACTCTCACATTATGTACATGACTACTAGAAAAACTGTAGTTTTGACTATAAAGACCTTTGTTGACAAAGTGATGTCTCTGCTTTTTAATATGCTGTCTAGGTTTGTCATAGCTTTTCTTCCAAGGAGCAAGAGTCTTTCAATATTGTGACTGCAGTCACCATCTGCAGTGATTTGGGAGCCCAAGAAAATGAAATCTGTCACTGCGTTTATTTTTTCCCCATCTATTTGCCATGAAGTGTATACTATAACTCATATCTAGCAAAGCATCATATAGGTAAAAACAATGTTCAATTAGCCTTTATTCAGATGTCAAAGGGAAATAATAAACACTTTTGAAGAGAGATGTATCAAATAATATTTTGTATACATCTTTTACCTCTTGACCATCTGTAGATAGGCACTCTTCTTTAAAACCACTAAGTCTACACGATGTAAGGTAGAACTACAAAACAGAGAGACTAAGTAATGAGACACACATGCTACTTTAGAGTCATACCTGATATACAACTTATTTTAATTATATTGTCATTTGAGACACCACGAGGACAAACTGACTATTACTTTCTGTTTTTATCTTATTTCCTGAAAGTAACTGTAGCAAAAATTTATTTAGGAGTCCATTCTCCTAAACTCCCTTTCTGTTGCAACATTTCTCTTAAATTAAAAGAGTAATAAAATAAAATTGTAAAAAACCTCAAAACTCACAGATGTTTTTAAAATAGTATTTTGAAACATTCACCTCCACATTAAAAAAAAAAAAACCCAAACAAAGCAAACACATCATATAAGAACACAGCATTAAGTTTCTCACCAAACAGTTTTCAAAGACACTAAATACACCACCTCATTACATCAAAATGAATGGCTTATCAGTAGATGGGATTCACTGATGATAAATAGCATGCAAGGGAATGACTACTTATGACTTTACAGAGTACAGTCGTCCCCCCTTATCCACAGGTGACACAATTTAAGAGCCTCCCAGTAGATGCCTGAAACTGACTGTACCAAACATTACATATACTGTTTTTTCCTACACATACATGCCTATAATAAAGTTTAATGTATAAATTAGGCACAGTAAGAGTTTAACAACAATAACTAATTATAAGATAGACCAATTTTAACAGTATACTATAATAAAAGATTTCTGAATGTGGTGTGTTTCTCCCTCCCTCTCTCTCAAAAATATCTTACAAATTGAATGCCTTTTCCATTTAAATTAATACTTATCTGCTCTGTGACAATAACCTTTGTGGTTTGAGGTTTGTTTTGCAGTTTGACAGCAAAACAAACATGCATTCTTTATCCTTCATAACTTCAAGACAGAAGATTCATTCTGACCATAGATCTTTGCCACACAGCATATAAATTTTCTTTCCTAATTAAGAAAAGAAAGCTGAAAACTTTCAACTTTTCACTTAAAGGAAGCAGTGTGCAGTTTCTCCTAAGCATATGCAAATTGCCAGCATCACATACTCTTGCACTTTGGGGCTGTTAAGTTAAAAAAGGGTTACTTGAAGATAAGCACTGATAACTGGGATACTACAAACTGACTAATGGGCTGGAGAGACTAGAAAAGGGGTGATTCACATCCCAGGCACTATACAAAATGGTGTGCTTTTTAAAACTTACAATTTGCTTATTTCTAGAATCGTTCATTTACTATTTCAGACCATGGTTGACTAGTTGAAGATAACTGAAACCACAGAGCAAAACTGCAATTAAGGAGTGACTATCGCTGGATCATCGAAAAAGCAAGAGAGTTCCAGAAAAACATCTATTTCTGCTCTATTGACTATGCCAAAGCCTTTGACTGTGTGGATCACAATAAACTGTGGAAAATTCTGAAAGAGATGGGAATACCAGACCACCTGACCTGCCTCTTGAGAAACCTATATGCAGATTAGGAAGCAACAGTTAGAACTGGACATGGAACACCAGACTGATTCCAAATAGGAAAAGGAGTGCGTCAAGGCTGTATATTGTCACCCTGCTTATTTAACTTATATGCAGAGTACATCATGAGAAATGCTGGGCTGGAAGAAGCACAAGGTGGAATCAAGACTGCCGGGAGAAATATCAATCACCTCAGATATACAGATGACACCACCCTTATGGCAGAAAGTGAAGAGGAGCTAAAAAGCCTCTTGATAAAAGTGAAAGAGGAGAGTGAAAAAGTTGGCTTAAAGCTCAACATTCAGAAAATGAAGATGGTGGCATCTGGTCCCATCACTTCATGGGAAATAGATGGGGAAACAGTGGAAACAGTGGCAGACTTTATTTTTGGAGGCTCCAAAATCACTGCAGATGGTGATTGCAGCCATGAAATTAAAAGACGCTTACACCTTGGAAGAAAAGTTATGACCAACATAGATAGCATATTCAAAAGCAGAGACATTACTTTGCCAACAAAGGTTCGTCTAGTCAAGGCTATGGTTTTTCCAGTGGTCATGTATGGATGTGAGAGTTGGACTGTGAAGAAAGCTGAGCACCAAAGAATTGATGCTTTTGAACTGTGGTGTTGGAGAAGACTCTTGAGAGTCCTTTGGACTGCAAGGAGATCCAACCAGTCCATTCTGAAGGAGATCAGCCCTGGGATTTCTTTGGAAGGAATGATGCTAAAGCTGAAACTCCAGTACTTGGCCACCTCATGCGAAGAGTTGACTCATTGGAAAAGACTCTGATGCTGGGAGGGATTGGGGGCAGGAGGAGGAGGGGACGACAGTGGATGAGATGGCTGGATGGCATCACGGACTCGATGGACATGAGTCTGAGTGAACTCTGGGAGTTGGTGATGGACAGGGAGGCCTAGCGTGCTGCGATTCATGGGGTCACAAAGAGTCGGACACAACTGAGAGACTGAACTGAACTGAAGAGAGAGTGAATCAATGATCTTATTAACACTCTCATAAAACATGAAGACAAAATATTAACCAAAATATAGGAAAGGTTTTCAAGTGAGTGACCTATTTTTGGATCAACCAAGAAAAGCACACTAATAAACACTTAATTGCATACCAGAAATTATGCTAAGTACTACAAGAATATAACGTTTCATCAGACTCTGACTTTAAACTAGCTATAGTGAAGTGAAAGTCGCTCAATCGTGTCTGACTCTTTGTGACCCCGTGGACAATACAGTCAATGGAATTCTCCAGGCCAGAATACTGGAGTGGGTAGCCTTTCCCTTCTCCAGGGGATCTTCCCAACCTAGGGATCGAACCCAGGTCTCCTGCATTGCAGGTGGATTCTTTACCAGCTGAGCCACAAGAAAAGCCCAATGGGAAGATAGGACAGGCTTTTAAAAAACAACAATTAAGTAGAAAGCAACAAACCATAAAAGTGGTTAAAAAAAAAAAAGGCAATGCAATGAGATATCAAAGGAAGGAAATCACATGAAGGAAGGGCAGCTTGAGATGACTCGCATGCAGTGAAATATAAGGGATGAATTGAGAAGTACAGGAGTAAAGATTTCAACAGAATGGAACAATATCAATAATGATTATCAAGTAATCCTTTGCGTGAAGTATGTTAACTGTATATGAACCCAGCCAACACAAATTAAGATCCTGCCTAACTATTCCCCTAACAAAAAACAAAACAAAGTAAATAAACTATTTTATCGAGATAATATGTGAGATTTAAAAAATAATGTCATAAATTTAAGAAAATTTCAAAAAATATATTTTAAAACCAATTATATAGCACTTTTAAAAGAAGCTTGTTAGAAAACACATCTATATTTTTTCATTATACTCCTAAATATTTTAAAAATAAAATGATTACATTAATATTCATATGCAACTAATAAGGGAATAAGAGAGAAATCAAAACATATGATAATCACTGCTCACACTCTGCTATTTAACTCTGCAGTAGAAATGTTTTAATAGAAAGAAATACTAATACAATCAGAAAACTGAAAATTTAAAGTATAGAATTTACAGATAAATTGAACTGTGTATATTTACAAAGGAATTAAAAAGGAGAACAAAGCCTCTTGTTTAACTTACCAACATAAAATGAGGAGTTGGAATGCAATAAACTTTCAGTCCATAAGCGACAGAGTTCACTTTCAGTCAGAGCTTCAACTCCATAACAAGCTTGATACTCCACTTTTGGTAGTACATAAACTGGAAATTGCTGCAATTCAAGGTTATACTCTTATAAAGCTTTATTAATTTACTATTAACAGTAAATACATTTGCCTATATAACTTAGCCACTTTTCAAAATGTTTTCAGGTAATCTTATTTCATCTTTTCAAATACAGTTGGATGTAGGCAGAAATATGGGTAGAACCCTTAGTAGACATGGGCAGTGGTGGATAAAAAAGAGATCGTGAACCAAGAGCCTCCCCTACCCCCAACCAAAATCAACATACCTCTCCATACATAAACATATTTTATTTCTGTGACTGAACATGACTGACAGGATCCTTGGAATAAACCCTGGGTTACATAACTACCCAAAGGTTTAAAACTAGAAGCTGGGAAGTCATGACTGTAATACATACTAATAATTCTCAAGAGGGTTAAAAAAAAGTATGATTTTTTTTTTTTTTTGCCTGTTTAAACCATTAGTCACATCATCTCAGGCTTAAATACTCTGAGCAGCTTGTTTTCATTCTACAAATGTATGAGCACTAGTACTTACATTAATACACATGGATGTTGCTCTCTTCATTAATACAAAAGACTTTATTCCAGACACTACGTACTTGACAAATTAGCCATTTAGTGTTTATTGGTCAGGACTGTACAGAATAAGCAAAATGACTATACCTACGATTAGTCTAAATGAGAAGGAAATCCATGCCTGTAATATAATATAATGCTAGTCATGTTCACTATGCTCATATTAACTCATTTCTGTCGAAGAAAATTCTAATCTTAATAGCAGTCTCTTCATTTCTAGCTGGCAGAGGGAAAAACACATGATTTAAGGAACTTAAAGTTATATAGCCAGTTAGTACTTGTGAGATTGGGCTTCCCTGGGGCTTCCCTGGTGGTTCAGTGGTAAGAATCCACCTGCCAACACAGGAGATGAAGATAATGCAGGTTTGATTCCTGGGTCAGGAAGATTCCCTGGAGGAGGAAATAGCAACCCACTCCAATATTCTTGCTTGGGAAATCCTATGGACAGAAGAACCTGGTGGGCTACAGTCCATGGGGTTGCAAAGAATCGGACACGACCTAGTGACTGACCAACTTCTGAAATTATACTAAGCTGTCTTTCACTTTTATACTTGAAATTACCTCATAAATGTTTCAGAATGACTGATTTTCATAAACTGGTGAATTTAGTGGGCCTAACATAATGGTGGTGTTAAGAATAATTCAAATCCAGTAAAATTTCTGTGAACAATAACTTTGGTTCATTATTACCTTTGAATATTGTAAAAGTCAAGAGCAGTGCTTCTTAAACTTCAATGCGCATGTGAATAACTATTTTAAAATAAATGTGGAATCTGAGGTGAAAACCAAGTCTATACATGTTTAACAAGCTGTTGTTCCTGGGGCCAAAGTTTGAGTAGTAAGCTCCCTACAGTGTCTCCTTAATTTAAAAAAAAATTATGATTAGGATAATATTGCTGTGTGATAAGCTGCTTCAGTTGTGACTTTTTGTGGCCCTATAGATTCTAGCCTGCCAGGCTCCTGTGTCTGTCGGATTCTCCAAGCAAGAATATTGCAGTGGGCTGCCTTGCGAAAGTCACTTAATTGTATAATAATTCTTCAGCAATTGGTAATCTGCATTTATGGTTGCTTATAGTTGCAAATAAAACCCAGAGATAAAGAAATGAAGGCTCAAAGGGTTAAGATACGTGCTCAAGGACACATAACCAGTTCACAGCAGAGTTGGAAAACGAATAACTGAGAAAGAAGATCCTCTTTTGGATCATGAATAGGTAATAGAATTAATTCAAGATTTCTTTTCAAATTAAAAAACATTACTCTTTCTGAATAAAGTACTCTGGGGGATTTTCTTTGATAATACTGTCATGTCTATAAAACTAAGTCTTGAATCTGGTATTAATTTATGTATTCTACTGCCATCTCCAGGAAGCCAAGGGAAGGAAAAGTCTGAATATTTTATCTCAGTACTCCAAAATTAAAGTGAAATTTTAAGTACAAAGTTTTCAAATTATATACATTAAACTTACTGTTTTCTTTATCCCTTAATTGTTCACTTCTAAGTAAAAGCTTCTCTTGGTTTTCTGTCTTCCAATTTATCACATAAACCTTCCAAACTTTTACATACATTCCAAAATATTTCATAGCTAGTATCCTGTCACTAGGATAGTGACATAACCTGTATCCCAATAGGTACATTTCTGTTGTTTCCTAAGATTCAAGCACCTTCAGGATACTTTTCTCTGGACCGAGAATGCCAATATAAACTTCAAGATAACTAGATCTAAGCTTTTTAATCCCTTCATAATATAACTCTTAGGAAATCTGGTTAACTGAGACAGACAATAATATAATATTAAATCATTCAGAGGTATTTTGTCTAGATTTCATAACTACATGTAGAACTCAGTAAGTTCTAGCTTCATCTTGAGTTCCAAATTAGCCTCTTTTTCATCAGTTTAGAGTGGCTGCTGTTCTAGGTTCCCCTCTGTTGTACAAGATTAAGCAGAATCTTAATGAGAAAAAATAAATGATATTGGAAACTAAAATCTCAATTACAGTAACAGAGAATTGAAGAAACAAAGGGAAAACAAAAAGAAGAAATGAGGTTCTTGGATAGCAGAAGTTGAAGAGACTTCTGAGTGTTTTAAAACTTGATCTAAACCAGCTGGTTTTTAAGAAGGAAATGCTAATGAGGATGCATTCTTACCTAACTGGAGTTTAAACACTACCACTTCAAAATTTTAACTACTGCCTCAATTTCCCTTCCCTAACACCCTCCTCTCTCCTCAAGCCTCAATTTTTTCTCACTTATTCAATATTTATTTATTGAGTTTCTATGGAACAAAACATTTGAGAAAAACAGATGACTAGGATATGATTCCGAAGGGAACATATTCTACTAAGGAATTTAAAATATGTGTACTAAACTATTACATATAATGATAGATAAAATAAGTATTTGCTGAAAAATTTAAAATTATACTCAGGGTTTGACATAATCAGAAACAGAAGGCTCCTATTTAGCTATTCTTTGGGGCTTGGTGGTTTTGATATATTTTGATGAAGAGTGAATACTCTTCTATAAGGTTTTACAAACTTCACTTTAGTCAAGTGAATGACAATGTCCTTAACAGGTTATCTCACTGAACAATTAAATCAGGGTCCAAAATATTCCTAAGCTATCCTTACTTAAGAGATCCTGACCATCAATAATTTCTACGTGTAATAAGCTGGTAGATCAGTACAGAATGGTATGGGCTCACAGAAATGATGTTAGCGTCCAAATAATCAGATAGCAGGTAAGAATGAATGAAATAAAATCTTGAAAATACAATCCAAAGCACTGATGCTATATGTATTCAAGATGTGCATGCTATGGCTATTAACTTCATCACAGTTAAGTACTGATGAGACAAGAAAAAATTAGTAAATCTTTTAATACAGAGAATACTTGTATTTATCGAAAAGGAAACTAAAATCAGACCTATAGCATTTTGTCAGTGCTATGTTTTGTCAGTCCTAATGTTCTCTTTTTAAAAACTCTCTACCATTTGTTTAATTTGAAACCAGCTGGTTTCTAAAATTTCAAGTCTGAACCAGTGATGAATACCAATTATGAGAACATTTCTTTTCTTCTTCTTTTTTTAAATTCAGTTACACCTTAATATGATAAAAGTAGTAGTCAGGGACTTGATCCACAAGGGTCAATGCTGGAACATCACAGTTCCTTAGCCCCAAACACACTGACATTCTACAGTGATCACTCAGGATTCTTAATGGGTGGCAGGTTAAACAGCAAGAAACAGAGAACATCAAAAAAGGAAGGAACTAGGACTTCCAATGTAGGGGGTGTGGGTTCAATCCCTGGTTGGGAAACTAACATTCCACATGCCTCACAGGATGGCCAAAAACATTTAAAAAAAGAAATAAAAAAATAAAAAGAAAGGGAGGAAGGCAGGGAAAAAAAGAAGGAAGAAAGGAAAGCAGGAGGAGGAAAGGAGAGGGGAAGATAAGGATGGTCGGAAGACGAAAGGAAAAGGAAGGAAGAAAAAGTGAACTATGATAAAATGGACACAACAGAAAAAATATTAAGAAACAAAGGAGAGACTTCATTATTTCTTACATAATCATTTATACCATAAAAGCTCCTCTTTACCTAAATTCATTGGTTACACACACAAAAACCGAACTAACCTGAAAGAGAACTTCAAATATCAAATATAACAGAACTGCCAAAAGAACCAATTACTCGAAGTGTAGCAAAAACTTTAACTAAGGAAAATATTTATACCAAATCCCCAAAGAAACAATAGGGGAAAAAGGAAAGAAGACATTTAGTCTTCTATCAAGCCTGGGAAGACATCCTCAAATGTTCATGAAAGCCCACCTTTCAAAATGCAAACTTCTAAAATAACTCAAAAAGATTCTCAAATAAAGAAAGAAAGGGGTGGGAGGTGGGAGGGGGGTTCAGAATTGGGAACTCATGTACACCCGTGGCTGATTCATGTCAATGTATGGCAAAACCAATACAGTATTGCAAAGGAAAATAAAGTAAAAATAAAAATTAAAAAAAAAAGAAAGAAAGGGGCCAATAAAGGAAAATTCAAATTCACACAGAAAGCTAGAACATATGTGCCAGTCTAGGTCAAGCCTATAATGGTGCCGTTTTTCACAAAGTTTACATATAGTCCATGCAAGAATGTTACCAGCACTCATGATTATTACATTCAACTAAACTTTATTAAAAGTGTTTTCAGTATTTTACTAAAAAAATCTCAACCTGAAAAAACTACTATAAGAAAGATCAATAACTTAAAATCAAACTTCAATGGCATGTTCAATATTTGCTGCCCACCTATTTATGCTACGATATCCTAACTCCCCAAGTAACAACTTACTCTTCTGATTTTCTTCCTTTTTTTAGAACGTGGTCTGGTCTCTATCCTCTGGACGCTGCATCGCACAAGTAACAACAGGTCTTGCAGGCTAAACAGCTTATAAACAAAATTTCCTTCCTGAGGAGCTACATATTCTGATGTATCTTCAACATAGTCCTGAAGTTCATATGGCAATCCTTTAAAAATAATTATATTCATCATTTTTATTTTAAACTACTTTATCCATCATAAAGTTTTATTTTAAACTACTTTATCCATCATAATCCAAGATAAAACAATTGAACTACCAGCTTTCTAGTTCCTGTGTCCATTACACTATTAGCATTTCTGTTTACTATAACTGTAACTCCAGCAAGAGCTGAAATCAAAGCTTTAAGGTTCTCTTCCTTTTATCCTACTACCCTCACAAAAATATCAGTGAGACAACGTACGAAGTAAAAAGAAGTTTTAAAAAGTAGTGTTATTCATAATAGAGACAGACCTGAGGTGCAGCCTTATATCTATTTTACAAAATGAAAAAGTACAAAACTGCAGTCTGACATCAAGAACAAGTAAATTTAGATTAATACATATTTATCATGATTTTTGACACACTTCTCTTTCATCATTTCGGCAAACCACATTATCTATAGTTTACTGGCCATTGTAAATGTTGAATAAACACAGGTTACAAAAATCAGTACAATTGTGGGTATGTTTTTGGAGTGAAGGTTTTTACACAGTCAATGATAGTTCATTTTCCAATCAAAATGAACCGTCAGTGACTACGTAAAGATCATAAATGTTATTACAAAGAGAAAGGAGGGGAATGAGGGGGGAAAAAACCTAAGGACAAGGAACAGGCAAACAGTTAATATAAAATTCTTTGTAAATATTTACTTACGTCCTTTTGGTTTCTGAAAGGCAGAAGGCCAGATAGACTTTGGCCAGCTAGAGGCATCTGACGGAGCAGAGGGTTGCTCAGAAATAGGAGGCTGTTTAGAGTTTTCTGAGTGTATTAAGGGCAATTCAGGTATTTTTCTGGAAATTGGTTTTAAGAGTTCATCCTGCATTTTTAAAATTTCTCCAACTGGATCAAATTTTTTATATACTCGTTTGATAGGTTTTTTTAAAACACATGACTCTTCAGGACTACAAGTACTATTGGTCTGGTTTCCTGTAGAAGTCTGTCCTGAGGAAGAATTTAGGCTAGCTGGTTTAGAACTTAAATTAGAACCCACTTCAGCTGTCTTTCCATTACTATTATTTTGACATTCCATATCAATGATTAAACAGTCTTCATCTGTATCACTACTGTCAAGAACTACATCTTCAGTGTTAGCTGCTTCTGATGTAACAGTCTTTTCCTTTGAATTACTGTCTGTGTTCTCTAGAACATTTACTCTTTCATCAACACTCTCCATTTCAGTGGCCATATCATTTTTATTAGAGGTTTCAATTTCCATAGAACTTTCTAATTGTAAGGGATAAGATGTTTTCAAGTCACTATCTTGCACTAAAGGCTTGTCAGAATTTGATATCTTTTCACCACATGGTATAAATCTCTGATCATCTTTACTTTTGGACTCTTCAGGGCCATTGTCTATCCTACCAGTCACCAGCTGTTTCTCCTTCTGCAACTGTTCCATCAGAATCTGAGATAAACTTCTAGAATGAGCAGAAATGTCTGGTGAAGTTGGTGCCTCAGATGTGTCTGCTGTGCTGGGGGCTGTGAGTGTTTCCGTCATGGGGGCTACTGTGGAGGTACTTGCTGGACTTGGTGACTTTGATGGTTCGGTGGTGGTTGCTCCAAAAGTTTCAAGTTCTGTGACATCATCATCAAACTCCAGATCCAAATTTTCTCGGGTCTCAATTTTTCGGCACTCGTTAACTTCATAAGATATCTTAAGAAAATATATTGGCAAACTATTAGCAACAATTCTAGGCCACCCCTCACCTATCAGTGACCCATCACAGACATAGTCCATACTCTTTAAAAGGAGAAAGAAAAGTTGAATGGCTTTGAAAGGTTCTTGCTTTGACAGAGTATTAGCAACTATTACCCTTATCTTCCCAATGAAACGTTGACGAAACACAGAAAAATTTTCCAAGTTGCTATACCATAGGAAATAGGAAATACTTGTGAACTACTACATCTCAAGAGGTATTCCCACTAACCAAAAACAGGTAGGACCTCAAAGAAGAAATGCGAGGCCAAACAGGAAGGCAGTGGATTTCCCTTCACACCCACTTTATATGCTCTTGCAGGGACTCAGGTGACCAGGAGGAAAGCCTCTTGGCACTCTAAGGAAACTGCAGCTGTGGAACTGTGGAATGCAACTGTGGAAAAGTCACCAGCCTCTAACATCAATCAGCATCTTTCTTCACAAATCCACTCAGGGAAAACAACTCTCAGCACTATGAGGAAAAATGGATAGGAAATGGTTTTACTCTATCTTGGCACATGAAGCCATTGAAGGTTATAGTTTTTATGTACTGTTTTAGTCATGGAAGAACTCCAGTTTTAATTTATTCAGGAATAAACTGTCTTGTCAAGTAGCAAAATCTCTCCTTAGGCTGGCAGAGTATTTTAGATAAACACCATGAAATTGTTTTACAGCTTAGGATTTGAGAGAAAAATATTCTGACAGCCTCAGGCAGTGAGTAAGAAAGATCCATCTGTGTAAATCACCTCTCTGAAACTCAATTTCCTCATCAGTAAAATAATGATAATAGGGTCATCATCTTAGGTTTGTTCTAAGCATTAAAAGTGCAATTATGTATAGAAAATTTCTTGGTATAGTCAATCACAGTAGTTTCTCACTAAACAATACCACATTTAGTAAAAAAAAAAAAAAATAAAGCTATACATTGTTTACGTGAGGCATTCTTACACAAAAAGGTTCAAGGAGAAACAATGGGACATGACATCAAGAAATAAAGAAAGAAGGACTAACAATATTAACTGTTAGAGAAAAGTCAATGCAAAAAGCATTGGATAGAAAAAGCAATCTTATGTTGAACAAAAGATGAAGCCCAGGAAATTCCCGGACAGCCCAGGGGTTAGGACTCTGTACTACCATTTGCCAAGGGCATGGGTTCAATCCCTGGTCAGGGAACTAACATTCCACAAGCCACATGGCTTGACTGAATTTTAAAAAAAAAACCTTAAAAGAAAAAAAATGAAATCCATGATGGATAGATAATGATTTGTGACATGCCAAATAACATTAAAATTGTCAAAACTGAAAAATAAAAGAAAAATTTGAAAGAAACAACTGTACTTGGTCAATGATACACTGTTTCTAAGTAAGTAAAGGGATGAAGAAAGTATGAATATTTAATAACTCAAACAAAGATACATCAATGACTGAAAACATACACATAGACTACAAAGATATACCTTTTCCCGCCCAAGGATCGAAGGGGTATTTCCAAAGACGGACTACAAATCAATACACAAAGAAAATATCAATAAAGTACAAACCAGAATCTACTAAGGTTGGCTGTTTAGAAGGAAATAGAATCAGAAATCATTAAGCAAAAAGTCAACGAACAATATGCATGCAAGCACTTGGAAATTTAAAACTGCCCAAACTGTTGGATAAAAGAAGAAATTAGAGTGATAATTACTGATTATTTAAAAAGCAACAAAAACAAGAAGAGTTATTAAAAATCGAAAGTATCATTCATAGCCTTTTCAAGAAATAGGTCAAGGATAATATATTCAAAATAATGAAATTTCATAAATATAAAACCAAAATTAATGAACTGAAAAATAATGCTCTCACCGCTGACAGAACAAATTTGGGTAAAATTAAAAATGGTATTTACCTGTAAATATGTGCTTATGAAAGGATTCTTCTGTTAAACATATTAATTATATCAATAAAATAAACACTTCCTTAATGTCATGAAATACCTAATCGGTGTTAAAATTTTCTAGTCTGATACATTTCTTTTTACAACTGTTTACTGGAATAAGGATCCCACCTAGATCCTGACTCTACATTTGGTTGATGTCTCTCAATTTTGTCAACAACCCCTCCCTTCAGCCCAGTTCAGTTGCTCAGTCGTACCCCTCCCTTACGCTCGGCCAGTTCCCATATCCACCAGATATTTGTAGAAGAAACTAGATCAGTTATCCTGTGGAATTTGCCACATTCTGGATTTTGCGTCCCCATGATATCACTGAACACATGCTTCCCCTACATTGCCTATTAAATGATCTAATAGCTTGATCAGATTCAGGCACATTTTAAAAAAATCTTCATATATTGTATGTGATAATGTATACCTCCCACTTCAGTCAGGAGGCTAATGATGTTTGGTTATCTTTCTTCTTGTGATACTACAATTGTTCTGTTGCTTCATCACGTGTCAACAACCTATTCTATCAAAATTCGTTACTGATCTTTTAATGATTTTAGCAGTCATTGATGATGATCACTGCCTAGATTTACTATTTCATTAGGAGCTGCAAGGTCTTTTCTGGTGGCTCAGAAGGTAAAGAATATGCCTGCAATTCAGGAAACTGGGGTTCAATCCCTGGGTCAGGAAGATCCCCTGGAGAAGGGAATGACTACCCACTCCAGTTTTCAGAATAATGACTTGATACACAAGCATCGTCTGAAGGTGACTAACACTCCTTTAAAAAGATATTACTTTAAATTCATGGATTTTAACATATTTCATATGTTTTATCTACTGCAGAGTTGTTTTTTGTGACAGTCAAGCTAACACATCTCGGGCCAACGGGAAAACCTTCAAGCATCTTTTTTACACGATTCCAGTTTTATTATAAGATTTTTGCTTCTTTGATTGGCATTTGTACCTCCTATGCTACAATTCTTGGTATCTAATACAAACATAAGTACTTGTGTGTTTTATCATACTATCTAACATGTTCAAAATAAGAACAGCAATATCATTACTAACAATGTGATTATTAAATGAAATTTAAGATTTTTTGGCAATTCCTTCTGAACATGATATAAATTTTTGGTCACTAAATTATCTGAATGACCATTTTCACTTAATATATATTGGATATCACATTATAGTTGCATACCTAGAGTTTTCTGATTCTTTCTATAGGCATACTTTGGAGATATTGTATATTTCAGTTCTAAACCACCACAATAAAGCAAATATCACCAAAAAAGTGACTCACAATTTTTTTTGTTTCCCAGGGCATATAAAGATATATTTACATTATAATCTATTAAGTGTGCAGTGACATTATGTCTTTAAAAGTATATACATCTTAATCAAGAAATACTTCACTGCTAAAAAGTGCTAACAATCATCTGAGCCTTCAGCAAGTTGTAACAGTAACATCAAAAATCACAGATCACCATAACAAATATAATTATTTTGAAATATTCGAGAATTACCAAAACGTGTCACAGTGACATGAAGTGAGAAAATGCTGTTGGAAAATGGCAATGAGTGACCTGCCTGATGCAGGGTTACCAGAAACCTTCCATTTGTAAAAACCCAAAACAGCATCTTTGAAGCACAGTAATGCAATGTGTGCCTGTAATAGTTGCATAGTAGGCTAAGACTCTGATGCTGGGAGGGATTGGGGGCAGGAGGAGAAGGGGACGACTGAGGATGAGATGGCTGGATGGCATCACGGACTCAATGGACACGAGTCTGAGTGAAGTCCGGGAGATGGTGACGGACAGGGAGGCCTGGCGTGCTGCGATTCATGGGGTCGCAAAGAGTCGGACACAACTGAGAGACTGAACTGAAGATGTAGTACAGCTTATTTAATAAATATCCTACTAAGGGACATGAGGACTGTTTCCAATAAATACCTTAGAGCTGCAATGAATATCCTGCACAAATATTTCATTCTTTTCTAGTATACCTTTGAGCTACATTTCTAAAAGTGAGAATTCTAGGGTAAACGATGAACATATTAGCTTTCCTCTGTTCTGTTCGTACATCTTTCTTCTTACAATTTTTGACTGTAGAAATGTTACAGCAATCATGTTTTTTTCCTCTAATAACTTTGTAAGAACTTCCATTAACAATCCTCTTTTGCTTCTCATGTTTGAGATGGGTTTATCTGCTCAGACTGTTACCTGTAGGAGAACAATCCTGTGTGGGACTGTCCCAGGACAGCATTCATAGACTCACGGCTCTAAGCCCATGTTTCATTGTTACTACTAGATATGTATGTATACATGAAGGTTGGTTTGCATTCGTGTCTGCATATAAAATCTTTAGTACGTGAACTTCCTGATGTTCAAGCTGGTTTTAGAAAAGGCAGAGGAACCAGAGATCAAATTGCCAACATCCACTGGATCATCAAAAAAGCAAGAGAGTTCCAGAAAAGCATCTACTTCTGCTTTATTGACTATGCCAAAGCCTTTGACTGTGTGGATCACAATAAACTGTGGAAAATTCTGAGAGAGATGGGAATACCAGACCACCTGACCTGCCTCTTGAGAAATCTGTATGCAGGTCAGGAAGCAACAGTTAGAACTGGACATGGAACAACAGACTGGTTCCAAATAGGAAAAGGAGTACGTCAAGGCTGTATATTGTCACCCTGCTTATTTAACTTATATGCAGAGTGCATCACGAGAAATGCTGGGCTGGAAGAAACACCAGCTGGAATCAAGATTGCCGGGAGAAATATCAATAACCTCAGATATGCAGATGACACCACCCTTATGGCAGAAAGTGAAGAGAAGCTAAAAAGCCTCTTGATGAAAGTGAAAGAGGAGAGTGAAAAAGTTGGCTTAAAGCTCAACATTCAAAAATGAAGATCATGGCATCTGGTCCCATCACTTCATGGGAAATAGATGGGGAAACAGTGGAAACAGTGGCAGACTTTGTTTTTGGGGGCTCCGAAATCACTGCAGATAGTGACTGCAGCCATGAAATTAAAAGACGCTTACTCCTTGGAAGAAAAGTTATGACCAACCCAGATAGCATATTGAAAAACAGAGACATTAGTTTGCTGACTAAGGTCCGTCTAGTCAAGGCTATGGTTTTTCCTGTGGTCATGTATGGATGTGAGAGTTGGACTGTGAAGAAAGCTGAGCACCAAAGAATTGATGCTTTTGAACTGTGGTGTTAGAGAAGACTCTTGAGAGTCCCTTGGACTGCAAGGAGATCCAACCAGTCCATTCTGAAGGAGATCAACCCTGGGATTTCTTTGGAGGGAATGATGCTAAAGCTGAAACTCCAGTACTTTGGCCACCTCATGCAAAGAGTTGACTCATTGGAAAAGACTCTGATGCTGGGAGGGATTGGGGGCAGGAGGAGGAGGGGACGACAGAGGATGAGATGGCTGGATGGCATCACAGACTCGATGGACGTGAGTCTGAGTGAACTCTGGGAGTTGGTGATGGACAGGGAGGCCTGGCGTGCTGCAATTTATGGGGTTGCAAAGAGTCGGACATGACTGAGCGACTAAAACTGAACTGAAGTGAACTGAATTCCCCTCTACCACAACTGTCTGAAAACTTATTTTTCCTTTACCTTTAATGTCTTGTTCTGCTCAATACAGACTTTACCACTAGGGCCCAGGTCATCTCAAAACTATGTTGACGTCCTGAGTGTCCCTGCACTTACCTACAAATTAGAGTCCATCCACATTATCTTCACTTTTTTTATTCTCACATATTTCACCATTCTCTTTCCGTCTGGGATTATTTTCCTTGTGCTTAAAGAATATCCAGGCTTCCCTGGTGGCTCAGTGGTAAAGAATCTGCCTGCCAATGTAGCAGACATGGGTTCGATGCCTGGGTTGGCAAGATCCCCCAGAGAAGGAAATGGCAACCCACTCTAGTATTCTTGCTTGGGAGATCACCTGGACAGAGGAGCCTTGAGGGCTACAGTTCAGAGGGTTGCAAAGAGTTGGACATGACTTACCAACTAACCACCACAACAAAGAACATCCATTAGAGGGGGTTTGCGAGTAGCAAATGCAGTTTTTATTAATACCTTAAAATATCTTTACTTAATTTTTTATTATTTAAGGATATTTCACTGGCTATTTTCTCCCACCACAATATACTGTCCCAAGTCTCCTGGCTTCCATTGTTGTTGTTTAGAAGTTATTTGCCAGTCTCTCAGTCCTTTACAGGCAATGTGCCTTTTGGTTCTTTGGTGGCTTTTAAGAGTAGTTTTTGTCTCCAAGTATGGTTTTGTCCCATTATCTCTCCTACACCTTCCTTTTGGGTCAAAGTATACCAATGTTGGACATTCTCACTATATTATCTATACCTTGTACCCTACTCTCCATATTTTCTTTTCGTTGTGTTTCATTACAATTAGTTATTTCAGACCCAACCTCAGTTTATTAATTCTTCTATCAGTTTTTTCTAATGTGCTAATAACCATCTTTACAGAATTCTTAACTGTACTTGATATATTTTTCACTAAAATTTTTTAAACTTAGTTCTTTTTCAAATCATTGTTTGTGATGGTTCTTACTCAAGAGTATCCAGTCTCCTTCAGTGTCTACTTATCTTTAAATGCTTTCCGGATGCTATATTTGAAAGTTATTTGTAGAAATAATATGAAGCTCAAAATGTCATTCTGTTCCTCTAAGAATTATTTTCACTTGCTTTTGCTAGGTATCTGGAGATACCAGCAATCCAAAAGCATCTGAATCCAAGTTCAAGGCCTGAAAACTCAGGATACAATCTATGAGAAAGCTGATTTATTTCTGGTTCATCCTTACTCCTGGGGTTCAGCCCTGCAGGGTCCAAGCTCATGGTGGAAAAGTGACTGGTCCTGTGATGCTGCCACAAAGCACATTTTCTGTTGCCTCTTCAGAACTGGCAAATATCATTAGGGCAAAATTACCCTACGTGACAGGCTTACCAACCTGGATTCCAGTTTTCTTTACTATCTCAGTCCTAGATAAGTTCCCCTTATCTTGTTAGGTCTTTGATGATTCTAAGGAATAAATTTATATAATAAGTACACTGTTTTTCAGTTGACATCAGTAATGGATGGTAAAAATTGTCTGGCCTGCCATTACTGAAAGAAGTTACTCTGTCATTTTTTATCCCTCTTAACCTACTTTATTTTTTTTATAGTACTTGTCACTGACATTCATCTCACATCAATGTGAGTTTTAGGTAGATTTTAAAATGTAAAACAACAGAAAACAACCTATAAAAACTTAAGAAAGGTTGGAAGTGCTTTATGACATACACATCATAAAAACATTGAAAGGCAAATAGTAAACCAAAAAATACATAGGCCAATATGAAAAAGAAAAGGTCAATATTCTTAAAAAAGCGTGAGTACTTATGTGTTAATAAGAACAACATTTTCCTATTTTATTTTCTAATCTGGTTCGCGCTCTCATTTTATTCAAGTCCTTTTTCATATTTCCTGTCCTTGAAAAGTGTTCCTGATCATGAATCCTATTCTCATCTCTTTTCCCTAACCTGCTCCGTTTTTCTGCAAAGCATTTATTAGTATTTATTTTTAACACTGTTTTAATTATGTGTCCTGACACTGATGTAAATTCTGAAAAAAAAAAGAGACTTTATTTTTATTTACTGTCGTATCCTTAGTGCATGCAATAGTATCTGCTCAATAAATATTTGTGGGATAAATAAATAAAAGTTTTGTAAAATAGAATGTCTTACTCTAATAATCATGGGAAAGCATTTTACAATACACAAAATAATAAAGGTTTGTATTTATGAAATGCCAAGCATTGTTCTAAATGCTTTAGATGCATTAACTCATTTAATCTCAAATAATTCTACGAGTTAGGTTATCATTATGTGTGCCTACATGCTCAATTGTGTCTGATTCTTTGCAACACCACAGACTGTAGCCCAGGCTCCTCGGTTCATGGGATTATCCTGGGAAGAATATTGGAGTGGGATGCCATTTTCCTCCTCCAGAGGATCTTTCCTGCTCAGGGATCGAACCTGTGTCTCCTGCAGCGGCAGGCAGATTCTTTATCACTGAGCCACCTGGGCAGCCCATGTTATCATGATGTCCATCTTAGAGATGAGCAAACTAGACACAGATAGATTATATAGTTTGCCTAAGGTCACATAGATAATAAGTATATACTAATAAGGATTAGCAATTAGGGCTAAATACTTTCTGCATCAATCAAACTCATCTGATCCTTTTCATACCTAAAAACTATTGAATACTAATGAAACCAATTAAATAAAACCATTACCACACTGACCGCCATTACTGAGTTCTTAGTATATAAATTCTACTAAAGACTGTGCTCAACATTTTATGTATAAATATCAAATTTAATCCTGACAGTAATTTTATGAAGCAGGTATTATCATCCTTCTTCCATAATAGTAGAAAACTGAGGCTGAAGGAGGTTAAATTAGCTGTCTAAAGTCTAGATCCACCAGGGGTTCAACTTTAACTTTTAATCTAACATTTATATTTTTAACTACCAGATTTAGAGACTTGTAGTAAAACATTACACTTTAAAAGGATAAACAAGTACATTCTCTTAAGGAAAAAAAATAAAGTGTTACATACATCCATTTCAGATATATATTCTTCTGGTTTGTCCATAAATACTGCAGACACTGGAACAGATGTATTTTTGGACATCATAAATTTTAAGGGAACTTCATGGAAGATTTGATTTCTCTCTCTCACTGTCATTTTCTTTTGGGGAAGTGGTGAATTAATATAAATTACTTTAACTGGTTTTGAACCTCAAAACAGAAAAAGAATGGGAGTGATTAGTTTGTAGTAGTCATAAAAAATTAAACAATATAGGATGTACAACAGAAGAATTACTAAACAAAAGAGACACAGGATTGGAAAGTGGAAGCACATGTCCCATACATGTGCCTTGAACATGAAGAAATTTAAAGACTCTTAGAGATCTAAGGGCAAGAAATTCTTACTGGCAAAAAAATACGTTCTGTTTCTAATGAGTTTTTAGAGGACTTTGTTATTAATATTATGCTTTTACTGTCATTATTACTCAGTTACTCTTGAGTTATACTTTCAAAAAGTGATAAAATAGTTACCAGAGAATATATCATATTTAACCCTAATTTGTAGTTTTATTTTTAGACATAGTCCTTCATTTACTAGAATTGTGCTATTACATATAAGAATATTAATTTCAGAAGATACAAAAATCTATTAAATATGAACAAAAACAGACGGGAAAAAATATTTTATACAGAATTCATGTGTAAACACTAATTTTACTGTCAAGAGAGAGACTATCTTATGTTTATAAGTATAGACTTACTTTAAGTCTGAATTCCAATAATAGGTAAGTAAACAAGCCCTGAAAACTAATCTATTTGAGGCTGTCTAATAAAATATTACATTCCTTTCATTTCAGTGAAAGACAGAAAAACCTTTCCCATTCCCTATGTTTTGGCCACCCTAAACTATAATTTTTTTCTCTACTTCTCACAAACCTAGCATGCATACAGGTCCTGGAGATCTAATAACTCACTTATGAGAGTCAATTCTAGAGCAGCACTATATAATAAAAAGTTCTCCTGAACATAACTGTCAAATTTACATCCTCCTTAAATCAAAATTTAAGCTTTTTGTATTTGACAAATTTGTATTTAGAGAGCTTAAAGAGAACTGTTTGAATTCCTCTTTTGAGAACATTACTTGACATGGCAAATCACACACCTGCAACAGGTATTACTTGAATACACACTGGAATTTCCCACTGTTCCTTGTAGCTTGGTCCATGATTATTTAATAAGGTAAATAATGATTGACTAGTTAAAGCTATCTGAGGGTGGTATCTTGCAACAAGCTTCTCTGCATTTGGGTCTTCACTAATGTCCTGAAAAACAACATAAAACTTGTTATTTGATTATACTTTTGGAAACTTTGACTAAGTAATGAGAAGAAGGGAGAAATTAAGAAAGGATACTTTAGAACAATCAGTTTATATACACTTTATGAGGTAAAGAAGATTATTTCATAAAGTTTTAAGGAAGATCCCAAACCATCTTTCTACTTACATAATGCATAGCTGCAGCTATTTGTTCTGGTGTTTCAGTGGATGGTATGGTATCTTTTGACAGCTGCAACTTTGCAGGCATTGAAGGAAATACTGTTTTCACATATTTTACACTTCCCTAAGTAAGAAAAAAATGAATGTTTTATAGAAAAATCTTGATGTATTTTTTCCTGAAGTATCTTTTCATTAAACTTAAAATTCTTCATTCTACTAAATGCAAGCTATCAAATTTAGAGCCTTCTTAAGATAAGACTTTCATGTTTTTTACTTGACAATCACCATATGTATGTTTTTAAAAAAGGATCCAAGATAAGGATGCCATGGAATTTTCTCTGTCACTTTAAATTCTAACCTCTCATTTTATTCAGTACAAGTCATAACCAGGTGTAAAAGAAGGTATCTTCTCCACACACGTACTTCCAATATGATTGTGAGTAAAATCCTTTAAAGGGGCTTTTTGCTTGTATTCAGGAACATTAAAAAAGATAGAAACTAAGAAAATCAAGAAATAAAGCTGGTAGAAATAATTTTTAAAACATCAAATACTTGTAGCCATACAATAAAAGGGGACACATGTGTTGCATATTTTAAAAATTACATCTTGCTACTGCTCAAAATTTAAGCATAAATACTGAAATATATTTAAATAATGTTTCTATGTGAAATATAAATGATATTTCAGACAAAAATATGTTTATTTTTATTTTCATATGACAAAACTTACCAACGCAAGAAGAGTTTTTTCTAACTTGAATCCCATCTCTATTCTGAATGGGAAGAATCCCATTAAGCTGGTGACTTCATGGAGAGTATAGAATTCTGGATACTTTTTCACTTGTTCAATACAAGCTTTTAAAATTTGCTAAACATTAAAAATTAAGAGAATTCATTTTTACTGTACTTCTCTAACAATGCAACAAAAATAATTTAGTTACATATGACTTATAATTATTTATTTCAAGTATGAGCCTCATTCATTAACTGAACTTCTAATAACTCAGCCATACTGTATATTCTTTATTTGATTCAAACTGTTATTTTTCATAACAATTCTTTTTAGCTTAATTTCTTTAAAAAATGATGTTTAATAATCCTAAAAGTAGCAATTGTATTAGAATTCTCCAGGCCAGAATACTGGAGTGGGTAGCTTTTCCCTTCTCCAGGGGATCTTCCCACCCCAGAGATCGAACCCACGTCTCTTGCACTGCAGGCAGATTCTTTACCAGCTGAGGCACAAGGGAAGCCCAAGAATACTGGAGTGGGTAGCCTATCCCTTCTTCAGTGGATCTTCCCAACCCAGTAATTGAACCGGGGTCTCCTGCATTGTAGGAGTATTCTTTAACAACTGAGCTATCAAGGAAGCCCTAGAATTTAAAGTTAGAGAAGACATATTTTCTATGCTATTTAAGAAACTGTCAAAGAAATACAGACATGTGAAAATTTTAACATACTTTGTGGCAATAAAATCAGCTACATGAATGATTAGAAATAAGTTTAATACCCTAAAAAGATTTCCAAGCACAATGAATTAATGAAGTAGTTATCTTACAGGTTATTCTAATCGTCAATCTAAAAACTAAATGAGAAAGATTATAACTAATTTGTATTTTCTTCTCTCCAAAATGTTCTCAAAATATTAATGACTTACAAGGAGATGTAATGAGGCAGGAAAAGTCACTGTTTCACCCAAACAGAATATATGCCACTTGTGATGACACGTAAATAACTCAAAGAAGCACAGCAATTTTGGAGGGGGTAGGGGAGTAAATAACGTAAACCATACACACTACATTATCTTCTAAGATACAATTGTCTCTCGGTATCTCTGGAATCTCCCATGGACACCAAAATCTGAGGATGCTCAAATGGCTCACATAAAATGGTATATAGTATCATCAGCCATCCATATCGACTGACACAGAACTGGCAGATATAGAGGACCAAATGGATGTTTTTTCTTCATCTCTCGATAAACTTTAATCTGAACCTTTTAGAATATAGTTTATATCACAAAAGCTTTTAGCAATAAGTACACTTTTATATTTTATATCCCCTTTCCCTTCAGACATTTATAAAATGTGTCATTACAAATCAGTATCCTTACTCCAATACCTTTTCAAACATAGTTTTGTATCTTCTCCTCTTCTTTAATCCTCTCTCCCTGCTATCTTTCACAATTTCCCCCTAAATTCTATGCTTTTTAATAATGACTCTGATATTTAATTCAGGATATTATTTGCAACTGGGCTTCATCAGTGGCTCAGATGGTAAAGAATATGCCTACAATGCAGGAGGCCTGGGTTTGAGCCCTGGGTTGGGAAGATCTCCTGGAGAAGGGAATGGCTACCCACTCCAGTATTCCCACCTGGAGAATTCCAGGGACAGAGGAGCCGGACAGGCTCCAGTCCATGGGGTAGCAAGAGTTGGACGTGACTGAGCAATTAACACACACACACATAGTACTTGCAGTTAAGGCATATGTAGGATAACATGGAGAATCTGTTTGTTTTTAATAACCCTAGTCAAGGGACTTTCCTGGTGGTCCAGCGGCTGACAATATGTGCTCCCAAAGCAGGGGGTCTGGGTTTAATCTCTGGTCAGGGAACTAGATCCTACATGCCGCAACTAAGACAGGGGCAGCCAAATAAATATTAACAACAAAAACAACAACAAAAACCTAGTTAACTGCAAACTCAGATCTGCAAAATATCTTTGCTCATTTATAATATTAGTCAACTTTCACCTCTAACATTCCTGTCCTAAAGTAGTCATTACAAAAATTTGAACATGCAAAAGAAAGCAATATCTAAGAACTATGTGACATACAGACTGTCCTGATTAGATATTTATCTGAACATCTTTCTGGGTAAAACTCTGTTGAGTGTCACAGTGCTCTTTAAGTAAGTTTACTCAGTAATCAGGGCAAGAGAAAAATTCAGTGTAAATCTATGACAGTTTTATACCTGTTCTCAGGGGCTGGAATCAAGATTGCCGGGAGAAATATAAATAACCTCAGATATGCAGATGACACCATGATTATGGCAGAAAGTGAAGAACTAAAGAGGCTCTTGATGAAAGTGAAAGAGGAGACTGAAAAAGTTGGCTTAAAGCCCAACATTCAGAAAACGAAGATCATGGCATCCGGTCCCATCACTTCATGGGAAATAGATGGGGAAACAGTGGCTGACTTTATTTTACTGGGCTCCAAAAATCACTGCAGATGGTGACTGCAGCCATGAAATTAAAAGGAAGGAAAGTTACCCTTTGGAAGGAAAGTTATGACCAACCTAGACAGCATATTAAAAAGCAGACATTACTTTGTCAACAAAGGTCCCTCTAGTCAAGTCTATGGTTTTCCAGTGGTCATGTATGGATGTGAGAGTTGGACTATAAAGAAAGCTGAGCGCAGAAGAATTGATGCTTTTGAACTGTGGTGTTGGAGAAGACTCTTGAGAGTCCCTTGGACTGCAAGGAGATCCAACCAGTCCACACTAAAGGAGATCAGTCCTGGGTGTTCATTGGAAGGACTGATGTTGAAGCTGAAACTCCAATACTTTGGCCACCTGATGTGAAGAGCTGACTCATTTGAAAAGACCCTGATGCTGGGAAAGATTGAGAGCAGGAGGAGAAGGGGATGACAGAGGATGAGATGGTTGGATGGCATCACCAACTCAATGGACATGGGTTTGGGTGGACTCCAGGAGTTGGTGATGGACAGAGGGCCTAGTGTGCTGAGGTTAATGGGGTCACAAAGAGTCGGACAGGGCTGAGCGACTGAAGTGAACAGGTATATTATACAGTATTATCTATTTCTGCTTTATTGACTATGCCAAAGCCTTTGACTGTGTGGATCACAATAAACTGTGGAAAATTCTGAAAGAGATGGGAATACGAGACCACCTAACCTGCCTCTTGAGAAATCTGTATGCAGGTCAGGAAGCAACAGTTAGAACTGGACATGGAACAACAGACTGGTTCCAAATAGGAAAAGGAGTACGTCAAGGCTGTATATTGTCACCCTGCTTATTTAACTTATATGCAGAGTACATCATAAGAAATGCTGGGCTGGAAGAAACACAAGCTGGAATCAAGACTGCCGGGAGAAATATCAATAACCTCAGATAAGCAGATGACACCACCTTTATGGCAGAAAGTGAAGAGAAGCTAAAAAGCTTCTTGATGAAAGTGAAAGAGGACAGTGAAAAAGTTGGCTTAAAGCTCAACATTCAGAAAACGAAGATCTTGGCATCTGGTCCCATCACTTCATGGGAAATAGATGGGGAAACAGTGGAAACAGTGGCAGACTTTATTTTGGGGGGCTCCGAAATCACTGCAGATGGTGACTGCAGCCATGAAATTAAAGGACGCTTACTCCTTGGAAGAAAAGTTATGACCAACAGAGATAGTATATTCAAAAGCAGAGACATTACTTTACTGACTAAGGTCCGTCTAGTCAAGGCTATGGTTTTTCCTGTGGTCATGTATGGATGTGAGAGTTGGACTGTGAAGATGCCTGAGGGCCGAAGAACTGATGCTTTTGAACTGTGGTATTGGAGAAGACTCTTGAGAGTCCCTTGGACTGCAAGGAGATCCAACCAGTCCATTCTGAAGGAGATCAGCCCTGGGATTTCTTTGGAAGGAATGATGCTAAAGCTGAAGCTCCAGTACTTTGGCCACCTCATGCGAAGAGTTGACTCATTGGAAAAGACTGATGCTGGGAGGGATTGGGGGCAGGAGAAGAAGGGGACGACAGAGGATGAGATGGCTGGATGGCATCACAGACTCGATGGACAGGAGTCTGAGTGAACTCCGGGAGATGGTGATGGACAGGGAGGCCTGGCGTGCTGCGATTCATGGGGTCGCAGAGTCGGACACGACTGAGCAACTGAACTGAACTGAACTGAAGGTATTTCACAGCTGGTAGGTATAAAGTAACTAAAAGATCTTATTTAAAATATTTAATTTAACATTTTTAATTAATATGGACGTGACTGAGCGACTTTACTTTCACACACTGGAGAAAGAAATGGCAACCCACTCCAGTGTTCTTGCCTGGAGAATCCCAGGGACGGGGGAGCCTCATGGGCTGCCGTCTATGGAGTTGCACAGTCGGACACAACTGAAGTGACTTAGCAGCAGCAGCAGCAGTTACTTACATTGGAAAAACAACTAAGAGTGAACAAATGAGGTTAAGAGATTCAGGCTGATCCCCATCACCCACCCACGAATATTATTTAACATTCAAAGTATCTTGAAAATTAAAAACACCAAAAACACATACATGTACACATGATTATGAAGAAAGATGAAAATGACTATGCATTTTCATCACATGTATGAAATACATTTTCATACATGTTTCAAGCTTAACATTTAACAGACACTACTTCTGGCAATATACTAAAGCAGTATCTTGAACAGCACTCTTATCCAAATAACTCAGATAGGTTACCTAGCAATGTTATCCAAGTAACATTGCTAGGTTACAACTAGCTACTTTCATGCATTGCTGGGCTTGGTAAAAGCGAGAAGAATCTCCAAGAACCATAACTAAATAAACTCCAAATACCTAGAATGAGGGAAAACAGGAGCAGTGAGCAGTAAGAAACACATGAAGTGGCTTGAGAGCAAATGTTTCAACTAGTTCTAAGATTAGGTTGGGAGCTGAACATCAGAGTGCTACATTTACTGCTTGAGAAGCAGAGATCTTAATAGATATCTGTATACCCACATTCACAGCAGCATTATTCAAAACAGAAGCAAATCAAGTGTCCATCAATGGGTGAACGGATAAACACAATGTCCATATACATACAATGGAATATTCAGCCTTAGAAAGGAAGTTCTGCCACACACTACAGCTGGATGAATCTTGAGGACATTATGGTAAGTAAAGTAAGTCAATCACAAAAAGACAAACACTATATGATTCCACTTATATGGCGGTATTTACAGCAGACAAATTTAGAGACAGAAAGTAAATGGCGTGTGATACAATAAGAACTAGTTTGCGTTTGTTCCTTATTCCTGACATAGATCTCCTAAAGCTCTTGGAATCTCCTAAGTGATAAGAATATCTTCTTTATGCTAATGAGATGACAAAAGGCCCATAGGCAGCTAGTCACAAGTAGCCAATGATATGACCAAGCGTATCACTAAGTAATCTCCATAGAAGCCCCCTCAACAACCTCAAGAACAGAATCCAGAGATCTTCTGGGTTGAAGACACGGAGGTCTGGGAGGGTAGTGTGCTTGGAAAGGGCATGGAAGCTCCGTGCCTCTTGCCTCACAACTTGCGCTATGCACCTTTCTCTTCCATTTGGCTGTTCCTCAGTTGTATTCTTTATATTAAACTGGAAATAGCGGGTAAAATACTTTCCTGTGTTCTCTAAGCCATTCTACCTAATTATTGAACTCAAGGCAGGGGTGAGTCATGGAAACTCTGGGCTCAGTGTCTCAAGAGTTAGAAAATCGATTGGTATGAGGGAAAAATCCCACATAAATGGTTGCAAAAGTGTTGTGAATAGAAACAGTTCAGAGACAGGGATAGTCTCAGTTTTACAGGATGAAAAGAGGTCTGGAGATTGCCATACAAAAATATGAATGTAGTTGATACTATAGAACTGCACATTTAAAAAATGATTAAGCCAGTAAATTTAATGTTATATGTATTTTACCATAATTAAAATGAATTTTTTAAAAAGGTAAGGAAATTCTGACACAAACTACAACATGGTTGAATTCTGAAGACATTATGCTAAGTAAAATAAACCAATCACCAAAGGGTAAACACTGTAATGACTCCACTTATATAAGGCATCTAGTGAAGTTAAAATCATAGAAATAAAAAGTAGAATGGTGGCTGTAAGGGACTGGGTGGAAGGCAAATGATGAGTTATTTAATGAATATAGTTTCAGTTTGAGAAGACGGAATAATTTGGGAATGAATAATGAAAATCTATTCACAACAGTGTTCAAGTATTTAATGCTACTGAACGATCCTTAAAAATGGTTAAAATGGTAAATTTTGTTATATATTTTACCACACCAAAAAAAGAGAAATATAAGACAGACTGAAACCTAGTAAGTTTGGGAATCCCAAAAAAAGACTTGAGAAAATGAAAAAGAAGCAATTAATTGAAAATGGCTGAGGGAGGTGGGAGGGGGGTTCAGGATGGGGAACACGTGTACACCCATGGTGGATTCATGTTGATGTATGGCAAAACCAATACAACATTGTAAAGTAAAAAAGAAGAAAAGAAAATGGCTGAGAATTTTAAAGAATTGATTATGAATTTAAATATACAGATAAAGAGACACAATGAACCAAGTAGGATTTTCTTTTTATAAAGTACATTGTAATGACACTGTAATATATAAAAAATAAAGAGCAATCAGAAAGAAAAGACAGATTCCCTAAAAGAAACTGACAATTAAACATTTTTCAATAATAATACATGAGCCAGAAACAGGAGAATTATATCATCAAACACTGAGAAATAAAACAAACTGTCAACTTAGAACCATGTATGGACTAAAGCTATCTTATTAAAATGAGAACAAAGTAAAAATATTTCCAGGTAAACAAAGAAGATCATTCACTACCAGGAGATTTTCACGAAAGCAACATCTAGAACATAAAGCATTTTAGGAATAATGAAGAGGATCTCAGAACGTATATTTGAAAAGTAAGAGATGGAAAGGCAAAAAAAGGTCCTAATTTGTAGCTAAATGAAGATAAATATTGCCCATATAAAATAATAATTCAGGTTGGTTTAAGAAAGAGACAGGATTATCATATGACCCTACAATCACACTCCTGGGCATATATCCAGAGAAAATACTGTTTCAAAGGGATAGGGGACAGCTAGGTAGTTTGGTGTGGTCATGTACACACTGATATATTTTAAATGGATAACCAACAAGAACATGCACATGGAACTCTGCTCAATGTTAGGTGGCAGCCTGGATGAGAGAGGAGTTTGGGGGAGAACGGATACATGTACATGTATGGCCAAGTCCCTTCGCTGTTCACCTGAGACTACCACAACATTGTTAATCGGCTATAAACCAATACAAAATAAAAAGCTTTAAAAACTTTTATTTATTTGGCTGTGCCGGGTCTTAGTTGTGGCATGGGGGATACAGTTCCCGCATTAGGGATTGAACCCAGGCCCCCTGAATTGGGAGCATGGAGTCTTAGCCAGTGGACCACTAGGTAAGTCCATTTTTCTCTTTAAAATATACTTTTTCTAGCTCCATAAACTGAAATGTTCTCAGAAACACTGATCAACCTAGGTGCAGTGAGCATCCCCAGTGCCCAGACTGCAGTTTTGAAATATCACTAGAAACTAAGGCTCTAGGAGATTCTTGATTCCAGGGCTCGGTTAGGTATTGTACAAAACAAGCTTCAAAGACTACTAGAATGACTCGAAGCCAGTATGAAGAACCCATCACTGTTCAAAGCTGGTATTATCTGAATTTCAAAAAGGATAACTGTAGTGGACTAAAACCCATCAAATATACTTATCTTCATGATTCAATAATATTTAAAAAAAAAACAGTCATCACCATTGTAAAGTAAGAAGGGGCCAATTATGTTTTTGAAAACTGATAAAGAATCTAGCATTTTTTCTGCTACATGAAAAGGGAAGCCAAACAGTAGATGAGGAAAAATATCTTTATAAAATTATTCCAACTAATGAATAAAAATAAATGATGCAAACAGAATCTTATAATTTTGCAGACCAAGTGAATCAATGAATCCAAGCATTAAACATCAATAGCTCCTAATATCTCAAAATCAGACACGTGTCACCTGATTAAAGAATACACCACCATCTATATGTTCAATCCCTTTGGCAAGACTATAATTCTAATCAAGTTTTGGATCCAGTTGACAATTTCTAAGAACTATAGAGCAAAGAGGAATATGTTGAGGATTATTATGAATACGTAATTATCAAAATCTAGACTGTAGGAAAGTCTATAGGTCAAATGATCCCGGTTCTTGATAAGATAGTTAAAGGGGAAAAAAAATATGGGGGGTAACTTGTAGATTAAAAGAAACTGTTTTATCAGGTAAAGGAAAAAATTTCCAATGTATACAGTAGTTTCCTTTGTCCAGGGGGGATATACTCTAAGATCCTCAGTGGATGTCCGAAATCATGGGTAAAACCAAATATCATTTCCTATCCATATATATCTACGATAAATTTAAAAATTAGGCACAGTAAGAGACTAAAAACAATAAAAACAATTATAGTGATATTGTAATAAGTTATGGGCATGTGGCCTCTGCCTTCAAAATACCTTACAAAATCAAGGTCTCGTCAGTCTAATCAAAGCTGTAACTTTGGCAGTTTGAGGCAGGGCAACAAAACACAAATTTCTTTTTCCTTTGTTATAATTTCATGGATAGAAGATTAGTTTCTGATGTAAATTTTAGCACCTGCAGCATATGATTTTTGTTCTCTCCTTACTAAGTTCAGAACTTTCACCTTTTTACTTAAAGGAAACACTCTGTGGCTTCTTTATGACATACCCAAATTGCCAGCGTCATTACACTGGCACTACTGGGCTATTATCAAGCAAAGTAAGGGTGACTTGAACACAAGCACTGTGTTACCTCAACGATCATCTGATAATTGAGGTGGTTACTAAGAGACTCATGGGTGGGAGATGCTAGACAAAAGGACGATTCACATTCCAGGTGGGCTGAAGCAGGATGCTGAGAGTTCACCATGCTACTCAAAATGGTATGTGATGAATTATTTCTGCAATTTTCCATTCATGGATAACTGAAACTGAGGAAAGTGAAACTGCACTGAAGGAGGGACTACTATCAGTTCAGTTGCTCAGTCGTGTCCAACTCTTTGCGACTCCATGAATCGCAGCACGCCAGGCCTCCCTGTTCATCATCAACTCCCGGAGTTCACTCAGACTCATGTCCATCGAAGTCAGTGATGCCATCCAGCCATCTCATCCTCTGTCATCCCCTCCTCCTCCTGCCCCCAATCCCTCCCAGCATCAGAGTCTTTTCCAATGAGTCAACTCTTTGCATGAGGTGGCCAAAGTACTGGAGTTTCAGCTTTAGCATCATTCCTTCCAAAGAAATCCAGGGCTGATCTTCAGAATGGACTGGTTGGATCTCCTTGCACTCCAAGGGACTGTCAAGAGTCTTCTCCAACACCACAGTTCAAAAGCACCAATACTTCGGTGCTCAGCTTTCTTCACATACAAGCCATAAAACTTTTGTATTTAGAATATTCAAAAAACTCCCACAAATTAGTAACAAAAAGGTAAAATACTATAGAATAAAGGGAAAAACCTGAACAATCAGCTCACAAGAAATGACCAAAAGACACGTGAAAAGATATACAGTCTTTTGTACAGAGCACCCTATCCTCTAGCTTGATTAAAACTAACATGACTAAGTATCAATTTGTTGAAAATATGAAGTAAAAACTTCTCAAAATCTGATGGGTAGAATGTAAAGTGGCATAACCAGTTTGGAAAACAGTCTAACATTATCTACTGAAGTTGAAGATGTGCCTATTCTATACCCACAATTTCATTCCTAATCATATATCCAGTAGAAATGTGTGCACATGTGCACGAAGAGACATGTATGACAATTTTCACAGGGGCACTGCCTTGAATAGCTCAATCTAGAAACAGTCCCAATTTTTAAAAATGTATTTATTTTTTAATCGAAGGATAATTGCTTTACAGAATTTTGTTGTTTTCTGGAAAACCTCAACATGAATCAGCCATAGGTATGCATATATCCCCTGCCTTTTGAGCCTCCCTCCTATCTCCCTCCCCATCCCTCTGATACAGAGCCCCTGTTTGAGTTTCCTGAGCCATACAGCAAATTCCTATTGGCTATCTATTTTATATATGGTAATGTAAGTTTCCATGTTACTTACTCTTTCCACACATCTCACCCTCTCCTCCCCTGTCCCCAAGTCTGTAACTCTATTCTCTGTACAAACAGCCCAAATTTTGATCAACAGAATAAACTATTTATGTGCATTAAGTGTACAGAAATGAAAATAAATGAAATACAACTACACACATACATATACATAAACTCACTAACATACTATTGAGTAAAGCAAGAATTCTGTTCACATAGTACAAAAGAGGGGACTCTCCAGGTGGTCCACTGGTTAAGAAAACACCTTGCAATGCAGGGTCTGTGAGTTTGATCCCTAGTCAGAGAACTAAGATCCCACAGGCCATGGAGAAACCAAGCTTACATGCCACACTCTGCAGCCTACGTGCCACAACCAGAGAGTCTGTGTCCTGCCATGAAAGATCCCACATGACACAACAGAGGTCCCATGTGCCACAACTAAGACTCAACACAGCCAGATAAATAAATACATAAATATTTAAAAATAATAATAATTCACATAAAATTTAAAAACAGACAAAAGCAAGCCCGAACGACCAAAAAAAAATTTTTAAGGCGTGGAAATTATCACACCAGTCACTTGGCACAGTGATTATTTCTTCAACAAGGGAAAACATTATTTAGGAGGGATACACAGAGGGCTTCCAGGTTAATGGTAATATTTTATTTCTTGACTTGGAAGAGTCACAAAGGTGTTCAATATATAATCATTTGTTGGAAAGCTATATATATTTGTCCTAAATACTTTTCCATAGGTACATTTCATGGCATAAAATTAAAATTTGAAAACAATAAAAAATTAGTTAAATATCAGTGAGTCTTTGGGGTGAGATACAAAACGTCACAAGACAATGTGCTGCCAAGTCAATCTGGATAAAAAGACTTAAAGCTGATTGCTAGCTCTCAAATAATGTACTTTGTTAATAAACATGTTTATTTTATAAAAGTGGTAAAAAAAAACCCTTAAAATCTACATCTTAACCATTTTTAAGTGTAGAGTTCAATACTACTAAGTGTATCAAATTGATTTGTACAGAGACTAGTTTTAAAGGCTTAAAAATAATTCAGAATGGGGTTGATATTTCTAGATGGATACTACAACTCTAAATTTTTACTATGTCCACAAATGATAGGAGGTTGCAAGGCAGAGCGATTTACATGCTTTTTTTTTTGCTAATATATCTGAATAATTTAAATATAATAATAAAATTATCTGATGAAATTTATCATCTGGTGGCTGTTTACCATGAGGATAGTGGACACAAATTTATGACTCAGTTCTAAAGGATCATTCAGATTTTTAAGGACTAAGATAACTCCTTAAACCCCATTCTCTCATAAGGCAAATCAGTTCATCACATCAAATCATCTATATGAGTAAAATACAACTCAAATACAGTAGCTAGATCATTAAAAGAAAATATATGAATATGCTGTAGTGTCTGATTTTGAGATGTTATTATTTCTAGTATTCCCATCACTTAAATACATGATGAATAAAAGACCTATATACAATTTGGTCTCTAATTTGACAACATTAATATATACTTTTGGAAAATCATCACACATTTTAAAATGCTGCTTGTCTATCACTTGGCAGCTTAAATAAATGTGATTTTTCTTTACCTCTGTGAAGAGATGAGCATTGTCAGAAAGCATATTATAATCCTGGGCACATTTCTTTGCAGAATTCTGCAAAAATTTTAGGAATTCTGTAACTTCTTCATTCACATGTTTTTTCATTTCCTGATTTTGAAAAAAAAAAAAAGACACAGCTTGGAATAAGACGCCTGGTTAAAAACAATCACTTCTCAATCACGGCATTAATTTTTTGAACTTAAATTATATCCAGAGCAGAAATCACAAAACAGTTAACTGTGCAAAAAGAGAAAAGCTGATGACTAACACTACAATCAGAAATCAATATATTAATTTAATAAAATGTTCTGAATTAACATAAAAAGGAACAAACACTCAAATGATAAAATAAGTACACATATGAATAGGCAAGTTACAAAATAAGAATCAGAAATGGCTTATAAACACATGCAAAGTGTTTATTTTCATTAGTAACCATTATGCTATAAAGCAAGAGATTGCTATTTTTTCCCCATATGTTCAGTATTAGTGAAGATATTCTGGAAAAACCTTTGTACAACAGTGATACATACAAATCGGTTTAAAATTACTGCAGAACGATTTGCTCATGTATAACTGCAGCTCAAAGCCTTAAGAACATGTATAGTTTTTCATCTGGTAATTATATTTCTAAGAATTTATCTCAAAGAAATGGTCACAGATATGAACAATGAGTTTGCAACAGTGATGCTCAACACAGCAACACATAACTAAGAATTCGGAAACTACTTAACTAAAGTAATAATTACACAAAAATTTTAAAGTGATTCAAGGTAAAGTTCTACTACTAGTACTTAACGTGAACTAGGGTGAAATATACTCGGAACTAGAACAAAATGCCTTAACTATAATAGAATAAAGAACAGAATTAAAGAATTAATATTCTGTCAATTAAATTCCTTTTATTTTAAATTTTTATTAATAATATTTATTGTACCTAAAAAGAAAAGCAAATTTAAAATACTTCCTAGCTTTTAAATATTTTTTATGGAAGTTGAAGAACAGAATACATACCAAGTACTGCAAGTAGTCATTTTTATTTATTCCAACAGTTTTGGAATTTGCAGGGACTTTTGCATATTTAACCAATAAATCCACATAATTTCTCTGTTCTCTCTGTGAGAAACGAGAGAAACGAGGATAAGGAACTCTTGGTTTTGGAAGAAGAACCATTCCAACTGTGGTTTTAACTTTTTCCTTTGCTTGAGCTGCTGAATTAACTGTCGGCTCATTTTCTACAGAACATGCTGAGGCATTCAAACTTTCTCCTATACGTCTGGAAAAAAAAATACAGATAACAAATATGTGCTTTTCACAAGAAGATTACTATCATGAAATTTCATGATTGTCAATCACCATGGAGAATATAGAGTGATTAACAGACTAAATTCTGAATTATTCTCTAACTCTGCCACCTGCATTTTGATATTTAGTCATTTAGTATGAATTAAGTATTCTGTAGGATAGAATCATATCACAAGTCTACCTTCAGTAATCTGATGGAGAGGAAGAGGCATATCCTTAAACAAGTTATTCAGTTTGGAAGTTTCTCCCCTTTATTGAAGAGGGGTTAATCACTCCTGCCAATTATATATGCAGGTATTTTGGATTTACATTTTATTACAATATAAGTTGCTTTTTAGTACTTAAATTCTTCAAAAAGATTTATCAATTAACGTAGTGAACAAAAGCCACAAGGAACATGATAGGATGAGGTCACAATCTTGCAATTCACAAATTCATTGAGATTCTAAATTTTCTGGTTTCCTCTGCATTTATTATCTCAAGAATTAAAAAGAAAGTCTGAACACTGTGTGCATATATTCTACGGAAGCAATAGTTGTTTGAAAAAAGTTGTACAATCCTCTATCACTCATGCACATGGCTGAGTCGATTGAAATGTCTTGTATAAATACAGGAAATCTTGGCATATCTATAGTGAATGCACTAAAGAAAAAACAGTGAGTAGCTAGAGAACCTGTTACCATATTTATTTCCAAAACGCTACCCCCAATTTAAAAAAAAATCACCTTATTAACCCAGTTAAGGTACATGAACACAAATTTCTCACCTGGTACATATTCTGTCTCTGTTACGCCTATTCAGTGTTATAATCTACATTTTTCATAGGAGTCTTAAATTACACACACAAAGCTACATTTTCTTAGCCTCTGCAACTTTAATTTCCACCGCAGTAATTGTACCCTATGATTTGGTTCCAAAGTAAACAACAATAACCAAAAGGAAGGGAAAGTAATGAAAGAATGAATGTCTGCTGATTCATTCTTCATTCCTCCATTCACTTGTATTTGAGTGACTACCACGTGCCAGCCCTATGCTGGGTAGTAGACATACAACCAACACTAAGCACGATAAGTCTCTACTCTCTAGTATTTTATAATCAAGTGTGTCAGGCAAACGAATGGGGAAGAAACAGAAGTAAATATGTATATCAGTACAATGTGACTATGGAGACCTCGGGTTTCCAAACTGAACATATTGACTAGGTGACTGGGGAGAATCCTAAGGATATGGAAACCAGGGATTAAGAGGAAGAAAGGGGAGGGGAAAGAAATATCCAGAGCAATGATTCTCAATCTAACAGTATTAACCCTCAGAGCCTTCTGGAATCCTGTGCATATATCTGGGTTGTCCCAAAATAGAAGAATAGAAGGCATTTAGAGGTCAGGAATGCTAGATTTTTATGTGTGGTAGTGTCCTGCACAACATTCAGAGGTCTTTTCAAACTTTCCCTTCTCATATACAAATAACTGTGGTCTGTTATTATTACTGTATTATTATTTATCCAGCAATAAATTTTACTCTTATTTTTATGATTTTTTTGGGATATAGTTTATCTTAAATCCAATTTTATTCACGTTAGCTGGTACATCTGACTGCTTCATTAAATCTTCTAATGCAGTAGCATCTACTATAGCATGATAAAAATGATTTTCCTTTTATTTCACATTTATATAAAGTATTATTTTAAAGTATGCTACTAATATCTATGAATTCCAATTCATAGCAAAGAGGCATCTTATTTCTTATTAACATTTGTCATGCAAAGTAGGAGAGTTTCAGCCTCGTAAGTCTGAGAATTACCAATATCAGCGTCTGGATGAAGGGTGAGACAAACCCCATCTAAAACTACCACTAACGTGTTTTAGATCACCTTTAAAATACTAGAATAAATATGGTAAAAATTTCAAAAGTCTTTAAAAAAAAAAAGACTTAAGAGTCCCCCCAATAAGCAAAATATTCAAGACTACTCTTTTAGAACTAAACTCTGTATAGAAAACTAATCAAGAGAGCAGGTTAGTGAACAGAAAAAGAATATTGGAAATTAAAATAAGGATGCTTAGATTGACTCTGAAAATAATAGAGGTGAAGACATACTTAGCTACTAAAGTTTCTCCAATAACTGTAAAAAAAAAATAAGCATATTTTAGGCTAACAAAATGAATATTAACTGCTGATCTTGGGAAAAATGTATTACAGCAAATTGATTTCTCACTAGAAAATGTCTTGAGAGCTATTCAAACCTAACAGTATTGTGTCCGCAACTCTTAACAATACTGCTTCACAGCTGTCTCTCTGAATATGAGAACATGTCTGTCCTTGTGGCACAAACTGGCAAATTTAATTAAGCTGCTGCAGCAACAAGATGCTGACTCAGATATGCCAGCGTAGGAATGTCAAGAAATTCTAGCAGTTTAAATTGGCTACATTCAGCAAAGAATGAAATGGCAGTGCATCAAGATCATTTCTGTGTGCAATGCTGTCAAAATCTTCATCAGGGTGCAAGCCAAAAGCATCCGACAGGGTTTCTCTATCCACATTTACAGCATTATATTTAACTTAAGTTGATAGTTTGAAGTTTTCTTCCTTCATTTTGTCAACTACCCATTCTCCTTTTTTACCTTAAGTTTCTATGGAAAAAAGGCAGAATTCAAAACTTTTTGCTTCCCATGCTTTAAAGTCTCCTGGATTGGGTAGCTTCTTTAAGTAGCATTTGGAAATGGTACCTGTAGCTCCCATCTCAAGTCTACCTGTACCCACTGAATTTGATTTACTTATGTACACTAAACATGTTAAAATTTTTTCTTTTTTTGTATTTGAAGCTACTTTCCCTTTTGCTGCCTTAAAACTCAGTTACAAATATCTATAACCAGAAACTAATGTTTTAAAAGGCAAATTTTTACCTTTTATTGGAGGGAGAAGGGTTGAATAAAAACCTCATGTTGTTGAAAGTAGCATAAACAGAGGTATCACTATTTTCCCAAGTATGTTATTTATAGAACATAAAAAATTGCAAAATTAGGGCTAATAAATTTACATTCTTTCTAGTTTTTTCCATCAAGAAAACTGGTAATTAAATATAGTCTGAAAATTCATTCTTACTATAAGAAAAAGATTTTAGGAGTTAAGTGTACTCAGCTTCCAGTAATATGTCCTCTTCTTTACATATTTCAGACTATAACCCACACTTGGGATATGCTAAATAGAACCAGATTGACAAAGAATCATAAAATATTTAAGAAGAAGAAGCAGAATGAATAAGACTAATACTGGAAATTTTTAGTCTGGAAAGATGAGCCTGAGATAAAAGTTAATAAGAGTGAGTTTTTTTTTTTTTTAAGAGTAAAGATATATGTGCACTAAATCTCAGGACATGAGTATTGGTAGGCATTCTTTGATTCAAATAAACAAAGGCAGTTGTTTACCTGGTAATAAGTTTTAGAAGTTAGTTATCTCCAAGAAATGGTACAAGTTAGATAACAGAAATAGCTTCTGAAAAATATTCATAGGTGCACACCGATAAGGAATTTACGGTCTTAACCTTTTGTAGTTGATACTTGCAAAGACAATAATTATGCACTTTGGCAAGAAATGTTGCTCCTGAAACTGCCTCTTCATTTCTGAAAGTGCCTTATTAATACAATTTCTGCTTGCCTTTATTTGAACTTATCTATTTATCTGATGGAATAAAAAAAGGACTTGTTTAATGTTTTTAATGGCAATCTGGCAATATCTATAAAAATTAGAATCACACACGCATCTTCCTCTCATAGGAACTTATCCTTATACCAGCAGGTATATAAAAAGGATGCTCACTGTTTTGTAACAGTAGAGGAATGAAAACAGCCTAAATGAATATCAGTGGTAGCAATGAATTGATTCCACTAAGATATATCACAGTCACCAGAAAACTAGGAGGAAAATTGGAGAGTGAGATATCGCCATAGAAAACAGCTCATTATCTTTAGAGGAGTAGTTTTAACAATGAGGGTAGGAGACAGATCATAGTGAGATGTTCAGTGAAGGTAAGTGTAATGGGATGTGCAGTTAAGGGAAGGTGTTTCCCCTGCCCCACCCCCCCAATTCTGTTTCTCAAATAGATGCTCCAAATCTGTCTTCTGGCTGAAGCATTTAATCCATTTAAAGTAATTTTTGGTAATGCTATCTTGTTCACTGTTTTCTGTAGGTCTTATAGCTTTTTCATCCCTCATGTCCTCCCAGCAAGCATATACAAGTACAAAGAAGTCTAAGTACAAACGAGAGAAGAGGTAACAAACTAACTAGGAGGGATTGTGAAATTTAGGGATTGAGACATGACAAACTTGAGCATGCTTAAATACTGATCAAGAGAGAACAAAGAGGGAACAAAGACCTGATGGTCTAGTGGTTAGGACTAAGCTTCCACTGTAGGGGGCATTGGATTGATCCCTGGTTGAAGAACTAAGATCCTGCAAGTTTGCACCACTTAACCAAAGTGCCTCCCAAACAAAAACAAAAGAGAGAAGTGGGAGTAACAGAGGATGCTAATTGACAGGATACTGAAAAAGTGGAAAAGATGGGGTCCCATTCCATGCAGAGAGTGGAAATATGTTTCCTCCATTCCAAAAGGAGTGGAGAAAGATGAAAGTACACGTTGAGCTCTCCTAGGGGAACTCCAATTCTTCATCTGGCATATTATCATTTCTTTCTAGTAAACTTCATGACTCAGTTTTAAGATTCATCCACAATAGAGTAGAAGCAGCCAATCACAAAGGAAAGAAGAGCTGTTATAGGCAGGTAAGCAGTGAGAAGGGGAAATTATTATTGTCATAATACACATTTTCATACCAGAAATTTGGTGGTATGAAATCTATGGCAATTAGGTGGTATCTATTAAAATATAAAGTGTTTATAGTATCCACCCAAATAATTCAATTTCTATAAATTTATCTTATAGAAATAATTACAAGAAATTTATAAATGTTACTGTTTAAAACTGCACAAACATTGTACAATGTAAAACTAACTAAAAGAATTAAAAGTATCTCTGTAAAGTAATATACAGCCATAAGAAGACTGAAATAATGTAGGGGCACAAAATACGTAAAGTATTATGTTAAATGAAAAAACCAAATTGCAAAAGTTTTTCAGTGTTTATAGTATTTACAGTGTGATTTCCACCCCCACCCGCCCCTCTTTTTTGGGCCACATACCGCATGGCTTATTCCCTGACAAGGGATTGAACCCAGGCCCTCAGCAGTGAAAGCATGGAGTCCTAATCCCTGGATATCCAGGGAATTACCCCCATTTTAATATGCATCTGTTTAATATGCATGTGTAGAGAAAGGTCTTAAAAGATGTTACATATGTACACCAAAGAGTGGTCTTTTGAGGATACTAAGTTCTTCTATTTTCTAATTTTTACATTCCTATACTTCAAATGTTTCATAGTGGATATAGACAGGTAGATATAAAACTTCAAGTATCAGAAAAATATCAAATATGGATATAAATAACCAAATAAGTATATTACCTGCTAGATAAAATACATAGTTCTTTTAAACTTGGAGCCATGGACTGATCTTTATAATTTTCTCGAGAAAAAAATGTCTTAAGACCATTTTTTGGTGAAACATCCCTGAAAAACAAAGTAATTTACTTGGATTTGACAACTGAAATATCAGGCTAGATTAACACGCAATTACAACTGCAATTTAAAACTACATGTCCCCAACCTCTCCTTTCCCAGAAAATCACCTCTTAATATTTTAACTTGATGCAGCCATGAAATTAAAAGACGCTTACTCCTTGGAAGAAAAGTTATGACCAACCTAGATAGTATATTGAAAAGCAGAGATATTACTTTGCCGACTAAGGTCCGTCTAGTCAAGGCTATGGTTTTTCCTGTGGTCATGTATGGATGTGAGAGTTGGACTGTAAAGAAAGCTAAGCGCCGAAGAATTGATGCTTTTGAACTGTGGTGTTGGAGAAGACTCTTGACAGTCCCTTGGACTGCAAGGAGATCCAACCAGTCCATTCTGAAGGAGATCAACCCTGGGATTTCTTTGGAAGGAATGATGTTGAAGCTGAAACTCCAATACTTTGGCCACCTCATGCAAAGAGTTGACTCACTGGAAAAGACTCTGATGCTGGGAGTGATTGGGGGCAGGAGGAGAAGGGGACGACAGAGGATGAGATGGCTGGAAGGCATCACTGACTTGATGGACGTCAGTCTGAGTGAACTCTGGGAGTTGATGATGGACAGGGAGGCCTGGCGTGCTGCGATTCATGGGGTTGCAAAAAGCTGGACATGACTGAGCGACTGAACTGAACCAGATGTGTGAGTTTAGATGTTTTATTTCTTGTATGGTTTTTAAGCTAGGCCCATTCTGAAATTCTCCAATTTCAATAATCAGCCTTGTTTTTTACTTTAGTACTCATCTTAGGCTCTGTGGCATAACACTAAGCTGTTTGATTGCACAAAGAAAATGTTTCTCAACTTATTTTTGCCTCATTCACTATTGTGCTCGGCCAAAGAACACTACAAAGACTGATTATCCAACTATTTCTGTTTACTTGGCAAATGTGATCAATAGTGTGCCTCTACTAAAACCACCTGTAAGGTCATATATGATTTTCCATATTGTAATTAATTTACAGACTAACATACTGTTGTCAAGGCTTTCCATCTAGTAAGCATCAAATAAATGCTGGTTGAAGGAAACAATTTAAAAATTAAATACACTGAGACCCATTAATCTAGGGAGGCCAAAAATTAGTAGGATTCTATAGAAAAGGACAGTTCCAAGGTCTATAATGCAATGCAAAGGCAATGCAAAGGCCCTGAACCACATTTGGTTTCACAATGTCACAGTATAGAAGAGCATCTGTGTTGCATTTGAACATATTCTTTATAGCAAGAAACATAAACGAGCATATCTCTAGGAACTTACAACAGAACAATCTGATCAAATAGCACCTGCAGCTGGCCATTCCTAAAATGGGAAATCTAGCATATTTGCACCATATTCATTTTTATTTCTAAAGGTGTTTATCTAAAAAACAATGATTAATGTACAAACAATAAAATTTTAAAATCTTATTTGCTATACACCAGGGTAGTTTCTTATTACTTGCTATGGTCCTGTATCTGTGACATCTCATTAAATTCTAAAATTTTTGCATAACATACAAAAACAAAGTCACAGGCCCCAGGGATTGTGAGCTCCTTGGAGGAAGGGAGCACTGTTTGCAATAAGCAAGTACTTATTAAGCACATACTGATTTTATTTGATAAATTTGACATGTTACATTTTGTAAATTGAAGGTATATAGCATGTTACTTAGATGACATTTCTATAGTGAAGCAATATGAATTATATTACATCATTATACACAATATCATCATCTACATTACACCAGAATACATACTGATTGAATCTTTGAGTCAGGTGCTATCTTAGCTATCTTTGTTGTCTCTTGTAACCTTTATATTCTCCTCTGCTAGCAAACTTCTTCACTAGTATAGATGCTCAGTTAATGTGTGTTAAATTGACCTAAAGTAGCACATACATTAGATTGCTATTGCCATTATATTACTTAATAGAGTCTTTTATTTGGGATGGTCTCATACACTTCTAAAATAGTCTATGCATTTACATTATCACTTGATACAGTACTCTTGCCTGGAAAATCCCACAGGCGGAGGAGCCTGGAAGGCTGCAGTCCATGGGGTTGCTGAGGGTTGGGCACGACGGAGCGACTTCCCTTTCACTTTTCACTTTCCTGCATTGGAGAAGAAGATGGCAACCCACTCCACTGTTCTTGCCTGGAGAATTCCAGGGACGGGGGAGCCTGGTGGGCTGCCCTCTATGGGGTCGCACAGAGTCGGACACAACTGAAGTGACTTAGCAGCAGCAGCAGCATAGATTCCAATATTAAAAAAAAAGCTTGTCAATTCTTAAAGAAGGTCTATTACTTGTACAGATATGGACTAGGTTCTTGAATACAAGAATATTCCAGTATCTCTCCTTCACTAAGACCAACAATAAATACACAATGGACTTATACATACAGACACAATCTAAATGCTGAATTGTCATCACTTTAAGAGAGGAAGTACAGTCAAAGATAACTCAAAACTGCTCAGTAGGTGTAGATGAGAATCATAAACTCTTAAGCCACTAAATTTGTCCTCTTGTTTCTTCCAGATCTCTTCAGGCCAGATACCCTCCTTTTCTGATTAGTCACCAAACCCACTTCAATCTCATTCCATAGGTGCCTAGTCAATCCCTCAGTTGTGTCTGACTCTTTAAGACCCCCATGGACTGCAGCCTGCCAATCTCCTCTGTCCCTGGAATTTTCCAGGTAAGAATACTGGAGCAAGTTGCTATTTCCTTCTCCAGGGAATCTTCCTGACCCAGGGACTGCACCTGTGTCTCCTGAATTGGTAGCTGAATTCTTTACAGCGGAGCCACCTGGAAAGCCCCTCAATCCACTTTAGGGGATTACAAACAGATGTAACTCACCAGTTCAACCTTGGTTCACCCACGGCCATCATGGAATTCATATTCCTAGATTTCTCCTTCACTCTAGTTCACAATTCTGCTGCCTGGCAGTGCAGGCTCTTAAAGGAAGAAGATTTCTCCAGAATTTGCACTCAACTGAGGAAAAACCAAAGATCAAGAACAAAATTAGGTGATTGGCAGGCCAGATACTGTTAACTCAGATGAGGCAAGAACCTGTTCCTAACACCTACTCTCATCCGACACAGACACTTAAAAAAGAGAAAAAGAGCAGACAGATGAATATTTCCAAGGTCTTTGAGGAAGAACCGCGAAGTTGACACAGGATCAGTCCTTCTCCGTTTAACTTATTCCAGGAACTTCGCGAAAATAAAGACGGAAACAGATTGGCGTTTTCATTGCTCACAGACTAAATCCCATTCGGGCACGGGATGTATGTCTTGACTGAGCCCCCTGCCCCGACTCCCTTACTGCCAAAATAAATCATGCTTCCACCTTCCCAAAGATAATTATGGGGCAAATTCTGGCGAGCGACGAAGGGCAGACGCTCTGGATATCAAGAATCTTTCAAACAGAACCTCACTTTTGCGAAGACTGAGGTCTAGATAACTTTAGTGGAATTTAACGGGATCAAGAAGAGGAATCACTAGCACTACAAATCTGGTCTGAACATCAACACTCCAAGTTCAGCGCATCTCCTGACACCCTGTGAGTACAGATACGAGTTTGTGAGCAACGCAGTCAAATGCTAGAGTCTCTCTCTCAGTAACGGACGGGCCTCACCTGTTCCTACTGAACCCACCTTCCACACTTTTGCCCGGAGAGGGGCTGGGGCGAGAGAGCCGAGGAAGACAGAAGGCAGGCTGAGGGAAAGGGAACCGAAGGAGAAACAAGGTTCCAGGGAGGAAAGAAATCGGCCAGCAAAGCCGGAGAACAGGTCTGCGTTAGCATTAGCTGTGCAGGGTCCCGGACGGCCGATGGGCCGCCATGTTCCCGCCTCCCGACTCTCACGAGCGCGCCCTCCCCACCGCGTCTCCGTCACGAAGCTGTCTTGCCGCCCACCTCGTGGTCCGCGGCGGCTCTGGCCCAGACCGCGACCCCCACGAAACAAAAACACACTCCCCACCCGTCTCCTTTCTCGCTCGCGCACCCTAGGAAGGCCGTATTTAAAGGACGCGGCGGCACCGCCTCGACCCTGCGTGATGGCGTCACCAGTGACGCAGTGGGCGGGGCCCTCTCCAGGTCCCCAGACTGCTGGTAGTCTGCCTTGGAAGCTGAGACAGGATTTGCTGGACACTCGCTTAAGGGGCTGCTGCTACTAAGTCGTTTCAGTCGTGTCCGACTCTGTGCGACCCCATAGACGGCAGCCCACCAGGCTCCTCTGTCCCTGGGATTCTCCAGGCAAGAATACTGGAGTGGGTTGCCATTTCCTTCTCCGGGCTGCATATTGTCCCTAGAAAGTCCTCCACCTTGAGGGTATGGTAAATTGGAAGGAGGACAGGTGACAAGTACAGTACTGGGAATACCCAGACTTTATTATGACTTTACTCAAGTGTCTTAACTGACTCATCAATAAAATAGAGCTATTGTGAGCACGTGTGTGTGAGCGTGGAGTGGCTATTCAATAGTTTTTTGACAGGATTAAATGCATTTTCCTATACTTCGAAAAGCCCTACAACCGTTAAGCTGTCTGTTTCTCTTGACTAGCAGCAACCTTTTACCAAGAAGGTTTGCTTGCTTACATCTCCCTTCCAGAATATCACATGTGTACTGACCTGTCCCCTTACCTCTTTGGTTCCTTGGAGCTAAGAGGCAGTCTCCTGGATTATACTCTTCAGTAAGTCCCTAAATAAAATTGAAGCTCACAGCTCTCATGTTGTGTTTATTTCAGTGGCGTGTGTGCACGCACGCACACACGCACACACACACGCACATTATAGATACTATGGGAACCCAATGAGGAAGGAACTCATTCTGACTGAGACAATTTAGAGACTACTTCAGAGAAGTTTCATTTAGCTGGGTCTTGAAGGACTACTAGGAGTTCACTGGATAAAGGGGCTGTGGTTTGGTGGGAAGAGCACAGAAGTATGAAACAGTGTTGCATGTTGTGGGTAGGAGAACAGCTACTGGATCACTGTGTTGGGGAAGTGAAGGCAATTAGACCGGGAAAAGGGAGGGGCCTAAGAGGGTCTTTATGCCATGGACTTATTCTTTGAGTTATAGCGAAAACACGGTGTGTGTGTGTGTGTGTAAAACAGTTTTTAACTGAGGTGTAATCCATGTATTCACTGAGTTTTAGTTAAGTGCACAGCTATGCAACTATCAACACTACCAAGTTTTATAACATCTCCATTGCCCTGAGAAATCTTATGTGCTCCTTTTCAGTTAATCTCCCTTCCCACATTTATCTCTGGCCAAACACTAAGCAGCTTCATAATTCTACAGACTTGCCTTTTCTGGATTCTTCAGATAAACAGAATTATACAGCATATAGTCTTTTGCATCTGGATTCTTTTCTCCAAGTAGATCATCCATTTTTGAGGGTCATCTATGTTGTACCAAGTATTAGTAACTGTTTTGTTGCTAAATGGTAGCACATTTATATATATATATACCCATTTTGTTTATCCTGTCGACATGATGAATGTTAGATGGTTCCCACTTTCTGGCTATTATGAGTTATCTTGGTATGAACGATTGTATACAAGTATTTGTGTGAAATTTGTGTTTTCATTTCCCTTGGGCAGATACATAGAAATAGAATTGTTGGGTTGTATGGTAAATTTGTGTTTGACTTTTTAAAAACACTGCCAAATGTTTTTCAAAGTGATTATTCCATTTTATTCTGTGGATATTCAAGCAGAAGAAAGATTTTATTTCATTTTGCTAAACTGAGAAATAAACTCGTAAGTTGTACAAGAAGCCAATTTCATTTTGAAAGAATTTTCAAGAGTACTCATTTTGAGTTTATAAAATGATTCAGTGGACCACAATTTCAAAAAGAACTTTAAAATGCAAGTACCTGGCTAAGTGAAGTTATCAGACTTGTTATGTGTATTTCTTCTTGTCAACCAAATCATGATAGAGAAATGTGCAAGATCCTTTTTTTTTTTCAATCAGTACCACGTTATTTTCCTACCCCTCAGCTAACAAGCTTCCTTTGCTTTATCTGGGATGAACTTGGCCATGAAGTGAAGCTGGTAACTACTTCACTCAGGGAATTTCTTCTTGCATTTACAATCATCCATAAGGTATTTTCAAAGTGAGAATCCAGAAATAGTCCTGTTGCAAAGCCTTTTCAATCTAGTAATTGATTCAGAAACTAATGGGAGAAATACTGTTGCCAATAGTAGTTTGTTCTAATTAGGCTTTTCAGCAATAAATGATACTTCAAGTGAGGAGGAATTATCACTCCTGAAAAGCCAGAGAAATGCTAGCTATGCTGTCAGAACAGAATGACTAAAGTATTCAAAATTTTCTATTCAGAAGATAATAGTTTTGAAGTATATTTTATTGGATTCTATATGAGACGGTCTCTGGGCTAAAATAAGACTCAGAATTAACTGTTCATTTGAATGCCAATTTTTTTTTTTAATTTTTAAAATTTGAAGTATAGTTGATTTAAAATGCTGTTACTTTCTAGGTTATCACAGGATTTTGAATATAATTCTCTGTGCTATTCCATAGGACCCTGCTGTTTATTTATTGATACACATAATAGTTTTTAACTGCTAATCCTAAACTCCTAATTTATCCCTCCCTATCCCCTTTCCTTTTTGGTAACCATAAGTTTGTTCTCTATGACTGTGAGTCTGTTTGTATTTTGTAAATAAGTTCATTTGTATATTTTAGATTCCTTGTTTAAGTGTTACATATGGTATCTGTTTTTCTCTTTCTGACTTATTTCATTTAATACCATAATCTCTAGGTTCATCCATGTTGCTCCAAATGGCATTCTTTCATTCTCTTTTTTTTAATGGCTGAGTCCACTGTATGTGTGTACCACATCATCTTTATCCATTCCTCTGTCAAAGGAGAGAGATTTAGGTTGCTTCCATGTCTTGGCTATTGTAAATAGTGCTGCTATCTTTTTGAATTAGAATTTCCTCTGGATATTTGCCCAGGAGTGAGATTGCTGAATCACATGGGAACTCTATTTTTAGTTTTTTGGGTTTTTTTTTCAACCTCCATACTGTTTTCCACAGTGGTTGCACCAATTTCTCAGCAGTTTTTTTTTTTTTTTTCCTCCACAGTCACTCCGTGAATGCTAGTTATTTATAGGTAGCCCTTAACTATCCCTTGGACTGCAAGGAGATACAACCAATCCATTCTAAAGGAGATCAGTCCTGGGTGTTCTTTGGAAGGAATGATGCTAAAGCTGAAACTCCAGTACTTTGGCCACCTCATGTGAAGAGGTGACTCACTGGAAAAGACTCTGATGCTGGGAGGGATTGGGGGCAGGAGGAGAAGGGGACAACAGAGGATGAGATGGCTGGATGGCATCACGGACTCAATGGACGTGAGTCTGAGTGAACTCTGGGAGTTGGTGATGGACAGGGAGGCCTGGTGTGCTGTGATTTATGGGGTCACAAAGAGTCGGACAGGACTGAGTGACTGAACTGAACTGACTGAACTATCCCACAGAGAGAAAGTAAAGATAGCAGAAATAATTCCAAGTAGGATAACTAAATAAGTATTTGTCTTTAGAATACAATGTATATTTTATGGAAACAGTAAAGAAAGAATGGTAGGAGATAGATGTGAGACTTGTTAGGGGGATGAGACTTGTTATTGTAATTAACTGTGAGGGAGGCTAAAATTAATTTTTGTTCTGTAAGCAAAGAACAAGTCACAGTTGAAGCATCTTCTCCCCTACAAAGAAATCATTCTGGAATTAAAAATATTGTTTGAGAAATCTATCAGGCAGATAAATAACAAATGGATTATTGAGACATGACTCTATCTTACTAGAGTCAGTATTTCCCCTCCAAAGGAGAAAAAAATCCAGAATCATAGTAAACACACAAAGACTTTTCTTAGCTCCTTAATCATAGATAAATTACATTAGGAAAACAAGCTCACTGATGGTACAGGAAAAGGATAAAGTGGCTGTTAATCTAGCAAGAGGCTTCTGCCACTCTTGGATGTTCAGGTTTGCCTCCAGACAAACTGGGGATCCATCAGTGTCATTCATGATGTTTGTTATATCTTAATGACTTTGGAGATCATTTCAAATATTTATTTTACTAAGTGCAAGAGACGCTTAGGAATGTGGGTGGAGGAAAAGCCCAACTCAGTTTCCTTTAGTCTGACTTCAGTCTGACTTCCAAATATTTTATAATGTCAATGTCCTTGACATTACTTTGAAAATAATTTGTGATGAGGCTTTGCATCGTTAAAATTATGTGATATTTAGCTGAAGTTAACTCTATTGGTTTACTCCTATCTGATCTACTCAAGAGAAGGGGCCAGGCTGGGATGATACAATGATAGCCCAGTAAAGTCAAATTTTTAAAGTCTTTGGCAACTTTAAAGCCTTTGGCATCATTTTGACATTCTCCTTTAATGATTTCTAAAGCAAAGATGACAAAGTGTGGTGTGAGTTCAGGTTTTCTCCCCTCCTACATTCAGAGTAGATATCACCGATCAGTCATGGCACTCCTTTGAGAATCCTCATTTCTGCAATTCTGGCAGCTACTATCAATCAATAGATGTTTCCTCACAAGTTGAAATTTCCTTCTTTGCCTTTTCTGATCAAAGGGTAGCTCGATCCTTGTATATGTTTTGTTCCCTGCAAAATAGAGACAAATTATATTTTTTAAAGTACTGCCTTATAGACCAGTGCTTCTCAAATGTTAATATGCAAACCAATCACCTGGGGATTTTGTGAAAATGCACATCCTGTTTTAGTAGGTCTGGGATGGTGCCTAAGTTTTTGCATTTCTGACAAGGTCAAGGTCATGAGTGATGCCAGTGCCACAGGTCTATGGACCCACTTTGAGTAGCAAGGTTGTCCTACTCCATTCTATGGAAACAAGCTAGAAAACTGTACATGCAACTCAAGAACCAAAGAAAAGAAAGAAAAATGAGGCAAGTGTTCCATTAGAAGCTGAAATTTTATTATAGGATAACCGTACATAAAGCACATCTAAAATTGATGTGTTCAATGCACTTTTAATAAAGGTAATGTAATATTAAAGGTACAGTTTCTAAGTACAATATAACAACATTCATATTAGAATGAAAATCGGAGTATTTAAAAGACAACATTAAATCTCTCTTTTTTACAGCTTGTATTTACAAAATGAATCAAAATATTTTTTTTAAATTGAGGACTCAATAAAATAACAAACGGCTGGAAATAAGCAGACTACTGTAAGAGTGAATTGAAAAGAAAACCCAATGTCAGTGAAAAGTTGGATGATCCTCTAATAAAGATCATTAGCAAAGTTTTAGTACAATACTATTTTTTAGGATTCCCATAAATGGCTTGCATTTTTAGTGTGGCAGAAAAGGAGTTTTTACATACTGTACACAAAACAGACAGCGCATATTTATAGGTACAGTATTACTGTTTCTGAACTTGCATGTATATTTACAGAAGGCTGAGTTTGTTACTCACAGAGTTTTGTGAAATTTGTGTGCTTAATCCTCAAGACCTACACACAATTAGAATCAGCATTTCATGTGGTCTTTGAAAATGTGGCTTTAAAACTTGGTTATAGAAGAAAGTATTAACCATAAGGCTTGGCATACTTTATAAATTTACCAAAACAACTCAGGGAAAAAGTTGGACTTGGGGCACACCTGTTGTCATTGAACAATTATCAAATGCTGACATGTGCTGGCCACTGTGCAGACACAAAGAGATACTATCTCTATCCTTAGGAACCTTAGGATACGAAATGGGGCTAAAAAAAAAAAGTTTCAATCCCTTTCTAAGCGAAGCAATAAGGAATGAAATGATTTGTATTCAAAGAGATTTCTCCCTAAACTGTAGCCAATTCACCTTAAAAGGTTAACTATTAGCATTAGCTCTCATTAACCACATGATTGCATTTATAATTAAGGTAACAGCAACTCTTCCATAAAAATGGAAAATGTCTAGAATTGTGGGTAAATATTCAGTGCATGGAAGCCAATAACCATGGCTTGAGAATTTATCACCTTCAATTACAAAAAGTGCAGTAAACAGAAACATTTGCTCTATATTTATAAATTGCTCAAAAATCTTTGCTAAAGATCTTACAAATTCAGTAATATTACAGAACAATTCTAATCAATATTTAATAAGGTTAACTACATCCTTAGTTAGATATTTGATATACGTGGATTTTTTTTTTTTTTAAGAAAGACGATAGGTCTTGGGAGAACAGGTGAAAGAATTAACTAAGCTCATTATTAAATGACTTTTAAATGAAGGTCCTTCACTCAGTTCATGGAACTGGTTGAGGTCAAGTTAACACAGAACATCCCTTGTCAAAGCTGCTTTATGGCCCATGTTCTGCCATGATAGCGGATGTCTCTATACTTCTCATGGCTCAGGTAGGAGGGGAAAGGTTTATTCTGCCATCAAGCCAACAAGGATATTTTATATAAATGTGTATTATCTATTATAGGAGCTAAGTACACAACTCTGTCAGGTGCCAATAATAAGGTGCCTTAGTAAGAAAAAAAATAATACTCCATTAAACTAGAGTGTTTCTTTAGGATCTTGAAGGCCTGGCAAATTATTTTTCAGCTTAGGAGATATGGTATAAAGCCAAGTAGCAAACATAAAGTAAATGCTAATACATTTTCATATATCCATATTTATAAACAAATTCACCCTATAGATGTCAAATATCCATACTAAGGAAGTAATTTTATCCTAATTAAATACACTCTAGAATAATTTATATCATGATATTATGTATTTAAAGAGAAAAGCATGTCCCAAATCCAGCACTCTGATACAGCTGCCAGTTGGGCACAGGTAGATATATATATATGTATATATATACAAATATATAGTTATACTCAGTGAAATTAACAAGACCCAAAGGTGGTATTGTCTAGGAATAAAAGGGTTTTTTTTGTTGTTGTTCACAAAAGTAACTTATCTAGCACCACACATCAGAAAAACACAAAAATAGCACACTCTAGTTCTAAACAGCTATGTCTAAAATAGATTATATAGTAAAACCAGTATTATACAGCATATTGTGGATTTGATAAACAGATAAATATTTGCACTGAGTAGGCTGTTTATAATATAACATTTTCTTATCTATACAGAATGAAAGCCAAAAAGTTAACTGTATAGAGATGTGCAGAACAACATTAAATATTATGACTCAAAAGCAGGGACGAAGGTAAATTTGAAAGAAGAGTAAGAGAGAAAATGTTTACAGGCCATTACAAGTTCTTAAGTTAATAGTAAATAAGGAATCAATTGCTCAAGTTGAAGAAAGCAGTAAACAAGAGATTGCATTTACATGCAGATGTCTAAAATTTGTATTTTTTTAAGTCTATGCACAAAAGTCATTTGTTTTATTGCTTGACATTCAGTTATGGCTAGATTATTTAACCTATTTTTTTTTTGTACTTTGGAAACAAGAATATTGTTAAAGGTGCCATAAAAATGGACAACATTGAAAACGGTTTGCAAATAAACCACCTAACACTGCAGTTCTTTATACATATTAAAAGCCTTGTCTGGGGTTTGTCGTATGTTAAATATATTTAAACTGGGAAAATATGTTGTTGCTTGAAGCCTCCCATTGGCCCAAACATCCAATACAAAAACACATCTCCACAAAAGGAGCAGGCAGACAATACAGGTACATTTAAAGAAGCAGCCAGCTAATGTCCTAATGTTTAAAAATTTACCACTGTTTTATATGAGATTTCAAACCATTGTGGCTAAGAAGAGAGTTTTAGATTCAGGAAGATGTGTACAGTACATACAGATTTGTGTGTGTGTGAAATCATATTCACTATATTGCTCAAGAATTATCTGCATTTACATATGCAATCTGTTCAATGATAACCAAGTTCGTAGGAATACTATTCATCCATGTTAAAGTAATAATGAGGAGAAAGGAATCACACACGAACACTGCAAAGAACTTAATTGCTCTTGGAGAACAACATAATGGCATACACAGGATGTCAAAGCTAACAGGAAGCTATCTTTCATCAGTTCTTAGAAGGGAAAGAGAAAAAGAGGTGTGATGTTTGTTGTGGCAAACACTAAATGTCAACAGCAAATATGGATTTTCTAGGCATCTCCTTAAAATTCTCATATTCACCTTAACACAAGACTCCATGTTATGTTGCATTGCTGGAAAGACATTGTTTCTATTTGGACTGAATATAGGGATAGTATCATTCATTTATAAATAAATAAATGACTGAACGTATTTATTGCTCTAAATTCTGAGGGTCTGGTTAAACATGGAGATCCCCTGCATCTACAATATCTCCTTAGTATGAAGCCAGGCTTCTGGATTATTTTAAAAACTGTACTGAGAGCCTGACAAAAATGAGCTCACTTACGCAAACAAACAAGCAAACAGACCCAGAAGTGAAACCAACTACTTTGTAAAGATAGTGCTTGCCAGCCTTATCTTACGAATAAACAATAATAGGAAAGTCTCTTTCATCAAATCTGGTGGAACCTCTTTAATAATACTAGTGTTTTGGGAATACAATGAAGACATGTATCACAGACTGTTAATAACAGATGATTTACTGTTGCAACTGCATTTATGGGCTTATACCCTGATCTATAGGATAAAGTTGTTTTTACGGCCTTCTGCTGTGTCATATCTTTAGGTAAGAACTGGGAACTAAATGGTATAATATGTATGTTAATAACTTGTGTGTACATATATGTGTGTGTATAAACATATATATATATGTATATGGAGAGAGAGATTTATGCCAGTTTTCATAGTCTTTATCATCAAAACAAGGTGACGGTTTCTTTTTTTATCTAAACAACATGGAAAGTTATCCTAAATTTTGCTTTTCCATGGGGTAAGAAAATAGGTAATGCTTCTTCTGAAAATGTACTCTAGGTGTGGAAGAATCAAAGTGAACAGTTACACGGAGGTTCACTGAGGTTATGGAAAGTAACATATTCAAATAATTACTTTCAAAATGTTTCAAAAACATAAAATGTTACCCTAAAAACTGGCTCATGTTGCTGTTACATTGGTGGGTTTTGTTTCTCTTTATAGCCATTTGCTCTTATATTAACTCAACAGATTACAAATGGAAGTAAAAGAGTTAAAATCCCCCCAAAAGGAATTTTCTGTTTGTTTGTTTCTAGAGGAGAACACAGTGAAAATAGGAGTTACTTGCTGGTATTTGAAAAAAAAAAATTCATCTTTTACCTCTCTCAGTGCACTGATAGGCAGGGCTCTTATCTCACGACTGCTTCTAAAAATTTTTATACATACTATATAGAATTTGAAATACCTTTTAATATACAATGATATAAATAAAATATATCAAGAATATTTTAATTGTTAGAGAAACAGTGAGTGGAGTTTGTAGGACTGTACTTTGAATGATGCTCTTGGTTGATTATGACCTATTAGTTTATCTTTTGAACATACTGGCATCACTTTATACTGCTCTGGAAGTTATTCAATGTTTTTAAGCACATAAGACCGAAGAATATATACATTTTGAACAAAACAAAATGAACAATAGTGAAGTTTACACACACGCAGTTCTACACAGTTCACTTGTGCCTTGGAGGGATAGTATTATCATAATTATTAACAATACAAAACACAATTTTGTCCCAGTAGTACTGGCCACCCTGTTTTAAGAGTTTTAGAAGATCCCTGAGCACATTGTTTGTTTCTTATAACCCGAACTCCAAAATGATAGGGCTTCTATTATTGATATCAAGATGGATTGTCATTCACAGTAAGTCAATCGTAAGGTGCTTATTTACCCCTTTTTTTCCACCAATCAGCACAAAGAACTGTCAGAAAATAATTTTTTATTATTATTATCTTCAAATAATACCATTGGAAGGACAGATGATTTAAACAATCAATGTTTGAAACAGTGGCTTTAGGATTATTATCTGGCTGCCTCTCAACAATAACAAGTGATTCAATCGACATTCCTTAGCCAAAAACAAAAGGCAAAAAAAAAAAAAAAAAAGAAACAAAACCAAAAAAACTGTACAAATATGTAATTTTCCCTGAGGGATCAAAGTACACCTGGAAGTGCTCTATGTACATATTGCACTAGAGAGGAATGAAGAACATGTGCAAAAAAGCAACAATGAGAGAAGCTTACATCCTACTTAAACCTTTTCATTAAAGATTCTACTAGGTTGTTTTGCATTTTGGAATGTCGGAACACAAACAGCTATTCCGTAAGTCTAAAACTAAAAACACGTATTTCTACTATGGCACATTCAATGAAATAAAAAGTTCTCCAAAGACAGATAGACAAATTCCATCAAGAAAATAATACAAAGTTTGTTTGTTTGTATTTCTTTTTTTAGAAAATTACATTACTTTCTTTCTTTGTTTCACATTACAAAATCTGTTTTTTCTTTACACAAATCACATTTTATTGCAGGAATATTTCAAGTGCCATCAAATATTTATAGAAGGGTTAAAAAAATAGAAGTCTCTCTAAAGTGGTCCAGACAAGGCTTTGTATAGAATAAATCTTTTTTTTTTTTTCCATCTTCTAGTTTTGATTTAAGTATTTTGAATACATTTTCTTTTCCATTGACACTTAGTAGCCTAGAAGCGGTCCGACACATACACATCATACATACAAAAACCACACACGCGCGCGCACACACACACCCACCCACTCCCTCCTCACCTGACCCTCAGCCCATCCCCATACACTCACAGAGATCTGAATATCCACACTATAAAGAACAACCAAACTTAGAAGCAGTGTCTTAAGTAATGTTTTCTTTAAGTTAGAAAGGGTGAATTAGGATGCTGAAGACTTAAAAAAAATCCACACCTTTAAAGCAAATTAGGATGCTGAACACTTAAAAAAAAAAAATCCATAGCTTTAACCACAATTTGCACTTTTCATCTGCACTTTTGATTTCATTGTGACCAAGGCCAGTTTCTTCACAACACAATGCAACCATTTGGACACCACTGTAACCGAAGGTGTTCAGGCTTTGTGCAAAAGCCTTATTTACCATACGTTTAAAAATTGTATAAGAGGCATTATAGCAGTCAGGATAACAATGATGTGATTCCAATTTTTAAAAGACTATTGGACATTTAAGTTTAGGCAATTTTAATTACAAGAACGATTAAGAATAATTGTTCTATATCAGCAAGTATTTTGTGTCATCACACAGGTATTTCTATAATAAGGAAGAAAATTAAAATACAAAGTTTTTCACATCCTTCTCTGCACTTCATATTTTTTCAACAAAAATTGTTTAACTTCAGATCCCAACTTCGATCCGTATAATAGTTGTTCCCTCATTTCACCGAGCGCGCCTCTACTACTCTGTTCCTACACTGTCGATGTACTTCGTCTTAAAGTCCACACCCTGTTTTTCTTTCACAAAGACCTAGTAGCAGCATCATGTCAATGTATCTTGGTTTACTCCAAAAGCAATGTCACCATGGAGTGACTTACTGAGATTAGAGCATCTTTCTTTTTTTTTTTTTTGCATTAGGTACATGCAAAATCCTTTCTGGGAAAAGAAATTTATGTTCAACATTGTATTCTCTCTCACCCTCAGAGAAGTCCAATTAGCTCTCATCATTTCACAAATGGACACTGGAATTAGGTTTAGTTGCTCTTTAATGCGCTAGCACCTGAGGCTGGTCATATTCAGAAAGCTTTGGTTAAAAAGAAGTTAATAGACTTTAATAAAATCATCCCCAAATTTAGTGAATCAAAATGACAAAAAAGCAAAAACAAACCCCAACCAAAATAAAACACACCATTTCTTCCCAAAAGGAGAAACAACAGGGGGGAAAAAAAAGAATAAATAAATAACTGAACTAAAGTTGGTACTCTATTCAGAGTATAAATACTATTGATTTTTTAAGGAACGTTTATTTAAATTAAAGATTTGATTTAACCCTTCTTGCCCAAATATAAATACTATATGCTGATAGTTACCTCTCTATATAAAGTCACATAAAGTTTTATATGCTTGTAAGAAATTTAAGTAAATACTATTCTCATCATCTACTTTTATGCTTAAACCCTTACTGTATTTTTGGAAAAAAAAAAAAAAACTTAAAGATGTTATTTAGGCTTCATACACACTTCTGTGTGAATAGTTCCTTCCCCTTTTCTAAGTCCCTCAGGAAACAAGTCAGAAAGTCAGTGGAGTTAAGAACCGAGTGGAGGGCTCTGGGTGACCCAGCAGGAGTTGAATTCCTGCAGAAGATTGGAGGATGGGGGAAGAAACCCTGGTTGTAGAGGAGATCCTTTCTTCCCTGTAAAAGGGTGCTAGGAAATGCTCACCTTTCTTTACACTGTGGGAAGATGGTCTCTCTTCTCTACAGACATGGTCTTTGATGTCAGGCCAGAGGTTTGAATCCCACTCCAAGTGTGACTAAAATCATCTAAACACCTATATTCCCAAAGGTCACTTATTTTAGAATATGCACACTTGTCTTATCAGACTGTTTCTTTCCCCTTCCCCCCTACTGGGAATTATGTAAAAAACAAAAGACACACACATACACAAAATTAAACAAAAACAACTCAATATTTCTCGCCTGAATACAAAAGCCAAACTGTCTTCTCAAGATTTAATAAAATAAATTACAGTCCACAGTTTTCTAGTGAAGATAAATACAGAAGAAAATGTTTGCAGCTTGCATCGACTTCACTTTAAAGACTTAACAATAGTTAACATTTAAATAAGAGAAACTGGTTCAACATCGTATGTTTCCTTTGCCCTCCTGTCCATTGACTGTGAAATATGGAGAAGAGTGTTCTAGAATGACACCATGGAGAGGCAGTTAGTCTAGAAACCATTCACTCTGAAAGTCTCAGGGTTCCTAGGTGATACCAAGAACATAAACATTCACGAAGTAAATGCTTCATGTCTTCACACATGGGGAGTGTGCATTTGCTCCAGACAAAAATCTTTGGGTCCTTCTTCTACTAAAAGCTAGATTCTGATAAATATTCTGGTTACTGATCTGTTCTTAAAGCCTAAGAATTCCAAGTTGAGACTGAGTCTACTCAACTGTGTGAAACGAGCATCCCCCCACTCCCTAATCTCCATGAGGTGGCATGCTCAAAAGCTTTGGAAAAATACTGTGCATGAGGGCGTACATCCACCCCAATCAATCACTCAACTTTGTATGAAGCATAAACACATCTATCCTTAAACTTATCCAAAAAGCAAAGTACAATTTAGGGAGAGTTCTGTGTCTAATTCCAAATTCACATGTAAAAAAAAAAAAAAAAAATTAATCCAACAGCATGATTTCTAGATATGACCAGCCAGTCTTTTAAAAATATTTGTGTAAACAGCAGCATAAATACCTCCCGACGTACCTTCCAAGCCTTCTCAGTTAAACCTGTGTTTCTGGTGCACATGCGACACGACAGTGAACACGCTAGCATTTAATTTAAAGAAAAAAGGTGCAAAATGAAAGTGCCTTATCAATTCAACAGGAAAAGCTACTCCAGTAACTACATTTTATATTAATTAAAACAATATATAAACAATATCTCTTTTTAGCTATATATAGTCTTCATGCCCATTTACCCTGTAATATATTATAATGCTATTGTTGCTAGTGCCATGGACCCTTTTCGTGCCGTCCTGCTGACTGGCAATAATCGGTGAAAAAAATAAAAACTTCCTTCATGAGACAAAGAGCAAGTTGTGCAAAGTAATGCTGCAACCTCCGCTATGCACACCAGTCACCGATTAGTGCTGGACCCTCTGTGGTTACCGACAGATGGGTGACTCTGTAGAAAGTCTGTGGGCAGTGAGCTACAAGAAAAGGACATCTTCCAACTTTAGTACCCGCCTTCTGCTGTAAACAGAGGTCAACGATCAAGAAGTCGAGACAGAAAAAGGGTCCATATCTGTAGGCATAATGGAAATCATATGCATGAGAAAAACAAGTTCAACTTTTATTTGTTTTCATTGTTTCCCCTCCTTTGCCTGACCCCGATCACCAAAGAATGTGCAGTGTGTTGGCGCTCCAGGTCTGTGCAGGGCCATATAAAGTGTCTCGGTTAATTGATTTGTTTGTTTGCTTTTCATTGTTTGGACTTCAGACATTCTAGAAGTGCTTAGGTGATACATTTACCCATCAATCTGCATGGCTGGCTCAAATTCTGAAGTGAACAACTCCTTGTATAATGGAGGAAAATGAAGTCGCACAATGTCTGGGTATATTGCTTTAAACGCCATTAGCTTTTCTGTATGCCGTCCACATAAGGCTCTTAATGTAGACACCTTGCATATTAACTGTAAGTGGAAGAAAGGACATGGGGTCAGGAGAGAAGAAATGCAAGAATCAAAAATCAGGGAATCTGGACGAGCGTCACAACGCCGTTTACAATGATGAAACACACTTGATACAGCTTAAACATCTAGTAATAGAGGGATGGTAAAAATAAATGATAGAGAATACCAGGTATATGTTAAATATGATTTTGAAGACAAATATTGTCTTCGATAATCTGTAATCCGGAAAGATGTTCATAAGCAAAAGAACTCAAGTCTCTTACTTCCTCCTCCTGTTCCAACATGCTTTCTGCTCTATCATCCTGAACCCCACCTTTTACCACTGGGGAAAAGGAAGAGATGTGGTGGCAGGGAACAGAGAAGCAGGCAAAGGGGCAGCCACGGGTAGATAAAGTCACTGCTACTACAGGGAAAGCCATCTGTTACACATTTTATGCAAAAGGAATACTAGCTAACTCCAACGACAACAAGTTTCTTCTCTAGAAAGAGCTCTGCTTAGAACAAAGCAATTCTGGGTCTGAGCAAAGGGCCCTCGTTTGGGGGCGGGGGGGAAAGTTAACATGACTGGTGGAGTCTCAGCATTGACTATTTACCTGCTGAGGACAGCAGCATGACTTGCACAGATGCTTTTTAAACTCTAAAGCACTGTACTGCACAGAATATTCAACTCAGAACAATCCTAAGAAATGTTTCACCAGAACATCAGTCTTGACCATCTGTTATGTGTTAGGTGCTCTCTATAATCAAAGACCCTAATGGTATCCTGGCCTTGGGGCAAGAAGATGGAGAAGAGGTCTTCTTCCATTTCCCATTCCTGCCTCAGTGTCTCATTTAAGAGATGCAAAATCAAAAACAAACTGCAATTAACCCCCAACTTCTTTCTGACCTTGCCTCGCTATCAGGAGAAAAGAATGAAAGTAAACAGGAAGAAAACCCCAAACCTTTCAAATCATCATCTGGAACAATAAAACAAATAAAATAATCCAAGAAAGAACAGGGCTGATTTTTCTAAGACTAAATACATACTACTAGCAGTAGCACTGAAGGGTATTAGCCTATTTTAAATTGCCATCCTAATTATATCTTTACTGTGAAAGATAATAAGCACAAAAGAAATCTTATGTTTTGCATATAGGGTAGTAATGAGAAACTGATGAAGAAAATACAAAAGCCATTTATTGTTGATTATTAATGAATTTAATGGAAATAGAACTAAAATTAAAATAGACGGTTATTCTGGATGCTTTAGTCCTTCATCACTTCCTTCTTCTAAATTCCAAGTTCTCTAGTTTATATCAGTATGGGACATTAACTCTGCCTTCTGCCCATCTCTTATGGAATAGGGTAGGGGGGTGGTTTCAGAATGATTAATACTTTAAAAAAAATTCTATCATTGCTCCATTATTCCAGGACACTTTATAACCAATGATAATAGACAGACTTAACCTGAATTTTGGCACAAGAGAATTTTCTGAAATGGAGATACTTCTTTCTTTTCAGTAGCTTGTCACTTACTGAGAATTCTGGGGTCTGGTGGCATGACTTACAAACATGATTGGTGTGAACGTTGGCAAGGGATAAGTCAGCTGTGTCAGCTGGAAACCTTAGCTCTCACCTTTGTTAGTATTCCATCTTCTCGGTGATTCTTCTGTAGGACATGTTGAAGAGCTAGCTGAATTTTCTGTTGCAGCTTTTCAATTTTTACCTTTTCCTGCAGCCATGAGCGATCTAAATGTGAAAAACCAGACTCCTTAGACTTCCAGCATGGTGTCAGAACACCCAATTCCTCCTGACTCTTAGACACAGATTATTACACCACAATGCAGAGTCAGGGACTCTTAGGCCACCTTCACCCCTCATTCAAAATTTGCTCCTAAAGAAGAAGAAAGCTAATCTATGACACAGAACAGAGTGCTAAGCCTTTCCATTTTTATTGACATCTGAAGGAAAGGAGGGTCCTCCTCTTCCAAAAAGATAGTCATTTAAATCTAAAACCATGCTCAAACAAGTGCAAATGAAACCACCACAGCCCCTCAACACTTTCTAAAAATTACGTTTCTGAATGAAATACTCATATCAATTCTCCTAGCCATCACAAAAAATATGAAAATTGTCTTACGAGTACAAGGGAACTAAAATTGTCAAGAGAATGCCAAATTAATTAAGGGTTGTTAGTTTAGGATAGAATCTTTATGACTAAGAATTCCAAAAGGAAGATAGCAAATTTTCAAAAGTGATTATCACCAAGAGGCAGTACTGGTTAAAAACAGAGATTAAATTTCGATAAACTTGTGGGTGACATCCAAATGGACTTTAAGAAAAAAGAGAAGGTTTTAAACACCATGTTATCTTGGAGATTGGTGTTAAGGAGGGCAAGCCTATTCTACCACAGCATTTTCCTTGTTATCAGGAGGTTAATTGTAGACAGGGTTTTATTCAATTCTCATCTCTTAAGAGTTTATCAGAATAGCATGAGGTCTTCTTAAAATAGGACATGTATAAATGTGTGTAGCAGAGGGATTGTTACCTGAAAAACTGAAAATTAGATTTTAACGAGGATGGCAGTCTCTCTTGGTATCCCTCTGAATATTCTATAGCCATTCTAAGTTGTGTACTTGTAAAAATTCTTTACTTGGACAGTTTAAAAACCATTGTACTTGGTTATCTTACCTGCTGACATCAGGACAAATGCAGAAAATAATGCAATTTCATCTTCAGTCAGGTGCATAGAACATAAACTCTTTCCAAATTCAAATACAAAGCTAATAAAGTCTTCACAACCTGCCAAAATTAAAGACAGGTTAGGATTTTAGTTATTATCCTAGAGAAAAAAAGATGGAAAAAAGTGAAGAGAGATCTACAAGTTGAAGATCAGAGAGAATACCAATAACATTTCTTGTAGTTTAATACTTTCAAACCTTAAAAGAAAAAATCAGTTTAGCCACCATCACCGTTACTACCAATATCATCATTCACAATGAGAGGGAGTTTTTAAAAATATTGTAATTTAAGATATATACATGTATTCTTTTATTGATCACACCACATGGCATGTGGGATCTCAGTTCCCTGACCACGGATTTAATCAGTATCCCCTGCAGAGGAAGCACAGAGCGTTAAGGACTGGATTGCCAGGGAAGTACCATTGACAGTGAACTGTTATTAGGTGATTACTATGTCAGGTGCTGCTCCGAGAGGACTCTCTGGGCATTCTATCGATACTACAACAGCCCTATGAAGAAAGTAGTATTGTTACTACCCCCACTGTAAAGGCGAGGAAACAAACTTGGGAAGAAAAGGAATGTACCCAAGATTCCACAGGGAGGAAGTAACAGCCTGAGAGTCAAAGCTAGATGCCTAACTTCAGAGCCCACACTCTTAACCAACAGAGTCGAACAGCTATAGTCTGCAATGCTAATTTCACTCATTTTTTGTTTTCCTTAAAACAAACAAGCGTGTTAAAACAACATGCTTAAAAATGAAAACAAATGACACTTTATGGTAGTAAAACCATTATAATTATCATAGAACTGAAAACGTAGAATGTGAAAGTCCCATAAAAAAATATCCACCCCCCAAAATTGGTTAAGTTTGGTGTCTGTTCTTTCAGATTTCCATATTATGTGCATATAGTTAAATGTCAAAGGGCTATTCTCAAGTATATATATATATATATACCTCTCAAATATATATTCTCAAATATATATGCCATTTAATTGTTTTTGAAATCATTTAACAACATATCTTGGATACTATCCCAATCTTAATAACTTCATCTCACTTTATTTATAGACATCTAAAATAACTTTTTTCTAAGGTATATGCCACAGTTTCACTTAACTATACTTTCTTTCTTTGATATCTCATTAACATTGTTATTTGAGGGGTATGGAAGGGCAGACTTTCAGGTCTTTGCTTGATTTTATGTAGCAAATCATATCTTCCAGTTTACTGAATAAACATATCCCCTGCAAACCTGGTTCTTAAAATCTGGAAGGGAACTGAAGAATATATAACATAAATTTCTTTGATGACCAAATAGATAAAATGAAACTCTAGACCTTTACATATCATATGGACACAAAGCATTTGAGCTGTGTAAATTTTCTATGGTAATTAATCAGAAAGTATTATTAACACAGGTATGCATTAGTGTATAACATCCTTTAACTCTTATATCCAAAAAACTCCACGATTTCCATTTTGTTCAAGAGCTATCACCCAACTCCCATCTTTTCCCCTAGCCCTGATTTGAAGACCAAGCACCCAGAGGTTTTCTTACCTAAGGATTTGAAGACATCGGGGCTAGCATATTTCCCATCGAAGTACACTGTATTGTTCTGAGAGTCAAAGGCACGGCACATTCTGATAAATACCACCTCTAGAGAACCTGAGCAAAGGCAGAAATGGAATGGGTTATTCTGTCTTGGCGAGTTGATTTTGACCTTAGAGACCCCCCTTCTGAGTCAACAGGGCTGGGCTTAGCCCATGGGCACTCAGTCATCTTATCTCTTTATTTAGAAGGGCAGAGTTCACTAGGGTAATTAAAGACTTCTGCCTAAGCTAAGGCCTGATTGTGTCCTGCAAAAATACAGTCTTGGAGTTGCTAGAAACACATGTGTGCGTGTGTGCTCAGTTGTGTCTGACTGTTTGCAACCCCATGGACTGCAGCCCTCCAGGCTCCTCTGTCCATGGAATGTTTCAGGCAAGAATACTGGAACAGGTTGTCATTTTCATACTCCAGGGGATCTTCCTGATCCAGGAATGGAACCAGCAGTCGCTGGTTCTCCTACACTGACATGCAGATTCTTTATCATTGAGCCACCTGGGAAGCCCAGAAACACATAGAGTCCTGTTATTAAAACAAGCAAGCAAAAAGCCAGGGATATCTCTCTGAATTCCATAAACAGCCATCTTCCTAACAAATTATCAAAACATCCTGAGGACCTGGGGCACAGGAACAAAACACAGGTGATGGTTAGGACTGGGGAATGCAGCTGTCTTTCAAATTAATCTTTTCACAGAGAGAAGAAGCAAAATGGAGAGAATGTTTCCTTCAAATAACTCAAACATTAAAAAAAAAAATTCCTTAGTTTCTTCAAGTGAAACCTGAGCTATTATCATTTGGAGAAAAACTGTTCCCGACACCTTCCTTACCAAGCATTTCTTTAATAAGCTGGTGAAAGCAGGTTAGGAAGAAATCTCAAAATTCACTTGCAAAGCACATACCTGCTTTGAGAAGCACAATTTGATCGTTCTGACATAGTTCCATAAATCCATCAATGCGTTTGGCAAACTCCACCACGTACTGTATAGCTTCTGTAATTTTGATGGCACATAATTGCCACATCACCTCCCGCTGCTGTTGAAGAGGAAAATATATTAACATCCACGGTTACCCATATCTTTGACTCAGTCGTTTTAAGTTTTCCTATTGTGTACAATCTTTCTTTGGAAATAGATCCCCCAAAGCTAGAGGATTTAAGAATAAACAGTTGGCCAGTTACTCAGGTTACAATGATTGCTTCCAAGTTCTTTCTTGTCTCCTTCAATTCCTCTCTTGCCATTTTGTTAGCAAAGGGCAGGGGGGAGATGTTATGGGCATATATGCAGCAGAAGATGAAAACCCATATGAGGAAAGTCACGCATGCCGCTGCTTTAACCCTGGGCCCCAGAGAGCGGGAAAGTAGAATCTCTCCTTTTAAGCAATTACTTGGCCTCGGGGAATTTCATACCACTTTACTTGAGGAAGGGAAGAAAGGGGAGTCAGTTACATTTCCTGTGCGCCTGCTATGAGCTGGGTGCTTTCTGACATCCTTGCCTCATTTCACTTTCACAAGAACGTTCTTTCATTTGCCATAAATGAACACAAACGCTCAAAGAGGTTTCACAGCTAGGCGGTACTGGAGCTGTGATTTAAACCCCAGCATTTCTGGCTCGGAATCCTATTTTGCACACCTTGTGGTTGTGTAATGCTTTCCTGCTTCCCATTGTAACTGTGGCTGCTCGTGTTACCTCAAAGGCAAACAAGGTGATGCGCTGCTATTTCCCAACCTGTCATGCTTAACGCCTTTTTATATAGCCACACTCCAATTTAGTTACAGGCTAACCTGGGTCCGTCTTGCTGCTCACTTACTTTCCCAATCGTAGTTTAAGGCTGTTTCCACCAATATAAGAGAGTGGGAGAAATACTGAATTAGGAGCCAGGGCTCATGGTCTAGTTCTGATGTTTTCAATCTCCAGCCATATGCTAAGGGATGTTAGTTTCCTTGTTAGATGAAGAGGAGGATTAACCTCAATAATCTCCACGGTACGTCCTAAGCCAGCATTTCCACCATGATTTGGAGGGGAAATCGAAGCATTTTCTTTTACTAAGCAGAATGGATAATTAAATGTGCCCCTTTTCCAGCCCTGCCCTCCCATTTAAGTAATCTGTTGAGCAGTGTGTCTTATAGTAATAGATGAGGAGCAGCCGCACTGCTTGTCAGTCTCACATTGCTAGATTCAGACTGGAGTTAGGATCACAGTTTCCACATTTTTTTTTTTTTAACACATATTCTCTAAACTCCTTTTTAACCTCTGAAACCATGAGGCTAAGATTATTTTACATCGACTTCCAGACCGTGAAATCTCCCATTGTGATATTGGGAAAAATCCCAACTCATTGAGGCTTCTGGAAGCAGCTTAATCTAGCCCCCTGTAGATAAATGATGGGACAAACATGTACAGTTATCAGAACAATAGAATCTCTGTGCTATTTCTGAAATGTTGCACAGTGACATTTCAGTAAGGTGACAAAGCCCCAGGAACATAATCAGCTCTGGAAGAAAGATTATTAAATAGAAATCTGGTATCTGATGAAAGACATTCATTTTTTGGTCTGTTTGTATTCAAATCTTTTACATCTCCCAGCGTTGCCTCAATCTTAGGTAAGACTGTTCAGAGTTTACCTTGTTTTGATAATTCTCAATCTCCTCCTGTAGAAAAGTCTGCCACGTTATCTGCTGGAGCTCTTCTCTCAAGTATTGGCAAGTTTCCAGATGTGATTTAGATATATTCTGTGCAAGGTGTTCTAAGGAGAAAAACAGGAGATCACAACATGAAAAGCCATTCTTCTTTGGATAATCAGTGTTTTCCCTACTCAATTATTCAATTTAAAAGGTAACAAGTATAAAGCAACAGGCTGAACCAGGTTTAAGTAAGTAATTAAACCATATTTAAGTAAGTAATCTGGAACTATTCTGTGTTTTAGAGCAGGAAGAAGGACAGGCAAAGCCAACATTTAACAATAAGATTGCATGCCTTCAAAGACCCTGCTAATCTTGACTTTCTGTGGCTTTACACTAGTGTCTGGGAGTAAGCAAATATCGACCTAGACAAGTCGTGAGAAATGACTGACACAATCTCTACTTAGCATTTTTATGAAGACACATCTGCCACATACTTTTATGGGGAGGGACTACTCTGAAAAATTAGGAAATGGTATTTTGTATGACGACAATTATGTGTGGTGTTTGCTTTTCCTGCAAAATTCAGAACAAGCATTGCTGAAAGCCTGCCCAGTCGTTATATATAGTGTGGTGGTTAAGAGCTGGACTTTGCAGCCAGATTGACTGGGTTGGAATCTCAGCTCTGCTATTTAGTAGTTCTGTGACCTTAGGTAAGTTACTTAACCTCTCTGTGCTTCAGTCTCCTGATCTGTAAAATGAGAAAAATAGTACCTATTTTATAGGGCTTCTGTGAGAATTAAATCAGTTGAGCACTCAGAACAGAGAGGATAACACAGCATCTGTTACATAAAACATTTGTTCTTATACTGAAGTATAAGGATTTTGGAGATATTAAAGAAATAGAAGCCAAATAAGTTTCTCAAGGAACTTATAATCTGGTGAACATGTACAGACACGCGGAAAGGACAATTCAAGACATTAGACAGCATAAGGTTGAATCATATCAGAAGAGAAAGAAAAACAAAGGTAATAGGTGCTATCAGGGAAGGGAGAGATGAGGAAAATTAGGCGATGCTTCTTGGCAGAAGAAGAACATTTGGACTGGACCTTGAAGAACGGGGAGGGTTTGGTAGGCAGAGGCCAGTGGTGTGAGGCAGTGGGCCTGTTCCCCATTCGAGGGATGGTAATTGAAAGAACAAATGTGGCATTTGTAGGAGATAGGAAGATGTGATAAAGTGATGATTCAAAACAGGAGTATTGGTAGGTAAGAGTCCAAATCCTGAAGGATCTGAATGTGGAGACTGAGAGTATGGACTTGACTGACAAAATGAGTCAGTGGGATTCTCAAGGGGGAGCTGACATAATGAAAACTGTACTTGGGGAAACAGAACATGTAGTTCTACCGCTGGTGGACTGAAGGGTGGAGAGGTTGGAGGACCAATGAGAAGGCTGCTGAAATCTTGATGTAAGGGACTAACAGCATGAAATAAGTTGCTAATAATTGTTACAGAAGGGAAGGACAATTAAAGAAGTATTTTAAGGAAACTGCCTGGTGGCCCAGTGGTTGGGATTCCAGGCGTCCACTGCAGCAGGTGTGGATTCATTCCCCGGTTGGGGAACTAAGATCCTGCAAGCTGTGGATGTGGCTAAAAAAAGAAGTATTCTAAAGGAAAATGGATAAGATTCCAAGAATACAAAATCATACCCCAAAGTGATCCCCTTCTTGCATCTTGAATATAGAATAAGAAAGTTATTTAAAACAATGGTGTCAAGTGCAAACTTAGGAACACTAATAAGACTATTTATTTACAAGTTTGTTACTGCTTTCTTCAAACAGAATAAAATTTGTTTGTGTGAAAACAGAGCCAGGATCACGTAAATGAAGCTTGAAACTAGAATCTCCTTAGGGAAACTGAAACACAGTAAACTCAATAGCCCTCCTTGGCAACATACAGACGTGAAAACAACATAAGTAAACATCATAAACAATAAAACATAGATGAAAGGAAAAAATACAGGAAAGAGAGACAGAAACTGAGAGATAGAAAGAGGGAGAAACCAGTAAATTATTTGTCTCAGAATCAGTGATGCTTGTGAAGAGAAGTGGGGAGTAAAGACAAAAATAATGGGGACGCATAAACAAGAAAATAAATGTGTAAACAGTAAACCAATTTTTATAAATATGGGGGGGAAAATGATGCAGATGAAGGGTTCACAGGGAAGCTGGGAGAATCCTGGAAGGGGAAGAATGGGAAGAGGCTCTCGGTATTATCTTCCAGATCCTGTTTTTCTCTAGTTAACACGGTCAATCATCTTCTTGTTTCGTTTCATCCTAAAAATTGTCGCCCCTACCTGTTTGAGTCCAGCTTTTAGAAGAAATAACAAATGATGCAATGTTCCATGACCAGCAGAGGGCAGTGGCTGCATTCTCACCAGCTGCCTTTGATCAAAATTCATACTTGATTTGGCAAGGATAAGATTTTAGACACTTTCCTAATTTTAAGTCTCCATTTCAGCAGAGAAGAAAATGCTCAGATGGAGTAAAAGCTAAGGAGTTAGTGCAGTCTCTCAGACAAACAGTCTGGTATAGTGAAATACCTTGGAACTAAGAGTTAGGAGACCTGTTTTCTGGTCTGAGCTCAGTTGGGTAACTCATTTTGTGACAAGCGAATCAGCTCACTTCCTCAACCATGACTGCGCATCAGTAGAGCCAAGGTCTAGATTCTTCAGATAGAAATCCTGTCTTCTAAGTCACAGATTTTCATAGTGGGATGGAACTTTAGATATTATCTGGTCTAAATTCTCCTCACTTTGTAGGTAATAACATTAACAATGATGATAAATGTTGACACTGAGGTAGAGTTTACTATGTGCTATGCTCACAAATACATACACACATACATATACACATACACAGTCATACACACACACACACACATATATATTTTGTCCTTAGTCTTTATGACAGTTCTAGGGGGAAAGATACTAATGACAATTGTACAAATTATCCCCATTTTACAGATGAAAAAACCAAGCCACGGTGAGGTTAAGTGACTTTTCAAGGTGTCATAGCTGGCAAGTGGACAGTGATTCAAACATATACAAAAGCTCCAGAATCTATGCTCTGAATCTTTATATTCCATGGGTGGGGAGATTGCAGCTTACAGAGGTAACGTGACTTATACTAGGTTGCACAACCTGCAGCAAAGCTAGAATCACCCATATAAGCTGACTTCTTGTCTCATGCTTTGCCCAACATTCAGTTGTCTCTCATAGAAGGCTTTAGTAATTATAGTAACAACTGCAATTAGCTGTTTTATTTCTCTCTCTTTTTTTTTTTTTTGCTTCACCACTTGGCTTGCTGGATCCTGGTCCCCTAGGCAGATTTGTTTGTGTGAAAACAGAGCCAGGATCACCTAAATGAAACTTGAAACTAGATCCCCTAACCAGGGATGGAACCAAGGACCCATGGCAGTGAAAGCACCACGTCCTAACCACTGGCACGCCAGTGAATTTCCAAGCCAACTTTCTAAGAAAATGAACGTAGATTGTTTATCTGGAGTATGCAACTGAGGTACTAAGTGTATCAGGTGGGCCAAAAAGTTTGCTTGGGCTTTTCCATAAGATGTTACAGAAAAACCCCAACAAACTTTTTGGCCCATCCAATACATAAAGGGCAAATTTCGCAGCCAGAAAGTCAGATATATTTCACTAAAAGTAACGGAGTGTAGATACTATTACAGAAAGAGTTGATCTTAGGATATGTTAATTTATAATTTATTTTCCAATTGCACAAGTGGTTTCATTTGTTTAAAATCTAATGACAAAATTTAGCCTAAAATGGAGTTTTTAGTTGAAGAAAGAGCAGGGACTTAAACCCTAAAGGAAATGTCAGGGAATTTCGGAGAGCTTTACAGAAGCATTAGCAAAGTCTTTGACCACTTTTAAGCCACTCTTAACCCCTCAAACTATTTTACACATGTAAATGGGACAGAAAATCAGAGCCCCATTACATCCTTTTTCCAGATAGAGTTTTGGGTTTGCGGAAAATCCTGATGATGACTTAATTTTATTCATTGTGGAAAATGCTACAATACATGTGAACAATCCCTTGTTTAGGAGAAAGTGGAGAATGGATGAAAGCACAGGGCTCCCGGGCTCCCTGGGAGGTGACGGCTGTGGCAGAGGAAAGAGCCTGGTCAGGAAAGAGGGGCTGGGGAAACTGAGTGCACTTTCAGCCCGAGTGCCATGTTCAGGGGCCACACACAGGCCAAGCTGTGTGGGTTACCTCCGGGCTGAACATCCGACCAGCAAACAGGAGAGAGTCACTCGTATTTATCATAAGGTGGAAGCACACCTAAAGTGAGTCAGGTCATCTTTCATGATATCAAGTCAGCTTTCAATCAAATCCTTATTCATTTCTGAAAATTTTACTTTCATTACAGCTCTGCTTAAGGTTCAGCCAACCAAGATCTCATGACAAAAACGGAAGGTTTTTGTTCTAGTTCAAGAAAAAAAAAAAATCAAACCTACCTCTGCTCAGCTTGGCTTCTAGTTCAGAGGTTTCTCTGTTAATCAAAAGAGCTGTGCTACACCTTTAATGCTGTGCAGTGGTTAAAGACCAGGCTTAAAATGTCCCTGCCCTTGAGGATTTAAATTTAGACCCATAAAAAGGTGCTTGTGTAAAAACCGTAAAGAACATTCAATTTGTTATATTTGTAGAAAGATTTTACTGGAAATATAAATTTCACTTAAAAACTGTTTTGTGGGGTACAGAGGTAGAGGAAACCATCTAAAGAACACAACCGTTATTTCTGTGAACCAAGGACATCTGTGCTCAAGTCAGAACCTGCTGGTTCTTTTCCATGTGAAGTCTTCCTTCTCTCCTGGTCTTAACTTAGTCACCCCCACAGCAACTAATTGAAATATCCCAGAGGATTATAACCTTGTATGAGGAACCACGGGGTGAAACAGATCAAATTCACAAACAGCAAAGGCCCTTATCAAAGTTTCTCTAATAATAGTGCTGTACTTAAAAATCGATTAAATATAACAGAGGATGTTATAACACGACTCCCTTGAAATGAAAAGCTTTCCATTGTCTGTGCTAACATTTCTAGGTCACATCTCCCAAGAAGCACCAATGTCACAGGAATGAGGAGATGACAGGGTTTTTGTTTTTTTTTTTTTGCATGGTGAGTCTTCTATGAAATACATCAGTTTTGTCATTAACATCCATCACCAGAATTTTGGAAAGTAAAGAAGCCAATTTCCCTTTAATGTTTATAAAGGTGAGATGCATACAGGGACTGGGAAGTGATATAAATGCCGAGTGGGATGGACCCATTTGAAAGGTGGGAGGCCTTGACTAGTACCAGTTGGTTGTTGACATTTACAAATACTGATCCAGTGTAATTAGATCATCCCCCACCCCCGCCCCCACAAGAAACTGAAAATCTGAACTTTCAGATGGAACCCTCCAGGTTTAAATTTTTAGCAACTAATTCAAAAATTGTAAAGCTCTGCATTGGTTAAAAAACCATGTCTATGGGCCAGGTTAAGTTGGTGGGTTGCCATTTTTATCACTTTCAGTATAAATCAATACTTAGAGTGTAACGAAAGCAAAGAAGTTGGTGGAGCCATTTCCTGAGCTTATAGTTTTGTATGGAATTTAAGACTGCTTTAAGTTCATGCTGTCTCAGCTCTAAAGCTGAGAGGTCAGTCAGTTTCTCGGATATGTGATGGGAGACAGTGGACAGTCAAAAGCAAGGGGAAAGGTAGAATTATGAAGTGCTTCCAAGGGAGACTACCCAGCTGGCTCAGATGGTACAGAATCCTCCTGCAATGCAGAAGACCTGGGTTTGATCCCTGGGTTAGGAAGATCCCCTGGGGAAGGGAATGGCTACCCACTCCAGTATTCTTGCCTGGGGACTTCCACGGACAAAGGAGCCTGGAGGGCTACGGTCCAGGTGGTCACAAAGAGTTGGACATGACTGAGCAACTATCACTTTCACTCTCCCAGTGGTGAAGGTGAATCGCCCTGCTGCTGCTGCTGCTAAGACGCTTCAGTTGTGTCCGACTCTGTGCGACCCCATAGACAGTAGCCCATCCCTGGGATTCTCCAGGCAAGAACACTGGAGTGGGTTGCCATTTCCTTCTCCAATGCAGGAAAGTGAAAAGTGAAAGTGAAGTCGCTTAGTCGTGTCCGACTCCTAGTGACCCCATGGACTGCAGCCCACCAGGCTGCCCCGTCCATGGGACTTTCCAGGCAAGAGTACTGGAGTGGAGTGCCATCTCCTTCTCCGGAATTGCTCTTCTAGATGCATCTTTTTTCTTTTTTTTTTTTTTTTTGCTGTGTGGCATGTGGGATCTTAGTTCCCTGACCAAGCAACAAACCTGTACCCCTTGCAATGGAAGCAGAGTCTTAACCGCTGGACAACCAGGGAAATCCCTAGATGCATCATTTTAATACCATAACCTATAAGAGGAAAGCCAGACATATCCCATTTCCTTCAAAAGGCATGAGTAGTACATCCCGATGGAAACACAGAAGCCATTACCTAGTTCGGCCATGGACACAGTTGGGGAAGTCTCTCCGTTGGTGAAAGAGCAGTAGGGGAAGAAGCCTGATGCTGGTGTGTAGTCACATATGGGTTCTGGTTTGATTCCATTGATATCAAGACCTGACTGGTCCGGGGAAGGCTGGATGTCCAGGTAGAAGCTGCTGACGGCAGAGTCTGCCTTGCTGCCCTCGGGGGTGTGCCCGTCGATGTAGTTGCTGAGGTCATCGTGAAGCTCCGTGAGCCCGTTGGCCGAGATGCTGTAGGTGGGAGTCAGCGGCTCGGCTTCCCCAGGCTGCTGTTGGTGGTCTCGCTGCTGCTGCTGCATTCGGTGCTTCTGTACCTCTGCGTACAAGCTGTCTCTCTGCTTTTTCGACATGCGGCCAAATTTTACAGCTGGAAGAAAAAAGCCGAGCCACACCATATACAATATGTTTTTCTCCATGATCCTCTCTGGTATCCTCTTTAGGACTTCCTTTGAAATTGCAGATAATTTTAATCAAAAACCACATAACCACCAAATAAGGACAGGATCCAGAGGTGAAAACAGTCCTACCTCACATAGGCTTGCTCCACATCCCTGACAGCAAAGATATATCCTGGAGGAGCTAAGTTTCAGAAACAGACCCAGGGCTGGTAGAAGAGACCTGGAGCAATGATCAGCTTCGTTTTCACACTGTCACATAACCCTATGCTCAGTGGGAGCTACTGAACTGCGGTTTGATGGGCTTGTTCCCTCTCGACCCAGGCAGTTGGTCTAGACACTTCTTTTCTTAGTGTTCAGACCACAGCACAGGGATGCACAGACTCACCGGTCTACATCAGGGCACAAGCAATCAAACCTCCACATGCATTCATTTCACTAATCCGTACACTTAGATGAGTTTCTTTCTGATCAAATCTGGGGCTTCCCGGAGCAAGCTCAACAGACTGCATGAAGCATTTGCAATTCCCTGGATTACATTTCTGAGTCTACCCCTCGCCTGCTCCTAGGTCATGTGGCCCCTTTGAAACCCTTAGACCCATCTTAAAAGGATATGTTCTGCTATTCTCATTGAGCCTCAAGTGAAAAAGAATATTAGGATTTTGGAAATGGTAGGCTCTGGGGAAGATCCCTGCCAGGAGAATTTGTGTTCACAGCCCTTCTCTGTGCCATGTGTCCCCACATTTAAAGTGGAACAGTGACTGGAGTAACTTTCCAGTTCATTTAGCATTTCAAATGATTTCTGTTGAAACATCCAGATAACTGAGAAAAAAAAAAAAATCCTGTGATTTCCTGGTCTGAACTCCTCCACTAACCCATTTATTTCTCAGCCTAAGTAGGTATAGATAAAGCCTCTGGTGGAGGGACTAAGGTCTCCTGATTATGGTTAAATTTACACCCGAATGGGTAGATGAATACACCCATTTGACCATCAACAAAATTCTGTGAGTCTTGGGGCAGGAGGCAGGGTAGATGGAAGTGAAGTTGGGAATCAGCGCCCAGCCCAATTTGTGGGATCCTTTTCCTGCCAAGGAGGATGTGGTTTCCTTCTGCATAGAGGAAACAAGTGAGCAGGATTCTGGGCAACTTCCAGTATCCATGGCTCAGGTCACAAATTGGGTGGGACTGGTTAGATAGCAGTCAGGCTGATGTGGGCTATGAATTTCAGGCCTTAAACTGTCCTCGTTTAGTCACTAAGTCATGTCCGATTCTTCTGCGACCCCACGGACTGTAGCCTGCCAGCCTCCTGTCCATGAGATTTCCCAGGCTGGAAACCTACTGGAGTGGGTTGCCATTTCCTCCTCCAGGGGATCTTCTGGAACCAGGGCAGGTGGATGCTTTGCTGCTAAGCCACCAGGGAGGCCCTGTCTAAAATTGTATAAGCCCCCAAATTCACTCCAAGCCCACAATAACGTGAGCTGTCACTTACATACAAAATCTTCACAAGGCATACTGAAGGTACTTAATCCTTTTTGAAAAGAATAGTCTAGAACCCCCAAAGGGATTAATGCCTTTAATTAATAGGGGGAAACTGGTTCTGCCATGACTCTGAATTGCGTTCTAACTCTTTTCTTAATGTTAAAAACAGCAATCATACTATCCCCTAAGTGAAATAAAGGAATCAGCGTTTTGTTTTCATTTTTGGCCACAGCACACAGCTTGTGGGATCTGAGTTCCCTGACCAGGGATCAAACCCATGGCCCTTGCAGTGGAAGCAACGAGTCCTTACCACTGGACCACCAGGGAATTCCCTGGATTAGGTCTTGAGAAAATGCACACCCATCTGTGATTTTTAACTTACAGATTCATAAGAGATAAACCTAGTTGTGTGAGTTCAGGGCCACTGGAAGTTGAAATCTGTAGAGTTGCATATCACAGGAATTTCTGAGGATATGGTGTAAGGTTTATGACTTGCAGCTTCTGATCCGCAAAATTTCCCTTCGGTTCTACAAATTCTAAGAGGCAATCCTGTGTACAACTTGTGCCTGGGTAGGTCCACAGGCCCGAGAACTTCTGATTCTAGGGAAAGCAGACCGCCAGGACACCTGTCTAGTAGCCAGAAGTTATTTTTCCAGGGGCTGAAACTCCACTGGGCATGATGTTTCCTTCAGAGGGATCTCTCAAGGTAGCCAACCAGCCAGTATATTCAGAAAAGTCCTTAGACTGTATCCATTGTACTATCAGCCCAATTTTCTTATATAAGAATAGCCTTGAAATCTGGTGTTAATTATTCAGTGCACTGAAGACAGTTTTCCAGGAAGATCCTAAACTGTTTTGCAACTGTTAAAATAGCTTGTTTTAATGAAAAGAACATTTGTCATTGAGGCCTGCTTTGCACTATTTTCACACATACTGGATGTACAAATATTTGACTTTGGATCCAGTTAGCATAACAGCTAATGCATCCCAACTGCCAATAAGCTGACTAGTATAAAGCCCATAACAATTAGCTCTGCCTTGTGTTTTCTATGAGAAAAAAAAAAATGCTTCTAGAAGGTATCCTTTTCCAGACCCTCAGGTGACACCTTACCACCCTCCCATCAATTCATCTGCCTGCAATGACTTAAACATCAAAAATCTGAAGGTGTTCTGACTACATAGACATATCTCCTCCATGCCCCGCCCCCCATCCTGCCCTGCATCTGCCAGTGAGCTGACCTGGATGGTTTATGGATGAGGAAGTAACTGCTGTGATACCCACAGGGATGCCAGAGGATGTCACTGGAGGGGGTGGTGAGGGACAGAGGGGACATATTCTGGCAGACTTGGGTCCAGGCTTCAGAAGGTACTTTCACAACCCTGTGCTATTATGCAACGTAGGCTGCGAGAGCTCACCATCTCGAGACATCCCCACGGCAAGGCATTTCTGTAATCGACAGTGCTGGCAGCGGTTTCTACTGGTTCGATCAATCAAACAGTTCTTTTGACGAGGACAGGAGTAGGTGGCATTGCTTTGCTGACTTCTCCTGAAAAAGCCCTGTGATTCAGTTATGAAATAGAAAACAGGTTAGTGTCAGCTTGAGCTGAATGATACTAAAGGCAGGAAAGGAAGCATCCGTTGGCATGAATATTTAATGGAGAATTAAACTTGTAGCACAATCATCCTGGAAACCATTAATGAAATTAAAGTCACTTCTTTTTCCTTGAGTAAAATGGGTCCCCAGAGCCCAATCCTCTGTCCCTTACACATGCAAAACTTTCTTTAATTGCAACAAACATTTGCTTATGTAGAAGGAAGAGGACTAGGCCCTGTTCTTGGCTTCTGATGATTGAAAGCTATATGCTTAATAACAATGGTACAAAGGCACTCATCTTTAACCTTCATCTCCAAAACATTTTTAGTAGAATAAACACAGAATGCTTCTCTGTATGCCCAGAGATGAGAAAGTGCAGCCTCACCCTAACCTAAGTGGACACTGTGGCAGTCTCAACCAGACCAAATAAATTCACCACTCTTTAGGTATCTTTCATTCCCCAAGTTAGAATCTACTGCTCCAAGAAGTTAAATGACACTTGGGTGGATTATCTTGGCAGATCAATCAGACTAGGAATACTCTACCCTTGAGAGTTTGGAAAAACCATCTTTTTAGAATCATGGGCTTTCAGACTGAACAAATCCGAGCTGATGCTCATCAAGTCCCACGTATTTGTTAAGCATGGTTTTGTAAACGAGAAGGTGTAATAAGATGCATGAGGAGTACTGACCTCAAGGATTTCATTCATTTACTCGTTTATTCGTTGACTCATTCACTTTTGCTAACTCCTTGAGCTAGATTCTTTCTAGCTCGTTAATGTTCATTGCTCAGTCTTTTCTTAAAGCTGTCAGTGTTCCTTTTAGTTACATTTAGGTAGCAACCCATGAGTTTTGGTATATAGTATTTTCATGATTATTCAATATGAAACACATTCTAGTTTTCAATAGATCTCTTTTTTTAATCCATATGTTATTTAGAAGCACATTTTTAAAAGCTAAAGTAAGGCTTATTTACAATGTTGCATTAGTTTCTGGTGTACAGCAAAGTAACTCAATTATATATACTCTTTTTCAGATTCTTTTCCGTGAAGATAGTTTCCTGGGCTATATAATAGAAACTTGTTATTTATACAAGCACATTCCTTATTTTACAAATATATGTGGGGTTTGTTTCTGGTTATTGCTTGATAGTTGACTTATCTCTTATTGGTTTTGCAAACTAGGAATGCATTCTGGAAAAAAAAAAGAAGGCAACCAGAAACATTTCTATGAAGCAGAACTACGAAGGTTACAAAAGTCTGTTATCTTTAAATCTTTAATGGCAAAGACAGTTGGCCGTGACCCAGGGGACACCAGTACCAAAGGGTAAGGTAAAATCCTGAAGAACGGATGGAGTGACAGAGCTGGGCAAACTGGTAAGAGTACTCTCTCACAGGAGATTCTTCTGGAGGCCAACCTGGCAGTTATACTAAAATCCTTAAAAAACATGCCTATCCACTGAACTAGAAATTACTCTTTAAGGAATATATTTTAAAGGAGTGATAAGAAAGGTACAAGGATTTACCTACGTGGGTGTTCATCACAGCACTATCTGTAAGGTAAGACAAATTTATAAACAAGCTAAATGTCCAACAGTAGTGAACTGGAAGAGTCATGTTGGATATCTGCATATTCATCAACCACTAAAAATGGTATTTCAGAAGTACAATTATTGACATAAGGTGGTGGTAGAAATGTACTACTTTAAAAAAAAAACAGCTAAAGAACTAAACACAATATAATCCAATTTTGGAGGGAAAATCTACATATTTAACACAGAAGAAACCTTTGGAAAATTATGCCCTCAAATGAAAATAAATGCTGATCTTGTTTTCGTTGTTGTTTGTCCGTGCTTTTTGATCTTTCTATAATATGTGAGTGGAAAGGTATACGAGCTACTCAAGAAGAACTATTCACTACATCTGCTTTCTTCCCTGAAGGCTGGGGACTCTGTGGATTAAGTCATGGTTTTGACGGATATACGGAGAGGGCAATGGCACCCCACTCCAGTACTCTTGCCTGGAAAATCCATGGACGGAGGAGCCTGGTAGGCTGCAGTCCATGAGGTCACTAAGAGTTGGACACGACTGAGCGACTTCACTTTCACTTTTCTCTTTCATGCATTGGAGAAGGAAATGGCAATCCATTCCAGTGTTCTTGCCTGGAGAATCCCAGGGACCGCGGAACCTGGTGGGCTGCCGTCTGTGGGGTCGCACAGAGTTGGACACGACTGAAGTGACTTAGCAGTAGCATGATGGATATAACCTCAGTTCCCAGTTTTTCCCTTTTGGAGACCAACCTAGGATGGGAGGGGCAGGCACTGACCTCTTACCAACTCTCTGACGTCTACCAAGCTATTCACTAACCAATGTGGGCAAGGTTAGGGGCCCAGGATCTCAATCTGTCTCTCTGCTGCTGCCACTGCTAAGTCGCTTCAGTAGTGTTCAACTCTGTGCGACCCCACAGACAGCAGCCCACCAGGCTCTGCCGTCCCTGGGATTCTCCAGGCAAGAATACTGGAGTGGGTTGCCATTTCCTTCTCCAATGCATGAAAGTGAAAAGTGAAAATAAGTGAAGTCATTCAGTCGTGTCCGACTCTTAGCAACCTCATGGACTGCAGCCTACCAGGCTCCTCCGTCCATGGGATTTTCCAGGCAAGAGTTCTGGAGTGGGGTGCCACTGCCTTCTCCATCAGGCAATCTCTATTTTGTCAAAATATCTGAAGCTGTTTTTCTTTTTTTTTTCTTAATGTGTTTCTTTTCTCTGTGACAAGAAAGTGTGAAGTAAAACTTTCTTTGGCACTTAATAGACTTCAAGAAAATATAAATGGTAATAGAGGCAGATGATCCTTAGAAAGAGATACCAAGAGGTCACCTGTCTATGTATTCGGTTCAGTCAGAGACATATAATCTCCGCCAAGGCTGAAAGGTATTTCGTTCTTTCTTGAGACTATACCACTCTATGTTTGCTGTCACCGCAGGGGCTTGTTTGATAAGTTGCTCAGTCACGCCTGACCCTTTGTGACCCCACGAACTGCAGCACACCAGGCTTCCCTGCCCTTCACCATCTCCCAGAGCTTGCTCAAACTCAGGTCGATTGAGTAGGTATTGCCATCTAACCATCTTGTCCTCTGTCGTCCCCTTCTCCTGCCTTCAATCCTTCTAGCATTAGAGTCTTTGCAATGAGTTGGCTCTTCGCATCAGATGGCCAAAGTATGGGAGTTTCAGTTTCAGGATCAGTCCTTCCAATGAATATTCAGGATTGATTGGTTTGATCTCCTTGCAGTCCAGGGTACTCTCAAGAGTCTTCTCCAACACCACAGTTCGAAAGCATCAATTCTTCGGCGCTCAGCCTTCTTAATGGAAGTGGAAGTGACAAACAGATTCAAGGGATTAGATCTGATAGAGTGCTTGAAGAACTATGTACAGAGGTTCATAACACTGTACAGGAGGCGGTGATCAAAACCATCCCCAAGAAAAAGAAATGCAAAAAGGCAAAATGGTTGTCTGAGAAGGCCTTACAAATAGCTGAGAAAAGAAGTGAAAGGCAAAGGAGAAAAGGAAAGACATACCCATCTGAATACAGAGTTCCAAAGAACAGCAAGGAGAGATAAGAAAGCCTTCCTAAATGTACAATGCAAAGATACAGAGGGAAACAATAGAATGGGAAAGGCTAGAGATCTCTTCAAGAAAATGAGAGGTACCAAGGAAACATTTCATGTGAAGATGGGCACAATAAAGGACAGAAACGGTATGGACCTAACAGAAGCAGAAGATTTTAAGAAGAGGTGGCAAGAATACACAGAACATCTGTACAAAAAAGATATTAATGACCTGGATAACCACGACGGTGTGATCACTCACCTAGAGACAGACATCTTGGAGTGCAAAGTCAAGTGGGTCTGAGGAAGCATCACTACAAACAAAGCTAGTGGAGGTGATGGAATTCCAGCTGAGCTAGTTCAAATCCTAAAAGATGATGCTCTGAAAGTGCTGCACTCAATACGTCAGCAAATTTGGAAAACTCAGCAGTGGCCACAGGACTGGAAAAGGTCAGTTTTCACTCCAATCCCAAAGAATGTTCAAACTACCATTTAACTGTATACATCTCCCATGCTGGCAAAGTAATGCTCAAAATACTTCAAGTTAGGCTCCAACAGTATGTGAACTGAGAACTTCCAGAAGTACAGAGAAACATTTACAAATGGCAGAGGAACCAGAGATCAAATTGCCAACATCTGCTGGGTCACAGAAAAATAAGGAGAATTCCAGAAAAACATCTACTTCTGCTTCATTGACTATGCTAAAGCCTTTCACTGTGTAGATCACAACAAACTATAGAAAATCCTTCAAGAGCTGGGAATATCAGACAACCTTACCTGCCTCCTACAAAACCTGTATCCTTGTCAAGAAGCAATAGTTAGAACTAGACATGGAACAACATATTGGTTCCAAATTGGGAAAGGAGTACGTCAAGGCTGTATATCATCACCCTTGCTTATTTAACTTATATGCAGAGTACATCATGTAAAATGCCAGGCTGGATAAAGAAAGCACAAGTTGGAATCAAGATTGCTGGGAAAAATATCAACAACCTCAAATATGCAGATGATACCAGCCTAATGGCAAAAAGTGAAGAGGAACTAAAGAACCTCTTGATGAAGGTGAAAGAGGAGAGTGAAAAAGCTGGCTTAAAACTCAATATTCAAAAAAACAAAGATCATGGCATCCAGTTTCATCACTCATGGCAAATAGATGGGGAAACAATGGAAACAGTGAGAAACTTTACTGTCTTGGGCTCCAAAATCACTGTGGATGGTTACTGTAGCCATGAAATGAAAAGACACTCCTTGAAAGGAAAGCTATGACAGACCTAGATAGCATATTAAAAAGCAGAGACATTATTTGCTGACAAAGGTCCACTAGACAAAGCTATGGTTTTTTTGGTAGTCATATACAGATGTGAGAGTTGGACCTAAGCAGGGGTTTAGGATCACGAATTATTTGCGTTTACTTTTGCTGATAAAAGGGGAAAAAAAGGGTCTGCGTCACAAAAAGTCTGCTCCATTTTGTTCCCTAATCAGTGAATGTGAAGAATGTCTACACGATCTCTCTTTTTTTCTTTAAATGGAGCCAGTACATGCAGACTGCACCGTTATCTCCCAGGACCTCGTCTATAGACCAGATCACAGTGTCTGCCACCTTTCTTTCCAGGTTCGTTTGTACCTTTAGTATTCTTAGGATCCTTTACAATGTCTCCACTTTCTTAAAAACTAAGAAATCCACGGCTAGATGCCACTCTTGAATAAGGCTTGGGTCATTATCAAAGGGAAAAAAGGCTACTCTTTAGGTTTTACACATTAAAGTAAGTGAACATCAAACCACCACTAATCAAGTTCCAAAATGTTAGCACAGAAGCCATACACAACCACCAGTTTGCTCTGCTAAAAGGGAACCCTGAGAGGGAATAATGATAATGATACTGGTGAAGAGATGATGATGCTGGAAGGAGAGATCTTAATGAATGCATTATCTTAAATATATTTTTTTAATGTGGACCATTTTTAAAGCCTTTACTGCATTTGTTATAATATTGCTTCTGTTGTTTGTGTTCTGTTTTTTTGGCCATGAGGCATGTGTGGTCTTAGCTCCCTGACTAGGGACTGAACTCACATTTCTTGCATTGGAAGGCAGAGTCTTAACCACTAGTCTGCCACGGAAGTCTTCTAATCATACTATTTATACTGTATTTTTAATGCTTTCACATCTTGAGGTCTTGCTAACTCAGAGGAGATTACACTTCCCAGGGCTACCTAGCTTCTAGAAATAGCAAACAACTTGCCTGGGAGCATACTTTTCACATGCAAACCAACCAATCCAGAGACTAGACCAGTCACTTTCTCCCAGGTTTTCCTCACCCTCTCTCTGCCTCTGACTGACACGGCTTCCCACTGTGGTCCCCTGTGTGGCATGCTGCGCCTTCTATTTCTAGGGACCTATGTTATAACCAATTTCTTTCCCTTCATGGCGGTCATGTTTGTGTCTTAGGTGTCTTACCCTATCTGATTAAAACCAATCCCAGGTAGCATTAAAACGTGCTGATTATTTGCTTGTCACCCTGTGCTTTATATGGATTCCATCACTTAATTTTTTAAAATTATTGGAGGATAATTGCTTTATAACATTGTGTTAGTTTCTGCTGTACAACAACACGAATCAGCCTATATCAGCCTATGGATCAGTATGCATGCATCCCCTCCCTCTGAAGCCTCCCTCGCCTTGCCATCCCACCCCTGTAGGTCATCACAGAGTGCCGGGCTGGGCTCCCTGTGTTCTGCAGCAGCTTCCCACCAGTATCTATTTCACAGATGAGAGTGTGTACATGTCAGCGCTGCTCTCTCAATCCGTGCCCCTACTCCTTCCCCCGCCGTGTCCAAGTCCATTCTCGACGTCTGGGTCTCCATTCCCGCCCTGCAAATAGGCTCATCAGTACCATTTTTTAGGTTCCAAATATATGATTAATATATTGATATTTGTTTTTCTCTTCCTGGCTTGCTTCACTCTGTGTAAGAGGCTTTAATTTTGACAAGGGCAGCATGAGGCAGGCACTATCATTTTCCTGGTTTTTAGGTCAAAGAACCTGAGGCTTAGGGAGGCACTAGCTCAGAACCCAAACCCCTCCCCACTCTACCCCCTCCCCAGCGTGGGATAAAGTCAGGATCTGAATTCAGGTGGTTTAATTCCAGAACTCACACTTTTATCCCTTTTGTTGTTCTTCTGCTTCTTTTGTGTGTCAAAAAGGATTCCCACTTGGGGGTTCTTATAGAAGGTGACCATTAAAGAAAGCAGTGTCAAGACACAAGGTATGCATGATAAAGGAGCAAGACTGATCTGTTCTGAAATTAGTTTTCCTCCCGGTTAACCCCTTTAACTGGCCATGTGGTCACTGCCCAGGCATTTAATACATTCCTCTTCTATAGCCACCTCCTGATGTGGGTTATTCACACAAGAAAGTCAGTTTCACAATTTCATGATTTTTCGCTCATTTATCACCAGGAGGGTTATGTTCTCTTTAATTCACCCTACTTCTTTCTAAATTACTTCGGCTCATTTAGAAAACAAAACAATAACAACAACAAACTGAATCCAAGGGCACAGTCACTATCTTTCAAGATATCTGAGAAATTATACCACCTATTTGCAAGGTAAATCCACGAGGCTTTCCACATGCTCTTGGAGCAATGGTGCTGAGGCTGGAACCGATATGAGAAAAAGGACTCCACTTCTTTAGATGTCTCAGCTCCGAAGGGCTTGGGGAAAGCAAACATGCAGATAGACAGACACACCTTACTCTTTACAACCCCATTTACTTCTCACTGAGTCATTTGAGCAAGCGCCTGTGGAAAGTTCGGGGAGTGGCAGCACTAAGAACCACAGAAAAAAACCTTTCTTTTGGACTAAGTTGACAGCCCACAAGGCTAGCTATCAAATACCAAAGGGGAGGGGTCAGGCAGGTTTATAAGGTGAGAGCATGGAGGGAGGGAAAGGGTAAGCCTAGGTGAGTCAGACACACCAAACTGTGCCTTTCAGACAGAACGGGAGCTTGGTGTTCCTTTCGTGCCCCTTGTCTCCCCTTAAAACAACAACAACAACAAAAAACACAACTCTACAGGGATTTCCCTGGTGGTACACTGGTTAAGATTCTGAACTTTCAATGCAGGGCACATGGGTTCGATCCTTGATCAGGGAACAAGAATGCCACATGTCACAAGGCATGGCCAATAAACAAACAAACAAAAAAGCTCTTCATTTCAGTATATTCGTGGGGTTTCTCACAGGATTTGGGCAGTTAACCTGATAAAGTATTTAAAGCGAATGAGCATATACGAGGAGAAGGATTAGAAGGGCAAGAAGGAAGAAAGGGAGAGAGTATGGTAGGTATTTTCCTTCATAAAGAGAGAAGCCTGCTCATAAATGGAGAAGCCAGATCTTGACTGACAGTGGGACCTGGAGAGGGTCCCACTGATGAATGAGCAAGCTGGGATCCCAGTTCTAGGGGTGGGGAAGCTGGAGGCCACGCAGAGAGCAGTGACGGCGCAAGGCAGCGCTTGGAGTTTGGGGGAGGAACTGAAGAGGTTCGTGTAGAGAAGAAAGCGCAGAAGCTGTGAGTCAGCTGGGGACAGATGTTAAATACACAATGGTGGAGTTTCACTTCTAAAAGCTGAGCTAATGAATGACTTCTTTGGCTTTCTTAAAAGTTCACTTTTTATGGCTGTCAAGCTGCATGGAGATGTGCCATTACAAACAGGGTGAGCTTGAGCAGAGGACCACCATGATGAAATTCAGGAGACCAGTATATGGTGTGACCGTGGCACACTACCACCACCTAGTGGCAGCAAACTCACATGCAGTTATTGCAAAAGTAAATTAGAATATGCAAACAGCCTTTAGAGATGAAAGGAAGTTGACATTACTTGACTCAGTAGTTCTCCAACTGAACGTGTATCAGAATCACCGGTGGAACTTTTGAAAAATACACCTAAGATCTTCTGAACCAGAACATCTGAGTGTATAGTCGCTGACATACATGCTAGTTTGAACAATGTGAATGTGCCATTTTTGTAGATCAAAAAAGAAGACACGTCATTCTGTATGGTAAACATTTTAACAAAGCTTCTTGAAGACTCTGCCGTTTTCCCTTTGTTAAGAATCAGGGATCTACTCTAGCTCTCTGATTTTGCAGATAACAAAAATGAAGCTGAGAAAGCTAAGTGACATGTCCAGGCTGCCCCGTGGCTTCATGTCATTGCTGGGACTTGAAGTCCAGCGTCCTAATTTTAAGTGTAGTGCCTCCCACATTAGCATCTCTCCTGTAGTGTTGGGCTAACAAAACCCATGTTACTCAGTCTTGATTTCTTCACATTCGTCAACCTTCCGCCTCCATTTCCACTGCCTCAAAGAGAATTTGCCAGTGTTTCCTGCCTTATTTCACCAAGCCTTTCAAAGTGCCTTCTGTTGAGTTTTATTTCTAACTTCTGCCTCTGTTCTTTGGAAAATTCTATTGCCTAGTTAAAAAAAAAATATTTGGCCATGCTAGATCTTAGTTGTTGCATGCAAGATCTTCTGTCTTCACCGTGGGATCTTTAGGTGTTTCATTGTGGGATATAGCTCCCTGACTAGGGATCGAACCTGGGTCCCCTGCATTGGGAGTGCAGGGTCTTAGCCAGGGAAGACCCTATTGCTATATAAAAAGAAATCTGGCTGTATATTCTGAAAATTTTCATTGATCCCATTAGATTGGAGTTTCCCAGAATGGGGACAGAGGCCATGGGTATGGGAGAAGGCTGATACTGGGTTGCAAGAGCTGAATGTCAAACTTTCAGAAATTTTGTGAACCAATTGTTAAACATAACCATTATTAAACATTAACTTATGACATATACATACTACTATATATAAAATAGGCTTCCCAGGTGGCTCAGTGATAAGAATCTACCTGCCAAGCAGGAGATATGGGTTCAATCCCTGGGTGGCAAGATCCCCTGAAGAGGGAAATGGCTACTCACTCCAGAATTTGTGCCTGGGAAATCCCATTGACAGAGGAGTCTGGTGGGCTGCAGTCCATGGGGTTGCAAAGAATCAGACACAACTTACTGACTAAACCACTACCACCATATATAAAATAGGTAGCCAACAAGGACCTACTGTACACCACAGGAAACTATACTCAATATTCTGTAATAATCTATATAAGGTAAAGAATCTGAAAAAGAATGAATATGTGTATATGTATAGCTTAATCACTTTGCTGTACATCTGAAACTAACACAACCTTGTAAATGAACTATATTTCAATAAGTTTTTTTAAAAAGTGATGAAGAAAATGATAACAATGTAGGTTCAGTTTAAAAGTATGTCATGTCTATAGCCATCACATTGTGAAGAGCACAAAAAATGTGAAGACCAATCCTTCCAATTTTTAAAAACTATTATCTGTTTCAGAAGGTAGTTGCTCACATCATCACTGACGAATGAGAGAAGTTCCAAAACATGCTTTTCCTTGTTTCACTTTCCTCTTATTCATTATTGTAAATGAAAAATCACATTGACACGACAGTCTTTCATCAACCACAACCACAAGGGTGGATGTAAGAGTTCAGCAAAAATCAACGAGTGTATTCAGTGAGAATCATCTGTCTACACACATACTATACATCACATATATAACATATAGTATATATTATATGGGTGGCTCAGATGGTAAAGAATCTGCCTATAATGTAGAGACCCGGGTTCGATCCCTGGGGTGGGAAGATCCCCTGGGGAAGGGAATGGCTACCCACTACGTTATTCCTGCCTGGGAAATCCCATGGAGGGAGGAGCTTGGCAGGCCACAGTCGAGGGGTTGCAAAGAGTCGGACACAACTGAGAGTCCAACACTTTCACTTTCATATATTATATTCTCTGTTTATAATGATGTACTGTCAACTGCACTACTTGTAAATTGTTTGTAATTGGATCGGTGACATACATACTAAAGTTATGTACATATATATAGACACTGTTTGTTTTCCAGAGAGTTGATTGTTAAAAACTGACCAGCGGGTGACTGGACTGAGCCCAGTCCTTGCTGGATGCTCAGCTTTCCAACAGGCTAAGTGGCTCCTCCCTATTTTGGATAGGCACATACCCAGAGTTGTGGCTTGGCCTTCTACAGCCCCATCATCCCCACCACCAACACACACATACACAGACATTCTTCAGAAACTTTAGCTGAATGGCTTTATCTTTTTAAAAAATTAAACTATAGTTGATTTACAATATGCTAATTTCCTCTGTACAGCAAAGTGATTCAGTTATATGTGCCTTCTTTTTCATATTCTTTTCTATTATGTCCATCATAGGATATATTTTAAAATTTACTTATTTATTTATTTTTGCCTGTCTGGGTCTTCATTGCCGAGTGGGCTTTTCTCTAGTTGTGGCGAGCAGGGGTTACTCTCTAGTTGTGGCGTGGGGGCTTTTCACTGCAGAGGCTTCTCCTGTTGTGGAGCACAGGCTCTAGGGTGTGCAGGCTTCAGCAGTTGTGGCTGCTGGGCTCCAGAGCACAGGCTCGAGAGTTGTGGCACACAGGCTTAGTTGCTCTGTGGGATGTGGGATCTTCCTGGATCAGGGATCGAACCCATGTCCTGCATGGGCAGATGGATTCTTTACCACTGAGACCCCAGGGAAGCCCCTATCATAGGATACTGAATATAGATTTCCTTTGTGCTATACAGTAGGGCCTGATTGTTTATCCATTCAATACATACTGAATGGCTTGAACTTCATTCCGAATAGAACACTTCCTGACCCACTGATCATTTTCCCAGTCTCTTTTCCTCCAGTGTTTCCTTGCTCAAGCAAGGGTACCACCCTTAACCCAGATATTCAAAGCACAGAGATGGGCTTCCGTGCTCCCTCCCCATCCACATGCATGCAGTCACTAAATTAGGCTGTTCCTGTCATCTTCATATTCCTCAAATCCATCTACTTTTCTCAGTCTTCTTCACTGCAATTTTCTCAGGTCCCCACACCTGCCATCTTCTGAATGGGTTATTACACAGCCTAGTACTTGGAGCAGTCAACAAACACTTGTGGAATGAAAGACTGGAGGAAAAATGATGCCAGTGATAAAACTGTGGTGACAATCACATGGTGAGCTCCTATTCTATACCAAGCACCAGGGAGGACACTTCACAAACGTGATTCACATGCAATTCCCAACTGTACAAAGCAGGTGTTTTTATGTCTATTTACAAATAAGAGAATTCCAGTTCAGAGAGGTTAAGCCATCTTTTCAAAGTCACACAGCAGTTGAAGGAGAGGAGCCAAGATTTGAATTCTTGAACTCTGGGTACATCTTAACCCAAAGGCCAGAGACTTCTTAATATACTACCCAGAAGACATGCATACAAAGATACGGGGCAGACCAAAAACAGATGAACAACAAACAGGTAAAAAAGCCTCACTTTTCAGTTGTACAAAGTTCCACGTAATGGTTCAGACATGAGCTGCGGGAGATGGCATTTTATAGGGTATCAAATACTAGGTTTATGCAAGTAGGAAAACAACTTTCCTTTGCTAGGTCTCCTTAATAAAAGACTTTGAAATAGATGTGACATTTCCTATTGGGGTTGCTAATATCTTTGCCCGCAAGCAGGCCTTAGCGACAGAGACCTGTAAGTGTGGCTGGGAAGGTGTTGGGGTGGGGTTCTGGCCCTTAGGGGCTCCCCTTCTGCTAGGGGCTCCTTCCCAGGGAGGCACAGGCTGAAATGCTGATCTGATGTTTGGTCTTTTGACAATTTTCACTTAATGAATTGATTCCTACAGTTCATTAACATACCCACTTCCACTTCTGTATACACATATGTCTTAATTAGCTGCTCATTGGCTGTTTAATTACAAGAAAACAGCTGACAGCTGCCTTGCTGAATTCTAATGGCAGACGCGTTGGAACGGCTACACATTTGCTTTTGACAACCAAGATTTATTCATAACTCTATGATTTATTGTGAATGCTCATATGCCTGAGTGGATTATTGTATTTTCCAAGCCAACTGAAATGTTGGGATCTGGGAGACTATGGAAGTGGGAATCCCTCTCATTTCACTCCTGAGGCCGAGAAAAGCAGAGAATCCTAGCTGGAAAGGTATGAATTCAATTTCAGTTTTATTTCTTTTGGGAACTTCCTGTTGGAATGTTCAGAAGTATGGAGGAGAGCAAAAAGACATATCTTTGGATAAACGTCGGCTTGAGAGTTAAGGAGTTAAAGCTAAGAAAGAATATAACCGGCAACTTAATTTTACTGAGGGGGAAAGAGACGGCATGCATAGATTAAAATCAAAGAAAGGAAGAGGCAAAAGAAATGAAAAAATTAAAAGTGGGGGGAAGCAGGAATAACATTCCAAAAGGAAGCAAAAGAAAAGGGAAATTTGTTCTTTAGGAAAAAAAAACAGGAAACATCATTTGCCAAAGTGAGCTGGTATGGCCCCACACTCAGGCAGCTGGTAGCAATAAATCACGGCAAGATGGATCTTCTCAACTACTTTCCCGTTCAGTAGTGACTGAACTCTCCGTAGAATTGTACGTGCAAATGCTCTCTGATTAAAGCTGACCTCATGTGTTGTATTTGGTAAGAGATGTCTGTTTTGCCATACATCTGGTGATCTGCCATGCTCAGATCCAATCCTGGTGACACATTCAGCAACAGTGATTCCCAAGCAGGCACGAGAGGCCCCACTCTGAGCCAGACACCATGGCACACGCTATGCAGCACAAGCTCACAAGCCCAGCATTTTCTATGAGCAGAGGCATGATTAAGACCAAACCAAAGAAACCGAAAAAAAAAACTAAAACAAAAAAGCCCCTCAAATATCCAAATCATCTTGATGCAAATTGGGGTTTAACACATCCAACCACTTGTGCATGTATTTCATCACAGGCCTGGAATATTTTGCTAAATAAAAAATTTGTTCTTACCACCTGTCTATAACAGAAATGAAATTCTGATGTCACAGGATATAACAGCCAAATCTAATTTTCATTTTAAATGGCTAGCTCTAACACTGGGGCCAAGTGCTATAAAGTACTGAAGTAAAAATGTTGAGCATAAATGTACTAATGCTGTAAAGTGGACAAGATTGACCCAGGGTGAGTGAAATTTTACAACTGAAATGAAAATATTAGAACCCTTAAAAAAGAAAAACAATTTGGGCCTAAAAGGAACATTTGTGGATATTTGTTTTTAACCTAAAACATAAACAACTCCAGAAAATGCTTTAACTCTTTAACAGGAAAAAAAAAAAGTACTGATTTATATGTTCTGGGATATCTCTGAAAAGACTTGCTAATTTCAGAGAGAATATTTGTTAATGCAAAAAAAAAAAAAAAATCCAAGTTCTCCCTTTCCTGCGTGGAAGACGAAGTTTTCATAAGACATCATCTTAAATGTATTAATTGATGAATAAATATTTGACACATGCATGGACTCTAGTCTTAGACTTATCACAGGTAAAGGGTCTTAAGTGTAATCAGAAATCAATTTACTAACTTCAGTACTCAACTATACATTATTATTTAAGAAGTTAGGGACTTCCCTGGCAGTGCGGTGGTTAAGACTCCATGCCTCCACTGTAGGGACCATGGGTTTTAAACACTGGTTGGGAAACTAAGATTCTGCATGCTGCATGACATGGCCAAAAATGAAATAAAAATTAAAACTGGTGCCAAAAAAAAAAAAATCCATGATGGACAAAAGTGATCAAAATTTAAAAAGAAGTCATAGTTGAATGATAATCATAGTTAACACTACCATATGATATGTAGGAAAGTTGATATGAGAATAAATCCTAAGAGTTTTCATCACAAGGACAAAAAATTTTCCCCTTCCTTTTTTTTCTTTTCTTAAAAAATTGTATCTGCAGTTAACCTTTGAACAATGCAAGGGTTAGGGGTTGTAAACCCTCATTTAGTAAAAAATCCAAGTTTAACTTGACTCCCTGCAAACCGAACTACTAATAACAAATATTTAACAAAAATTTTGCATGTTGTATGAGCTATACAATGTATTCTTACAATAAAATAAGCCAGAGAAAAGAAAATGTTATTAAAAAATCACAGGGAGGAGAAAATATACTGACAGTCCTCTATTGTATTTATCAATACCATAAGTTTATGTCTTTTGTTTTCAAGATGAATTGTCTGTCAGTATCTCCATCCATATTGTCATATACAGTATAGGAGATGTTATATGCATTACCAACAGTAGACATCAAATATGAAAAGACAACATTAAAAAGAAATTCATATTTATTTACAATTTCTCCTCAGTATTATTTATTGAAAAATATCTGTGTGAGTATGTCAGTGGACCCATGCAGTTCAAACTCAAGTTGTTTAAGCATCGTATGTGTATGAGAAAATGAATGTTAGCTGAAATTATTTTGGTAACCATTTCACAAGATATGTAAATCATACTATCAGGCTGAATGCCTTAAACTTATACAGTAACATATGCCAATTATTTCCCAACAAAAATGGGGGGAAAAGTTATGGTAGAGCCCCAAAGACTAAAAGAATATGAGTGTGGAGATTCCTTAAAAAACTGGAAATAGAACTGCCTTATGACCCAGCAATCCCACTGCTGAGCATACACACCGAGGAAACCAGAACTGAAAGAGACACGTGTACCCTAATGTTCATCGCAGCACTGTTTATAATAGCCAGGACATGGAAGCAACCTAGATGTCCATCAGCAGATGAATGGATAAGAAAGCTGTGGTACATATACACAATGGAGTATTACTCCGCCACTAAAAAGGATACATTTGAATCAGTTCTAATGAGGTGGATGAAACTGGAGCCGATTATACAGAGTGAAATAAGCCAGAAAGAAAAACACCAATACAGTATACTAACGCATATATATAGAATTTAGAAAGATGGTAACAATAACCCTGTATGCGAGACAGCAAAAGAGACACGGATGTATAGAACAGACTTTTGGACTCTGTGGGAGAGGGAGAGGGTGGGATGATTTGGGAGAATGGCATTGAAACGTGTATAATATCATGTAAGAAATGAATCGCCAGTCTAGGTTCGATGCAGGATACAGGATGCTTGAGGCTGGTACACTGGGATGACCCAGAGAGATGGTATGGGGAGGGAGGTGGGAGGGGGGTTCAGGATTGGGAACTCATGTACACCCGTGGTGGATTCATGTTGATGTATGGCAAAACCAATACAGTATTGTAAAGTAAAATAAAGTTAAAAAAAAAAAAAGAATATGGATGAAAAACTGTGTGTGTGTTTTTTAAGCTTGAGATAAATGTTTCATCATTATCCTCTAAGCAGCCACGGTATCTAATACTGAAGGTAGGAACTGAAGTCAGATGATAAACAGAATCATGTCTCAAAAGAAAAGTGAAAAAGAAAGTGAAAGTCACTCAGTCATGTCTGACTCTTTGCGACCACATGGACTGTATCCATGGACTTCTCCAGGCCAGAATACTGGAATGGGTAGCCTTTCCCTTCTCCAGGGTATCTTCCCAACCCAGGGATTGACCCCCGGTCTCCTCCATTGCGGGGGGAATCTTTACAAGCTGAGCCACCAGGAAAGCCAAGAATATGGAGTGGGTAGCCTATCCCTTCTCCAGTGGATCTTCCCAACTCAGGAATTACACCAGGATCTCCTGCATTGCAGGCAGATTCTTTAAAAGCTGAGCTACCAGGGAAGCCATATCTCAAAAGAAAGCCTCAACCATAAACACGTCAGCATTTGTATTCACTTTGAAGAGCCAACCTGAACCCTGAAAAGCAGCCTCTCATTTTATTTCTGGCCTTCTCCTCTGTCTCCATGCTCCACGGCCCTGCCTCTCCTCCCTGGCAAGCATGCCCAGCCTACATGACACCCCCTGCTAGTGCTCACTCAAGGCTGGGACTACTTTCTGTTCCAAAAGCTCAGAAACATCTTTTCTGACAGAGCTAAGCCCTTCTAGGCCTGGATTCAACAGTCTTCTGAAATGCAATATTCAAGGCTTGCCCAATGCTAATTCATTGTTTCTTCATTATTTCCAAAGAACAAGGGCAATATTTTTATAATAAAAACCTTGGCATAACAGAGCTCTTAAAAATTTGGGATGGCATACTTGTCTAACCTTATCTTCCACTGTCTAGAGAAAGTAACCCGCTGCTGCTGCTGCTAAGTCGCTTCAGTCGTGTCTGACTCTGCGCAACCCCAGAGATGGCAGCCCACCAGGCTTCCCCGTCCCTGGGATTCTCCAGGCAAGAACACTGGAGTGGGTTGCCATTTCCTTCTCCAATGCATGAAAGTGAAAAGTGAAAGTGAAGTTGCTCAGTTGTATCCGACTCCTAGTGACCCCATGGACTGCAGCCCACCAGCCTCCTCTGTTTATGGGATTTTCCAGGCAAGAGTACTGGAGTGGGTTGCCATTGCCTTCTCCGAAGTAACCCGCTACTCTTGTCAAACGAGGCTACTACATCTTGTCCCTAGAATACAACCAAAGCATGCCCATTTTTAGGCTCTGGATGCCTAGTGGATGTGTGCTTCGTGGGTCACATCTCAAGACTGTGGCCTCACCCTAGTATTGCGTTTTTCATAGGCTACAAATGTCTCATCTCCACAAGTAGACTGTGAGCTGCATGAAGGAAGGATTCGGTCATCTTTTTTTTGGTTTGTTTTTGGCTGTGCTGCATCTTTGCTGTGGCAGGTGGGATTTCTATAGTTTCGCCACTCAGGGGCTTTCCCAGTTGCAGAGCATGGCCTCTTGAGTGCAAAGCCTCAGTAGTTGGGCTTGTTTGCCGTGCAGCACATGGGACCTTCGTTCCCCAACCAGGGATCGAACCCAAGTCCTCTGCAATGGAAGCGCGGAATCTTAATCACTGAACTGCCATGCCTCTAAGCCACACCACCCTGAATGCACCCAATCTCGTCTTCTGTGTCTTTAGATTCCTTATAGCATTTATAAAGCACCCAAGGGGGCGCTCGTATTTTCGTTGTTTATGTTGGCAGAGCTACATATCAAATTGTGAATGGTCACAAAATCAAGACTGGACTCACAGATGTCCTGGAAATAGTGTCTGACTATTCAGAGCACATTACTCAGGCTGGCCCAAGAATAACAAGCAGCACCAATACTCAATGAGTGCTTCTTACATTAGCACTCTTGTGAGCGCTTGACCTAAACGTATGCAACAACAGAGGCACAGAGAGGTTGGGTAGCTGCTCAAACTGGTAAATAGCAGAACTCTGACTTGAACCCAGGCAGTCTGGCTCAAGAATCAGAACATAAGTCTGACACTGTGCCGTCTCTCTGCACACAGCCAAAGGGACTTAGAGAGAGTGAGCTGGGAATACTCAGGAACCAGAAAAAGAGCTAAAAAGACATCTACTTGTGCTGTTCATGTGTAATGCTTACCTGAGCAAGCATGTGGTGAAGACAGAATCATTTCAGTGACTATATACAGGTCCTATGATTTCTTGTGGCTTCAGGTTGTTGTTTTTAAAATGCAATTCAAGATACATTCACAAAGTGACTTTTTTCAAAGACTGAGTCACTTTTTTTCCTCTTATTAGATATCTATTTATATATCTAATCAGAAAAGTGAAAGTGAAGTTGTTCAGTCGTGTCTTATTCTTTGTGACCCCATGGAATGTAGCCTACCATACTCCTCTGTCTATGGGATTTTCCAGGCAAGAGTATTGGAGTGGGTTGCCATTTCCTTCTCCAGAGAATCTTCCCGACCCAGGCATCGAACCCAGGTCTTCCTCATTGTAGGCAGACGCTTTACCGTCTGAGCCACCATGGAAGTCTAATCAGAAATTTTCCTTAAATTTGATGATTCTATCACAGAGATAAATTATTGACAATCTGTCATGATACAACCATCTCCATCTGGTTAGAATATGATAAATCATTAACACCACTGGCAAAAGTAGAAATTTCTTGACTTCACTCCTACTAGAGATGAAAATGTTAGTTGTTATGTACATACCACCATATATAAAATAGATAACCAACAAAGACCTACTGTATAGACTAGAGGATTATACTCAGATGTTAAAGAATCTGCCTGCAATGCAGGAGATCCAGGTCAATCCCTGGGTTGGGCAGATCCCCTGGAGAAGGAAATGGCAACAAACTCCAGTATTACTGCCTGAAAATTCCATGGACAAAGGAGCTTGGTGGGCTACAGTCCATAGGGCTGCAAAGAGTTGGACACGACTGAGCAACTAACACACACATAAGGGAAAATAATCTGGAAAAGATTCTGAATAACTGTGCTGTACACCTGAAACTACCATGACATTGTAAATCAACTATACTTCAATTAAAAAAATGTTAATTGAGGCAGAAACTATGGCACAGAACAAATACTACATTCATCAAATATAAACACATACCACTGTATAGATCCTAGACTGGGCATAGGCCCAATCTGTTAATAAAATTAAGTTTTAATTGTTTTCAATATTTCCACTGTATAAAGTCAATAGTGATGAAAAACAGAACTGCAGATAACCAAAACCACTTTGGCACTGAGGCTGCACAAGACCTGGAAGGGAACCTAGGAAAATGGCAACAGGGAAATAATAGCTGCCCTTTGCTTTCCTGTCACTTTCATTTTGTCATAAATAAACAAAGAAAACACACAATGTTTCTGCCTCTGTAAACAGTGGTACTCAGGGAATCCATTCAAATCTTTTTGAATAGCATGTTGTTAATCTTCAGAACTGCTGGGGTGGTTCCTATGAAGTAGCCTGTGCCCTCTCCCTGGCCCTGCCCTGGATGCCATTCCTAGGTTCTGTATTCAATTCAATTTGCCACATTAAACTATGTGTGGCATTACCGAGAGACACAGACAGAGTGAGCAGCTTTGTCTGCTTGGGACCTGTCCACTTAAGAAAACACCTAGGTGATAGGCAATGCACAAAAATCAAGTCTGCTTGGAACTCCTGGTAGAGGACCACTGCTGGCTATATACCTTTCATCAAGAAGGGCCATGCTAAGCAATTATCCTCCAATTAAAAACAAGGGAAAAAAAAGAGAAAAAAAGAGGCTATGCCATCCCCTACAAGGGACAAGAAGGTGCGAACACAGAGTGGGTGAGGGTGACATGTGTCAACTGTCCAGTCCCATCAGCCAAATTAACCTCAAAAATCAATGAAATGACAGCTGTCATAGACAGATCCCTCTCTTCCTTACAGCTTGGGGTAACATAGGCCAGGCAGCTGATTTCATTTGTTTTAATTCAGTAATTTGGAGGGAGGGCAAATTGAGGAAATAATTTATTTTCCTTCCTAATACAGAACCTTGAGGTCTTGAGGGTTACCAGAGAGATGAATAATTCAGTTTCCTTTGAGTAGAAAGTTCTCTATTTCTAAAGATGAGTGAATTAAAAAAAAAAAAAGTATGTAGTCGGTGTGTGGAAATCTCAAGCGTCCCCAAGATGAAATTGATATGAAGCATTTGTACACTTACAAAGTGGTAAATGTTACAGTGAATGATTAGCAGTAAAACAAAGACATAAGGATGCTATGAGGGAAATTTCCTTTAAGTCTCTCAGTAGTTATTTGTGTGTGAACGTGGTTTTGCATTTTATGACATTGTATTTTCTAATTTCACTAAAGGAAAGCTAACCAAATATGTGGATTTTATTTTTTTGCTTCAGCCTCCAAATGCTTTAGGGCTAATCCAGGCCTGGTTCAGTAGCAAGCAACTGTCTTCAGTAGCAGCAAGCAGCGGCCTCCTGCGTGTCTAAATAGCTTCTCTCCTGTTTATTTTGCACTGTTTTATCCTGTAAGCAAGCTGTCTCAAGGCCCTTCCAAGATAAGCAGGAGGATTTAAATCTTAATAAATTGAAATTTGAATAACAGAGGCAACCTAGGTGCAGGGGTCTTGAATGATTAGGAGAAACGTCTCTATTTTCCATTCCCATATTATGCATGTGCTATACATGTTGCCCTGTGATCAGCATCGGTAATGATTAAAACAGTAACAACAGCAAGAAGACTATTAGATTTAAATAGCACTTTTCAGCTTATAAGGACTATTTATAGTTTTTATTTCTATTCTTGGAATAGTTCTAAAAGACAGGAAGAATGTCACTTTATGGATGAAGAAACAGAGTCACTAAAAGAGGAAGACGTGCCTAAAACAATAAGAACAAGTGGTGGCCCTGGGACCAGAACTCAGTTCTTCCCAAAAATCTTGCCACAGTTTGACCAGATGTATCAACATCTGTGTGACAACAATAAATCAGATTTTCAATCGCATTCCCATTAAAGTTCTCGGAAACGCTTTCTTATAAAGCTTATAACAGGGACATTACGGAAGTCTTAGAGTCATGTCTTTTTTGAAAGAAGATAACCAGAGAGATATCAATGCTGGGACTGGAAGTGACAAATAAGCCACACACTGGCTTCTCTCCAGCCTCCCGTTATTTTGATGAGAGGCATTTTATATGTGTGTGTGTGTGTGTGTGTATACACACATGTATCTATACATGAAACTTCCTTCATTGTAATGTGCACCCAATGCTTATTTCGTCCTGTTGTTTCTCATCACTCAAAATGCCAAGGGGTTGAATTTTTAGGTATCGTAGAAGTAAAAAATAAAAGTCACAAAGATACCCCCGCCCTGAACATTAATAGAAACAACAACAACAATTAAAAAGGCTTACCTTGCAGCCTTCACATGTAATGACACCGTAATGGATTCCTGATGATTTGTCTCCACAGATCTTGCATGGAATAATTTCAATTTGAGCTGCAACAGAAGCACACAACCAGTTAATTACATTTTCTTTTAAACACCTTATAAAAGCGTTCCCTGATCAGCATTTGTATCATGAAAACTAATAACCTGCTAAACATTATACTGCATTAACTATTCATTGCTGAACTGTGAGGGTCCCCCTAGAGCCCTGGACTAAATTATGGCTGCTCGTTATATAATAGCTTTCAGGTTATTAAAATGGGTCATTTGAGAAGGTGTTTAAGAACCCACAAGAAGACTGGAATCAGCATTTCAAAGCCTTCAAGAACTGGAGAGTTCACAGTTTAGGCCTCAGAGCAAAGCAGATACTAAAATGTTTCCTCCGATCTCATTTTCCATCATTATTTTTAAAAGGTCATAAATCTGTGTTGGCTAGAGCATTGTAGCTTGGTAGGTGAAGAAAAACAGACTCCAAAAAGTTAAGACTACTTAGGAAAATGATTCAATTCAAGATATTAATAAGTTACATATGTTGGTAAGAATTCCTTACTCATCTTTTTTAAATTAATGGACTTGTCATGTGTTAAAAATTAGTCCATTTGTGTATGATCAAAACCTTTCAACCATAACGTTAATATCCTATCAGAATTTAATGGTGATGAATCTGGACAAACAGAATATGTAGCTTCTGAGTTATTTACGCTGAAAATGGATTTTCTGGTACAGCATGCATGTGTTTCTATCTAACTGATTACTTAAAGATGTCTCATACTGGAAGAATAACCAAATAATTAATATATATTACACCAAAGTTCCCAAATATGATAAAGCACATTTCTAAGCAAACATATTTTATCTTGAGCAGAGTTGGAAAGAGCATAATTAAGGATTAAAAAATAACTTAAGGAATAGAATAATTAGGCAAAACAAAGTACTTGGACCACCTCTTAAATATAATTTATGTGTGAAATAAAGAATCGACACTAGGCTAAATATACAGGATAGTAACATTCACCAGTTTACCTGAAACACGCCATTACACTAAATTTATTTCCATGGTTTTCACTACTGGATATTTAGATTATCTACTAAGTCACACACATAAACACAAATTACAAGTGCCCAAGTATATTTCATTTTCATAAAGACCCTACCTAGTGTCATGCCTCACACAAAGCAATGACTGGTCTATGGAATGTATTGATATTGCATGATGTAACTGACACATGTACACAGAGTCCAATGTCATATTGAGCACAATTTCTTCCAATGTCATATCACATCATATCCAGGGATAATTTCCACAGCCACTTACTCTAGATCTGATGTAATGTTATATTCGATACTTTGAAAGAGCACGCATTACTGGACTTAACCTCATTATACATGATGTGTTCCCGTTAACTTCCTTTCAAGGGGACTACAAGTACTGCAGGGTCTTTTAGTGAGTCCTTTTCCTATCAATCACTTTTAGTGTTGACTTACTTAGTTTCATTGTCCAGAGTTAGACACTGTTCAAAATCTCACATCCAATAAATGTGCCATAAACCCAAAGCCTTCTAATACCCCAATAATGGTGTCTTTGTACACTAATACGTCTATTTGGAATTATGCAGCTTAATATGTTATAAGATCACACTCAAGAAGGAAATGGCAATCCACTCCAGTATCCTTGCCTGGAAAATCTCATGGACAGAGGAGCCTGGTGGGCTATGGGGTCGCAAAGAGTCGGGCACGACTGAGCGACTAACACGAACATGAACACAAAGTCGGCCTCCTCATCTTAGAGACTGGCTTGATTTCTTCAAGGAGAATTCTTTGTCAAATCTAAACTCTCGTAATGTTATACACTTTTGGCTCCTCCAATATTTTTAATATATGGTAGAGGCAAAGTTTTATGCCATAGATTGTTCGCAGCTCTAGAGAGAGATGATTTTGCCCCGTGTTTTTTAGAGACAAAACCCAAGTGGTAGTAGAAAAAGCCTGAAAGGTGGTATCAACTGAAAGTTATTGCCTGGATTCTCCTATGTGAATGAACTAGTCTATAATGAGAACCAGCCTGCCCCATCCCAAACCCTCAGGAAGAGAATAAACAGACCACACAAAGTACTTGAAAGTGTTCATCATTCAGTCATGTTTGACTCTTTGCGACCCCATGGACTGTAGCCCACCAGGCTCCTCTGACAATGGCATTCTCCAGGCAAGAATATTGGAGTGGGTTGCTATTTCCCCCTCCAGGGGATGGGACTGAACCTGGGTCTCCTGCATTGCAGGCAAATTGTTTACCATCTGAGCCATCAGGGAAGCCCCATCTATTAAATTCAACTGATGTAAGAAATAAGGAAGACGACACTGAGCTGCTTCTGCTTATACCTCACCTCAAACTGTATTAAGAAAAATTAGACAAATCTTGTTAGGTCCTTTATAGTTTAAGTCAGCATCAAAGTGAAAAGCAATACTAGCACTAAACTTGGGCCTTTCAAGAGTTATTTTCTTTTTAAAAAAAAAAAAAGTTTATTTATCTATCTTTGCGGAGAAGGCGATGGCATCCCACTCCAGTACTCTTGCCTGGAAAATCCCATGGATGGAAAAGCCTGGTAGGCTACAGTCCATGGGGTCACAAAGAGTCGGACACAACTGAGCGACCTCATTTTCACTTTTCATTTTCATGCATTGGAGAAGGAAATGGCAACCCACTCCAGTGTTCTTGCCTGGAGAATCCCAGGGACGGCGGAGCCTGGCGGACTGTGGTCTACGGGGTCGCACAGAGTCGGACACGACTGAAACGACTCGGCAGCAGCGGTATCTATCTTTGACTGCACTGGGTCTTCATGGCTTTGTGCTGGCTTTCTCTAGCAATGGGTCTTCACTGCTGTGAGCTGCATTGTGGTGAGAGGGGGCTGTTTTTCATTTTGGTGTGTGGGCTTTCCATTGTGATGGCTTCTTTTGTTGCAGAGCATGGGCTTTAGGAGTTGTAGCACATGGGCTCAGTAGTTGTAGTGCATGGGCTTAGCTGCCTGGAGTCATGTGGGATCTTCGCGGGCCAGGGATTGAACCCATATTCTTTGCATTGGCAAGGGAATTCTTAACGATTGACCACCAAGGAAGCCTAAGGGTTATTTTCATTTCATCTTAGCAATGGGGAGATCAAGCATACCTATTTAGTCCTTGATAAGATAGGAAAAGCACTAGGCAGGCCTAATAGGGACCACTGAGTAGAACTATGTGTATCTGGATCAAATGGAAAATGGTGTACAGTTGTTCAGTGCTTGGACTGCTAGTGAATGATCCAAGAGAAGTGCCATGATGATGTGTAAGGCAGTGACCAAAATGCCTACCAACGGCTCCTGGAATCTTCAAAGTGGTCTGGAAGCCTGGCAAGGAAGGGTTTGCTCATGATGGGCCTGCCCCTGGGATTGGCATCCCAACCCAGAACTCCTACCCTTGGGATGGCTCTCAACCAGGCCAGGAAGAGGTTGGGAGTGGGGGTGGGAAAGTCACTGTGGTTTAAATCCAGAGTTTGGAGTTACTACCACAAAGGACCATTGGCCTAAGCCAGGCTCCCAAACTCTTGCTCTTCAATCTTGCTGTAGCTCTGGAGGGCACTCTAGCTGAGACATATTTTACAAGACTTTATGGAAGCCAAGATGCTTCCTATGAATGGACTCACTGTAGACTGCCCTGCACTGTCAAGTGAGGGGCGAACTGCCTAGACCTTTGGTCCCTGCACTGTGTTTGTGCTTGGCTCCAGTGGGCAGTGTTGGCCAAAGATTGCAGATTAGAACAAGCTTCCCTAGGAACCTTGTGGTGAGGTGATGGGAGGGTTCATCAAAGCCAGGTTCTGATATTTTAATTCATCGGGTTGAACTATTCTTCTAATCTACCTCTTTGGGTGGCTCTCCTAGCTCAGAAGAAAATTTCAAAAGCAAGTGCTCTTTAGGAAATGACTAAAATCCACTTGCCCGCAAAAGCAAATTCTCTGAAAGTGATCTGATCACATGTGTTGATCTTTCCAGAAAGCAAACATTTGCAGATCAGAGCAGGGCACTTACTCAATCTTCCATTCAATCCAACAATGCACAAAAAAACACCTCCTCCTACCTTTTTCAGTCAAGGTACAGAATTCAGACGTATCAAAGAGGAAAAAAAAAATAGTCAATGCCTCACAAATTTTTCAAAAGGAAAGCAGTTCAGCTCCACAAATTGGTGTTTTCAGACCAATAAGAGGGAACAGGACAAAAATCTCCCTGCCCTTCGCTTTCCATCCCTCAGGCTTTTCCATTTTCTAACAGGCAGTGTTGTGTCTTTTCAAAATAATCTTCTTGTAACAAAAATTATGAGTCTTGGCCCATATATATACTGCACATATTAACTCAGCCAGTATTTCAAAGGATGAAATCTGTCCGACACCACTGCTGTCACGAGTATATTGATTAAATTAGTCTACATCCATATTCATTGCAGCAAAGAGAGTTTATTGTGTAGCACGGAATAGCTGAAGCAAGATGTGCACATATAATCATGAATTGGCTTAACAATGAACAATCTTGCTATGAAAAATTCTAATTTGCCCACATTTTCAGCTCTATTGCCTAAATAATTTGCTCTTTCATGCACCCTAAATAATTCAAGCAGCTCTCCACACCTGCACAGGCAAATTTCTGCAGTTTTCAAGGAGCTAACAACAAGTGGCAATGGGGCTTTAGGAAATTCTGGAATGCAGGTGTGCTAATTAGCCAAGTGGTCCTTAAGCTGGGCTGTCATTTAGCACTGCACCTCTGAAAAAAGTCTGCTTTCTACTTTTCATCATAGAAGATAACAAGACATTGGTGTTCTCAACACCTGACTTGTTTCTCAGACTTATTTCTGGTGTTATCTTGGTCCAGAGAAAAATGCCCGTTCTCCCCGAGAATTAAAAAATACAAAAAAATTTTTTAAATGTAATTGCACAAGAGTTGTGTCCATCACTTCAATCTGTGGGTGAAGCGTGATCTCTCAACAATAATCTAAATGGATAGATAGTAAGCAAAGGAAAGAAAAAGAAAGTTGCTCAGTCGTGTCCGACTCTTTGCGACCCCATGGACTGTAGCCTACCAGGCTCTTCCATCCATTAGATTTTCCAGGCAAGAATACTGGAGTGGGTTGCCATTTCATTCTCCAGGGGATCTTCCAGACCCAGGGATTGAACCCAGGTCTCCCGCATTGTAGGCAGACGCTTTACCATTTGAGCCACCAGGGAAGTCCAGATAGTAATCAATAATATCTACAAATATTCAGGCTTATAACATGTCAGGCATTATCTAATCTGCTGTTCTAACAACCCTACAATGTAGGTGGTATCATGTGATCATTATCTGTATTTTTTTAGATGACAAAACTGAAGCTCAGAGAGGCTAGATAACTTGCCCAATGTCAGAGAACTAGGAAGAGGTAAGGCTGGAAGGTGGACACATTTTGTCTTTTTCTCTAGTTCAAAGTCTTGCACCCCCTTGGTCCTGCCCCTTCCTCATACTGCACAGTCAAGCTGAATGTCTCCAGTACCTTCAAACATCAGGACAAACTGCTCCTGGTAAGAAATCATTAACCGAGGATCAAAAGACGTCCCATAGGTAATCTAGTTAAACTTAATACTACTGAGAACTGATGTCAAGATGTCTCTCTAGTTTATAACTGGAAATAATCATCAACCTTCTGAGACCATTCTTTTCAATTTTATAAAATACCAAGTAGAGTGTTGGGACCTTAGGGTGACCAGTACCAATGCTGAACACTTCTTAAGACCAGGAAAGTTACTTCACCTACCTCTCAGTCTCCGTTTCCTATTTGAAGAGTCAGTGATTTAATGTCTACACGACATAGCACATACGACCATTTTATATATGTATTCTATATATATGCACACCACACAATTCTTAGAAAGAGTTGGCACTCAAAACACAGTTATTATTATTGTTATTGTTGATAAGAAATCCTGCCTTATAGCGAAATGAAATTCTTTTCTGCAGACTTTAAGCTCTTTCCAAAGTGAGGATAGAGAAAAGCAGCTTATCCTCCAAATAATATGACAGGCAGTTCATACCAGCTACCACAGCAATCCTTTACAACGTTGGCACTTAACTGTTTGGTACAACACAGCAGCATGTTGCAATCAATGTGGGATGTGTCACAGGCATTCATTGCTAATAATAGCAAAAAAAAAAATTAAAGATTTTAATGGCTCATATAAAAAATAAACTAATACAGACCTAAGCTTATCCCAATAATATCTTTCACTCTAGCTCACTTGCATAACCATATACTTTCTTGAGTTGGTCTGAACAGGGTGGGATTACTGCTAGGCTTGCTAGGAAATGGGCAAACCCTGGGTACATCCATGACAGTATGTCACATATATGAATGCTAAGCAATTGTGTGTGTTTTGCAAAAACTGTCAAGAACTGCTGCTTAAAAAAAAAAATGTAGTTTTACACCAATCTGTTGGCAGTATTTTTCCTGGAAGGCTGAGACTATGGAGGACTTTTCACCTGCTATGTTACATATTCCTCTAAAGTTTGAATTTTTTTACTACCAACATGTATTACTTTTGTAAGCAGAAAAACCAATAAAGATTAAAAAGAAAAACCCTAAGGCATTTGATTTTATTTTCAGCAAAAAATGGCTTGAGTCCTTTATGGATTAGTCACTTTATTTTATCCCCTGTTTAAAACTGCTGGGGTATTAAAGGCTTCAGCAGCTGCCTGGATGGCAGTCTGGCTTGCGTGTCAAGGCCAGCTGTGGGGGGAATAGGGAGTCTTCACCTGGTTCTCTGGAGGGACTTTGGTGACTCCTGACTTCTATAGTTTTATAGCCCCTCTGGTCTGGCATCACTAGTTTCAGGGTCTCCAAGGACTCTGATGGTGCCCAGCTGAGGGGTCAGAAGTAGGGGCTGAAATTCACCTGCTTGTGAGCCCTGCTGCAGAGTGGCTGGAGTAGCCTGGAGTAAGGGAGCCTCTTCCTCTCTCCACTCTCTCATTGTTGTTGCCCAGGGCCCCAGGCCACCATCAGGGTTTGCAGAGAGCTCACAATGCAGCTTCATGGTGGGAGAGAACAGACTGTGGAATTTGAACAGTCTGGCATATTCTGTCACCCTGGACCTAAGGCTTGGAGTATAGAATGCATTTGTTTTCCAGGCCAGGCATGGTCAATAGTCCTCCTGGGTGAGGAGGGCCGAGTTCCAATTACATACTCTGCAAACTAATAATCAACTTGTTCTGCCATTTTGTCTACTAAATATATACTAAATATAATACTGGTATGTGCCCCTGGTATAGCCTTTTCTTCCACTGACTTTTGGATTTTCTTCATTATAGTCCTTGATCCTAGTTGGACATCACCAAAGCAATGACTCCCCTAATAGAAAAGTCCTACCCCTTAGGTCAAGCTGTCTTGTGGTCATTTCTGGCAGCAACAGTAATACTTGATACTTGCAGAGTTCTGTAACAGTTTTTAAAGTTTTTGTCCTCATTGGCTTCTTTTGGTTTTGGTGTTCACAACAACTCTGAATTAGGCAGATGGGTCTTATTAAGCCCCATTCTGCACATGTGGAAAATGAACCTCAGGAGGGTTAAATGGCTTCTTCTCTCTGTCTTCATTTCTCAGGGTTTAATTGTAGAGGCAGCCACTAAAGGGGGGGGGGACAATAAAGCTTGGTGTCTCTTTCTTCCTTAGAATTATTTGATGCCTTTAGGTTTATGTCATCGTCAGTCTGGGGCTCTCAAGGGGAAATGCCATGAGAGAGTAAGAGGTGGAGGCTGACCCAGCTAAGAAATGGAATTGGCAATCCTGCATTTCCCTGTGACCCTCAACTCCCTGGGTGGCCTCAAGCAAGTTGCTTACATCTCTACTTCCTCCATCTATAAAATGGGAATAACTCCCACCTCCCAGGCAGGTGGTGGTAAATGAATGCTCACAAAACTCTTTGAAGATGAAAAGACCTATATAAATGGGAAGCTTTAGGAAGCTTGGCATATCATCCTTGGCAAGGACCAGGACGCAGTTCCCTCACTACCCACAACAGGCTCTGCCACAAAGAGAGTAAAGAAAAACCCAAGGAACTGTAATTTTCATCTGCTAACTAGACTCCCTTAAAGTTTTTCTTTAATTGTTGGTTTCCAAAATGCCTTCCTGAGGGACTGTGTATGTGTGTGTAAGTTGCTTCAGTCGTGTCAGATTCTTTGTGACCCCATGGACTGTGGTCCACCAGGCTCCTCTGTCCATGGGGATTCTCCAGGCAAGAATACTGGAGTGGGCTGCCCTGCCCTCCTCCAGAATCTTCCCGACCCAGGGATCGAATCCAGGTCCCCTTAAGTCTCCTGCATTGGCAGGCAGGTTCTTTACCACTAGCGCCACCTGGCAAGCCCTGAGGTGACTAATGAATTCAAATGTCACTATCTTTGTCTCAGCTTGACAGACACATAGATGGAGAAGTCACTTCTAACAGTGTCACAAGCAAAGTCACTGAACTAAGCCTTTCACCAGGACTTGGGGTGTCTTGCAGAGGGAGGGATCATGGAAATGGCATGATTTCTACATTTTATATACAATAAACACATGTTACCCTCTGACATTCTAATCCTTGGTATTAAGTTTATGTTTGACTCAAGTGTTAGTCGCTCAGCCCTGTCCAACTCTTTGCAACCCTGTGGACTGTAGCCTGCCAGGCTCCTCTGTCTGTGGAATTCTCCAGGCAAGAATACCGGAGTGGGTAGCCATTCCCTTCTCCAAGGGATCTTCCTAACCAAGGGATCGAACCCAGGTGTCCTGCATTGCAGGCAGATTCTTTACCATCTAAGCCACCAGGGAAGTCTGACTCCAAGGACCCTGTTAAACTACAGCCATGCAAAAAAAAAAAAAAAAGTCCTGTACCTTACTTCGCCTTTCCCCACCCCACCGAAGTTCTATACCTTTTGTACTATTTAAAGCCACCTCTTAAAAGCTTTAACTTGATTGTGGTTTCTGCTGAAAATGTAACAGCTTTTTAAAAATCATTTTTAAAAATAAAAGTGTTACATATACTTGCCAAATACTTACACATAAACATACTTCAAACTCTCCAACAGATCAAGCATTTGCAAACGAAATCTAAAATACGACAAAATCAGAGTTTTGAAACAGTAACTCTTTCCTTCAGTCTTTAGCAAGTAAAATTTAGGCACTTAAGAGTTAAAACTCTGGGCCAGAAGGCCCCATATGAATTCAGAGAAAGCTGAGCCGTGTATGCAGGAAATCTCTGCAGAATGAAGAAGATAGGCACATGCTGTCATGTGGCTTTCTGTGAATATGCAGGTAGTTCTGACAATGGGAACTGAGTATTAATCCTTTGTGATATGTTTCTATCTCTGCTGGATTAAGCTTTCCAGAGAAACTGACTCGCATTCCCTGATGCACATGTGTCTTTGCTAAAAGCCAAATCCAAACGGGTACTTTTATCCCTAGACGGGGAAATTATGTCAAATTGGAGAAGAAACAGATTTTTCATATAGAAGATCAGTGGATGGTTGTGATTTTTAGATCAAGTTCTCTTTCTTGAATTCTCCTACTACACAGCTGTGCACAGAAGACCTCAATTTAAGGCAGCATACTCTTTTATTTTTTTTTTGTAATTATTGGTGACCAACTAAAACTTTGGACAAAATAATTGAACAGTAAGAGAAATTGCTTCCTAATTTTACTTATCCAGGAGGTCAAATGCTGAATAAATTCTCACCCAACAAAAGATGATGCTGTTAAAATCAGCAACACAAATACTTTTCTCTTTTTTGGGGGTCTTTTCTAATCTAATCTCCATCACTTTTGTGAACAATGGAATGTACTTGTTTTTGAGGATTTGTGAGGTTATGTGAAATCAACAATGAAGACAAAGTTAACTGGCCATTCAGCTAATTATTCTCAGTTAGGATAAGACCCCTCAGTGGAAACAGTGTCAGACTTTATTTTTGGGGGCTCCAAAATCACTGCAGATGGTGACTGCAGCCATGAAATTAAAAGACGCTCACTCCTTGGAAGGAAAGTTATGACCAACCTAGCATATTCAAAAGCAGAGACATTACTCTGCAAACAAAGGTCTGTCTAGTCAAGGCTATGGTTTTTCCTGTGGTCATGTATGGATGTGAGAGTTGGACTGTGAAGAAAGCTGAGTGCCGAAGAATTGATGCTTTTGAACTGTGGTGTTGGAGAAGACTCTTGAGAGTCCCTTGGACTGCAAGGAGATCCAACCAGTCCACACTAAAGGATATCAGTCCTGGGTGTTCTTTGGAAGGAATGATGCTAACACTGAAACTCCAGTACTTTGGCCACCTCATGCAAAGAGTTGGCTCATTGGAAAAGACTCTGATGCTGGGAGGGATTGGGGGCAGGAGGAGAAGGGGACAACAGAGGATGAGATGGCTGGATGGCATCACTGACTCGATGGACATGAGTTTGAGTGAACTCCGGCAGTTGGTGATGGACAGGGAGGCCTGGTGTGCTGCGATTCATGGGGTCGCAAAGAGTCGGACACGACTGAGTGACTGAACTGAACTGAAGATTCTAGAATTAACTACATTTTTTCAAAATAAAGTTCTTAGAGATTTTCTAGGACCTTGAGATCAGATATGTCTAATCAAAATCCTTCTCTTAAGTTTCTCAGTGTGGGTTAAGGCACTTAATATCAGCAAGAAAAAGAATCCATCTTATCTTACTAACAGGTTAGACTATGATCAAGAGAATTTCTTAAAACCTTTTATTCCGACAATAGACATATGTCCTTTATATAATTCTGGATAATACTAGACCAAAAAAAAAAAATGTCATCTGACTCACAGAACTGCAGCTAATCTTTTCTAGCGATCAACCTCACTCTAGATACCAATTCCTTTTTTCCCCTTAACAAGAGCAATTGTGCCACATTTAGGTTACGTCTTCCTTTGCTCACAGTTGAGAGCAATGGGGTCAGCTCTTTGCTTTCATCATTCAAGGTCTGTTTTTGACAACAACAGAAAAGAACATCTTTAAAACCAAAGCAAATCTGTAGATCTTATCTAGTTTCTGCTTTACCAAAAACATCAAAATTACTCTAACTGCGTTTTATGAAATGACCTTACTTTACACCATTACCTCAAAATTCTCACACCTAAGCCCAAGAGATAAGCACTCTATTTTACAGCCCTCTTAACTTTGTACCTGCCTATCCACACCTCAAATTATAGTCATTCTATGATCTTGGTAATTCAATTTACAAGATTTTATTTTTCAATGGATACTTGAAATGCTACAAAAATGAGCAAACCTGGTGATTCAATTACCAGTCCAAAGACAGAAAAATCCATTGACAGGGTATGTGTGTGCTAAGTCGCTTCAGTTGTGTCAGACTCTTTATGACTCTATGGGCTATAGCCCACCAAGCTCCTCTGTCCATGAGATTCTCCAGGCAAGAATACGAGAGTGGGTTGCCATTTTCTCCTCTAGAGGGAATCTTCCGGACCCAGGGATCGAACATGCGTCTCTTATGCCTCCTGCATTACAGGTAGATTCTTTACCACCAGCCTAACCTGGGCAACCCCATAGAAATCTATTTGTTCTATATGATTTCTTATGAGTCTGGTCCATTGCATGCTTAGCACATAGCATCACAGTTCCCTGAATAAACCAATCAAAACATTCTGTTTGTCTCAGAATCCTCTTTAAAGGGCCAAAGTCTCCTGCCTAAAAAGTCAGCAACTGAGTGCAAATTCCAAGTGCACAATTTCTCTGACTTCTTAACAGTGCTATAACCTGCTGAAGACGCGTAGAAGTAGGTCAAAATAACAAGAATCCAGGTTAAGCCATCATACCTCATCAGGCAAAGGAACCTATTGTTTCTTTCCATTAGCTTGGTTTTGGTGAAGATCAATTACTGTTCACTGGACATTAGATCATATTGTTTAAGAAATATTTCCTAACCAAATTGTTTGGATTCATGGCAAAAAAAAAAAAAAAAAGGAAATAACTTGTAAATTTAAACCTTGAAAATACATTTGCTTTCCTCTATATTAAGCCATTGAAGGCTAAGATACTAACACATGTATAGCCACAGAAACACAGACTGGTGACACCAAAAATGTTGTGCACTACAGATCGTTTCAGGGGGGACGATGGTTAAGATGATGGCCTCACTGCCCAGACCCCTACTCTACCTTCGCACTGTATCCCACTTTGCAAAGTCACTGCAGAATTAACAGGGAGAATGGAGTTCTGGGCAAGAGATCAGGAAGGCTCTGGTTTTTATTAAAAATCACAAGCACATTATTTAGACTTGCCAGAAGCAGAAGTGTAGATGTTGTCATACTAATCATTTTAAGACTTTAGGATCTTGAAGGATTAGTGACCAATTCCTAGAAGACAATTTCTACTAGGTTTCCACCTCTAATTTCCAGAACCTAGCCAGCAACATCTAAGCAACAGATACGGCAAGTTCTAAGCCTCTGAATACAACAGTGCTGTTTCTGGATTAGAGGCCAACGGTAATTTTTCTTTAAAAAAATTCTCTTTTATAATGTTTCTCTAAGACAATCCACTCAGCCAGACACAGGAATGATCAGCAAAGATCCCAAGGAATTTTTTTCTATCTAAATGCGTGTTCTTTAAACGTGCTTATTAAAGAAACATTTCCATTCTTAGTTATAATATATAACATCAATTAGACAATAGATAACAATATGCACTGATAGCTGAGGCACAGTTGTTTCTTATGTCTGTTCCCAAAGGGAGAAAGCAGGAGCAAGTAGTTCTTTCCTCATTGGAAAGGGAAATACGGAAAAAGGCAGCAGAGCCTTGAGGATATTAAGCGATCGTGAGACAGAAGGAGAATGCAGGTTCCAGACCAAGTTTAGAGATCATCAGATTTATTTTAAGAAGGTCTGACATCTAAGCATCAATTCCCAGACCATAACACCTAATAAATGTCACGTTTCTCTGCGAGAAAAAAAATGTATATCTTGGGGGTTTACCTTGAAACTATCTATTTTTATGTAAGTCATACACTAGGAGTGGGGTAAGAATGCCACAGCCGTGAAAAGATAGCAAGATAAGGTTCACAGCACTGTCCTTCCTATTCCATTTTCAGTTCCGGCTCCTCTAATCCAAGGAGCTTCTTTGCCTGCAGACAAACATTTCAGATGACATTTTATGACTGTCCTGTACAGACTCCTATCAGCTAGCCAGCACTTAGCAATGTGTGTCTCTGTCATTTAAGAGAGCCTGAGTGAGCATGACACTATCGTTGGCATAAGTGAATCTTTCTAATTTGCAGTAAAAATGCACCATTCACACACTTTGGTACTTTGGTACGGCAAGGTTTTGAAATCTACTTCACAGGCAATGGCAGCACATTTCACATCAGATAGAAACACACTCTGATTGCTAACAGCTGCTACAGGCACATCTTACTGTCAGAGCCAGAGCTCAGAATAGCAGGTCCTTTTTAATGCCATTGGCTGCTACCATCTTCAATCATCATAACCCACACACACGTTCCACACGCTCACACATGGGGGTCTCTCCAGCTATAAGTCTCACCATCACTAGCTGGGAACCTGCACCACCAGGCATGCCAAGAGGGTACATAGAAGCCACAAGTATACTTCATCTTGTTACATCAGCTTTCCTGCATGTGAATTAAGGATGACAGTGAAACTCACCCTCCCTTTTTTTTAAGGGAGAAGAAAGAAAAGTCCAACCTTGAAAGTGAAGTGGAGAGGGTCACTTTGCAAACTCTAGAGGATGGGATTGAATTCCTGCCCTGTTACTTACTAGCTCTGTAAACCTGGGTGGCTTTTAAAAATCTCTCTGTGCTTTATTTTCCTCACCTTTAAAATGATCCCTACCTCCTTACTGGGTTTCCCTGATGGCTCAGCAGTAAAGAATATGCCTGCAATGCAGGAGATACAGGTTCGATCCCCGGGTTGGGAAGATTCCCTGGAGAAAGAAATGGCAACCAGCTCCAGTATTCTTGCCTGGGAAATCCCATGCACAGAGGAGCTGGATGGGCTATAGTCCACGGGGTTGCAAAGAGTCAGACACAACCGAGCACAGCATACATACACACACATCCTTATTACAGGGTAACCAAGTGCTTGTAGAATAAGTGCATAGTACATGTGTGCTTAGTCACTCAGTCATGTCTGACTCTTTGTGACCCCATGGACTGTAGCCCACCAGGCTCCTCTGTCCATGGGAATTCTCCAGGCAAGAATACTGGAGTGGGTTGCCATGCCCTCCTCCAGGGGATCTTCCCAACTCAGGGATCAAACCCAGGTCTCCTGTATTGAAGGTGGATTCTTTACCATCTGAGCCACCAGGGAAGCCCATGAATACTGGAGAGGGTAGTCTATCCGTTCTCCAGGGGATCTTCCCGACCTAGGAATTGAACCGGGTCTCCTGCCTTGCAGGCCGATTCTTTACCAGCTGAGCTACACAGTAAGTGCTTAGAAAATATTAGCTATCAACATAATCATCATCGCTTATCTTTCAAGGACAGTAGCATTTGGCAAGGGCTGCTACGGGAATTGTAGGAATGAGGAGAAGAGAGATAGGTCATTATCTTCCTTTTCAGATACAGTGAGTTCAGCAGCATTATTTCTACTGCAGAGGCCTCGTATGAGATGTAACACCAAACAGGTACAAAATGTGATGGAAAGAAACCACTGGGGATTAAGCAGCTCTCCCACCTTCTAGGTAAAGCCCACAGCAAGGCTGGCATCATGAAGAGATGGTAAACAGAGGAAGCGGGAGCGAGGCTTCTAAGTGTTGTGTAGTGAAGCAGGGAAAGAACACAGCTACTGGGTTAGGAGGCTGCGAAATTTACCAGATACGCGTGAAACTTCGTGAACTTCTTTCTCCAGGGCTTAGCTTCCCTCTTAGGGAACAGTGTAGATATTCCCTGCCCCAAGGTGCAGTGTTGCACTGGATAATCTTCCAGATTCCGTCCTCCTATATTTTCATGGCAATATGATGATTTAGAGCGAGTTGAACCCTTGTTTCCCCAATAGTTTGGACATCTTAAATGGCAAAACCCGGTAGGTGTCATCTAAGGTGTCAGGAAAAGTAGATACAGAATGTGGAAGAGATCTCCACCTAGCAACCAGTTTGTCCATGTTAATGGCATTTGGTTCAGGAAAGGGAATGCACTGAAATGTTCTCACCAAGGTCCAGAGTAAAAGGTCTGGCAGAATACCCACTGGAGCTAGAAGACGCTGTTTCTATACACCTGCTCCTTTTTTTAGGCCTTATTATTTATTTTTTAATAAGGTTTATTACTATCAATCAAAGAGAATTCCTTTCAATAGCACACCTGTCATACAGAAGAGACAGGACAACAAAATGAATACAATGTGGATGGAAAATATTTTTTCCCTTCAAGGTAAACAATTTCAATTGAATGTCCTAGGGCAGAATTAGGATGCTTTAATTTTTCTCTCTCTTTCGTTGTTGTTGTAGAGTTGCTAAGTTAATATCCGACTCTTTGTGACTCCATGGACTGTAGCACACCAGGCTTCCCTGTCCTTCATTATCTCCTAGAGTTTGCTCAAACTCAAGTCTAATGAATTGGTGATGCCATCCAACCATCTCATCCTCTGTCATCCCCTTCTCCTGCCTTCAATCTTTTCCAGCATCAGGGTCTTTTTCAGTGAGTTGGCTCTGTATCAGGTGGCAAAGGTATTGGAGCTTCAGCTTCAGCATCAGTCCTAGGGAATATTTGGGGTTGATTTCCTTTAGGACTGACTAGTTTGATCTCCTTTTATGGAAGGCCACAGTAGGCGTGTTTTTGCTTTAAATCCTTAGAGGCAAAGACTATATTGCATCAGTAATGCGAATCTACTTCCCATTGTTAACTTGTTTTTCAAAACAAAACTATCTATCAGTGAAGCATTTTAGGACCTCAAGCTACATAGTTCCCAGCAATAATTTTCTTAGTCAACGACTAAGTCCGAGGCCATGTCAGGGACCATCAGGACATAGAGAAGTAACTTTGGAAGCAAGGTCTGGCAGTAATATCAAAATGTACTCACCAGACAAAAAGAGACTTCTCTGTGAGATGATGCAGAAACCAATGCCCAGAGGGGTGACTGGAGTCAGTCTAGTGCTCCAGGAAAATCAACCTAACTACTTACCATTTCCTGCCCTGATCTTGCCTTTCCTGTTATTTAAAGGGACTGAAAGCAGTCATAGGCTTCCCTGGTGGCTCACTGGTACAGAATCTTGCCAGCACAGGAGACGTGGGTTCGATCCCTGGGTTGAGAAGATCCCCTGAAGAAGAAGATGGCAACCCCCTCAAGTAGTCTTGCCTGGGAAATTCCATGGACAGAGGAGCCTGCTGGGCTATAGTCTATAAGGCTGCAAAAGAGTCGGACATGACTTAGCGACTTAACAACAAAACAGTCACTGAAAGCAATTCCCAAAAAATAGAGCTCAAAAAAATTAAGGCTTAGAAAAAAAAATCATTTGCATAAGTGTACAGATGTTCAAATTGAAATTCTGAATGGGACGGGATTTTTTCAGGTGCATATCCTTGGTAACTTTGTTTAAAAAATCAGTCATACCTCAGACACAACCACCAATAATCAGAAAGATGGCTAGCACTTATGAGGAATTATTATTCATTTAAAATATTTTGAAAATATGTCACAAGTATAAGCTTGACTAGGTCCTTACCCATCCCCAGCCTCTAAAATAAACAAACAGCTTTTCTATTAAAGCCAATTTCCTGTTCTTGGAATTAGCTTTTTGAGTTGTCAGTTAGACAAGATGAACTGATAATTTACCAAAGCAGGTAATTCTACCAGAGAAATATCCAAATGTTTCTTTAGAGTGAATTACTTCATCTATGAAAGAGCAATCCTTTCCCATTTTTGGTCTATTAAGCTCAATGGTGCTCAAGAGGGAACACTTCATTGTCCAATTAGACAGGACAGTTCATTTTAAAGTCAATTTATTATTTTCCTTTCTTTCCTCATTTCTTTCCTTCTTGACTTCTGTACATTACTAACTCATTTCAAATAATATTTTCTCAGGGCATAATTTTACAAATATTCTTTGAGAACCTATATCAAAGTTTAGGGCACTTTGCAAAAACATAATGCTATATATAAGGCAGGAAGTTCTCAGGCATAGTGAGTGAAAACAATGATTTTAAAAGGTGTGAGTGACTTTTATGTTGCGTCATTCCAGGGGCTTTCCTTAAAGGGGCTTTCAGGAAGAGATTAAAATGGGGAAAATCAAACCCTGAAAGCGGTCTTTCAAACTCTGAAAAGACCGAAGGCTGCCTTTGGTTTAACCTATGTCAAAGGGTTAGGGAACTCTCAGCCCCACCGGATACCACGTTTCTTCACTCGTCTCCTAACCTGATAAATAGCTATGTTGCTTCTCTAGCCCTACTAACCACCAGGCCCATGTTCTATTCAGCTAAAACTGAGAGATGGGGAGGTAAGAAAGGATGATGTAGGAAAATGCTGAAAACCCTGAAGGTCAACTAATGAACTCCCTAAACTCATGATGTATTTTATTTTACCTCTTTTTTTTTTTTTTTAACATTTTTCAGCATAACGTTTTTTTTTTTTTAATTTTAACTGTAACCAAAGGCTCTTTGGATATCTTGATATCAGTGATATTAATGAATTCAAAGAAACAAATTCTACCAGTTTTTTTCGTGATTCAGATCATTAGTGCCTAACACGTTTAACACACCCAAGATCTGTACATTTCCAATGTGCTTTTTCTGACCCATTCCTATCTGCACTGTAGCTTGGTTCTCTGCCCTCTTAATCTATAGGCCCCCATTTCAACTGCCTTTAAAGGCACAAGTTAAAATAGGCAACATAATGATGTATTTTAACATTCTAGGGATTTAAATTTGTATTCATTGTTATTTGAATTAATGTTTAGCCAGTCTGTGGAGAGAATAATTGCTAAATGGGGGTGGAGGTGGGGAGATGAGCCACAAAGACTTTAGCAATGGGCTTAGAGGGCCAAAGGGTCTGAGATCACAAAGGGTAGCTCTAAGAATGAACGCTTCGTCTAGGATTGCTGCCGCTATTTCATGCCCTTGTGGCTATTTTCCTCCATCTGCAACAAGTCAAAACAATCCCTGGGAGAAAGGCACAGGGGCAAGAAAATTAGTAACAGTTCTACATATTATCCAGTAAGTAGCATCTGAGAAACTTTACAGAAAAGAAACTTTAAGAAAGCCCATTTTTATACTCTCAAACACACTTAATTGTGAAACAAGACAAAACATGGGTAGGACTTCTCATGGAGAAAACGTCCATGCCACACCTCACATTTTCCATCAGCGTTTTTTGGGGTGCTCTCGTCTTGAACCCCGTGCTGAGTAAGGAGGTGAGGTTCGCCCAGCCCGCAACCAGGGAGCTCTGCACTGCCTAGCAGTAAAAGCACCAAGCGGCGCCACAGTGCTTTAGAACCTAACTCTGTCCTCTTAGTGATTTCTCAACTGGTGCTGCAGTCAGAATTCTCCTGTGATTACCGTCGGGTTACGACACAGGAAATCATCATTCTGCGGTCTTCCCAGGCAGGAGTTTCCCTTCTATTGTCCCTCCGTTTGGCTTCCCACCCTTGCTGCTTGCTGTACAGCTGCGTTAGTCAGTGGAATAGTAATTCTGACACAACTGAGAACGTGTGATCGAGGTGGTTCTCTGGACAATGGACACATACTGGACGTGTGGAGGTGCTCTCCTGCTGTGACAGAGGGTGGCTTTTGACCATCCTTCATTTCTGTTGTGACCATCATGCGTGCATGCTCAGTGGTGCCTGACTCTTGTGACCCCATGGACTATAGTACACAAAGCTCCCCTGTCCACGGGGTTTTTCAGGCAAGAATACTGCAGTGGGTTGCCATTTCCTACTCCAGGGGATCTTCCTGACCCAGGGACTGAACCCCCGTCTCCTGTGTCTCCCCCACTGGCAGGCAGATTCGTTACCATTGAACCACATGGGAAGCCCCTTTTGACCATTGTCTACATATTAATTTTCTGGAAGAAGACAATTAGCCGCCAATATTTTCTTCCAGCAAAATCACTGGCACCAGCCTCTACCCTAGAATGAGGACTGATCTTCAAAGTATGATGCTATCATTACCACAGACCACTTTGAACTCCTTTGGCAACTGCTCTTAGTGCCAACGGGATGAGAAAGACAACTTGTCACTTAAGAGTTGCTTTTTTTTTTTTTTTTTTTTTTAAGGTGCACAGCCTGGCTTGGTCTCTTTATTCATCCCAAGAATGACTGGCTGTTTTCAAAAGTAAAATGTGCTTTTTCAGAGGAACAATGGTCACTATGGAGAATATTCAAACTTTGTCAGAGGAATGGAAAGTGGTTCCAGAAAAGAAATCACATATTAGTTTTTGGCCGTGACAGTGTGTTTGGCACAGAGGTTTAGCCTCCCCGGTCGACTGCTTTGAAGGGGCAAAGTTCACGTGGAAGCATACCTTCTAGTACATTTGTTAAAATAAAATCAGCCTCATTACCTAATAATCTAAATGACTTTGGGAGGAACTTCTGAGTCGCCTATTTCCTCCTCCTTGTTACTGTTCAATTCGTGCGGACTTTGTGGAAATTCTGATTTCATGACCCATCACTGCTGCATTAAAATATGCTTTCTGATGTCATGTTCTGAAATAAACTAAGTTGTTTGCAACAACTACCTACACACAAATTAGAAAATTATATGACAAGGAGTTCAATACAGCCTGCAGCAGGGACCCAGGTTATTACTGGAAGTCGCCATCGGCATGGTTTCTGGTTTCACAGTAAAAGAAGACGACTTGAAAGTACTCAGTGGTTTTGATGCTGTTCTGAAATGAAAACATTCAGTGAGTGCATAGCACTGGGTTGTCATTAATGTCAGCCATGCGAAAACACTGTCTCCATGAACACAACAGTCACTCCCCATCCAGACCATGACTTTCCACTCTCTGGTATTTTGGACATTGTGCTGGTACTTTTCCAAAAGAGAATCTTTGGGCAATCCAGTCTAGGTACTCGAACAATATAACACTCTTCAGTGAACAGGTGGCCTGAATTTGCTGAAGTTACTCAACAATTTCCAAGAGAGAACATGTTCCTTTCTGAGAAATACTGCGAGTGAGTGATGAAATCCTCAAACTTTGAAAGGCAAGAAGTATAAATACTACATTTAAAGGTGCACAGGATGGGGATTCCTTGTCTGCCCAGTGGTTAGGACTCCATGCTTCCACTGTAAGGGGCACAGATTCGATCCCCAGTTGGGGAAATAAGATCCCACAAGCTGTGCAGTGCACCAAAAAAAAAAAAAAAAAAAAAAAAAAGAAGGTATATAGGGTTGGTTCAAAATAATTTAGTGGATAAAAATCAGATTTTATCAAATACCAGGATATCAGAGTAGCTTTACATTGTTCCCATTGAACTTCTTAGTAAATACGGTTGCACAGTCTTATTGATCATAGCAGAAAACTCTGGCATTCTTGATATCATTGATGATGTATCGTATCTTTTATGTACAGTGTCTGTTGCCTGACTATATTGAAAATAAGCAACAAAACATGATACTTCATCTCAAAGTTATGAGGAATGAGGAATTAAGCATGTTGTATGCTGCTGCTGCTAAGTCACGTCAGTCGTGTCCAACTCTGTGCGAGCCCGTAGATGGCAGCCCACCAGGCTCCACCGTCCCTGGGATTCTCCAGGCAAGAACACTGGAGTGGGTTGCCATTAGTACATTAAAAAACAGTTGCCATCTTTTTTTTTTTTTTTTGCTCTGTGCAATCAAGTTGGGCACAAGAGAGAAGAAACTAAACTTATTTTCTGAGATTTGAGAGTGTTAGGAAGTGGTATTTGCTATCATATCATCAGTGTATTTTGCTTTTGTTATTCCCACCCCTCCATGCATTGCCCATGAATTAATTTAAGAAACAAGGAAGGCATAATGGAACAGGCAAAACTTATAATCTACGTATCAATAGTTTCTTCCTTTAGTGCTCACCAAAAAGATATAAAAAATTGTTTTGGGCTATAGAATCATATCTGGAAAATATCAATAGATGTGTTATCAGTTATCAATCCTCTTCATCTAGACATTAAGGAGATTAAAGTTACTGTAGGCATATAATAAACTTTCACTGGAAAAGAATCTTTCTTGACATCATTTGTTTTCCTTAAGGATGGTCAGAAAAAAGATGTAAATGGAGGTATATATTGTCATGTAAATGGTGACTCTCAAAAGAGATGAAGGAATCTAACTAGCACTGTCTTCATTTGGAAACAATAACAGTTCAATGGCTGAATTCACACCTTAATATTATACCAAACACAGGCTTATAAAAATAAGTTTTCAGTTGTGTGAAATCATTACCACACTTACAGAAAACAAGAGGAGCACTGTGCAGAACCACAATGGTTTTGCTGCTCTTTCTGCTAATTTAGTTTGTGCAAAAGATGTGCTGTGTGGACACTTATTCTATATCACTCCAAACCAACACCTTTAGAAGCCGATAAGACAGCTATGAATCAAGCCGCATCTTTTCATCTTTCAGGTTTCTACAAGATGTCTCAGGGTTCCATAGTGATATCGACTGAGTGACAACGATAGCTACACAAGGCATGTGCAAACATTAACACATCCGTGCAGAATAGATCGGTGCACATTTATCTTTAGCCTTTGGACATTACTGCTAAGAGTGATTCAGTGCCCTTGCTGCTTGCCTTGATAATCTCATATCTTTTAAGCAAAAGGAAACAAATACTGCATAAGAGCCTTACCACACTGACCTCAATGTGGAGTAAAATGACAGATACCAAGGAAGTAGAAGCCAGGCATTTACACAAGTGATTCTGATGGTTTGGCTCCTTCTGGTCTCTGCTCAGTTCCTACATCTATCTTGGTCAGCAGATGTGACAGACTTAATTAAAACCTGCTATTTCTAAGGTTTAAGACATTAAAGATGGTTTGGGTGTATGAAAAGTCATCTCTGTTCTCATTTCGTTAACAGTCTCCCTAAGAGGCCATCATACTAACTGTTCCATACTAACGTTTCCTTCCTCTGGAAGGAAAGTTAGAAAATCTTGAATAATTTCTCTTACTGCCCCTGTAATGACACCTCATCAGCAACCTTCCTTGTCTGAAACTCTTTCTCTGGGTTAGACAATAAAAGTATGATTCTCCTCTTGTGAATCGTAGTTTTTGTTTTGTTTAGTGTGCTCTAAGGAATTAAATTTAACCTTTCAGACAGAATTCCAGGCCTGTAAAGACCTCTGAGATCACCCAATCACACCCCTGACATTTTAGCCAAGACATCTTGGGCTCAGAGAGGTACAGTGACTGTCCCAGGACTCCCAAGTTGGTGGGAGACACAGGAGAGAGTTGCTGCCCACATCTTCTCGGTCTCCAGCCATCCTTCCCCGCAGGTTGACCCTTACCTCCTCATTGCACAGATGAAAAAACAGAAGCAGTATCAACAGAAATCACTCACTTGGGAGGAGTGAGCAGAGGTTAATTTATCAGAGTGGCTAGTGGAGGTCTTGGCAGCCACAGTGGGCCTGACCTTGATGATATGAAACACAGGACAGTTCATGGTTCACGGTGGTGGTGGAAGGGAGATACAGAGCGCTTTGGAATCACAGGCACAACAGCAGGCAGCTGGGGGTAGAGAGAGTTATCAAGGGGGAGAAGGTCCTGGCAGGTTGAAAAAAATTATGGTGTTACCAAAGAGGAAAATTATATGGAAAGAAAACTGCTCACTGGACATTTTCTCCCAGTCTCAGTCCTGGCCACCATGCACTGCAGATGTACCTCCTGATGCTGCTGCTAAGTTGCTTCAGTTGTTTCCGACTCTGTGCGGCCCCAGAGATGGCAGCCCACCAGGCTCCCCTGTCCCTGGGATTCTCCAGGCAAGAACACTGGAGTGGGTTGCCATTTCCTTCTCCAATGCATGAAAGTGAAAAGTGAAAGTGAAGCCGCTCAGTCGCGTCCAACTTTTAGCGGCCCCATGGACCATAGCCCACCAAGCTCCTCCATCCATGGGATTTTCCAGGCAAGAGTACTGGAGTGCGGTGCCATTGCCTTCTCTGGTAGACGTACCTAGAGATACAGAAACTTGACTCGCTTTACCACTCCCTGGAAGGCTAGGTAATTATTAGCTGTCTCCACTCTCCACACGTTGAGAATGAAAGGTATACAGAACAGGGACCAGTCTTTCCTCCTCATCCAGCATCCCCAGTGCCTAGGTTCATGCATGACACACACAGGAATGAACGATTAGAGAATTTCATCGCCTGCTTCTAGAGGCGATGAAAGGGTTGTTAAAGCTATCCTAGATAGTTCTAGGCATTTCCTTCATGGAAACCATGAAGAGAACCAAAATCAATGAAAAAATTCCTAATTTATCATAAAAACAAACATAAATCACTTGGGGAAAGCAAGTGATTCTTTTCTGAACTACATTTACTATATTTGCCACCCAAAGTTGTCAAAGGAACTTACAGGATTAAAAAAAAAAAAAAAAAAAGCCAGGGTTAGGGGTGGGGAGGCAAGGAGGACTCTAAGGATGAGATCTGAAGTAATACTCTTCTAACATCGTGGGCTGGTTCACAGGTGGTCAGCACATGGATGGCCTGTGTGGGCTGTCAGACAGCAATAAGTAGCTTTAGAGTTAGAAATCTGGACGCAAAAGCTGAGCAGGCTGCTTACTAACTCAGTGAGCACAGACAAGTTATTTACCCTTCCATCCTCCATTGTGTAATTTGTACCTCAGAGGTCGTAGTAATGACTTCACAAGGTTGTTAGAAGGCTCAATCTAAGAAGATATATAAATGACTGTCTCAATGCCTGGTACAAACTGGTAGCCCTATTACTATTATTACATGAGCTATTGGTCTTTTTATCTGATCTCAGCTAATACTCAATAATCAAAGTCAATCTCCATCTGCTTTTCTGAATCAGGCGTTACTGCATTATGCTGAGATTACTATAAGGTTAAGGCGGCAAGTGGGTTTCAGCTCATTTTCCCAAGTCAGATGGATTTCTAGTGGATGCTTAGGATGTTGGTTGTGATGAACTGTGCTCTGGTTGATTGTGATGTCTGCCAAAGGTATGGGGCCAGGCTCATTGGTGCTAATATTAGAAGTGGTAAACCTCTTCTAGTGTCACAGAGTAACAGCTACATTAATATTATATAACAAAGCATTAAGAAACAGAAAGAAGGGGTTAAGAGTCAGGTGGTCTGGGTTCTAATTTTAGCTCTGTAACTAACTAGGTAAAATGATTTTATTCCAGTCATTGCTTCTCCATGAAATCACTTTCTATTCAAATTCTGTGATTTGCCAATCTTGATTTTTAAAATGCAGGCAAAAAAAATACATAAGGCAGGGAGGGCCTGGCCTCCAGGAAGTCCTTGATGGTTATCTGTTGAGATCATTTGAACAAAAAATAAAAGCCCAAGTTTGTCACACAGAAGTGTAACAGTTAAGTATTTTCTGTCCTCATTCAAAAAGTTTGACTCTTCCTACCAATGATGAATAAATTTGAAAGGAGAAAAAAATTACCATATTTTTGGCACTAAAAAAAAGAAAATCAGCTGGTGCTTAGGGATGCTCTAAGAAAGACAAGGCTGTTGAGAATATGGCAGCTCTTTAATAACCAAGGCACCATTTAAAAATAGCTGAAATTAATTACAGAGCTAATGACCCATTGAAAGGCCGATTTAAATACCAAAGGCAGCACTGAACAATCATGGAAAATATGGTTTAAAAGGGTTTTAGAGAGCAGAAACCAGGAATGGCAATTGAAACAAAAACCACATTATCCAAGGACACTAGTTACTTTGGTGAGAAACATTCAGGATGTGAACATCTCAGGGGAGTTTTCAGACTGGGTAAGAGAAGCCACTGGGATCAAGAGAAAGACAAGCAGATGCCACAGTCACCTGGTTGGAAAAGAAAGGCCTCTATTGAGCATTCACTCTTAACAAACAGCTCCCTCCATCACCTAGACTTTTCCCCATCCCCATCCCAGCCCAATCCCTGATATCCCTACCCATCTTTACAGTGCAATAGGATAAAATGAAAATTTCCACAGAGAGGAAAACAGATATTTTAATAAGTCTCTGTGGCTATTCTAGAGCTGTATTATGTCTGTGAGTTTCCTGAGTCTCGGTCCTCTGTGCCTTGCATCCACACCACCATCAGCCAAAGAAGAGGTGATAATCTTCTTCGGTGTGCCCTACTTGCCAGGCAGAAGTGACACCACTGCACTTTTGTAGCTTCTCTCTGTACCAAAATGGCCTTTCTGCATGTCAGTACCCTGGGAGCACACCGGGTGGCCAGAGCTGGAAGAGTTTCATTGCTTCATTCATGCCCATTTATTAAGTACATTACTCCTACTCCTATTTACTGCAGCCCAGACGTGCCTTGCAGTTGCCTTGCTGAGTTAAAAGTGCAATGGAATCAAAAGGTTCCAAAGCCCTTGAGATCTCAAGGTGGCGAGGTGGGGGTAGTGGTGAGGCACTCTTGACGTATATTGGTTTCAAGGAGCAAATATAAATTTTAGTATAAATTGCTGCTCACAATAACGCTTTTAAACCCACAATTATTTATACTGTACTACTCAAGGAACCCTATAATTATTCTGAAAGCGCTTGCCAACGTCTGCCCTGTTTCATAATTGCCAGCACAGCCTTGTTGAAAAGAATGAGTGGCTATGTTTAAATTCTGTTTGGTATTAGGTTCTTGTTTGAAACGAGAAATGATTGCACGATGGATGTTATGATCTTCAAGCAGAATGGGGCCAATAAAGGGAAAAAGAATTGTGTTCACAGGTGGTAAGAGACGGAAGACCAGAGAACACTCATATCACTTGACATTTTCTTCTACTGCTTTTCTAAGAAAGACTGTCATCCATTGAGCAAAATGACTCTGAAGAAACACAATGTTCAAGCAGTAGTTACTTGAAAGAAAAATGATAAACCCTCTTTTCCATCTTCCCCTCTCCTACCTGTCCAGAGAACATCTTCCCACTTCCGGCCTTCTTTCAGTGAATCTGGGTAGTGACTGTGGAACCACAGCTTACACATCTTGAAACACCCATCTGTAGGTCACCTGACTTTGTTGACCTATTTTCTGCTATTTCTTTCTGTTACACAAATCTCCCCCACTTGAAACAGGAGCTTGTCTACGTTCCCAAGAAGCACAGATGACAGGAGGGTTTCCCATTAACCATAATGGATGCTTTTAGAGCATCTGGCATCTCAGATGAGTATTTAGGGGAAAAAAATTGGATACCTCTTGGGTGCTTCTCATCTTTTTTTCATGCTCTCTCTCCTTCAGACCCATCCAATTGTTTGTGGGTGGCGGGGTGGGTGGGTGGTGCTCTGCATTCCGTGTGTGTGTGTGTGTGTGTGTGTGCACGCTAAGTCGATTTAGTTGTGCCCAACTCTTTGCAGCCCTATGGACTGTTGTCCATCAGGTTCCTTGGTCAATGGGATTCTCCAGGCAAGAATACTGTAGTGGGTTACCATGTCCTCCTCCAGGGGATCGTCCCAACCCAGGGGTTGAACCCACATCTCTTACATCTCCTTCACTGGCAGGCAGGTTCTTTACCACTAGTGCCACCTACATTCCCTGCTGAGTCACTTCAGTCGTGTCCGACTCTGTGCCACCCCATAGATGGCAGCCCACCAGGCTCTGCCGTCCCTGGGATTCTCCAGGTAAGACTACTGGAGTGGGTTGCCATTGCCTTCTCAACTCCAGATGAAATCTATCCTCAAAGCTGAAGGTGTTCTCTCAGTCTGTTCCATCCTCAACGTGGTGCTATGTAATGACTAAAGGGGTGGGATGGGGGTGGGAGGGAGGCTCAAGAGAGAAGGGATTTATGTATACATGTGACTGATCTACTTTGTTTCACAGCAGAAACTAACACAACACTGTACAGCAACTATACTAAACAGACAAACAAAACTGAAGGTGCTGTGGATAGTTTTATAAATAGGAACAAGGAGAAAAAAATCTGGCCTAAGTGACAACTTCTGATTTTAAACCAGTGATCCTTACCTTATCCCATGCCCCTTCTCTTTCACAAGCTCAGCATAGAAACATAGAGAACTAAGGTAGTTATCTGAAAACAAGGTTTGTAAAACTCACCAAAATATTTTAGGGAAACTTTTTCCTACTCTGAAGATCCAGGCTACCTCCCTAGTTCTGTTTATTCTGTAGGTGAAAAGAGTACCATTGACTACTCCTCACACTCTGAGAAGGTAGGGCAGGTGAAAGTGCTGCAGGCCGGTCGAAGTCAGCAGCCACGAATCCACTGGCCACTCACAGAGGTCCTCTACACCTGGGACTTCATGCTTTCCCTTTGCTAGCCATCATTCCAGGTTCTACTGGAGACTCCATGTTTGATCCAAACTGTACTTCCTCCAAAAAGCCTTCTAAAATGAAGAAACCTTGCACATAAAACAGATGTTTCCCTCCACCATTCATGGATCCAGTGTGAACTTCCTTATCTTCCTTTTATAAATATGTTACCTTCCCATCTTCCCTCCAGAAACATTTGTATGTCCACACTAATTCAAAGATAAATGACAAGGAACGGATTTACTGGAGCATGTATTTCCTGCCTTTTTTTTTTTTTTAAAGTAAGAAGTGGATCTATTTAGAGAGAATCACACCCCACAGACAGTGTGTGGGCCATCACAGAAGACAAGAGGCCCTGAAATATGGTGTGGTTAGCTTTTATGGACTAGGTAATTTCACAGGCTAACAAATGGGAGGATTATTTCAACTATTTTGGAGAAGGAGTAGACATTTTCAGGAATTGGGCCACTGCCCACTTTTCCTTTTATGGTTGGCTTCAGAACTGTCATGGTGCTGGTGAGTGTGTCACTCAGCCTATGCTAAGGTATTACAATGAGTGTATAATGAAGCTCAAGGTCTACTGGAAATTGAATCTTCTGTCATCTTAGACCTAGTTGGTTCTAACCAGTTTTTGTCATGTTGAAACATCCATTTCTGCAACATCTCCCAATGTCTGAACATCCCCAAATGCTTGAACAGCAATAAATACCCCACAGGACCCCTTTAAACAGTCAACTCCAACTTTTAGATTTTATTTTCTTGGGCTCCAAAATCACTGCAGATCGTGACTGCAGCCATAAATTAAAAGATGTTTGCTCCTTGGAAGAAAAGCCATGACAAACCTGGACAGCATATTAAAAAGCAGAGATATTAGTTTACCGACAAAGGTCCATATATATTTTCCAATAGTCATGTATGGATGTGAGAGTTGGACTATAAAGAAAGCTGAGTGCCAAAGAATTGATGCTTTTGAACTGTGGTATTGGAGAAGACTCTTGAGAATCCCTTGGACTGCAAGGAGATTCAACCAGTCTATCCTAAAGGAAATCAGTCCTGAATATTCATTGGAAGGACTGATGCTGAAGCTGAAACTCCAATACTTTGGCCACCTGATGTGAAGAACTGACTCATTTGAAAAGACCCTGATGCTGGGAAAGATTGAAGGTGGGAGGAGAAGGGGACAACAGAGGATGAGATGGATGGATGGCATCATCAACTCGATAGATACAAGTTTGAGTAAACTCCGGGAGTTGGTGATGGATAGGGAGGCCTGGCGTGCTGCAGTCCATGGGATCACAGAGTCGGACACGACTGACCGACTGAACTGAACTGAATTTTCTGATTTAATTCCACTGTCACGGGATGTCCTTTCTCCTTTTGTACTAATGAAATTCCTCCTCCTTCTTGCTGGCGGGAAATTTTTTCTGCTACTTGTATTCTTTCTGGCCAGTACTCTGATTCTGTGAAGGCTAAACTTCAAGCTGTTGTGGAAGAATCTGCCTTATTCCTCTACAGTCATACCTAAAATTAACCCACTTCCTTAAGTAAGATCTAAATTGCACACAACAGTTATGGTTACCTGGGAACTAGAGAGTGGGGCTTTTTGGCCCTAGAAAAGGATGTGTAAGATGTGGTTTGGCCTTCATTTGGAAGCAACAAACATCACAGAGGTCGTGGTTACATGACAGGAAGGGCCAGGATGGTGAACACTGTGTTTTGGCTAAGTTACTTTGTACTATTATGTAATGAAGTACAAGCTCAGCCTTGCTTAAGTTTAAATAACCAGAATCAACTGTTACAAGCTCTGGGATGGGAGGATAAACACAGGAAATTCTGTCCTCCATCCTCCCATGTGTCAAGCCTACCATTCATTGGGAACATATTCCTTTGGGCTATGGAGAAACATCTTACAAATCGGAAACAAACAGAAGTCATTTTCTATATAGTTCTAAGGATGCAATGAAGTAAATTCTCCTAATTGCCGAAAACTCTGTGAACATTATGTATTTTAGAGCATCACCAGAGCAAACAGCAATGACTCTCAGCTGATTAGGACCTTACTAATAGTTGGAGTTTTATCCAAGCAAGCACATAAAAACAAAGGGGGCAGTTATTCTAAGTCTTTGTTATGAAATATTTCTAAAATCATGATATATGTCTCTTCTTCTTTGAATATTTAGAATATAATTTGCTCTTTCCTGATGATGAAGTATCATTACAAAACTTATTTTCAAATTTATTAGAAACTTTTCAAAACAGTACAAAATTATATGCTGTAATATTAAGACCATTTATGTGACATTTTGCCCCAAAGCTAAATGCCTTAGTCTCTTGTCCCTTTTATAGTTTTTCCCTCTTTACCAGTTTTTTTTTCTTCCATCCATAGACATATGCTACGTGTTATGAGGCCCTCCTTCTACTTATAATTAATATTTCCTCTTAGAATTAGCTGTGTGCTTGGAACCCTACCAGATAATCAAACTTGTCAGAGGACTCATATAAAAACCAGTTATAAATAGGATGTATTGGGTCTACAGGGATTTCCTCTGAGTCAAGCTCATGAGCTGTCATGCTTGAACTTTGGGACTCTGTTTTGGCAACCAAAAGGCCTGTTTGCTTACTGCCTAAGTCCTCAGATGGTTCCTGATAGATGAGGCTGCAAAAGGACAGATTTATCATAGGCGAAGTACTGCTATAGCAGGAAGGCAAACAAAGTTATTGTAAAACCATGTTCTACAAGCTACCCAGAGAAAGTGTGTGCAGAGAATATAACTATCACCTTCTGTTACTGGTATTAGGGCCTGATAATTATAGAAAGATCATTCAGTTTGTAAAAGTTTTTCAGACACTTCTCAATGCCTTCAAGTAGATATGTTTTAAGGAACAGCAAACTGATTTGATATTACCTTAGCAAGATGAATTTTATGCTCTCCCCAAATATTCCAAGCCAAATATATAGACTTCATAAATTCTGGCTATGGTCTTTTTTCCTTTGTTATAGATAGCATCACTGACTCAATGGACATGAATCTGAGCAAACTCCAGGAGATAATGAAGGACAGGGGAGCCTGGCATGTTGCTGTCCATGGGTGGCAAAGACTCAGACACAACTTACTGACTGAACAATAACAACAACATAGTCAAAAGCTACTATTGTTGATATTTTTAAAGGGCTCACTGAAATTATGACAGGAAGTCTATGAATGATTTGAATGTGTGGTTTGATTTCATTTTGAACCATATCAACCAATCATGTGTCATTCATACACAGCAAAGCAAGAAGTTTATCAGAAGCAAGTCTTTATGTTTCCTATGAGACTATATTAAATTTAAATCTCTCTAGAGAATCTGACTCACTTCTGAAGGAGATTTAGGTTGAAAATGATTATGCTGTTCAGTTGCTCAGTCAAGTCCAACTCTTTGCGACCCCAAGAACTACAGCACGATAGGCTTCCCTGTCCTTCACTATCTCCTGGAGTCTGCTCAAAATCATGTCCATTGAGTTGATGATCATTCATTCCCTGTCGCCCCCTTCCCCTCTGTTAAAATCTACATAACTTAAAAACACAGAGTAACAGGAGTACTTAAAAAACTTTTTCTTTTCTTTGGGTTTCTTTTTGTTTTCAAGAGTGCTTTCTGAAACAATCAAAAATCATGCGCTCTAACTAGGGTCAAGTTGCCCCAGTCACACCCTTAATATTTTATGAACACAGAAACTGAGCTGCCATTCCATTTTTTAAATGTTTATGCTTAATAACTGTATTCAAGTAGTTATCTTCCCTCTAATGTGGCTGCTTGGGCAATCTGTGGATTTGCCCTTAGCAGCAGCTGCTAATATTTAACTGTAATTTTAGACTAAATCTTTTTTCCTATTTAAAATTTACACAGGCTTACTGAACAGAATTTAGAAAATAAAGTATAAAAAAATGTTTTCACAGTCTTCACTCCTAGAGATAATCAAGGTTTTAAACATGTGTATGCTTTTATGCATATATCTTCACATATACATTGTGATGGTAATATTTTAACATATGAGTGCTCCCATACACACAATTTTAATTTGAACTTTTTGAATATTAGAAAACACAAATATTTATAAACAATTGACACAATTGCAATTGTGATAATAAGTGATAAAGAAAATTTTAAACTCTTTAACTTTGAAATGAATACAATAATTTCACACAGTGTTGTCGAACCAGGAAAACTTAAGGAAGATGCTTTAACCATAAGATGGTTCCTGAGGATTTGGACTTCCTTCCATAGATTCCAAAGTGTAAAATACCAAAGCATTTTTTTTAAAGGGTCAAGTGAAACAGAAGGAAAGTAAATATAAATCCAAAACTATATCCATAGAAGCTGAAATTCTCCCAAAATGAACACAGAGCTAGTCTACCAAAGCAAATCCAAAATGAGGCAAGTATTCAAATATTCAGACAAAATTCCATTACTGAAAAAACCACAATACTTGCTAAACACCTACTATGTGCAAGATGCCCACTATGCAGATATCAGGTGTGCCAGACAATTTCCCAGCCCTTTTTGCTTCTCTGCCTAAATGGATACGCCCACCATTTTCCATGTGGGATTACACTCCCTGTATTTTGGCTTAACTGCACATTTATTCTAATGGACAGAAGACATTAAACAGGCTTTGATTTAGAAGGTATCTCATTTCACTTCAAAATAAAGTCTGCTTTCTGTGGTGACCTAAATGGGAAGGAAATCTAAAAAAGATGGGATATTGGAGAAGGCAATGGCACCCCACTCCAGTACTCTTGCCTGGAAAATCCCATGGATGGAGCAGCCTGGAAGGCTGCAGTCCATGGAGTCACTAGGAGTCAGACACGACTGAGCGACTTCACTTTCACTTTTCACTTTCATGCACTGGAGAAGGAAATGGCAACCCACTCCAGTGTTCTTGCCTGGAGAATCCCAGGGACGGGGAGCCTGATGGGCTGCCGTCTATGGGGTCGCACAGAGTTGGACACGACTGAAGCGCCTTAGCAGTAGCATAGCTGATTTACTTTGCTGCACAGCAGAAACTAACACCACATTGTAAAGCAACTATATTTCATTAAAAAAAATGAAATCTACCTTGTGAGTTTGATAGGAAAGTTTCATGAGATTTCCTTTTAGCCCCTGTGTATATTTTCCATCTATGGTAGTGCTGAAGATCACAGGATTTCTGTTTTGCCACTTATATAAATAGATCTTAGGAAAATTTCCTTAAGCTTCGATTTATTCATGTGTAGCATGGGGATCCTTTTTCTTTTTTTTTTTGACAACACCTTTAATTCATGCTTTTCAAAGAATGATGCAGATGAAAAGTATTACCAATATTCAAGGTTTTTCTTAAAAATTCTTTGTAAATACAAATAGCACATCATAAAGAGAGTTTCTTAATTGATATTTTCATACTTTTTTTTTCTCTTTACCATATCCCATAGCCTAGGGGAAAATGTAGAAAAAGTGGAAAAGTAAAAAAGAAAAACGAAGAAATCAAGAGGGATATAGCCTGCAGAGCTTTTTTTTTTTTTTTTAAGTTTTAAACATTTGACTTTTAGGGGTCTTACCACTCCCTTCATTTCATGGTGTTCTAAAAATAAAATGAGATAGTACAGTGCTTATGAGACAAAGGACTCTGAGTAAATGTAGGAAACTGGCTTTCCAGAAGTTCAAATCATGGCTTTTCCTGTATAGCGACATCACAGACATTGCTTATCAGAGAATGTGGGTTTTAATTCACTGTGGTTCACTCTGAGCTGTCACTAGGAAATTGGTTCCAATACGGTGGATACACACACTGGTAAAGTGAAAGTGTTAGTTGTGCAGTTGTGTCCCACTCTTTGAGACCCCCAGCCCCCATGGACTGTAGCCCGCCAAGCTCCTCTGTCCATGGGATTTCATAGGCAAGAATACTGGAATGGACAGCCATTCTCTTCTCCAGGGGATCTTCCCAACCCAGGGATTGAACTCAGGTGTCCTGCATTGCAGGCAGATTCTTTACCATCTGAGCCACCAGAGAAGCCACATACACATTTATAACAGTGGCCTATATATTTATTCAACAGGGATCATGGCCCTCAGGATTGCGTGAAACGCTCTCATGGTATTTCATGGCCTTGGATCCAGCCTTCACTTGTCTTCTCATGTGCAACCCCCAACCAGCCTTCTAACATAAGCCTGCTTGTCACCACACACTTCATTCCTTTAGCCTGTGAATTATGTGTCCAGACAATGACTCTGACTGTTGAGAAATGTGTATGCTTACAATCAGTTCACAGCATGGCTATGGAGACATGGTTGAGGGGCTTATTAGGGGTGAGACACCCAAATGCAAATCCCAGTTCACAAATCCCTTGCACCGTATGGCCTCATGCGAGTCACTCTGACCTCTCCAATCCTCAGCTCCCTTCATCTGTAAGAGGGAAGTAACCACAGTTCCTACATAGGGAACTATTAAAAGTGGAATGTAACAGGCATGTGGACTACTAAGGCCAGGGCCTGGAAGAGAGAAAAGATGTAATAAATGACAGCTTGTGTTGTTACTGTCGCTGACTTTATCCTAAGATAGTATCACAGCTGGCCCTCCAACTAGGATCTTCTTCCGGAGCTGGTTTTTAACTTGCAGGGGTGATAACTTGCAGAGAAGCCTCCACACTCTCTTATCCAGTTTCTTTCACTTCCACTTAGGAGAGAGCTTGCTAGGGTTAGGAGTACAATGGAGGCCTGCAAACAAATTACCTTCTTGTGTTTGAAGTCTCCTGGGCTGTCATAAATCTGATCTTTTGGTGTCATTAGGACAATCCTCTAACCATGAAAGATAGGGGCCCACAGGAGCAAGTTATCTTCCACTTGCTGAACTTTCAACAGATGTACTGTTCAAATATATGTGGGAGAATGGGAACCAGAGAGGATTCTAGATTAAATAGTTTTCTCAAAGTAAAATAATGACTACTCTCAGGAACTTATAGCAGAGCCTACAAATACTGATATTTAAATCACTCAATACACGAATGACACCTGAGTTAAAATCCTACAACCAGGGCAATAATAGCATCATTATACATTTTTGTTTAAGTCTTTGGGGCTTTTAATTTCAGTGCCACAACCAATTGCTTACAGACTGCTATGGGCAAGCAGCGTCCTCACCGTGAGCTCAGTGAATATTATCTATTGTGTTCTACCAATATCTTAGCAAAGAGACCAAATGTTCCCAGAAACCTTAGTCTCTGCATTCATCCACCAGGGCTCTGAAGAACACTGTCTTCTTCCCATGTGGACTGATTTCAAGAGGTAATAGAGGTTGCACAGAGGACACTACAATCAAAGTTAGATAAAACTGGTGGATTCCCAAGAATTCTTCCATGAAGGTAAATTCCACAGAAAAGACACTGATCTTTTTCTTTTTTTTTCTTTTTAAAGGAGCTGTTTCTTATAACCAGAAGCTCAAGAACTGTTGCTATTCAAACAGGATTGGTTTCAGACAGCGGTAGAAGTGGCAAAAATAATTTTCCAAATGTGACTCACAGTGTGCATGCTATATGCAAATCTATTTTTATGTATTCATTAGGCATTCGGAATACCTCACTGCTGAATAATGAAATATACTGCATTTGTCCAATATCTTCCCATTTGTACCATATTTATATTTAGCCTTGAGCCTGAGCCTATGTTATTCAACAAACAACTCTGTCTCCTTCATAATGGATTTTCTCCAAATGAATCTGTTTCATGTTAAAATTAATAATAAAGGTAGTTTTTTAAAGTGATAGGCAGCAGGCAACATCAACTTCTGAAAGCACAACCAAATGGGGATGACTTAATTATTAGCTATGTCATTTACACCGAACCAGGATTGTAATGAAACTCAACTTGGCTCAACGCATATACCTATTATTGCTGTTTTTAATCAAAAATTTGCTAATTGTGATGTGACCTGAATTGAGAAAGTCAACACATCCCTTTGAACAACCACTCAAACACTTAAAGAAAATAAACTGTCCTTGAATTCAGGCCAGGTATTTGATCTATTTATAAATACCACTTGCCTTCTGGCTTGAAAACAGAAGTTGAGACTGATATAAGTTTCTTGCCCACCTATCCCCTTGATGTTGGTAAACTGTCAAGTAAGCATTCGGGAAATATAATGCAAAGTTAATAACAGAGGTCTATAATTAACATATGCTCCTATATGCACTCTAAAAATAGGGTACCAAGGAAAGTCTTCTTATTAGGCAATATGATCAAGAATTAATTGGTTAATGTCTATATAGCCCAACTATATATAAATAAACTGTATGATTATTATAATTATGAAGAGTACAGTTCAAAATCCACTTCAAGTTCAAAGAATAGTAATTTATATGTCTAAGTATAGACGCAAATACTTAACTATGTAAAAACACTATTTTAATGCTATTTCAAGTGTTTAATAAGTATTAGTCATCTCTGAAGTTTTATTTTTTTTTCTCTTAATAAAAGGTCTTAGATGATGCAAAAATTTCACAATTCCCTTACTGCCATTAATAACATTATATGAATGTTATTTTAATTTGGGAGGAAAGCTGGTCATAGGAAGGGATGAGAGAAAGTTTGCCAGTTTGACAGAAACTGCTGTATTACTCACAATGTGTACTGGTGGATGGTTAAGGGGAAGGTGATTTAAATTTACTGAAAGCTAAGTTTACATGCAGGAGAGAACAATAAGTAAAGTTGGGTTCCTAGTCTCCAAGTCTTATATATTTCTTGAAATGGAGAGATGACTAGATGAATACATGGTAAGTTGTAAATATCATAACATAAAACACCAAACCAGATTTTTTTTTGAGAGAATTCAGGAAGATTCTTTGTCACTTGATCTGGGCAATGAGTAATGAATATCACAGTTCAACAGACAACGAAAGTTGAGATGGGAGTGAGGGAAAATGCCAGGTTGAGGTCCCCACATATGCATGTGTGGTGTGTTCTAAGAAAGGGTGGAGAGAAGCTAATGTCTGGAAGCTAGGTAGCCAGGTTGGCGAGTCCTAATCTTAAGGGGGCTTGAACACTTTGCAAAAGAATGTGAACTAATTTTCTAAGTCACTGAGAGTTTTCAAATGGAGCGAGTGGGCAGCCTCTTCAGATCCATGTATTAGAAGAGATTTTTGTCTCATCTGCTCTATGTTCAACGGCATAAAGTTGATGAGTTTTAAAATTTGTTTTTAAAAGTTAATAGCCAGGGAATTTCAACAAAGGCCCAGGTCTCCAGTTTTTCTTGAAAAAAGCAAAAGATCTGGTGATGGTGGACCAGTTATTCTAAATGGTGACAGGTGGTCAGAGCCAGGGGAGGTGGCTTTCTCCAGATGGCACATGTGCTATCCAGTGGCCCAGGCTCCTCTTCTCTCTGCCACCCTCATATCACCTGCCCAGGGGCATTGAGCATTTGAGTCTGCGCCTTCCTTTTAGAGAGATGCCCTCTTTCAACAGTACATGTCTTTCTACCACGCAAACAGCATGAATTAACTTTAATGAATTAATTTACATTGATGATCTGAGTTCTTTGGGGCTCCTCCTGCCAGTGAGGTTTTCCATTTGTACCTTTATTTAAAAGGGAAGATAAATAAAATAAAATGTACTTGGGTTGAAAAGGCACATGTCATGTGTGAGGGGCCCACAGTGAACACAGGGTAAAGGACATGCTCTGTGGCAGGATTTCTCAACCTCAGCACTATTGACATTTAGGGCTGGATAATTATTTATTTTGGGAAGCTGCCCTGGACACTGTGGAATGTTTAGCAGCATCCCTGGCCTCCACCCACTGGATGCTAGTAGTACTCTCCAGTTGTGGTAATCAAATGAGTCTCCAGACATTGATAAATGTCCCCAAGGAGTTAGAATCACTCCCTGCTGAAAACTGTTGCTCTATAGGGAGAAGGGTTTCCAGGAAAATAGGCTCTGGATAGAGGAGTTGGGAAGATCTGGAGGAGGGTATGGCAACCCACTCCAGTATTCTTGCCTATAGAATCCCATGGACAGAGGAGCCTGGTGAGCTACAGTCCACAGGGTCGCTCAGCATCTGACACGATTGAAGCAACTCAGAACACACGCACAGAGTAGTGCTCTGCTGGAAAAGGGATAGGATGATGCCCTGTATCGCCTGCTGCTGCTTCTGCCTCTGTGCACCCTTCCATTCTGCAGAGATAAAGCTTGCCCCAACCACTGGGAGGCAGAACAGCCAGGCAGCCTCAGCGAGTGATGCCAGAATTGGCCCCTAAGGCCCCTCCTACCTGTGAGAACCTTCAAACATCTCCAGGAGGTGGTGCGGCAGCGAGGGCTCCTCTTTCTATGCTCTTTGTTACTGGGATAGTTGAGGGAAAGAAGACAGGAACTGACATGATTTACTCTCAAGACCCAAACCTCTCCATTCACATACCCTGGCCAAGTGTTAGAAAGCCTCTGAGGACAGAGGACGCCTCTTCACCCCAACAAGGCAGTGGCGAGTCCACACTGGGTGTGACCAGGGAGGGCAGAGCTTGCTGCGTTAACTCCTGGGAAAGCCAGGTACAATCTTGGAACACATTTGACCACTTCCAGGGCCTCTGCGTCTTCCAAATCTAAGGCCTCCAACACAGAGCTCACTTATCTGAGAGCATCCTTCATTTTTCTGGGAATATAAGTTTATCTTGCATCTAAGCCTTATCCTCCTATCAGCAACCTGTCAGGGTGATTTTGCATGCTTCCCCAGTATACATAAAAAAGAAGAGCTTCTTTTGCATGGTGAAGACTGGGCAACTTTGAGTGACAAAGCCAAAAAGTAGGTAAAAGTTGATGGGAGAGTTTTTATATTTTTCACATGGGTTTTCCAGGTGGTGCTACTGGCAGAGAACCTGTTTGCCAATGCAGGAGACATAAGGGATGAGGGTTCGATCCCTGGTTTGGAAAGAACCCTGGAGGAGGGCATGGCAACCCACTCCAGTATTCTTGCCTGGGAAATCCCATAGACAGAGGAGCCTGGCAGGCTGCGGTCCATAGAGTCACAAAGAGTCAGACACAACTTAAGTGACTTAGCATGCACACATGCGTGGATTTCAGGTTGGATTGGTTCTGAACTAAGAAAAAAAAATACTAAGATTATGACATTTCCTGGAGTATAAAATAGAGTGTAAAATAAGCTGATGATATGACTTACAAAATCAAATTTGGTTAGTGCTTTTCACACTTCCTTTTTTTGGCATATAGAATCTAATCTAATTTCTCTCTGGGGAGAGGTATTGTACAGAGAAAATTGGTTGAATTAAATTAATCAATGAAAGTGGCTTGCTCATTGTGCCCTCCTTCTCAAAAGAAACCAAAGGCTTCATATTTTACATAATTCAGGTCTTCCCTTTAGCAAATAGGGAGTAGATACTCAATATGGTTTAACTCATGACAATAAGGATTCTGGTCCTCATGATAATTTGGGGAGCGGTGATGGGTAAAAGTAAAAACTGGACAACAGCAAAGAAAAATGACAATTGGCCTTCTCATTCAGTAAATAATAAGTAAATGAAATCTCAGGCACCTCCGCAAACAGATATCGTGTTGATAGTAACGATAGTCCAAAAGGATGAGCCAGCTTGAACAGGAGGAGGATGAACAATACAGGGGTAACAGAGGGACAAGGACAAGGAGGGTTTTGAGTAAGTTAAACCTACTGGTGACAAAGAAGGGACAGAGAGCAGGGCTGGCCAGCTGAAGCATCCTTTTATGCACAAATCAATGGAAGCTATTCAATCCAATATGGTTTGATTTAGCAGATATTAACTGCAGCTAAAGTGATGCAAATACGTCAGCGAGTGGGGAGTAAGAGAAACAGGAGAAACCCACACTGGCTAGAAAGGAAGAGAACAGAGACTGACATTTAGAGACTAGATTAAAAGGATAGGAAAATGTAGAGGACAGTGAGACGATGTGAGCATGACATCCTTGGACAGAAGGGAGGTGAAGTGGACAGATCCAGTGATCCCCTTCCAAGAAGAGAGAGAAGATAACTGAGCCGGGACCACAGGTCACACAAATACAGCACAGGCACTCAGTAGGTATTTGTTGCATAACTAGACATGAAAAGTTCCTTCCTTTCTGAATCTGATGACAGCTTACGATTTTAAGCAATATCAAATTAACAAGTTTTTGCCCTTTGGAGATGATTTTAAAACATCTATCTATTTAGAGACATTTCTATGAGCCTCATCTTGTACCCCTGACGCCACTCCTGTCATAGATTCAATTAGGGGGTCATGCTACAGTCGCTGGAACACTGGACTGACAGGCAGGAGACCAGAGTTCCAAAATTGGCTTTGCTGTGAAGTGTATGAGGCTGGGCCAGCCACTTAACCTTTTCGAGTTTCTGTTTCCTCTGGAGTAACAGGAGCGGCCCAGATCAGATAACGCTCAGGACCCTCTTGTGATCCTGAGCATGCGATGATGTGCATTACCATGTTAATCACGTCTTTTGCTCTGTTTCGCTCCTGCCTCCTAAGCCCAGAGTTGAATGGCAGATAAAAGTCATCTTTTCCACTCTCCCCTCATTTTGCCTGCTCGTGGCTTGTCAACAGTATTTTATATAATCAATGCTGGAAATGTTTACCCATCTGTATTATCTGAGGGTTGTTATTTACTGTTCCTGCTATTATTTTTTTTCCCCCTTGGGGAGGAATTTCGATGTGCCCCTTGCCAGGAGACCACAGCAAACAATGAGGATAGATTTTCACAATACTCAGCAGGAAGGGACAGAGTTCTGCTGGCTTCTCTGACACAGTCTGAACTCATTGTGATGGTGTATTTGAAGCGGTTTCCTGTGTTTTTCTGTGTTTTAAAAAAACTAAATGAAAGCCAAGGGCTTTTCTGTGATGCTGCTGTTAGCTGGAATTAATTTTTGTTCCTTTTCTATGAAAATACAAATAATGAGGCAAACGGGCGTTTTGATAAAAATGAGTGGCCTTCTTACTAAAGAGTTAAACAGACCCATCACATCACTCATACAGCCCTTTCTGATATAAGATTATTTCCAGTAAACTCTTTGCAGATCACTTAATGAAACGCAATCAGTGAAAACAATTCTAGAAGAGAAGTAAGGAGACGCTGAGTCTACTTAACCTGCCACTAGCTTATCCTGGGCAGGGCATTTCATCTCCCAAGGACTTGCTGTGTAAAGTAAAGATTGGACCAGATGATTTTTGAAGTTGCTATGTGTCAAATATCCTATAAAATGCCTGACTAGCCAAGGGACTGTTGTTTTTAGCTATGTCACTTTCCACGATCAGAATTCTGCTTCCATCTGGGGAGTTATCAAAACTCATCAGAACACTATGCCAACTCCTAAACTGACCTCACTGCTTTTCTCATTAAAATGTAATAATCCATGCAAAATGGCAGAGTGTGAGTTATATAAATAGAATAATGCCCTAACTTACATATACCAGAGCATGCTGCATGGGTCATAAATTCCAGCACTGAGATGGGGAGAAGGAGGCTTCAGCTCTAAGTTCCATGCATGAGATTCCATAGATTCTGCAGAAAAGATGCTAAGTGTACTCTCCTGTTTCTCAGTACCCATAATCTGAATTTGGGGGTTTACTTAAAATGACATAACGAACTTGAGTAGCCTTAAATGTAGAAAGCAACTCAGTATAAAGTCGGTTTATAGCGAATTCACTGGTTGGAGAAGATGCTTGCCTGCATTTCACGTGGCTCATACTGGGCAAGCGGGGAGAATGACTTTGAAATTTACATGGCAAGTGGAAGAACCCATGAGAAACCAATCACAAAATGGGCATGATACCTCACATTTGCAGATTCTACCAGGACTTTCTCAAACACTTGGATAATGTGAGCATATTATCTAACCACCGGAAATGCTGGAAGACTAACTCAAAGAATTTAATAAGCCCATGGCTATTACAGATAGCTGGACTATTCTGCCCTTATCAATGGTACCCAGAAAAAAAAAAGGGTGGCATGTAAGTCATACTTCTGCCCGTTGTTTAAGAAAATCTATAAACAATAAAATTAAATTACATTAGGGATAAACCACAAGGTCCTATGGTATAGCACAGGGAACTGTATTGAACATCCTGAGATAAAACCGTTGCATCTGCATTCAGTTGTGTCCGACTCTTTGTGACCCCACGGACTGTAGCCTGCAAGGCTCCTCTGTCCATGGAATTTTTCAGGCAAGAATACTGGAGTGGGTTGCCATTTCCTCCTCCAGGGGATCTTCATGAGCCAGGGATCAAACCCACATCCCTTGTGCCTCCTGCATCAGTAGGTGGATTCTTTCCCGCTGGCACCAGCTAAACAATAATGGATAAGAACAGTACTTTTAAAAAAGGATATGCGTTTAAGTGAATCACTTTGCTATGGAGCAGACATCAACATAACACTGCAAATCAACTATATGCCAATACATATATACACCGAGTCACCTTAAAGAGACACTATATTACGAAGCACTCAGTGATGGGCCAAGCACCAGAAAGGTATTATCTCATTTAGTCCTCAAAACAATCCACTGACGGGGAGGTTATTATTATCCCCGCTGGCAGATGAGAGCTGAGAGAGGTCAGTAACCCGTTTTCAGGTCAGGGAGTCAAATTCCTCTCTTCTGGATATGTCTGCCCAGTGCCAAATGTTGATCTTGAATCCATGAAGGAGAACCAACCTGAGAGGCAGCTGGCAATGGTATTTACTGCTTCACAGTTTGGGCCTAAGTCCTGACTAACACGGATTCGATTACCAAGTGTACCTTTAAATAAACGTGTGCTCCAGCCCCTTGAATTCAAACAGCAGGCGTCCATGTCATAATTACGCTGGCTGTGACACGCGCCTAGCTGAGAGTGGATTTTTATTTTAACGAGCTTGAGTAGGTGCACGCGTGTGGGCTGAGCTTTTGCTTGCTAGTCAATACTTGAAAGCGGGCTCCAACCTTTAATTTAAGCATTCGCTTGTAGCACCAACAGGGCTACAGGGTTTCCAGTATCAAAGACACGCTCCTCCATCCTTTCATGGCCCTGCTTCTGTAAGCAGCGTGATTGAACTGCGGCACCACAGAACCTTGTTTTCCCTCCTCCCGGCAGCGCAAACACTGCTGTCCCATTCATCTTGGCGACATCATAATGAAGTCCCCGAATCAATTTCTAACAAGCAAAGCTCAAAAATCCACCGAAGGAGTCTTTTGGCAGATGCCTTTCATATATCAACAGCTCACAAGAGGTGAAGTGCCTGCACAGAAACCCAAATTGTACCACAGAAGTGTCTTTTGCTACATCCGAAAAGTGTTTGTTTTTTTTTTTTTTTCCTTCACTGAAATGATTAAGAGAAAGGAAGATACTGAGAACATCTGATTGTTCCTAGTGATTCCATGTGCCTTAAAAATGCTGGGTGACTTCCCTCCGTGGTTTACCATCACCTGTTTTAAGAGAACAACCCCCTTAGAGTGACAGCTGGGGCCTTTCATGGTCTGAACCCCACCACCTCCTCTAGCTGCTTCATCTCCTGCAGTCCCTGCAGGCCACTCAAGTACCTGCTGCCCCCAAACTCACCTCCCTCGCTGTATTGCCTTTGAGAATTTTCACAAGCTCTACCCTTTGTTGGAAATACCTTCCTTAGCTTTACAGCTCAGCTAAGCCTTGGCCTCCTATAGAAAGCTGCTCCTGACTCAGTGTGATTCTGGCTGCTCCTGTGTGCTTCCAATAACCCGCTCCCGATTACTTCAATCTAGCAATTACACTGTATTATGATTTTATTTCCACCTTGGGTTCTCACTGGCTTGTGAGCTCCTTGAAGGCAGGGACTCCATCATCCCTTCTCTCTGCTTCTAGCGCTTTGTACTGCCACACAGTAGATGCTCAATGAATACCTGTGCAAATTTTGCCTACCTGCCACTCCACCAAAGTGCTCTGATGGAGCTCACAACCCAGTCTGCTAGCAACCCAAGTCCAGAGTCTGGAACCATGTATCTCTGTGAGACCCCCTTGGTGCTGTGCTTTTGGGTCAGAGTAGCAAGGAGGTTCAATGCATGGGCTCAGGAGTCAGGTAGGCTTGACCTCCAAAGGCTGCTATGTGCTAGCTCTGCGGTTGTAGGTAGGCAGCCCTGCCTCCAAGGGGGCATGAAAGGATCATAGGGGCATGAAATGTGGGAATCCATTTCACACAGCTTGGCACTTTAAAAAACGACAGTCCGAGGACATGTATCACTGTTCACAGTGGCAGGGCTTGGTTGGTGTAGAATTAAAAACCTCTTAGGCTGTATGATGAGAAATACCATTGGAGTTTAACTTCCATCAGCCCCTATCTGATCAGCTCACATAACTCATGTCTTTGGGCATAAGCAAAGGCCCCTGTTAAAATGCCAGCGTGCGTCAGCTGAGATCAGATGGGATGAAGTCATTACCCTGACTTTAAATTTGTGTACACAGTGTGTCCCATTCCCCATGTGATATGATGTGGGTGGCATTATTTTCCATAATATTTGTTCACTGCCTACGATGGGCCAGGCACCTCTTATAGTGAAACATTGTAGAAAACACCTTGTGTTACTTTCTACTTTCCAAAACACATGAGGTTCATGTTATTATTTTTTAATTTTACAGTTGATATAATTGAGGTATATGTGTAAAATAGAGAGCTAATGGGAAGCTGCTATATAACACAGTGAGCCCAGTCTGGAACTCTGTAATGATCTAGAGGAGTGGGGTTGGGAGGGAGGCTCAAGAGGGAGGGGGTATATACATATACTTATGCTGATTCATGCTGTTGTATGGCAGAAACCAACACAGCATTGTAAAGCAATCATCTGCCAGCTTTAAACAACAACAACAACAACTGAGGGTTAGAGATGTTATATGTTTGCCTAAGATCTGTCAGCTGGCATGGCATGCAGTACTACTGGGACTTAAACTTTCTACTTGGAAAAATTTCCAAATCCATCTATGCTCTTATGCTTATGCCAAATTTCTTACATTCCTTCTTTATTTGTTTCCCTCATATCACCTGGAAGACCTGGGAGAGAATGGGATACAAGATGGAAACACTGAGTTTAAGGAGAGGGAAGAGGAGGTGGTCTGGAAAGAGGCACCACTGGTCTTTAAGTGCTGGAGGGCAGGGGCAACTTTGCCCTTGGCCCTTGAGCTAGGTGACCACTGGGAGCACTGAGAAAATAGATGATACACTTTGAAAACACAGCCAGTGGGCTCAGCCCATGCTTACCTAAAACCAGACCCTTTAGTGAAGAGCGAACAATACTAACCGTCTCAACTGATTCACTTTCTCCTCCTATCCTCCTCCTGGACCATTCAAAAGCCAACATTAGAAAAAAAGAAAAGAAAAGAACAATGTAAAGGCAGCTACTGCGATACAGTTGTGACTCGGCACACACATTTGAAGTCTACAAATGACATTAGCTCTCCTTGCATCAGGTCACAGATTGAGTCTTCTGTTTATGAAGTGGTGGTAGAAGGAATTGAGAATAAACAAAATGTGTGTTAAATGAGAATGAAAAATCCCAAAGCTTAGAGTCTCGAGAATATTTTCAGTACTGTGAGCGTTTTATTTACAAAAGGGTACTAGAGTGCCCCCACCTTTTAGTAAGCTTTTTATCGAAGTGCAACATACACAGAAATAGGCCCAACTCACAACTGTAAGCTTGATGAATTTTCACAGTAAACACTCTCAGATCAAGAAAAAAAAAATGCCTTTGGGGTTTTTAGTTTTTCTACACCTGGGTCAAAACTACTGACTAAGGCAAAACTAAACATATAAAATTTATGATTTTAAGTTAAGTTAGCAGGAAAATGTTAGAAATTGAATAAAATACAATGTCTATGAAGGGCCATTTTACTTCAGAGAGAATTAATTATCTCAGAGATTTGGAGGCAATTTTGTTTTCTCTGTGACCACAAGTAGGCCTGCAGCTGAATCTCTAACCCTTCTGACAGAGCTGAGGACTTGGCCTTCCCCACAGCTTTTCTAAGGAAGACAGGATGCTACCTTCGTTTCCTTCCTCTCCACTCCCATCCTTCCCTCACATTATCACTGTGTGTTGTTCTGAAGCGAGATCATCTTACTCTCCTGCTCTTCTCAGCCCTCCTGATTTTGAGCAGATCCAAGAGGAGATGAGGTGACCTTTCTCCTGGCCAGGCTAGCTCTGGACCATTGCAGAACCTCTATTTACACATGTTTCAGCTTAACTTTAATTGGTTAATAAAACCATGATGGGAGTGAGGGGTCCTGATTACTCTGACACTGAGCTGGCTCTGCTGCTGCTGCTGCGTCGCTTCAGTCGTGTCTGACTCTGTGCGACCCCACTGACGGCAGCCCACCAGCCTCCCCCATCCCTGGGATTCTCCAGGCAAGAACACTGGAGTGGACTGCCATTTCCTTCTCCAATGCATGAAAGTGAAAAGTGAAAGGGAAGTCGCTCAGTCGTGTCTGACTCTTCGTGACCCCACGGACTGCAGCCCGCCAGGCTCCTCCATCCATGGGATTTTCCAGGCAAGAGTACTGGAGTGGGGCGCCATTGCCTTCTCCAGAGCTGGCTCTAGGGGCACCAATTCCTCTCTTAGCTGCAGGAATGAGAAGAAAGACCCTGGCAATACAGATCTGTCAAAATGCCTTTGCTCCCAGTCAACTGACCATCTGCTGAAAGGAAACCAAATGGAGCCAAGACGTATGTGCCCCTTATTTGATAACAACAAAGAGGCCAATGGCCCAGAAACAAAGGGCCATGATTATAAAATTAAGAACAAGCATTTGGGCATTGCTTTCTAATTATTTTTCACAAGAAGTTTCAGGGAAGGTCAGACTTTCCTATAGTTCATCAGTATAATGGAACTGATTCTGCCAAGTGCATCTGAAGTCAGTTGAAGGCTCAGCCTTCTTGGCACACTCTAGGTGCCAATGGCTATCTGGGCAGAACTCTTCTCTCTTGGAGGGGATCTATGGGGCTGGTGAAGCTCAAAGGAAGGTACACATCACTTGAGGGGTGGCAGAATCTTGCGAGTTTTCCACCTCTATACACAGCAATAAAATCCTCCAAAGTACTCATATTAATGACAGACATCTCACATCTACCAGGACTTGAGATCCTTCCTAAGTTGTACTCATGGTACAAATTTTTTTTCGCATATTTTTTATTCAAACAAAAAAGAGAGAGAGAGAACAAAATGGCCACCATAGGCAATGGCTGTCCACAACCAATAAAGAGAAAAATATTATAAAGAAATGGGGATTAGAAAATTTGTTCTTGAATTTACATTTGAAAGTGCTTTGTTTGATATATAATCTGGGGTTTGTCTGCTAAATTATGCCTAAATATAAAGTCTATCTCTATTGTTACTTTGTGCTTTGTCACAAAATCTTATATGCCTCTTAAATTATAGAGAACAATTTCAAACTCTGGCTGTCTGGGTCATTTCATGCTCTTATAACAGCTTTATATCAATACCATATAAGAAATTAAAACTGAAAACACTGAACAATATGTATCTATAATTAATTTGAAAATAACAGTAATAAACTCATTACATATTGACACAAAGTATTTTTATAAAAAATAGATATTTACCAAACAAAAGGTTAGTAAAAAATGCCATTATTTTTGCATCTTTAATTTCTGGCTTAAATAACTCAGGTATATTCTCATACCTGCTTCTGCATTGGATTTTGTTGTGTTCTTTTGGTTGAAGTAGATGAAGAAAATCTGCCCTCACACAGATATGAAGGTGGAAAAGGGAGGAGCATTTTAATAGTCTTTTCAGGTAACTCTGGATTTTCTGCTTGGATACTATACCAAAACTCAACAAGCGGCAGTTTCTTAAAGGTTAGTTGAAATATGAAACCTGAAACTATATCAGTAATTTTCTATACCCTCTATTAAATTCAAATACATTGGTATATTTTCTACTTTGAATGAGCTATTATATCCATCCGTATTTTTATAATAGCATGCATTGGTCCTTTGGATTCTTTACCATCTGAGCTACGAGGGAAGCCTGTGAAAGTATCGGTATTAGATAAATGAGTTACATAGCTCTTTTAGATGCTGACATGTTGCATTACCTAATTTCATTACCAAATGGAATTATAGTCAATAATCACATTTATTGATATCACTACCTACATTAACAGAAAACTCTACACATCGGGATACTGTCAAGTTCATGGTGTTGGGTAAAGGTGTTCCAAAATTTGAATATTTGCCTGAAAGTTTATATCTACTGGTAACAGATACTGTCAACTTTTTCTTGAGGGCTTCCCTGGTGGTTCAGTGGTAAAGAATCTGCCTGCCAATGTTAAGAGATGTGGGTTTGATCCCTGGGTCGGGAAGATCCCCTGGAAGAGGAACTGGCAACCCACTCCAGTATTCTTGCCTGGAAAATCCCATGGACACAGGAGCCAAGCGGGTTACAGGCCATGGAATCACAGGAGTCAGACATAACTTTAAGACTAAACAATAAATATTTTTTTTTTGAAATGATGGGCTTACTTGATTAATTTTTGAGAAAATGTAGGGCGTGTATGTAAGTCAGAGAACTGTAGTCAGTTGTTCTAATAAGAAAATTGCCTGGGGTCGCCTGCATTGCAGGTGGATTTTTTACCAACTGAGCTATCAGGGAAGCCCTTAAGAAAATGGCATTCCACCAAAAAAGCAGTGAGTTCAGCTTTTCTTTTTAAAAAAACCTTTTGGCCATGTGGGATCCTAGTTCCTGGACCAGAGATTGAACCCAATCTCCTGGCATTGGCAAGGTGGAGTCTTAACCACTGGACCGCCAGGGAAGTCTGAGCTCAGCTCTTAACTCAAATAGTGGCACAAGTACTTTTCCCTGGAGAACAACATCCTTCTTTGGTGAGGAGCAGAAGTGCTCTCTGTGCTTTCTGTGCACTTCCCGTTTCGTCAAAAAGACTTGTACTCAAGGGTCAAAATTTAATAAACTTAATAATTTTTACTGCTTCATCAGGACAGCCTCAATGAACTTGGTAATGTTTTTTTTTACCAGCGAGTCCATAGTAATAGTGAAAATGACTACTGCCTTGATTCCTGCAAAGGCACCAAGAGTTTCACCTGCTTTGGCACTATCAATGCAAATGGCCAGGACAGTCAAAGGGGCAAATAATGTTTTAGTGTTATTATGCAAAGAGTTTTAATCTCTTGGAACCTCTGAAAAGACCTTGGGGACCCCCAGGAGTACCCGGATCACACGTGGAGGACCACTGCTGTAGAGGATAGCATTGGTATAAATCCACTCTCTAATCCGCTCAACGCTCATGTCCTTGTGGGGTTCACAGAAAGAAGATTTAAAAGGTTTATTTCTGTCTCCACATTCCTGTGCTCCCCGCTTAAAAAAAATTCCATTGTGGCAATCCAACATAAATTGTGTGTATAGAACAAAGAAACAGCAGTACTCTTGAGTTCATCAGCATTTTTCTCCCTGACAAAGAAAGCTACTCTAACAAGCTACTGGGAAAACTATGGTGAGTTATAGGAAATATGACATGCTCAGTCCCCCCTCTATCCCATCTAACTCCCAAACCACCCAAACCTTTCACTTCGGGGATATTTTGGATGAGCTCTTCATAGTGTCCTCAGAAATAATTGGGTGTCCTAATTCAGCCACATGCAAATTAATGCTCCCCTAAAGAGGCCTTATTATAATTTCCAACCCTTGATGTCTACATAATCCCCTATAGTTCTTTAACTTTTTGCTTTCTAACTTCTGTTTACCGATGCACTACTTTTGTCAGCTCGGTATAGCATCAATTAGTAACACAGTTGTGTTTATTAGGTCTCCCTAGAGCCTTGAGAAAGCTGCTTTGTATTTATTAATGATTACACAGAGCACTACTATTTTTCAATAGCATTTAGAAATGAGTAAATTACTGAAGATGAACGATAAAAGAACTCCAGATTTCAAAGGCAAGCAAAAAAAAAAGCATATTATTTCAAAATACCCATAATGTTTGCATAGTTAATTTTATTTTCAATTTAATAACAAGGGTGGGGGGATCAAATCTAGACTCTTCTTCCTGTTCTACTTTTGGTATTCTGGAGGACACACCATTGGCTTTAGAGATTGAACTACAGATCTGGTGATTAATGAAGAGCCGGTTTAACAGGTCTAAATTTCATTATCATACCTGTTAGGTAACACACACCTGATTCAGCAAAAATCCACCCACAAGGCGAATGTTGAAAAAATTTAAGAGAGAGAGAACTCCAGAAACTTAGGTCCAGCTTTTTGTCAAGCATAATTCAAAACAACCAACCTGAAATGTATCCAATTTGTACTCTCTTATCTTGTGAATAATTCCCTGGGCCCTATTAGGTGAAGTCAGAGCTGCCCATGTCGGTATGGAATTTGCTCTTTAAGGAAACCAGAGGGACCAATCTCTCCAGCGGTGAATTTCTCCTAACCAAACTTAAGAGTGATGGGGAGCAATTACAATGCTCATTTGCCCTCCTTTCACATTTCTGGTCATTTATGAGATGAAAACTATGATCGGCAAAAAAAAAAAAAAAAAATCACTTTACATTCAAGAGAGGAGCTCTGGGAGCTCCCCGTGAGCATCTGGCTACCAGGCAGAAACATACCTCCGTGCACTTCCTTTGTCTTGCGCTCCCTCTTTGATGTGCAAGTCACTGGTGGAGTAAGCTGTGATCGCTTTGATGTTGAACTTCTAGACTTTATTGTTACTAGCATGCCTACAAGGAGAGCTGTCAGTCATACATCTGAACAACGATGTTTCTTTACGGCACCTCTTTACAAGCATCAATCCTTAAGTACATGTTTTCCCATTTCTGCTGATTACCACACTATCTTTGTTGGGGGAGGGCTGTGCTCAAATATAACTACGGCACCCACATTTTCTGTAAACACCCTGAGGCGTCATCATATGGCTGGTACCCAACCTTCTTCAACAAGAGAAGCCTGAGTGCAAAACATATTTCTAGCAAATGAAAACATTCTGAAAACACTCAAGCCATCTTAACAGTCAAAATGAGGAGTTTAGCCAATATTTCCCCTAAGCAGCCATTGAAATCACATGGAAACTTCTAAAAGAGATTCTGAATGCAACAGCAGCAGGGGGCTTAGAAAGTCTGCCAAAACTTTGAGACATCTTAACTCATATTAAACGACTTTGTTTCTCTGCAGTGGTGGAAACAAAAACACTTCTGTTCTACATGATTATGCTTGTGATAGAAACATTGCTTTGAAATAGGTTTCTGTCAATTATTTTGTTAAATGGTATCATTTTTCAGAAGGTGCTTGCTATTATGGATACAACTTCAGTTACAGGAAGATGGTGTTCCATAATTTTCTGTTTTAGGAGAATAAATGGATATATATCATGTGTGTCCAATTTCTGAAATACATACATGCAAAACAATAGCAATATGCTTATTCTAAAAAAAAAAAAGAAAAAACGCTGTTGAAAAAGACAGAGCTCTAATTTCACATGCCAGCTCCTATGAGATTTACTTTTCAAACTCCTTTATCACTTGTGCAACTGCCTACTATTATCAAACTCCACTGGGAGATTCCACACAAAAAGGAGATAAAGTTAAGGTGCTTACATCATACCATGCTGGTTTATAATGAACTGCTATCTTTCTGAATAAATGTTTCAATGAAAGCCAAGTTTTTAGAGATAGTCAGTCACAGATGAGGAAGTACAATGATATTTTTCAATGACAGATTTTAGTTCCATAGTTCTCTTTTATAAGCTGGCAACACAGGAGATACACTGTTTCTGCTTGTTTTTTTTTGTTTTTTTTTTTTTAAAAAGGAAATGCAAACAATATACGGAGAAGACTCAATGTCTTTGGATTTCTGGCCTGGAATATTTGGTAAGGAATAAAATTTCTGTGGTGTGCAATGGTTAAGACTATTCCAGGGTTTCCATTTTTAAGCAGTCTCTCTACCCCAACCTCCTCGGTTTTAACTCAACCATCAAAAATGGAAAAGGTTTTTGGCTAGAATTTGATAATATATGACTGTAATTTACCAGAACTAAATCTGAGCATTAATAATAATGAAAGTTTGTTCATTCTTAAACTTAGTTAAATAATCAGCAAGAAGTAATCACCTCTTTCTACCTTAAATTTTCACTCCCCAAAGGAACTGATCAGCTGATAGAGGCACCCCTAGCAATGAGGAGATAAGACAAGGAATAAGGAAAGTAGAAGGGAATTGTTACGGACAATAAAAGTGGCCGTTTTCTTATTTTAGGAAACATTTCCACAGAATGGGCGAGTTGGAAAAGCTGTTGATGGCTATCAAGTTTCCCCAACTTTACAAAAGGGGAAAGCGACCAGTTGAGGTAGTCTGACGAGAACTGAGTAGCTGACTTGGGAAGAGAATCCATGTGTCCGCCTGAACCCTGTGGGGTGGGGTGGGGTGGGGTGGGGTGGGGGTGGGGGGGCTGGTTTCCACTAGCCAACGCTGCTGCCCTGCACTGGGACGGATGACTCACACGTTAAGTGAGGGTGTTGGACCTTGGAGGTTTCTCCACCACAGTCATCTGGACAGTTTTTTTTTTTTAAACACATTATCAATACTTGAGACCCACCTCAGACCAATAAAATCAAGAGCTTCTAGGAGTGGAGCCTGGGCTCGTATTTTTCATAAAGCTCTCTAGCCAAGTCTAATGGGCAGACAAGGCTGAGCACTAAGAGAACAGATGACCTCTAAATTCTCTCCTGGGTTATGGCAGAACATTCACCACCTATTAGAAAAAAAAAAAAATCTCAGATTTTGTTCCCTCCTGTTGATCCATGAGGCCATAAGCAAGTCCAAGCCATTCCACTTTCTGTGTTGGCCATGCAGTTGTCACTATCTGTATTTCTCTACTTCATTTGTGTTTACTTAGGTATCATCTGGGCTTCCCTCATAGCTCAGTCGGTAAAGGATCTGCCTGCAACGCAGGGGACCAGGGTTGATTCCTGGGTCGAGAAGATACCCTGGAGAAGGAAATGGCAACCCACTCCAGTATTCTTGCCTGGAGAATCCCAGGGACAGAGGAGCCTGGTAGGCTACACACAGTCCATGGGGTCGCAAGAGTTGGACACGACTTAGCAACTAAAGAGAGGGAGAGAGGTATCATCTGCCTCTTTCCGTCAGAACATACACTCACAAGACCACAGATTAACGTTGCTGTGCTTGGCATCGCTCCCATAGCATCATGTCTGCAACATGATGGGCTATGGCGCCTGTATTTTCCAAGGAAGGAGGGGGCTGGAGTCGGTGTGGAAGGGGGTCGGCACAGTTCCACTTGTATCTGTTTCACCAGACTAGAATCTAAGTTGCACGAAGGCGGGGTTGTGTCTGTGACATTCAGATTTTGCCATTTTAGAGCCTGGGCACCGGCGGATACAAGCAGGGTGCTCAGGGTTTCAGAAACACCATCTTGTAAATAGGAAACATTTGCAAGCTTTCAGGGCCCTAAAACCTGTACTTTGTTGCTGGAAAAAAAGCAACATAGAAAAAAGTCATCACTGTTTCCACTGGAGTCGGCCTTGACTTCTGCAGCACAATCCTCAGCCTGCCCCCACTGAGTGGTCACCATGCTGGTGGGACCCAGCCCGGTGGCTCACTGAGGGCTAGAAAGCCAGAGAAACTGGTTTCATCTTTCTGATAGAAACCCTGAGCAAGATTTCTGCAGAAGAGGAATATGGTCCTCTCCCGTTTGGGCCATTTCAGGTAACAGACTGGGAGTCTGACCACTTGTTCCTGCCCACTAGTTGATAGAAAAGCCAGAAATAAACTATCTCAAATGTGTCAATAACATGCACACTACGGCAGAAATTACTCATAGTGGGCACCTCTTCCACTTTGAAAGGAGACTTCAGTGGCCTCAGAAAGAAAGTGTCTGCTTACCTTAATAACCCTGACATTCTAAGTATCCTTACCTCACAAGGACGAGGAGAGGGTGAGACCAGAGCAGCAGTTTTCAAACATGTGAGCTCCTCAGTCCCCAAGGGGAGCTTTTACAAGTTCAAATTCCTTGGCCTCAGCCCAGACCATCAGAATCAGAAGCAGGCAGGTAGTGATGGAGACTGGGCATTTATTTTTTAAATGTTTCTCAGCTAACTGTGAAGACTGATGATATTTGAGAACCACTGAAGGGTTGGAGGACTCCACTGCCCAACTGTGCTCTGATAGCAAGAGGGAGGTTTTGCAGAGAGAGCGAAAACCATCTGAATTGGCAACACCTGAGACACCTTTTAAATACTCACCTTCCCGGCTGAGACCAGGCTGACGCAATCAGGGTCTCCCCAGGAATTTACCTTTGTAACTCTCCGGGTTATGGGTTGCTCTCAAAAGTTTCGGAGCCACTGCTTGGGCAGGATTTTAGAGCTACTCTGTGGCTTATTTGGAAGGAAATCATGTTCACATGTAAACTGAAGGACTAACTTTATCCAATTACATTAATGTTTCATTGCATGTTGCAAAGTCTTTGTTATAAATGGCGTGGAGCTCAGAAACTACAAACCTATAAGCTCAGTAGTCTTAGAGCAGCTTTCCCTGGTTAAGCATGGCTGCCAGTTTCTCAGTACATGTCTTTAAATGCTGATTCATGGCTTAAGATGGGGAGGGAGGTATCTTTGTTCTATTATGAAATCACACGGGTGGCACCTGAATAACGCAGCACACAGTAGGCACTTCATAAATATTTGTTGAGACAAATTCAGTTTGTTATTTATATCCAGAGTTCTACTGAAGATATGACATGAGATAAAGAAAAGATAAAAATAAAAAACCCAATGACTGAAAAATGAAAATAACATTCTGTGAAAAAGAGGATATTTCTCATGTGGTGAAAGAATCACACTTCTGGGTGGTGCAGTTTGAAAAACGGTCTGCTTTGAGACTGATCTGAGACTTAACCACAAGTCTTCACTTCTGAACCACTACCTTATTTCTATGATGAAAAAGTTTAAACAGTATGTTTTCCTGGCTTTTTTTTTTTTAGTTCCCTTCCTTCTGTTTCATGTAAAGATGAAATTTCATCTTTCCGGTAGGAACAAGCCAGCACTGTCATCCTTTAAAATCCTGGTGATTATCTGTTATTGTGATCACTCTGGTTATCATGGCTCAGCTCAGAAACCTCGACTACTTGAGCAATGCAAAATTCACGTAAACTTGCATTCTCCCCTCTTCCCATAGCACCAGTGACAAATGATATTTAAGGAAATAGAAAAATCAATACTTATTTCTTTGATTCCGATACAGAAACCGGATTGTTTCATAACTGTTTCACACTCAACAGACCACAGAAATCTAAGCACACATTTCCTTTGCATTATTTATTTATCCTAAAAATGACACAAATGAATGCTTACCTCTACTTCGTGCAGTGTTTTAAAGCATATGTGATATAATGTTATATACACCTGTGTAATAAATTGCTCAATTTCTTTGGCAAATTGTGTATACTTAGGTGAGCAGGATGCTATAGCACTAAATCTTCAGAAACAAAACAGGTTAATAGATGTGCATCCACTGATAAACTGCTTTATTGCCAAAAACAGCTACAGTAGTTTACTTCTAAGTGTCTCCCTTTTTTGAAAACAAATTAAAAACTCCCAAAGCTTTAGATTTAAAAAAGGAAAATGTTGGATTTCTCTGATCAAGATGACTGACAATCTCTATTTTAAAAAAATATTTAATGGTTGGGGAATAGAATTAAGGTTGAAATTCTTTTCTTTTTTTTAAAAAAAGGATTACCACGAAAGTCATAATAATTGTTTACTCACAAACCAAATATCACTTAAATATTTACAGTTAATATGGAGCCAAATGAAATTTTATAAATCATCTTTAATCTAAAGTTGTTTAAAAATATACCCTTACTTTCTTCAAGAAAACTTTAAAAATTTATTATCTGTACTACAGATACATTTCTATTAACCATGCACAACAATAAATTACACTTTTGAATCTGATGTAGAATGCCCCACAGCAATCGAGAAAATAACTTCAACCTTTGACCTTCTCCACTAGCCTGATGGGAAATTCATTGGCACCATTACCGCTTTCAGCGTTCCAAGGGAAAGTACCCACTAGAGGGCAGCCTTATCTCAGCTCTGACACTGGAGAAAAACACCTTAGAAATGCTCCAAATGTTCCTTTATTTTTTCAATATCCTTGATTTTCTTGGATATTTAATATCAACTTCAGTTCATGTAAAAGTATTTCTAAGTAGGTCAAAAGTCCACTTCCAAAAATTACAGTGGCATCACAAAGGCCATTCATGACATGGTCAAGAGATACAGCCTAGGTCATGTATCTCAAAGAAATTAAAACAAAATTTAAAATCTTTACTCTTTACTACCTAGTGGGTTAAGTGCTGAGTCAGTCATATCACAACTAGGACTAGGGTTGTGGTACAAAAACGGTATAAAAATGTTAAGAAATTCTAGACAAAATGAAATGTATTTGAGGAAGAAGCTAACCAAGGATGCTGGAAGGCTGACTGAATAGAATGGAGAGGGAAAACAGACTGAGAATGTAGTGTGGGTGTGTTTCATACTCAGACTTCAAATAACTGATAATCTTTCTTTCATATGAAAGATGGATTAAATGTGTTTGTGTATTACCCCCAAAGAAAGAATCAGCATAGAATCAAAGGATTAAAAGTACAAAAGAGACAGCTACACTTGATATAAAAATAATTTTCATATTCAAGATGGAATAAGCTTCCTCTAATGATAGTGAGCTCCCCATCACAGGAGGTGTTCAAGCAAAACCAGACAACTATTGGCAGGAAGGCTGCAGAGAGAAACCGAATGCCGATAGGGTGTGTATCGAACGACATTTTAGGTTTCTGCTCTTCCTAGGACTCTATGAGATGATGCTTGTTTGCTTTCAGACAGACAGCTCAATCCAGTTGCCAGAGAAATAAACCCCAATCAAGTGAGAAATGAGCTTTTGCAGATCTATCTACTCGGAAACTTTGACTCTGGTTTCCTAAAAGACAACAGATTTCTCAAGATTACATCCATGATCATGCCCCTTAACTGTCACGGAAACAACCAGGACAGCACTCACAAGCCCAAGGAATCAAGAGCTTTCTACTCCATAAAGGGATATTAAAGATGTATCTGTGAATGCTTCCTTTGCCTAAAGATATGTAGATGTATAGCTAAATCTCCAGCTTGATTCTACCATGATGGAGATAGGTTACACAGGTTAGCTGTGTATCATAGTATTTCATATTCTTTAGGAAAATACTGCTTGCATTTCACCCAGATCCTCTTACAACATGCAGACTTAATGAAAATCGTGGATGAAGAGAACTAATGGTAAGCAAATAAGAATAACTCCATTTGTACCAAATTGATTTTATTAAATAGTAATTTAAAGATATTAAGCTCAGCAAAGCATTACATAATTGAATCTTTTCCTTTATAAATGCCAGAGTTATAATTTCTACTAACTAGAGACAAAGTTATATCCAGGACATTTTCACAGCTTCCTCCATGAGAGGCAGCATGAAGACAGCAGAAATTAGGGCTCTAGTCCTTGCTTCACCATGTACCAGCTGGAAGAGTTTGGCTATAACAAATAACCTTTGTTAGCCTCAGTTTCTTCAAGTAAAAACCAGGACAGAGCCAATGACTTTTTAGGCAGGATTAAATGAGACAAGAATGTAAGCCATAAAGCAAAAAACAAATATAGATTAACATCCTCCCTCTATTTATGAAATGTCTCATAAATTTCAGAGGCAATGAAATCAAAAGCAAAAAATCAAATTGCTGGCAAACCTAGGGAATAGGTTTGACATTACTTTTTAAAAAAAGTATCTATTTTTTAATTGAAGGATAATTTAATTGCTTTTCAGAATTTTGTTGTTTTCTATCAAACCTCAACATGAATCAGCCATAGGTATACACATGTCCCTCCCTTTTGAACCTCACTCCCATCTCCCTCCCCTCCCCACCCGACATGACTTCTTATACAAAGATTTTAAAGTTACTGGGTTACTTCCTTATAATATGATGAGGGCTAACAAATGTCACTTAAAAGAAGAAAATCTAGAAACAAAAGATTTCAACTGCTTTCTTGTACTGATATTTTGCCTGTTGGCTAATATACGCTACTGTCTGTCAGTTTAGACCTCTTATCTTTGGATACAGCGTTCTGACAATGAAAACACAAGTTCCATCATGTTACAGACCATACGACAGATACAGAATGCTCTGACTGCAAATCTCTAAGTCCATGCCTCAAAGGCTGTTGTGAAAGGGAGGTATCCTTAGTGGAAGAGCTAGAGGGGGGAGAAAGAATGAGTAAATCATTCATCAATGGGTCAATATGTGGTCTCTGAGAAAATATCAAATATGAATTCACACCTGTGTTGTCACTGGTGGACCTCTCCAAATTATTATTTTTAAAGCAGAGAAATATAAATACAGTGTAGCTGCTAACTCTGAGCATCTAATTATGATTTATAAAATTAATAAATACAAAATATATAGGTTAAAGCAGGCTTGATTTCTTATTAATAAACACTGAAAATTTAGAATCCATGCAGAAAACATTTCTACAATGAAGTATTTCTAGATTTGTTCCACTCATGTTTTTTATTTTATAAATAATGTTACTTTTATTATTTTTTATTCTTTTTTAAAATTGGAATACAGTTGTTTTACAAAGTTGTGGCCGTTTCTGCTGTACAGCAAAGGGAATCAGCTGTAGGTTTACATATATCCCCTCTTTTTTGGATTTCCTTCCCATTTAGGTCACGGCAGAGCATTGAGTAGAGTTCCCTGTGCTATACAGTAGGTTCTTGCAAGTTATCTATATTATACATAGTATCAATAGTATGCATGTATATATATATATATCTCTCAATCCTAATCTCCCAAATCATCCCACCTTATTTTTCCCCAAGGGGTTTTATTGATCACTAAAATAACTTCAGAAAAATTGTAAGATAACTGAACTCTGCCTCTGCAGATCTATCTATCCATTCAGTAACTTTTTCTCCCATAAAAGGTCATTTGTAAATGTTATTTTTTTAGGTGCCCCAGAACTAAGTACAAATAGTTGGGTGCTATTGCAGATGCTCTGCAATTATCTACTTGCTGATCTCACCCATTTTATTGTGATTCACTTGACTGGGAGGGAAAGGTGGGAGAAAGAGAAGTCTGGTAAGAACTATTCCTATATTTACCTATATATTTACTAGATAGTAAAAAACACTAACATTTAAATTACATATATATTTAAATATATATGTACATAGGCATATTTAAAGGATTAAGTCTATTAAAGACTATATCATTTTATAACTGGGCAGCATTAAATAAATTATACGGTACTCAATTCAAATCGAGGGCAAAGTGGTTTACTTGAGTATGATACTGCTTTGCATTTCAAGTGAAGTGACTGAAATACATAAAATCAAGAGACTGCTCATGCAAACAGTGCTTCTAAAATATTCTCAACTTCATAGATGGTCTGAACTCCCTCTATCACGCATGGGCAAATGAATTCAGAGATGCTCCTTGTCTATAAAAGAAGTGACCTCTCCTTGCCTGCTAAGCACTCTGCTCACTGGAATAACCATTTGGGTTTTCTCTTTCCAAGATCCAGCCATTACCCTCTCCCAATCCTACCCATCAAAGGTCATGAAAGTGGAACAAAAGTCCCAGCTGAGGGATATACTACTGACACAGTGCTTAAAATAAGATGAGGGATAAATTCAAACTTCATTTGGGAAAGAGAAAGTCCACACTCTTCAAAACTATAAAATCACATTTATTAGAGTTGGAAATACCCCTAGTCACCCACATATACAGTATTTTCAAAGTAGTATCATGCCTTGTGTTTGCGCAAGGATTGTGCACACGGAACAATCTATTATGGGACAGACATTCCCCTTAAGCCTCCCTTCACTCTCCTAACTCCATTTACATGAACACTGGCTGAGGGCTCCTAGGAAGCAAAGGGGGCATAATCTACTGAAACTGATGAGGCACTCGCATTTCCTTTCAGCGCTGGCTGCCGCCTGACATTTGGCCAAAGCACTTTTGTGATGAGCAGAACAAGTGCTCCCCTGATTATAAATGTTATCGCTGGCTCTCTCCGTTTGCCCAAGAAGCCATCCAAATGGTATTGGAATTCTGTTGTTAATTAAACAAAAACAAAACTGAAAGATGAGACTAGAGTTGCTCCAGTGAAGATTTATTACTTCTAAGCATGAATCCACTTTAAGCCTAAACTTATTTGACAACGAACGCAGAGGAAGGATTTTCTTCTTTCGTGAGTTCAAAAGGCCTGATTTACTGATGTTTAAAAAACATCAGTAAATCAGCCAACAAAGCGAATGTTTCTCTTTTATGGTGGCTTGTTCTACCCTCCCCCTGCTACATGCATACACATAATGAAAAGCTATATTGTAAAGAGTGTTTCTGTTTCGTATGAAAAAAAAATCTAATTATACAAACTCCCTTCCATATGGAACCAATTTAACTATTAAAACTGAGAGGCAGCAGGGAAGTATTTAATATGATTCTAGGCCAGTTTCCGCCGCCCTCTTCACCCCCCCCCCCTTAAATCTGATATGGAAATATTCACAGCATTCCTTATTTTCCCAGAAACTATTTCTCTTCAGTTTAAATATGCATCAGAGCAAGATAACCCTATCAAGACGCAGGATATTATGATACTTGGAATGAAATATTCTAATTGTCTAGATGCATCACCCCTTTCCTCCCCCAGCCTCCTCTCCTCCAGCTGAGCTTATAGAAAAACTGCATTGCCAGTGTATCTGAGCCACTTTTCCCAAAGCACAATGCTCTGAATCTATTATCTTCTGGCAGCCAGAGGTCACTCCAAGACAAATGTGTGGGCTAGAGCTCTGGGGGGATACGGTGGTGGTGTGATTCCCGTGGTAATAATCACTAAGTGATAGTATGGACCTTCATTTTGTACTAGAACTACAAAAGCAAAAGCCTAAGTGCTTAGAAACATCAAAGTTAAGTTAAAATCTTAAAGCGCACTTTCCTTATTGTTTGGTGGTTACTGTTCATTAGGGGAAACAGTCTCTGCTTCTTACCCTTCCCCAATCGACACCAATTACATAAAATAAAATAGATAAGGACTAGGATTAACACCTCCCCAAATCTATTTCATGCCGCAAATTAAAAAAAAAAAAAGGAAGAAAATGTCTTAACTACAAAGGCTGTCTGAATCGTTTTACAGGATTAATGAACTGCAGGAAATAGCATAAAAGTTTTTTTGAGAGGGAGGGGAGGAGCATACACTTCTACAAAAAAAAAAGTCGGTAAGAAAATCTTAAAATCATTTTGGGAAGAAAAAAAAAAAAACTTCAGGCTTAAGAACGTGGATCACCGGAGGGTCTCCTCCCTTTTCCTTTATCCGTTGCATATTCTAAAAATGATTAAATTCCATTTGCCTCAAACCACCGGGGAAGGGACAAAAATTTTACTCTGGGCACGTCGGATAAGCAGATTTCATCTCAAGCAGCTCATCTTAGCGTCCAGTACGTTTCGGCCTGTTAATAATTAATAAAAGAGATGCCACCCAATCTCTAGTGAAGAAAGGCAAAGCTCGGTGATCCGAAAGTAAACCTAGGCCAGATACCGAACCTGTTTCCTTCATCCAGGATTGCAACAAAACCTCCACCTTAGCAAACGTTTAACGAGCGCCCCGCGCCCGCTCTGATGGGCAGACCCCGCAGGACTGTCTAGGTCTGAGAAACTGCGGCGCGTAAAGGGAGCCCGGTCCGCGGGAAACAGATGGGGCTCTAAATCCCCGCTCCCAGCGGCCGGGTCTGCGAAGCCACTCGGGCAGATTAACCACCCCGAAGAACCTGCTGGCGCACAAGCGGGCGGCGGGGTGCGGGCTGAGTTTCTCTCGGGCTGTTGGCTTGTCTCGGCTTCTCCCGACCGCGCAGGCGACTTCCTGCACACCTCCAAACTTTGGCTTTCTCATTAGAAACTTCCCTGACTTGCCACGGTTTCTTTCCTCCTCACCTAGGGGGCCCTGAAGCCAGTCCTGTCTCCAGCCAGTGAACCCTGCCATCCGGCCACCAGCCCGGCCAAGGACCTTCTGATCAGGGCCGGCGGCCGGGCGAGGAGGCTCGACGGAGTCTTGACCACGACTAATCTGCGCCCGCCGGCTCCTCGCCGCCGTCTAACCTCCACTACTGCCCGCGAATCCTGTGGGGGGTGAAGTTGCTTCCCCACATCCATTCACAACCCAAAAGTATCAAGTCGGGGTGCGCTGCGGCTGCGGGCAGCCCCCGAGGCAGCCTTGGCACGTTCCAGAAGCCCGTCTCGCTAGGGCCTGGGCGCTTTCGGAAGTGGCCGGGGCGGGCACGCAGCGCAGACCGGCCGCGCGTCCCCCGCGGCGGCCGCCGGGCGCTCCGGGCTGCCGGGCCGCAGAGGAGGGGAGGGCCCAAGGCCCGGGGCGCTGACCAGTCCCCAGGGATGACACCGCACCCGCGCGCACGCTCGGCCGGGCCTGGCCGCGGCGCTTTCCCTACGCAGGCCAGAGCCGTCCGGGGTGCGGGCCCTGGGGACCCGTCGCGGGCGCCCCCGGCTTCCGCCTAGCTCCTCAGACCCTCCCCTCCCTGCCAGAAACGCGGCGACTCCCAGCAAACTTTCTTCCGGGAGCCCCGCCGGGTGCCAGGAGGACCCGGGCGACTGACAGGAGCCAGAGGGGACAGAAGTTGGGGGCGGGGGGGCGTCCAGCCCCTGCGCCTTGGCCCCGACAGGAGGCAGGCAGATCCCGTGACCCGGCTCAGGGGGCGCCGCTGCAGGGGCCCAAAAAACCCTGGCGGGGTTCCCGCGGCCAGCCCCGGGCAGTACGTGCGCTCGAGCAGGCGCGCCCACCCCTCCCCCTGCACGCCCGCCTCCCCGCCCCCCGGAGCAGCCAGCCCACCCGGCCCCGGTGGGGCGCCCGGGCTCACCTTTCATCGCTGCGATCACAAAATACATCATTTAAGCCGCGGTGAGGAGAGCGCAGGGAGAGCGGATGGTCCGACCCCGGAGCCCCCTCTGCCGCCGCCGCGCCGCCGCCGCCCGAGCCACAGCAGCAGCTGCAGCAGCTGCCCGCCCGCCGAGAGCCATCCCGAGCCATAAGAGGCTCCATGTGACCGGCTGACATCACGGCCGCCGCTCTGTTTACACCGCGCCCCTCCGCTTCCTCCCGGGGCGGGAGGCGGGCGGCGGGAGGCGGCGCGCCCCAGCACCGCGCCCCGCCCCGCCCCCGCGGGCAGGTGAGCGGCCGCGGCTCCTGGGCGCACCCCGGCTGGCGCTGCCCTCTGGCACCCCCGGCCCGCATCCAGACCCCCAGCCTTCTGCCCGCTTCCCGGGGCACCTGTGGCCTCCCGGGCGCTCTCTGCGCCCAGCGCCCTTCGGATCGCGCAGCTACTTTCTCCCTCGACCCCTTGGGCAAGAAGGGCGCAACCTGACGCTACTTTCCCGCTCCCTTCCCGGCCCTCCCAGGGGTGACAAAAGCGCCAACTCGTTGGCGGAAAAGCAGGGTTCGTTCGTCTGGCGAGGGGCGAGGGGTGGGCTCTAGTTTTCCTCACTTCCAACTTCCCAGATCACCCCAGTTTTAGTCGGAAGGTAGAGCCCCCTCCGGGGCGGTGGAGAACGGAGTCACCCAGACTGTTCCAGGAGTACTAGTTTCCTCAGTCTTTCCTGGGAGACTCGGCCTGCGAAAAGGGAATTCCGCCCACCTAGACACTGATGTTTCTCATCCTACCAACATTTAAGGTCCTGGTTTACACCTCTCCCTTCCTGCAGGACCACTGATACCTGGAAGGAGAACAGACAACTGTGTGAATTACCTAGATGTACTCCAGTTGCCAGCCGATTTGAGCCACTAATTTCCCAGGCTCTTCCATAGCCACCATTCTCTCCAGAGAACCCATCTACAAGTGGAAAAGGTTCTAGTTTTCACACCCTAAAAGTGAGATGTTTCGGTACTTTAGACAGGAAAAAAACCACCACCACCACCACCGCCAGCAAATAACCAAGCAACCTCTAAAGGTCAACTTTGTGAATTCTGCAACTAAGGCTTAATTCCCTCCAAACTTTGAAGCTTAATCCTTTTAACTGGCCTTATGGAAACTTAAATCATGATATTATTATCAGATGAATTTCTTTACTATGAACTTCAGATGCTACATACCCAGAGACCAAATTATTTAAAATTTCAGTAGGCTTGTCCACAGTATTGAGCATAGCAGAAAAAATTATCAAAAGTCAAGTTCGTTACCTACTACTGTTCCTTCACACAATTTCAGCTCTGCTTTCTTTTCTGATGGTCTATGTTTCCATTTACAACTCATATTAGATGGTTATTAGTTGTTGCATTCACGGTAATTAAGCAAGAAGAGTCCTAACATTTTTTCTAGTATAACTGAGCTGTCCTTGCCGCTGAGTTGGGACATAATTTAAAACACATGCAGACAATCAGCACCGCAAAAACTAAGATTTACACTCTCCCATCCCCCCGAACCCCCTTCAAGGCAAAATTTACAGAGTGCTCTAATTTAGAAGGCTAAAAAAATTCATGGTACCTTAAATCAAGCCATACCTTTATAAAAGTTTGATCTCAGCTAAAGTTATCCTAACAACTTTTTTTCCCCTAATAAAACTACAAAAATCAGAAATCATAACAATGTGAAGCCGAAACCTACCCATGTTAACTCAGCTGTCCAGCCATAGCAAAGTGGACAAGAGTTTCAAATGAATCAACCATACCCTCTGTGATGTTTACAGTGATGAAATTAAATCACACCACATTCCCATGATGCAACTCCATCTCCCAGTGAGGCAACGCCCCTCAGTTACATGGACACTATGCTTCATGTGTGGTTCTTGATTTCCCTTGTCCTACCGACTTTAATAAGGACAGGTAACGCGGAGCTGTCCTATTGGTAGGTTCTGGGTACAGTTTTCTTTCCTTTGTATTGTTAAAGGATGGAAAAACATCAGAGACTGCATGCTCCTAGGGGTGTTTTTCCATACTCACTGCAAATGAATCCAGATAAACGACTCTGAAAATTCAGCATTACTTTAAAACAGCATCCTGCTTTAGAAAATAATGCTTTGAAAATGACCAAATCCATTAGCTCCAGCCTGCCTGTCAGACATCTGACTCCAAGGTAAATAGTCTTACATTACTAGTAATCGGTATTTATTTCCAGACCATTTCAAATGAAATCAGTAATCGGGAATGACATGTAACATGACATATGCTCCTGCAATTACAAGGAGAAGAATCATTCATCCTATACATATGTCCCCAATAGAAATATAATCTCATAATACTTAAACTTGAAATGTTTATACCTTTATTCAACAAAGACATTTCCATGATAATGTAACACTGACCTTGCCCTTTAGAAATGTATTTCGTTCTCACCATACAAACTAATGAGCAACAGAATTTCAGATATGAAGTCACAGTAACCTTCCTGTGTGGCTAGATGCTATTTGTAACACATGCCTCTATTAAATGCATTTTTTCATTTTCAACACAGCTTTTAACACAGAGTATATTAGTGTTTATATTAACACAAAACTCTCATGAAACTTCAAAGGTAAATATGAGAGGTTTCTTTTTCTTTAAAAACCCTCTTGAAATACAACTTTTCCACAGAGTTATAAGTCCTCAACCAAGTAAATCAGTCAAGAATGAAAGGATCTGTATTTCCCTTCAGTACTTCCACATTGAAGCCAAAAAGGAAGCACATTTCGGTGCAAACTTTTACCAGCTAAATATTAAAATACAGGAATAATTATTTGGTTTCCATAAAACACACACTCCTGGAGTACCAACTATTGGGGTAAAACAGTGTTAAGTAGTTTACTCTTTCCATTTGAAAAATTTTTACCAAGTGTTCTGAAGGAAAAAAAAAGCATAAAAAAATTGATTACAGGAAGGTAATTAAACAAGATGAGAACTCTTTACCATGAATGGGATTATATCATACATTAATTCTCAAGTCAAATATTTCTGTTGGCTAATCTCAGAAAAAGAAGGCATATTGCATACTTAAAAAAACATGGAATTCAACTCAGAATCCTCTACAGACAGTTCCATGTGGTGTCCCTATGTACTGGGTTTCCCACTGGCTCTGTCACTTAGCAAGGAAGTGGAAGGACATAACTGATGGCAAGTTATCCCAAAATGCCCATGAGGAAAGCTTGCTGAATTTCTGCAGGAGTCTAGACTAGAGTATAATTAGTAAATTAGTGCCTATCTTCCCATTTTCAGAAGTTAAATAAGGAAATGATACTTGACTTTAGAAAAGTACATTTGACTTTCTGCCAAACAGAATCTGACCTCATGGTATACACCTCACTGATTCACACCTGGAGTGCTCCTGGGGAGAATGGCAAAATGACGGGCTGACAAACTTATCCAGAATCGCCAAGTGGCTCCCTGTGCAATGTTTTCAGAGTTGGCTGATGCACATGAGAGGGAAGCTACATTTCGACTCTGAGGTTCTGTCTCGCCCGGGTCCTGGTTCTCTCTCTCCAGTGTGTGGCAGCTTGCTAATTCAATTAACTTCTTTCTAGCTGAACAAGAAAGGGATCACTGAAAGGTTAATATGGTCCTGGGCAGCTTGATTCAGCTGAATCCTTAGCCTCCGTGGCACTGTGATCTGTAGGAGCTGAGCCGTTTGGGCCAACATAAAGCTAGGGGACCAGGTCTCCTACATACAAACAAGGTCTGAGTGTTAGTTTGAGACCCTGGTCTCTAGGTCTGAGACCTAGAGAGTTCTAAGTAAGATTACTTGGGAAGCTAAAGAGTAGACACAAACTTACCTACAATAGATTACAGCCTTGCTTAGTTTTGAGTCTGAAAGTGTCTCATAAAGAAACATTTATAAATGGAATAATGCTGATAAGACCTGGACACCAAGGTGGAAGAGGGGTCTCTTTCTTTATGTGTGTTAAGGAAGAGGGGTGATCAGATTAATATAACCTATTTTATTCATGATTTTAAAGCAAATATAGATGCCAGATTTAAATGTACATGTATGTATGCACATACATAGTCCATGAAAATAGTGAAATTAATGGTTTTTTGATGGCAAGAGACATCTTCAATTTTATAAATACACTCACACATATCTATTTCTTATATTTCACATCATCAAGCACATTTACTGAATATTTACATTACTGGCCCTCTACTGGAGAATCAAACAAGAATCAAACAAGCTCTATTCTTGAGAAGCCTCCTAATCAGGTGGCCTTGGCTCTTGAAAACTCTATGCAGAAGTCAGTTCCCTGAGTTGGAACTTCCCTAAAGAAAGGCAGTGTCTGGCCATCTGCTGAAAAGATGTTTGCACAGTGTTTTACCTCTCACAGGTGATGAATGGCTGTAAGTCATTAGTGCAGAGGTTAGGGTAATAGAATGTTGGAAGTGAAGGATCTGGCTGAATTGAGATGACGGTGAAGGGATTCTGAGATTCTCGGAACCACGTGTCTCACATATCTATTAGGAAATTCAAGAACTGACAGATGTTTTGTAACAATCACAAGGAGGGAAAGGATAAAGTTCACAGGCATTCAGACCTAAGCAACCTCCACAGAGTAGGTAGGTGCCAGGTGCCTCACTACACACACACCTGCTAAGGGCAGCGAGGAAGATGACTCATATCACAAGCCAGAGGGACTGCCATTACTGTGTTCCCAAGGGATATCTCCCCCCTGCTCCTACAGCTGGCAGTGGAACAGGCATTCAGGAAATGACAAGACTGTTTAAAAAATTATTTTATTAAAGTATAGTTGATTTAAAGCATGTTAATTTCTCCTATACAGCAAAGTGACACAGTTATATGTGTGTGTGTGTGTGTGTGTGTGTGTGTGTGTGTGTGTATTCTTTTTCATATTTTTTTCTATTTGGTTTATTATAGGATATTGAATATAGTTCCCTGTGCTATACAGTAGGGCCCTGTTGTTTATCTTCTATGTATACTAGTTTGTTTCTGCTAATCCCAAACTCCCAATCCATCCCTCCACCCTCCCCTGCCCCTTGGCAACCACACATCTGTTCTCTACATCTGTGAGTCTTCCAGTTTCATAGATAAGTTCATCTGTTCCATATGTTAGATTTCCACATATAAGTGATATTGTATGGTATTTGTCTTTCTCTGTCTGATTTACTTCACCTAGTATGATAATCTGTAGGCCCATCCATGTTGCTGCAGATGGCATTATTTCATTCTTCTTTATGGCTGAGTAGTATTCCACTATATATATGTGCCATGCCATCTGTATCCATTCATCTGTCGATGGACAGTTAGGTTGTTTCCATGTCTTAGCTATTGTAAGGAGTGCAAGAACTTAAGATTTTTCTTTTAGTTAAAGGAATATAGGTAGTAGAAGCGAACTCAGAACTTGGAGCCCTGGGTTCAAGTTTCACACTTGTCACTTAGTGTTCTATGTCACCCTGGGCAAGTCATCTCCCTTCTCAGGCTGTCAGGCCCCTGAATGGAGAATGAAGGAATAGGAAAGACTGCAAAGGGCTCCTGCAACTCAGATATCCCATGGCTACTTTCAGGACCGACACTAGCCCCTCCTCAGAAACACCTTCATCCCTTTCTCTCTACTGCGCCATGTTGACTTCCTTCTCCAAGGAGCATTCCTTGTTTCACTGAACTCCGAAGAATGATACCATGAGCTCTGGCATTAGATTAAACTGGGCTCCAAACCAACCTTTATCCTACTCACTAGCTGAGTGAGCTTGAGCAAACCTTTGTTTCCTCATATGTGAAATAGGAATAGTTGAGCCTTATAGGGATACTGGAAGGAGTAAATGAAACAATTTAAAGAAAGGACAAAGTGATTATCTTTTAGTAGGGTTAAAAGAGGAAATACTATCACCACCCCATATTGTTATACACACAGATCATGTACTTGGTAAAAAATTATTGACCTTAATATGGATATGTTGAAATGATTATCAGTAAGCACTTTTGATAAGCTTAGAAATGTGTGTGTGTGTGTGAATGCACATGTGTGTAATAAGTATTTATTATGCACCTGCTAAGTATTGGGACTATAAAGATGAGTAAAAATTAAATTACCTCTTTGCATAAGGGACCTCTTTTTATGCACTATTTTCTATAAGACTGCAAGCTTTTTTTATGTCTTGTTTGTTATAAGAATGAAAGTTCCCATCCAACGAACAATGATAAATATCTGTGCATTACATTGTGCTGGGACATGGAGAGGAAAGGAAAAAAGATTAAAATGTCAGACCTTCCCTCAAGGAACTTGCAATCTAGTAGGAAAATGAATGCAATGCTTATATTATAAGGCAGAATATGTGAAACATACTCTAAGCCAGGTGCTCTGTGGGCCAAGAGTAAAAGAGGTTACTTTGTGCAGGGTTAATCTTAAACTTTATGTGCAGAAGGACTTCATGGAGGAGGTACCACTTAAACGACTTCGAAGACTAATCAGATTTTAGTAGACAAAAAAAGGAATAAAGGCCATCTAAGAAGGAGAGCAGAACACACCTAAGAGCACACAGAAGAACATAGAGACAGAAATCATGCATGTTTTACTTAAGAAAACATGATTGTTTAGAGTAACATGAAGTACATATAGATAAGGAGGGGAAGAAAGCTCACAAAGTAGGCTGTAGGTGTTCCTTTGCTTTCCTTCAAAGTGCCTAGTACAGAGCTTTGCAAACTCTACTGTATACATTCAGAGAACAAGTTCTGAAAAAAGAATTGAGGGCAGAAGACAGGACTCGCACTTTCAAAAATAAATCTCTTTACGGCTTGCCTATTTCATAGTCTTATTCTAAGGATTAATAGTTGGTTTGATAGTCATAAAGTTAAATTACACTTAATAAAACACATAGAGCAAAAGAGTTCCACATCACAGCACACCAGGGAAGAATAAAACTGGAAATGGGTGTTATTTCATCAGAGCGAAAAGCTAAGCAGAGCATTTTAAGAGGAACAAGATAAATTGAATGTTATTTGATTTCGTATCTCATCCATTTCAGTTCTGAAAATGATCTGAGACAGTTCTATTAATACAGATGCTTCATGGAGAGGCCATATTTTTAAAGAACTCTCTTAAATATAGATATATATTTATCAAATAATGGAGAGAAGATAAGCAGTTACAGATGGTTTTCCCGATTTTTGTCATGCATGATCAAGGACCACAGTGTAACATGGGCTTCACTGGGAAATCTGAGTCTCGCAGCTCGGAATGTTCCAGGAGCAAAGGCTGGCATTATTTTGCTTTCACAGAGAAAATATGTTCCTGTTCAGTCAAGCAAAGTAATCAATTATTCTGCATTATGAAATACTCATTTTATAACTATTGACATTTCAGACAGTTGTGCCACATGTCAATAGTGCTTTGGAGGCTCACATTTGAGCTTCAGTTCATAGGACAGGATTTACTGGGCTGGCAATGTCGGGTCAGGAGTCTGTTCGCTGCCCTCAGAAGCACACTTATTATTTATCTCTAGTCCTGCACTGTGGAAGTACGCTGTGAGGACTGAAACAAGAACAGAGGTGAGGGTGTTTTTCTACTTTCACTAAAAAAAATTAACTCTTCTAAATATGTTAGATTCATATTAAAATTCTATACTTTTCTCTTGAATTTAAAAAAAAAGATTCCTACATTTTGTAAGGTGGAGGTTGATTAAATTAGGTATTCCATTCAGAGGTTCCAAAATTTACATGAGATTTTGAATATCCAGTTAAACCTTGTGTCCCTCAAAGATGATTTTCTGAAATCAAAATGGCTTTCCAATAATTATATCACACTGCAGCTCTTGCTTTTACCTCACTTATTGTTTCACAATTCTTTGGAACTCATTCTTTAGCAGGCACTTTTTCACATTGAATTCACTCAAAGCCCTCTTTTGAGGAAACTGACAGACAGATAAATTAAGTAACTTGTCCAAGAACACAAGGAACAATAAAAAATGGAATCTGGGGTGTGTGCATTTAACCAATACGTTATGACTCTCAAACATTTTCTAAATTTTCCTTTAATTGTGCACTACTCAGTATTTTGAAAAAGACAAGCTGACTTCTTCAGAAATTAAAATTGACTAATAAAATGTAGGCATGTGTGCAAGAACTTCTTTTATCACTAGCTTCTATAATCGAGCAGGGTTAGCATGTGCCATTATGAATTATTGCACAATTTAGTAAATTATTTAATTACTTACTAATGAAGAAACATACTGTACATGGTTACAATTATCCTGTTTGAAAACAATGTTGTCATTTGTCCATTTAAGAAACACTTGCTACATATTAAATTAACTCATGAGGGGGAATCTTCCTCTTTTGGAAAAATTAAACAACTCTAAATATTGGCAAAGGAATGGGACACAGGAACAGAAGAAAACTAACAACTTTAAACAGCCAAAGCTGGCATTTCCAAAAGACTTCAGACAAAATAACAAATCTGCTGAAAACACACATACAAAATAATAATTTTAGACTTCATGATCTTCTACAGGAAAAGCACAAGATAGAGATAGTTACTGATTTTACTTTTCCAAATTGTATCAAGGCTGCTCTTTTTATAAATAATTTTTGCAACATGTCATATAATACAGCATTTCCTGCACCTACTTTAATCACCGAACAAATGGTTTACGCAGCATAATAATCTTAAGCAGAGCTCCTTAGTTTTCAATACACTTTGAATAAATCATTGTCTACATTTATTAAGTGACTACAGTCATGCATGGCCTCGTTATCTGTATAAAGACACAGCCTCTAGATGTTTTGGTAACACATCTTAAGTAACATGGAGTATTTTCTTTTTTGCTTTACCACATCTTTGGTTCTTGAAATATAAGAGATCATGTGGCAGAGCCACTGTAAACAAGGAAAGATTTCAAAAAAGACACATCAGAACTGGGAGACACTCAAAGATGTCATGCGTGCCGCTTCCAAGACCGTAAGCTGCTAAACAGTTTCCATGTGTGACAGTTGCCTGTCGTTGCTGTTGCAGTTCGGTCGCTAAGTCATGACTGACTCTTTTGTGACCCCATGGACTGTCGCCCGCCACATTCCTCTGTCCATGGGATCTCCCAGGCAAAGAAACTGGAGTGGGTTGCCATTTCCTTCTCTAGCTGCCTATCATTAAAGAATCATATATAAGCAAGATCAATGATACTACATTTTTTTCTTTTGTCGTGTTTTCTTTCCTACCCCAGGGTCAATATGCCGTATCACTGGGTAATTTAAGTTAAACGAAAGTTTTGTTCTCCTATGAATAACACATATATTAGAGCTATAGTATTGTTGTTTAGTCGCTCAGTCGTATCGGACACTTTGCAACCCCATAGACTGTAGCCCACCAGGCTCCTCTGTCCATGGGATTCTCCAGGCAAGAATACTGGAGTGGGTTGCCATTTCCTTCTCTAGGGAGAGTTATACTATAGTTTACAGAATTCATCACTTGCCAAAATACAGTAAGGAACTATTTCCTATAAACCAGTAAGAACTTCATTAAATTTGAGCATTATGAAACAACAGAAAGGAAAACATATTTTATATGTTCACAGTATTCACTGCTCAATGTATAGTGTAACATAAATTTCTACATAGTATTTATGTTATACTCACGATGTTTTATCAACAAGAACACTAGTAAAACACATGCTTTAATAGTATTTTCTGGTGTTACCTTGGCAAACTACAAGAACTATATTTTGATCAAAATTCATCCTTTAGATATGTTTTTATTTCATTTCTTATAAAAATATAACTATATACAGTAAAAGTCACTCTTCTTAGTGTATAGTTCTATGAATTTGACAAAGGGTTTTAATTTTGTAATGACCAACACATTCAAGATATGAAAGAATTCCATCTCCCTTAGCTCCCAAATTTTTTTCTGCCCTTCTGTAGCCAACTTATTCCCATTCTCCAAACCCTGGTAACCACAGATCTGTCGTCTGTCCCTATATTTTTGCCTTTAAAAGATATCATTTAAATGGAAAAATATGGTTTCTTTACTCAGCACAATACATTTCAGATACATTCCATCAACAAGTCAATAATTTGCTACTTTCTATAGTTGAGTGGTATTCCATTCTGCAGTTTATTCATTTCCTAATTGAAGAACATTTATATTGAATCCATTTCTTAGCAATCATAAATAAAGCAGCTATGAACACTCATGTACAGGTTTTCGTGTGAAAGTAAGTTTTTATTTTACTTGGATAAAAATCTAGTTATGGGACTTTTAGATTACATGTGCTATAAAAGTTTAATTATAAGAAATGCCAGGGACTTCCCTGGTGATCAAGTGATTAAGAGTCCACCTTCCCAATGCAGGACATGTGAGTTTGATCCCTGACTAGGGATCTAAGATCCCACTTGCCTCAGGGCAACTAGACCCACGCATCACTGCTGCTAAGCCCCAGTGCCAAACTAGAGAGAAGCCTGTGCTGCAACTAAGACCAGATGCAGCAGAAAAGAAATAAAAACCAAATAAATATTAGCAAGCAATGTCAAATGGTTTTCCAGAGTGGCAGCACCATTTCTGCATCCCGTATTAGCAATATGAGAGTTCCAGTTGCTTCAGATCCTCACTAGCACTTGGTATTGTCAGATATTTATCTATCTTGTTATCTGAGGTAGTTATGTTATATAAAATTCCTGGGATCACTGAATTAGTGAATACTGAATAATTATTTCTAGGAGAAATATGAGTTTTCTAGGAGGTTCCTATGAGTCTGTGTTCATAACATTCTTGTCAGTTGATCAAGATACAACCTTATTTTTTTTGTGCTTCTACTTAGGGACATCTTATTTGACGTATTCTAAACCCACTCCAGTGTTCTTGCCTGGAGAATCTCAGGGACGGGGAGCCTGGTGGGCTGCCGTCCATGGGGTCGCACAGAGTCGGACACGACTGAAGTGACTTAGCAGCAGCAGCATTCATTCGTTAACACTGAACCCACGTGCAACAGCAATGGACAAAGCTTATCAAACGTGCATTTTCTCTGTAGGGCACATCACAGTGGGAACACTAGCCAGCACTTCAGCACTATGCTTGAGGTCCACTTTAAACAGCAGTATCACCAACAAAAGGCAGACAAATGAGAACAATGTGGCGCCGAGGCGACTGTGAAAACAGGACACTTGTTTACAGTGTGAGAGCTGAGACAAGAAGGCAGAATGTTGCCTCACCTGATCTCAGCTGGGAACATGTGTGTCAGGATGCTCTGTGCTTGCAAAAGTGTGAGAAAAGGCAGTATTTTTTTTTAATAGCTTAAGTATAGTTGATTTACAATACTGTGTTAGTTTCGGGTATTCAGCAAAGTAATTCAGTCATACATTATTTCAGATTATTTTTCTATGCTAGGTTATTATAAGATATTGAATGCAGTTCCCTGTGCTATAGAGTAAATCCTTATTGCTTATCTATTTTATGTATAGTAGTGTGTATCTGTTAACTCCACACCTCTAATCGCCCCTCCCTTTCTTCTTTGGGAGAGTTTGTTTTCTATGTGACTCTGTTTCTGTTTTGTATATAGTTTCATTTGTTTTATTTAGATTTCACATATAAGAGAAATCATTCAATATTAATTTTTCTCTGACTTACTTCACTAAGTATAATATTCTCTAGGTCCATTCATGTTGCTTCAAATGGCATTATTTCATTCTTTTTCATGGCTGAGTAATGTTAAGGGCAGCAAATATTGATTCTGGAGCTATTAATAAATTTTGGTGAGTAGGCAAATATGCAAATATAGAACCTGCCAATAATGTCAATTAACTCTATCTATCTATCTCTATCTAATCTAACCTGTCTTGTCATCCTATAGTCTCAGTTTAAATGTCACAAACTTTCAGGATATCTTGTCCAAACTGTTAGCCTCCATCAGATGAGCTCCAGGCTCCCACTGGCATCCCGTACTTTCCTTTCTAAAAACCTGATTCTTCACATTGTTTTGTGTTTTGTGACAGTCATTTGTTCTCCTTTCTGTCTCTTTCACTGGACTTTACACTCTAAGAGGCAAGGATTTACCTTTGTGTCTCCTGGAACATGAAGATTTAGCACAGTGCCTGGTTCCTTTTGGATAAATATTTGTTGAATAAATGAATGCTTCTTTCAAAGCAGCAAATATGGTAAAAAGAGAACTAGAATTAGAGTTGGAAAATCTGTCTTCCCATCCTATTTCTAATACCTCTTGGTTGTGTGACTGGTGACAAGTTACTTATACTCCTAGAGCCTTAGTTTTCTCACCTGTAAAACTGGAAAAAAAAAAACAAGATCCATATAAATATATAAAAATATTAAAGCTTTAAAGTCAGACAATAAACATGAAAACATTACTATCTGGCACACTGTTGGTATCCAATAGTCCCTGGATTGGAGTGTTTTATGAACCACAACTAGACTTTTATAACTATATGAGCAAAATAAAATATACTGATGACTACTATGAACAGTGAGTTTATTTAGCCATCCACATACTACCAACTCTTCATGTATTTAGTTTTATGAATTCAGAGGACTCCAACAGTGAAAATGATTTTTCACTTTAGAAGTTTTGGCACTTCATCAAGCCACACTCTTCAGGATCAAAGGTTATATATACTATATACTATGAATATATCTTCATATGAACTGATGATATATCTGCTATGTTTCAAAAATATTTTCTGAATGTTTGAAAGTCACTCGTTCATATTCTTTGCCAAGATTTTTTCCCTTTCAAACACTACTGAAAAAAACAAAGAATTAAATTTAAATGTAAGCATATAATGATTCTGCCTGAAATGTTTTTTTACAAAGATCTATTATGTCCCTTAAGATGTCAAGGCAATAAAAATCAATCATTTCTATAAAATTATCACAATCCTCTTTTTGTGTGTAACTAAGGGTAACAAAATAAACTAAATGCTCAAGTCCTATTAAAAAGAAATTGCATAAACAATACGATGGTTACATCACTCAAAATTTATACAGAGGATTGCCTTACAAAATCATGATGATCAGATATGATTAAGTGACACTATTTAAGATTATTGGTCTTTAGTGGATACAAAGCATGATGACTCACTGGCAAAGCAAGCTAATGGTAGGGAGGGAGAGATGTAACTTTGTGTTTTGATTACAAAGCAGAACAGATAGTAAAGCCTCAGAATCAATAATCACCATTTTCTATGAAAGTTTCATTGTTTCCTAAATTAGATTCATAGTAATTTTCTTGGCGATGACATTTTTTTTCAACACATACATTCTTATAAGTAACCTAACCACAGGCCTAAATTAAACCTTGAGTTTAAAACATTATTTGCTGACAGGCATCCTCCAAGTGTTTTCCACAGAGAGACATCACTTCCAGTTGTTTCCAGGCTATTCTAAATGATCTTGGACAGGGCTACTGAGTGACTTGTCAGGGAACAGGAAAACATTATGCCACTGCTTCTCCAGATTTCTTCCCAGAACATGAAATATTTGGGATCGCTCTAATGGAATCAAGGCTAGTTTCATGCTAAGCGTCAGTTTTAACTGGGGGGAATGCTTCTAACATATGGCCACTGGGCTCTGACTCACAGCAACCTTCAAATTCTGGCCAAAATGTCTGTTTCCTGAGATTGTGTCTGAGGGCCTGGGCATCCCTGGTGGGGCCCGGGAGGCTTCAATAAATGCTATTGTTGGAACAAATGAATGAATGAAAGAGTTCCTAATTAGGAGCTACAAATTCCTCCATCAACAAAATAATCCCATAGGAAAGTGGCAATGCATTTCAAATTCATATTTATGAAGAGTTCTATTTTCGGTCCCTTTACAATTTTTTTCTTCATTTCTGCTCAACCTGATCTTTGTTTTTTGTTTTTTTTGTTTTTTTTTTTAATATGAAAACTAAGGTGTGAAAAGCACTGAACCATTTTCCAGAACATGAAAGACAAGTGCAGTTCTTGGAAAGTTTCATTTGTATGTAGCTTGTGCATGAAAATTATTTTTAAATCTCAGTTAATCACCAGATATTTTCTGAGAACAGACTGTGGGGGAGGCACCATGTGAGATATTTGAAAAATAAGGTTAAAAACATCCTATCCTTGCTTATACACCAAGAAGTGTTATTAAGACTAGTAGAAAGTGTGCAGTTTCTGGAATATCCACAGGTGAGGCAAATGTTTATCTAAGTGTCACTAAACTAGAACTGCTATCAAAGTAGGATAAATAATTGTTATCACTCTTTTCATAATTAGTGAGGTCTCAGTTGAAAACCTTATGAAATCCAACACGGAAGGAAACAAAACAGAAAGATCCACAAAGATACCACTAAAATTCGAACAAGTAAAGCTTGCATTTGTGCTTTAAAAAATCCCTCAGGCATTTGCTGAGAGACTATTTACTTTTATGTAAGACACAGTTCTGACAACCTTGATATCTGATTTTCTAAAATACAGAATATATTTAAAAAAAAAAATCCCAGCAGAAAGGGGTAGAGAGTTCTGCTCATAGGAATAAGGAGAAATGATAAATACTAAAGGAAGAGATAAAAAATGATTAAAAGTTAGACCTAAGAACTCAAAAAATATAGTAGCATGGGACTGCTTAGCATAGGGGCAAACAATGAACCACACCTGCAAAGTCTCCAAGGACATCCTGTATCACAGCATACTACACACACCATCATAATTAGTGTTTATAATGACTTTGAAACATTAAGAATGGATTAACCCATGATCTCTAAGAAGCCAAGGACTTACATAATATATTTTGAAAGGCTTCTCCCACCACCGAACAGAGTGAAATAGTTTAGCCACTTAGATAGACTCCAGAAAATTAATTTACATGTAATATCTCATTTTCTAATAAGGCTGTGAATGTGGTATCGATATACATACTTCAAATAATAACTCTAATTACTTAAGACCTTACAATTAGGGTCTAGGTTATTTCGGTTTCAGTAAGCAATATTCTGAAGCCAGTAGGAAAAGTAAAGGCCTTTCCATAGTAGGAATAACTGTTCTACACCAGCATTTCATTCAACTGTATCATAGCCAAATATCAACAAAATAAAAACCGTTTAAACTCTCCCTCTATTTTTAAAGCAACAATGTTTTTGTAAATGTTTACTTGAATTATGAGTATTCAGGGCTGAGGTTTAAATATATATCATTATATTAAGATACTTGCTATTTATATCTTAGTAAAGGCTATTTATATAATAATGTTTAACCTGCCCTTATTCTGGAGAAGGAAAAGTTAGTCAAATAAGTTCAAGGAGGGGTAAAGAAAGGAAAGAAAAACACATCGGCCTAACTTGGCATTGCTTTCATTCAGGGCAGGTGAAGTGATAGGCTTTGAAAAGGACACTTTTTACATGCACACACATGACACCAACACCCTTCTTCATGGCTGCGATAATTCTTTTTCAAAACTGCAAGCCTGTTTCCAGGGCAGCTGCAAAACATCCGTGAACACTCGTTAATTCATTGGAGTCATGGAAACTGCTGCCTCTACACCTGCCAGCTACATCCACATTGTGCAGACTCCATAATGCAGGAGCTGAAGGTGCCGAGATGAATTCTCTTCGCTCCAGGCTGGCTGGAGGAAAGGGGAGCCGCTGCTCAGGCCAGGACCGTACTTTTGGATTTCTGCTGCTTTCACTCCATCTATTGTCCAGGCTCCAGAATAATGCTTTCTGCATTAAAATCACCATGGCCACCTTTAAATTTCTATTAAATGTATTATTACCTTTATCACTATTGTTGTTGTTAATGCGAATGCAGTTTAAAGGCTACCACTGGGCACTCACCAATGGCTGGGGAAAGACAGCAGGCAGGGTCAACATCCTCACTCACAGATGGGGTAGATGAAGCTTGGAGAGGTTTCCCAGCTTAGCCTGGGACACGGAGAAAGGGAGAACTGAGAATTCAGCCTGGGTTTCTGACTCTTGGTCCAGTGCTCAATCAATTTTGCTACAGGCTGGATATTGAGAACTGATTTCTTATTCTTTAGGAATTTATATCCTGAGAAACTCAGATTAGAAAGTGTAAGGAAAATTTCCCCTGTAGTATTTCTGAAAGTGAAACTTGAGGCTATCGTATTTTTTCAGAAAACTTTGGTCACTAATTATATCTTCCTTTCGGTTCATACTTTTTTGTGTTATCTATTTATTCCTGCCACAGGGATAATTTACATGGCTCTTCAACAATATGCCACCAATAAATCACCAATAAAATGTTAATTATTGGACCTCATGACAATCCACAGAAAACTAGCTCATATGATGCAGGTTATAAACCAAACCTTATCATATGATTGTTGTTTCATAATTTCTAGCCTTTTCTAAATACACATCCATGGAAAGTCCAGAGATGGAAATGAGGTGGTCTGACTTTCATCATTTGCAATGATCAGAGCTGAAGCCATTTATAAAGATACCAGCCATAACAGAAACCTCTGCATGTCGACTAAAAATGGGAAGACAGAGAAGAGGTTGATAAAAACGAAATCGTGATATACTCATCCTTATCCTATCACCAAAGTGGTTGCCCAAAGAGGGGTCTCCACAGTGGTGTGATGAAAGGCATAAATCATGGACCACCCACTGGGGCAGCCAGGCCAGAGAGGGGAGGAAATGGCCTTTTCCTCAGAGGGCTGAATGACCGGACTCGCTCGGATGAATAGATAACACCATCGCGGAACAGACAGCAGAGATGAAAGTGGAATCCAACGAAAACAGAAGAACGGAGGAAAACCATCAAAGGCGTGGAAAATAACAAAAGTTCAGGGACTGGGGGATCAGCACCCAAATGCTAAAACTGCAGCACGAGCGAGCTGTTTGAAGCTGCTAAAGGGATTGAATACAATCTGGAATGAACAGAATTTGCCATCAAACAGAACAGAAGGGCCACTGAGAGACCTCAAGGAAGGACAACCTAATGTAACATGAGCCCTGCTAAGCACTCACACGGCAACATCCTTTTGAACATCTCAATCATTCTAAAGTGGTGTTTAACACACACACACGCACACGCACACATGCACACATGGTCCGGAGTCTGTGGGGAATTTTGATGGGAGCTGCTCATCAAAACTCTTAAATAATGCAAGGCAATGGCAATCTATCCGATCTTCCACTCTGAGGACCCGGAGCAGAGAACAGACGCGGGTTTTATCAAAGCAGCCTCTAATCCTTCCAGCATATCCGCAATGTCCATCTCACCAGGGGCGACCTTCTGAGTGAACTTGGGGAGAGATATGCTCTTTGGTTTTGTCTGGGTTGCAGTTTAATTCAGCAGGAAGCAGGCCATGGCTGGGAACCACAGCACAAAGAAACCCACGGTAAGGAGGTGAAAAATGTAGGACTGATCGACCATAAGTGAGATGAAATAAGTGACTGGTAGTTTTTTATGAGACCAGCGGAATTAAAAAAAAATACAATGGGTTATCACTTTTATGGCTCATTTCCCATTGCTGTTACTAAGTAGGCAATGACAGAAACAGCACAATTGAGCAATCACACACAGATCAGAAAGAGAGAGAGTAGAAGAGAAAATGAAAGAATCAGAGAGACTCTTGAAGACTGTGTCCTATCCAGGGCAATCATCCGAATAAAAAAGTGTCAATTTCACTCAAATATAGTGCATATAAATTGCACTGTGAAGATATATAGACTTAAAAATTATTCTGTTTTTATGCAGATAATTGTCTCTAACACCTCTGGATTGAAAGAGTTTTGGTTCATGTAAGGTACAAAATCTTCAGATGATCAAAAGGGATGTATGTATTTGTAATAAAGCTAAGAAATAATGTTACCTAAAGTTTATGAGCCAGCGGTTTTCCGTGTGCTAACCATTAACCTAATTTTGGACCAAAGGGAGGGAGGAGATATTCCTTAGAAGGGATAAGTCAAAGGAAATCTGCATACGAAGAGAAATAAACCAAGCCTTCCCACTTGATTATCTTCACTCTGTCGGGCTGGGTATCATTACATAGCAGTGGGGAACAGAGAATTCTTTACTCTTGAATGGGTTCAATCTTGCAAAAGATCTCCAAGCAAGTCTCTAGAACAGGAGTGGCTGGAGCCAGGTTCTGATTGCTTCCATTACTTTTGGCTGTTGATTCCATACCCCATCAGGCGTCCAGCACTGAATCAGCATGAGAAAAGGGCATGGGGGGAAGGGGGATTCAGTTCAGCATATCTTTAACCCTCCTCAAAGATTCTGGTGTTTGTACACTACTGGATTCCTATCAATATGAAAACATGTTTCTTGTTATTATTCCATTCAACATTTTACTTTCTTTGTCCCAGTAGAAAATAAAATCACCACCTGTCTCCACCTCAAACAATCTTAAGCTCAGCAACAATAAAGAAGGATGGAGTCTTCTTTGCACGATGGGTTTAGAGTCGTCTGAGCACCTAGTAGGTGCTCAATAAATACTAGCCAATAGACAGGGCTCTTTTCCTCCAACAGCCTCTCAGAGACGCAAACTGCTTTGGGAAACCTGATGAAGAGGCCCGCCTTTCTGGCAGAGCCATCCTCACTCTTTCATCACTGTACTCAAAGATATTACTGATGTTGGTCCTCTGGTTTAGCTGCTTTTTTCCTCTGACTGGACTAACTGAGTCTACTCTGCTCACTAGCTGTCACTTCAGAATCCTGTCATGCAGCGGAAGGCCAAAGGACATTTTCCCCTAAGTCCTTTTAACTTCCTGGCATTCCGTTTTTCAACCCCACATTAAAGGTGCTGATGTTTCATCCTAGTCCTACCAGCCAATGGGTGGCCTCAAGTTAGACTAGTCAGGGCTTCTCTCCGCTCTCTCCCTGTTGGGGACAGGGAGAAGGAACCCAGAAAACTGTTTCCTCAAGCTCATTTTGTAATCTTCCCTTGGACGCTATCCCTGAAGTTCTGAGATCATTCACTAAGAAACAGACACACTTGAAGCTAACGCACAACAGACGTCAACCTAGGGCCACTGTTGGCCAGCAAGACCTCTTTCTTGCAAGTTCTCAAAAAAATTTTTTTTCCTTTTTCACTTTTTTTTCCCCCTTCTGCTCTCACCCAATGCTCAATCATCTTATAATCCATTAAAGCTGGTATAGCAATTCAGTTTCTTTTCTAAGACAAGACCTGCCAACTTGAAAAACAAAAATGAACCTCCCCTAACGTTGGCAAGTTTCTCCAAGTCTCAACTAACCCCGGGCAGAGATTGGTGGACGTGAGCCCAGTTGAAGCCTGAGGTGAGAGCCATCATTTTTTACCTGCTTTAGCGAACAATCTCCCTATATGTTCTTCAGTTCTCATCCTTGGTATATTCCAGGCCCAGGAATTAGCAAGACCAGAAGACTGGCATTCTTCGCAGTTTAGCGGAGTAAGCCATCTGTCCCTAGAAGCCGAGATCTGAGATGCCCCTGCTCCCATAAGAATCTCTCTGTGTTTCTCTGATTTACCCTGTTCCCTGTGGTAAAAAATTAGTTTATATTTTAAGGGCTTTGGAATGACTAATTTCGACTAAGTTAAACAGGGCAGAGTAGTGACTCCCGAGTGACTCGATCTGTGATTCTTAGGAAGAATTTAATGGACAGATTTTATTTTCGTTCAGGGTGACCTCACTGATCATTGTGCAAAATGCTGCTTCTTTATTTTTTTTCCCTTTAAAACAAAGTCATCACAATTTTCTAGGCATTTTGTAGTGAAGAAAACTCTAATTACATTTATGTTTAAGGCCACTGTTCAGAAATTATTATTTTTTTTAAAGACCTCTATTTTAAAAAGAAAAGTGTAGGTGAAGGTGATTATATCTTTCCAAAGTCAGTAAAACAAATGTGTTGCATAAGACATTTCAATTCAATTAAGAGAAACAGGTCAGATGCTAAAATATTAGTAAAATCAATTATGAGTAATAGGTCTCCTGTTAACATGTATCACTACGGTTGCCTCCCTCGTAATGTTTGAGTACATTTACATTTGTTTCATATTTTCTGTGTGCCTGTAATATATGTATGTGCCACTGACTGTAAAACCTTGACCATTTCCTTTTCTTCCTTGCCTTTCCTCTCATATGACTTGGAAATGACACACGGACTAATACTTTTTTAGTGAAGATTCTTCTAAGAGGAAAGTCAGGTGGCAAGTTGAAAAGAGCTCTGAATCTTGTCCTGTCACCTGTCAGCAGGTCAGGGAGCACCATCCTTCTGAACCCCGGTTTCCTCATCTGTAAATGAGTAACAGTACTTTCCCCCCAGGGTTGCTGTGTGACTGAAACTCAGCTTACTACAATGTGCCCACCAGGGTGTCAGGGACATGGTGTTCAATGACTGTCTCTTTCTGATCGTTGAAAAGATCAGAGTCGTGAGTATGGAAGAGAGTATATTAATCATAACATTTCAAATATGAAATGGCAACCCACTCCTGTATTCTTGCCTGGAGTATCCCATGAACAGAGGACTCTGGCAGGCTACAATCCATGGGGTCACAAAGAGTTGGACATGACTGAGTGGCTAACACTTTCACTTGCACTTTCAGGGTCATTAAACACACCTGAAAAGAGGGTACCAAAGAGAAGGATATTTTCCCTTCATCTTTACTGTTTATTAAAGGAGCACCTTCAAATTCCCATGTTGATAACTTATGAAAAGGCAGCATTAGGGGGACAAAAATATTTGCCTTTGTAATTTCTATTAGCCTTTCCTTCAGATAAACAGGTGAAGCCTGATATGGAGAAATTATACAGGAAAAAAGTAATACCACTATGAATCTATATTATAATTACAAAAACATAAAAGTGACCTATATGCATATGATAAAACATGAAAGAGTGAAATTGGAAATATTTTTGGTAGATGAGCGGAAAAAATGGGCACATTTTTTCTCCTGTATGTTTTATCATCCATATAATGAAGTTAGATGTTTAGGTGGAAAATCGGGTGTCTGTTTAGGTTGGTGGGCTATCTGGTCAAAAGCTAAGTATCTCAGAAATAGAACTGAAATCGAGTTTGGCTTCATGGAATGTTTTCCTCCTAAGACCAAAGACTGAATGTGAGTGTTGATGGAGCTGAGGAAGAGGAAGGAAGGACAATTTTGGAGGATGGCCATCTGCTGAGGGGAGCAGACCTAGAGAAAATGGTCTACATTTAGAGGTCGAGTGGGTGGAAAATAGAAACAAAAAGGTTGTAGAGGGAAGGCAAGTAATACAGTGAGGAACATTAAAGCATTGATTATTTTGGGGGTGTGCATGTATACTTTTGAAGAAAAGAGGCATCCATAATGTGCATTCTCTGAAGAAGGGAATGGCAACCCACTCCACTCTTCTTGCCTGGAGAATCCCATGGTCAGAAGAGCATGGCGGGCTACGGTCCATGGGGTCACAAAGAGTCGGACATGACTGAGTGACTAACACTTCCCAATTAAAGTGCATTGATGAGCTCAATACCTCTTGAGAAGGCCCCAAGTATTCAAGAGTTTAGAATATAGTTCACACTGGCACTTCCCAGGTAGTCCGCACTTCCAATAGGGGAGTGCAGGTGTAATTCCAGATCAGGAAACTAAGATCCCACATGCCACATGGCACAGCCAAAAAAAAAAAAAAAAAAAAAAGAGTATAGCTCACTGACACCCTGGCTTACAAAGGCATTGTGTCTACCTTTGGTCCTACAAACTCTGGAGGTATGGGGCAGCCTGGCACAGCAGGAAGGACAAGGCTTCAGGGCTTGACAGAAGCAGCTTGGTTCAAGCCCACCTCTACCACTCACTAGCTATGTGGGTTGGGCAAGTTGCTTAACATGTGAAACTCAGCTTCCCCAATTAATATTCATAGTTATGCTTAATAGTTACCATGAGCTTTAAATGTGATTACACATACAAACACACATACACACCCACATACATATAAAATGAGTGCGACATAGTAAATTACATACCTATTCTCGCTATTTGGATGAGAAAAAAATAAGAACTCCCCTCCTGAGATAATAAGGAAATTAGTAAGGTTAAGGTTGTGTCTCCGTCCAGGTTTCTATGCCTAAGGAGGGACCAGGACAATTTTCTCCAGAAACCATGCTTTAAGAGCTGCCACTGAAAAGAGGGAGCGCCACCCCGCAGGCCCCGACTCTGCTTCCATGAACGTGGCGGTGGATTAGTTGCCATTATCCACAGTCGAAAGTCCTAATGCTCTTTCGTTCATCTTAGAGCTGGAACACTTGGCTGAGCTGATCGCTCTGATTCCTGTATTTTGAATCCTGTAATACACCACACTTGGGGTCAGGGGCTACAGATAAACAGGCACGGGGTGGCTGCTGTTCTCTAGCCCCAACACAGACTGCTTCTAAGTCCTGGAGGTCTGCCTCCTTGGGGAGGCTGGTAAGAGGCAAGAATAACACCCCAGCCGGTATCTCTCGCCTGCACCTTGCAACATGCATAAAATGAGAAAGGAAGGGAAGGTGCTCCCCTAAGTCTTGTGAGATGAGGACAATGAGCTGGGAGCCGGCAGGTGACTATATCTGAGGCTCCATCAGCAGCCGGGGCACAGAAGGCTCGTGACGCCCTGTGAGTGTACCCAGTAAAACCCACGACAGGCAAGAGCCTGGTGGGCAGAGGAAGAACGTGACCACACAAGAGCCAGGGTCTGCCAGGGGCGGCTGCTCCCTCCCAGTACAGCTCATACGGAAACTGTTTATGTTTTCTGTTTGCCAGAAAACCCTTTGTGGGTTGCTGAACCTGTTTGTCCTGAACTCCTAACAACAAACACATGGCAACCAGTTCTCCAGATGACAAGTCCTTTTGTTAATGAGCAGAGAAGGACTGATGAGGCCCTGCCGCTGTGAAAACCCTTAGCTGCCTGGAGCCTGGTGGACCAAGGGTAACACGGCTGCTTTGAAAGGGGGGTCTGTTTTCCCACTCTCCATCTCACTCCTTCACATGTGGGCAACCCAGAGGCATAAGGGTAGGTAAAGTAAGTGTTAGTCACTCAGTTGTGTCTGACTCTGTGATGCTCTGGACTGTACCTCTGTCTACGGAATTCTCCAGGCAAGAATACTGGAATGGGTTGACATTCCCCACTTCAGGGGATCTTTCCAACCCAGGAATTGAACTCAGGTCTCCTGTAGCGCAGGCAAATTCTTTACTGTCTGAGCCACCAGGGAAGCCCTAACCCAGAAGCATGCCCATCTGGATATCTCATTCAGGTGAGCTGAATTTATTTTATCCCCAAAGTGCCACTGCTCCAGGGGAAGCCAATGCAACTCTGTTCGACTCATAAGATTCAGTAGGAACAGGATTAGAAAATACAGAAAGTTTTGCAAATGTAGATACACTTATATACATAAAACACTTTCTGTTTTATGCATGGGTGCATATATACATTCATATATATATGTAGCTGTGGTTTGGGGAATCAACAAGAGTAAGGTCAGTTTGAGAACATGTGACTTGAGAGTGGTAATTAAATACAAGTGGTGATCAAACCCCATAAGGGTGTCCGTCTCTCCAGGGTGGTGTGGTGGTGTGTCTTCAGGGAGTATGAGACAGATGCTAGCGCATGCATCTCTTCTCCCCTTTTTGTCCCCTTCTTGTCTATTAAAATCTGTCTCTCACACCTGCCAGGTACCCACCCCATTGCACCAGGGGTGTCGCTGGTTGGTGATGATTGAGAAATTTCGACTTCTGTTCATTGCTTTACCCATATCTGCTGTTAACCAAACACAGGAAAACATACCATGTCATCCTCAGAAAGGTTCAGAGAGAAATCAAGAGTCTGGAAGAGCCCCAGAGGAGTGCTGAGGGGAGGTCTCGAGGAATTCCCATGGTCACAGGGTTTAAGAGATTCTGATCGTAGAACCAAAGCAGACCCTAAATATGTCAGAACGACGTTCCAGGAAAAGAGCTTGGAAAAAGGAAGCCTGTCAGGTAAAAATAAACTTATTTTCCCTGAACAATTTTGTACTTTTTACAAGTAAAAATGACCACACCATTCAATGCCTGGGGCAGATCCAGGGTCAGTCTGGCTCACCCAAAGGTGTCCCGAGTCCACAGCAAGGCTGTTGGAAGCCCCTTGTTCTCAGCCCAGTGTCATCCACACACCTCTGCGCAATTCTCTGAGAGAATAACTTAAAGAAGATTTGATGGAAATGCTCTTTGTGAAAGATAAGCTTCATTTAAAAAGACAATGCATTTCATGAAAACTTCTGGAATACAGAAATGCTTTAAAACAACATCATCAAAAACCAGAAAACAAAAACGACCAACAGCCCCATGATCTTTCCTTTTTAATCTTACCATAATTTATCAAAGGCAGGGCTTATATGTAGTCTTTGCTGGTGAACCCATTAGAATGGGGACTGTCTCTGTCTGACTTGGGGTAAAGTCTCGGAGTCCACCGTGCTGTACTAGGCACACAAGTCATGCCATTTTTGTTGCTCATAAGGAAATGGCAACCCACTCCAGTGTTCTTGCCTAGAAAATCCTGTGGACAGAGGAGCCTGGTGGACTACAGTCCATGGGGTTGCAGAGAGTCAGACACGACTGAGCACAACTGTTGATCAATCACGCAGCGTGGGGGATCCAGTGGGTTCCCAGCAAGTGCTTGTTCACTAATCAAGGCAAAATTTACACCTGGCACCAGTGAAATGTGGGGCCTCTACTTTTACCTGAGAAATACAGAAGCAAAAGGTGAACTCTGTGCAGTCTTGAAGGGCAGCAAAGTCTGAGGTAGCCACTCAGCAAGAAGCAGAACAGTGACAGTGAGAAGCCCTCTCAGAGAATACCCTGTTCACAAGCTTCCTCAGAGGGACTCACAGCAGAGCTGTCATGCGCCAATTCTGATGCCTGTAACGGTTTCATAACACAGTGGGTGACAAGCCCTATTACTCAGGAAGAGAGAATAAAGCAAAAAAAAATAATATATACACTCACACAGAAAAACCTTTAACTGTGAGCTTCTCCACAGCCCAGTCTTCATTAAGTCTTCAAACCTGCCCCATGGAGGGCAGAAAGCCTGCCTTCCTCTGGTCCTTGACAACAGTTGCTAGGCTTAACTTGGGGCGGAGCTGTTTCAGAGGTAGGGTGCTACTGTATTAGAGATTGGGGTAGTCCTGTGTACGGCTGGGAATGAGAGATTCCTGGAAAGGGTGTTGTGCTCATAAGAGTGATGATGAAGTCAAACTCTGCTTCTCAAACCTATTAAGTCATGGAGAAGTGACTGGGGTTTGTATCTGAAGGCAATTTTTAATGATCCAATTGGGACAGGACAACTATAGATCACAGATAAGTTGTTAAATATCCTTCTAATTATTACCACATATGTTTTCTTTTCTTCACCATTTAGCTTGCTTGGATCTTCCCCATGTTCTTGGAGGTGAGGCAGATGTAAACGGAGACTCCAAGAACGTGATGGCAACGCCACGCTCAGAAATAGTCATGGAGCAACGCCTGGGTATCAGGACTCCAGCCTCTCCCAACCTCGACCAAGGCCAAGAGAGCACCTCTGCTATGCTTCCTTCCTTTTCTGCCTTTCATCTACTTATATAGCCTCCCACAAACACTCAAGAGTACTTGCTGACACAGAGCACTTACACACATACATATACACTTTCTGAAGTGTTTCCTGTTGTGTACACTCCAGGCACCTGGCACACAGCACTGTCCAAAAAATAGACCCATCCCATAGCATCCATGGGGAATTGGTTCAAGGACTCCCACAGACACCAAAATCCAAGGATTCTCAAGTCCCTTACATAATATGGCATGGTATTTGCATATATTCTATGCATATCCTCCTGTATACTTTAAATCATCTCTAGCTTACTTTTAATACCTAATACAATATAAATACCATGTAAATAGTTGCCGGGACCAAGGAAACTTTTGGAACTTTCTGGAATTTGTTTTTCCAAGTAATTTCCATTGATGGTTACTTGAACCACTGAGGGCAGAACTGCATGTCAAATGTTGAGTGATCGCATTAAAATATTAGGAGGCAGGGTTCCTACTCATGCTGTATTTGACCCTACCAAGCTTTGACTCATCAGATTATGTGGATACAACTTTCTCCAGGTATTTATTGTCCATAAAGGAGCTTTATAAAAGGACACATAGGTAATATGTTCTTCATACTGTGGGGACAAAAATAAAAATAATTTACTTTCCCATTTCAAAAGAAAAGTCATCTTTCTTGTGAATTTTATTTTTGAAACACAATCCCTTCCTCACCAGCACCCCCCCGACCCCCTACCCAGAATAACCGTCCAAATATCAGTTCTCAAAATTTACTTAAATGAGATGAGAAAGGACAATATCTTTGAAAAAAAATTTCTTTTTTCTGTCTTGCCCATTTCTCCAAATCTTGCTAATCTGCTGGGGTTGAAGCTGGTGTGTGTGTGTGTATATGTGTATATATATATATATATATTTATCTTTCCCAACACCTCCTGCTGATACACGCCCAAAGGTGCTCAGCTTAAGAAGGGAGTGGTCTTTGAAAACATAAACTAGGTGTTCCCTGTTCAAATGAAAACTTGACAGATATTCTCACAGGGAATACTGGAACCTTTCCCTCAACAGCTATACAAAGGTTAAAACTTGTTCCTGGCAAAGGACTTCACACAGATGTATCCTACATGGATCGTCCCTTCTTGTGGTTCACTAAACTCTAATTGCAATTATGTCCAACATAAGTTGCTTACTGTAACGTTTCATAATGAAAAGCACACTCTCCAGAATTCAATACACAGTCATGGCTTCTTTGATTTAAAGCATGATTATGGTAATAAAACCATGACAAAAACTGACACATCTTCTTCAGTAGACTATCCTTCTTTGGAGACAAAGGCGAGTTCTGATTACTCTGATGATAGAGGATTGAATTTAGAGTCTTGGACTTCAGCAGTCATTTCAGCTTTTTTTTGACCAATTTTGGTGTAAAATATCTTGGGGCTACCACTATGGCTATCCCATATTACAGATAATGTATCATGATGACTTCTTTGGAGTGCATTTGTAATTAGTGCATTTGAAAAATATTTTTTTTGCTTTAATTGCTAAAAAAATTAAATTCTACTGTGTAAGAATGCTGCTGCTGCTGCTAAGTCGCTTCAGTTGTGTCCGACTCTGTGCGACCCCACAGACGGCAGCCCTCCAGGTTCCCCGGTTCCTGGGATTCTCCAGGCAAGAACACTGGAGTGGGTTGCCATTTCCTTCTCCAATGCATGAAAGTGAAAAGTGAAAGTGAAGTCGCTCAGTCGTGTCTTAGCGACCCCATGGACTGCAGCCTACCAGGCTCCTCCATCCATGGGATTTTCCAGGCAAGAGTACTGGAGTGGGGTGCCATTGCCTTCTCCAAAACCTACCCTAGTCCTGCTCAATAAAGGTTGAACTCAACCACGGTCTTTGTTTTCAGACATCTAAATCAGCATGGAGCAGCTGCCAGGGTTGGTGGGTGACCGTGCCTTCCAGAAAAAGCAGCTCCAGGGAGCACAGTGAGCTCCACGATCCAGATCAAGGGCTCTGGAAGTTCCCAGGTTCCGCCACAAACGCAGCTGGAGCGCTCCCTGGATAGGGACCTGTGGCTTTTCGGGTTAGCCCGAGGAAGAGCGGTCGCGGAGCACCCTGGCGCCCGCCGGTGGTGGCTGCGCTGCGAGGGGACAGCTTGGAGCCCCGCCCCTGCCGCGCCGCGCCGCCCGCCTGGAGCCGGCACGGAAAGTTACTGCGTGCTAACGTGGCAGGAAGCATGGAGCGCCCGGGGCTGCCAAGTGCTGAAATCCTGGGCTGTGTTTCTTATGCTCACAGGCAAGGCTCTTCTGAGAGTCTAGTCTATACACGTCTCCGGCACATAACTGTATTCTTTTAAGCAGTTACTGTATTTTGGAACAGAGGGAGGAGAAAAGAGTTTGAGGGAGTGGCCGGAAGGCAGGAGCCAAGATCCCATGTATTTTTTTTTTTTCTGCTTGCCCTAAGATGTTCCTAAGCCGGATGTATACTCTCACCTCTTGTATTGTGTACCGCTGAATTTTCAGCATATAGATTTAAAGAAACAATCTAACTCTTCATCAAGTTCAACTAACCCGAGGCTTCCATTCTATCTATGTGATCATTCTTTTTTTTTTTTTTAATTGGGTTATAGTTGCTTTACAATGTTGTGTTAGTTTCTGCTGTACAATGAAGGTGATCAGATATATGTATACATATATCCTCTCCCTCTTGGACCTCCTCTAACCTCTATCCCACTGGGCATACACCCTGAGAAAACCATAATTCAAAAAGACACAGGAACCCCCAATGTTCACTGCAGCGCTATTTACAACAGCCAGGACATAGAAGTTGCTCATACATTTTTTTTAAACAAACATTTCCTAAGCACCGGTGATCTGTCAGTTACACAAGGGGCCCTGGGAACCCTGAGAAGCTCATAGTCCGATGTGGACAGACAGTATAAATGGTAGCTGTGTGTTAGACGGGTTATCACCGTGGCTGCACAGAGAGCTGCCCAGCAGAGAAGTTTTTTTCTGCCAGATGGGAGAGAAGACACAAAGGCTTTCAGGGGAGCCTTGTTAGAGCTGGGGCTTTGAAGAATGACTCTGGTGAGAAGGTCACCAGGTGAACAAGTGGCCTAATTAGGCTGTGATATACATTTATCATCTTTGTCCCATATCTGCTTTTTCAAGGGAAGCTTTAAAAATACAAAAACTGGATTGGAGGTTGGAGGAAAGTCTTATATCAACATTATATTCTCTGATTATGATCATTGTACTGTGGTCACAGAAGAGAGAGACCATATTCCTAGGAAAACCACACTGAGAAAGAGTAAAGGGAAATGTCTTCTTCCTCCCCATCTCTCTCTCTCTCTCTTTATATATATATATATATATATATATATATATACACACACACACACACACACATATGTATGCATAATATATATATATATACACAGATATCCACACATTATGTATGGTAGGGGCCAGAGAGAGAGACCGAGAATGAGACTGATAAAGCAAATAGGACAAAATATTAACAATTGATAAATCTGGATAAAGGGTAATTGTGCTATATTTGTAAATGGAAACTTACACCAACACAAAAAGCTAAAAAAAAAAAAAAAAGTACAAAACATACTCAATTTGTTTTAAACTACCAGAATGATAATGTCTTTCATTACCATCATTCTGAAAGGCAGTAATCAGAACACCCAGGCCAGATGGATGCAGCAAGCCACGTAGGCCTTGGGAACTCTGAGGAATGCAGCATCTTCTGTGGTTACCTCTTCACTCCCCCACCCTGTTCTTTTTTCAAATTGATGTATAGTTGATGCACAATATTCCCACTCTATTCTTTTTTTTAAAACCTTTGCAGCTCTAAGGGTGAGAGGGTCAGGACAGCGATGAAGCCCATAGCAGGTGTGGTCTACAGAGGGTCTTGAAGGAAAGGGCCTAAAAGATGCTGCCTGTTCCTCTGCAGTGGAATCCTCCCACCCCCAGGAACCTAGAGGAAGTAGTGCCACCAGGAGTGGGCAGTCAGATTAGTAAGAGTTTGTGATCTATCAAACAATTTTTTTAATACTTGCTTTCAATATATTTTAAAAAGCAGAAAGCAGAATTTTATAATAATATAAATAACAGCAGCGTCAGCAGCTAACTTATACCAGAAGCAGACTCTATTCTAGGCACTTTGCTAACTACTTAATATGGATATTTCATTGGTTCTCCATAATAGCTCCATGAGGTGGGTACTGTTAATATTCCCATTTTACAGATGGGGAAACTAACGCCCAGCTACTCAAACAGTGGAATTGGATATGTATAAGCACAAGTGGCCAGGCTCCAGTGCCTGGGCTCTTGCCCACAATTTTATACTCTCAAGGTTCTAGTTATTAGTTTACGTGCATGTAGACTCAGAATTTCAGAGGACATGGAGAGGGGATGAAAGCAGTATGATTGGTGTGAGACTGCAATAATGTTTCATTCCATTCTTCAGTGTTATTTGTGTATAATTTTTAAAAATCAACCCTATGAATGGATAATTCCTGATCTGGTAGATGTAGTTTGGGATATGTGTGTCTAACACTGAATCTCTGTCACTAAATAAATTACAGCTTCTCTGTGCCTTGGTTTCTGTATCTGAAATATGAGATGCTATTTGCTAACATTTTCCCACTAAGATACTTGCTCTGTGGTTGATATTCTGTGCGTAATGTGTGTAGAATATGGAGATTGTGGAGACTATGGGGTAGGGAAAAGGTAGGGAGGAGTAGGGTGGAGTGAGGCAAATATCTATGAAGACAGTTACTTATGGTGGGATCAGATATGCATGAGGCAGCACTGGGCTTTCTGACAGTCCAACACGGGATGAAAACATCAGATCCAAATTAGACCTCCCCCTCCGCTTGTGTGCCTCCCTTTTTTTCTGCCCCCTGCCCCGTCTCCCTTCTTCCTTTCTTTTCCTGGGCCAATGGAAGTTGTGTTCTGTTGTATTTACATTTTCTCAGATAGAAAAGATAAGCAGAGACTCAGACCTGAGAGAATGTGAGTGGCCTTCAGGCCGTGTGAGCACACATCTCTTTGCATCCAGGGACTCACTCCTGGATATCATTTAACTCCTTTACCATATGCATGGAAGAGACACTTTTCGATTTGCTGCTTATACACAGACAATTCACTGGAAAAGCATCTTAGAAAAGGTTAAAAAAAAAAAGGAAAGAAAAGAAAAATTAGAGCAACCAAAGTTATTTACTGCTATGGTAGAAACTATGCTGATCCGTTTGCATTCTCTTTCAGGTCACCTTTCAGACAATCTGGCTAGAAAGCAGAATTTTCACTTCTCTGCATCATCCATCTAGGTTCAAAGATGCTTTTGAGAGAGCCAAGGGAATGATGATTTAATGTTGTCAAGTACTTTGAGATCTCAGACAAAGAAACTCTGTAAATACTGTGAATTACTGGGCATTACTGGCCCCAGTATCCATCCCCTCAGTATTATCAGGGCTTTGGAAAAATTAATGAAGAAACGGGTCCTGACATACTGGCAGCAGCAATCGCTTGTGCAAAGATTAAGAGACCCTCTGCATTGAGGACTGTGGGACTCAGTGAAAATACTCACCCAAGAATTACCTTTCTTTTTTTTTTTTTTTTTTTTGCAAATGGAAACCACCAAAGATGAAAACCCACTGCAATATGAAAAAGAAAGAATTAAAGCTTTTAAACTCAAACTGTCACAGGGAGAGGGCAAGGCTTTGTGTGCATGTACATATCTGTACAGGAGCAGAGAAGAGAGAGACATTCAGAGAGACGGACTGGGCTTCAGGGAAAAGAAGAGCTGGGCAAAAGACTTTTGCTCATATGTTTATATTTGCTACAAAACTAGATCCTTTTAAAAAACAAAAACAAAAAACTATATGCATTCTGGTTGGTGAGGGTGTAGGGCAACAGGCAGTCACATACATTCTTGGTGGGCGTGTACATCTATTTGCATATATAAAAATGGCATATTCTTGAAGCTATTTGCAGCAGTGCTGTTTGTATCGGTCAAGTTTGAAACAACTTTAAAGTTGATTAGTAAAGGATTATGTAACTTTTGGTATATCCATAAAATAGAGTATTACCCAGTCATTAAAAAGAATAATGCAGTTCTGTATGGACTCTATAGAATTAGCTCTAAAGATGTAGTGTTCATTGACCTGGTGATCCAGTGGTTAAGACTCTGTGCTCCCAATGCAGGGTGCATAGGTTTGATCTCTGGTCAGGGAACTAGATCCTGTGTGCTGAAACTAAGAACTTGCATGCTGCAACTAAAACCCAGTACAGACAATTAAAAATATATATAGTGTTAATTGAGAAGAACCAATATGTAGAACAGTGTATGTTGGTGTGTGTATAAATATATTTGAATACATATGTTTGGATTCATCATGCTCATATATTCATAGAATGGATTGTTTCTAATAGATTGCATAAGAAACTGATAGCTGGCCTAAAGATAGGGCTTACCTCTGCTTGAAGGGGTTCCCAGGTGGCGCTAGTGGTAAAGAACCCACCTGCCAATGCAAGAGATGTAAGAGATATGGGTTCAATCCCTGGGTCAGGAAGTTCCCCTAGAGTAAGAAATAGCAACCCACTCCCCTATTCTTGCTTAGGAAATCCCATGGACAGAGGAGCCTGGTGGGCTATGTTCCATAGGGTCGCAAAGATTCAGACACAACCGAAGTAACCAAGCGTGAACACACTTCTGCTTTACATGCTTTCAAATATTGTATCATGTACCCTTTCAAAAAAATTAAAGAAACAGTGTTAATGTGTGTGAAACCACTGATTAAATGACAAAGTAAAAAGATGAACCTTTTACCATTTTCTGGGGGTGGGGCTGGGTAAGATATATTTTCAGAGCTCTCTCAACACCTAACTTCCTTGGTTGCCCACAGCTCAATTCAGGTGGGTCAGCCTTGGAACAAAGACACACTAGGCTAGGGGATGCTCATCTCAAGGCTGTAGGTGGAGTAATAAGATTTCTGTTCTCCTGAGAATCTAATAAGAACAATAAAATAATAATGATCTCAAAAATAAATATGGAACACTTAGGTGCCAAGCACTGTGCTAGGAGCTTTGTGTAGATAATGTTGCTTCAATCCCACCACAAACCATGATGCTGTCAGTGCAATTACCTCCATTTTACAGGTCACTGTAGAGGTCCTTGGTACCATGGAGCCATTGGCCCTCGGAAATGGAAAATCTGCTGCTCCCCAGTCTCACTGCCACGGGCAGCACAGCATCTCCCAGGGCCTTGGCTTCTCCCTGTATGTTTGCGTCTCGTCTCTGACACCAGTTGGTTTATTCGCTCTCTACTGGGCTCACTCGCTGATGCTGCTTTCTCAAGTCCTTTGAGCATGGTCCTTTGACACCCTTCTCCACCCCCAGTTCTCCTCTGTGCTTCAGCTGCCTCCTAACTGCCTCCTCTTCTTGGACCACCTGTTCTAGTCTCATGAGAGACGACTTGAGAAGCCATCCCCACTGAAGGTCAGCCACTTTCAGACTCAAGGGTGGGCTGTCCCGGGTCAGGTTCCCATTCTGCTTCATTTCCCTGTGGCTTCCCTTTCGCTCATCAAATCTTTTTCTGAGACCTGACCTCAAACCAGGCCCAGGGACACTGAGGGTGCAGCACCAACAAAGCACCAAGCCCTAGCTCTCCTTGGACTCACCCTCCCTGGGCCTGCAGTCATGGGGGTAGCAGACATGCTGGCCTGGCCAGTTAGGAGAGAACAACCACGCCTCACCACTGAGCTCTTGTCTCCATCTTTACGTTACAGCTCTTGTGCTTCTCTGCCCTCTTGTCTTTTCCTCATTTTCTATCCACCTCCTGAAACCTGGTCCAGTCAACTTCAAAGTCCAAGATGACCAAGCAGATGGCCAGCACAGCCGGGTGGAGAGTAATGGGAGGGAATTCTGGTGGACAGTAATGCTCAAGCCTGAAGCCTCCAATAGTGAGGTTACCAACGGTCCTACCAAAAAGGGTCAGCAAATGCCCAAGTGGCGTTCTTCTCTTTTCTTCGTTATTTCTCTTCTGTCAATGCCAAACTGCTTGAAAGGATTCCATGCTGACTTATTCAGGCTTGTCTTCTACAGTCTTCAAACTCCAAAAAAATCCTTCAAAACCCAGCTCCAGGCATTTTCCTCCTCAGTGAATCAGTCCTTAAATTCTTAGTGACAATCATGGCTGCATTTGGGCTACTTCTGTATCTGGTACATAATTTTATTATTACTCTTATTGTGCTATATTGCTTGTGTTTATTTAAAAGTGTGTCAGAGGTTAAAGCGTCTGCCTCCAATGCGGGAGACCCGGGTTCGATCCCTGGGCTGGGAAGATCCCCTGGAAAAGGAAATGGCAATCCACTCCAGTATTCTTGCCTGGAGAATCTTATGGATGGAGAAGCCTAGTAGGTTACAGGACATGACTGAGTGACTTCACCTTCAACTTTACCTTTTCTTGACTCTAGTGTAAACTCACAGAAGACAGGTTCCATGTCTTGATTATTTATTTTGAATTTAAATAAGCTATTTTAGAAGAACCTTAGATTTATAAAAAAGATACAAAGATAATACAGAGAGTTGTTCTATACCCCTTGCCTGATTTCCCCTGTCGTTGACATCTGGCTTTATGACAGTATATTTACTATAACTAAGGAATCAGCAATAGGTTGTTACTAATTTTTTAAAATGTCTTTTACTTATTTATATTTATTTATTTGGCTGTGCTTGGTCTTAGTTGCAGCATGCAGGATCTTTGATCTTCACTGAGGCATGCAGGATATTTAGTTGTAGCTTGCAAACTCTTAGTTGTGGCATGTGGGATCTAGTTTCCTGACCAGGGATGGAACCTGAGACCCTAGCATTGGGAGTACAGAGTCTTAGCCACTGGAGCACCAGGGAAGCTCCTGGGTTGTTGCTATTAACTGATTTTCATAGTTTATTCAGATTTCACTAGTTTCTCCCCTAATGACCTTTCCTATTCTAGATGCCATCCAAGCACCACATTACATTCAGTTGTCTCCTTAGCCTCTTCTGGTCTGTGACAGTTTCTTGAACTTTTCTTGTTTTTGATGACCTTGACAATTAAAAAAAATTATTTATTCGGTTGTGCTGGGTCTTCAGTGCCTCGTGGCCTTTTTCCTAGTTGCAGTGAGCGGGAGCTAGTCTCTCGTGGAGGTACACGAGCTTCTCACCGTGGTTGCTTCTTTTCTCGCAGAGCACAGGCTCTAGAGCACTTGGGTTTCAGTATTTTTGCAGCACGTCGGCTCTGTAGCTGTGGCTCCCCGGCTCTAGAGTGCACGTTCAGCACTTGTGGCACAAGGGCTTGGTTACCCTGAGGCTGTGGGATCTTCCTGGGCCAGGAACCAAACCTGTCTCCTGCATTGACAGGTGGACTCTTCACCACCGAGCCACCAGGGAAGCCCTGACTTTGACCATTTGGAGGCATATTGGTCATGTGTGTTATAGAATGTTGTTCAATTTGGGGTTCTCTAATGTTTTCCTCATGGTTAGACTGGGGTTTCTTTATTTCTAAGCAAAATATCTAGAATATATCACTGACCACAGATCAGGCTTTTGATTTAATGGTGAATGAACTGACTAGAATTCAGCTGTTTCTTTAGCACGGTGCATGTAAATGGAATCTTGATGAATGCTCTTAGAGAGATGAAGTATGGAACCCAAGTCTTGTAAAGATCTTCCACACAGTTCAGTTACAAAAGATAGCATGTATTAAATAAGGAGAGCCACAGAGAATTACCTGTGGCAGCTCAGAAGATGGACTAATTAGCTTGAGTGGGTGACGCCAGCGACGTCTCTGAAAGAAGGGACTGGAAAAGCAGGGAGGATTTAGAGAGGCCCTTTTCAGTTCTCAAACACACCCTAGCTCCCTCCTGCCTTATGGTCTGCTTACCTGCTGAGCCCAAGGTCTGGAAGACATTGCCAACCCCTCCCCTCTCATGGCTGGCTTCTCGCTGCAGACCACATTATCAAAGATACGCTCCATCTCTGTGTGCTGCAACTACGGAAGCCCGAGCACCTCGAGCCCGTGGTCCTCAGCAAGAGAAGCCACCACAATGAAGAGTAGCCTCTGCTCACCGCAGCCAGAGAAAGCCTGCACAAAGCAATGCAGAGCCTGCTGCTGCTGCTGAGTCGCTTCAGTTGTGTCCGACTCTGTGCGACCCCACAGACAGCAGCCCACCAGGCTCCACCGTCCTTGGGATTCTCCAGGCAAGAACACTGGAGTGGGTTGCCATTTCCAGGGCAGCCAAAAATAAATAAATAAGTAAAAATGTAAAAACAGGCTTCACCAATCTCTCTCAGCAACGCTTGTTTTCTTCACAGCTTTTGCCAACATGTCTACGGATTATTTCTTTACTGTCTGTCTCTCTCACCAGAATCTAAGCTCCTTGAGGACAAGGACTGCATTTTTTAATCCTCTCTGGCAGAGCACATGACCCACAGAGAGAGGCACTCAAGTTATCTTGCTGAATCAAAAAAAGGTTGATGTTGGATGAGTCAGTCAAGACATGAGACAGTGAGAAAATCCATGAGCCCTGAGAGGCACTGGGATGGAGAAATGACCTGGGTAGGCAGTGGGATGCTGCCAGCTCATGAGACTGATCACAATGGTGTCAGGTGACCCTGAAGGGGTGGCATAATTTGGGCAAATGCCAGCAGTGTAATAGGTGTGGGCTGCGAAGAGGCAGAGGCCATCCAGTGATTTTACATCTTGGGAAGGCCAATGAGAGTTCACAGTAAAAAAATGGAGGGTCAGGAAAAAGTGGGGTCAAGGGAGGGCTGGGAGCTATATGAATGTTTGTCCAAGTTGAGAGTGCACCCCACCAATGAGAATAACACAGAAGCTCCTGGAAGGCAAACGGGGTGCCTGGTTTAACTGCTCTGGTGTTGGCATAAATCCAAGGAGCTCAAAGAGAAAAATAGGGGACTCACATCAATGCTCCCAGGTGAGAAATATAAAATGGAGGATGAAGACTTGTGAGTTTTGCTCTAGGATTTAGTATTAGTAAAGGACAGCCATCTGTGGAAGTATGAGGAAATCAATGAGCGTCTGGACTCAGGAGGGAAAAGATTTCATTGAAATCTTGGATAATTTCCACCATGTTTTCTACATGGTTACAAAGGACGGAATTGGAGTATATGCTGATTACCTTGAAAAGTAGACACATTCCCATATGAGTTCAATTTTCAAATGCTGACCTAAGGGCAATGTTTCATAGATTCTGACTGGAACGAGCCCAGTGGGAAAGGGCCTAGAAAGCATATGGCAAAGAGACTCTGAGTCCAGAGTATGATTTAGAAACTAAAGCAGTATGTGTCATCTGTGTATAACTATATAAATAATTACAATGGTTGAACGCTGCCTATTTCTCATCCAACCCAAGTAACAGCCCTGAAAAAGAAAGATAACGATGACCTGTGTGTTTGGAAGTCCAGAGGGACTGTTGGTGACAGAGCTCATGGCTTCCCTGGGAGGACCAAGAACACAACCAATCTTCCTCTGACAAGGTAGGAGTGGGCAGAGGAAGGCATGAAGAATGGCTGCATTTCTACATCTGAAGGTCAGAACACGAGATCAAGCAATGTGTCTTTGCCATTTTAAATCGGCAGACTTCGGACCCCCAGAAGGTAAGCAGGCGAGTCCTGTTTCCTGACTTGTAATGTAGGAATTTCTCCTCTCCTCTGTACCACCTTAGAGCAGGGGTAGAAAGGAACGCAAGTATTAACTGCTGCAATCCCTTTGGAAAGAAACTAATGTCCGGAGGACAACATGACCTGCCCAGACTCACCTGGTGGATGGCTTTGGGGCCAGGATGGGACCATCTAATTCACCTTTCCTATCCCAATCCTCAGCAATCCACCTGGAGACTGACCACAAAATTGCCTCTGATTCTACATTTTGGGTTTCACTCTCCATTCATTTGGATATACTCAAATATATCAAGCACTGGTCACTATATAGTTGTTTTTGTTTTTGTTTTCTTTCCCCCATACGTTACTTCCACAACAGCCTTGAGGTGGCCAGCGGAAAAAAAACAAAACAAAACAAAGCACTCTTAACATTCACATTTATTTACATGAAATGCACACCAGGTATCTGGCCTGGACTCTTGCTTTCCCCGCAGTCTCCAGCTTGTATCAGTTCATTTCCCTAACAGGAAATAGGCGTCGACTTTGCAGATGGAAAGTAAATTTCCCAGCAGATATTACCAGGCAGGTTACTAGCACTACTGGACAGTTTTATTTTTACTTTTGTTTCAAGGTAAGGTGGGGAACTCCACATTTGCCAGGTAGTCTGGTGAAAAAGGTAGAGTTTAATTCTTTTAATTTTATTTTTTAACTGAAGTATAGTTGATTTACACTGTTGTGTTAATTGCAGGCATACAGCACAGTAATACATATGTATATGTGATTCAGATATATATATATATAAATATGTAAGTATATATATTTCTTTTTCAGATATATATATTTGTTTTTCAGATTCTTTTCCCTTACAGGTTGTTACAAAATACTGAGTATAATTCTGTATGCTATACAGTAGGTCCTTGTTGGTTATGTATTTTATATACTGTAATATGTATATGTTAACCCCAAATTCCTAACTTATCCCTCTCTCCCCTTTTCCCTTTGCTAACTATAAGGGTGTTTTCTATGTCTATGGGTCTATTTTTGTTTTGTATATTAGTTTACTGGTATCCTTTTTTTTTTTTTTTAAGATTCCACATATAACTGATATCTTACGTTATCTGTCTTTCTCTATCTTACTACACTTAGTATGATAATCTCTAGGTTATCCATGTTGCTGCAAATGACATTATTTCCAAGGCAGTGTTTCTAACTTTGTATTGGCTTTAACATCAGAGGGCAAAACAAGAAACAAAGAACAAGATGTCGGCTGTGTGCTGAATAGAAGGGCACCTCGCAGGATCCTGGCTTTCTGCTCCTCTTCCCACATACAAACTTTCAAATCCCGAAACATTATGTGGGTTGAAGGGAATTGCTCTGCAGCACCTGAACTGTCAGCGTGGAAGTGGGTAGCTGAGGTGACTTGGCAGGACCTGCCTATAAACACCGGTTATCAGCTCATTCACAAGGTAAGCCAATCGGCGGCAAGTTAATGTGTTTTACTCTTCTCTGCATTAAATTGAAGGTTGTTGTGTTTTATAAAAACCCTATCATCTAAATATTTCACATTTAGATGAGAAAACGAGACAACATAAAGACAACCATAAGATTATGTCATTAGTAGCCACTTACCTGTATTTCATTAATAGTCATTTATAGGTATGGGCTACTTAAAGTCAGATTTCACTTCCCATGTATTTTCTAAAGGGTCAGATAGTATTGGGTGTGAGGTTGCCAGACAAAATACAGAATGTTCAGTTAGACTTGAATCAAAATAAGTTTGAATAAATTTTTAATGTAAGTATGTTCCAAACACTGCATAGGACAGACTTTTATTCAACACTGGGTCCATTATTCAGCCAGTTTATTGATTATTCAGATAATTTTTGCCTCTGCTTCCTCCTTTTTTGACCTTTCAGTGACTTAATTTTAGGAGCCCCATTAGAGGGTGGAGAGAAATACACAAATCAAGCATGTTGGGTGTCCTACTTACCATCAGCTGAGGCTCATGTTTTAGTAGGGGAGGAATTTGATACTTCGGATTGAAAATGGTGATTATCTGCATTCTCCCCATTACCATATAGACAGAATTAGCCACAGACTGATGTTTTCCAGAGTTTGGATTTTGCAGAGCAGTAAAATGTAGAAAGAAAAGGAAATTGTAAAACTGTGAGAAGATCAATATATGGTTGCCAAGTTTAACTTCGATCAAATAAGAATGTTAAAAATACCACAACTGCCATCTTCAATGATTATTACTTCATAAAAGAAAATAACATTTGAATATTTCCAAAGTAGGAAAGATGTACTCTTAGAAGAATAAAAGTTCTTAAATAACTTTGGCAGGCTTCCAATGAACCCATCCTTAGTTTTGGGGAAACTTTGTTGCAGTGTGGTAACCAGGTATGCCACAAGAGCATAAAACCTGCAGCAATATTGCACATCATACAGGTTTGTGCTAATGGGGGTGATCACAGAACAACTTTTAGTAAAGAAAGAGAAGGTGAACACAGTCAGTTTGGATTTTGATGACCTTAAATTAATAGCTAATGTAAGATTTATGTTCTGAGAAGCATCTTATTTGTATGGGAGTCTGTTGTAATTTTTCTCAAACCAGGAAGCATTTTCTCAAAAGGTATAGAAAATCCTTTTCTAAATTTCCTTTGGAGCATAGGACACTGTATGTACTGTTCCTCTCTCTTTCTCTCTAAAATGAATGCTTCAGGAAATGGATAATATGACATTGAACTTCAACAGCTTCCCTTCCTAAGAGAGTTCAGAGGTCTTTGAAACCACAGGTAATGAAGCCTCCTGGCTCCCGTGAGCTAGCAGAATGGTGACCCTGGCTGAGAAGAGTTGGCCCAAAGGCAGGTGTAGTTGGTAGCAGTGCTGGGAGACCGAGTCCCCAAGTTCAGAGTTTCCATCACCCTTCCCATTTTTCACAAAGGAAAAGGATGGTATGAACATGGAGAATTGCCTGAAATTTCTGAGTAATTAATAGAAACCACGATTAAAATAAATCGCCCAATCCAAGTCTTGTGGGTAATTTTTTTTCTGTCCTTCTTCTGCCTGAGAAACACATACGAAGACTTCTTGCCACAGGAACTCTTCTTTAAATAGGACTGAAATTCAGTTTCATAAGCCGCAGAGAGATTCAAAGTATTATTCACCAATGATCTCCAGATATTCTTTCCTTCTCCCCATGCTTGAAAGTTGGAAACTTTTTAGGGTCTCTCAGAGTCAAAGTAGTAGACACTGAACTCACAACACACACACTGAAATATACATTAGCATATGTTTAAAAACATGAAGACTACCCCCAACTTTTAAAATATTTTGATACACTTTAATTTTTCTAGTTATAGGGTTATTTGGTGTCTTTTGATTCTATATATTCACTTGATAAAATTGATATTATCTTTAAAATATTTCTCACTTTATAACTATCCATAGCTTTATTTTAAAGCATATACTACAAATCACGTGAAAAATATTTTACCCCTCGTTTTAACAAATGATAATCTCTGCCTTAGGGCAGTGGGATAGAGGGCCTTTTCTACATTGTATTTTCCTGTGATGATGGTACTTTCATAAGTAAAATAATTGTTTATTACTTTCATATTAAGTAAAAACCAAAGATAAAAAACACATGCACTTTCATTGAAACTAACTTCAATCTAAATTTTAAGTATCACCTCATAATTGAAAGTAAAATTCGCTCAGTCGTGTCCGACTCTTTGCAACCCCATGGACTATACAGTCCACGGAATTCTCTAGGCCAGAATACTGGAGTGGATAGCTTACCCCTTCTCCAGCGGATCTTCCCGATCCAGGGATTGAACTGGGGTCTCCTGCATTGCAGGTGGATTCTTTATCAACTGAGCTATCAGGGAACCTCACATTTAATCTTACCCTGTTAACCACCATCTTCTTCCTGACCTACCTGAGAAACTCAATACCCCTTCTATATTTGAGACATTTGTCTTTCTGAGAGAAATGCACCCAACTTTTTTTTTTTTAAGCCTCTCAATCTCAGCTCTTTTGTAATTACTCTAGCACAGGTATTTTCCTCCCAGCCCTTTTCCACATCAGCTTGTTTTCATTCCCCTCTCTTTGTTATTTGCCTTACTAATTCTGACATGATGACTTCTTTCAGGCTCAGCCAAATAGAAGTGCAAGATTTTGGCTTGGATTCCACACTGATGTTTCACAGAAAGTCAGCTCTTGTTCCAGGTACTTGATAAACATCTAACTTCTTGCTGTTTCTAAGTGATGATCATTTTGGTTAGCAAGTATGCAGCCCTTCAGACACCGTTCCCTCCTACACAACATGTAAGCTAATGAACCCCATGGAGTGTGGCCGGCTCTCTACCTCTTTTGAATGTTTTCTGTCACCCGGGCCAAGCTGCTGCGGCCGGGACTCTGCATACGGGGGCTGCCTCAGGGCAGGTGGAGGGGTTCACATAACCGTGGCCCTCACGTTGCAATGTAAGGAGAGCTGTTAGCTTACACCCTTCCCATGTATTTCTCTTCCTAACCACCAAATGTGAGGAAAATGTGCTATTTTTATTTATTTTCAGGGAGTGAACATGAAATCTTAGGGTGATGGTGGCATATGGCTGAATTATGTCTTTTTTTAAATATATTTTTTATAACAAATGAACTATATGTGTGTGTATTTTTTATTTTTTCTGGCTGTGTTGGGTCTTCACTGTATTGCTTCTCTAGTTGTGGCATGTGGGTTTAGTTGCCCTGCACCACATGGGATCTTAGCTCCCCGACCAGGGATTGAACCTGCATTCCCTACAATGGGAGGTGGTGAATCATGTCTTTTAGTCCTGACTCAAATAAATTAGATGTTTCTGGTTGTTGTTGTTGGCAAGAGGGGAAAAAAGAGAGCTTTAAATCCAAAGAAAATTAGATGAAAAAGCTAGATTTTCCTAATTCCTGGGTTCTAGATATAAAGAAAACACAGCCACAATGAATAATATAATCAAACTGGAGGAAGTTGTAATCACTGACATTTTTTTCTGGCCAGACACCCCAAATCTGTGTACTTAGATTTTAATTACGTTTGCCCCTATCCATTTAAAATATGCTTTCTGCAATCAGAATACAACAACAAGATTTAAAGGGAAAAGAACCAGCTAAAAACCTTTCCAAAAACATCTAAGGTTTCTTGGACAGTGATACTTTCATTCAGGGATGCTGTGTGGTCTCATAGAAATGAATCAGAGACTTGGCCCCCCATTTCCTCAGAAAGAAACATGCTTCAAATTGTTAGAGTAAATGAGATGGACAAAATACAAGCTGCATTTTGCTTTTAATTTCAACTAAACAAACAAACAAACAAACTCACTTTGGACTTATCTGGAGAAAAATACTGAGCCTGTTCATCTCCCTTCCTCTGCCCAAGTTAACTCTGGTATGACTGAGTGTATTTTCAGATCCGGCTCTCACTGTGATTGTAATGCTGTTAATAGCGATAGTGATCACAGGGCTTATCACTTTAAGAGTCACCATTTTAAAACACCAAAATAAAAAATTTTAGGTTAACTGTTCCCTCTGCCTGTTTCGCAAATGACTCCCCGATGAAGCATGTTTATGCATATTTAGAAATGGTCTACAAGGTGGGCAGAGAAGTTCACCCAGGTCCTTACAGAGTCCTTTCCACTGTAGGAAATCTGTGTTTTCATTCCTTTCAAGTCTCTCTTCTCAGACTGGAAAGAACAGATGGAAACAATCCCATCTTGCCACTCTTGGAAAGGGGGCGGTGTCCTGCTCGTATTCCCTGGCTTTTATTTAGATCAAGTGTGGGTGAAAGAGAAGGGGAAACTAGATCTTGAGGAAGGAGAAGAAGAGAAAGTAGCCACCTTACAGATCACCTAGCAATCTGCCCTTTGGAGTAAACGGACTCACAATAGCTAGAGTACCTTTATGGATCTGAAGTATCCAGTGGTCTCTACTCTCAAGCAGAACACACTCTAAGATTGCTGAAGAAAGATGCCTACCAATGATTCTGTTTAAAATTATTATGATAATTTACAGAGGAAGAAAATAATTATTTTTCCTCTATCCATCTTCATCCATGGCTGGGGTTCTGCAAATTAGAATGATAAAAGACAGTTGAATGAGAGAAAAACAAGTTTCTGAACTCTACACATAGGATACTCAGTGATGAGAAACTCAAAGAAATGGTTACAAGTTGAGCTTCTAAGGCATTTTGTGTGTGTGTGCTCAGTTGCTTCAGCTGTGTACGACTCTGTGTGACCCCATGGACTATAAACCCACCAGGCTCCTCTGTAGGTTCTCCAGGCAAGAATACTAGAGTAGGTTGCCATTTCCTAACCCAGGGGATCTTCCCAATCCAGGGATCAAACCCTCATCTCTTGTGTCTCCTGCATTGGCAGGCAGGTTCTTTACCATTATTGCCACCTGAGAAGCATTCTAAATATTCTATGGCCTCTTAGGAAAGAACAATACATTTATAGAGAAGTGACAATATAAAGGAGAAGGGTTTTAGATTTCCAAGGATGGTAAACAGTAGGAAGGTAAATACATGGGGGGAACCAATGGAAAATAAAGATTGTTTTAGCAAACTTTGTTATGTAGATTCCCCTGGTGCAGTTTCTGGGCTGGTTAAGAGTCTAGAGTTGTCTCTGGTGGTTAAGAATCAGCCTGTTCTTCTGGTAGTAATGGCAAGGTCATAGGGCTTGTCTTGTGTCTGCTTTTTCTCAGTTGTTTTCAGTTCAAAATAAGCCTTTTGCCACAGTGGCAAGTTTTGGGTGGCATACTCTGAACCCCATTCAGGTTCAATTTCTCCTTCCTAAAATTAAGACATATATATGGTAGAAAGTTTGGAGTGTATACAGAAGTTTCAAAAAGCATGCATAAACACAACTAAATCTTATTAGTCACATGCAGGCACATTTAGGAATGGTTCCAGTATTTTTTCCTATGCTCTTTTTTTTCTTCACATAGCTGAGCATTCCTTACACAGAATTTCACATACCATGTTTTTGTTCAATCAATCAAAAATGTTTTTCTCATGCTATTATTCATTCTTTAAATATTATTCTAATGGTAATATAATTTTCTATCATATGAGTATATCATAATTTATTGATAATTTTCCTAATATTAGACATCTTGGGTATACTTAAATAAATATTTTGTGTGTATGCACAAATCTTACCACTTCAAATTATCTCCTTAGGACAATCTACTAGGAGCAGCAATATGCGATCAAGAATATAATTTTTTTGGTCTCTAGTACATATTACCAGGAAGGTTATATCAATTTACATTAATACCATACATTAATGTCTTCCTGAAGCTCTGACTGCATTGATTAATGTCATTTTAAAATCTTTGCTATTTTGTAATGTCCCTGTTACTTAACTTTGTATTCGCTGGTGAGGCAGAGAATTGTTTAGTATATAATTAGCTATTTGTATTTTCTCATCTGTGAATGATCAGTTCATGATCTTTGTCCATTTTCTCATTGATTTACTATAACACTTTAGAAACCACAGTTATCAGCTTTCTTTGTGTCTGAATTTTTGAAAAAAAAAAAAAAAAAAAAAACCATCTTCTTAAACCAGTTTGCTTTTGTCTTCTGGTTTTGTTATGATTATTTTTGAGGTATAGAAATTTTATATTTCTCTATATTTCAATTTATTGGCCTTCTGCCCTGATATTTCTTCCATTGCTTTAATGTATATAAAAACTTTATCCATCTAGACTAGACAAATATGCAGAAATAACATTCTTCTAGTTATTGAATACATTTTCCAAAAATAGTATTTCTTAAATCTACCTAGAACTTAATTTGTTATATGGCATGAGGAAAAATTCCTTTTTTTCCTAGTAAACCAACATCCTGGCACCACTTACTGACTCTCTTTCCCACAGTTTTTAATATGTATTCTCTATACACGCATTCAAGACTTCGTAAAAATGCAAGATTACATTTCAGGGTTTCCTACTGATTTCTTTGCTTATTCTCTTACCAGTAGTTTCTCCACTCCTAATTTTTCTTTTCTGAGGTTCTTTTATCTTTTGCATTAGACTCTTTCCACTTAAAAGGTGGCCAAGATGTGCACAAAGAAGACTGTTTCAAATTACTGGAGAAAGACAATCGCTGCCTTTATAGTTTTGGGTCTTAGGTGAAAAAGATACAGCGTTAGTTCCTGCTATGACACAGAATATCAGAAAGGACTTTCTTAGTTTCTTGACAGTCATAGTAGTAGTAATATGTAGAAGAAGAATTACGTATCTTTTTATTCATCTCAAGAGAAGAAAATTTCCACTGAGGAGATTAAGACGTTTAATGCTGAAAGATCATCTCTGCTTCTAGGGCACCAGTAAAGATTTCAACCCATGTATCTGCAGAAAATTGCCAGAAACTGTCACAAAATGAAAAATGAGAGAAAGCCCGATGGTCCTGCTAGGTTTCTATAAGGTATGTGCCAAATAATTTTTTGCTTTTAAGGCTTAACAGTGAGTATCTTAGGATGACAGAGTTTATAGTTGAATTTTTTCTTCTTTAATTTCATTATATTTTCATTTCCCCTCAAATTGCATTTTTTTTCCCTTCGTAACGGTCTGTTAATTAACTTATGAAAATACAGTACTAGAAGCCTTAGTCCCAACAAGTGCAATAGTACCAAAAGTGTATTTTCTGTTTCTTCACCTCTGTTCTTAATAGACACAGCAACACTAAAACTCATCTCGTTAGAACAGATTTTGTGAAAATAAGAAAGGACGTTTCTAAACCAAGTGCTTTTCCTCTGAATATGATTTAACCCAAAATGAGGTTTGGGACTGGAAGAAGGAATGAAAAACTACCTCTTAAAATTTCTATATCTAAAGCTAATAGGAATTCTTTTGCAGTAGCCTTTTTTTTTTCTCTTGACAACCAAGGATTGATACATCTTGCATGTTAAAAAGTAGAAGACTATCAGTAAGCACTGACCGGCTACAATTTGTTTTCCTTGTAATTTCCCTTTTTGTGATGCAATTGGCGCTCTTTTACTGTCTTAAAATTTTCCATTTTTCTTCAATGGTTTCTACTTTCCTCTTTTCTTAGCTCTTAATTCATTAGTAGATATTTCTCTCTGGTTGACCAACAGTGATGGGGGTCAGAGTCATGGACAATATATGATATCTGGTTTTGTCTCACTTGAGAAAACCTAAACCTGTGCTTCAGCCTAAAATTAGTCACTTCAAGCAAAAGTGCTAGTCAGCCTCTGTGGTGGCAATCATTTAGTTGTTGTAAGCACTTCAGAATACCTGGTATAAATTTTTCACACACCCGTCCCACCCACCCACCCAAAGCAAGTTTATCTTTGTTCTCAAACCATAAGCTGCATTTGGTATTTCTTTTCCATGCCACATTGAAAAGAAATAAAAATCAAGTGCTGTACATATCTCTTCAACACATAAACAATTAGGTAATAGTCCATTTCCCCCTTAAACATTTTATGCTTGTTTCCTATTTTAGAATCACACTTAAAAGCCATCAAAGCACCCACAGAACCAGTAGCTCTTCATTTTGGGGGTCTGGGGAGTGTTGGGCATGTAAGGTGTTTGCTCTACCATAGATGTCCATGTAATTTCTTGGAACGAGGCTTCTGATGGATAACCCAGGGAGATGGAGGAAGCTTCTTTCAACTCAGATACTGTCAGGGCCAATGTGCCTTTCAGGATACTGTCTGTGAGATTCTGAGCATTGAAAGTGTAAAAAAAATTGAGCTGGACAAATCCCTGTCACTACTTTTTCTGCTAAATATAGATGAGTTGTCATCGGGTTGCACAAGCAACTTCCAGCTATAGCTCCTCTGGAGGAGAAGCCGGCATGGGGCTTATGTCTCTGGTCGTTAAAATGCATAGAGAAGGTCTGACCCGACCTGGGTGTTGTGGGGAGAAAGGAATCTAGGTTTTGGTTAAATGTATAAGGACACACTGTGGGGGAGGAGGTAAAGCAGACGATGGTATTGGCTTAAAACCTCATTAAACAGTGAAAACTTGGAGGAAAAGATGTACAGGAGTGCTTCCCCTGGGGTCTGTGTTCAAGCTCCTTCTCTAGCACTGCTTTGGAAGCAATGTGGGAAAAGGGCATGAGGTTATGAAATATGGTGTCAGATGGTCCTGAGTTTAAATCTTGGCTTAATCTAAACTTCTGTTAGATTTGGAGTTACTTAACTTCTCTGAGCTTCAGAGTCCTAATACATAAAATATTAGGTAAAATAATATCTCATGGCCTTACTAGGATTAACATTAGGGTTAAAGTACAAGGCATATGTAAAAGATACCTAGCAGGAAGCTGCTGTATAGCGCAGGGAGCTCAGCTCAGTGCTCTGTGACGACCTAGAGGGCTGCGATGCTGGGGGGAGGGTGGGAGAGATGCTTAAGAGGGAGCAGCTATATGTATAATATATAGCTGATTCACTTTGTTGTGCAGCAGAAACTAGCACAACATTGTAAAGCAATTATACACCAAAAACTTGTTTTAAAAAGTAGATGGTACTACTAATCGCTTAACTTCCGGTGGTGCCTGTCTCCTTATCCCAATTGAGGCAAATAATTTAAGCTTCCCTGAAAAGAAAAAAAGCTTGTTCTTCTCTTATCAAATCCTATTGTTTCTACCTTCAAAGTATATCCAGAATTTGTCCCTTTTTTCCCAACCCCAGGGCTACCAAGCTAGTACAAGTCACTCTCTCACCAAGGCCATTGTCAACAGCTTTCTATCAACTTGCTCTCTATTTCTAAACCCTATACAGTCCATCACTGCAGAACAGGCAGAGAGAACTTTCAAAAACCTCATGTTAAATCATGCTATTCTCCTACCTGAAGCCCTCCAATGGTTTCTTGCTGCTGCTGCTGCTGCTAAGTCGCTTCAGTCGTGTCCAACTCTGTGTGACCCCATAGATGGCAGCCCTCCAGGCTCCCCCGTCCCTGGGATTCTCCAGGCAAGAACACTGGAGTGGGTTGCCAATTCCTTCTCCAATGCATGAAAGTGAAGAGTGAAAGTGAAGTTGCTCAGTCGTGTCTGACTCTTAGCGATGACATCCAAACCTCATCACAGCCTTCGAGGCTCCATGATATCCGGCCCTTTCTACCTCTTTCCTCTTTGACTTCATCTGCCGTCACTTTCTTCTTTTATTAATATTTTCCAGCTATACTGGCCTAATTTAACTTCCCAGAACACGTCATGTTTATTTGTACCCCAGGCCCTTTGTATGTGCTGTTTCCATAGCTTGGAAGAAGTTCCTTCCGTATTCTGTTGTGGCTGAAACCTTCTCAACAGTTAGGTCACACATTCCCTTCTAAAATTTTTCGTCCCTGGTCAAGTCTCTATCACAGCCCTATTTCATTTCTCTTTTTCGTAACACTTATCACTAAATGAAATTATTTTAAATTTGGCTTCTCTGATTCCCCCACTAGGGATGGAAATGTCATGAAAGAAGAGGATTATACTTTTTAACTTCTGAATAAGCCCAGAACACTCAGTCAGCATGTGGTGAATGAATTCTGAATAAATATGTAAAATGGGATAATAGTATCTTCCTAAAATTTGCGACTGGATTTGACAGTCTTTCTATGTCTTTCCATTTCTAAAGAGTCTATGTTTCCTCGAACAGCAAGACAGAATAACAGAACAATTTTACAGCAATGTAGTTAGGAAACTGTCAAATATCCAACATATAGTTATTCATATTAGGTTTACCCAGTTAAAGCGTTTTGTGTATGAGCTTTAAGGAAAAATTTGGAAGGACTTATAATTTGCATGTCGAGTATTTGTATATGAAGGGATCCTCTTAAACTACTGTTTAAAAGCTGTGTTTCTTTCAGTAGCATTAAGGTTTTCCTACTTACAGCTGGCTTAGCATATCTGTAGGCCGCAGATCTTGGAAAGGAATGTGATTCTACAGCATATCACATCTGCTAAAGGAAATGGCTCAGGGGAACACAGGCTGCATGCAGGGCATAGCTGTTCAGTTCAGGGAGTTATTCACTCCACTTCTGGGGCTGGGTTGTAAGGGGGACACTGTGTAAACTGGATCAGTCCTAGGGAAGGAACTGGAAACTGGCAGAGGAACAAAATAGGAAGGACTAATTGACATGAGGCCTAATTGAACTGAAGTCTGATAGTTGTCAAATATTTGAAGGTTTCTAATGAAAAGATGCTGTTGAACTGTGGTGTTAGAGAAGACTCTTGAGAGTCCCTTGGACTGCAAGGAGATCCAACCAGTCCATTCTAAAGGAGATCGGTCCTGGGTGTTCTTTGGAAGGACTGATGCTAAAGCGGGAAACTCCAGTACTTTGGCCACCTCATGCGAAGAGTTGACTCATTGGAAAAGACTCTGATGCTGGGAGGGATTGGGGGCAGGAGGAGAAGGGGACTACAGAGGATAAGATGGCTGGATGGCATCACTGACTCGATGGACGTGAGTCTGAGTGAACTCCGGGAGTTGGTGATGGACAGGGAGGCCTGGCGTGCTGCCATTCATGGGGTTGCAAAGAATCGGACACGACTGAGCAACTGAACTGAACTGAACTGAACTGAATGAAAAGATGTTATGCTGTACATGCCCTAGGACAAGTCTAGAACTGACTAGTAGAAGCTACTGGGAGGCAGACTTTGGTGCCATTAGTGGAGGATTGATGGTCTGCTGCTGCTAAGTCACTTCAGTTGTGTCCGACTCTGTGTGACCCCATAGACGGCAGTCCACCAGGCTCCCCCATCCCTGGGGTTCTCCAGGCAAGAACACTGGAGTGGGGTGCCATTTCCTTCTCCAATGTACGAAAGTGAAAAGTGAAAGTGAAGTCGCTCAGCTGTGTCCGACTCTTGGTGACCCCATGGACTGCAGCCTACCAGGCTCCTCCGTCCATGGGATTTTCCAGGCAAGAGTACTGGAGTGGGGTGCCATTGCCTTCTCCAAGGACAAGTCTAGAACTGACTAGTAGAAGCTACTGGGAGGCAGACTGTGGTGCCATCAATGGATCAGTCAATCCTAAAGGAAATCAACCCTGGCTATGCATTGGAAGGACCGATGCTGAAGATTCAATACTTTGGCCACCTGATGTGGGACATCAGGAACAGGGAACAGGGAAAAGACCCTGTTCTGGGAAAGAGTGAGGGGAAGAGGAGAAGAGGGCGACAGAGGATGAGATGGTTGGATGGCATCACTGACTCAATGGATATAAGTCTGAGCAAACTCAAGGAGATAGAGGACAGGGAACCCTGGCATGCTGCAGTTCATGGGGTTGCAAAGAGTTGGACACTACTTAGCCACTGAACAACAATAACCACGGAAGGAATCTCTAACAGTCAGTCTGCCCAAGGGCCTGCTTAGAAATACAGTGAACAGGTGCCACCACTGGATGTTTAACTTTTAAACAGGCAGACCACTATCAGCAGGGCCCTACAAAAATTCTTCTAATTAGAGATGGGCAAGTTCTCCTGGAGCTCATTTCACAAATTCCTGGCTGGCTAGTTGGGCCTGATATGGTGTGATTTTCATCATATAGTGTTCTTTCTAGCATGTAATGCTGAGAACGTGATGAGTGGGTTATGGCTAATGATTTAGGCCCAGGAGATTTTGAATTTCAAAAGTAAAGCTAGAATCTCATAGACCCACAGTTTTACTTTTTGACCTGGAAGCAAGTTACTGGCTATTTTTCCTACTCAAGAGATTTCTTATCTGGAAGGCTGAAGCAGTCGACTCCTCTTCTTGGTGAACAATAGCATGTGTTCTAAAAATAACCCTGGGTTTAGGGATAGAAGATCAGGCCGAAGAGTTTAAGGGTTGAATTAGATCGCCTTTTAATTTGCAGTTTAAGACCTATCTGTTGGGCTTTTCCTCTCTCTTCTGGCATAGTTGGGGGTGGGGGTGAGGGGTGGGGAGTGGGGGAGATGGTAACTCTAGGCAGAAGCTGACCCTCTGCTCCCATCACGGACATCCCCCAGCCTGACCCCTCTTTTCCCCTTTCTTTCCTTCCTTGCCTTTCATTAGCAAGCCCCAAGAGCCTTTGCACACTTAGCATGAAAATGAACCCATTGTTTTTTGGAACCCACAGAGGCAGCCTAGAGGGAAGTTGCTGTCTTGCTTTTAGCAGCTCAACAAAAAGGTGTGAAATCATTTGCTGACTCTTCTAGAATGGGAAAAAACAAACAAAACATTGAGAAGGAAGGTTCAGGACAGTGTGTGGCCGTGGACAGAATCTCGTGACACGGGCTTCTCTGAGACTTATTAGTAACCCAAGTGGCTGTGCGAATATCTATATGTTTCTCTTGCCTTCCTGGGAAGTTACTAGAATAACATGGGAAGCCATCAGGAATTTTTTTTTTTTTTTCTTAAATGATTCATTTTGAAAAACTAGTTTCACACTGCTTTGAAAATGACTTGGGGACAGGACTAGTTTGAGAAAATTCCTTAGAGCCCTTTGCAAGTTTCCCTGTAGATGGCGGATGAGGGAGGGAGAAGAGGATGATTTTACCAAGAGTTTAAAAATATACATATTTATTTCAATTTTTGGCTGCACTGGCTCTTCAGTGCTGCATGGGCTTTCTCTAGTTGCAGTGAGCAGAGCCACTCTCTAGTTGTGGTGGCAGTGGCTTCTCTTGTTGTGGAGCGTGGGCTGTAGGGCATGTGGGCTCAGTAATTGAAGAACATGGGTTCAGTTTCCCTGTGGGATGTGGGATTTTCCCGGAAAATGGATCGAACCGGTATCCCCTGCATTGAAAGGCCCATTTCTAACCACAAGACCATCAGGGAAGCCCCTCATCAAGGATTTTTAAGAGCTGGGAACACCCAGTGGACAGGTACGGGAGTTTTTATCATGGGCCTGTAATGATTTAATCACATTACAGTGATAAGAGACAAAGACTACCAGCAACAAAGATTCCTTGTGAAACGAGGTTTTTGCCTCTTGCTGATAAAATTCCCTGGGAGCAGTATCCTGTTCTGGGGGGCTACGGGCCCTCTCTTTTGGAAGAGCATCATATTTTGAAATGTCTCTTTGTTAGCAAAGGCTACTTCATTTTCAGTTGCCATCTTTTATATGGGATTTTTTTTTCCTTTTACAGTGATGGACTAAAAAAAAAAAAACTACAAAATATCTAAAACTTACACAAAGGCAGCAACTTGGTGAATGCATATCCTTACTCCCAAGATGTCACAGCTGCTAGTTGATCTCTTCTTTAAAGAAAAAAATGCTACTGCTCTGCTTTCCTATTCCCACGCTTCTTTCTTCCTCTTTCCTGCGACACAAATCCTGTGCTTCAACTGGTGTGTGTCCTTCCACCCGTGGCCCTTTTCGCAGGCCTTACCAAATAACCATTTCGTTTAACAAGCTTGGCCTTCGGGAAATTTAGGCAGCCAGGCTTCCATGATGGGTGGAAAATACCATGCCATGGGCAGTCACTGGGCCTGTCTTACTGTACCAGCAAAGCTTCCTTGTATCCAGCATTCAGGGCAGAATGACAGCAGAGTCAAATACTAGGATAAGACAGACCTTTTCAAAGTACTATTTAATTGATTAATCAATTCATAGAACAAATGTATTGACTGACAACTTATGGCCAGGGACCACGCTCTGTGTAGAGATATGGTGTCATAGACGATGGAAATTATAAACACTATCATTCAAACTTTCTCTTAGGAAAGGGAATGTCTTTGTTTAGAAAAAATCCACCAAGAAGCCATGACCTTGACAAGGAGAGCAATAAAGAACCAATAGACAACTTCACTGAACTGAGCAGGACTGTGGAGTAAAGGAGGAGAGAGGAGAAGGAGGAAAGAAATAACTAGGGATTTTAGGGTAAGAGAGAGGCAGAGAATGACAGAGACACAGAGTGGGAAAAAGGACAAAAGGGCGAGAGAAAAGGACACGTGACAAATGGCTAAAGTGGAAAAAAAAAAAACAACACTAGAGTTTCAGCTACTAGAAGGCTTCAATAACAAGGTCACTAAGGGTCAATTTGAAGTTACCTGTGTTTCTGTGAAAGAAATCTATTTCTTGGTAGTCAATATCTTCTCCATACCCCAGTAAAATAGATTTTTAATCAAGCAAGGGGTGGATTTTATATACATATTCACATACCAGTACAGTTCAGTTCAGTCGCTCAGTCGTGTCTGACTCTTTGCGACCCCATGGATTGCAGCACTCCAGGCCTCCCTGTCCTTCACCATCTCCTGGAGCTTGCTCAAGCTCATGTCCACTGAGTCAGTGATGCCATCCAACCATCTAATCTTATGTCGTCCCCTTCTCCTCCCACCTTCAATCTTTCCCAGCATTAGGGTCTTTTCAGATGAGTCAGTTCTTCGCATCAAGTGGCCAAAGTATTGGAGTTTCAGCTTCAACATCAGTCCCTCCAATGAATATTCAGGACTGATTTCCCTTAGGATGGACTGGTTGGATCTCCTTGCAGTCCAAGGGACTCTCAAGAGTCTTCTCCAACACCACAGTTCAAAAGCATCAATTCTTCAGTGCTCAGCTTTCTTTATGGTCCAACTCTCACATCCATACATGACTACTGGAAAAACCATAGCCTTGACTAGATGGACCTTTGTTGGCAAAGTAATGTCTCTGTTTTTACTATGCTGTCTATGTATATATATGCGCATGTGATATACATGTGTGTATATATACATACACACATATGTCCACATATATGTACCTAAATGACATTATATAAAGTGAAGTGCATCAGAGAAAAGCAGAAATTCAGCACCAGAGGTGCCCATGAAGACAGCCCTGGTGCCTCCCTCTTATGCTCTCAAACCTTAGAATTTTCAGAGATCCGACAAGGTCTTGGCTTTCTGTGTGGCCTAGGGAAAGTGAATCGAGAGACATCTTAAAGGGCAGAGAGAGCTTATTTGACATCACAGTTGGGAGTTGAGCTTACTATTTCAGTTTTAGACTGTAGGTAATAGGGAACATGATTTGAATCCGGGGGTGGATTCTGAAGTCATGATTTATCAAACCTTTATCATAGTTGCCCAAATGCTCTTTTCCCTTGTTTCCAACTAGCACACACCTACTCATCTTTTTAGATTCTATTTAAATATCACTTATCTGTGAAGCCTTCCCTGACGCCCAGGGAGGGACATTTTCTTCCTCTAAATTTCCATCTCTCTCCATACATTATCTTTCTCTAGTACACCGTATATGACATGATATCACATGGGATTGAACCTATATACAACCAAGTAGACCACATGGTACCACTTTTGAATCCCCACAGCTCAGCAAGACATATGGGTCATTTACAGAATAAAACCTGGTGATATACGTAAGAAAGGGAATCTTACAAGTGGACACACAACTTCAGAAAAAGCAGAACTCCAAGCCCCTAAAGAGAGTGGTGGTGGTACCACTCTCTTTTCCATCTCTTTGCTACTAGATGCCATTTGTCTTGCCCCTTGTTCCTATTTTGAATAAGGACCCATTGCTCCCAGAAGTAAAAGCAATGTAATAGTCACTTGTTTGTTTATTCCCTGAGCCAAGACCTACAGTGACGAGGCTGGATTGCACATGGGGTGTGGGCATCAGAAACTGGGAAGTCTCACCCTGCCTGGCCTGTCTAGCTTGTATGCTTGGGCAAGTCACATAGCTCCTGTGGGACTCCCTCTCCTCACCCTGTGGTAATGACTGGCTTCACAAGGTGGCTACAAAGCTTAATTAAGGATTGAGAAGGAGGCAGAAAATACAAAGTACTTCATACATGCAAAGGATTTTTCTCCCCATATTTATTTTTGGCTTCAGTAGGCTGTGGTAGGAAATGTTGATGACCTGGAAGAAGAGTCTAGCAAAAACTGTGACTGCTATTCTCATCCTAAATAGTTCCCTTGGTACTGGTTAGGGCATGGACCTCATACTTATGTCTTCTATTCCAGTACACTCTGTGACCCTTACTGTTAACTTCATGTGGACAGTTTTCTACCTACTGGCCTCAGTTTTCCTGACTCCAAGGACTTTCTTTATGTTTCCTTTATGCTCAGATGTATGTTTGTTGTTTAGCTGCTAAGCCATGTCCTACTCTCTGTGAGCCCAAGGACTGTAGCCTGCCAGGCTCCTCTGTCCATGGGATTTCCCAGGCAAGAATACTGGAGTGGGTTGCCATTTCCTCCTCCAGCAAATCTTCTAGACCCAGGAATCAAACCTGCATCTCCTGCATCAGCAGGTGGGTTCTTCACCACTGAACCACTTGGGAAGCCCCTCAGATGTATTATGATGTCTTAAACTTTAATCTCAATCCCCGCACTCTCAAACCACTATTAGAAACAAGGTTCAGCGATTGTACACCAGAGGTTGTGAATGAATCCGTAGGGGCTGGTCCCTGAGCCAGGGGCTTGTGAAGCCTTGCACAGGTGACCCCCAACTCTGCCTGGCTTTGTAAATGCCCAGCTCTCTTCTGAGCAGTTGGAGGCCTCAGTAGAGTCACAGTTTCCATCGCTGCCAGAGCTTGAAGCCTCATTGCCAGGTTTTTTTTTTACTGAAGCATTGAGCAAAAGAACAACTGATCCCGAGGCAACAGTGAGAAGGCAGGAGAGACACAAAGACAAACCAAAACAATGGATTGAGTTACTGCCTTGAAAAACTTACTCCTATTGTATTTTGTGTGTGTGTGTTTTAATCACAGAGGCCATTGCTGTACTAGGGATATTCAAAGACCAAAACTGTGGAGCAAGAAGAAAAGATCCCAAAGTTATATACCCCAAACAAACTTCGCATGTGGTGTTTGTTGTTGAGAAAAGAATCAGGCCAGAAGGATAGGCTGTGTGCTCTCTTGCGACCCCATGGACTGTAGCCCTCCAGACTCCTCAATCCATGGGATTTTCCCAGGCAAGGATACTGGAGTGGGTTGCCATTCCTCCTCCAGGGGATCAGGCCAGAAGATGGCTATTATGTACACAGCGCCTCCTCTGTACACTGGCTGTCTTCAGAATCCCTGGCCTCACTCCCTAGGAGGTAGTTGGGTCAGTCATAGGGATCAGGTGAGGAGGTAGAAGAATGGGACAGCTGTTGCAGGTGCCCGGGCAGGTGCGCTAGTGGCTGTGGTGCCACCAAGGCTTATACAAGGAGAAGGGAGAACATGGGCCAAAGGGGAAGAGGTAATGTTGACTTTGATCGGCTAACTTGACAGGAGGCCGACTGAGAGAGGACAGGGAGGATGGGAGAGAAGACTTCTGAAGGCATGACAGTGTCCCGTGTGTATGTAAGTGGCTATGAAGGTGTCTTCCAAATACAGTCCTGAGGAAGGTCAGGATAAACAGGAAGTTAGATACACAGCAAACCATATGCTACTTTAAATATATACACACATATTAAAGAAGGTTGCTGTTAGGAGAATATGATATATATCCTAACTACATCGATATTAGATTGTTAATACAATTTCTCAGATGTATTTAAAGATCACTTGAAGAAAATGAAAAAAAAAAAAAAAAAGAACAAAATACTGTCATTTGCAGCAACATGGATGGGCCTAGAGATTTTCATACAAAGTGAAGTAAGTCAGAGAGAGAAAGACCAATGTCATATGTTATAATTTCTATGTGAAGTCTAAAAAAAATGACACAAATTAACTTATTCACAAAACAAACAGAGTCACAGACATAGAAACAAACTTATGGTCACCACGGAGGAGAAGGGGGGTAAATTGGGAGACTGGGATTGATATATACATTCTCGGTCGTGTCTGACTCTTTGTGACCCCATGGACTGTAGCCCGCCAGGCTCCTCCATCCATGGGATTTTCCAGGCAAGAATACTGGATTGGGTTGCCATTTCTTTCTCCAATATACACTCTAGTATATATAAAATAAATAACTAATAAGAACCTACTGTATAGAATAGGGAACTCTACTCAATACTCTATTAACGGCCTATATGGGAAAATAATTTTAAAAAGAGTAGGGATATATATATATATATATATATTCACTTTCAGAACATCGTAACTCAACTATACTTCAATAAAAATTCAAATAAAAAGAAATTGCAAAAATAATTTTTGAAATTTTAACCTTGGGTACCCATAGACCATCTTTTTAGGAAAAGGTGGCTATTGAAAATATTAAATTTTTTTCAAGCCAAAGCATTGTAACTGATCTCCCATATGCCTAGGGTAAAAATTTCTGCTGAAGCACTATTATAGAAAAATACCACATGCTATAGATAAACTTAGAAACCAGCTAATCACGACACATGAGAGGAAATGTAGCATGTTCTGAAAATGGCAAATATGTTGAAACATGTCTGCCGCAAAATATGGTTTTAACAATCCTCTGAAAAACAGCTCTTTTGCACGGGGCACTTATACTTCACGGAGGGTTCTCAGTTTCAAATAAGGTTTATTTTACATACTTGGATGATGGAAACAAAAGACACTCTGGAAACACACTTTTAGTTCTAAGAACCTCCTTTCTCTTTTTGGGAGGAGAGGAACTCTCAGTGATTCTACATATATATCTTACATTCAAGAAACGGAGGATGGAAAGCAGTGTCAGGCAATTCCAACACTTAAATGGCTACTTCAGCATCGAGCTATTAAAGGAGTTCAAATGAATTGTTAGTTATAAAACAGAGATTTCTCAATCTACATCCCACTCCGAGGTCAACTCTCGTCACAGGTGCACTTGACTGTGAGGCAGTCGTAATCTCAGAAGTAGATACGGCTGCCAAGTTCAAGTTGCCATGACTCTGAACATAGTATAACATTCCGCTCCAAGCCAGAGACCATAACTCCTGCGGCTGTTCAGATGAGGGCCCCTCTTAGTGCCACTTTGGCTCACACCCACTGGCTGCAGTAATGCAGCAGGTGAAGGACTTAAGTGTCACTCCATTGGTTTCCAGTTGCTTCCAGGAAAAAAAAAAAAAGGCATATAAGATTCTTGCATCTGACACCTGGCGAATTTCCCCTGTGCTCACAGGCCACAGGCAGGAGATCTGACCACTGCTGTCACGGCCTTAAGTGACACACTTTGAGGGGCCCTGTGATACCCAGAAACCTGGGGACATTAGCATTTTGAAGACAAGGTATGGAAGAAGACTCTACATGTATCCGAAAGCCCTGCCAGGCACCTTAGCCCTGACATGCCACTTACGAGCTCTTTCAGCTTCAGCACATTCTGCCTTAGGAGTTGTCAGCTTGACAACATATTTTGGTTTTTATGATGTTGATACACAGCTACTAGAAAGGAAGGCAAGAGGAAGGCAAAAAGAAGGGCTTGCCTCCATCGCTTTCTGCAAATGAGCCCCCTGCTTTGCCCCTGGGTGTTTTCTTGAGCTGTTTGTCTAATCTGGCCTGAGCATCTGTGGCCTTGAGTTCCACAAATACTAAAATAATAAACAATAGTACTAATTACCAGTAGGTTCCTCAAAAAGCAAGAGAATCACAAACTCAACCTCAACCTGGCCTTTGTTTCTCTGGCACAGGAAAGGTCAGAATGCTATTTTGCCATTTTTGCATAGTCACTGATGTTGTTTTCCCCTTGTGGGATCCAATCTTCAATGTGAAAACAAATCTAGAAACTTTCTGTTCACACGCTTTTAGGTGTGTGCCCCGAATGACACACTCCAGGAGGTAAGCACGAGTCAGGCTAAACTGGCCACATCCTTTATCTGTTGGGACCTGAGAGTTAGCAGAACTTTATCTTTATGATGAAGTAGCCTTTAGAAGTGGGTATCGCCGAGTTCAGAACACGAGCATCATTACTGAGAAAAAGGCACTTTCTCTTTAAACACAGAAACCAACAGCCATGCACTACGAGGCATTTAAAAAAAAAAAAAGCTGAGCTCTAAGCACACCACAAAACAAACAAATATTCAGCTCGGTTTCAGGAAGTTTAGAGAGGATCAAACAAGCCTTTCTCTACTGAAGTTGTTCAAGAACACTGGTGCTTACTTCAGTCTCAGTTCCTATTTATGCTGCTGGCTTTTATACACTGACCTCAGGAGGGCATTCCAACTTCAGGTTACTCACAACGTATCTTCAGAAAAGGAGGTCTGAGCATCCCAACCCCAGCATGGGGGAGGGGAGGCATGCAGATTTGAATTTGTTTCCAAACCACCACTCTGTCCTTGAGGTGAAGATATCTCAAAACCCAGAGAGAGAAATTATTACACACAGAGACACAGACACACAGACACACAGATACACACACACACACACACATACACTGAGAGCAAGAGCGAGAAGGCTTTCTCATGGTGTGAACATGCCTGTGAGGAGACCGTCTCTTTTTGTGGGATGAAACCAGGAGATGACAGAGGCTATTTGTGGAACCCTCATGGAGGTTTCCGCTCAGAAAGAGCTCGCAATTTTCTGCTGGTCCCTGGGGAGGCAGATTTGGTAGACAGTTGAATTTTCAAGCAAATATCTTCCAGAATAAAAGAGGAATGATGCCAACCCCTTGCAAACAATATTTTTGTTTTATAAACCTATTACCTTTTAGTTCTTGGCATCATTCATGCTTTGGATAGTGTTTTTAATCCCCATTTGATGGATTAGGAAATTGAGGCTTAGAGATTCCCAAAATCACACAATAAATACACGGAAAAGCTAAGATTCACACCTGGGTCTTTCTGCCTCTAATGCCTGACGTCTTCCCAACATGCTACATCAGCTCCTAACTGCATCCTTCCTAACAAAGCATATTATCCTTGGGAAGAGAGAGAAACTTTTGGAGAAGAACTAGAAAAGAGTTTTGACTGGGGAGTAGGCACCTCACTCCATTGTTCTTGCCTGGAGAATCCCAGGGATGAGGAAGCCTGGTGGGCTGCCATCTATGGGTCGCACAGAGTCGGACACGACTGAAGCGCCTTAGCAGCAGCAGCAGCAAGCACAAGACAGAGGTCATTGTCACTACGTCCCCACCTTTTCATGGAAACATACAGAGATTTCTTCTTAAAATCTGTATGTTGGAACTTGGTAAAATTTAAGTCCCATTCTCCAAATGGTGCAACTTCACATCAGAGATGCACGAGACTAAAAAGCTGCTATCTTCAGAAGAGTCAAGTCTGAAGGGTGAGCAAGCCTAAAATCACATGAACACCCATGTTGCCCTGGAGAAGGTCTCAGTAAGGTTTACCCACATGGCAGCAAGAATGAGTCTTTCACAGACATACAGATGGCCAACATACATGTGAAAAGATGCTCACTGTCATTAATTATAAGAGAAATGCAAAACAAAACTACAGTAAGTTTCTACCTCACACCAGTCAAGAGTGTTCATCATTAAGAAAAAACAAAATCTACAAATAATAAATGCTAGAGAAGGTGTGAAGAAAAGGAAACCCTCCTACATTGTTGATAGGAAGGTAAATTGGTGCAGCTACTATGGAGAACAGTATGGAGGGTCTTCAAAAAAACTAACAACAGAGTTGCCATATGATCCAGCAATCCTATTCCTAAGCATATAACCAAACAAAACTACAATTTGAAAAGATCCATGCACCCCGATGTTCCTAGCAGCACTATTCGCAATAGCCTAGACATAGAAACAGCCCAAATATTCATCAGCAGATGAATGGATAAAGAAGACGTGGTACATATATACAATGGAATACTATTCAACCATAAAAAAGAACAAAATAATGTCACTTGCAGCCACATGGATGGACCTAGAGATTATCATACTAAGTGAAGTAAATCAGACAGAGAAAGACTAATACAAAGTGATATTACTTATATGTGGAATCTAAAACATGACACGGTTGAGCTTATTTACAAAACAGAAACAGAATCACAGACATGGAGAAGAGACCGGTGGTTGCCAAGAGGGAGGTGGGGTGAGGGAGGGATGTATTGGAAGTCTGGGACTAGCAGGTGCAAACTATTATATGAATGGATAAAGAAAAAGATCCTACTGTATAGCAGGGGGAACTATATTCAGTATCCTGTGATAAACCATAAGGGAAAAGATATGAAAAAAATGTATATATATACAAGTGAATTACTGTACTAACTATATAGCAAAAATTAACACACCATTGTAAATCATCTACACTTCAATAAATTAAAGTGGGAAAAAAGAAAAAAGAATCTTCCACAAGCATAGGGTTTCTGTTTAGGTATCTCTCACCTCATACATGCCTCACTATGTAATTAGCCACTTGGCTTACTCTGGAATTTAGAAAAAACTTCCTACCTGGGCTGAACAACTCCCCCCTTTCCATTACTGAAGAATGTATTTTGGTAATACAACCTCTGAAACTCTTTTACAGTAGGACAGTGATGTGTACCCCTTACCTGGACTCCCTTCTCCCGTGATATCAATACCCTCAAGTACACGAGAAGGCTCCCACTCCAGGAGGCACCCTCCTCCCACCCTAATCTTTTTTAAGGCTACAACATGTCCATAAAGTTGACTATCCCTTCCAGAATTTCCAACAGCCATTTTAGTCACCTAAATCCGAGAGAGATACATTTACAATCCACTTTAGGTTTCTGTGGGGAACCATAAATATCAGGCTTGAGCCCTGAGGGCTAGAATTTCATGGGCCATTATGTGTGTCACCAGGTGGAGAGCTGTCAATAGCTGGATGTGAGCTGCGCAGAGATAACCAGTTGACCAGGCTTAAGAAAGTGTAGCCCTGATCAGAGTTCCTGATCACCGTACCACTCACCGGTTCATCCCTCCCTCCTTGGAACTCAGGTCTCCTTCAGTCCTTAGGATTTGTCCTTTTTGTGAGACAGCAGGGTGCCTTTCTCTTACCTAGACTGAAAGGCTAGGTGACATACGGAAAAAAATAGGAAACTGGCAGTGAGACAGAGCTGGATTTAAATCCCTGTTCTGTCATTTGTAGCCAGGAAATAATGCACAAGTTACTTAAGCCATCTTAGGCCCAGTTGTCCAATCATAAAATTATTAAAGGCAATTGATGGTATAAGAAATGCATGCTGCGGCTGTTTAGTTGCTCGGTCATACCCTACACTCTGCAGCCCCATGGGCTGTAGCCAGCCAGGCTCCTCTGCACATGGGACTTCCCAGGCAAGACTAATGGGGTGGGTTGTCACTTCCTTCTATAGGAGATCTTCCTGACCCTGGGATCGAACCAGAATCTCCTGCATTGGAAGGTGGATTCTTTACGGCTGAGCCTCCAGAGAAGCCAAGGAAGGTATAGTTAGGGCCAATAGGGAAAGGTGGTAGGGAGATAGATTACCTGGTTAGTAAACAAAAGAACCTGCTAAAATCCAGCTTGGCTCAAAAATAGAATGGGCTGCTGTGAAAAGAGATGAAGAAGTAAACATCATCACTTGCAGGCTTTGTGCTTAACCTGGATGCTGGGTGGAACATTCTAGGCAGATGTGGGAGCTGAGAGTGGCTACTGAGAATTTCCCTGCTAATCCTGAAATTCAACAATTCTACAATTTGTATATGCATCTTTCCAGAAAAGCCAAGATAAATCCTCTCAAAATCCCCAGTGGAGAATCAAAGTAAAATGACATTTTTTTTTTTCTGCCTTTCATTTTCCTTCTAGAAAACTAATCCCTCCCACATTTTTTCCCCTCCACTCAGTTGGTAGAGAAGCACATTTCCATCGAGTGCACAGAACATATTTAACCATTTTGAAACACTTAACTTTTAACACAAACCACATGGCCATACATTTTAATTACTTCCCACTATACAAATAGTTCCATTTTTAGAAGAGTCAAAATTCTGCCTGCTGCCTCTTACTCTCTTTTTCTCTACTGTGTTTCTGTCTTGGACTAGGCCAGCAGTGTTCTCCTATCCTGCTCTCGCACTGTCTGGGCCCATGGCACCTGCCAATAAAAGGATGACAGACTTGGACGCTCACGCAGGTTTCCAACAACAGAGTTCATTCTGTAATCCCCAGGGTTCAGCCAGCAAGCCCGACCTGAGTGACACTGGATTTTTCACCTGAGATGTTACACTGTGGGCTTTCATTTCTACAGGTGATGAACCACTTTGAAAGTTAATTTTTTAGCTTGCTAGGAGAAATGACCTATGAGCCCACAGACAAATCCCACCAGATTGGGCAAAGACAAAACCCTTGTTTCAGTTCTTGAGTTTGCTTAGAAAACTGCCTGTCAGGTATAAGTCATAGAGACAGGGTCATCCTCTGGGAGAGTGTGGACCTGCGCTTGGGTGTGTGTATGAACATATCCAGGATAGGAAGTGAATCATAAGTGGATCTTACAAATGGTGGCTAAAGGGAATGTCAAGGGCAGCCTTAAACTGGAGGAGGGCCACAAAAAATAAAGGATACCATGCAACAGGGGAAGAGAGGAGGAGTAAGCCAGCCTCCCTCTCATCACAAAATAATGGTTACACAATGATCACACATTGATCAGCCAGGCACTGAGAAAGCAGGTGCTTGTACCCACACGATGTTATTTATTTGACTAGGTGCTATCATCCCCATTTGACAGATGAAGCTCAGAAAGGTTACACAGCCTACCCACAGCCATACTCCCCAAGGTGGTGGTAGAGGTGGAAGGTGACCCCACGACAATGCCTCTGAGGTTTCATGGCACTGTCCAGCTTTTCGGTGCAGAGTCTGACTGCATCTGCCTCTTGGGCTCTGGCTGAGCACCTTGTTTTGTGTTTGCCGCTGACATGTTATTACTATTCCTTGCTATTTATGGCCAGATTCCTCCCCCTCCAAGTCAGTTCTCTTATTTCCTGATGTCATAATTCATGCTTCAGATGCCCAAAGATATACTTTTTCACATTCAAACTTTGAAAGCTACAAAGTACTTTACTTTAGGGACAATTAAAATCCCAACGGGAGCATCGATTCTGCCTGGAGGCCTCTACCTGTGCAGCCAACGCTGGAGATGCAGGCGTAGCTTTTCTTCCTCTGCCATGGATGCTGCCTCTGTGGATAGCTGGCGTTTAGAATGTCTATCATCTTAATCAAAGATGCCACGGAATAAAGACTCATTGACCAATGTTTCTCACTGGCTAAAGACGGAGCAATCTTCTTTCCTTCCTTTGCAAATCAAGAGTCCAATCTTATCATGTGGAAATATGGATAATGTGACAGTTAAGATTTATACTCTAAAGTATTTGATGGCACTGTTAACATTTGGTCTTCAAGGCAGAGTTTTGTAAGAGGAAGATTTATTTTAAAATGACACAATTTGAATTTAACAGACATATTTTCTCTACATTTTATTTTCCAAATGTATTCCACTGAAACTATAGGACTAAAGCATCAAAACAAACAGGCAGACAAGTAAGCAAACAAATGAAAAATGTACTCCGTTTCCCTTTGCTAGGCAACTAGAACCTAAGATCTCTGAGGTTAGAAATGCTGTGTACTTTGTTGCATAAGGCTGAAAAATGGCCCTCCCTCCCCGAGAGATGTCCACATCTTAATCCCCCAAACCTGTGATTGTGTTATTTTAGATGCAAATGGGACTTTGCACATGTGATTAAGTTAAGGATCTTGAGACAGGGCGATCGTTCTGGATTACCTTCGTGGGCCCAGTATAATCACAAGGTTCCTTCTAAGAGGCAGGTGAGAGGGTCAGAGATACAGAAGGCACAATGACCATGCAAGCAGAGCAACAGAGAGAAAGGCACTGGGGGATGCTCTTTTGCTGGTCTTGAAGATGGAGAAAGGGGTCATATGGCCTGGAATATAGGTGCTCTAAAGCTGGAAGGGTCAGGAAGCAGACTTCCCCTGGAGCCTCAAGAAGGAGCTAACCCTGCCGACAGCCTGATTTTGACCACTGAAATTGATTTCAGACCTTTGAATTCCAGAACTTTAATGAGTGTGTGTTAAGTGCCATGCTTGCGGGTTGTGGTGATACGCTATAGAAGCAATAGGAAACTAATATACTTGGCTATCATTTATTGCATCTCATGTCTAGCATCAGGTCAGTTCAGTTGCTCAGTCGTGTCCGACTCTTTGCGACCCCATGAATCGCAGCACGCCAGGCCTCCCTGTCCATCACCAACTCCCGGAGTTCACTCAGACCTACATCCATCGAGTCAGTGATGCCATCCAGCCATCTCATCCTCTGCCGTCCCCTTCTCCTCCTGCCCCCAATCCCTCCCAGCATCAGAGTGTTTTCCAATGAGTCAACTCTTCGCATGAGGTGGCCAAAGTACTGGAGTTTCAGCTTTAGCATCATTCCTTCCAAAGAAAGCCCAGGGCTGATCTCCTTCATAGTGCTTGGCATATAATCTGGACTCATGAATGAATATTTACTGAATGAATTGAAAATACAAGTGAAGGAAGTCATGAGAATGGGATGCTCAGTTCATGGCAACATTTTTTTGGTGTAAAAATTTCCCTATTTCTGGAGAGGACATATGTATACCTATGGCTGCTGATTCACATTGATATTTGGCTGAAAACAACAAAATTCTGTCAAGTAATTATCCTTCAATTAAAAAATAATAAAAGAAAATAAACAAAAAGGGGACTTAAAAAATTCCCCTATTTCTAAGGACGAGAAGAACAGCCCTTTAAGCTCAGTTGGGTGGATGGTTACCCAGTTATCTACGACAAGAGATCAGAGTTTAGGCAGTTTTGCATGGCAACCCACTCTAGTACTCTTGCCTGAAAAATCCCATGGACGGAGGAGCCTGGTAGGCTACAGTCCATGGGGTCACAACACGACTGAGCGACTTCACTTCACTTCAGGGTTAGCAAGCTCTTTCCTGGGAGCAGGTCCAGGAGGCCATGGAGCATAATAAGCAGCCTTTAAAGGTCAATTGCTTTAAGAAAACCTACTTAGGACTTCCCTGGCTGTCTAGTGGTTAAGACTCGAAGCTTCCAATGCAGGGCGTTGCAGGCTCGATCCTTGGTCAGGGAACTAAGATTCCACATGTTGTGTAGCATGGCCAAAAGAAAGAGAGAAAAGTTTTCTTTCTCTCTTTAGTGCTTTGAAGGACTCAAAGCCCCAGGAAGACAGGGAGGAAGAAGAGGCAGTTTCTACACTGTATAATACAAATACAAGACCCTTGAAGAAAGTCTAGTACACAGTAGGCTCTCAGGAAGAAAATTATAGACTGAATGACATTTAGAGCCAGCGTATAAACGTGACCCTGAACCCCTGCCCAACCCCTTTCCCACAGCCTTCTACAGCAGACATCAATTTCCCACCATCTCTGCATGCTGTACTTGTTTGCATGTCATTGCCACCAGATTCTACCCATATAAACTAAAGAACAGCAAAGGAGGGCACCTTCTAACCTCAGACACACACACACACAGAAACCCCAACATGCCATGTGTACGTTGGCCACAGGGGCTGCAGACCATATTAATATACCCCAGCTTTTCTGGGACCCTCTCACTTGTTCAGTTTTTACAAGTCTTATAATCTAAAGAAAAATGAATTAAACCATTCTAGCTGATTGTAGAATAGTTACTCTAAGGAATTTAATACTTAATGATCATATTAGTGATTTGCAGTTACTTCTCATTCAGGATACTTTTAGATTTATCATAGAGGTAAAATCAATACTTTCCACCAAACTGGAGAATTCAGATGATTCACTTTTGAAATATGGGGACAGAAAAATAATAAATGATAAAGACTAAAAATAACTCCAATTCTTCCAGTTTAAGATCTGGCTGACTCTGAAGATGATAATTTAGGAAGGGAGACAGTCCTGCTTCTTCACTTTGCAGATGAGGAAAACTGAGGCCCTGGGGGGCATTTCTCAGATCACCCTGGCCATGGGCCCAGGCCTTTAGAGTCCTGGATCCAATATGCACATCTGTCTGCCTCACGTCAGTCGATGATGGGACAATGGGTTTGAAGCACATAAAAATAAACAGAGAGCAATCTCGCTTTCAAGGTGTTTATAGTTTAGCACGGGAGGTAACACATCTATATCTAAAGTTATGACAAAATAAACAGAGATAACCTCTATAAAAGTGGTATAGATTCAAAAGGACCCCTGAAAGTTTTTTCCCCCAGTTTCTTGTATAATAGTAATTAAACTTGTGAAATATTGAAATTCTTCCTTTACTCATGATTCCTTGAAATCAAGTCTGTGGACTATAACTTAGTTAAGGATTTCACAACAGACCGTACTCGGGTATCTGATTTGAAAACGCAAACAACTGAGCCAGACCACACAACACACACTGGATGAGGTCTTCTGGTCAGGTATCTCCCATCTACCCAGGAAAGCCAAACCAAAGAAGGCACTGGGTCAAAAAGGAAGGAAGGGTAAAGGATAAATCCACTGACCACCACCCAAGGAGGCCAAAACAGTCTCTCCTCCTGAGTAGTCATGGCTGGTTTCAAAATAAAAATAACACACTCAAGCTGTGATAGAGGAACGCTCTTGGTTTGGAACCCAACTACAAAGTATTAGCAAAGAGAGATTATTACCCACTAGAGACTCTCTTGTAGGTATAATTAGAAGGAAAAAAAAGGCCTCCGAACAGTGGGATTTATGAGACATATGGGTCACATGGCCACAGCACTAGTTGCTTGCAAAATTGGCTATGTGGGTTGGCACATGGTACCGTGAATATTAGAAACCACAAATCTCCAGAGTTTCCTGAACAAAGGAAAAGGCCTTGTCTACGGATTGCCAGCTTGGAGGTCAGCTCATGAAAAAGCCCCTGGGTGAGCTCCAGCGCTACCTGTGCATTTTCTACTTTTCATTCTCTCCCCTCCCCCACTTCCTCCTCCTCACCTTCCCCTCCTTCTCCTCTCATTTTGGAAGCGGACATCTCAGTGGGTCCTACTGTAATTAATGATGCTTCTGCCAACCCCTCCAGAGGAAAGAGGCCCTCTCCATGACAACGACCAGCGAGGGATCTACAAGCAGCTCTGGATAATGGGACAGACCACATTTCCATGAGGAAAACAAAGGGAAGCTGATTTTTTTTTTTTTTTTTGGCCCCTGAAAGACTAGAGGAGTTACTCCTCTATCAGATTATGTTGCATTCAAAGGCCTGAAAAAGGAACAAACCTTCCTCTATCTGCAAGCCAGTTCTTGAGATGCTGAGCTAGAGGAGGGACCCTTTAGAAACTTCTTGGGAGCCTGTCATGGAAACCAAGCACTCCCATGTTTTCATTTGTCCAAAGACAGACTCTTCTACAGGATCGTTATCTTGAGTTCTAAAAAGTGAAGTAGATTTTTTTAGTGGGCATAATTTGAGGGGGAAAAAGGAAAAGTTGAAATGAATTTTTCAAATCCTCAGGATGAAGTATCCCAGGGACAAGACAAACAGCCATGTTTGTGCACTGAACGCTCATCCACCTCTGCCTGGAATGTTCTGCTTTCTCTTCACCTTCCTTCATGCTCTGAAATGTTACTTCGCTACATTTTCATCCCAAGTGATTTCCAGGAGGCCCCAGTTTTGAGGCGGGGGAGAATCCTATGTCATCTGTTTTCTTTGCAGCACTTGTCTCCAAAACACTTAGATTTGTGTACTTTTCTGTCTCCGCACCCTTGCCTCCTCCTCCAAAAAAAAAAAAAAAAAAAAAAAAAAAAAGGGAGTGGCGGTAGTAATAAAGATCCAGTATTTTCTTTCTCTGTCTCCAGTATTTTCTACACATTAGGAGGTCAGTAACAGCAGGACAATTCTTGAATGAAAACACAAACCCTGTGGCTGGTCTCTCTATAGGCAATACTAACATCTATCTATATTTCTATTTTCCCATCTATTTATATAATTATGTTTTTAGGAATTAGAAGGTTGCTCTTTTTAAAACTCTTGAAAATATTGGGTAAACATTATTTTATACATGCCACTCTGATCTACTTTATCCCAATGAGCTGCACTTATATACAATGCAAAGAAGAGGAAATTTAGCAGGGAAGTTTGCGCTGAAAAGAATTTGGCCACAAATGCTAAACAGGATCCATTTTTCCAGTCAGAGAAAAACATCCCTATTTCAATTGTGATATTTGGAATTTCAGCTTAAATTACAAAAGGCCTTGAGAGAGGCCCTGTACCAGAGGCTGAGGATGCTGTGCAACCACTAGGCTAAGTGTATCTTCCTGTCAGCCTAGATTGTTGTTTGAGTATATTGACCTGTTCCTGACGGAAAGTCTATGAAAAGCCAGAGGAGGAAGAACAGAATTAAACATTCTCTCTTCTGGGACTTATCATACAACTTGAAAATGGTGCTCAATAAAAGAAAAGATAATTTGGGGCCACACTATGCAGAATGAGCATCTGGCACATAGTCACTGGTCTGGATTTAGAACACTGCTTTGATCCCCAGAGAACAGATTGTTAATGAGTATTTTTAAGGACAAGACTGAGGTAGCATGATAAGAGTTGAAAAGAGTACTGGTTTCCAAGGGTTCCAGTCTTGCTTCCACTTCTGTAAAAGCAACTGGAACTGACTTTGAACAAGACATTTTCTAACTCCCTGAGAAACTGTCCACACCTCAAATACAGGAGGGGAGATCAACAAATAAACACTCTGATCCATTCAATTCTCAAACCTGGGCCTTTATGACCATTGAAAAGGTTTATAAACAGAGCAACTAACACTCATATCTTTTTCTTTTTAAAACTGTTTGTTTTGGGGTATAGCTGATCGACAACGTTGTGATAGTCTCAGGTGCACAGCGCAGGGACTCAGCCACACATGTACGTGTGTCCATTCTCCCCCAACTCCCCTCCCATCCAGGCTGCCACATAACATTGAGCAGGGTTCCCTGTGCTATAAAACAGAACCTTGTTGGTTATCCATTTTAAATAGAGCAGTATAACACGTGTATCTTTTCCCTACCTAGAGTGAAGGTGAGGGAGCCTTAAGATAAAAGGCCATTTTTCTTATAGGCATGATAACAATTTTTACAGCAATGCATGGATTTTTAAGAGATTCTTATCAACTTTCTGAATTTGACAAGCTCATCAGTGTCACTTCTTTCTCCTTAATTTTCCAAGGTGATCAAATCTCCAATGTACAAATCATCTTCTTATAAGTCCCAGACAAGAAGGTGAAAAAAAAGTAATCTATTAAAACATTTCCAGTTTATTAAAAAATGGAATAGTTTAATACATCTTCATGTACTCCTCCTCTCCTCCCTGGTAAACATTTGGTCACTCTGATTTCTTCTATCCCCAGTTTACTTTTTTTCTGGAGCAATTGAAAGTAAATCTTAGATATCTTCTCATTTTACCCATAAAATCTTTAGTATTCATCTCTGATAGAGATTAAAGAAAAACAAAACCAACCAAACAAAAAAAACTCTGCCAGGCCATTATTTTACCTGACAATATTATTTAAAAAATCTTTTAACATCATCTAAACTACCAGTTCATATTCAAACTTCATCAACCATCTAAAAAAAACTACGTTTCTGTTTTAGCTTGAATCAGCATGCAAACAAAGGCAGAAGTGAAACTGATTGTACCCAACTCACAATCCTTTGTCTTTCAACTATTTCTTCTTTTAAGCACTTACATGACTTAGGCACAGTGTATCTGGTCACAGATAACGTGAAGGCCGCTTTCATTGCTACTAAACATTTCATTATTTGAAATGCCCTGTTCTATGAATCAGATACAAATGTAGTTAAAGACTCACTACTGGAAAGATATCAAGTAATTCTCACAGCTTTCTCTAATGCATAAACAATTTGGGCAACTTTGACTGCATGCTTTAAAGATATTTTGTTAAATTTTATAATATTTGCAGGAGGAATCCGTTTGACAAACCCTGTTGCTGCTGCTGCTAAGTCGCTTCAGTCGTGTCCGATTCTGTGCGACCCCATAGATGGCAGCCCAACAGACTCCCCCGTCCCTGGGATTCTCCAGGCAAGAACACTGGAGTGGGTTGCCATTTCCTTCTCCAGTGCATGAAAGTGGAAAGTGAAAATTGAAAGTGAAGTTGCTTAGTCGTGTCCGACTCTTCGCGACCCCATGGACTGCAGCTTACCAGGCTCCTCTGTCCATGGGATTTTCCAGGCAAGAGTACTGGAGTGGGGTGCTATTGCCTTCTCTGAACCCTAGTGGGCCTTTGTTTTACCCATATAAAAGCTGAATGCCCTAAACTGTACAGCGACCCAATGGCAAATGTAGTGTTTTCATCTGTAGCTTCATCTATACTTAAAAAAAGAGACATTTGAAGGAACATAGCCACAAAGAGGCCAGCTTTTAAATAGGTAGAAGAGCCCTAAACTGTCATGGACTCTGACTTTTCCGGTAACACACAGGCACTGCTGTGACACAGAACTAGAAACACTGGTTTATAACACAAGTCTGTGTTTTAGAACACACACTGAAACAAACAAACAAACACGTCTGTTTAGAAACCCAAACCAAGCCCTGCTGCTGGGCATTGGAATCAAGGATGTCAGAGTGGCTGTTCAATTCAGGTGAAGTAGCAAGGCTCTATCCCTTTTTTTGGCAAGAAACTAGAAGCTTCTTGCCTGATGCTGCACATGCCCACATGAGGAGCAACCATGAATTTAATTTTCTTAAAACAGAAGCATTTTCAGACTTGTGTTTTCCTGGACAGCTGCCTGGTGGTTGTAATACATAATAAGGGCATGTAATTGACAGTAATGTGAATCACTCACAAATTCTTGCTATATATATATATATATATATATATATATATATATATGGAGCTACTTTTTTCCAGGAAAAAGTTAAGGAGCAGATTCATCCTGTCCATTGAAAATAGAAATTACTTTACATTTCAGCTCATTAGCTAATTATATATATATATATATATATATATAAATCACTGTGATTTGCACTATCAACTTATATTGCAAAGAAGTGGCGTGGGTACACAGCTCATGCAATGGGATGATTTGGGTCAGACATAATCTGTGAAATGGCAAATTTAGATGGGTTACTTGATATAGCATATATGAGACTCTTCTCCCAAGAGTCAGGTACAAGAGACTGTCCTCCCAATGATTTTGCCACTTGAAAAGCTGCCATCTGTCAGGACTTCGTAATTATTATGGTAATACCCAGGGCAGACTGATCAGGCTGTCATTGACATTCATGGGCAGCTTCAGAATTCCTTTCACAAGATCTCAGACACAGGGATTTCCAACATAATGGCTGGGGATTTTCCCAGGTAGGACCTCTTGGAACCATGGAAGCTTTCAGACAAAGTAAAGGGTGGCTCCTATCTATTAATTCCTCTTTGGATAAGGGACAGAATAATCTGAATTAACTTCACTATTAACCTGAAAGGGGCCCTCTTTTCCAAGGCAGAAGCACAGAAACTGAACCGTGGAAAGCCATGAAGCTGAATACCATTGAGATAAACCCTGGCTCCATCTGAACGCGACAGGTTAGGGGATTTGTTGGTAGCTTCAGCATCTGTGAAACTGGAAAGCTCCTGTTCAGATCTGCAAGGTGTTTTGAGCTTCTGTGTTCTGGAGGCAACAGGGGTGTTGATTTGTGGAAACCTCAGAAAAACATAAAGACAAAGCTGGGGCTTTGGAATGCTGGGGTTTGTGTTGCAACGGTGGGGGTGAGGTGGGGTGGAGTATCTTGAACCAAGGTGAAAAGAGTGGAAACACTTACATTTTCCCTCCCATTTATAATACTCCATGAAGACAGTTTGGATAAATTTTTCTCAGATTGGGATCTCTCATTCTTAGGAGTAGAATTGAAGCCAAATTTTGCTACATCAGAGGTTATGTTGAGATTTTAAGGAATGAAACTAAAATTCATTCTGTACTTGACCACTGATCACTAGTGAGAAACTTTTTCCTCTACAACAGCAGCTGGGGCCTGGGATTATTGGCTCATCATGGTTCTCATCACTGACACCTACTACTAATCTCCAACCTAATTCTGAAGTTTATTTGGCAAGTAGTTGCTAAAAGGCAAAATGAGGGTGGAGTCCCATAAACTACAAAAAAAGAGAGACATGATGTACATAAAATGGCCCTGCAAAATATTTCAGATACTGCATCTCAATTATAAAACAGTAGCAGACTATCAAAATCTGAAAAGTAACATGTAACACGTGTTAAGTAGGCATCTTCTTGTTCATATGTGAATACGTTTCACATGAGCCCAGAGTTGGAAATGTGTTATCTATTTCTTTTAATTGAGAAAAATGTGTTAACTCTCTGGAATGTCCATGTGTGGAAAAATAATGCATTATGTGGAATTGCACACACATGATTTATAATGCACATATCCAGGACCAGAAATTCTAATGAAGAACCTTACTCAACAGAAAAAAAAATATTTTTTTTCCTTTGGCATTTGCAATTTTGGTATACCGTAATGCTGAGGCCAAGCATATATTTTATTAGTTTAAATCCTAGCTAAGCAATAAAATGTATGTCATTTTAAATAAAGAAAACATGTTTTCACAAAATTTAATGTCCATTTTGGCTCCCCTGCAAATGCTATGGTGTGCCACCCAGATGCCTCCCTGTAGGATGGAGGCCCTTATTTCCCCTGGGCCCAGAGTGTTGACTGCCAGTGGCTCACAGCTGAGTTGTTTTCTGAGCCTTGTCTTTAGCTAAAGGGAGCTGCCTTGCCCAAGATGATGCTTTCCCCTGGGCGCAGCTGGTATCCAGTGGGTGGTTGATTTAGGGTAAAATATCCAGTCCCTTTGCCTCAATCTAGGATATCTCTCAAAAACTGTATGCCTGCTTCTGATCTGTCTGTGGTGTCTGCTGAACTCCAGTTGCAGCTATATGACAGTTCAATTTCTCCTGCCCAATCCAGCTTCCTTCACTCCTTATAGCTGTTGTTCCTAAGAGTATTCCCCAATCAGCTTTCTGTATATAAATCTCAGTGTCTCTGAGTCTATTCTCTAGGGAACCCAATCTAAGATAGCCATTTCTTTAAGGATACCTCAGTGGAGTGACAAGTTGGGAACAGCGATGAACTTCAGATGAGAACAGGGTAGAACTTCACTTGATTCACTGTGAGGTCATCCCAGCCTCATCTTCATGCCGAGGGTTGTTCCAGAAGTTTCCTAAGTCTGGCATTAAGAGGTGAGCTAACTTAATGCTGATCATACAGGAAATTTCATCATGGGGTTTTACTCTTGTATGAATACAGGCAAATGATGGACAGTATGTAGACGCTTAGGCTATATGCAGAATGTTAGAAGCTGGCTCTTCTCTCCTGGGTTAGAAGTTAACCCAACTGTTCAGAATTCTTCCCTATAAGTGAGGCTCTGGAACAGATCGGCTATTAAAGAGGAGCTTAAGCACTAGGAGAATCCGTGAGAATGGGACCCATATTGGTCATTTTATTCATTAGAAATCTAACTTAAGAGAAGCACATCAATAGAATCTCAGGTAAAGCAATTTAGGGCAATAAAAACATAGTCTTTTAAGTGATACTGTCCCCCAGTGGCTCCCATAATGAAAATGAGAACATTTTCCCATCTCTCAAATCACCCCAATTATACGCAGGATTAGGTAACTTCCACAAATCAGGCCATGGAAAGTTCTTTGATTTAGAGGTATCAGTCAGTCAGAACTTTTTTTTTTTTTTTTTTGGCAGAGGGATGGTGGTGTGTATGCATGAAGGCATAACACCTTTTCCTTTTCCAGTCTGGAAAACCATGGGTTCAGTTGCCTTTTAGGACAGTTTCTACTTTGCACTTTGCTGTGTGAAACTGCAGCATGAAACGAAGATAGTCCCTCTTCCTGTGTTATTAAAAACCCCAGTCTACCAGTGCAAGTTCGATGCATGAAGCAGGGTACACAAAGTCAGTGCTCTGGGACAACTCAGAAGGATAGGGTGGGAAGGAAGGTGGGAGTGGGGTTCAGGATCGGGGGACACAGGTATACCTGCAGCTGATTCATGTTGATGTTTGACAAAAATCATCACAATATTTTAAAGTAATTATCCTCCAATTAAAATAACAACAACAACAAACCCTCCCATCTGAGAAAGGAAAGGGATGAAAGAGGCTACCAGAGATGATGCTTCTATGAAAAAAAACTTCAAGTCCCTAAAGATCTCTTACGTCCATTCTGTTGTCACTCAGCTTGTTAACAGATGCATAACAAAAGAAGAATTATTGTGAAGCTGAGAAAACTTGGATTTAGATTTCATATGAAGGGATGGACTTTACATTAGAGGCAAAGAACCTTCATTCTCTGAGTACAATCATCCCAAAGTGCTTTTTGACCTTGGAAGAAAGAAAAAAATCAGTGTTAAGGTGGAACTGGTTAGGTCATCGCCTAAGGAGGCATAAAAGGCCATCAGGAAATAAATTAAAATTAAAATAGATTCTTTTATTGGGTCACATCTCATCCGTTCATTTATAAGCAAGGTTTCCACTCAAGGAATTGATACTGCAGGGGATAATCTTGCTCCTGATGTTTTGTCTCAAGTTAAAGTTACAAACAAAACTGGGGAGGAAGCTGCACATAAGCCTTGAAAAACAGAGGGCTCCAAGGAATAGCAGACAGAAATCATGGTTGTGTGCAGCTACTTACAAAGTGGACAACAGTTTTGAAATCAGTGGTCCCTGCTAAGTTAAGGAAACATACTTAAACATTCCAGACCAGACAGACATAGCAACGTCACATGTTCTGACCTTGAAAAATAAATGTCATTTCTTTCCAGAATTAACTTTATGATTCAGTAAGTAATCTAGGATTATCAGAACATTTACTTCCTGAATTGTTTAACAAATCAAGATAGCTTTTTCCTCTAGAGACCAGACAGATCCAGGATATTTCCCTTGATAGAACATACTCTCCGTTCTTGGGAAGATCAGCCAATTCTCTTTTCTAGTAGGTAGTTTTCTCCTTCGCATTTTAATAGATGCCAGTAGTAACTGAAAACATCTCTTTTCTTTTTACTCTATAGATTTGATGATCTGGTTTATAAAATCTTGTGTGGATAATGCAAACAGTGTCAAAACAGTCGCTCCAAAAAATAACACACTCTGCATCTTTATATACTATATGAATATTTTAAAATTTTCTGGATGAGATTCTGGCTTAAATCTTACAAACTCCTAATGGAAACCTCAAAGCAAGCAGTCATATAAATCAACTATACTTCAATTTAAAAAATTAAAAGAAAATAAAACAGAGCAATTTGATCAATTAAAAAAATAAAGCAAGCAGTCTTGAAACTGAGATTCAGAATACATCTAGTAAATTGTCAGACATTAAGAAGCCCTTTGAGTTCTAATATTGGTTTCCAAAATAATATAGTACAAATCTCACAGTATAATTTCAAATAATAAATATCTGTTCTCCCTTATAGCTGTTAACAAGGAAAAGATTATTTTTTCCTACAATGAAATGTGCAAGAAGAGTGGTCTAAAATTGTATGTACACACACACACACACACACACACACACATTTAAAGTCTACAGAAAGGACTTTGCTTGCAGTCCAGTGGTTAAGACTTCACCTTACAACGCAAGGAGTGTGGGTTCGATCCCTAGTTGGGGAGCTAAGATCCCATGTGCCTTGGCATCAAAAAAATCCAAGACATAAAACAGAAACAATATTGTAACAAACTCAATAAAGACTCTAAAAAATGGTCCACACCAAAAAAGAAATCTTAAAAAAACAAAAAAAGTCTACAGAAATCAACGGAGCACATGGTAAATACCAATAACTCTACTAAGACCAAGATACACCAGGGTAATTAAAGCATATCTAGTGAGAAAAAACCACAGAACTGCAACTAATCTACAATATATTTTCTATCCTGTCACCTTAACAATGTCCCCTGGGGGCAGAGGAGCTGTTAAATTAATTTAGCAAGGTGGGATCAGAGAAGGCTTTGCACAGATGTTGCTATTTGCACTGGCCTTTGGTGGAGCAGTAAGACTTCCACAGGCACGGAATTCGGTGAAGGCCATTCCTGGATAAACAAGGTGCAACAGAAGCAAAGGCACTGAGGTGTACCCATGCACAGAGTCATCTAGGAACTAGTCATGGACAGTGGCAGAAACTGCCAGCTCAGAAGCCAGGGAGAGAGCAGTGGAAAGATTAACACCAGACTGCGAAGGGCCTTGTTTCCCATACTAAGTATTGATAGTTTCGATTCCTCAGGCAACAGAGCACCCCAAAGGTTAAGGAGGTGGAATAAGATCCTGCTGACAGTGGAATCCCAAAGCAAGACATAGTTTTTCTTTTTCTTTTCTTTTGATTTGGGAGAGGAGGCAGTACACACTGCTGAATGTAAAGGTTGTATTTTCTAATCTATCTGGTCTCAGAGAACAGAATTCGGCCAAAGCACGTTCTTTCTTCTTTAAAAAAAAAAAATTTTATTTATTTATTTATTTGGCTGCCTGGGGTCTTCGTGGCAGCAAGCTGGATCTTTTGTTGTGGGGCAAGGACTCTAGCTGTGAGGCACAAGCTCTGTAGTCACGGCACGTGGGCTCAGTTACTCTGGAGCATGTGGGATCTCAGTTCCTCGACCAGGGATCAAACCCACCTCCCCTGCATCGCCAGGCAGCTTCTTAACTACTAGACCTCCAGGGAAGTCCCAGCCACGGCATGCTTGTAGCACATGATCCTAGCACCGCAAGACTGACATCTCCACTAAGAGAGTCGCAACAGTCCTTCTGATTATCGGCGCTCTACTCTATTCACATAGCAAAGCGAGAGGGGTGCCAAGCTGCATCTTGAGTGCCCTGCTCTGCAGATTTACTGCCTGACAAGCCTTAAAGTTAGAAAAATATTTCAAGTGGAATCTGTCACTACCAGCTTTATACGGTCTGTTGTTTCCTGAGCACCTGGCCACTGGGAGACCAAGTGTGAGGAACACATTTCCTATGGTGAGCCTTCCTGACAACTGCGTTATCGTTCTTCTCATGACATATACCAGTTCATCAAAGCTCTTTCAAGCCAGAAAGCCAAGCTGATGATGTGAACCACCACCAAGCGATTTTTCTCCTAATAGCCTACATTTACAAAAAGTCTTTGAATTTATACAGTACATGGGTAGCAAAGAAAGCAACACTAATTTTTTTATTTTGATTCTCCTTCACGACAGTCCCTTGTGGCAGGAAAGTGGTTAGTCTGCAGTTAGACACCTAGGACCAAAGAAATACAATAATTAGACATCATGGTTTTGATGGCATTGGGGCAGAGTTAGCAGTCACATTCCTTCGCTGAGGTTTTCTAAGGGAAACCCGACAGCCTTGCTCCCACAGCAGACTTAAACATCCTCCATCCATGTTGATCAATTCGATGTCTGAGCCCGAATGACAAGCTCACCTGGCGATAATGCCTTGCACAGGATTTTAAGCGACATAATCAACTGGAGAGGGACTTGTGTCAGTTAGACTCTGTCTCCTTAAAAATCAAGAGTAACCGTGGTGAGAGAGAAGTTTTTAACAAGGAGGAAAACCCTAGACAGTTGTCTCTGAGATTCTTCACCACAGCTTCAAGGACAACCAGGAAAAGAGCTGCTATTTGAGGCAACTTCATTATAAAATCATTTTTAATAAGCAATCTTAACAAAGAGAGGGAATACTCTTGTGGAGAAGGCCTCCAGGGACCCAGAGGCTGCCCAGTTAAGTTATTAGGAAGTTTCACACAAGGGACCAAACAGCTATTTCATTGGCCTCGGGGGACAGAGTTTAGTTTTCACCTGTTCTCTAGAGGCACTGGTGTTATCCTGTCTACGAACAGCAGAGACTGGTAACAATCAATTATCTCGATGCCCCAACTTGGTGAGGGAAAGCGAATTTTCAGTTTTGTCGACGCAAAAAGACACGGGGAAGAGAGACAGATAAATTACCGTGAGATGGTTCATTACATACTGAAGACTTTTCTGAACGTGCAGCCAATAGAATGCTACATCTGAACCTCAGTATTAAGTGTAACAATAGAAACTCATTCTTGTGAAATTAAGAAAGGATAACAAAGAGAAAAGGACATATCATTAGCTAGCTTTGAACTGTACTGTGCAGTCATGTGAGGGAAATAATTCTTTGGGCTTATGAAAAATAATAAGGCTATTTACTTTGTCTATGTAAGGAGTGAGCAAAATTGGGAATGTAGGGTTCAAATTTTTAGAAAGCTCTGCGTGGCTGAGTTGAAGAGGGTTGGAAAGATACAGGCTCTTGGTATATTACGGTTGCCTTAGCCAATTAGCAGCACGAATGAAAGAAAGCAAAAAGAAACATTAGCCACGTAATTCAAAGAATGTATGTATTTTTCAGGTTTCACTGTTTGCTTCATTCCTCTGATTTTAATGAAATGGCAAGCATTGGTCTTAAAATTAGACCTTCAAACTGGGAAGATGGAGAGAGAAAAAGAATGAAACACTTTTTCTTTAATAATTAGAACAGCCTTCTCTTTTTGGACTGAATCTTTCCTGCTCAATAAGCCCTTTTTTTACACAGGTGATCAGAGGAAAGACCAGAAAAGAACCTCCATCTGAGGCTAAGAATTTTGTTGGAGTTCAGAAAAGGGACTGAAGTACGGAATGTGTGATTCCTATGATGCTCACTAAATGACAGCAATAAAAACATTGTTTACAGGTCACTGTGCTTTTCACACCCATCTCGTGGGTTCCCACTGGTTATGAGATAAAGCCAAAATCTTATCTCTGTTCTTCACATCCTGTCTTTTTCTTGTTAATACTCTACTCTAGTCAGATAGGTTTGTACAACCACCCACCCCAAGTCCTCCATCAATCTACTTTCCAGCTGATCTTCCAGCTACTCACTACTCTTCCAGCTGATCCAGTTCAGCTCCCCGCCTGGGTTGCCCACTCAGACAGACCATCCGATTAAATCACAGCCCTGCATTCTTCTGCAACTTCATCACTAAAAGTTCCTCAAGTGTCCTTTCTACTCAGATGTAGACTAAACTACTGGAGAGTGAGGATTAACAGGTAAACCTTCTGTTTTATGCTGTGTCTAACATGCTGCCACACACAGAGTAGGTGTTAGGAATATTAAGCTAATAAAATCTGACTCCCGACCACCTGCAATTGGTACAGGGATTGGCTGTGGTCTGCTTTCTGGCCCTCCCTCCTTAGATTCCAGTATCCCAGGTATCTGGATCATCCACCATAGAGTCTCCTCCTTCTCTCCTCCAAAACGGGATGATTAAAGTAAAAGATGTATGGATTAAGTCTCTCTGAATCCAAACCTGAATCTTGCACATTCTTGCCATTTCTGCTCTTTTCTTCAATATGCCCTCTAATTTACCCACTCCAGTGTTCTTGCTTGGAGAATCCCAGGGACAGGGGAGCCTGGTAGGCTACCGTCTATGGGGTCTCACAGAGTCAGACACAACTGAAGTGACTTAGCAGCAGTAGCAGCCCTCTAATTTATGCTTGATGTTTAAGCATTTAAGACATGAGGGGCTAAAATCCATGCCTACAATTTCAACAAAGCAAAACAAGACAAACAAAGCTATTAATCCTACATAGGAATAATGTGTACCCAGAGGTGGAGGTGAAGTGGGTGGAGAACTCTGAGGAAGCTCTAGCAGTCACAGGAAAAAGGGTAATTGAATAGCGTGGAAATGAAAAACTTAGTCATCATTTGTGCAGTTATAGACATCAATTATAATCAAAAGGACCATGTGACTTTGAATTCACTAACTTCCTGCAAGTGTATTTGATAGACTTAGTGGGCAATTTTTTGTGTAATTCATAAAGTTCATGTAGACAGTAACTTTTTTCATATTTCAGACACTTGGATAATACCTCTGCTTCTTTTTAGTCCTTTGGGTGCAGATCTCAATAAAGAGAGAAGCTGGTATGACTGCAAACCCAATCCAAAATTCAGGTACTCTCAAGCATACTTGAAACCCAGATGTTTAATTCTCCTACACATCCCTTTGATATACATTTCAGTTCCCTAAGGAACTTTTAGCTTTCATGGTTTTGTTTGTTTTTGGTTAGGTTTAGGGAAACCACAGTATCCTGAATTATTCTACCTCTTAGTGGCAATGATAGTTACACATGAATTATCAAGTTGATCTGACAAAAGAATGCTAACATGCAAGTTTCTTATAAATGCCATAAATAACTGTTAAAGGTTTTGATGCAGTGGAAAACAGGTTCCTGCTGTCAGAAATACATATTACCACTAGTGCAAGGAACATGATTATCTTAGAAGCAAAAATAACCATTTTAAAACTATCATTTTATCGTGGAATCAGTTGAGGTGTATGAATAATGGTGTTAAATGGAGGTTTGTTCTTTGATGAGTGAGATTAGGTTGTTAAAAAATAAGTAATAATGTATTTATATTATTAGTCATCATACAGACTTGGTTCATAAACAGAATACCCAAACATGTGCAATAATAATTAAACTCAGTTTTCTTTGAAAAAAAGATAAGTAATGATTGTTTTAGTTCAATTGGTTTAAATTAACTTTTTCATATAGTGGGAATAACGTATTGTTTTTTTGTAATCAGTTGATCACCAAGATTAGAAGTCTGTGTAGGTAAAACAGTTGTAAAGTAAAAGAAAATCTGAGTCAATTGTAGGAATGACTGTTACACTTGACTTTCTTCCTATATTTTTGAGTGGAACGATCACTCTAAGGACTGAAGTTCTTTTCTTCATTCTGTGGTTCTGCGGGTTGGCTTAAACCACCCACCAGCTGGTTGTAGAACCCTGGGCCTCAGTTTTCACCTGTAGAGGGGGGATAGTAGCAATACCTCCCTCACAAGATTATGGGAAAGATGGAATGAAACAACACATACAAAATGTTTAGAAAAGCATCTAACACTTAGCAAGTGCTCCGTGGTGACTACCCACTGCCGATACTGGAGATAACAATGTGGCCCTCATGTACGTGCCCAGAGTCAATCTGCTCTGAGTCCCGGCTCTGCCCCTCTCCAGCTAGATGCATGAGTTTGCAAGCTGTCTCACTTCTCTAAGTGACTGATCTCTCAGACTAATTTCCTCATCTCAACTTGGGGGTGCAAGTAGGACAAAGCTCATGGGGCCAATGAGAAGATTAAATGAGGAAATTCATGTAAATCGCCGAACATAATGCCTGGGATATCAGAACTGCTTAGTAAGTGATAGCTCCTGTTGCTACCATAGCACCTACTGGAACCTTCAACATTCCTATCACCACTGTTATTACGATTATTATTGAACTTGAAGTAACACAAAATCCTGAAAAGACATACAGCTCTTCTTTAACGATCAGCCCAATCATGTACAAGAGTTTCATTAAATATACAACAAATCCATCAAGTAGACACCAGTACTTGGTAGGCTAAGCATTTTTATTTTCTAGCACTGGTCACAATTTTTTTTTTTTGGCCATGCCATGTGGCATGTGAAATCTTAGTTCTCCAACCAGGGATCAAACCCACATACCCCGCATTGGAAGCACAGAGTCTTAACCACTGGACCACCAGGGAAGTCTTGTAATCATGGACTTTAAAAGAGCTATTCCTCATCTCAGTTCACCCTTTTGAACCTATGTTCTCAAATGAGAACACAAATACTTTTTTCCAAATTCAGTTCACAAATTTGAGGTCCATAGACAGCAAATATGAACCAGTTGGATGCTCTGATGGAAACACTTAGCTAAAGATTCAGATTTTTAATGGAATTCACAGATCCCCACCAGGAATGGTGGATTTTTAGACTATGTAAATCTCCTACCTTGGAAGAACTGACTGGCAGGGCCAAATGTGATCCATTTATATCTTAATATGATGAGACAGAGGAATCCTGTATAGTTCAAAGAGCTTGGCTCTAGACAGGCAGGCTGAGTCTAAACAAGGCAAATGTCTCCAGACAGTTCGGGGGATTTTTACTTCCTCGGATTAACTGATCTTGAAGGAACAAAGTAGGTATTCCTCTGGGTGAGAACAGGGGGAGAGGAGGAGGAGCAAGGGTCGTTTTTAGCATCCATGGTTAAACATTCACCGCTCCCTTCATTGCTACTGTATGCTTGGGTCACAGTGTCAGAATCCTGGAGGTCTCTCTAATGCTCTTCTCCTCTTTCACTTTTCTGGCTTAATCTGCTTTCCAGTTATGAGCTGAAACTTCTGGAAACTGTACACTTAGCCTTTGTATTTTCAGATTATTTCCTGTGATTATGTGTTCACACTTTCCTGCAGTCCCAATCTTGAACTAAGTGGGTAAGCTCCTTGGGGTCAAAGAATCTGTCAGTACATAGTAAAGCCTTAATAAACAATTGTCCATTGAGTAGCCCTCTAAAGAGGCCAGCACTTGTATTTTGGTCATGTTCCATCGGTAGCAAACTTAGTGTCTGGGATGGCTAGCGGTCTCAGCAAGCTAAGAAATTAAACTTCTGGCAACTTTGTGAGCACTAGTTTGTGGCTGTTGGTCAATGGGTGGATGAGAGCTGGATGAAAGCCTACTGAAAGAACTTCAGTGTGGCTTCTTCTCAGGTCTGTCCCAATGAAACATCCAGCCAGCAATTGAAATTATAATTGCCGTGAGTCACACCATGACTCACGCTGGTTGTCACAGCAACCAATTAACTATACAACCAAAGCACCTTCCATTCACTTTGCCAAGAATGGTTCTTGAGTTTTCCTGGACTGTGAAAACACTGTGGGTGAGCCCCAAGTTTGGGGTTGCTAAGAGTCTACAACCAAAAGGAATGGCCTCAAGGAAAGGAAAAGAAAACAAGAAAATAAGGCGAGTCTAGTTCTCGGACCTCCTGAGTAAACAGCAACAACCATGACAAACTGTTGGGTTCACTTTGCGATATCAGCAAATATCCACGGAGAGGAGGTTGAGGCCTCAAAACTAATTTTCTCTAAGTCAGATTTAAAGCCAAGTCTCTAGGGGGTAAGAAGTGAATACATTAACCAAGTCTGCTTGGTTAATGTAAATAGTTTTTTCTTTAAAGATACAAAAGGGTTAGTTCTCAAAGAAATATTCTGATTTGTAGTAAAATATTTTTACTTCTAAGAACTAAAACCTATTTATAAATAACACAGTGCTTTAATTTTCTATCTTAGGTGTTAGCCTGATGCAACCAATTTTTGCAAATGTACTAAATTCACTTTTGATGGTTATTTGGGTTAAAATGCAAAGTTCCAGAAGGTTCAGAAGCATATTCTATTTTTATTTACTAGGGAAAACTGACACTCAGTGGGACTACACTGACAAATTTTCCTGATTGCTTACTGAGTAACTTGTAATTTTTGAATGTCTGGAAGTCCCTGAGTGTGGAAGAAAGCAAGGAGAAGAGACTTAAACAAGAAATATAAGGGATATGATTTAGGAATATAAATTAGGGTGTTGGGGTTAATATATATATACTGCTGCTGCTGCTGCTGCTGCTAAGTCACTTCAGTCATGTCCGACTCTGTGTGACCCCATAGATGGCAGCCCACCAGGCTCCCCCGTCCCTGGGATTGTCGAGGCAAGAACACTGGAGTGGATTGCCACTTCCTTCTCCAATGCATGAAAGTGAAAAGTGAAAGGGAAGTCACACAGTCGTGTTCGACTCTTCACAACCCCATGGACTGCAGCCCACCAGGCTCCTCCATCCATGGGATTTGCCAGGCAAGAGTCCTGGAGTGGGGTGCCATTGCCTTCTCCGATATATACACTACTATATAAAACAGATAACCAACAAGAACCTACTATATAGCACAGAGTAGGGAACTGTACTCAATGTTTTATAATAATGTATAAGGGATAAGAATCTGAAAAAGATCTATCTACCTCCCTATCTATCTATCTGAATCACTCTGTGCTGTACACCTGAAATAACACATTATTGTGACTCAACTATACTTCAATAAACAAAAATCTCTAAGAAAAGAATAAAGAGGATAAACAAGGATGAGAACAGCAGGGAGTGATGATGGTCTACCGACACTCTGGAGGCAATCCAGGAGCCAGCCAGGTATCTCTCTGGTCCACGCTGTGGTGACTAGATGCTATATTCCCTAAGATGATGACAATGATGGTAAACTCCCTAGTAGCTGGAAATAGCTAAGATTATTATCTGTTATATTTTTCACTTTTTCATCTCCATATATGTCATCTTCTAACATTTTAGTGAATGCAGAACTACCCATGCAGAATTAGATTAAGAAGTCAGGAGCAAATGAACAGTTGTCCTTGGCAAATAATAAAAACAAAGACAGCAGTGGATTCCAAGAAAAAAACATATTTATCCACACAGTACTATTTTAGCAGGAAAGAGACCAGAACAAACTTGTGAATCACCAAAGCTAAAGCAATCTTGGAAGTGTCCAACCAAATACAGGTGCTATATAATCAACCACGAAAATTAAATTCTACACCACGGTAAAATTTCTCAAGGACACCCCTATCCCACAAATAAAAACTCCCTTTTATGTTCACACATCAAAACCCATCAGGAACATTTCCTGTTGACAAGTGAAGAACATCGCAAGCATAAGAATTCCTTGATCTGTCATGCTGATGTCATAGCAGAAGCCCCCAAACTCGGCCTTTCCTCACCTGCCAAGTAAAGCCAACACTGACAGGGCTGTCCCAGGAACCGAGGAGAATCAGCGGTCTCCAAAGACCATGCTTATGGATTTCTGTGAGGCTAACAATCAGATCTCTTTTCCTGGGAATTTATGGCTTAACTCACCCCAAACACTTGTTTTTTTAAAGAAGCAATACCTGTACTTTCCAGATAACATGGTGGCCTAAAATGTGATCAAGTGTCACAACTATTCAGGTTCGTTTTGTAGTTCTTGCACCTCTGACTGGTGTACCTGTGAGCTGACACTCGGGTCCGATAATATATTCTGCAACTGTACATGTTAATTTGTAAGTGGAACAATCTCTCTGTGAGGGCAGTTAGGAAATTCAGGTTGAAACTGCTAATCGGAGGTGACTTCAGCTGTGGGTGATTATGAGTCAAGCCTTGACTGAAGTTTGCCAAACCCTGGCTAAAAGTAGAAGTCTCGAGATAGTCCGAAAAATGAATTCACACACTTCCCTGAGAGTGAAACTTTTTGAAGAACAGATGTCAAGATGATTTAGGAGGAGCTGGAATTTAACATATTAAGAAAACTGATCAGCAAGTTGGGAAAGTTCAGTTTTCAAGAAAAATCAGACAGATGCTAAAGAAGTCATTTGGGTGATGGTTATTAGAGGAAGAACTGATTTGTTTTCCTCCTCCTCATGACTTGCAGGGCCTGTAGAGACACTAAGATCAGAAATATGATGGCCTGTCTGCTAAGCTTAGTGACAAAAACAATCTCCATGTTTAAGTGTCATAGAAGACTTTCACTAACATGCAACTTGAACAGTTCAATTTCTCCTTGGTATGTGCAAAGTTTTGTGTCAACTGTCTGTTCAGATGCTATTCTTCCCAGCTTATCATTGGGACATTTTATTTTGGGCCCTGTCTCCACATCATGAAAGTAAACATCAACCAAAAACACCAAGATGATTTCCAATCTAAATCGTTCTTATAAATGTAATATCGAAGCTACACAATAAAGGAAGTATTAAATCTTTCTACATTTACATTATGCTTAATCCCTAAGAATTTTCCTGCTGATTTTCATAGTTAGAAAGGCACTCAAAATCTACCCACTCTGGCTGTATCTTGATTTTGTTTTCAAGCAGGTATATCTGATAGAGTTCAGTAAGCCTCCACTGAAAGACCAACCTGTTACACTGCCTGAAGTGCCACCTTTTCTCGCTAGCTACCACTCTCATGCTGTCACCCAAATCCTTCCATGCATTTCAATCCAACCACAGGTTATTATTTCTGCAACAGGCCAATGAAATTATCCTTAGGGATGACAGTTCCTTGAAGGTCCTTATGGGTACATGGTCTGTATGTTAAGTAACATCTCTGGTCTCTGTCCTATTCATTGAATCCAATGGAGTTGAACTAGTGGTTTTGTTCACTTATCCAGGAGCCAAGTCATAATGCAAACAGTCAGCGGCTTTCTGTATATTGCTAGGTGGCCAGGAGTCCATACCCCAAACCGCCATCAATAGCAGGCACAATCATCCGCCCCTGTTCGGGAGAGGCCCAGGACTGAGCTAGCAGAAAGACTGAATTACTTACCACCTCTAGAGTGGGTCCCACCAGGCCAGGGACGAGCTCATGGGCAAGGCTGTGCAAGGAAGCTCTCTGTACCATGCCTGCCCTGCGGATATACAGAGGACTTCAGTCTCCTGCACTGTCAATCTCTCAGTCATCATGAGCTCAATTATGCACCGACAACAGCGAGAACAACAACGACGACGACGACAAAACAACCCCCAGAAAACTAAGGGCCACAGACTATCCTGGTGGAGGGACAGCCAGCTGGAACTGTGCATTGAGAGACGAGGTGCTGTCCTGAGCATGTGTCCATTACGGGCCTGAACTTCCCTCTATCCTCAAACTAACATTCCACTGGAGCCCACGGGAGAGCCACGTGGAGAGACTGCAGGACTGGGACCTAAGAGTCAGGCAACCATCAAACTGGGTGGGGTTGTTGGCTTTTGTGTGTGGTTTTTTTTTTTTCTTTTTTGCTTTTTATGTTTGTTTTCTACAAATACAGATAGACAGACAGACAAATCCAAGAGCAGATTTTAAGAATCAACCGAGGCACAAGATAAACTACTTTGATGGTACACAGATTTTTTTCCCCCTCCAAATGGTTCACATAAAATCAAAACTTTTCAAAGCATACATAGGAAAAATTGGGGGACACGTCTCTGTCGGCCCTAAATTGTGCCATAAGTATCTCCACTGCTTGCCTTAGAAGGATGCCCAAACATATCTCATAGGTAGCACGTATCTGTGGTCTAAAATAGTTATCAAATTCTAATGACACTCTTAATTCAAAGTCTAAATAATATGCTGGTCGACTACAGCGAAAGTTGACTGCCTGCCATCAATGACATATTGATTTCATCCTGAGGTTCAAGGCACAGTCAAATTTGCTCAGAATGCAAATCACAACACTTTACATTGACGTGAGTTTGCAAACTTATGGTGGAGTTCGAATGAAGGCAATTGATGAAAGCAGTTGAACCTGAGAGGTGGGAATGAATACAGAGGATAAATTCAGCACACGTTTCCACATCAAACTACCCATGCGATTTACCAGGGCCCACAAAGGCCACACTCAGGGTCAACCAGCAGCACCCAGATTCCCGGTCAGTGTCTCTGCTCCACAGACACAAGTACAAAACGACCTACATCGTGAATGGTGAGGAAAAGGAAACCCAAGTTTAAAAGAAATCAAGGTGATGTTTCCTGGAAACATACCAACTCCTCTAAGAAGGATCCAGAGTAAGGGTGACCAGTAAGTAATTAATTGATCCTCCTGGCTAGATTGTATGGTTTTTCTAAAGATGAATGCCTCGGATTGCTAGAATGTATCACACTATGCCTAGACCCTCTTTAACACACACTCAGTACAAACAGGTGGAGATGTACCACTTCCAACCACTACAGGTAGAGAAGTATGACCTGTACTGACCATGGATCACAGTTGAAACATTAGTTTATACTTGGAAGGGCCACAGCAGCCAGACATATGCGAATTCCAATTCTGCAGAAAACTTTGGACAAGAAAAAAAGATGCATTACTTACATGTATGGGTCTTCTTTGTTACTGAGATACCTAGAAGAGAAGACACAAGGACAAAGGTGAGAAAGCAGCCTATGTGTATTTCTTAGAACATACATCATTCCCAGTGTACACTGAAATACATTTTGTTCAGATGGGGATGGAGAGGGAAGATGAGTTCTCATTTCACCTACAACATCACGGGATCTACCCCAGAGTAATGAAATCTTTCACCATGAGGCCAGTAAGCATTGCCTACTGGCTTAAGAGATTCTGTGGTTAAAAAAACTAAAAAAATAAATAAAATAAAAATAGAGGCATAGATAGTCATTAAACAGAGTGAGGGAAGACTCTTATTTTTTATTTTAAAAAGGGAAGATGATCACGTTTATAAGTAGAGTGGGAAAGATTTAAGATTTAAGGGAAAGATTTAAGAGAGTGAGGCCAACTTACTCAGACAAGAGTGAACCGAGCCACGGAGCAATTAATTTGCTCTGGCCACTGATTTCATGTTTACTTTTTAATGAAAATGACTTTTGCTGCTTACATGAAGCATTACACCTAATGGGGAGGGAAAATACATCCACAAAATGTGCCTCTCTGTCCGTACTCATTAAAGTCAGAAGGGGGATGAATGCTCCTTCTGCAAATGGCAGCACAATGCACACAGACCACGTGAAAACACGAGGGATTCATGAGTCAGCAGCCCTGAGGCTTCCAAGCTGCTCTACAGAGAGCAGGCGAGGAATGGAGCTGGGCAAGACTCAGCGCATGAGGACCTCAGAAAGGTAATGTGAAGACATCCTCAATGAAAGCAGTGCTACTGCCATTTCAGAAGTGTTCCACTTATTAATTCTGTATGTTTCATTCTTCTTGGGGGATATTCTGAAAACGAAATAGGCTCAAAGTCTTAAAACTCTTGAAAACATTTAGCCTGTGACTAAGAAATGCGGTAAACCTTAAATGTGTTTTTTCTTTCAAGTTATTAAGAGAACTATTTAACCCTCCTTTAGAAAGGAACCTCATTGAAAAATTTGGCACCCACATCAGACCTATTACTTAGCTATGGGACGTATCATACAGGGAAGAAATCTGTTGTGAAAATCCATGGTAGACATTAAAAAAAAAAGTGCCAAAGTTGTGTGCCAAGACCAAAATCACACACTTGTTCCCCCCACAACTTTCCAAAGGACTTATTTAGGGAAGCTGAAATTACATAGCCCAACTCAAATTCTTTTTTCCCTCCTTTTTATTGAGGAAAACGAAACTATTGTTTTTCATTGTGTTTGAGTTGGCTTTGCAGAGTGAAGTTAAAACCCTCTGTAAAGAGTCTTAAAGACTCTCTCACATGGGAACTAACCAAAGGGTTTTAGGAGTTCTTGAAATAAGCTTTTTCATGGGAAGGGACCTTCTCCCAACAGCAACAGGGAGTCAATTTGAAAATCTGAATACCATTTGCTACTCCAGCTCATGACACCAGCACCAATAAATTGATATATTAGTGCTCTTTCAGCATTATGAGAGCTATATGTGTACTTTCCTTAGGAAATAATGCTTTCTGTAAAAATCACTTTGAAGAGAAAGTGCTTATGCTGTCACTCCTGATTATTCAGAACCTTCACACAATTGGATTTAACACAGCCCCAAACGCACCTATCTATATTCGCTGAGTGTGGAACAATTTTTCCTGACATCCAAAGGCCTGATGAAAATACCACTGCTTTGACTTTTCTACTTAAATTTATTATACAGTGTGATGCAGGGTTCTCATCAAATATTTTCATGACGATTATAATGATAATACATTTTGAAAATCTTTCCAGGAAAACTGCTTGGTCTTTGCGATCAGAATAGCATGGAGCTAAAACTTCTCATATCTGTCTCCAGAAGAAAGTATGACTTCTGCAACGGCACAAACTCAGCCTTTTTTTTTTTTTTAACTGCCAATTAGTGATCAGTATAAATAACTGGGGGATATATCTATACAAGAGCTGCCAGATTTAGCAGAAACAATACAGGATTCCCAGTTACATTTGAATTTCAGACACTAATAATTTATCTGAAATTCAAATGTAACTGAGCATCCTGTATTTTATCTGGCAACCCTAACTTATACAAATAAAGTATAAATTATATTCATTACAGCAAGTAAAAATATACCAATAAATTAGTAGATATACTTTTGTGGAGAAAGGCTTAAAAAACAGATCCCTTTCACATTTTAAATATCTTTTAAAATGCATTACAACTCCTAATTATAGAGACAGAACTGTGTATAACACTTAATTTTCTTTTCCTTTTTTTAACTTAAGAGCCATTATGAAGTCAAAATTCTGTTTTCATAGGAAAGGAAAATGAACTGAAACAATTTGAACACATAAAAGACAAATTTAAAGAAATAATCAGAAAATTTCATGGAATCCCTTACTTCTTATTTCCTTAAAAATAACTGTGATCACACTAATGTCTTATGGTAGTTGTTTCCTCTATAGAAGCTCCAGTACTTCAAAGTAACTGACTCCACAGAAGTGGGGAAAAAAGGAGAAAATGTCCTTCTCATTGTACAAATGAGTCAACTCTGGAAAGTTTAACGAAGACAATAAAAAGTTTTCTGGTGGGAAGTGAATCCATGGTATGTATTTAAAGCTCTCTAAGGAGGTAAAAGACTGGTACTTGAAAACTATAAGACATTGATGAAAGATATTGAAGATGACACAAAATGATGGAAAGATATATGATGTTCTTGGACTGGAAAAAATAATACTGTTAAAATGATCATACTACCCAAAGCAATCTACAGATTTCAATGCAATCCCTATCAAAATACCAATGGCATTTTTCATAGAACTAGAACAAATAATTTCAGAGAAGGCAATGGCACCCCACTCCAGTACTCTTGCCTGGAAAAATCCCATGGATGGAGGAGCCTGGTAGGCTGCAGTCCATGGGGTCGCTAAGAGTCGGACACGACTGAGCGGCTTCCCTTTCACTTTTCACTTTCATGCATTGGAGAAGGAAACGGCAACCCACTCCAATGTTCTTGCCTGGAGAATCCTGGGGACAGGGGAGCCTTGTGGGCTGCCGTCTATGGGGTCACACAGAATCGGACATGACTGAAGTGACTTAGCAGCAGCAGCAGCAGCAGCAGAACAAATAATTTAAAAACTTATATGGAAACACAAAAGACTCTGAAATAGCCAAACCTTGAGAAAGAAAAATGGAATTGGAGAAATCATGTGCTGTGACTTCAGAAAATACTATAAAGCTATAGTAATCATAACAGTATGGTATAGGCACACACACAAAATATATATAGATCAATGGAATAGGATAAGAAGCTCAGAAATAAACCCACACACTATGGTGAATGAATCTATGACAGAGAAGGCAATAATATACAACGGGGAAAAGATAGTCCCTTCCATAATCATTATTGGGAAAACTGGTCAGCTACAGGTAAAAGAATGAAATCAGAACATTTAACACATATACTAAGATTCAAAATGGATTAAAGACCTAAATATAATACTGGAAACCATAAAACTTCTAGAGGAAAACATAGGCATAACACTCTTTTACATAAATTCTGGCAATATTCTTTTTGGCTCTGTCTCCTAAAGCAAAGGAAATAAAAGCAAACTAAACAAATGGGACCTAACTGAACTTAAATGCTTTTGCACAGGAAAGGAAACCATCAACAAAATGAAAAGACAACCCACCTAATGGGAAAAAAAAAATTGCAAATGGATGTGACTGATAAGGGGTTAATATCTAACATATGTAAACAGCTCATACAAATCAACATCAAAAAGGCAAACAACTTGATTAAAAAATGGGCAGAAGCCCTGAATAGACATTTTTCTAAAGAGAAAAGGCAGATGGCCAGCAGGCATATGAAAAGATGCTCAAAATTGCTAATCATCAAGGAAATGCACATCAAAATCACAGTGAAATATAACTTCACACTGGTCAGAATGGCTATCATCAAAAACACATCACTCAGCAATCAGCTCTATAAATAATTTAAATGTACAGAGCCCTGTTCCCCAGCCTTAGCTAAGCCAGGAAGCCCCACCAGTGCTTGGGTCAAAGAAATACTTGAGAGGCCTGTGTACCCTGGCTTCTGACCAGCAGCCATTTCTTCATCCCCCTCTCCCTTAAACGGGTTGGCTAGTCTTCCATTTTGCTTTCTTGTCATTTCCCCAGAGGCTGCAAGATCCCTGTCTTTCTTGCTATAGAGCTTATCATCCCTGAGATCAAGGCTGTCTTGGTTGCCCATCTTTGTTCTCAGGTGGAAGGGGTAAGCCTTTTTCAAACCTAATGTTCCCAGCAGTGACTCAATCAAGAATTCCAGGATAGTTGGGTTTTCTAAAGATAAATAATGAGCGTTTAAGAGAAAAACAGCTCTAATTCAACCCAGAAGTGCAAAAGAATAGACTTTTTAAAGGCAACTTAAAAAAAATTATTTATTCATTTTGGCTGCATTGGGTCTTAGTTGTGGTTTGTGGGGCCTTTCACTGTGGCATGTGAGCTTCTCTCTAGCTGGCCCACAGGTTTCAGAATGTAGGGGCTCTGTAGCTATTGCGTGTAGCCATCATTGCCCTGTGGCATGTGAGATATTAGTTCCTAGACCAGGGATCGAACCTAAGTCCCCTAGGCAGATTCTTAACCACTGGACCACCAGGAAGTCCCAAGGTAGCTCTTAAGATAACTGGATTTGGAGTCCAGCTGACCTGAACTTATGTTCTTAGTCCATCCACTTTTTTCCTCTTGGCAGAGACCCTGGGCAAGTTACTTCACTTCTCCGGTCTCTACAATTGCGTATAATCAGAATAATACTCAAAAGGCTGTTGTGAGAGTCAAAATAAAATAAAAATGTGTAAAGAGCTTTACAAAGTGGGAAGTGTGATATAAATGTTAATTATTAACTTTGATAAAGGATGGACAACCCACACAGTCTTGCTTTAACAAAGATGAATTAGAATGTTCTACCAAAAGTTATGCCTTAGCTTCTTATGGTATCCTGGGTTTCATACTGGTTATCAGATCAAGGGCTCTGACTTCAAAGTTTGTATCTGATGAGCGTTAAGACAGATAACCAAGTTTCTAGAAGTAAGTGGACTCTTATTCTAGACCCCAAACTCCACTGGATTTTACTCTCTAAAATCAAGGGAAGATACTTGCACATGGGCAGTTGGCCTGTGTGGACAAAGGACTTGGATCAGTACCACCAAAGCATGTTAAACCAAGTCCAGATGTTGTGAAGGTTTTGATCCACTTCCCAATGTCTGGGAAGTGATGGCAAGATCCTTCCCCAGAGATCTGCAGAGGCATGCGCTCTACAGAGATTGGGACTTCATGGAGTTGTGGAAGAGTGATGGCTGGAACCTGGAACTAACTTTCTAAACACAGACCACTCATACACCCTGAGCCAAAAGTGACCTTGCTGGATGATTTGGGAAAGTCATTTAACTTCTCTGGGGCTTAGTTTTCTCATCTGTAGAATGAGTAGCTGAACTACACGATTTCTTGATTTCCCTTCTAGTGTCTTGATCAGTGACTCCTTGCCCTGCTTTCAAGCTATCAAACCAAACTTCCTCTATGCAACAGGCTGCCAGGTCTATTTCTCACTGAGAAAAAAATCTAATGTAGCTCACAATCAAAGGCAACCCCCTGAAACTTTTCTTCTTTTTACCTTTAAAAACCAAAGAAGAAAGAAGGCAGAATCCACAAAAGGTTATATAAGGAAAAGATACACTTCTTTGGGGTGATATTTTAAAATTATCTGGGCTAGAGAAAAATGGTACCTTTTGATAAAATTGTGAGACTCCTTATAATCTTACCCTGCTCATTTTATATATGTGTGTGTGTGTGTGTGTGAGAGAGAGAGAGAGAGGGAGAGAGAAAAACATCCCCAGGTAATGCTTTAGAGTAATTTCTAACTTAACAGTGTGATAACAATTTTAAACTGCCAATTAATACCCTTAAAACTAAGGGCAAAAAAAATCTCCACAACAACTCTCCCCAAACTAGAACTTCGAATACAGCAAGATTCCTTGACTCTATTTAGCCAACCACACTTCAGAGTAATGAAAAGGAAATGTTATGAAAATATCACGGATTCATCACTGTCATGATTATCAGTAGTTTCAGAGTTACAGTTATGATGGAGCAGCATGATATATCCCCTTGGTGCCAAGTCTTTGACCAATTAACTTCTCGATGGACTTATTCTCTCTTGGTTTCCAGGCAATGGTACCAAGATTAACTTTTTTTTGGTAAGAAATGGCATCTTTCCTCCTCTCCAGACATGCCAATTACCATACTGGCATTTCCAGAGGCCCTGCATGATGGACGAATCCCTAGCTACAAAGAAGCCCCTTTGTCTCTTTGCTAATATTTAGCCCACAGCCCTTCTCTTGCCTCCCTCATGATGAGATAATAATTGTTGAGATAGAGACATTTGCAACATGGATAAGGTCTGTGTTAGAATAAAAAACAAAAGGAAAAGCAAACACAACAAAAAATAGCTGAAATAACATATATGCTATCATATATAAAAGAGATAAACAACAAGGACCTACTGTTTAGCACAGGGAACTACATTCAATATCTTGAAATAATCTATAATAGAAAATAATTTGAAAAGAATATACATGTCTATCTACATATATCTATACATATATGAATCACTTTGCTGTATAACTGAAACTAACATAACACTGTAAATCAACTATTCAGTTCAGTTCAGTTGTCACTCAGTCGTGTCCGACTCCTTGAGACCCCATGAATCACAGCACGCCAGGCCTTCCTGTCCATCACCAACTCCCAGAGTTCATTCAAATTCATGTCCATTGAGTCAGTGATGCCATCCAGCCATCTCATCCTCTGTCGTCCCCTTCTCCTCAGCATCAGGGTCTTTTCTAATGAGTCAACTCTTCACATGAGGTGGCCAAAATATTGGAGTTTCAGCCTCAGCATCAGTCCTTCCAATGAACACCCAGGACTGATCTCCTTTAGGATGCACTGGTGGGATCTCCTTGCAGTCCAGGGGACTCTCAAGAGTCTTCTCCAACACCACAGTTCAAAAGCATCAATTCTTCGGCACTCAGCTTTCTTCACAGTCCAACTCTCACATCCATACATGACCACTGGAAAAACCATAGCCTTGACTAGATGGACCTTTGTTGGCAAAGTAATATCTCTGTTTTTCAATATACTATCTAGGTATACTCCAATTAAAAAAAAACTTAAGATATTGTGGAATTTGTATTTTCTTCTTTTTATTTTTAAATATATCAATGTTTCCCTATTTCCAGTGGCTGTGTATGGTGGAGAGGAAAAGAGGTGCCAAAAGATAATTAACAAAATTTTTACTGGGCCAGCTTGTTTCATGTGTCTACAGCGATCCCAGCACACTGACTCTTGGTTTTATTTCTAGAAAAGGAGGGCTCCAAATACAGAGGCCTTTGCAATACTCATTCTCCCTCCTCATGAGATGCTTGAGTTAAATAAGATGCCTGTTGTTCAAGCTGCGGTCTTGGGAAAATGGCTTAACCTCTCTTGAACCTCTGTTTTCTTATCCATAAAATGGGAATAAAATTCTCAGTGCTAGGTTCATAGTAAGACTTAAATAATGTAATTGACACGGGACACACAGTGTAGTGCCTCTTTCCTACTAAAGATGTTTTTAATTGCAGATACTCTGCACTGGATAAACAGAGAACAATCCCTGGTTGGGGCGGGGGGAACTCGGGCAATGCCCATTAGAGCACTGCTGTTTAATGGGTGGATAATCTGGTAAATAAATATTTGAGAGCTCGGGCAGAACTTTCAGAATACAATCTGGAAAATTAGGGCTCCCTTCTGCCATATTATCAATAAGCATTGTGATAAGGTTGAGATCGTCTGGGTCCACCTGCTCCCTCCTGTACTTCTCTTTCACTTCCTCATCATAAGAAGCTGGTAGTTAAAACAGTGATCTATACGTAGCATAAGAACACAAAATAAGAAACAAGGCCCAGAATGTAAGATTTTTGTGTTTTGAATGGCTAACAATTGTTTCATAAAGAAAACATATCACTTTGTGCTGGCATCTGGCCCCACTGTCACCCATTCTGACTTGTCCTATGAGCTTGCTCCATTCCACACTGTGTAGGGCAGAATCAACATAGGATTCAGATCAGGAACACAGCCTGAGAAGGTCTTGGCCAAACAAAATGATATTACAAAACAGCGTCCTTGCCTAGGACAAAAGAGCTATTAATGATAATCAGTACATATTACTGAAAGTGCTCCAAGTAATCTCTGGACTTTGTTTTAAAATTTCTTAATGGACACTAATGCTTAGGGTTCACTCAAAAGAGAAATAAATTATGCGCCAGGGTTGTGGGGACCAAGGACAACATGAGGAAGGCAACAAAGCATTAGCAATGTTACGACAATCAAACATTTTGTAATTGCATTAAAAAGCCTTTAAAATCATCAGAAATACTAATTATGATAATAAATAATACTTTAATGTGAAGTTTCTTTTCTGAGCCTAGGTTGAGTAATTTTGATAATAAAACTTCAGCTCTTTTACCAATCAAGGTACATTTTATAATACACACACACACAAATTTATAGTTCAGTTTGAAAAACGATTATGGGAATGAATAAGATAATTTTTTTTCTGTTTTTTGAATTAAAAAAAATCTTATTATTGCCCTCCATCTCTAGGTCATATTTCCTGACATATGTGGCCAGAAATATCTTTTAATTTTGGGCAGGCAGGCCAGAGTTATACTTGCTTTCAAGTTCTGCCTTTATCTTTGATAAAACAGTTCCAAGGACAAAACCTTATTTCTGGTCCCCCAGCGAAAGTAACATAAAGAGACCATCGTCTATCCTAGAAAGAAATTCTGAGACTAAACGTATTTGGGAAACATCCATCTTCTCTCTTTGAGATGATTATTCAGTGCATTATGAAAAGCCCATACCTAAGGAGGGTAATTTCTCCTCTGGCTTGCTGGTGCCGAATGTATGATTAGTACTAATGGACAGTAAGAATAATAAGAATCTTTATTCTTTCAAATTTATTTTCTTTGATCAAGTCTCTATCCTGAAAATGGAGCTACCCATTAGATATTACTTGGATGACTTAAATTTGATCTTGGAGCTCTAGGCAGAGATATGAATGGACAACTGTTAACACTTAACAGCTGAGCCTTCTGAAACTGAGTTGTTTTAGCTTATAAGTGAATGATCCAATGCAGGTAAAATTCAGCAGCTTTTACCATGCATTTCCAGCAAATGCTTCATTTATATGCCTCTGAAATCTGTTGAAATTGCTCGTCTTTGCCACTAACAGGGCAGGTACTGACTTGTACGGTCTATAGGAGACTTGTCTGGATGCTGTCAAACTCATGGCTACAGCTTTAAAGCCCACAGTCGAAGCTACCAGAGCTAGTTGGTTGCTTCATCATCAAAGATGATGAAGTTGGGGCACCAAAGCAAGTCAGGCTTCTCATATATTATGTCCTTGTATATGGATACTTCTCATATATTATGTATGTCTTTGTATACTCAACATAATCATATTTCATGGACCATGTTTTGTGGTCAGCATATCAGGTCAAGGCAAGTAATGATGGAAGAAATCTCACCTGGTCTGCAGCCACCCCAAACAGTTTGCTACTAATGTAAGAAGTGTGGATAGAGCAAGGGTATATTGGTTATGTCAAATGAGGAAACAATTCCACATGTTCACTCATGTGGTGACTCACCTAGAAAGGAGAGGGAAGCTAATGAAGTGGAAACAAGGAGAATTTGGTTCTAAATCAGGAGGAAATGAGCTCCACTCTCAGGACTAAAAACTCCAGAATTCAGTGAGGATATCAAATGAATATTCAGAAATGGAGAGATGGCTTCAGTTATTCCTGAATGGATAGGATACCAAGGGTCTATAAAGGTTTCAAAAAATGTCAACATTATCATCATCTTGAAGAAAGATGAAAAGTCCAGTTAAGTTAACTATACAGCCTTTCTCTTCTCCTCTGAGGACAACTTTTGGCAGTTTGTCTGGATTGACCACTGCTAGGTGACAATTCAAGAAAAGACAGTAGCCAGCAGGGCATATACTTTGCATTCACAGAACTGGTATGTGATCATTATCAGAGCAGATGCAGAAACTCTTTTCCCACATGAGATTTAGAGTTGAGAAAACTGGATCCCAGGTCAAGCTCTGTCACCTGCCAGCTGTGTGAGTTTGGCCAAAATACTTAATCTCTCTTGAGCCTCAGTTTCCTCATCTCTGAAACAAGGGAATTTTTTTTTTTTTCCTTTTTCATCTGGCAATTCAACTACTGGAAATGTAGGCTTAGGAAGTAATTATGGATTTTCATCACAACACTGTTTCTATTAGTAAAACATGAGGGGGGAACCACTCAAATGTCAACAGTAGATGATGAGTTAAATTTTTAAAAATGTGTGTTTACATAATGGAATACCCTACCATCATTAAAATAATGAAAACTTAATCACATAGAAAGATGTCTTAAGAGAAAGACTAAAAAATATACACAAAATTAATGACACTGGTTATTTTTGAGTGGAGAAATAAAGAATGATTATTATTATTTAATCTTCACTGTTTATACTTTTCTCAAATATCTATAATAAACCTCACAAATAAAATTTTAATAATAAAGAAAAGTCAACATTAAAATGAAACTATAAATGGAAACATGACAATACTGGTTTTTAGTATCACAAACATCACCTCTCTGAGACCAGTAGGAGACCAAGTTTCTTATGGCAACTACTAATTGTATTAATCATTACAGGAAATTCTATCTGCAGACTTTAGTGTATGTGTGATGGCATAGCTGGCAACTATAGGAGGCCCCGTGGTGATGGGCAATCTCATAGTACAGTTGACCCTTGAACAACTCAGGGTTAAACCACATGTAACTTATAGTTGGCCCTGTTAGCCCTCCATATCTGTGCTGCCTCCACATCTGTGGTTTCACCCAGCGCTGGACTGCATAATATTGCAGTCTTTAGTACTGAAAAATATCCACCTGTAAGTGGACCTGCAGTTCAAACTCATGCTGTTCAAGGGTCAATTGAGGGACTTCCCTGGTTGTCCAATGGTTAAGAATCCACCTTGCAATGCAGGGGAGGGTGGGTTGATGCTTGGTCGAGGAACTAAGATCCCACAGGACGAGGAGCAACTAACCCTCAACACAGCCAAATAAAGAAATAAATTTATTTTTAAAGGGTCATTTGGACTTTGTAAAGTAGTAATCAAATCACCAATCAATATGAAGATGGAGTTCTGAAAAATCACTTTTTAAGTTCAATGTATTTTACATAATATTCTACAATGCAGTGAGAAACTTGGACTCTGATATTGAACAAATCTTGACTTCTGGGGAAACAAGGATCCTTTAGCTACTTAATAGAGATTTTGTTTATCCTGATGACCAAGGGTATCTGACTGTGCTATTAGCACATTCCAACACTCAGGCCCCCATAGGTTTGTGGAGATCTCTGCAGAGCAGGTGCGATCTCAGACACTGTTCACAGATTCAAGATAAGAGGTGGCCCTTTCGTCAGTATGCCCTGAGAGTCTCTGGGATTCAAACAGTGTGTAGTGTGATTGATCTTTGACAACAGAAGGACCCAGGCTGCAAGCCTGGCTTCACCATCATCAGTGAAGTCTTTTCACTTTAGGCAAGTTTCTTAGTCTGAGCTTCAGTTTCAGTATCTGCAGGGTGAAGGTAAGAATATCTTCTCTGTGGGGCTTCTATGATCAACAAAGGTATACACACCACAAAGCTGAGAGCTGTTGATGGTTCCTGAATTCCATTATTTAAACTAGGTATCTTACACCAATGCATTGGAATGACCCCATAGAAGAGCAAAGGGAAAAGGGCCTATATGACCTTGCATTAAGGCATTAAGGTGGCACTGAGCTTCAGAATAAACTATGGGTTCTTTTTGAGACTGATATACTTTGTTATAATTTGTTTGATCTCAGTTAGCACAGCTCTTCTCTGCTAAATTTTTTACCCAGCCTTCCTCCCTCCATCCTTCCATCTTTCTTCCATCTTTTTTTCCCCCCTAGTCTTAGGAAGGTTGTAATGACTTGAGCTATATCTCCCAAGAAGATATGGTCAAGTCCTAATACGTGAATGTGACCTTATTTGGAAATTGGGTCTTTACACAGATGTAACCAAGATGAGGTCATATTGGATTAAGGTGGGCCTGCAATCTAGTGACTGCTGTCTTTGTAAGAGAAAGGAGAGGACTTCCCTGGTGGTTCCATGGCTAAGACTACAGTCACAATGCATGGGGGCCTGGATTATATCCCTGGTCAGGAAACTAGATCCCACACACTGCAAAGCAGATTGAAGATCTACAACTAAGACCCAGTGCAGCCAAATAAATAATTAAAAGAGAGAGAGAGAGAGAGAGAGAGAGAGAGAGAGAGAGAGAGAGAGAGAGAGAAAGAGAGAAAGAGAGAGAGAGAGAAAGGGGGATTTTGATCCAGTGACTCAGAAGACACACAGAGAAGGTCATGTTAAGATGGAGGTAGAGATGGGAGTGATGTAGCTACAAGGGAAAGCATGCTAAGGATTGCCAGTAAGCACCAGAAGCTGGAACAGAAGCTTCCAGAAATTCTTCCCTAGAGCCTTCAGAGGGAGCATGACCCTGCTGATTTTGGACTTTCAGCAACCCTACCTGTGACAGAATATATTTCTGCTGTTTTAAGCCACCCAGTTTGTGGCAATTGGTTACAGCAGCTCCAGGAATTAATACAAAGGTCCACAAAATTTTAAGATTTTAAGGAATCATGACAATACGCTGAATTTTTCTAAAACAAGTTAGGGCAGTTTTCCTGCTACCTCTTCAAACCCATTCTGCTATCTTCCACAGCAGGTGCATTTCAGATGGGCAAACAGAGGGCCAGTCAGAGATTGCATTTCCCAGAGTCCCTTTGGGCTGGGCACGGCCACCATACTAGGTTCTCCCCAAGTACTGGATGTGTAACTCCCATGTCATTTAAAAGGAAATGAAGGAAGCGGCTTGCCCAGATCGCCTCTCTCTCTCTTCCCATGGACTGGAACCTGCATGAGACCATGACCCAACTCCAACCGTGGGGGAAGGGCCATCTTTGGTGGCAGGAGCCTGGAGCTCATGAGCTGGGCTTCCCTAGCAGCCTCCATTGGCTGACACCGCACAGATGAGAGAAGCAAATCTCTTCCTCACAGATGCCACTGTGTTCTTGTGTCTCTTTGCTACAGCAGTTTTTAGGCTTTATCCTAAAAAATATATCTGATTATGAAATAACTCCTGTTTACAGTTTAGAACCACCAAATGTTAGATCCAGAAGAGTTTCAAGAAACTGTATCTCTCCCTGGATAAGGACTCAGAAACTTTAGGGCCTGAGAGCTATTAGGTGATGGGTTCCAAGTCAACCGACCAATGAGAAGCAGAGCAGAGAACAGTGCTCAGCTCTGTAGCCTCTGAGTCTGCCCACAGTCACACAAGACACCTCAGCAGTACCACCAGCATCGCTGAGAAGCGTCACTAAGGCCAGACTGAAAATTTCAGCTATGAATAAGAGCATGTCGGTCTCCTGCTCAAATGCCTTCCACGGCTCATAAGGTCTTCCAGGACCCAGCCCACCTGATTCTCCACCTCACGTCCTCTGCCCTCTGCCTGGCCTAGGTCACTCCTCTACACTGGCCTTCTTGGGTTTTTCTCTAAAGCACTGAGTTTGCTCTGGTCTTAAGTCCTTTATGCTTATGACTCCCCCTGCCTGGTTCAGTTTTCCTCCCGATCCCTCTATCACAATCACCCCTATCTCTGCTCACAGGCCACTTCCTCCCAGGATGTCCCCTGACCAGCTCATCCAGAACTGTGTTCCCTCCCCCATTCTTCACTTTGCTTTCACTTTTCTTCACACTATTTCTCTTCTGGCAGTATACCAAATGATTGTCAGGTGCCTCTCCAACAATGTCAGCTCTTGCAGGCAGGAACTTCGTGTTCTTGATTTACCACTGCGCTTTTAAGTGCTTAGAATGGTCCTTGGCACAAAGGAAGATCTTGAGAAAATTTGTTCAGTGAATGAAGATGGCTCCCCAAAGCCACGTGTCTAGTTTACTGACTGTGACCCCAAAGCTTAGTCCTCCAGAAATGTACAGAGGGCCCAAGGGGAATTCAGACGGTGAGGCAAGTGCTAAATGAGATGGTTTAAAAGCACAGGAAAGGTTTCGCGCAGGTGAGGAGAAACCGGAAGGCTCCATACAAAGAGTGAGATGGGGAGAGAACACATACCGAGCCCAGCACCCACAGCAGAGGTCAGGCAATCAATAGCAAAGCTAAAATGGCCCTTTTAAACACCTCTGATAAAATCAATTTGGTCATTACCGGAGCTGAACACGGGGCACATCGGCCTCATCTGTTAGCAAGATCTTTATGATCTTGTTAACGGATCCTGACATAGAAGCTGTAAAGGTTATAACCCAACTTGTAAAGCTAATCTCACATTGGCTGTGGGATAATAAAGAACCTACAGAAAAATTCCCACTAACCATATGCTACAGCAAGAAGTAAGGGTTTGTGTGGCTAACAGTTTAACTCTCCCACTGCCAAGCTGGAGGAAGCTATTGTGGAAGCAATGATTTCACTACTCGGGGTCCTCAGATACAACAGCTTAGAGGCTGGGTTTAACAATCTCCCTTCTATTCAAAGTGACTTAAAAATAAAAGCCAGGATGCTACCACCACTGAATTATGCTGGGATCAAGAAGAAATAGCAACTTGGCAAAAGACTCTTTGCCCAACTTAGGTTTTTTTTTTCCCCAGAGATAGTTTTGTTTTGGGAAGCAGCTATATAACACAGGGAGCCCAGCCTGGTGCTCTGTGATGACCTAGAGGGGTGGGATGGTGAGGAGTGGGAGGTGAGCTCAGGAGAGAGGGGGTAAATGTGTGGTTATGGCTGATTCCCATTGTTGTACAGCAGAAACCATTGCAACGTTGTAAAGTATTTACTGATAAAAAATTAAAAAAGGAAAGAAAAGAAAATCACACTATTTAACTGGTTAAAAAAACATAATTCTGTTTTATATTTGTGTATCCCTAAGTTTAAATCCTTGTATTATTATTATTTTATATGTGAGCTTGGGGGCATTCGTCTTAAATAATGCAGCCTCATTTCTTGATTCATACCTTCCTGGACCATATGGTCCAGGGCATGTCTATGGAAGTAGTACAGAAAGGGAAAAACCAGTTTGCACTACACAGCAGGTCCAGAAAACGCAACAAAATATCACAAAACCTTTCTGAGTGGCCTTGAAAAGGAAACAAGGGGGAATGTGAGTGCACCAGGCATTTAGTTGCTACTGAACATGAAATATGTAGGGAAGATATGATACAATGTCTGAAATTTGATTTAAAATGCTTCAGCAAAGAAAAAAGGGCCAGATAAAGCAAGTGTTGCTGCTAAGTCACTTCAGTCGTATCTGACTCTGTGTGACCCCAGAGACGGCAGCCCACCAGGCTCCCCCATCTCTGGGATTCTCCAGGCAAGAACACTGGAGTGGGTTGCCATTTCCTTCTCCAACGCAGGAAAGTGAAAAGTGAAAGTGAAGTCGCTCAGTCTTGTCTGACTCTTAGAGACCCCATAGACTGCAGCCTCCCAGGCTCCTCCATCCATGGGATTTTCCAGGCAAGAGTACTAGAGTGGGGTGCCATTGCCTTCTCCAAAAGCAAGTGTGGCAAACCTAAAGTGTTGAATCTGAGTGTTGGGTATACTAGAGTTCATTGCAGTGTTGCTTCTTTTTATGCATGTTTGAAGTGTCCATGCCAAAGCCTTTGACTGTGTGGATCACAATAAACTGTGGAGAATTCTGAAACAAATGGGAATACCAGACCACCTGACCTGCCTCCTGAGAAACCTGTATGCAGGTCAGGCAGCAACAGTTAGAACTGGACATTGAACAACAGACTGGTTCCAAACAGGAAAATGAGTATGTCAAGGCTGTATATTGTCACCCTGCTTATTTAACTTATATGCATCATGAGAAACACTGGGCTAGAGGAAGCACAAGCTGGAATCAAGATTGCTGGGAGAGATATCAATAACCTCAGATATGCAGATGACACCACCCTTATGGCAGAAAGTGAAGAGTAACTAAAGAGCCTCTTGGTGAAAGTGAAAGAGGAGAGTGAAAAAGTTGGCTTAAAGCTCAACATTCAGAAAACGAAGATCGTGACATCCGGTCCCATCACTTCATGGGAAATAGATGGGGAAACAGTGGAAACAGTGTCAGATCTTGGGGGGCTCCAAAATCACTGCAGATGGTGACTGTAGCCATGAAATTAAAAGACGCTTACTCCTTGGAAGGAAAGTTATGACTAACCTAGATAGCATATTCAAAAGCAGAGACATTACTTTGCCAACAAAGGTCCGTCTAGTCAAGGCTATGGTTTTTCCAGTGGTCATGTATGGATGTGAGAGGTGGATTGTGAAGAAAGCTGAGCACTGAAGAACTGATGCCTCTGAACTGTGGTGTTGGAGAAGACTCTTGAGAGTCCTTGGACTGCAAGGAGATCCAATCAGTCCATCCTAAAGGAGATCAGTCCTGAGTGTTCTTTGGAAGGACTGATGTTGAAGCTGAAACTCCAGTATTTTGGCCACCTGATGAGAAGAACTGACTCATTTGAAAAGACCCTGATGCTGGGAGGGATTGGGGACAGGAGGTGAAGGGGACGACAGAGGATGAGATGGCTGGATGGCATGACCGACTCGATGCACGTGAGTTTGGGTAAACTCCAGGAGTTGGTGATGGACAGGGAGGCCTGGCGTGCTGCGATTCATGGGGTCACAAAGAGTCGGACGTGACTGAGCAACTGTACTGAACTGAACTGAACTGAAGTGTCCATAAGAAAACAGTCCTTATTGATGGAAAACTTTAGACAGTGGCTCTGTCTCCCTCACACAGAGTTTGTGAGTGACTGCCTGTGCAGATGGATATGTAGCAGCCATATTTCCTCAGCAGGTAAAGAAAGTGTTACTAGAGCAGTTTTCACACTTTGGAGAGCAGATACCTGCAGAATATTTACTTATTTACTGAGTTATTCATTTACATTCTTAGGAAAAGGAATATGTCATCACTTTTATTCCTCCTCTTTAATTCTCCTTTACAATGAGGTCTTAGTTTTTCCAATCATGACATTCTCAACTACGATACATTGTAGGAACATACCCTCATTGGTTGATGAGGGAATATCAGAATGCATTAAGCCACATGAAGGAAGCAGTCAGTAGAACATAAACCAGGAGAACTGACTTTGAACCCCACCATCCCTTTGTTCTCAGCAGGCCACATTTTGTTGGCTGGATAAGGAGTCCCATTGGTGGCATATGATAGCAGCCCACCCTTCAAAGCTGGCCAGCTAAACTACACACAGACCTAAATAGAATCAGAAGTCTGATGATCCCAAACAAAAAACCTGAGAAATCCTGGCAACCCTTTTAAGTGGTTCTTTTCAGGTAAACGGCTGTTTCCACCTTGCAGTTCAGTCTCTCTGTAGGTAATTTCTTTTTCTTTACTTTTATAATTGAAGGATAAATGCTTTACATAATTTTATTGTTTTCTGTTAAACCTGAACATGAATCAGCCATAGGTATACATACATCCCCTCCCTTTTGAACCTCCCTCCCATCTCCTGCCCCATCCCACTCCTCTAGGTTGATACAGAGACCCTGTTTGAGTCTCCTTAGCCATACAGCAAATTTCCGTTGGCTATCTATTTTATCTGTGCTAATGTAAGTTTCCATGTTACTTTTTCCATATATCTCACCCTCTCCTCCCCTCTCCCCATGTCCATAAGCCTACTCTCTATGTCTGTTTCTCTACTGCTGCCCTGTATATAATTCTTCTAGATTGTGTATATATGTGTTAGAATACAATATTTATCTTTCTCTTTCTGACTCACTTCACTCTGTATAATAGGTTCTAGGTTCCCCCACCTCATCAGAACTGACTCAAACATATTCCTTTTTATGGCTGAGTAATATTCCATTGTGTCTATGGGCTACAACTTCTTTATCCATTCATCTGTTGATGGACATCTAGGTTGCTTCCATGTTCTAGCTATTGTAAATAGTGCTGCAATGAACAACAGGATACATGTGTCTTTTTTCAATTTTGGTTTCCTCAGGGTATATGCCTAGGAATGGGATTGCCAGGCCATATGGTGGTTTTATTCCTAGCTTTTTAAGGAATCTCCATACCGTCTTCCATAGTGGTTGTATCAATCTACATTCTCACCAATAGTGCAAGAGTGTTCCCTTTTCTCCACACCCTCTCCGCATTGTCTGTCTGTAGACTTTTTGATGATGGCCATTCTGACCGGTGTGAGGTGACATCTCATTGTGGTTTTGATTTGCATTTCTCTAATAATGAGCAATGTTGAGCATCTTTTCATATGTTTGTTAGCCATCTGTATGTCTTCTTTGGGGAAATGTCTGTTTAGGTCTTGTTCCCACCTTTTGATTGGGTTGTTTGCTTTTCTGGCATTGAGTTGTATGAGCTGCTTGTATATTTTGGAAATTAATCCTTTGTCAGTTGTTTCATTTGCTATTATTTTCTCTCATTCTGAGGGTTGTCTTTTCACCTTGCTTATAGTTTCCTTTGCTGTGCAAAAGCTTTTAAGTTTAATCAGGTGCCACTTGCTTACTTTTGTTTTTATTTCTATTACTCTAGGAGGTGGGCTGTAGAGGATCTTGCTTTGATTTATGTCATCGAGTGTTCTGCCTATGTTTTCCTCTAAGAGTTTTATATTTTAGGGTCTTACATTTAGGTCTTTAAGCCATTTTATCTTTGTGTATGGTGTTAGGAAGTGTTCTAATCTCATTGTTTTACATGTAGCTGTCCAGTTTTCCAAGCACCGTTTATTGAAGAGGCTGTTTTTGCCCATTGCATATTGTTGCCTTCTTTGTCAAAAACAAGGTAACCATAGGTGCATGGGTTTATTTCTGGGCTTTCTATCTTGTTCCATTGGTCTGTATTTCTGTTTCTCTGCCAGTACCATAGTGTCTTGATGTCTGTGGCTTTGTAGTATAATCTGAAGTCAGGAAGGTTGATTCCTCCCACTCCATTCTTCTTTCTCAAGACTGCTTTGACTATTCGGGGTCTTTTGTGTTCCAATATGAATTGTGAAATTTTTTGTTCTAATTCTGTGAAAAATGCCATTTGATAGGGATCACACTGAATTTGTAGACTGTGTTTGATAGTATAGTCATTTTCACAGTATTGATTCTTCCTACCCAGGAACATGGGATATTTCTCCATCTGTTTATGTCATCTTTGATTTCTTTCATTAGTGTCTTATAATTTTCTGTGTACAGTTTTTTGGTGTCCTTGGGTAAGTTTATTCATAGATAATTAATTATTTTTGTTGCAATGGTGAACGGGATTGATTCCTTAATTTCCCTTTCTGATTCTTCATTGTTAGTGTATAGAAATGCAAGTGATTTCTGTGTATTGATTTTGTATCCTGCAACTTTGCTAAATTCACTGATTAGTTCTAGTAATTTTCTGATACTGTTTTTAGGGTCTTTTATGTACAGTATCATGTCATCTGCAAACAGTGAGAGCTTTTCTTCTTTTCCAATCTGGATTCATTTTATTTCTTTTTTTTCTCTGACTGCTGTAGCTAGGACTTCCAAAACCATGTTGAATAATAGTGGTGAAAGTGGACACACTTGTCTTATTCCTTGTCTTGGGGGGAATGCTTTCAGTTTTTCACCATTGAGAATAATGTTTGCTCTAGGCTTATCATATATAGCCTTTACTCTTTTGAGGTAGCTTCCTTCTATGCCCATTTTTTGAAGAGTTTTAATCATAAATGGGTGCTGAATTTTGTCAGAGGCTTTTTTCTGCATCTATTGAGGTTATCATATGATTTTTACCTTTCAATTTGTTAATATAGTGTAATACACTGATTGATTTGCATATATTGAAGAATCCTTGCATTCCTGGAATAAACCCAACTTGATCATGGTGTGTGAGTTTTTTGATGTGCTGCTGAATTCTGTTTGCTAAAATTTTGTTGAGGACTTTTGCATCTATGTTCATCAGTGATACTGGACTGCAGTTTTCTTTTTTTGTGTTGTCTTTGTCTGGTTTGGGTATCAGGGTGATGGTGGCCTTGTAGAATGAGTTTAGAAATGTTTCTTCCTCTGCAATTTTTTAACAGAAGGATAGTCATGAGCTCTCCTCTAAATGTTTGATAAAATTCTCCTGTGAAGCCATCTGGTTCTGGGCTTTTGTTTTTTGGGAGATTTTTGATCACAGCTTCAGTTTCAGTGCTTGTAATGGGGTTGTTCATGATTTCTATTTCTTCTTGGTTCAGTCTTGGAAGATTGAATTTTTCTAAGAATCTATCCATTTCTCCCAGGTTATCCATTTTATTGCCATACAGTTGTTCATAACAGTCTCTTAAAATCCTTTGTATTGCTGCATTGTCTGTTGTAACCTCTCCTTTTTTGTTTCTAATTTGGTTGATTTGATTCTTCTCTCTTTTTTCTTGATGAGTCTGGCTACAGGTTTGTCAATTTTGTTTATCTTCTCAAAGAACCAGCTTTTAATTTTATTAATCTTTACTCTTGTTTCTTTCGTTTTCATTTATTCCTGCTTGGATCTTTATGATTTCTTTCCTTCTGCTAATTTTGTTTTTTGTTTTGTTTTTGTTCTTTTTCCAGGTGTTTTAGGTGAACAGTTAGGTTGTCTATGTGATGTTTTTCTTGTTTCTTGAGGTAGGATTGTAACACTATAAACATCCCTCTTAGAACTGCTTTTGCTGCATCCCACAGGTTTTGAGTTGTCTTGTTTTCATTGTCATTTGTTTCTAGAAATTTTTTGACTTTCCCTTTTGATTTCTTCAGTAACCTGTTGGTTATTTAGAAATATTTTTAATCTCCATGTGTTTGTGTTTCTTACAGTTTTTTTTCTTGTAACTGATATCTAGTCTCATAGCATTGTGGTCAGAAAAGATGCTTGATATGATTTCAATTTTCTTAAATTTACTGAGGTTTGATTTGTGACCCAAGATGTGGTCTATTGTGGAAAATGTTCCATGTGCACTTGAGAAGAAGGTGTATCCTTCTGCATTTGGATGGAATGTCCTGAATGCGTCAATGAGTTCCATCTCATCTGATGTATCATTTAAGACTTGTGTTTCCTTATTAATTTTCTGTTTTGGTGATCTGTCCATTGGTGTAAGTAGGGTGTTAAAGTCTCCTATTATTATTGTGTTACTGTCAATTTCTCCTTTTACTTCTGTTAGTGTTTGTCTTCTGTATTGAGGTGCTCCTATGTTCGGTGCATGAAAGTGAAGTCGCTCAGTTGTGCCCGACTCTTCGCGACCCCATGGACTGCAGCCTACCAGGCTCCTCCGTCCATGGGATTCTCTAGGCAAGAATACTGGAGTGGGTTGCCATTTCCTTCTCCAGGGGATCTTCCCGACCCAGGGATCGAACCCAGGTCTCCCACATTGCAGGCAGACGCTTTAACCTCTGCACCACCAGGGAAGCCCTAGATATTTATAATTGTTGTGTCTTCCTCTTGGATTGATGCCTTGATCATTATGTACTGTCCTTCCTTATCTCTTGTAACCTTTATTTTAAGGTCTATTTTGTCTGATATGAGGATTGCTACTTTAGCTTTCTTTTGCTTCTCATTTGCATGGACTATATGTTTCCATCCTCTCACTTTCAGTTTATATGTTTCTTTAGGTCTGAAGTGGGTTTCTTGTAGACAGAATATATATGGGTCTTGTTTTTGTATCCATTCAGCCAGTCTGTGTCTTTTGGTTGGAGCATTTAATCTATTTACACTTAAAGTGATTATTGATATATATATGTTCCTATTGCCATTTTCTTAATTGTTTGGTGTTGATTTTGTAGATATTTTTTCTTCTTTTCTATTTCTTGACTCTGTAAGTCCCTTTAATATTTGTTGTAAAGCTGGTTTGGTGGTACTGAATTCTCTTAACTTCTGCTTGTCTGAAAAGCTTTTTATTTCTCCATCAATTTTGAATGAAATCCTTTCCAGGTACAGTAAGCTTGGTTGTAGATTTTTCTCTTTCAGTACTTTAAATATATCCTCCCATTCCCTTCTGGCCTGAAGTTTCTGCTGAAAGATCAGCTGTTAAGTGTATTGGGTTTCCCTTGTATGTTACTTGTTGCTTTTCCCTTGCTGCTTTAATATTCTTTCTTTGTGTTTAGTCTTTGTTAGTTTGATTAGTATGTGTCTTGGCATGTTTCTCCTTGAGTTTATCCTATATGCGACTCTCTGTGCCTCTTAGACTTGATTGTCTATTTCCTTTTCCATGTTGGGGAAATTTTCAACTATAATCTCTTCAAAATTTTTCTCATATCCTTTCTTTTTCTCTTCTTCTTCTGGGACCCCTATAATCCAAATGTTGGTGCATTTGATATTGTCCCAGAGGTCTCTAAGACTATCCTCAGTTCTTTTCATTCTTTTTACTTTATTCTGCTCTTCAGAAGGTATTTCCTCCATTTTCTCTTCCAGCTCACTGATTTGTTCTTCTGCTTCAGATATTCTGCTATTGATTCTTTTTGGAATATTTTTAATTTCAGTAGTTTCGTTGTCTCTGTATGTTTATTCTTTAATTCTTCTAGGTCTTTGTTAACTGATTCTTGCATTGTCTCCATTTTGTTTTCAAGGTTTTTGATCATCTTTACTATCATTATTCTGAATTCTTTTTCAGGTAGTTTGCCTATTTCCTCTTCATCTATTTGGACTTCTGTGTTTCTAGTTTGTTTCTTCATTTGTGTAGTATTTCTCTGCCTTTTCATTATTTTTTTTAACTTACTGTATTTGAGGTCTCCTTTTCCCAGGCTTCAAGTTTGAATTCTTTCTTCCTTTTGGTTTCTGTCCTCATAAGGTTGGTCTAGTGGTTTGTGTAAGCCTTGTATAGGGTGAAATTTGTGCTGAGTTTTTGTTTGTTTGTTCGTTTTTCCTCTGATGGGTAAGGCTGAGTGAGGTGGTAATCCTGTCTGCTAATGATTTGGTTTGTATTTTTGTTTTCTTTGTTGTTTAGATTAGATGCAGAGTCCTGCACAGGGTGCAGGTGGTTGGGTGATGCTGGGTCTTGTATTGAAGTGGTTTTTGTGTGTGTGAATTCTCACTATTTGATACTCCCTAGGGTTAGTTCTCTGGTAGTCTAGAGTCTTAGAGTCAGTGCTCCCACTCCAAAGTTTCAGAGCTTGATCTCTACAGATGTCACTGAGTCCCTTTCACTTCCCTTCAGCATGATGACATCAAGTGGAAATGGCATGCATTTGGGAGGCAAGAGGCTAACAAGCAGGAAGCACAACTGAGCCTGAGATTTGTTCAACCTTGGTGGGGACCTCGATGTGGTCCCTTCCTCTGTGCGAGCAGGATATCTTTTTAAAAAATTTATTTTATTGAAGTATACTTGATTTACAATGTTGCGTTAATTTCTGCTATACAGCAAAGCAATTCATATATATGTGTGTGTGTGTTCTTTTTCATATTCTTTTCTGTTATGGTTTATTACAGGATATTGACTATAGTTCCCTGTGCTATTCAGTAGGATATTGTTGTTTATCTACTCTATATGTAATAGTTTGTATCTGCTCAACCCCAAACTCCCAACCCATCCCTCCCTCACCTCCCCCTCCTCTTTTGGACCCCAAGTCTGTTCTGTATGCCTCTCTGCAGGTAATTTCAGTTCATCATCTAGAATAGCAATCTGATTCTCATTTAACAAGATGGAGCAATCTCCATAAGGATTTTTTTCTCTTTTTTTTTTCTTTTCTGAGTCCTACATTAAAAAAAGACTCATTTGAAGATTATTCAAGGGCAACTTGCAGTTTGCTATTGTAACAATGTATTCACTCTTGGACACTGGACAGCAGATTTTCCACCCATCTTCTGATTCCCTCACCTCCCTCTGTGAAGTAAGTAGTGAGGATATTGTTAAACCATTTTTTCTGCGAGAAAACAGTGTCAGAAAAATGGAGGGGCATGTTCAAGGTCAACTGGTCTCTGTACGGTAGAGCTGGGGCCAGAGCTCAGCCATGTGATGTTTTCAGTGGTCCATGCAATTATTCCTTCGTCTGGTTGAATCCTTTAAGGGCTCCTCCCGTGCCCACATTAAAAGACAAAAAGCATCCAGCAAACGGCATCAGAGACACCTGAATCCTGGCTCCAGGAGCTCCCTGTGTTCTCTCATCATCCACACCAGTGCTAACTTTTTCGCTACTAGGCTTTCTGGCTTTACAGTCTGATTGTCCCTTCTCATCCTGCGCAGTTAGGATTGGATTAACCAGAGTTTAGATGGCTTATTCCTGCACAAGTGGGTGCCCCTGTTCTACTCCCTGTATCTGTGAACAAGATGGAGGAATCTTGCCCAAGTCTCTAGGGCCCTTCTTGCTGTGAGGGGGAGAGATGGGACCCCTCAGATATTTTATTATCCAAATGCATGGGGATCCACTCTGCCATATATAGGCCTCTGCTCTACTCTCTGCCCTTCTAACCCACAATATTAAAACAACACTCTCAAGGCCTTTATGAGTTCGGAAATCAACCCATATCCAGTGACACAGCTTTAGTTATCTCTAATTTCAGAACTGTCACTTATTTGGTTCCAGAACCAAATGAAAATGTGAAGCTATTTGAACATGTAATAAATAGACAACATATGGACAAACAGATCTTTCAGCTCAAAGTAAATTTGCTCAAGTATGAAGCTTCAGACTTGTCATCTACACAACCTGGTTGACTGGATGATTGTTCTCTCCCAGACCATGTTGTCAGGTACTAAGTTAGGTGATGGGGATCCAGCAAGACAGCAATGATCCCTGTACTCAGTGGTGCTTAGGAGGAGTATCAGCCCAAGCCGCAACCAGTGACCCAAATTCCATTCTGGTCATCCAGTTCACATCAGCCCCATCCATGCTCCTGGAGGTCATTTCTTTTCCCCAGGGAGGACCAGTGACTGCTCTTCATGTCCATGAACTTCAAGAACAGAAAGTGTTTGGGAGGAGGGCGTGGAAAAATGCAGGTTATGTTAAATTAGCCCAGCCCTTAGTACATTCCTTTTACATTGTTGGTCACTTGAGGGCCTGTTGACTTTTTTTAGGGCCATCAGAGAATATACACAACAAGGACTTCTTCCTGCTTATATACTTTCCCTACAAACATCTTGGGTTTTATTTTGCATTTTAAAAGATTCTTATACATTATCTAAATATTCCAAATAATTCCTGCAATTGTTATATGATGAACATAACGGATCTTAGTGTTCTTTATTTATACCAACCAAGCCTGTGCCTCAATTTCCAAAGCTGCAGAACAAATGAAACAAGCCATTTTCCCTGTTGCCACTGTGGGATGTCAATATGTCACGTGGCTTTAAACTTGGACATCAGGAAACTTTCAGCCAATTTAACATCTTCCTGACTGTTAATATTTTTTCCCCACTAGTCATGTTTGGTATCATTTACTGAAGGGTGATTTCTATATGGCTACAAAAAACATACTAAAGAAGCAGGCAAACTTTCAGCATTTTAGTTTGAGCAAATGAAAGCAAAGTGACTAATCAGAGTGAATGTGACTCAGTCAGGAACATCCACAGCAGAATGAATCAGCCTCAGACAGCGTCTGGCACAAAGTGCTACTTCTTCTACGACCACCATGTCTCAGATAAAGTACCAAGCTGCAGAGAAATCCGACAGCACTTCTAAGCTGACATGAGTCTTATTATTATTATATATTATGCTGAAAATCTGAGCCTTCCGGTAAGTCATCATTTTATATACTTGGAACAATGACAGTCAAATCCCGCCACAAGTGGCACTGTCAACTTTTCTGTGAGGACTACCTTCTCCTCACAGTGACATTCAAAGTACAGAGTCTCCTTCATCTAAAGGAACTGTCCTATCTGCTCGCTAATGGGAACAATTCATTTATCCTGCACTGGAAGTACAGCCAAGGAATGGCGTGATATGTACACGATCCAGGGGGAATTGGCCCTCCCAGCCGGCCCTGCCCACCATTTGATTCACTGATGAGAGTTCTACTTTCTTTCCACTTAGGCTGACTTACAAAAAAAAAAAAAAAAGGACATTCCAGAAAAATTCAGTTACCTATTAGCCAAATCCCCTCAAACAGCTGGCTTGGATTAAATATCAACTCCTAATTCCAGAAGCTGAGGAACAGGAGGCCCACATTTCTCTGATTTTGTATCATTTTAATGCCCCTTTCACTTTCCCCTCTCCCTGCCTCAGCCCACTGCAAGGCCACGTGTGTCTCTGACAGGCTGCAAAGCACGGATTCCTCATCTGTTTTAACGATGGGGGATGCTTGTACTTTCACTGCAGTGCATCCTGGTTTCCGAAAATCCTCACTTTTCAGGACCCTCGCTCACTGCCACTGACCCTTTCACCAGGTTACATTTGCAGAGCCAAGATTCTAGAAACAGTACCTACAATCATTAATGTATTAAACTGCTGTCCCAAAATGACTAAATGCATTATTTCTGCTGCAGGAGAAAATGCTGAGCGGAAGCAAGAGCAAAAGTAAAGCACCTGATTTTCCTAAACTGGAGATGGCCTCGGAGGCATTTATATTTTGAAGGACATGGTAGCAATTCTTCTGATCATTTTTTTGGTAGTTTTTTTTTTTAAATAAATTTTTTTTTGGAGTATAGTTACTTTGGAATGTTGTGTTAGTTTCTGCTTTTCAGCAAGGTGAATCAGCTAAATGTATACATATATCCCCTCTCTTTTGTATTTCCTTCCCATTTAGGTCACCACAGAGCACTGAGTAGCATTCCCTGGGCTATACAGTAGGTTCTCATTAGTTATCTATTTTATACATAGTATCAATAGTGTACACATGTCAATCCCAATCTCCCAATTCATCTCCCCACCCCATCGCCTGCTTTCCTCTCTGGTGCCCATACATTTGTTCTCTGTATTTCTCTCTCTTTCTGCTTTGCAAATAAGTTCATCTGTACCATTTCTCTACGTTCCACACATATGCAAGATTATACAATATTTGTTTTTATCTTTTTGACTTACTTCATTCTGTATGACAGTCTTCTAATCATTTTTAAATCAATGAGTGTGAGATAACCCGGTCCTTAAACTGATACAATAGAGAAACAATACCTGCATTTAGTCTGGGAAACACGGAAACTGTTTCCTGAGATTCTAAAAGGTTTTACAGGGGACCAAAACATTGGAAAAGACCCTGATGCTGGAAAGGATTGGGGGCAGGAGGAAAAGGGGACGACAGAGGATGAGATGGCTGGATGGCATCACTGACTCAATGGACATGAGTTTGAGTGAACTCTGGGAGATGGCGATGGACAGGGAGGACTGGCGTGCTGTGATTCATGGGGTCACAAAAAGTCAGACACGACTGAGCGACTGAACTGAACTGACTGAACTGATGTCTAAAAGGAGACTTATGCTCAGCCCTCACTCTTGACTGGCTGAGATGATAAACAGGGGGAGAGATTTCTGAGCTACAATGAATAAAACACAACTCCAGCTGGGATGGATTCCTTTTTGTAGGATTTTGAGCAATTTCTGTATCACAAATTTTACCTCTAGTTAGGACTTCCTTAAACAATAACTAAGCGCCATGCCAGTTGCAACAATAAATATCCACAGAGCTACATAAACCCCAACATACTGCTTTTCCAAAAACCACAAGCCTAGGGACTTCCCTGGTGGTACAGTGGATAAGAATCCACCTGCCAATGCAGAGGACATGGGTTTGATACCTGGTCTGGAAAGATTCTACCTGCCTCAGGGAAACTAAGCCCATGAGCCACAACTACTGAGCCTGCATGCTTCTACCACTGAAGCCAGTGAGCTGAGGGCCTGTTCTTCACAGCAAGAGAAGCCAACACAAGGAAAGAAGTTTGTGTAGCACAATGAAGAGTAGCCCTAGCTCCCCACAACTCGAGAAGGCCCATCTTCAGCAACGAAGACCCAGCTCAACCAAAAAAAGAAAAAACACCAAAGAACTCCAAGTTAGATGCTCTGTGTCCTATATGGCTGCCCAAATGAGGCCTCCCCTCTCCCCAGTCTCCTAATCACAGCCAAAACCCCACATTGGACCTTTCTACGGATCTGTTACACAGTGGATATTGAAAGCAAACAAGGCATCATCTAACTAGCTGTACTCCTGCCTCAACATGCAGAGTTGTCCCTCCTTCTAGAAAAATTGGTAGGCTCCTATTTAACTTTCTGCTCCCCAACACTAGAAAGTTCCGGGTCACTCACACACTGCAGTTTCCACCTGCCCTGAAACAAATAAGGCTTGGTCTGTGTTAATGCAACCAGACCTTCTGCTCAGTACAATCTGGGGTCTAGGGTGACCCTGAAGAGACATCAATTTCTCATTTTTACACTTTGTTCCAATTTCATTGTTATTTTTGTTATTGCAAAATCCAGTGCTTTATGATAAATTTATAGAGTGCCTAGGGGGATAGCCATTCATATTGTATAACATCTCATTCACGGTTCCTCCGGGATGGAAATGCGGAGTTTTACCTCTCAGTCAGCCAACAACTCTCCCCTGTGAAGTTCCTGTCTGACGGGACAAATGAGGCTCCTGTGGGATTCCACACGCACGCAGAACATGAAAGGCAACAACGCGAACGTGGAGCCACTCCGCTCCTGAAGTCGGATCACCCAGGCAAGCTGGAAAAGGCTCCTGTGTTTGTACTCATGAAATGACTATGTATTTTATTGTAGGACTGGTAAAAGTACCGATCTCAAGTGATTTTTACACACTTGACATGCTGAAATTGATGTGTTGCCCTTCTTTCTTTCCAGAAGTGTCAGCAGCCACAGTCCTATACCAAGGAGGGGAGGATGCATAGGAGCAGCAGACCAGCACAGCGAGCCGGGGAGGATTTGAAAACAAAGAGCCCAGCTAGATACTGGCTTGCTTCTGATTTTTACCTTGGGCTGACAATTCTAAACAATGTCAGTGATAAAATATTCCTTCCCCAGGGCCAGCCACCCCCATCACCTGCCCGTGTTTGATATGCCACTGGGAAAGCCTTCCAGTATTTTCTTGAGATCCATCATCATTTAAAAGCATAAAAGTAATGTACATTTACTGTAGAATTTTTAAAGATTTTTAAAAATTTAAGGAGAAAATTAAAATCCTATTAACTTTACCACTTATTGATAATCATAGTCTTTAGGCCAATTCCTTTTTTTGTTTTAAAAATAATTCTGCTCTAACTATCCTGTTACATGTATCTTTATTAATGTATGATTTTTTTTAAAGAAGAACCTTCTTGAAAGCTTAACTTTTAAAAAGAAATGAATATATATCATTAAGATATCCAGTGGAAAAGTGTTCATCAATTTATAATTCCTATAGTACACAGAACATCATCATCAAAAAGAAATTGATACTCTGTTGGCTAAAAAGGTATCTCCTCTAAATTTACATCTTTGTTTACTTATGAGATTGCTTTGTCTAAGATTGTTGATTTTTATATTCCTCTTTTGTTAGTTACCTGTTCATAATTTCTGCTTATTTTTGTATTGTAGTATCATTAGTCTTTTACTTACCAATTTATAATAATTCTGCAAAGTTAATCATATATTGTTTATTTCTTTTTCTAAATTTTGTTTCAGCTCAGTCGCTCAGTTGTGTCCGACTCTTTGCGACCCCATGGACTGCAGCATGCCAGGCTTCCCTGTCCATCACCAACTCCCAGAGCTTGCTCAAACTCATGTCCATTGAGTTGGTGATGACATCCAACCATCTCATCTTCTGTGGTCCCCTTCTCCTCCTGCCTTCAATCTTTCCCAGCATCAGGGTCTTTTCAAATGACTCAGTTCTTCATATCAGGCAGCCAAAGTACTGGAGCTTCAGCTGTAGCATCATCCTTTCCAATGAATATTCAGGACTGATACCCTTTATGATTAACTGGCTTCATCTCCTTGCCATCCAAGAGACTCTCAAGTGTCTTTGTCTGAGTTGTTATTTTGTTTGGATTATTGTTTTTACATGTGCAAGTTAAAATTTTTTATTTAAGGGAGTAGAATCAAATATAGTGGTCTTTTATTTATAGTTTTGCCTTTGTTTATATGCCCATAGAGACTTTGTCTATCCCCAAAATATATTTGCCTATATTTTATTTTTTAAATTTTATTTATTAAAAAAATGGTTTTAATTTATTTTGCACTGAGTCTTAGTTGTGGCACATGGATCTAGTTCCCTGACCAGGGATGAAACCCAGGCCCCCTGCTTTGAAAGCATACAATCTTAGCCACTGGACCACCAGGGAAGTCCTTATTTGCCTTCATTAAAAAAAAAAAATTACTATTGTGATTGTATTCTTTATAGCTAATTTTAAAATTTAAATGGAATTTATCTATTTAATCTTATCTATAAGACACAGTGTTTTTCTTTCTTTAGCTTAAGCTTGAGAGTCCCTTGGACTGCAAGGAGATCCAACTAGTCCAGTCTGAAGGAGATCAGCCCTGGGTGTTCTTTGGAAGCAATGATGCTAAAGCTGAAACTTCAGTACTTTGGCCGCCTCATGAGAAGAGTTGACTCATTGGAAAAGATTCTGATGCTGGGAGGGATTGGGGGCAGGAGGAAAAGGGGATGACCAAGGATGAGATGGCTGGATGGCATCACCGACTTGATGGATGTGAGTTTGAGTGAACTCTGGGAGTTGGTGATGGACAGGAGGCCTGGCGTGCTGTGATTCATGGGGTCACAAAGAGTCAGACATGACTGAGTGACTGAACTGAACTGAACTGTAGATAAATTATTCTACTCCACTTCCTGAGATTTGAGTCTAAACAATACACCAACTATATTATGTCTTTCTTTGTTCTCCTCCCAAGTGAGATATGTCACTGTGTCTGTCATGTCAGGAAAAAAGTCAGGAATATCAAAAGGCTTAGATCCAAATTCTAGATCAAAAGTTTTATGTATAGAATTTGAGTTAGTTCACTCCTTCCTTAGAAAATGAGGCTAACATTAAGATTTAAAGCATTCATTTCTTAAACTCATTTTCACCAAAAAAGCCTGGGCACATGATTTGTGCATAAAAAGGTGATCATAGGGAGAAGCAGAGAACTGTAGCACCAATGTCTAACACTTTCTATAGCAGTGTTAGAAACTTTCAAGTTTCCCTCTTATCTGTAGAATGTTTTGTTTTTGCCCCCAGTGAAAATTACTGGTGACATTTTAATAGTTACCAGTAGTTTTCCAAATAGAGCCGATTCTATAAATTAGGCTCATGTGCTCCTTACTCAAGTTTGTTTAGATCAGAATTATATTCCAGAAGCTAAGCGGGCTCCATTCACTGATTTCCCACAGTACACAGAACGTGCTGTGACACTCTCGATGTTGTTCCACTAGCTGATCTGTTTTTTGTCCAGGAGGAAAGCCAGGGAGGTCAGAGAGACAGGAAGGACCTTGCAGAGAGGGCTGTCCTGTCCAGATGTGGGAACTGTGCTCATTAGGAGACATGAGGGGGGTGGGTGGCTGGGGAAAGCACACATTTTATGAAAAAAAAAAAAAAAAAAAAAAAAAAACCACAAAACCTAGAACATGGTAAAAAGTAATGTGCACTCTGGGCATCAAATGGGATTTGATTAACAATTTCCCATTCTATTCAAAAGTATCTAAAATACAACAGCTCTTCTTTCTTGTTCCCTTTTGCAAGGACACCTGCCAGCAGAGAGGTAATAGAGAACATGATCTTCAGCAGCAGTGCTTTCCTTAAGGGGAAGTAAAGCCTACAGTCATGGGAGGGAAGCAGGCAGCCTGACCTTGATCCAGTCCCACCAAATCTGACATCTTCAGTGTTGCAGAAGCTGGAGGAAGCAGAGCCAATGTGATGATGCATAAGGGACAATTTTTACTCCGTTCACAGGGAATTGAAGTCCAAGGGATGTGGGAACTGAGTATAAACTTGTCATTCTCTACTTTGTGTGTCAGTATGAAAGGACAGCCTAGTAGATAAAGCAAGGAAAATGTCAGGAATCTTCACTGATATATTTCACCAGCACTAAACATTTTCCTAAAAAAATGCATTATCCAAGGCATCAAGGAAGTTACTTCATGAAGAAAGGCACCTGGTTTCCCAGCCTTTACAGCTCCCCAAGTATTCCATGTTCTCAAAGACCTCTGAGCTTTCTGGTCTTCTGTTTTCTCTGCCAGGAATGCTATACCTTTTTTCTTTCCTGGGCTAATTCCCACAAAACCTCCAAAGACTCAGTGCAGACTCCGTTTACCAGCACACTCAGACTCTGCTGCTTGTCTCCTGCACCCAGCTCACCCTTCATCTGGCCTCGGTTTATTGTGCAGCTTCATCACAGCTCACAGGCACTGGTTAAAGGATGGGCGGGACATATTTCCGCCACAAGTCGATGAGCCCAGGTGTGGGTCTGCATCCACCTCTAGGAAGCGGTGATTTTTTTTTTTTTTTAATTATTTTTGGCTGCACTGGGTCTTCAAGCTGCATGTGGGCTTTCTCTAGTTTCAGCGAGTGGGGGCTACTCTCTAGTTGGTGTGTGGGCCTTTTATTATGGTGGCTTCTCTTGTAGAACACAGGCTCTAGAGCTCAGTAGTTGCAGCCCACAGGCTTAGTTGCCCTGCAGCACGTGGAATCTTCCCAGACCAGGGATTGAACCCATGTGCCCTGCATCGGCAGGTGGACGCTTAACCATTGGACAACCAGCAAAGTCCAGGGACGCTTTTTCTAAATTCCCCCAAAGTTGCCTCTCTTCTCCCTGCTTACCATTTTCAGAGCTGTCATGCCACGTTATCCTTTATCTACTTAATTGTCTAAACACATCTCTTATGTACCTGCTATTACCCACCACACTCCCCCTCAAAGATAGAAAATGCTACCCTTTCCCACTAAGTACAGAGACTTTCATTTCTGAATCTTAAGCTCCTGCCATTGCACCTGGCACTTGGTGACTCCTTAGAAAATATCTCTGGGATGTTTGCTGAATGAATCAAAGGTCATTCTGTCAACTACACCACAATTAAAGGAAAAACAGTGAATGCCTTCAAGAAATGCACAGTTCTATATGAGCACCATATCCTCCTATAAGCACCGTTGACATACAAGACAGTGCTTGGTATGTTAAGTATCTGAAGAATGGCTTGGGCAAGAACCACCATGGATCAGAGGGCTCTGAAGAAGTTAGAAGGATTTTCGCAGAGGAAGTGAGACGGTATGACTGAGAAACTTTTAATTGGAGATTCGATTTCTCTAAAGTTAGGGTAATGTGGGAAACTAACTCAGAACTCACCAGTGTACTGCCTCTCCTCTGTCCTTACAACTGTGAGCGCTCATTCAGTTACACACTCAGTAACATTCATCTGTTATTTCATCTGTTTACTGTGTGTGAACCCCTAGTAGTGCCCAGACCCAGCTCCATAGCACATGGTATAGGAAGTGCCTGACACTTTCTGCAGAGGCTCTGATTTTGCCTGGTCTTGTCTTATGTACCCATTTTTGTACAAGAGAAAGACGGTACCCTCCTCCACTGTGTCACTAGTGTGCTCATCACTGAACTCCAAGGTCTGGGAGGAAGACTGATGAAGTAGTATTTGGAAAGGGCTGTGGGTACCACAGGGACTGATTCAGCAGCCTCGGATCCTCACAGACCCCAGGATACATAAGACAGCAGCATCTTCTCCAAAGTACATACTTCTGCAATTTCCTCTGAGTCCCTCCCAAAGAAGACTTAATTTGACCCAACTGACCCACTGGATCCACTCCCTAAAAGACTGTCTTCCCAGGCTGGTGGAGGATAAGGACAAGGACTTTGGGAGGGAGGTAATTTAGGGTCATAGCTGAGAGTGCAGGCAGATAATAAGAGTTTAAGGCTGGGATCAGCACTTACCATCTGTGACATTAGACAAGTCATTTCTCAAAACCTCACTCGTCTCATCTGCAAAACTGGCATGGTGGTGTCCACAGCCTATGTGTGCAAACTAATCAGTAACGACCATGTGAAATGAACCCCTTTAGGGGACAGCTGTATAATCTTAAGAAATTATTGCCATTTATAAGACAGTGTTGATAATACCTTGCTGGGGAGATTTTTAAAAGGATTAGCTAAGATAATTCATGTGCTAGTTTTTGCCACAAGGCAAGCCCTAGACAAATGTGAGCTGTTAAGATGACTGCACTGAGATCTTTCTATCAGACTAAGTTTAAAATTTTTAACTCAGTTTGGGAGGAAGCCTTACTTTCCATGGCAAACTCGTTTGGAATGGGCCTTTTCTCTCCTGCCATTTTCATTCAAAATATCTGTGGCAGAGCTGCGGAATATTCTGATACGTCCTCTTGACCTCTATCCATAAACAGCCTTTCTCACAATGAGATGTTCTGAGTTTAGGAGCCTTGCTATTTTCAACAAAGAATTAATTGCAAAGTAATTAAGTTTAGAGCAGGGGAATAGATGAACCCTGTCTATCACAAAGGAACAGTGTGGATGGTGATATAATGAAGCAAGGAGACGATGCTTTAGATTAACACACACACACAATCTCTTTTTGAAAGCACACAAAGAAGCCTCCCATCACTTATATTGACAAGATAAATCTAAGCTGCTTAAAGAAGCACTTAATTTTGTTCTCATTAAGTCCCAGGGTTAAGGGCTTTACCCTCAATGTCCATGGAAGCAATGTTAGGTTTTCACCTTGGAAAGTTCTCTGAGGCCCTAAGTCCATTGACAAATATAGCACTAAGATGTGTTACAGAAACATGCATCGGAAAGCCAGCTGCATTGCTGGCCACATTCCCACTTGGCTCCACTTTCCTCAATGAACAGAGAACGTGCAGTGAACGCCAAAGGGGCACAAGTGTTTACCCCTCTGTCTTGAAGCATGGATATTTGCAATTAATCAACAGTGGATACTGAGCAGGGTAGATGAGGACAGTAACCAGCAGGTTTTACCACCAGAACTAGGAGACTTAATCTGCTTAAGGGCAATTAGGTTGCTGTCACTGTAACATTTCTTTTCCCAGTTGCTTTAGGGACCAAGAAGATATCAGCTCACATCACACACCTTTTCTAACTGATGTGAGTGGGCAAGGTGCTGGAGAGGTGGTGGAGGAGGGAGAAGTAGGGTGTACCCTTACTCATCCCTGAGTGTTGATTAAAGCAGTATATATCTAAATACCATATATTTGAGCCTGGAAACATTCTACCTGGGACTTAAGGAAAAAAAATGAGCACTCAGAGGAAAGAAAAGGAGGATGATAGCCATTCTAACAGGTGTGAGGTGACATCTCATTGTGGTTTTGATTTGCATTTTCCTAAACTTTGTGACGCTGACCATCTTTTCATAAGCCTGTGGCCATCTGTACATCTCTGGGAAAAATGAGTATTCATCTCCTCTGCTCGTTTTTTAAAGCGGGTTGTTGTTCTTTTTCTGTTGTCTAAGTTGTATGAGTTCTTTATATATTTTGGATATTAACCCCTTTATTGGGTATTTGATTTGCAAATATCTTCTCTCACTTGGTAAGTCATCTTTTCATTGCATTGATGGTTTCCTTTGCTGGGGAGAAGGAAAGAAAGAAGGAAAGAAGGAAGAAAATAAAGGAAGGAGAAATGTCTAGAAGGAAATATAAAAATTTTAACTGTGTGTCTAGTGCTTATCCTTCTTTCTGCTCTTATAGCTTTTCTGTTATTTAAATAATGAATGTTGTTTCACTTTTATAGTGGGGGCACTGGAATGAATTTGATTTTGATATTTTATTAAAATCTCTTAAAAAATTGATTCTAACAAAACGTGCTTTAAACCCCCTCAAGGAATTTTACCTCTACCTCCAGGCAATACAGTTGTGACAAAGATGGATCCAAACTTGAATATGCAAAGCTTAAAGTCAAGGCTTTTTCCAAAGTGTCTACATTTTGGCTTTTTTTGGGTGCTTTTTCATGGTTTTGGGTTGGACAGGAGTGGTGGGAGGAGCTATATCAGGCTGTGGTTATGAAGAAAGAAGGATGTGGCCACACTCCTTTCATCACACCCATCCTAAGAGCAGACACAACCCACAAAGCCTGTTGTCTGACTGCCTGGGTGGCTCCCTGAAGATGCTGAAGGCACACTCCGAGAGGGTGCGGTTGAGGAGACTGAGGTGCAAAAATAAAAACAATCACCCGAGCTCTCTCAGGCAAAGGTTTCTGTGTCTCCTTTCTCCCTGCCTTTACTGTTCACAGAAGCTGACTGAGTTTTGCTTAAATCACTCAGGGAAGCATTAACTTTCTCAGAAAATAAAACAAATGGAAAAGAAAGACTCCTGAAAAAGATGGCCATAAATGCACTGGAAAGGACGAGGAGCTAGAACTGAAGTCGTGAGTGTTTCAGATGCATAATCTAGGTCGGACAGGCGCCAGTTCACAGCATGCAGTGTTAGAGACACTTTGCAGCAGGCCTTATTGGCTACTGATTCAGTTCATCCCACGGTTACCTTTTGGATTACAATATACTGGCTTCAGATCTTCCACACTGAACGCCCCTGACTCATATCATTCTGCAGGGTGAATGAGCTTGCACATGATGCCACATTGCTCTCCACACTGACCTACATTACATGTTCCTGTGAATGAGTTTAATGGATTAAGATCTGATTCGCATGAGCTTCTACCTGTGATGCTGGGGGCTGGATGCTCCCCATGGGCTCACAGAGGCACTACAGATACTGGTTGTGGGTTTTCTTCTCCAAAATTCACTCAAAAACTTACTTTAAGGTCTCTCTCTCTCTCTCTCTTTTTTTTTTTGGTCTTATTTCCCACTCTGTGCTTTGTTTTGCTTGCCTCTAGCAAGATTCTTATTCTCCCACTGTGGAATTTTCTTGCCAGACAAAGGGAAGAAAGAGAAGAAAAAGACAAAAGTGAGCAGTTCCCTACATACATAACGAAGAAATCTACGCAGTTTGTACCTCACTGCAATAAGTTATCCAAAACACAGGGCACGTCAAACTGGTTTCACATGAAGGCTGGGCTTATACAAATGCCGAATAAGGCATTTTGACACGATCTGGAAAATGAGGATGGAGACTGATTTGAGTCTTTCGTGAAATTTCTGTGGACTGGAGTTTGGATTTAAAAAATTCTATTCCTAACTCACATTATTAATTTGTAAGATATCAATACAAGCATGCCTGCCATGATGACCCTATGACTTCTAAGCAGTTACTCAACTACAATGTGATTTAATCAAAGGATTCAACAATTTTAAGGGTCAAAAGGCCTTAAAATGAATACACAGAGAAATGCAGAGCTATCTTTACCATATAATTGTTATGAATGAGACAAGGACATTTTATAAGATCAGAGGGAACGTGATAGTAGTGTATTTTCTTTGGTAACTAAGTCCTTAAAACAAGCTTCTTGAGTTATGGCTAGGAATCCACCTTTTTCTTTCACCAACCAACTTGCTTTTTTTTTTCTATGAGTATATATTCCATTCTGGAGACTATAAGAATTAGGAAAACTGGGAGATAATTCCTCTAAAGGGAAGCATAATCTATTTGCTTAATGATCCTACAAGGAGCTAATACGTATCATCCCTCTTAGAAATAATAATACTTTGCCTTTATGTAGAAGCTTACTCCAAGGAGCATATAATATGTTAGAGATACTATCTAATTAATCCTCTAGGGTCCCAGGTAGAAGGGAGGTGGCTAGTATAATGAAGGTTTATCAACATCATCAATGTGTCTCAGTTTAGGAAATGGAACTGTACCAAGAGTGGTAAAAAGAGCACATACCTAGTAACTTAGGCTAAGGGCTTCCCAGGTGGTGCAGTGGTAAAGAATCTGGCTGCCAATGCAGGAGACGCAAGACATGCCGGTTTGATCCCTGGGGTGGGAAGATCCCCTGGGGTAGGAAATGACAAACCACTCCAGTATTCTTGCCTGGAAAATTTCGTGAACAGAGGAGCCTAGAGGGCTACAGTCCATGGGGCCTCAAGGAGTTGGACATGACTGAGCAATTAAGCACACACACACTCTGCATGACCTCGAAACACCTCATCAACTCATTGAAAAAAAGAATCAAGTTTGATACTGTTGCTAAATGAACAACAGGACAAGACAGTTGGACCGGATGATTTGCCCTTCCCCACAGAGTGCTCATGTGGCCTGAGCTTTAACGGGGCTGCCAATGGAAATATCCACTTTTCCTGGCTTTTAACCTGGTGGTTTCTTCAGAAGGCAGACTTGGATCCCACTGATGGTGTGGATAGCTCAAGCTTTCTACGCACTGCTTGACACAGGACTCTCAAATAGTGCACTAGCTGTGTGCCTGTTTTTGCCTCTCATTGTCCTTTTAGGTGTGGTGGATCATGCTGGTGTCCATGGGCTTCTGCGGGTGTTTCTATATGGTATTTTGGGGCACAGTGCCTTTGGGAAGAAGGGGTCAATTCAGTTCAGTTCAGTTCAGTCGCTCAGTCATGTCCAACTCTTTGTGATCCCATGAATCGCAGCACGCCAGGCCTCCCTGTCCATCACCATCTCCTGGAGTTCACTCAGACTCACGTCCATCGAGTCTGTGATGCCATCCAGCCATCTCATCCTCAGTCATCCCCTTCTCCTCCTGCCTCCAATCCCTCCCAACATCAGAGTCTTTTCCAGTGAGTCAAGTCTTCGCATGAGGTGGCCAAAGTACTGGAGCTTCAGCTTTAGCATCATTCCTTCCAAGGAAATCCCAGGGTTGATCTCCTTCAGAATGGACTGGTTGGATCTCCTTGCAGTGCAAGGGACTCTCAAGAGTCTTCTCCAACACCACAGTTCAAAAGCATCAAGAAGGAGTCAGGGGGCTTGAATGATGGGTTTGGTGTTCTCTACCAAATCAACAGGAACCATGCCACAAGTCTGCATCTCTTGAATTGAGAGGGATCTGATCCTGGGAGTTCTGAGAGAGAATGTGTGGGCCCTATTGCCTTAAGCACCATTTCATCTGTAAAAATTCTACTGGCAGAATCCATCTTCTCATCATTACACACCCTCCCTGGAGATAGAAGCCTATACCAGCGTGTTGATCAATAACTGATGCACTGAAGATGGTGCTTCAGCAAAGATGGAGCAAGCCTGAAAACAACAGCCTGAGTAACACTTTCTCAGCTTCAAACTCTTCTAGGGCCAAGTTCTCTAGGGAGTCAGGCCTCAGCTAAAATCGCTTTCAAAAAAGGAAAACCCCCCAAGAGAAAATTCCAATTAATAAACTACTTGCCTCTGATGTGAACTACATTTTTTGACACATTGCTATAATAAATAGTTTCTGATTCTTACCTAGCTCAGGAGATGCTGTTACTTTTTGTTGTTGTTGTTTTTTGTTTTGAGACACTAACAATGTCATTTGTTTGTCAAATAGAGATATAGGGTGTGTCTGAGGAAAGATACCAATTTGCTTAACTGTGGAACTTAACAGGGTGATTGACAGCCCTCAGTTTTTGTGGGCATCTGTGGGTCTTAGTTTGCTAGTGCTGGATTGGGTACCTGGTGAAGCAACTCAGAATGACAAACTAGTTTACAGCTGGCTACTACAAAGGGAAGACCTATCCCCTAATCCCCGAATTAACTCACTGACTCTAGTCTGCCCCTCAAAAAGCAAGAATAATTCCCTTTAAGCATCCATGATCTTCTACTTCTTGAATTTACTCTTGTGGTTCCCTAGGACCACCTCCTTTTCTCCCACATCAATCCTCTTTTAAGATTCTCCTTGGCTACTTCTTCTCCAACAACTCTTTCTTCTTTCATTGAATTCCCATCTTGTGCCCAGTTCTTAGCTTATGCACTTGCCATTCTCCAGCCTAGAATATCACTCCATCCCTTTGAATTTATTCTATCTCCTCTTTGACACGGGGACCCCACTCTATTTGCTCCCAGATCTGCTCCTCATCCTGATGATCTCAGGAGCCCTGTAAGACTTACATAAAACTAACTGCATACATACTTGATACCATGTTTATCACCAATTTGCACACATGATTATGGATGTTGGCTCAATGTGCTCCTGGCAAAGAAACTTGGCTCCTTGGACTGAGGCTTCAAGTTCAGGCTCTGGTAGGAAAAGAGAGTGTCTGTTGGGTCCTCTGAACTTCCCCAGAGCACTTTGGCCACAGAGGGTCCTTCTGTTTTATCTGTGTCTACTGCCCAACTGGAACTTTCCTAGGCATCTATCTTCATTTAAAAAAAAAAGTGGGGGATGGAGTATAATTGCTTTACAATGTTGTGTTAGTTTCTGCTGTACAATGAAGTGGATCAGCCATATGTATACATATATCCCCTTCCTCTTGAGCCTGTCCTACTCACCTCCATCCCACCCCTCTCGATCATCACAGAGCACTGAGATGAGCTCCCTGTGCCACAGAGCAACTTCTTACTGTCTATTTTACACATGGTAGTGTACATACTACCAATACATGACAGTGTGTATATATATATATATACATATATACATATATATACTCCAATACTTTGGCCACCTGATGCGAACAGCTGACTCATTTGAAAAGACCCTGATGCTGGGAAAGATTGAAGGTGGGAGAAGAAGGGGACGGCAGAGGATGAGATGGCTGGATGGCATCACCAACTCAATGGACATGAGTTTGAGTAAGCTCCGGGAGTTGGTGATGGACAGGGAGGCCTGGCGTGCGGTAGTCCATGGGGTCACAAAGAGCTGGACACGACTGAGTGACTGAACTGAACTGAGTGTATATGTGACAATGCTGCTCTTCCAGTTCATCCCACCCTCCCCTTCCCTGCCCGTGTCCACATGTCTGTGGACACCTTCTTTTAAATATCAAAATGTCACCAACTTCTCATTCAAGTATCATCCCACTGTGGCTCAGCATTAGGAGTTGAGCTTCTTTGTCATTTTATGCCTGTGTGTGTCCCAAGGTGGGTGGGAGGAACATTTAGAAATAGCTTCTATTATATAAAGGGCCAGGAAGGAATTTTCCATACTATTCGGATAAAAATACTTTCGCTCAGCTCCCCAGATGCTCCATAGAAATTCTGACATCTTCCCCTCCCTCCCAGGCCTTTTCCTCTCTCTACACTTTGGCCCTCCCTGTTCCCACCAGGGTATAGCAGCAGCACGGTGGCTAAGTCTGTTTGGTATTAGAGTTCGAATTATTTACATCTTACAGCTTAGGCTTGTTTATGCAGGAGAATTCTGAGAGGAAGTGAATCAGGAGATCTGTCCTCTAGCAGGGCATCCAGGGGTCAGGCTGAAAACAAGTACTGACGATAAGGTAACACGCCATGCCGCACAGTCGGCTTCAGTGCAGACCTTGAGTAACACAGGCCATGCAGAGCAAGAGCCTTGATGCGGTGTCAGTGCAGCTAGCAAAGCGTGTGTGAGCAGTAGGGGCACACCAGCAACAGTTCCTGAAATCCACAAGGATGGGGAGAATCACAGAGGCGGCCAAGAAACCACTGAGCTGCCGTCCCTTGCTCCAGGTCATCCTACTTCCAAACTCACTGCAGAAAGCTCAGTGGTAGGGCTCTACAATAGAACGTACTCTAAACTTTCCTCCCTGTGTTTACAAACTATACGTATACTCCTCTTTGAACTAACTATATTTAAGTTTCTTAAGCAGCAGTAATTAACAGCCACTTCTTTTACCTGGGTTTCTACTATGCATCAAGTATTTTACATCCGGATCTCATTTAATTTTACATCACTGAGAAATCATTATTACTACTCTCGTTTTACAGATTTAGAAATCCAAAGAGGCAAGATAACTTCCTAAAATCTCCTACCTAGGAAGTAACAGACCAGGGCCTCAAACTCAGGCCTGTGGATTCCAAATTTCATCGCCTTTCTTTAGACCTTCCTCCTTTCGGCATGATGCAAATGAGGCCATGAGCATGGCTAGAGGGTGGGGCCTGAGGCTTTTGATGCGAAGGGAAGAAGTAATTAAATATCAAGTGTTGGGTTGACAGGAGTTTTTAACCTTGACTGTATGTCTCAGGCACACTTTGGGGTTGGAGACTAGGTAAGGTGGAGACTAGATTCTAAGCCAGGCTCTGCCACTTTGGACAAAGCCCCCATCTTGCCTTGCACTTGGACTTGGAGAGAAGGATTCCTCCTTACCCTAGGAATGATCTATATCAAACAACAGAGCAGATAACATAGCACAGGGAATTATGCTCAATGTCATGTGGCAGTCTGGATGGGAGGGGAGTTTGGGGGAGAAAGGATACATGTATATGTATGGCTGAGTCCCTTTGCTGTCTACCTGAAACTATCACAACATTGTTGATTGGCTACATGATAATATAAAATAAAAAGTAAACAACAAAACAAAATGAAAAACAGAACAGATAACTTTCTACTGTAAATACTCAAGCAGACTATAGTTAGATATCCAAATAGGATGTGGTATAGGAGACATTTAGGTCTCTATCAAGGCAAGAACTGTAAGATGAGGTGTTGGCTGTTAATGGCTGGGTAGCCTTCACTTGGCATATTTACTCATACTCTCATTGTCGTGGCCCAAGTTCCCCCTGAACAGTGGGATAGGCATGATGGCTCCATGGTGTACTGGTTCCAGGCCAGAGAAGAGGGAGGGCAGGCCCAGCATGAGGAACCCCAGCCAACCTTTGCCCTACAGGGCACAAATGCAGTCGAGACCGGAAGCCCATACAGCAGAAAGGGGCCTCAGTAATGGCTACTCCAGTTCTATTACTTAGAGGTGGGAAACCAAGGCCATGGGGAAGGAAGCTTCTTGTGTAATTGGTCCCACAGCTAGGGAGAGGTGCACTCAGTCTAGAAGCCCAGAGCTCCTGCTACCCCATGGTGCCAGGCCTTGCCAGCCTCTCTTTTCCCCTGCAGTTCAGTTTAGGCAAACTGATCTCAGAATAGAGAGGCATTGCTTTTATAATGCCTCATAACAATGGGTCACTGCTGCCCTCTCTATGGTCTAGCTCCCAACACAGCCTCCATGCCCTCAAATTCCATGCATCTCTTCTCTCACCTGGAATTAGTCATGAATGTACATTTCTCACTCCTGTGTCTAAATGCATGCTTCTGCAGGGCTGGGACTATGTTTCTTTCTCTCCTCACTGCCAACTTCTTTTTGCTTAAACAACTGCCAGCATAGAGCAGGCAATCAATACATATTTATTAAATAAATGAATGTATAATGAATAAATGTCAAAAAGTTGCCGACAGTACTCAAGAAGATGGACAGCTTGAGGCAGTGGTTAGTTAGAAGCCAAGACAAAGAAGGGGTGACTCTTCTTCCCCATTACTGTGCCCTGCCTTCCATAAACACACACACCATGAACCAGAGGTTTATTTTTAGGGATCTATTCTATGGTTGTTAAAGGGAGCTAGATTGAGGACTGCCCATCTTGTGAGAGGCCTTCCCTAACTGCTCAGATGATAAAGAATATGTCTGCAATCTGGGAGACCTGGGTTTGGTCCCTGGGTTGGGACGATCCCCCGGAGAAAGGAATGGCTACCCACTCCAGTGTTCTTGCCAGGAGAATCCCATGGACAGAGGAGCTTGGCGGGCTAGGATCCATGGGGTCGCAAAGAGTCAGACACAAATAAGAGACTAACACTTCACCTTGTGACAAGCACCACTAGCAGTGGGTTTGGCTTTGCTCCCATTCATTCCCTATTCCCTCTCACCGTTTCTGACCTTGCAGTCTCCCCTGGTCCTGAGACCCACTGATTTAAGGTCTGTGGGGAGATGATACCTCCTCTAGGGCAGATGGCTTCATTTCAGATTAAAATGTCAGTTGTGTCCGACTATTTGCAGCCCCATGGACATGGGATTCTCCAGGCAGAAATACTGGAATGAGTTGCCATTTTCTTCTCCAATTTCAGACTAGTCATCCACATTTTTTAAAAGTGTCCAGCAACACACTTTTGCATTCAAGACCTACTAGAAAATCCCAAAGTTTAAAACACCTTTACTGAAACAAATTAGATAATAATGAAAGGCCAAATTCCTCAGCCTTCCCACACTTACTCTCAAGATGTTATAAATTATAGTAGCAGCAGTTTCAATTCTCTTTTTTTCCTGCAACAGTACAATAACACTATTTTGTTATAGGTAATCTAATAATACATGGATTTTTTTCTCTTTTAGACATGAAATCTGAAATGTCAACAATGGTATATTTTTCTTCCATGAATATTAGAAGTGATGTTTGTTATCTTAGAAAAAACGGCTGATATTTTCAAACGGAACTCATACTCTAAATAGGATATGTTGAAAACATCCTTGTGTTAGTTTAGGGAGGAAGATTTACTCCAGAGGTGACATACTAGTGGTTTCCTAGATGTCCTATTTGGATTAAAATGGCTGTTTAGCATGGTTAAAAAATTGAAGTATATCCAATATTTAATCATTCATATATTTCCTTTAAGAAAAATATATAGTGTATAATTCAGATCAACTATATAATGTAACTGTATGATAATGGAATATAGGCTTTCTGTTGCCATCTTGCTATATTCAAGAAAAGGTGGAATGTATATCTATCTATGTATTAAAATTTACATGTACCTGGAAATCCTGTCCCTCAGTCTAGGAAGTGCAAAATCTCTATGCTCCAGAATATTGGACCTCTATTCAACAGTGAGGGGGGATACTTTGAACCTCAGTAAAGCAAACACACACACACACACACACACACACAACAACAACAACAGTTAAGGTTACATTAATCAGCAAGGCAAATATTTTTTCATTTCTTTTATTTTTTTCAGACTGTGGTGGTTTCACTGGCACTAAATTGTAATTGTAAATGATCACACTATATTGTTCTAAATTAGGTAGGAAGATTATAGTCATTAATACAGTCATCTTCCACAAGAAAATGAATGTGCTAAAGCCAACAATCCATGCCAGAGAAGCCCAGGAGTTCCACCTTTTATTAGGCTGCCTGGCCACCCAGAGACTCATTCCTCCGACCACAGCAAGGAGGCTCAAGAGGTTGTCTGGTTCAAGGAAATGGCTTCTCGCCTCCTCCTACCCCTCTTTACCCACTAAGAAAACCAATGGCGCCTTTTATCAGTTTGGCAAAAAGACAAAGGGAATGTTTAACTCTGTACTTAAGATTCCTGGTTCCTACTGTCAGCGTTCCCAGTTCTCAGAGAAGACTGAATGGGTATTTGAAGAGTTTTGTGAAACTGACATTGCACAGCGGCAATGAGGAGGGAAAGATCCAAACTTCAAAAAAAAAAAAAAAAAAACCTTAAAATATACTTCCCCATATATTCCACTCTCTTCAGTTTTCTCTTTTCCCCAACCAAGTAGTAGATGCCCTTAGGAATAATACCATAAGTTCAGTTCAGTTCAGTTGCTCAGTCGTGTCCGACTCTTTGGGACCCCATGAACTGCAGCACGCCAGGCCTCCCTGTCCATCACCAACTCCCGGAGTTCACCCAAACCCATGTCCACCGAGTCGGTGATGCCATCCAACCGTCTCATCCTCTGTGGTCTCCTTCTCCTCCTGCCCCCAATCCCTCCCAGCATCAGGGTCTTTTCAAATGAGTCAGCTCTTTGCATCAGGTGGCCAAAATACTGGAGTTTCAGCTTCAACATCAGACCTTCCAAAGAACACCCAGGACTGATTTCCTTTAGGATGGACTGGTTGGATTTCTTTGCAGTCCAAGGGACTCTCAAGAGTCTTCTCCAATACCATAGTTCAAAAGCATCAATTCTTTGGTGCTCAGCTTTCTTCACTGTCCAACTCTCATATCCATACATGACCACTGGAAAAACCATAGCCTTGACTAGACGGACCCTTGTTGACAAAGTAATAATGTCTCTGCTTTTTAATATGCTCTCTAGGTTGGTCATAACTTTCCTTCCCAGGAGTAAGCATCTTTTAATATCATGGCTGCAATCACCATCTGCAGTGATTTTGGAGCCCAGAAAAATAAAGTCAGCCACCATTTCCACTGTTTTCCCATCTATTTCCCATGAAGTGATGGGACCAGATGCCATGATCTTAGTTTTCTGAATGGTGAGCTTTAAGCCAACATTTTCACTCTCCTCTTTCACTTTCATCATGAGGCTCTTTAGTTCCTCTTTACTTTCTGCCATAAGGGTGGTGTCATCTGCATATCTGAGATTATTGATATTTCTCCCGGCCAAATAAGATTGATTCCAGCTTGTGCTTCTTCCAGACCAGCGTTTCTCATGATGTACTCTGCATATAAGTTAAATAAGTAGGGTGACAATATACAGCCTTGACGTACTCCTTTTCCTATTTGGAACCAGTCTGTTGTTCCATGTCCAGTTCTAACTGTTGCTTCCTGACCTGCATATAGGTTTCTCAAGAGGCAGGTCAGGTGGTCTGGTATTCCCATCTCTTTCAGAATTTTCCAGTTTATTGTGACCCATACAGTCAAAGGCTTTGGCATAGTCAATAAAGCAGAAATAGATGTTTTTCTGGAATTCTCTTGATTTTTCGATGATCCAGTGGATGTTGGCAATTTGGTCTCTGGTTCCTCTGCCTTTCTAAAACCAGACTGAACATCTGGAATTTCATGGTTCACGTATTGCTGAAGCCTGGCTTGGAGAATTTTAAGCATTACTTTACTAGTGTGTGAGATGAGTGCAATTGTGTGGTAGTTTGAGCATTCTTTGGCATTGCCTTTTTTTGGAATTGGAATGAAAACTGACCTTTTCCAGTCCTGTGGCCACTGCTGAGTTTTTTATATTCTCATCCTGTCTGTATTCAAATCCTAGTCACCACACTCAGGTAAGGGTGGGCTTAGGTAAGTAAAAGGTTTCCCTGGTGGCTCAGATGATAAAGAATCTGCCTACAATGCGGGAGATCTGGGTCAGAAAGATCCCCTAGAGATCCCACCCCAGTATTCTTGCCTGGAAAATTCCACAGATAGAGGAGCCTGGCGGGCTATAGTCCATGGGATTGCAAAGAGTCGGAAATAATCACTATAGGTAAGTAAGTGCGCATCTCCATGCCTCAGTCTCTATGTCAGTAGAGTTAACATCAGTCCTTGATTCTGCCAGCTATTATATGGGAAGTGCTCAATAGGAGCTACTGCTATTATTTTAGTTTTCTAAAGAAAGCACCAGATTTCTCAGATGTACACCTTACAACAGGACTTACAATATACGGGGAGAGCTGCCAGCTAGTAGACCACTGACCTGGAGCTTCTCAGGCTAGGATTTCATAGAATAATACAGTTCTGCAACCATCTCGAGTGACTGAGGTGCCCTTACTTCTCAAACTGGACCCTGCGGTACCCCAAGGGCAATTCTCTTTCTTGTTTAAAGGATTATTTTTCCTAGATGGAAAATTGTCAAAATGGACTTCTGCCTTCCCAGTTTGACAATATACCGATGGGAATTGTGACTGGATAGAAAAAGAGATCACCTGATGAGCCTACTGCTGCACTGAAAACAAGTCTCCTTATTTTGTAGACTGAATAATGGAATCCTGAAATTCCAAGGCCAGAAGGGGTTGTACCAGCTCTTTCTCTGTAGAAGTGCCAGAGCCAACCCTTGAGAGTTAAAGAAAGAGGACCCAAATCTCTTAACTGTTTAGAGGCATGGGTGGGGCTAGAATGCACATCATGTGACTTCCCATCAAATGAGTTTTTCACTTTACAGGCTACCTCTGGTAGTTGGCTTGATTGACTATGCTATTGGAAAATGTTAGCCTTGCAAGATTCTAACTCTAGCTCTTTTTTGCCAGACAGGATCAGCTTCCACGCTATGTAACACATCCCAAATCTTCTCTAGTAGGTTCTGTGATGCAAAGCCTTGGCCATGTCTCCAGTGTACAATCATTTCTACAAAAAGACCTACCAGGAACAGGAATCTGATATACAAGACACAGCTAGGAGGAAAGGAGCAAATATGACACAAAAAGAATTTCACTTGTGATGGAAGTTTGCAAACACTGAATACTGAGAACAAACAACGTAATGTGGCACATTTAAAAAGATGCAGAACATCTTTTTCTTTTGCTAACTACCTTGAAAAGTTTCCTGGCCACAGGTGGATGGTAAACTCCTGTTTTGTTTTTCCAAAGATCTTAGCCTACTGAGGCGGGCTAACTTTGACCTTGTCTAAGGAGAATAGAAGCAACCTGGGCAAACCAAGCTATGAAAACCACAATTTTATTTATTGCTTAAGGCTTGCATTCACACCAATTGTGCAAATTGGTCTCCATGCTGAAAAACAACAAAACCCAAATTATATTTTTAGAAAGGGAATATAATGAAAACACAATTGAGTTTTCATTAACCCTGCAAACAGTGCCCAACAGCAGTTTCTAACAAGTTCAAAGGCTAGCTTTTTCAAATTCCATGTGTGCAAGGGCACACGCATACTCCTGGTTTAGTAGTCCAAAAGAAACCTAAATGCTGGAGGAGAGACAGACTTGTTTCCTAGTTCAAGCCACCAATCTAGAGATTCACAGTTGGAATAAATTCTGTTACACTTTTTTTTTTTTTAATAAAAAAATTATGATTCTCCCTCTCAGGCTAATGCAGGAGAATCGCCTTTACCCAGAAATGATCTTACGCTACACTAGAACTACTCAGTCAGCATCTTTAATTATCATTTCCCACAAGCCTCTAGGCTAGTGCTTCTCAAAGTTTAATGTGCATAGGAATTGCCTGGAGATCTTGTTAAAAATGCTGATTCTGATTCAGTAGGTCTGGAGCGGGCTCTGAGATTCCGTACTTCTTACAAGTTCCTAGGTGATGCCACAACTTCTAGTCCAAGGACTTAACTTTGGGAAACACAATTCTAGATGACGTCCACTTAACATTGTTCTCACCAGGGCCAGAAACAGGCCCCACACGACTACAGAAAAGTAGGCTTCTGTGAACTACTATGTTCCCTGCGAATCCTCCCTCCTTGCCGGACCTCCACAGTACCACCTTCCTTCCCTGTCTTCTGAATGTACTTGCAGTTAGTAACCTAAAGGAGGCAGCCAGTCACACTGGCACAAGGAAAAGAGCATGCAAGACTTGGGTTTGAAGTTTCAGCAACACCCTTTACTAGCCAGACCATTCTCACCTCTGAGCCACATCTGTAATAAGAAGCTAAAGACACTCACCCATGCACTTGTTCCTGTGAATAAATGAGGAAATGTACAAACTCCAGCACAGTGCCTTGCACAAATTAAGAGTTCAACAAGTATCAGGCCCCTATCCCCCTTCATTTAAAGTGTCATGGCCAGAATCGGTGCTTCATGCATGGCCTTGTCAGTGCAGACCTGAAGAGAAGCTGGGGTCTGCATCAGCTATAGCATGCTGCTAACTTCTGCTCACGACACTGGAAGTTGGAGGACAAGGTGGGTGGAAATAAAGGTACAGTCTTCTTCTCCTAGTAGTAAGCATAAAACCTTGGTCCTGCTTTAAATTCTGTCATTACTCCTAAATTGGCATCTTTGGGTCTCATCAGTGATTTAATTAACACATTATTATTAAGCTCCTAGTCTGTGGTAGACACTGAATCAAATATCCAGAGGAAACTTCCAAATGCAGCCAACTTTCAGATTAGTTGTATTTCACATAGGAAAACTTTGGATAACTGATCAAAATGTTGCATCTGAATTCTAGTATTTAATGTTCTCTAGCTGGGACCTTCCTATCAGTGCGGGTAGGTCAACATGGCAAAATCAGCATAATTAAAAACTAGTTTCACATACAGGAGGAAGTAAACGGTGGTCTGAACATCACTAGGAAAATATATTTATCTTGCTCATCCATCAGTCACCAATGGAAGAATCTTTCTAGAGGGCTCAACTTTCTCACGTCATCCTTGATGTGACATTCAGATGCAGCCCCTCTGCCTGCCAATTTTCTAAATGCTTTTCTCTTGCTCTGGAATTTAAGGTGAGCATGACAGGAGAAAAGTAAAGACATTCCCCTAAAAATAGGGGATCCCCACTTATAAAAGGAGCCCGGTAAATGAAAAAAGAGTTGGGTTTACGAACCGAATAGGAAAAACCACTTTAGAAGAGGGTTTTCTGACTGGATGTGAATGAAAGTCTTGGGTTTAAGCACATTCAGATGAATAGTGGTGGTTTTCTAAGTTTGACTTTCCTGTCAAAATTGTCACCATGTTGCAAACAGACTTTAAAAAGATAACTAGGGCCCCAGTGGAAGAGTGAGAACTTAATACACAAAGCTTGGGTTGCAGGAAATTCATCTAAACATCCCTGTCTTGACCTCCTTCTAACCCAAAGCACACAACCTGGCAGACAGCAGGTGGGGAAGTCATTAATATGTGGAAAAGGGGTCTCACCACAACCACGTGCCTGTCACTGATGAACATCCAAAGGAACTGTACAAATATTTATTGCAATAAAATAATAAGTCTGTCACAAAGCTGAGGAATTTCCACAATAGACACAGGGCACTAAGTCATCACCAAGGCAAAGTTTCTGTTTAGTGCAGGCTCTGGATCCCTTCTGAAAGTGAAGTGTGGAAGTCAGAGTTCAAGGACTGACTTTTCTTGAGCTTTAAAAAAATGATCAGCAGTGTGTTTATGTGTCTATGTGTACATGTGCATATGTGTTTGTGTGTATGTGTGCATAGATGCACGTTTGTGTGCATGTATGTGCACACATGTGTTTGTATGTGTGTACATGTATGTGTGTGCGGCACTTTTAGATGATGGTTAACAAGATTAAAGCTGCTAAACACATCATGCAGACCACTCAGTTATGATCCACTGCCTTTCCTCCTTGGCTGACTCTTTGTAAATTTGAAAATGGACTCAAAATTATACAGCATTAAGGAATTATTAATTTTCTTTTGTTTGATAATGGCTTTATGGATATATGTATATGTATATAATTTAAAAGAAATGTCTACCTTGAACTATTTATTAGTGAAATGACCTGATGTTTTGGATTTTCATTAAAATATTCCAGCAAAATTAAAAAGAATATGTGTGTTTTTGCAGTGGGGGAGTTGATGAAGCAACTCTGGTACCATGTTGATGGCTATTGAAATTGTACGATGGATCCACCGAAGCGCTGATTGTCTTTCAGCTCTTGAGTATGTGGGGACATTTTTACAATATAAGTTAAAAAAAATCCACCCCCAAATACCAGAATGGATAGCCGTTCCCTTTTCCATGGGATCTTCCCAACCCATGGAATGAACCAGGTCTCCCTAATTGCAGGCAGATTCTTTACCGTCTGAGCCACCAGGGAAGCCCCCCAAATAAAGAGGGTTTCTTTTAAACGCGCTAAAATTAGTTTACACAATAATACCATCTTTTGTGGTGAAACACAGGGAGTAAGTGCAAAAACCCAAGAGCAATAATTAATGACCAATCCTACGTGCATTCCATTAAGCCCAAGCAGCTGTCACAAACATCTTAATTTAAAGAGTTGGGGTTTGGGGAATCATGGCACTGCAAAGAGCTATGTCCTGCTGCTGCTCCACAGAACTGGTACATATCAGACCCTTAAATTTTTAAACACGGCTTTCATGTTTTCAAGAGCTGAAAAACCTTTGAAAAGTCTGCTTGTTAGGAAATTCACCTTGCAGACTCCTGCTTCAAGGGTTGGTTGGGTACTGGCAGCGCTGGTTTGGGGGTGGGGTGGATGCTCACAGGTCAGATAGCTGTGTCATATGGTGGGAAAGAGCAGAGAGATGGCTCTGAGTGCATGGGGCATAGCTTCGTTACCTAATGGAGGACAGACCACCTTGTTGGAGTGCTGTTGGTCTACAAACCCTCCTTCCTTTATTTTTTCCTCTCCCAGTTTCTGTCCATAATATTGGATGGAGGCAGCATTTTTGAAGGGAGGTATATGGACTAACCAAGAAGCAGGAACCTAGAATTCATTCCCCTCTGAGTGCACTACTGTGAATCTTCAGGCAATGGCCTTGCTACCATGCCCTCTCAGGGACACGGGAAAAGCATCCCACATCCATGTCCTTCCCACTATAATGGTGGCCAAACCCTGCTACCCCAGAGCTAGATGGTAAACAAGGGTCCTATCTGGGTTGCTAAATTTAAAGTAAACAGAGAGATACAAAAGATAGTCAACTCGATCTAAGTTAGCGATCAAAAAATCCAGACTCCCCAGTTAAAAACATCTGAATGAGACCAATCACATTTCTCACTAGCAAATTTAACGATCCCCCTTAGTGCCTGCATTTTTTGCCTAAATAAGTAAGTACCTTGGGATTCTATGTATTGATGGTTCCCAGTGCAATAAAAAACACCTGTGTGCTGGCAGAACTTGACAAGAAAGGAAGCTTTCTGCCAGCCCAGAGCAAGGCCTCCTATTAATTTCTTAAATCGATCCTGGCAATATTATTATCCGTCCTAGGGAAGAACAGCTCTTTACTCATAGCATCAGATTTGAATTTTTTTTTTTTTAAACAACAGTCTCTATTGCCCGTAAGGATGACTAATAACTGTCGGCTGTAATTTCCCAGAGTTTGCGGGTATGACTTCTAACAGTGCTCCTTGCGTTTCAATTTGCCATAGTTCGTCTGGGGGACTCTAAGGCTTTCAAACACAATTTAACCAAAACCCCCAGCTGTCTCTCAGTTCAGCCGGGAGAACTTTGTGGTACTCTTGAACTCACTACCTCCGCCCCCACACCCGAGAGTCTCCCTGGACGCTGCTTTCCTTCCCTGCATCACACATCATCAATCAAACAACCAGAGAAACGCAGAAACCTCAGTTCTCAACTGCAATCAATACAATCACCTTTCCTGGGGTAGTGCTGTGTTCGTTTTGAAGGTCACAGAATGAGTCAGGGGCAGAAGAGAGAAAAAGAGGCCATGGGTTCTTTGACTCCGTGTCTCAGAGAGATCAGCTTGTACAGAAAAATAACCTCATTAAAATGGACTGATCGCCGGGGAGCGGACAGTCCCAGTGAACACAATTTTGCACTATCAAAATACTATTGTGTTATTTTACATCTGGTCTCAAGAGCTAGACAAATAAATTTGCCTGGTGTAAGTTCTGATTCACCAACAGATAAGAGGATAAGAGGAAACTGAAACCACAATAGCCAAGTACCTCTCGGAGGAGAGCAAGGGTCTGCTTCCATTACAATAATGCTCTTATTTACGCATTCTTATGTACATTATTTCAGTAAGTTATTTACTCATAGAAGCCAGGTTTGTTGAGTACTACTGTATGTGAGCCATAGTAAAGTGTGTCATGGGGAAGGCAGACGTGGGTATCTTCAAAGAACTTGGTAAATCGCTATTTCTTAAGTGCTCTTCCATTCAAAAAATAATTGCTGGAAATTTTATTTCTGCTATTTATATGAGGCTATTTAAAAGAAACCAGATATAGGAAACATTTAAAGTAAAAAAAACACTATAACAGATGAAGCAGAATAGGCCTTCTTGATTAAAACAAAAAGACAAAATCCTTTGTAGTTCAAGCAAAGATGATTTTAGCAAAGAGACATCTCTGTGAGAAGCACCTGACCCCCGACCCCAACAGAGCTTCATTCTTTAGGGGTCATTCCTTACATGCTGGTGATTCATTTTATGGAAGAAATCACTATAGAAGATATACAACCAGCTCTTTAGAAACACATCAATTGTTTAAATAAGCTATACATCTATATTTGCTTGTTTAGTAAATCATTTTGTTATGGATTTAACCCAGAGTCCACATGATCACACTGGCTACATTATACAAATACCTTTCCTACTGAAAACCTATCAAAGAAATAACAATAGTTCATGATATCACTGTTTACTATTGACTCCATTCTCTCTTAGTTTGCCACATACCGTTTATTTTCTAAAGTCCTAAATTTCAGGAAAATTTCTCTGTTATCAACATAATGAAATCACCTGTCGTTGAAGAACTGAGTTACCGCTGCAGTGAGCAAACTGAAGTGGAAATGAAATCACAGAGACAGCCCAACAAGCCGAGGTGCAGCTGAAATGGTAGCTCTCTCCTGTCATCTGCTACATTGTTTCTTAGAACTTAATACAGACGTATAAATAAATCGAGTGTTTCTGTCCTGCCTTATTCCTATAGAGGACTCACCTGCAGTTCTCTGAACTTCTGATTCTGATTAACCTTGAAGGGACCTGGGCCCAGATGCAAGAGGCTGACGACACCAGAAGAAAGCTGCCTTCTGAAGAGTCAGTTTGTAGCTCACTTTTACTACTCCTGTCACTCTCTGACCTCCTGGACTCTGGGCCCTGCCCACCTAAGGTATCACCTCCATTTGCTCCTCTGTGGTTCAGCTGACTTCCCTGGACTCATTTCCTTGTTGGCCTGAACTCTACACCCTGGATCCCTCCAGCAAGGCTGGACTCTCATCATTCCTGGGTGGCCGGGTCCTGCAGTCATCCCAGAAGAATACGGGAAAGGAAGACCACACTTGGCGGATGCAGACCTTCTTGTTCTGCTTCAGTGATGCCCAACATCAGACCCCAGGGTCCTCCTTCCCATTTCTCACCCTTCTCTCTTCATGTTTCACAAACAGGGAGAACATTTCCCAGAGAGGTGATCGGGATACAGTGAGACCTGGAGGAATTCTGGGCAGGAATTCTGCCCAGGAACATGTTACCATGGACTACTGAGTTTGTCTCACCAGATCTTTGCAAAGATGGAGCAAGTCTAGTTGGAGAAAAACTCTGGATGATTGGATTCTCTGCCCTCATGTTCCTGAGATCTTTAAGGGTGTGGAGATAATGGAACTTCACTTTTCCCATAATAAAACATAGAAGTTTTCTTAGGCTACAGATCTCCTTATCTAAGGAAGGAAGCCAAGTAAGAGAGGGCCAAGGCTAGATTTTATTAAAAATTTAACAGTTAAGCAGCTACATATGGCTTAATATGTGGGCTTTTATTTCAACAATAGCAGCTGCCCTTGGTTTTGATGAGTAAATAGGTCGAAGGATTGACTGAAAAGAGAAAAAATAAAGACCATTTGTAACTTAAAACTGGTAGAGATAGATAAATGTGAGCCTCCCAAACCATTTACATACACACACACAGCCATTTTCTTTGAAAAGTTAGAAGGGAAAAGCAAAGCAAAAGAAGGCAGGTTGGACTAGTTGAGCACTTTCTCAATGACATAATTTGAAAGATGACTTGAAAAGATTTGAATCTCCCTAAACAAAACAGATGGCAGATTCTAAACAAATAATTCTTCCTGGAGATGTTCATACATCAAATAAATGTGGTATAGACTCCTGACAGGGTAATTCCCTAGTATCCAGTGGGGAAGACTCCAGACTTCCAATGCAGAGGGCATGGGTTTGATCTCTGGTCAGGGAACTAAGATCCTACATGCCTTAAGGCATGGCTGATATTGTAAAATAAAATAATAAATGTATATATCTAGGAAAAAAAACACTCCTGAGATGTTATCAGGCTCAAAGTGATGGCTCAAGGCAAGCCAGTCTTTAACACCATCCACGCATCTATAATTCAAATAACAAATCAAGAAGTATTTAACAAGTGCTTACTATGCACGAGATCCTGTCCTTACACACAAGATCCTGAGTGAGGACTGGGGACTATAAGACGGAGCATGGCAAGGCCTCAGTCCTCAGGAGGGCGAGATGAAAGTGGCAGCTTGGAGAATGGGCAGATTAGCAGGGTTCTCCTCCACCGTCCCCGAGGCTGAGGTCTATCTGTGTAGCACAGCTAACTCTGGACCCCCTGACCTTGTCTTAGAGAGGCTATATGCTTAGGCAAAGGTGTTCATCCTCTCAAAGCTTAGCAAGATCTGACAGCATGCAATTTGTACACTTCACCTTCATTTTATTATTTTACCCATATTTTCTTTCTACCCTGATTTATTCACTGAATTTTTATCTTGTGTACGGTCTGTACTATTATAAGCCATCTCAATGCCTCTAAGGAAATAAAGAGATTTAAATTCTTAAGAAAAAAATACAACGGCCCTACTCAATCACACAATATCAACAACGATGGTAATTTTTATTATTACGGGTAATGTCTATGGAGTAGTCCAACATGCCAGGCATCATTCTAAGGACTTTATAAGCAGTTTCTCCTTTTTCTTCATGATAATCACGTGAGTCTGTCATGACTATTATTACTATTTCACAGATGAGGAAAATGAAGCACAGAGAATTGATGTAATGTGCTAGGAGGTGTGAAGCCAGGACTCACACCTGCACACTTTGCTTGCGGAAGGGCTCCTTATGGCTTACTCAGGTTCACGAGCTCTCCGGGTCTGCTGATAGAACACAAGCCCTGTGCTTCCTGTTCTGACTCACCCTAGATTTAACAGTAGGATTCCTAAATGGGCCCTAGCTAGCCTTGGGGCCTTCTTGAATACTGGCCTCATCCTCTCTGTGACCCTTCCCTGACCCTGTGGCTGGGTTAGCAGGAGGTTCCCACATCTGAGCGCTTGTATCTCTGGAGGGTGAGCTCCTTAAGAGCAAGGGCTGTTTTGTCCTCACTTTCAAGGTGTCAGTGCCTGATAGCACATACGAGCCATAACAGCTGTTTAATTAAGGCTGGTGTGGGTTGATGAATGCATGAAGGCTCCATCACTTTGCCACAACCACTGTACAGCTCTCCCAGAGAGAGGCATCCAGATCTCGGCCCCCACCCTCTCGCACTGGTCCATTTACGATGGCAACTGTCGGGAGCTTCACCTACTTTATTTGGATGGTTCTACCTCTCTAGGTGCTGCTTCTAAAATTAAACAACTATTAATCTGTGAGCTGTAAAGCTCACGCACCCAGGTTTTATCAAACACAGAGAAGCATATTTTGCAAGGAGAAAAGGTCTTCTTGATTAGTGATTATAAAATTGACTTGATTTCAATCTAACTTAGTATATTCAAAAGCACCATATTAAAAATTGGAATGGGCACTTTTAATTATCTTATGAGTTCAGGCATTTCAACGTCTTCTCCTGCACTGCCCCATCTCAATTCATTTTAAAGCAACGCCACCAGCACCAAAGACTTCCCTCTCCTGCTCTTAGTCTTTCCTCTCTCTTATCTTCTATGCTCTTATTTCCTGGGCTACTTTACTTAACAATTAATCATGTTTTACTTAGAGATATAGACTATTGTGTTCAATTATTATTAAACTCTCATGTTGTCATGATCTCCGTGTTTCTGGTCTCCTGTGGAAACTTCTTGACGAGAGACCATTGTGACTTGTGCCTTGCTACATAGTTTAGTCACTCAAGTATTGATTCTATGGGGGTTTGGGAAAGTCCATGGAATGTCATAAAAGGTGACTTGTGCCTCAAATACTGGAGAAGGCAATGGCACCCCACTCCGGTACTCTTGCCTGGCAAATCCCATGGACGGAGGAGCCTGGTAGGCTGCAGTCCATGGGGTGGCAAAGAGTCGGACATGACTGAGCAACTTCACTTTCACTTTTCACTTTCATGCATTGGAGAAGGAAATGGCAACCCACTCCAATGTTCTTGCCTGGAGAATCCCAGGGATGGGGGAGCCTGGTGGGCTGCCATCTATGGGATCGCACAGAGTCGGACACTACTGAAGCGACTTAGCAGCAGCAGCAGCAGCCTCAAATAAACTGAATAGAAATGTCCTCCACTCCTGGGTATTTGTAAGTGAAGTGGAAGGAGGTTCTATGGAGCAGATACCAGCAGAACTGCAGAAGTTCTGGTCGAATAAGAATGGCAAGAAAGGCAGAAGGTAAGAGTGGTGGTGGTAGTGGGTATTCAACGTTTACTGAATGGCCGCATAAGATCGGCACTGGGCTACATGTTTTTTATACTTGATTTCACTTTGATTTCTATTAATAATCCCAAAAACTCCCAGATACTCACATAATGCCTCTTTCCTTCTACCTATGATTATAATGAGATTCAGAGAATTGAAGGAACTCAGCCGAGGTCACACTGTGGGGCTGGTATATGATTCCAAGTTTATCTGACTCCACAATTATACTTTTTCCTTTATAAAGCTTTGCAGAGTCACCTCCATCTGAAATGCATGCACCAGCTAGAATCCTCCTTCAGCTGGCAAGGCCAATAGACGGATGAGTTCAGGACCAATGGGGAAGAGATGTGGAAAGGTCTAAGTCCCTAGTCACAATACAATTGTAAAAAACAAAGATGGCAAATGGTCCTCAACATAGCCAGTTTTGAGCACTTACTGTAGGCAAGGCAATATGCCCCAGCGCAGCGTGGAACAGACAGGGGACAAAGTCCGATCACCCAGTTACAGACTTGCATCCAGGCCAGCCGACCCAGCAGGCCTCCCTTTGCCTTCCACTTCCACCCAAAAGTCAGCATCCAATCGGGTCTGGAAAAACCCAGGAAAATTGGTCCCCAGCCTCCTTGCCTCCCTCCTATGGGGCTGCAGACACGCCAGGTGTCTGGAGACAGTGGTGTGTGGCAGACGCAACCAGACTGCAGGCAAGCAGGGGGTTAATAGCTCATAAAATAAAACCCTCTAACACAAAAATGTTATTTTAATTGTATTACATTGAGGAGCCCTGAGGGTCGTGGGGTAGATAATCAAAAAGGACAAGGAGGAAATTAAAAAAGGGAAGAAGGCAATCAAAAAGGCCATTTAGGAGAGCCCCTTAATCCTCCATAGAAAGAACACTAATTATACTCCAGAATCTCCTTATAATTAACCCTGATATAAAGTGTTTTTTGAGCAGTAATAACTTTCACATTCACAACTGTTTGGATCGCAAACTCTTGTGAACGCCTCACAAACAGCAGCCCTTGCGGGTTGGCCACCTTTCCTCCCCTGCAAGCCTCACAATTACATGTCCACAACCAGAAAGAAATATTTCTGCCCTCAGCTAACTCCCCTGCTCAGTTGAACTCAGCCCATTGCTTTTTTGGCAGAAATAGCCCCAAGCGCAATTCTCCGTCCAGTCTCTTCCTTGTAATTGCTTCCCTGTGTTCACTGAGCCTTTACTAGGGCTTGGAATCCTGATGGGTGCAAACCCACTGAATTCCCAGCATACCTTCCTGAGCTCACAGACCCCTGCTTGGATGTACCTCCACTCCTAGGCCACTGGGCACACATTGCTGTAATCGTTCTTAACATTTCCAGACAAAAGCAAGGATTCAGACAGACTCTGCCCAAATCCCATCCAAACTCAAGAGCCTCACATTCCTTGCCTTTGACAGCTGATCCCTTATGAACCAAAGCTCCAAGCTGTCAACTAGTTCAGGAGCAAAACAGAGCAGGGAAGGACTGCAGACAGATCTATGCTTCAGGTGTGCAGGGATCCTTGGGAAGAAAGATGCCAAGGAAAGACAGCTGAAACCAGTGCTGCAAAGGAAAAAGGCCTGGATAGGTTGTTTGGGCCTTTTTTTTTTTTTTTTTCTTAAGGCATGAAAAGGAAAAGAGTCTGTCCCTGTCCTCATATGAACTGGCCAGTGCTCTCATCCCACCCAGTAAGAGAAGGAGAAGGATCTCAGATCCCATGAGATCCCCAGGGAGTAGTTTCAATGGGGCACCTGGCTGCCAAGTGAAACCCTAGCAGAGGTTCACAGGGCTCCTGACATTCACTTCCCTGAGAAGGTATCCATCCCTTCTTTGAATGTGCTCTTGGACCAGCCTTCCCCTCCTCCCTCCAAACACAGTAAATGGGTTTGAAAGGTCTGCTTGCTCACAACAGGCTGCCTCCCCCTTTAACCAAAGATTAGGAAACCAAGGTCTGTGGAACACTGAGTCCAGTGTTTTTCCTCTTTATCAAGAGAATGCATGCCAAAGGAATTTTTCCATTTTTTTTCTTGCATGTTATGGGAACTAAAATCTTACTTCTACTTTCCATCTGGGTGATTATTCTTTATGTAGAATTTAACACGATAAGAAGATGCTTCTTTGTTTTTGTTTTTTAAACCCGAATCCATAACTGAGAGACAAATGTTCTCTTACCATTCAATAGTACTGATTAATGATCTCTAATATGCCCAACTGCCCCAGGATCTAGGCAATATGAAATAGAGATTATATTGTCCCTGCTTGTGCAGGGACTATGCTGCTCCCATGTGATTATATATTTGGTTGAGCAGCAAGTTATAGTTTGTTAATACAAACATAGGATGTTGATTCATTTGCACTTTAAAATATCACTACTAAATAAATCATCTGTTTTGTCCAAAACACCTATAGAGACACACAATTCACTTATAAAGTTGAACAAGCAGATTAAAAATGAATAGATTATGGGTCTCCCACTTCTTAATATTTATAAGTACAATGCACATACAAATATAATACACTAAAGACAGTTAAAAGATCTGTGTTGACACCTTTGCTGTGTTCATTAATTCAACAAGTCCATGCTGAGTACTAGTCATTTCTCAATACCTAAAGGTGAGGCAGGCATAGATCCTGCTCTCAGAAAGCTTAGAGTGTGACTTAGAGAGAACTGTTCACACTTACATATAATCAAATTGCAAATTCACACACATATAATTACAAGAGATGTGAAGATTAAAAAAAAATAAATTTGAGGTTTTTGTTGTTGTCTAGTCTCTAAGTTGTATCTCTTTTGTGACCCCATAGACTGTAGCCCACCAGGTTCTTCTGTCCATGGGATTTCCCAGGCAAGAATACTGGAGTGAGTTGCCATTCCATTCTCCAGGGGATCTTCCTGACCCAGGGATCAAACCCGAGTCTCCTGCATCACAGGCAGATTATTTATCACTGAGCCACCTGGGAAGCCTCGGTGAAGTTGCTAGATAAACATAAAATATTATTTATCTCTTTTGGCAGAGGTCTCCTCTTAAAGTATCCCATCTGGACAGCAAGTGACACTATTGTCTCCACAGACGGGATATTTACAACTTTCTTTGGTGGGGTATTTATTCTATATTTAATTAAGATCAGCCATAGGAGCTGGAAGCCCATAGCAAGAGCTGAAGCTGGTGCTGATCTTTTCCTCTCGGTTTTCAGTGTCCCTCTCTTTGGGACGCAGTCTTCCCCTTTGGCATCCTTTCCAGGTCCCCCCGCTCCACCCCATACTCTGGATGCCTGCACCACTGTTCTCTTTCATCGCAACTTCATCACTAAGGAGACTCATGAACGCCAGTGAAGAGGACAACACATGAACTAGGAAGGCTCAATCTCTCGGCCACTTTCCTTATTCCAGCCTCTAACAATGAATATTTTACAAGGTCTTCTGCAGGTGGTTCCTAAACCAAAAGAAAACCCCATATGAGAAGAGTTGGAGAGAATAGGGTCAGGAGTCTTGGGTTCAAATCTTACATTAATTACTCACTACAGTGACCTAGACAAACCCTTTTACTTCTCTGAGCTTCCCTTTTGTTCATTGTTAAAACTAAACAGCAGCAGATTTCCTGTGTTATATGTATTATGTAATACAAAGCTCTCATGAGTTACATAAACACATGTGAAGACAATCATAGGTGGGAGCTTTAGTCACGTGCAGAGAATCTTTTTGATAGGCGTCGTGTCTGTAGTGCCTTGAGCAGGTTTGCCCTACTGTGCCAGCAAATGGCAATGAATCCATCCCATTGGTTTGCAATAATGTAAGATAGTCATTTGTTTACTTCTTCCTCTAACCATGCATTTAATTCAACCTACACTTTATACAGTCAGCGGTAGGGATAATAACATAATGTTTTCCACCAGATAATTCCCCTCTCTGCTTTAAAGCTAGTTGCTGACAAAAAGTTTAGTGTCAACATTAAGAAAATTCCATCTCTTGGGGTAGTAACACTAAAGCCCTAAATCAAAGTGGCCCTTGTCATGACCTGTCACTCCTTACATTTCTCTCTTGTTGTAGAAGGAAAAAAATAAGTAAAGCCACAAACAAGAGTAAATAGCTAGTGTGCGGGAATCAGTTTTTAAAAAGCAGACCTTGATATCATTTAAAAATAGTCAGCAGTTCCAAACGAGGCCCCCAGCGTCTTATCTTCCTTCAGCTGACCACAGGAGAGGGCCTACAGCAGAAGATGCTAGAAAGCCTTCATCATGATAAAGGAAGATGGCTTTCCTTGCTCATTTCATGTGTGTGTACAGGACCCTGGGAGCTAGCAGCTGGAAAGTTTAGTGTTATCAGGGACAATAGGAAATGCCATTCTCCTCACTCGGAATAACTGTGTTTGGTCCAATGACCTTAACATTTCATGGCCTGATTTCTTTTGCTGTTCTCTTCCAATTAATTTCAATCATTCTTTCCTTAAAATATAGAGGTAATATATGCTGTCAGTAAAAGCTAAAAAATACAGTCTGATATAGAAATAAAAAATCAAAAGACTCCATCCATTTCCTCACACATTCCGTAATACCTCTTCTCTCTTCTAAGGTAAAAGTTTTGTTTTGTTTTATTTATTTGGTTGTGCCGTGTCTTAGTTGGGGCATGTGGAATATAGTTCCCCAACCAGGGATTGAATCCTGACCCCCTGCCTTGGGAGAGTGGAGTCTTAGCCACTGGACCACCAGGGAAGCCCCTAAGCTAATTGTCTGAGTGTTCACTTATACTTTTCTTTGCACGTTGTTTTGTAATTGTTTTACTGAATGATATATCACAGATTGGTTTCCAAGTTAATATATCTATATTTGCATCATTCTTTCTAACTGCTGTATAGTATTACTTGGAATAAATTGAAAGGCATGTTAAAGTCTAAATTGTTATGTCTCAGCAGTCAGCTACTTTATGTAGGAAAGGAATACTTTTTCAACAGGAAAAGGCAGTATTTGCTGTAAAGAACAGTATTTACATTGCTTCTTGACAATAATCTGTCACATATTAAGGTTAAGCAGTAGCAAGTAGTGAAGCAAATAGCAAATCAGTCCATCATTTTTACCTCAAGAGATCTGAGAACTCTGATGGGCCATTTAGGGTGAACAGCTATTAGCAACGGTGAATATGGTCATCTGAACATGTGTCAAGGAAAGGGCCATGCCCCAAATCTCCAAATAATACACCTGAATTTCACCAACAGAAATTCATTCCTTTGGTCTAAACATGGCTAACTCTGAACATTCTCTTTAAACATGCATGTTTTCCGAATGAGAGACCACTTGGTTGGATGCTTTCCTCCCCAGGAAGCATGATTCAATCTGAAAATGCTGAGTGTTTGTGGTGGAAGAGAATTCTAAAACTTGGGAAGGGCAGATACAAGAGAAAGAGGATGTGAATAAAGAAAAAAACAAAAATAACAACAGTAGGATTTCCAAATTAGCTGAAATGTCAGTCCCCTTCCTACAGATGGGTCCCAACTGCTTACAAGCAAAAGTTAATTTCACCAAGCAAATAAAAAGAGTCTCTTATGAAGGTGGTGACTTTCCTTTGTGGACTAGAACAGAAGAGAGATGGAGAAATACAGCGAGTATGCCATCACTAATCTACTGCAGCATTCTTTTCCGCTGAACCGGGACGTGGCCTCAGATTTCTTCTGGACTCAGTGCTCCAGGTAGCTACTACCCAGTGACTCTCATTGGTGCCCCAAATGAAAGCCAGTTTGTCATACAGTCACAGGAGTCGTTGGCTCCATTAAGACCAACCATGGGCTTGAATTTCACAAGTAGACAGTAACTGTGTGTGCGCGCCTGTGTGCTCAATCGTGTCTGACTCTTTATGACCCCATGGACTGCAGCCCACCAGTCTCCTCTGTCTATGGAGCAATGGCATAAGATTAAAGTTGCTCTTGGGATTCTTTATCAGCCAAGCATCTGCAGAGGACACATCCCAGGACAAACAGAGCTCTGAGCTAACAGACTGGGATCCTTCCCCACCAGAATGGAAGCTGTGTGTGGGAAAAGACTGCGTCTCCCTAGAGCCCAAGAGAACATCCAATGTATATAGCAGGTACCGAGGTGAATGATCACCCAAATCAAGCATACAATAGAATAAAACACATCTCCAGCAGACACTTGGTCCAAGAGGTCTTGAGAATTAACAAAAAGTTTGCCTTAAAACATCTCATTTGGACAGTGCAGCCTCTACATATACACCCTGCCTCAACTCCCTGTGAATTAGATATTGTCAAAGGATCTCTTATCTAAAATGATGATACTGTGTAAAAAAAAAAATATGGCAATCATCAAGGAAGGCAGAAATGGAATCTGACAGGAAGAGCATGTGAGTGTCCAGTTGTTGGGTAATGTAAGATGGATTGGGAGGTGAGAATAAGCCAGCACCTTCCAGATTGTGCAGAGGTGGTGAAGCTGGCTGCCTACTCAGTAGTCAGGCTGCAGCTTTCCTCCCTGTGCTGAAGCCTTAACAAGTAACCGACTTCCTGCACACTGAAGAACCTGCCATCACATTTAAGGAAGCCTTCTTGGAGGTTCAGGGCAGAAACTGTCCCAGTCAAAAAAAAAAAATTTAGCAAATAAAAAGACTTCACCTGATTTGACCAGCTTTGTTCATCACAGCAGAGGGAGGTAAGGCAGGGCCAGGTAGCCTGTTTAGGATGGGATAAACAATCTCTTTGTCTCTCTCACACATACACACAGCTACCCACAAATACACCCACACACATACACATGAAAACACACACATGTACTCACATCCACATATGCTCACACACTCACATATCCACACACATACACATGCATTCACACAGATATCCACTCACATCTATTCACACACTGACACATACACACAGACACCCACATACACTCACACACACATGTACACAAGAAAACACACACACATGCACAGCCACGTTTACTCACACACCTGCTCACTCACACATCCACACACTGTCCTTGTACTATTGCCAGCTCACAGAGAAGCAGACTCAGATGTTGCCCCTCCCCATCATATTCTTTTCCTTCTCAACAAAAATGGCTCTCTTTTGATAGAAATCACCTTCTTTTAAAGGGACAGTGTCATCAACACCAAGCCCCAGTGACTGTGCGGAAAATAAGCACACACCTGCTGTGCCATCGGCCCCTTTATTGGCAAGATGGTATTAGCCTGTTCCTCTGGAGGAATTCTGGCTCAGAACTTTTATAAGTAGGAGACTCAATTATGCTTCTTAAGGGCTCCCTAAATTTGGAAATAGAGCTAAATAAGGAAATACATTAGTCAATGTCCTTTTCAACCTCCTCCCCTACTTGTTTCTCAATCATTTTTCTTTTTGCTTTCTTGGGGTGATTTAACTTAGGAAAACTGCCAACTGTAGCACCATAAACAGGGCACTGTATTGAGATGAGAAAGAGGAAAAAATAAATGCCAAACATAGGTCTTCTAAGTATGATCAGCATATGGCTAAGGCTTCACCAAACCAAGTCACATTAATGCTGAATCTACTCAAGGGTAATCAGAATCACAGTGAGTTTCCCAAGAAAGAAAACATTTCAATAGAGGAGATCTTTAAACTTGAACTAAAGTGCAAAGAGTAATGTTGCTAACACTTGGGGATTACAGAGGTATCTCCCAAGAGAGTCTAGGGAGGTAAAAAGAACATGGCCTGAAAGGTTAAACTTGGTGATCCCATGTAGTCATGGCAGAGATAAGCAATTACCTTATACAGGTCTTTCTGGAAACAAAATTTGATACCTGCTTGAATTTAGAAATACATCAAAAGAAGGTATGACCATCAAGATTGGCCATGGAAGCAGCGAGAAAGGAGAGTTATGGAGACAAGCTTGGGCAACGCCCTTCTAGGGACTTTTCAGGCTGAAGACCACAATCAGTTGTTGCAAGTGGCAAGGAAATAAGTTTAGCTGCCTAATTTATGTGTATTCAAATACATGCACACATATGAGTATTGGAGTTAGGAGAGAGAGGGAGAGGTGGAGGGGTGGATGAACGAAGGGAGGGAGGGATGGACAGAAGGAAGAAGGGAAGAAGAGGAAGAGAGAGGGGAATTGAGAGGAGAAAGTAGAAGAGAAGAGAGGAAAGTAGGGGAGGGGAGGAGAAAGGGAGAGTGAGATGGATACAGGAGATGTGACTCTGTTGACTCTTCAACCAGCCCCTGTTTTTGAGCCTTATTAGCATCTCTCTGTGCTTCATGATTATCAGCGCTTAAATAAAGCTATTGTTCATTCAATATGACCCCTAACCAGTGTTTCCAAGTTTGATCCTTAGGCCAGAAGCATCAGCATCCCCTGGGAATTTGTTAGACATGAAAACTTGGGTCCCACCCAGCCCTACTAAATCAGAAAGTCTGTGGGTGCAGCCAGCAGTTTCTGTTTTAACAAGCTCTCTCAGTGATTCTGATGCATGATAAAGTCTGAGGAAGAAGAAGAAGAAGTGAAGTCATTCAGTCGAGCCCGACTCTTTGAAACTCCATGGATAGTAGCCTGCACCAAGCTTCTCCATCCATGGGATTTTCAAGGCAAGAGTACTGGAGTGGGTTGCCATTTCCTTCTCCAAAAGTTTGAGAACAACTGCCCAAAACACAAGTCAGCTACAGCATCTTTGGAGCTCCACTGAAGAAATAGCTGGAGGAATCTCTGATTTACATAAACACAGGAACATTCGGGTTTTATACATCAGTTTGAGAGCTTGAGGGGTTTGGATCTGTCTTCACATCTCTGAATATTGCAAAGACAAGTCTTTGAGCCTAGAGGGCTGAAAGGTGATCATGGCCGAGAGGAGAGAATCACTAAGGTAATGACCTATTGTTAATCTTCTGGACACCTGATCTCTCCATATGCTTGAGAGGAGGGAGGTTCTCCTCCATTTCTAGACACTTAGAGAAAAATAGGTTTCTGTGATTTAAGAGAGACTCACACATTAGTACCACACTTCAGAAAGGTCTGGCGCACGCTCCCAAAAGCCCATTCAGCACTGTGTATAACATCATGGTGACCCTGCGGCCACTTTCAGGTGGGGCTACAAATTTCTGTGATGCTTTTAACAATGGCTACCTAAATTGTTTTCTTGCAATCCAATATATCACTCTGGTGTGTGTTTCTATACTACTTGTATTGTTTCATGATCTTTGCTATGTGCACTCAGAGCTGACTTGTAGATAACTGTGGGCAGCACAGCTGGGTATAAAAGAGTTATTTAATGGTGTTATTTCAGGTGTGCACCTTAGCCATGCAGTTTACAAAAGCAAATCCCTGTGAGGTAGAAAGCATCAGAGAGCAAAAAAAAAAAAAAGAAAAAAAAAAACAGTCACTGATATCTCTGTAGAAGACAGAAAGAAGCTGAGTCACTGAGCCTGCAATTCAAGAGAAGGCAAATATATCACAGAACAAAGACTGAACCTCCACCCTGGGTCACAGGACATCAGCTTCAGAAATGTTCACCAACACAGAAAGATTTGTTGCTTACGATAAAAGACATCTGTGAAATGTCTTTCACTGAACAAAGCATCATCTGACCCCTAACTAAACATAGCTTGCTTTATAAAAGGTTGTTTTTTTTTTTTTTATATAATATTGCCAAACACTATTTCTGTAGCTCTTTGAAGAAGAGTTAGTGTTATTGAATCTGTGGCAGACATCATTCTAATCTGTGTCTGGGAAAGTATATCACTTAACACTTACCTGACTAATTTGTTATTTAGAGATAGAGACTAATGCCATTTAGTCAAAAACAAAGCAAAACAGCTACACTGCTGAGTGCCTACCAACTGTAGCATAGTGCTAAGCACTCTTAGGAAAAATAGAAAAGCAGGTACCATTTTGGCTTCCAGAAGAGATAAGGTACTCAGAAGTTCAGTACTGAAATATTTGTGTTTGGAGAAGGTTCATGTGAACTGGAATGTGGCAGGATAAAGTTCCATGGAAGAGATGAGCTTTGCTTAGTAAGTAAAATTTAACAAGGAGGTTTCGCAGGAAATAAAAGCAAAGGAGAATAAAGACAAGAGTTGGCATTTTTAAAGATTAAAATTCAATTTCTCACTTCCATTTGGGATGAAAAAAATGCAAGCAGCAAAATCACCAATAGGAAGGCTGATTATTCACCATCAGAGAAAGATGTACTGACTTGACTGTCCACACCCAACTGAATGTTCTATTTCGGATTGTAAACACAAAGTAGATGAAATGTATCCATGCCCTTCACACCAGGGCATCATCTATCACATTTCAGCTTTTAACTTCCTAATTATCTTGCTCCCTCATCACCTCTAAGAAGTCACCCAGGGATCAAACGGATGCTATCATTGAGGAATCAAACAGATGCTATCAGGTGCAAGGACTGAGTCTGGGGGAAGAGTTGTGCTGGTTGTGGGGGTTGGAGGGAATGAACAGGGATGTCAGTTCACTGCTGGCTAAGTATAGGGCCCAGATTCAATCTTCTGCCTTTCCCCCTGGTCCCAAAGAGCTTTCATCTTTGCAATGTCAGCTGGTTATAGGGACCTAAGGCGGATGACAGGTGCCAGCAGCATGACAGGAGGTCAGATTTATCAAGGAAAAAAATCTCAAACACAACCCCTTCTGTCTCTCTCTCTCTGAAAGGCATTGAGAAGAGGGGCCCTTTGGCACTTGGTGATATTAGAAAAAAGGACTTCTCCTCCCAGAGGAAGACCTTTGCACATGCCAGCATTCAGCTGAAGACTTTTGGCTTCCATTTCTCAGTCCATGATCTCTAATTTGATATTCTCTGATTTAGACACACTCTGATCTGATATTCTTTTTTTTTTCCCCTTCTGAAAGCTAATTACATTTGCAGTATGATGATTTCCGGAGCATCTTTGAGGAATTGTGAGTCTGCTTTTGTGGCACTGTCTATAGTGTATGATTTGTGGGCCTGACTCACTCTCCCCCACTAGAACATCAGCTCCCCTGGATTAATCACCTTGGCATTCTCCAGCTATCCAGTACAGAAACGTACCCAGCAAAAGTGCTCAGTGAATACACAGCAGGGAGACTTCAGGTTCTTTCCATTTCTGCACTGCAGAAGACAGAGTCTTGTTAAATCTTTATTAATTGATTCTTCCCACTTCCACCCTCTGTACCTTTTCTTAGACCTCCATCCCCCCACCATGCAGCTGTTCGTAAGTGTCTTAGCAACCAAGTATATTTCCACACCTGAACCCCTGCAATGCCTTGATCCTGGACAACCCCATTGTAATCATTTAACAGTTATATATCACTAGAGAGGATGCTAATGGGGTAATGAGGAAGGGAGCAGTTTGCTTAGACTGGGAGCAGGGTACCATCATGTTATTCACGTCTTGTAGCTAAATTACATGACATCCCTTTTGGGAAAGTGATGGTGTCCACTCCAGTTTCCAGGAAAGAAGATTCCATGACCTCAGGCAGCCCTTTTCTATGTTAAAAATGCATTCTGTTCCCTACGAACTGTGGGATGGTGTTCTCTTGCACCTATTAGCCACAAAGACCAAGTAAAGGCTGATGTCTAGACCAGGGCTTCTCAAAGTCTGGCCCCTATACCAGCAGCATCTGTATCACCTGGGAACTAGGAAGAAATGCAAATTCTCAGGCCCTCTCTCAGACCTACTGAATCAGAAACTCTGGGGGTGGGGCCCAGCCACTGGTGCTTTCAACATGCCCTCCAGGTGACTGTGATGCTCAGTACAGTTTGAGAATGACTGGTGTATAGACTGGGAGTAGGGAGGTTCAAGTGTACATATTGCTCATCAATGTAGAATCACCTTTTGTTTGAACTAAGTTTCCTCTGTTTACTGCTGCTTGTCAGGAAGAAATATTCACTTTAATTTCACAGTTTTGTATAAACTGTCAGTTGGAGAGGATGGGATACATTTTCATAGGCCACTAGGCTTGTGGAAGCTCAGGCTATTTGACTCCCAAGAAGTCAAATATGTCATACCACAAACTAATTAATGAATTTGCCAAGAGCTGTTCCCCTTTGTGAGGATTTTAGCCAAGACTTCAGTGACAGCCCTCCACTTTTATGGATTTTAACTGAGTAATTAATAGGATAACAGTTACAAGTGCAAGTTAAGTGCATATTATTTCCACTGGATTGGGTCATAAATAAGTCATATAGCTTTAAAAGTGAATGAAAAGAGACGGTTGAAAAGAAGGGCCTATTGGGAGCTGAAGGAGGGAGGCCAGACTTAATTTTAAGCCGTACCTTCTCATTTTCGTGAGGCAAGCCATCCATAGGGGACCAGCTGAGACCGTGGTGGATTCTGTTTCACTTTGTGCTTCAGCACGAAAGTATCGGCACGAAGACAGTCTACCAAATGGAGACATTCCAGAGCCTCTCTTTCCACAGAAATCAAAAGTGAAAACAGTTCAATACGCTGGAGGTAAGGGGGAGGGACAGGACAGCAAAGCATTGGGAATATTTTGCAACACAGTTACACAGGCTATTGGACGTTTGATCTTTTTTATTTTTCCCTTAGTACCTGGGCCAACTCCTTCCCCAGCCACAAATTCCAGGGCTTCTCTCTAGCAATGGAGAGACCTCTCAATTCAACTCCTTTTCCAAATCAATGCCAGGCCTCAGGGCTGCATCACATCACTGGTGGGCCCCGAGTGCTTTTATTTTCACAAGCCCTTTCCTCAACAACAACAGCAAATTTATAATTATATTTGAGGACTCGATTGGTATAAAGACAAATATAACCCAGGCTGGGTTTCATTATTATATATTTATTATTACAGTCACTCAAAATTTAAACATTTTATTGGATCCTTAAAAGTATTGCATGCCTGTCAGTAGCTTCCTAGCACTGCTGTAACAAAGTTCTGTAAACTAGGTGACTTAAGCATCAGAAATTTACTATCCTGATAGTACCGATGGTCCTGCATGCAAGGCAGCAAAGGACACACAGATGAAAAGAACAGAATTTTGGACACAATAGGAGAAAGTGAGGGTGGGAGGATTTGAGAGAACAGCATTGACACATATACTACCAAATATAAAACAGAGAGCCAGTGGGAGTCTGATGTATGACCACCTTGGGGAGGGGGGAGGGAGGAGGGAGGGGGGTTCAAGAGGGAGGGGACACATGTATACCTGTGGCCAATTCACACTGATGTATGGAAAAAACTATCACAATACTGTAAAGCAATAATCCTCCAATTAAAAAAAACTCTAAGGAAAAAAAGTCTACTGTCTTAGAGATCTGGAAGCTAGAAGTCCAAGCTCAAGTTGTCAGCAGGGCTGTGCTCCCTTTGGAGGCAGTAGGGAAGGAAGTGGTCCAGGCCTCTCTCCGAGGTTATCGTGTTGCCTAGGCTTGTGACAAGAGAATTTCAATCCTCAGTCTGTGTCCTCCCCATGTGCGTATCTGTTTTTAAACTCCCCCTTTTTATAAGGACACTAATTGTGTCAGGTTAAGGGACCGCTGTACTCCAATACGACCTCATCTTAACCAATCACTATGAATGTGACCCTGTTTTCAAATAAGGTCACATTCTCAGGCGCTAGAGATCAAGGATTCTGAGGGGACACAATTCAACCCATTGCAGGGTCTATGCCCTGTGTCTGCTGGAGAAATTGTCCATGCAAAGATTTCTCTGGGATGCTAAAGGGACGATGCAGTTCTGGGGTTTCCAAAGTATCAGAAATAAGAACCAGAGGTGAAACAGGGAGATGTTTTACATTTTGTTTTAACCTCTTTTATTAAGAAATAAATAAATAGGTTTTTTGTATAACTGACATACAACAAACTGCATAGATTTAAAGGGCTTTACACATATATATGTCAAAGCTGATCAAATAGTTTGGTTCTATTTTTAAAAGAAATACTTCAAGCTTAAAAAACACTTCAGGAGGACTGTTCTGGTGGTCCAAGTGGTTAAGAATATGCATGCCAATGCAGGGGACACAGGTTTGATCCCTGGTCTGGGAGGATGCCCCTGTCACGAGGCAGCTAAGCTGGTGTGCCACAACTACTGGGCGCTAGAGCCCAGGCTCCACAACAAGAGAAGCTGATGCCAGGAGAAGCCCACACACCACGACTAGAGAAAGCCCTCACGCCACAGTGACTGACCTGCAAAGCCGAAACTAACTAAATAAAAATGTTTCAAAAATAAAATTTTAAAACAGAATACTTCAAGGGAGATTTTCTGTGGATCAGTCTAGAGGGAAGTTAACTTCTCCCAAGGCCGCATCTCCAGTAAGTCCAGGTGAGCCCTAACCTGCCTCAGTTCCAGGTCAGGAGCCAACCTTCCTTCACTCTGAGGTTTCCATCCTGAACACTTGCTGCTTGCTTCTTGGAGCTGTGCCCTCCAAAGAATTGAGAATCGACACAATTTCTTTCTTTCTTTTTTTAAAATCTGATCTTCACAGAGGCAATGTACTTCTCATGCTTGTTTCTCCATGTTAACCCTTTTCTTTCTCCTGCAAAAAACCTTCAATTTGACCCTGGGTCTTAATGGATGTTCCAGCTGAAGAGAGAGCTGTGTCTTTTGCCCCCAGACACTACCTCTTTTCCCCGCTCCTCTATTAAGAAAGAGAGAAAAAGGCTGAGGGAGACTGGGAAGGATACCCGAGATGATCACTCCCTTTGTTCCTTCCATTTTTAAAGTTACTATCAGCCCATGGCAGCAAAGGCCTCCAAATTCTTTCTCAGTCACTGGTTCAACCGTTTCATTCCCAAAGGATTCTAGAAACCCAAACAAAGTGCTGGCTGTCCTTCTTGAACCATCCCCCTCCCAATCAAAAATCATCTCACACAAAAACAGCCAAATAAAGCAGCACAGCCTGTTGCCCACAAAGTGAGAACTGAACAGTCCATGGGTTTGGCCTGTCCCACTGAAGCTGCAAAAGCTCCAGCTCATTTGTAGACACACAATTGGGTCTGCCAGCACCATTCACAGACTTGGATGTGAACTGGAGCCTAAGCTGTGGTTAAAGGCACCCAGGACAATGCCAGTTGGGCTGTGTCAAAAACCAGGCTGTCCCTGAGAGAAGGGTCTCCTAGAGTAGTAAATAATAGTAACGGCTTTGAGGGCATATGTGCCAAACATGAGCTTTCCATGTTCCCATGGAGGAGCACTGGATACTACCTTAGGAAGGCTTTTTCTCTCCGCACAAATTATAATAAAACAATGGCAACGGTGACTCTTGAGTCATAAATCTCTCAGGTCTCAGTTCATTTTTTAAAAAATGGGATATAGTTATATACATACACAAGACTCAATGACTTGTGAAAGAAGCTAGCTCTCCTTTCTCCTCAAAAGAGATCCTCAAGTTGGTTGACCTACCAGACTCATCCCAGAGCTTGCGCAAAGAAGCTGTGGTCCCTTTTGAGGCTGTTCACGCAGATCGTCTCTATTTCCTGAGTGGTGTTCAGTACCTATAAAATATAAGCCCCAAATGTCCTGCTTGGGCAGCAGAAATGGTGTGTTTTAGAAGGAATGCACAAGAGACTTCCCTGGGAGTTCAGTGGTGAAGACTATACTTCCAGTGCAGAGGGTAGAGGTTTGACCCCTGGTCGGTGAACTAAGGTCTAAGATCCTGCATGCCATGCAGTAGGCCAAAATTTTAAAAAAACAGATGAAATGGATGACCTCAGCTCTGGGTCAGTATAGGATGAACTGCTGGAAATGTCCCAAGGTCCTCTCCAAATGCTTCAGCTAACTAAACCTATACAACACTGACCATGAGCAAATCATGTGCGACAAGAAGAGATGATGGTTCAGTGGACAAACGAACTCAAATCCCACTTCTAGCCAGAAACTTCACTCTACACAGGACAGACTTCCCAGGACAGTGTCCTCAGGAACAGCAGCTTCTGTGTCCTATGACCGTGAGCTGTCCTTTACCTTGGAGAAGCTGCCTGTACATCTGTGTTTCTTCCTCCTAGAAAAGGAATAAGACAGTTTCCTCTGTCTCATAACAATGGCTTTCATGAGGCCACCAGCTTCAGGCTTTCCTTCTACAGGCTATAATAACCAGGATTAGGGCAAAGTGAAATGGGAAAATACCTCGTTGGGGTGAGTTTCCAAGGAATGGAATGAGGCAGAGGATAAGATCAGACTGATGGAAAATTCTCTGCAGAGACCTTGGGGCCAAGCTTCACCGACTTAACGGGTTCCAAGGACTTGGCGGTGGGGCTCCAGCCCTCTCCCTCCATTCTCATCTTTATAGTCTCAGGGTCTGTCTTACCCTTCTCACCTCTTCTTTATTTATGTGGAAGGGCTTGGCAACCTTACTTTCTTTGTCTGCTTTTCCTGACTTCCTAAATGGCTATGGTTGACACTCTCCTCCCAACATGCCTCACGCTAACTGTGCAAATCTCCTTGGGAACCAACATGTCATCCCTTGCCAAGTTTCATCAGAATTTGACCTTTCCTCCCAGCTGAACAAAAGCTTCTCTCACAACATTTATGTAACTCCTGCAATCTGACCTCCTCCAGGAAGCCACTCTAGATTGATTAGGGAGAAATGCAAGTGATTCCCATGGTCCCAACTGGGGAAAAAAAAAAAAAAAAATATATATATATATATATATATATATATTTCTCCAGCCACCACCAAGTTCCCAGATCATCCCTTCTCTGTCACAGCCAGTGAATGCTGTTATTGTTTTTAAAAAGTGAAAGTAAATTTAATGTTTTATCCATCATAAAAATGTCAGATGCTCACACTTAAACAGATACATAGATGCAGAAATTTGTCTGAAGAATGTAAAAAAAAAAAACCCCACACAAACCCACTATACAGAAATAACTTTTTACACGATACATTTCTTTCCATAAATGCATTTACTCTTGATGGATATTGCCTCTAGGACATAGACAAAAATGAAGCTAATTAACATAGCAAAGGGTAAGTAGCTACTCATTAATTGGTCCTATTTACATGCCAACCATGAAAAGATCATTTTTATGCTTAAGCAGAAACTTCAAGCTTGACTAGGATTGTCATTAAGAAAACAGTGAGTGGAAACTTCCCTGGTGGTCCAGTGGCTAAGACTCTGCACTTTCAATGCAGGAGGTCTGGGTTCAATCCCTGGTCAGGGAACTAGATTCCACATGCACAACTATAGATGCCACGTACTGCAAGAAGGTCTTGCATCTTCCACAACTAAGACCTGGCACAGACAAATAAATAAGTAAATGTTAAAAAAAAAAAAGGAAACAGTGAATGGAAGTAAGATACCTACTATGAACTGAAACAGGAATGAAGTTCAGTCCTGCTATTCCTTTGCTAGAGACACTGATGAGTCTATTAACACTGGTTTGAGTAAAGGGTGACTGAGGTTGACAGACGAAATGCAAACAGGCCTGGTGAGCAAATCTTTCAGTCTTTCTTCCCAATATCAGAAAGCATGAGTTTAAGTCCAAATCTAGTGTGAGGATCTGCCAAGCACAACTGATGCATTGCCTTGAATATGTGAGGCCACCATCTCTATGTCATATGCATATGTGATCAGGATAATAAAAGAATCACAGGGTCTGTCTCTCTCCTGCCCTCTAGGGAGAAGACAGCCTTCACCCAATTTGTTCCTGGGCCTTGTTGTTCCAATCAGAGTAATTGATTGGGGATGAAGGAGCCTAAAAGGTGTTGAGACTAACTGGTCATGCTGGAGAAACCAGACTCATGGAATTGGAAATAGTAGATTTGGAAGAAAAGAGACAAGTGAGAGAAGGTTAAGAATCAGAAGACACTGGGCTTGAGAAAAAGCCTGAAGATCTTTTTCTCTTTTGAGGAGGGGAAGTGGCTAGGGCAGCTGTCATAGTGTGATGGATAGTATTTTGGGAAGATAAAGAGATATTTACAACACTTTGGCCAGCTGATGCGAAGGGCCAACTCATTGGAAAAGACCCTCATGCTGGGAAAGACTGAAGACAGAAGGAGAAGGGGGCGACAGAGGATGAGATTGTTGGATGGCATCACCGACTCAATGGACATGAGTTTGAGCAAGCTCCAGGAGATAGTGAAGGACAGGGAAGCCTGGCATGCTGCAGTTCATGGGGTTGCAGAGTTGGGCATGACTTAGGGACTGAACAACAAAAACAAAGAGCTACTTCAGAAAATCTCCTATAAACTATAGATGGAATCTTTCCCTTAAGATTTTCTGAAGAAATGTAAAAAAGATACAAATTGCTTTAAAACTCCTTTTCGGAAGTCAATGCGTGCTTCTTTGGAAGCGATGCTATGCTGACACCAGGGACACTAGGCAGCTTAGTCTTATATGGGTCACATAGAAACACTTGTGTTGTTTGCTTTGAGCTCTCAGTTTGTAGTGGGCAGGGATCCATATCCGTGGAGCTGATCTGAGCTATACATCCCAGGAGGCATCTTGCCACCACTTGAAAAGCTGTGAAGGAGGAAGCTGAATTTGAGTCCTGGTCTACCTTCCTTCTAGCCATGTGGCTCAGGACACACCACTCCCTGAGTTCAGTATCCTCGCAAGTACCCTATGGGCAATGATGGTGACGTCTGCCTGCACCATGGGCTTCTGTGAAGATCAAACGAGAAAAGTATATACAAATGTGTTCTGTGGACTGTAAAGAGCTACCCAAATGATCATGTGGTATGGCCTCCTGGACAACACAGTATTCAGTCACTTACTGTAACTCATAAAAACAATGGTGGCTGGGTCCCTGGTGGTACAGTGGATAAGAATCCACCTATCAATGCAGGGGACAAGGGTTTGATCCCTGGTCCAGGAAGATTCCACATGCTGCGGAGCAACTAAGTCCATCTGCCACAACTACTGAGCCTGCACCTAGAGCTTGTGCTCTGCAACAAGAGAAGCCACAGCCATGAGGAGCTGATGCAGCGCAAAGAACAATAGCCCCTGCCTGCCACATCTAGAGAAAGCCCATGCACAGCAATGAGGACTCAGGGGACCCATAAATGAAAGAAATAGTAAACAAACAAACAAAATTATAGAAAAGAAAAACCATGGCAACTGGAGTGATTCCAGAACTGACTCTGCCCTCGGCTATTAGCGAGTGCTCTCTACCCCTTCCTGGTATCTCCTCTGACTTGGGAGCCAGGGAGGAATAAACTCAGTCCTAGGAAATCTACTGGGAACTTCACAACTTCTTACCTCATCTCACCCAGGGCCTCCACCACTGATTAAATGGAAATGCTGGAGGGCGTCATGGGCCCAGGCCAGCATTCTGTTGAGTCCAGTCTATGCCTGGCCACCGCGCCCTGTGCTGATGGTGACTTCACCGGCTGGCTCCCATCTCAATGGACAGCTCTCTCTGAAAGGCCATTCTGTGACTTGTCCTGGGAGTACTTCATTCATGCTGGCTGAAGTTCTCCCCCTTTCTGCTCAAAGTTAACCCTACTCAGCACAAAGCAGCCACAAGGAATGAATGAGACAGCGATGAGGGAGGACCTTGCACAATCTAAGTATGTTTCCAGGGGGAGTTTTCTCTGCTTTCCAGGATTCCAAGAGAATGTCATCCAACCGCAGAGGCAAGGGCTTGGCGGGCGCTGAGGGCCCGCCCCCCCGTGGAGGTCTCCCCCATATGTTCCCATCCCTCCCGGGAGCTGCACCTCCCTATGGAAGAGGAGCCAGACACATGTCTACCTGCCATCTCAGAATCTGATCCTGGCTTTTTGTTTTTAGTAGCTGAGACCAAAGACCTGGCCCATTCCCTCCTCAGTTTGAGGCAAGAGGCCTTGCAATGGATTTTCCTGAGAGGCAGCCCAGAGGCTGGTGCGACAAGGAGCTGGCCTGCTTTCCTTGGACTCAGCCCTGCCGGTTCTGCCCTCGCCCTGAGCCAGGCCAGCAGGAATCACGGCCCAGAGCGGCACCAAGACCTTGAATTAAGACACAGGCAACTCATTCCACTTTCCTGGCCGCCTCAACACATCTGTCTTGTCGGCCTGCGTCTAAAACCCTTGAACGATTCCAGCTGCTGAGTCGGGCCTGTGGACACGGTGACATTTGGTTTCTGTTAGAACACAACAGATCAGTGTCTTCACCTGCTTCATTTTTTCCTTCCTGCACAAGGAGGGGGACACAGGCAGCCAAAACCTGATGCTGCTGATCTGGAGATTTCCCATTTTGTTTCGGTGACTTCATGCCTTGGCCCAGCCTCTGCTGGACCTTCCAAAACCACTTGATTTCCTGTGTATTTCCAGCACTTGGCCAAAAAGAATGTACAGTATGAAAAAAATGTCTGTTGCCCTCAATTGCAGAGACCCTCTGGAAAAAAAAATATCTGGAGGGTTTTTAAATAAAAGAAAATAATTACAACCTGCTGAGTGCCTTACAGAATCTATGAAACTTGACCTTTTCCAAAATATCATAGTATTTCCTGTGGCTTCTGTAGGCTAAGCCTTCATGGATTTATAAGTATGTGTCCAACACAGTCTCTGGGCTCCATTTTTCGAAATTGAAAAGTCAGATGTGAAAAGCACAAACACATCCTTTTGGAGGACAACATCACCAAAGGTGTTAAGCTAAAACCCAGCTGGAAAAATAGAGGCTGCCAGCTCTCAGGGTGGTGGGCCTCATGCATTCATTTTATAATTTTTTTAATGAATGGAGGCTTGATTTTCCGGCTTGCCGCTCAGTTATAACTTTGCAGATGCTGAACATGGTAGGTATGTCTCACAGATGTGTATGTCACAGCTTACAACTATAAGGTGGGTTGAGAGTGGTTTATGAGCCTTGAGCTTCATAAATTCTAGTCTTTAGAACTCTCTGTATAAACATGGTGGAAAGTTGGAAAGGGAGTAAGAGAAAACATTCTGCCCTTAAACTACCTGTGATCAATGATCCAGACTCCTGCAAGTCTTTCCCAAGAGTAAACTGAAACCTTTTGAACGAGAAACTCAAGGAGACAGAAGCTTCCACTGAATTTCCGGAAGAGGTAAAGATTCCAGGCTTCGGTTCATTGTGTGTGACTATTGCCCACTAAGTTTACGTGTGGACAGACAAGATGAAACACACGCTGGTACAATTAATGGACACTTAAATCTGCACACACCATCTCAAATCCATAGTCATAAAAATCTCTCTCCCTTGGTGGTTTTGTGAAAATAATTCAGATTATTATTTTAACTTCACATTGTTGGCTGCCCACTTTAGTGAAACCTGTGGAATTAGGGTCTTTGTTTCCAGTGAGGAGGAGTTGAATTCCCTATCAAATGACTCTTAATAAACTAGTGAGCACAAATTCACTCATCAACTCTAGTTAGTGTCAGCCTCAGGCTGAACTGTGAACTGGTGACTATTTGTTTTCACAGCCCCCCGTCACCCCCTTGTGCTCCCCTTGTTTCCCTACTAGGGACCCTGTCTAAAAGCTTGGCAGCATCCCAGACTGGGAGAAGGCCCTCGCTCAGCTTAAAACTTACTTAGGAGTTTTCTTCTCTAAGAAACCAACAAAGAAATTTCCATTGAGGTGAGAACAGCTGAGTAGGGCCCACTTTCCAGAGGGCAACCATGTTTTAACCACCATGGGAGAGTCCAAAAAAGTCAGATTCCTGGGGACCAATGTAAGCTGTTGAGAGAGATATTGTAAATTAGGAGATGGGAATATTCAAAACTCCTCATCCACCAGCTTCAGGGAAGTGGTAGAACATTCTCAAGAGATAGAAGTGTAAGGAGAAATCTGCTTTCCCTGTGGTATGGAGTTTGAATGAGGAAAGTGGAGGAAACTTAAAGGAACAGGCTGGAAATAACCCACACCTTTTTATTCAACCTTGGCCTGTTAAATAGAGAAATAGTAATACTAACAACTATTTTACAGAGAGAGAAAAAGGCTAACACACACCAATCACCCTCCAGAGACATTTTATAAATTTCCTACAGTTCAGGCTGCCTCTTTCAACTGAGGACTTCAGAGTAGATGAGACTTGTTACCATATACCCCAGCAATCCCTCTCCTGGACATATATCTGAGAAAACTCTAATTTAAAAAGGTACATGCACCCTAATATTCATAGCAGCCCTTTTCACAATAGCCAAGACATGGAAGCACCTAGATCTCCATCAACAGATGAATGGATAAAAAGATGTGCTATATATACACAATGGAATACTACTCAGTCATAAAAAAGAATGAAGTAATGCCATTTGCAGAAGAATTGATGCTTTTGAACTGTGGTGTTGGAGAAGACTCTTGAGAGTCCTTTGGACTGCAAGTATATCCAACCAGTCCATTCAAAAGGAAATCAGTCCTGAATATTCATTGGAAGGACTGATGCTGAAGCTGAAACTCCAATACTTTGGCCACCTGATGCGAAGAACTGACTCATTTGAAAAGATCCTGATGCTGGGAAAGATTGAAGGCGGGAGGATGACAGAGGATGAGATGGTTGGATGGCATCACTGACTCAATGGACATGAATTTGAGTAAGCTCTGGGAGTTGGTGATGGACAGGGAGGCCTGACGTGCTGCAGTCCATGGGGTTGCAAAGAGTCAGACATGACTGAGAGCCTGAACTGAACTGAATGCCATTTGTAGCAACATGAATGTATCTGGAGATGATCATACTAAGGTAAGTCAGACAGAGAAAGAGAAATACCATATGATATCACATATATGTGGAATCTAAAAATGCTACAAATGAACTTATTCACAAGACAGAAATAGACTCACAGACAAGAAAACAAATTTACGGTTATCAAAGGGGATAGAAGGGTGCAGGGGAGGTAAATTATGAGTTTGGGATTAACAAACTTCTGCTACAGTAATATTAACTACTATATATAGATAGATATATAGTAGTTAAACAATAGATAGATAGTTAAATAATAGATAATAGATAATAAATAATAGATAAACAACAAGGACCTACTGCATAGCACAGGGAACTATATTCAATATCTTGTAATAACCTATAATGGAAAAGAATCTGAAAAAAAATGTGTATAACTGAATCACTTTGCTCTATACTTGAGACTAACACAACATCATAAATCAACTATATCTCAATTGAAAAATGGTTGATGAGGTATCACCTCACGTGGGTCAGAATGGCCATCATCAAAAAATCTACAGACGCTAAATGCTGGAGAGGATGAGGAGAAAAGGGAACCCTCTTGCACAGTTGCTGGGAATGTACATTGATACAGCCACTATGAACAACAGTATGGCGATTCCTTGAAAAATGAGTAATAGAACTATCATACAATCCAACAATCCTATTACTGGGCATATACCCTGAGAAAACCATAACTGAAAGAGACACATGTATCTCCAAATGTTCATTACAGCACATTAGAGCACAATAGCTAGGACACGGAAACAACCCATTAACAAATGAATGGATACAGAAACTTACATATATACAATGGAATATTACTCAGCTATAAAAAAGAACACATTTGAGTCAGTCCTAATGAGGTGGGTGACCCTAGAGCCTATTATACAGAGTGAAGTAAGTCAGAAAGAGAAAGATAAATACTGTATATTTACACATGCATATGGAATCGAGAGAGATGGTACTGATGAACCTATTTGCAGGGCAGCAATGGAGACAGAGACATAGAGAACAGACTTGTGGACACAGTGGGGGAAGGAGAGTGTGGAACAAGTTGAGAGAATAGCATGGAAACATATCCACTACCATATGTGAAATGGGTGGGGATATACTGTGTGACACAGGGAGCTCAACCCAGTGCTCTGTGACAACCTAGAGGGGCCGGATGGGGAGGGAGGTGGGAAGAGAGTTTGGGAGGGAGGGGACACAAATATACCTATGCCTGTTTCATGTTGACGTATGGCAGAAACATATGATATTGTAAAGTAATTATCCTACAATACAACCAAATTAATGGTTAAAAAAAAAAATGTGAGGCTTTACCATAGGGCCCATGAGAAGGAGTGCTGTGCAGAGAAGCATTCTCAGGTGTACAACGTGTGATGGCTGGAGGGCACAGGCAAGGCTCAGAACAGGCTATGGAAGCAGACCACAGGAAGTTCTTGGACGAGTTGTCCCGGGTTCCCAGGTAAGACATAAATCAAGCATTGGTAAGTAGACAGAATCTTCCCTGTTTCTGTGCCTTTTCTTTAGGGGTCTAATTCTTAGTAAAGCAACTCAGGAAGAAAAAACTAATGCTTCTTTGTTTCTAGGACTTGGCCCTTTGTTTTATAATTAATATAGATTCCCACCCAATGCATAAATGTTTAAAGCATCATTTATATTGCATCACTCACTTGTTAAAGTTTAAAATGTTGCAAATAGCCAAGAGTCTGTGCTTCAGTTACAAGCAAGCTTGCTCGCCCCATGATCTTAATCGCAAACAAGGGACATAAAATTGACCACTAGGTGAATTCTGCATTTGCTGTACATTCTTCGCCATTATAAAAAAGATGATTCAGTTTTGAGTCAAAGCCTAGATTAAATTATTTTAAGTTATATACATATCTGGATTGAAATGTGTGTGTGTATATGTGGTGTGATTGCACATGGACATGTTTACATGATACATTATATACAGAAATGGGTGAAAAAAATAGTCCCAATTCAAAATAGATCTAAGGAGATATAAACCAAGACCTTCAGACATTACGGATTTTTTTTAATTAAAATATAGTTCATTTATAATATTGTGCTGGTTTCAGGTGTACAGCATAGTCATTTAATTATTTTTCTGATAATATTTCATTATAGGTTTATATAAGATATTGGATATAAATACCTGTGATATACAGTAAATCCTTGTTGCTTATCTATTTTATGTATAGCAGTTTGCATCTGTTAATCCCATACTCCTCTAATTTGTTCCTTACCCCTCCCTCTTACCTTTGGTAACCATAGATTTGCTTTTTATAGACATAGGGGTTATTCTATTAACAAAGGAATGGGGTCCAAATATTGAAAAAGCAATCTGCTTTCAAAAAGTCATATGCAAATAGAATAAGAATATTCCTCTTCTCATGTCATTCTTAGATATGCTAAGGTTTCACATCTTTTGGTTGGATGGATTGTGCAGTAGCTGAAATCAAGGCAGGCTCTTTGCCAATCTTCATTCCCATCACTGGGCTCCTGACCTGTCCCGTGTGACCAAGTATCTCCTGATTCAGTAATCAAGTCTTTGCCATAGTCTATCAAGACCATCCTCATGGAAAAGAAATGCAAAAAAGCAAAATGACTGTCTGGGAAGGCCTTACAAATAGCTGTGAAAAGAAGGGAAGCGAAAAGCAAAGGAGAAAAGGAAAGATATAAGCATCTGAATGCAGAGTTCCAAAGAATAGCAACGAGAGATAAAGCCTTCCTCAGAGATCAATGCAAAGAAACAGAGGAAAATAACAGAATGGGAAAGACTAGAGATCTCTTCAAGAAAATTAGAGATACCAAGGAAATATTTCATGCAAAGATGGGCTCGATAAAGGACAGAAATGGTATGGACCTAACAGAAGCAGAAGATATTAAGAAGAGGTGGCAAGAATACACAGAAGAACTGTACACGAAAGATCTTCATGACCCAGATAATGATGATTGTGTGATCACTCACCTAGAGCCAGACTTCCTGGAATGTGAAGTCAAGTGGGTCTTAGAAAGCAACACTATGAACAAAGCTAGTGGAGGTGTGGAATTCCAGTTGAGTTATTTCAAATGCTGTAAAAGTGCTGTACTTAATATGCCAGCAAATTTGGAAAACTCAGCAGTGGCCACAGGACTGGCAAAGGTCAGTTTTCATTTCAATCTCAAAGAAAGGCAATGACAAAGAATGCTCAAACTACCGCACAATTGCACTCATCTCACATGCTCGTAAAATAATGCTCAAAATTCTCCAAGCCAGGCTTCAGCAGTACGTGAATCATGAACTTCCAGATGTTCAAGCTGGTTTCAGAAAAGGCAGAGGAACCAGATTTCAAATTGCCAACATCTTCTGGATCATGGAAAAAGCAAGAGAGTTCCAGAAAAACATCTATTTCTGCTTTATTGACTATGCCAAAGCCTTTGTGTGGATCACAATAAACTGTGGAAAATTCTGAAAGAGATGGGAATACCAGACCACCTGACCTGCCTCTTGAGAAACCTGTATGCAGGTCAGGAAGCAATAGTTAGGACTGGACATGGAACAACAGACTGGTTCCAAAAAGGAAAAGGAGTATATCAAGGCTATATATTGTCACCTTGCTTATTTAACTTATATGCAGAGTACATCATGAGAAATGCTGGGCTGGAAGAAGCACAAGCTGGAATCAAGATTGCCGGGAGAAATATCAATAACCTCAGATATGCAGATGACACCACCCTTATGGCAGAAAGTAAAGAGGAACTAAAAAGCCTCTTGATGAAAGTGAAACAGGAGAGTGAAAAAGTTGGCTTAAAGCTCAACATTCAGAAAACTAAGATCATGGCATCTGGTCCCATCACTTCATGGGAAATAGATGAGGAAACAGTGGAAACAGTGGCTGACTTTATCTTTTTGGGGCTCCAAAATCACTGCAGATGGTGATTGCAGCCATGAAATTAAAAGATGCTTACTCCTTGGAAGGAAAGTTATGACCAACCTAGATGGCATATTCAAAAGCAGAGACACTACTTTGCCAACAAAGGTCCGTCTAGTTAAGGCTATGGTTTTTCCAGTGGTCCTGTATGGATGTGAGAGTTGGACTGCGAAGAAAGCTGAGCGCTAAAGAACTGATGCTTTTGAACTGTCCCTTGCACTGCAAGGAGATCCAACCATTCCATTCTAAAGGAGATCAGTCCTGGGTGTTCATTGGAAAGACTGATGCTAAAGCTGAAACTCCAGTATTTGGTCACCTCATGCGAAGAGTTGACTCATTGGAAAAGACTCTGATGCTGGGAGGGATTGGGGGCAGGTGAGAAGGGGACGACAGAGGATGAGATGGCTGGATGGCATCATCGACTTGATGGATGTGAGTCTGAGTGAACTCGGAGTTGGTGATGGACAGGGAGGCCTGGCGTGCTGCAGTTCATGGGGTTGCAAAGAGTTGGACATGACTGAGCGACTGAACTGAACGGAGCTTTGGATCCTGATTTTCTTTCCAGGCCTCCCAGTATCACAGCCTAGTTCTTTTCCTTGCCTCATAATCTTCTTGAATCCCAATCTTACCATCAACATTTTAGATTTTCTGACTGTCAGAGGGTTTAAACACAGGAAACCTGGCATTGATTTTGGGAAATTGGGTCTATTTTCATAACAGTTCTTCATTATGGGGAAAGATAAGTCTGCACAAGAAAAGTGTGAATTCTGAAATCTTTTAAAGAGAAGTTCTGGTGTTTTCCAGCAAGAAAACAGAGGAGCTCTGTTAACTGCTAAAAAGAATTTCCTGGGATACTTTAGTTAAGGTATAACTGATTTGTCAATATTCTAAATAACAGCTGATCTTATACTTCAGTAAATCTAGGAATCATCACTCAAGGAGTCTGTAAAAATGCGCATTCCTAGATCTCCCGTCCCTTTCCCTCAGGATCCTTATTCAAAAGTTTTGGGTGTAATTCAGGACTTTTGGACTTTCCCTCCCCATGATTCTTTCTTGGATGGAATTTTGAGAAACATTGCTTTATGTATTCAGTGAACAACATCTATGTATTAATCACAAGTTTTATTTTCGTACACACTGTTATTGTTAGGAAAATATTTGCTGTCTTTAAAAAGTTTAGTGGGCTTCCCTGGCGGCTCAGCGGTCAAGAATTTGCCTGCCAATGTGGGAGATGCAGGTTCAATTCCTGAGTCAGGAAGGTTTCCTGGAGAAGGAAATGGCAACCTACTCCAGTATTCTTGCCTTGGGAAATCCCATGGACAGAGAAGCCTGGTGGGATCACAAGAATTGGACACAACTTAGCGACTACAACAATAACAATGAAAAGTTTAGTATGTTCCTCATGATTTCATTTGCACCATTAATTTTTTGAGTAAATTATTTCTATAAAACATAGACATAAAAATTAATGTAGCTTGATCCAGACTGAATACTGCAAATTGTTCTAAGAATGGATGAAATGGAAATTAATAAGATTTCTGTAAATGATTGTTATTTTGCTAACTAATATTCTATGGTGGTGAGTTTTATATATATATCATATATTCAAACAGTGAATATATATTCAAATATTTGAATATATATATGTATTCAAATTCTGAACTGTTGGAGATTAATTTCAAGACTATTTTTATGCTATCTAAGAGAGGGAAAATACAGTTTATGGTCACCTAATTAATAACCCTTTTGGGCCAAATGGGTATGAACTAGACCTGTCCAGGTAAATGTTTCAGGGTATTTGTTGGAAAATTTACACAGTGTCTCCTTTACCAGGAGTATGACAGAGCAAAAACCTGCCCCACAATTTTAGGCATGTAAAGATGGAAATCTAAATAACACCAATAACAATAATAGCTAATATTAATCAAACCCTTTCTACGTGTTGAATGCTTTACATTCATTGGTCCATACGGTCTTCCCAGCTACCCTACTTGAGCATCCCATTTCCCAGGTTGGCATCCTTCTGTTATAGTAGGATAAAGGAATGGCTCTATTCTGATGTGAGGGCTTTGCGGGCTGAGGGCATCTCAAAGCACTAGTGATCCAAGCAGAGAAGAAAGTCAGTGGGAGAACTGAACATGGAACAAGGCAGAGGAATGCAGAGACCAGGAGGGCCGGGAGACGTGCCGGCAGAGGCTCTGAGGGGAACGTCTTCTAAGCTCTTCCGGCTGGGTGTGCTTTTCCTGCCCATGGCGGGCATCCCTCTCCACACCCTGTCCACGTGTTCAACTGTTCACCCCCTTCAGCCTGGCTGTCCTGTCTCCACGACTTATGGCAAATAACATCAGCAGCGATTTGCAGTTGCGTGAAGATAAATGGTGGGAATAAGAAGTGGGGAGAGTAGGAAATGGATCATCATTATGATTATTATTTTTATTTAATTAGGTTTTGCTATTCTAACAATAAATAACAATAATGAGAATGATAATAATGCTGATAAACCAACACTTAGGAAGCCAGGCACTCTGCCAAGCATTTAAAATATGCAATCTTATTTAACCCTCTGCTATTCTGCTCAGTGTTATCAGTAATCTGCTTCCCAGATGGGGACACTGGGGCATGAAGAAGTCAGTACCTTGGCCGCAATCACTGGCTGGGAGAGGGTTTTTTGGGACTCAACTCTCAAAGTCTGACTGTGGATTCTGACTGCAGAGCTGGCATCCATGATCACTAGGTGCTGAGTTTTCATAGATGTCACTTCCTTGCATCCTCACAGTGACAGGCAGAGCTGGGTGTTGCTATCCCCTGTTACAGATGAGGAAACTGAGGCTCAGAAGCAATAATCTACCCCAGGAGAAGGGCAGAGCTGAAGTTCAAAATAGGATCCCAAGCCACTCATCTGGTGTCACCTAGACCATCCTGAGAAACACATTCTTAAATAAGAATGGGACTCTCTCTCTTGAGTCTAGGACTCTATGTCCAGGTAGGAGATGGTGAGAGTCTAGGAAGAAGAAAGGATGGGCAGAGAGTGTTAAAAGATAGGCAAGCTGAAATACGCAGTACATCTCCTGTGGCTCCTCAGCAGAGTGGGTGGGTACCACCAAGGAGTTGGAGAAGGGTCACTGGAATTAAGTAGAGGTTCTCTGACTTGCTAAAAAAAAAACTGGGGAGACAGACAATGGCTCAGGTTGGGAGAAAATAAGAGAGTGAGGTAGACATAAAGGAAGAACCTCAGGCAAAGAGAGAAACCTCTCAGAACAGCATAAACATAACCCAAATTTCAGGCATCAACAAAACCCCACTGACGGTCAGGGACCTCCATTCCTCTGCCTCTCCGTTCCCCACGGCACAGCTGGAAGCTCTGATTTCGTATCTCCTTTTACTTCTGGAAGATGCACATTGACAAATACAGTATGTAAAATGCAAGGACATGTGAAAAGAAAGTGTGGCAAGGGTTGTTTTCCATCTCCCAATAATAGCGTTTCAATTTGGTACCTAAATAAACAATCTATTTTAGTGGCTCCCCTTTGATACCTCGAATGTTCCCTTCTGTTATTTCTGGCAGTTCCCAATCCTGTGATGTGATTAGAGAGGATGATTACACTTACATAACAGCATCAAATTAATTTGCCGCCGAGAACAACAGGGGCAGGAAATCATTGGAGTTCTCAAATCGCTCTCCCCACCCCCACCCGCCTCCAGTTTATTTAAGTGACATCAAGGGATTAGAGCGAAGTCGGTCAGTAGAGCACTGTTGGGAAAACAACCAAAACATCGATGCTGACCTTGTAAACGAAAGAGGAACAGAGCAAATAATGAAAAGTGCTGGTCCCAGGCCTGGCACCAGGGCCATCGGATGAATCAGCCTTCCAAACACACATTTCCGTCTGTGGGTGAAAGAAACAAACTGTACCTTTCGGTGAAGATCATTTTCTCGGGCTACGTCCTGCCAACCAAGGACTGTCAAAACCGAAGATATCTGATACTGTGTTTATATTTTTTCTTTTCTTTTGGCCCCTTTTCAAGAAAAAAAAATGAGGATGACTTGAATTTTTTACCCCGTGAGCTCTGATTGAAACAAAACACAACAAAAAGAGAGGGGGGAGGGGGAAGCAGAGGCAAACAGTATTGTCTCCGCTTTTCTAAAAGAGAGGCAGTAACAGCTCAGAGCACTGTAGTCCACGATCTCCAACAAGGCCAGAGGTTTACAGCAGAGGGTAAACAGATGCCCGGCTTGTAGATTTCAGTTTTCACACTAACCCTTTGGCAGTTGTTTAAAGTCTCTGAGCCTCATCTTGTCTTACCTAGGAAAGCATCTCTATTACAGAGTTGGTGTTCACCCATCCGTTCAGGCCGCTCCTCTGTCCATTCAACAAATACTGATTGAACACCAATTTCGACTCAAGAACTGTAGTGACCAGTGGGAATACCATTTGACATTGTCTCAGCCCTAGGAGCTCATGTACTGACAAAGTGCGGCAATAAAGAGTTGCTGTGCACTGTGTGGGCAGCCCCCCATCTCATTACCCTTCACCCACGATTGTTTTTAGATCTCATGACCACCCTACCAGGGGAGGGGTCACCATCCTTATTTAATGAAGGAGGAAAGGGAGCCTGGATACTTTAAGTAACCCTATGCCAAGTCATACTGGCAAGTGACTAGATTGGAATTCAAACCTGGATTTTCTGAATTTAAAGCTCTTCTAGGTTCCTTTATACTCTTTTGGAATCTGATAAACTCTAAAGCATTCTGCACATACAAAGAATTATTTTAACTGTGTTTATGCAAGATGTTCATGTCCTAGGCAGACACCACAAATGTAAAAATTTTGGTTGCTTTATTCCAGCAAATCTAGCTCTTCCTTGTTTTAAGGCAAATCATTTCTATGGTCTCATTTAATCCGTGTCACAGTGTTATTATTCCCATTACATGGATGAGGAGACCAAGGTTACACAATCTGCCAAAATTGGACCTAAAGCTGTCCTAGAACAGGAACACTGGTCAAGGGCTACTCCCTTGCCATCCCCTACCTACCATCACCAACCTCCTTTCATTGAGAATGTACAGGTGGAGGTTGACGTTTCCAGTTTGGGCTTCAGTAGATTTCTGAATGCTGTCTGTGTCAGTCTTTTGGGTTTCCATGGCATCCCTGTTTAGGTAGAAATCCACATATGAACTACAACATGGTGTATATTTTTATACTTGTCCACTTTGAATATCATTTGCTGCTTTTTCCACCTTGTAAAAATTTGCAACATTTCCTTCATCCATTATTAACATCATCACCATTCATTAACATGGAGATTTCATCATGTGTTCTTTCACTTAGCTCTTTTTTAAGACTACTCTTAACATCAGTATACGGGAGTTCGAAAGTTGGTGCTATTCCAATTAGATCATTCTAACCTTGTGGTTCCTGTATATAAGCAATCATACACTACCAACAAAGAGACTTGTGCTAATTTCAACTTTAGCACAGAATCCATTGTATAACTTGATCCTCCTTGTTCATACCTCTCTTCTAACGAATTCATAATATGGTTGTCGGAAAGATTTTTGTACCGTTTTACCCTCTGTGGCTGAGTTCATTGCTAGTCCTTTTGCCGAAGTGCTTGCCACTGCACTTCTACAACCCTTCCCCATTCTCCAAGATCAGTTCACTCCCATGTCTTTGAAGACACACTTCTACAATTACCCTGCCAGCACCAGCATCCCCCTACTCTGATTGTCAGTTTACTGGGCAGGTTCCTTAGCGGAGACCGAGTCCGAATCTCTTCTTATATAGATGAGGAGACTGGAGTCAGAGACATCAAATGATTTTCTGCTTGGCTTGTGGCAGGTGGGATCTTCTAGTTGCGGTAGGTGAACTCTTAGTTGTAGCATGTGGGATCCAGTTCCCTGATCAGGATTAAACCCAGCCCCCTTGCATTGAGAATGCGGAGTCTTAGCCACTGGACCAGCAGGGAAGTCCACCAACTTCCTGATTCTTGAGGAATCAGTTTCACTGTTTTCATCAGAACCCTCTGCTTCACGCCTGATGTTTGTGGAACTGTATGGTGTGTCCACAGTCTAGAATGGAGATCTGTCTCATTACCTCCATAAACCCAATGAGCTTCTGGAAGGCAAAGGCTGAGTATGTCTTATCACCGAATTCTACAGCATCTTTCATTAAGTCCAAATACACAGTAGTCATACGAGACGTGGTCTGGGATAAATTACTATCTATGGATGGTGCATTTGTTATGGAAACTGTCTGCTACCCCGTCCCCTGCTGGCTCTATCTCTCGTTTCTCCCTGTTTCTCAAGCTCCCTCACCCATAGCATTCCCCACCTCCGCAACCGCACATTCATTCATCTGCCCATTCACTTTGTAGGGGATCTTTGTTAAGTGCCTATTCTGCGCCAGGCACCATCCCAGGTGGGACACGCAGCAGCAAACAAAGCAAATTCTCCACCCTCTCGGAGCTCATCAGCCCTCCATGTCCCCACCTTCTCCTCCTATGTGATGGTCTCCAATGCGAGGGAACCCAGAGCTGAAGAGTTGCTCCAGAAGTGTTCATGTCATTATGGGTAATGATGGCAGGTATTGCAATTTTTATTTAAATATCTGAAAAAATGCTCAAACGTGTCTGACTCTTTGTGACCCCATGGACTGTAACCCACCAGGCTCCTCTGTCCATGTAATTTCTCTGCCAAGAATACTGGAGTGGGCTGCCATTTCCTTCTCCAGGATCTTCCTGACCCAGGGATCAAACCCATGTCTCCTGCATTGCAGGTGGATTCTTTACCCATGAGCCATCAGGGAAGGCCCCCATCCCAAGTCCCCACTACAGAGTGCTAAGCTGAAAACTACTAGCCACTGTGGCAATTTTAAATTGTATTTATTAAAAATTTTTTGTTGTTGTTGTTGTTAGTTATTTACTTGATTAATTTGTCTAACTTTTACCCACAACTGCTTAGGTAAAGGTAAATAGAAGAATTCTGAAGCAAAAGTTTGAAAAGCTTAAAAAGAGCATACGTAGGGTAGAAATTCTGTAAATATACTTTAGGCTGTTCTTCACCAGATTTCAGAATTATATTTGATTGATCTCTCATATAACCCACTGAAATCTATCATTTTTAAAACATATTTTAATAAAAGAAAATTTGGTATTATATCCAGTTCAGTTTCAATTATCTGTATATGAGCGCTTATCAATAGTGACCAAAAATCTTTATTTCACTATTTAGAAATAAAAGAGACAAAGAATAAAAACAAACCAGATTTTCTTTTACCCAAAATGCAAAGTTTCCAAACATTACTTAGAAAAGTAGATCTATTTTTGTCAATATTTGATGTGATGATACGCACTTAAATTTCAAGCCACAATTTAAGATTCATTTGGTTTTCCAAGTAAGAATACTATTAGATGTCATTTTAATGTATGTTTTATAAATTGTCATTTCTTAATTAAAGTAAATTAAACCATGTGCATCACTTGTTAGATGGAATTCATTCCGAATTCATTTTTATAACCATGAATATTAGCAAATATTGTGTTCAATTAATTTTGTAATAAAATCTTTAATACATACAGATCTAAAGTGACATATTTTAAAACATTAAATTATTTAATTTTGCATTGCATGTGAAATGACCAGATGATTAAAATTTTCCAAACTAGTATATATTCTTAATGAATTCACAAGTTTAAAAGTGGCTAGAGAATGCTGTTCTAAGCTTTTTATACCCATTTCTGCTTTTATCATCCATGCTCCTTCTCAAGATGAATGTCCTCCCCAGCACCATCTATCATCCTTTCTCTGTCCTGTACAGTCAACTTTTCCCTTTTACTTTCTTTTTTTCCTCAATCTACAGACATTATCAAGTTTCCCTGTTCTAAACAGCCAGCCAACCAACTGTAAGCAACATCAGGAAATCTCCTCCTTAGTCCTGTCTTCCCCTTGAGTTGCTAACTTACAAGACACACTTCAGGGAAGAATACTTTTCTGCTCTCCCCTCTGCCTCAGGGCCTTTGCACTAGCTGTTTCCATCACTTGGAATGCTCTTCACCTAGTCTTTCATGTAGCTGTGTGAGTCCTGTAGCTCAGCTCTCAGCTCTTCCACAAGCTGACCAACCTTGATAAAGTGTGCATTTAATCCCTCTCCACCACGTCACCCTCTTCTGATTCTCAGTATTTACACTGTCTGATGTTTATTTGTTTTGGAACAAAGCATTGCCTGCTCCTAGATATGAGTCCAGCATGAAAATGGTGTTTGGTACATAGAAAGTTCAGTAGCTATTTGTTGAATAAAGGAACAGATGGGCAAATGAAGATCTGTTTCAGTCTCCTTGCTTGCTTATTCCTTCACTCACCCCTTTCCATCCTCTTCTCATTTTTCACACTTCCCTTGGGTTACCACAGCCACCTTCATAATTCCAACACCTGTCTATACGGAGATGGAAAATACAGAGCACAGTATCTGCCCAGGGAAGACATTACCGGTGGATTTCAGTTCACTTTTTAAAACATGTCTAGTCCTAGGGTGCACGGTCCTCCAGGGAGGCTCTGCTAACTGATAGGAGTTGTTCTCCAGATGAAAACTACTTCTCTGATCTATATGCCAATGACTTCCCATGTCTATGTCTGCAGCACTGGAGTTTTCCAGCCCCCTTTCACACTGCCTCCTAGACACCTTCGTTTGTTCACCTCCATCGTCTAGCACTGTGCCTGGGGAAAGGTAACCACTCAATACATGCTTTGTGTCATGATAAGCATGTATTCAGTGACACTGTCCACTCAGACAGTCCCTACGAGCTTGCCAGGTATGAAAGTGAGACTCACCTATTTGTCCTTCTCTGCTTTCAGACTTTCAGTGGCAATTTGCCAGGTCTGGAGCACAGTACCCGTTTGTAACAAGCTACACATTTTGGCCAACAGTTCCACAATTTCACCCTTGAGTTCCTTCAAAACTCTTGGGCGGATGCCATCCGTTCCAGTGATTTATTCACACCTAGAGTGTCATTCCAGGACATCCTGTCCACTCACCACGGCTTGTTCGAACTATTTAGACTTTTCTGTTTGCAAACACAATTAGGGAGTGGGAATTCTCCTTTTCATTTCTTTTAGTAACAGCTAATGCGAGGAATTTACCATGACTCTCTCAGCTATTTTTTGGCTTATCTTTAGAGTGGTGGTGATCAAGTGGGTCCAAGTGATCTAACTGACTCTCATTTCCTTACTGCCACTGGTACATATTAAGAGATTGCTTTCTGATTGGCACAGAAGTTCTCTGCAAAACCATCCTCAGATTCTCTTCAATAGCACTATATATACCAATTAACTCTATGAAATTCAGGCTGATCACTCAAATGGCTTAAAGAGCTTTCACATCTACCAACTCATTTATCTTCATAAAAACCCTGAAAGATTGATACGATAGGCTAGATTATCATTTTATGGATCAAAAAGATATCCCAAAATAAAAACAAGATTCAGAGAGGTCAAGAGCTTTGAGTCAGTAACTGAGCTGAGCTTGGAAACATTCTCCAGTTTTACAATGCAGCGCTTTGTGTTTGTTCGCTTGTTTTTTGTTTGTTTGTTTGTTTTCTTCCTACACCTTGATTAAGTTGAACTATATCAACCTATTCTAATCCAATCTAATGCTCAATGAAATGTCATTAGGACAACTGGAAAGAACTAACTGACGTAAAATGGTTGATTCAGTGGCCACATGTAGCTATGGCCTCATGTAACAAAAATGTGCTCTGCTAAGAAATATTCCCCAAGGAGAGCCCGAGGGAACAGGCTGAGAGCCCTGACCCACAGAGGCCAGTCCAGACTGCGTTTGAGGGTGAACATCACATCACACATAAATATATACACAGCACTGTGCGCTTCCAGGTTTAAACATGCATTCTACTAGGTTTCATCTTGAGACTAATTGAATTCTCATGATAAGACCCTCCACTGGAGTCCAGGCTGAGGTGAACCTCAGGGCCACCTCTAGCAATTAATGCATCACCAAGCAGAGGGGCGGGGGGACAGCTTTAAGTCAGTAGCAACCACAATTCCCACAAGGGGATAATGAGGAAGCTGAGTAGCTGGAAGGATTAAACACTGGCATTTCATTTTGAGGATCACATTCTGCGTGCAACCGCAGCTGCAGACCTGAAAGACTGGCCGTCTCAGATTTGCCCATGAACAGAGAGAAATCTGCCTCTAATGTAATCTGACATCGTCCCTGCTCTCTGATTAACCACTTCTGGGGAGGCCCCGAAGAAGTGCATGCCAAATTCTGCCCTGTGGATCCCAGGGGCTGCTGGCTTCGTTCTTCCTTCTCCCTAGAATTGCCCCAAATATTATCCTGCCAGCTAAGCCTATCTGGCTGAAAGTAAGATATGGACTACTGTCTCTGATACAATGATAAGCGAAAAATATTACCATTATTTCCCTCCCATCAAGGAACTACCAGATAATTTGTCATTTTTGTTTTCATTTCTTTGGTACAAAGATCAGTCTGAGAGTATTTGAGACTTACTAGTCAATTACTCAATAGTTGCTCAGTATTTAAAAAATTTTAATGAATGAATTTGGACTATTTTTTTCATAGTTTTAAATTTGTGACACCCAAAATAATGTTTTGTTTTGTTTTGAAGTTTCAGTTTGCTTCATTATGAGTTCTGAGTTTTCTTAAATTTTTTTTTTTTTGTATGTTCCAAACTGCCCTTTGGAAGAATGTTTTTCTAAGACTTTGTTGGAATACGGGGGTGGTGGAGGAGGTGAATGTGGGCTAAACATTCTCTGGACCCCTCGCTGACTTGGCTCTTACACTCAGAGTATTTGCTAATGAAGGAGCTCGGGTATGGGACTGAAAAAGGATTCCCTGGGTCTGTTAATTTATTGGAATAATTCATTAGCTGACACTTTCAGCTGTGAATTTAGCTGGTAACTCCCATGTCACCCCAACATTATGTGTAAAAAGGGTAGTGCTGTTTTTGTGCAAGGCCTTGCACAAGGATGGAATAAAGCCCTCTCTGCCATAGTTACCCTGACTTGAGGGAGATTGTTAATAAAGAGCTCTTCAGAGCCTTTCTTTTGTACAGCCACTATATGAATATTTATAAAGTATTCCATTGGTAAACAGCATTAAAATATAAACAGAGCATACCAAGAAATAGGAAGGCCATTTTCACCTAATACACAGCAGTGCTGTGACACGCTGGGGTTCTATTCCTGGAATGGCTTCAGAACAGCACAGAAGGAAAAACCGTTTGCTTAACAAACCAGGGGGCAACAAACGGTATGGTTCGGTGGAACTTTAGTGCTCCTGTTAACTGCGTCTTCTGAGTAATTGAATGATATATGCATATCTACACACACAGACATGACTACAAATAGGCACCTGATATTCATAATCACTGAAACTGGCCATTTGAAACCACTCCTTTTGTAGACAGAAAGTAGTCAAACATCAGCGCTTTCATATGGTTAACTTAATTCACACTGCCCCAAGTTTCTGGCCCTTTTCCTTTTGCGCACAGGCAGGGGCGGGAATATGGAATCCCGCTTACATGTGGGCTCCAGCTAGTAAGCTGTGCAGAGGAAAAGGAGTCGGGGGTGGAGAGGGGGGGAGTTGAATGGAAACCTTCACAGAGACCAATTTCAGCAGATTTCCTGGACAGCATCACCTCCTCTGAAGGAGTGGGATGGAGGATGTGAGGGTGGCCCTCAGCCTGCACACCAAAGAAGCGTCCCAGCTTGCCAACTGTGGCTGCTTGCTCTTCACTGCACACCCCTGGTACCTGTCATAGGTGTGTTAGCAATTTTCAAAGGGATTAATATATAATAAAATACGCTCAACAAGAAAACCACCCAGAACGCAATGAATCATTCTTTAATGATTCAAAAGGCACTTTGGGATCCTGTAGTGCCTGAGGGTCAGCATTACAAACATCAATTATTTTCTGGTGAATGTGTGGAAGAGCCAGTTCACTAGGAGTACTAGTTAAGAAAGTGCTGGGCGATATTCTCTTACAATATTAAAAAAAAATTATATTCTATCCCAGGCCTTTTCTACTTTAAAGCTTTTGCCAAGACTATAATGCTTCTATTCTCAAAAAAACTGGTTCATTTAACAGCTTGGAGAAATACCCATTCTACAGAATGTCTGAGTAGGTCAAACTGAAATCCCCCCATTTTTTCCTAGGAACCACTTTTTGGATAGACTTCCACTCTTCTCCCATAACCATCTATATAGGCCTCTAATTACAATTCAAATCACTATATAAGAAATTTGGTTTGACAAAGCTGACAAAATTATTTTTTAAATAAACAGAGTCAGGTTAATACACTGGTGCTTTGCTTAGTTTCAGATGTTCCTAAAACCCAGGAAAACGTGATTCTATCACACTCAAATCAATCACAAGTTGAGTTTCTCCCTTCTTGAAAACCACAGTGGCTGGTAACGAAGAAGAAAAAAAAAATCTAGTCCTTGGAAATCAAGTTCATGGGCACTTTTGAAAACACATTAATTCAAAACATCTGCGAGGATTTTATCTTTAAAAAACCCAGGTGTCTAAAACTTAAGAAGACAAAAATACATACATAAGATTTTAGGAAGCAAGTTTCTGAAAACAGGCTTCTAGCAGAAACAAACTTTCACAAATAAAACGTAGTTGGCGTTATTCATCTTTATTTTCCATGGATTCCTCCTGTTGGCCTTCAACAAAGAAGGATGGAATTTTTAGGTGAGTCTCATCAGATTTTCCAAAAGGCTAATAAATGAAATGAGGGGATTCCAGGCAAAATAAAGTCTCTAGGAGGCTTTCTGACATGGATCTATTGAAAAATTCCAGTTTTTCTTAATTTAAAATTCAATGGCAGTAGACCCAAAGCAGTCAGACCTTGAGGTGATGGTATCATAACCTCGTGGTATCATACCAGGCTTGAATAACTCAAGACATAGGTCGTTGGGTTTCTGTGAAACGACAAGCTCAGGTTTTACCTAATTTGGAAAAGACTCAGATGTTGGAAGGGATTGGGGGCAGGAGGAGAAGGGGATGACAGAAGATGAGATGGCTGGATGGCATCACCAACTCGATGGATGTGAGTTTGAGTAAACTCCAAGAGTTGGTGATGGACAGGGAGGCCTGGCGTGCTGTGATTCATGGGGTCGCAAAGAGTCAGACATGACTGAGCGACTGAACTGAACTGAACTGAGAATGATTACCAAGAATTTCGCCAAAGGAGTACACGTTACTGCATCTAAATATATTTAAAGATCGTGTAAAATGTGTGAGCGTGCACACACAAGCAGAATGAATAAGTGTCTCCAGCTGCTGCTAAGTCGCTTTAGTTGTGTCCAACTCTGTGTGACCCCATAGATGGCAGCCCACCAGGCTCCTCTGTCCCTGGGATTCTCCAGGCTAGCATATTGGAGCGGGTTGCATTTCCTTCTCCAATGCATGCATGCATGCATGCTAAGTTGTTTCAGTCGTGTCTGACTCTGCGACCCTATGGACAGCAGCCCATCAGGCTCCTCTGTCCACTGGATTCTCTAGGCAAGAATACTGGAGCGGGTCTCCAGCTTGCTAGCATATGTATTTACTCCTATTACTATGACTAGGTCAGCCTGCACATAATCTAAAAAAAGTCCTTTTTCTTGAAGTGATTGTGGCTTTGAAACTATGTTTTTTGCAACATCTACAAATTCAATACCAGCTAACTGCTACACTAAAATTGTGTCTCCAAAAGAGACACTATTGGTGTTTTGTAAAGCGCTGCTGCTTCCCCCCTCTCTCTGTTAGACATGGTCTAATGGGTTTAGAAAATGACATTCAAGATGCTGCTTTGCCAATTAGAACTTCCGCTACCTGATTCTTGAAGGACATAAGCATGCCTAATTGTGTGCTCAGCCATTTTATTAAGTTGTTTTGAGTGCTGAAAGTCTCTTAACCTTCAGAGAGACCCATATTCATAAAAAATAAATGTTTTGAGGAAAAAAAACAACTGGAGGAAAAAAAAAAAGACATTTAATTCCAAATTGAAGTTCGATTCATTTCTGAAACACACAGAATTTTACTAATCTACCAAACCAAAAGTAGCCTACAGACTTGCACAGATATTTTCTGCAACCTGTCTTGACGATGTGGTAGGTGCTGTTCTGGGTAGCTAAGGGGGAAAGAGAGTATTGTCTTGCCAGGGGCAGGACTTACTCCCAAACCATTTTTTGATAGTGAGAGATGAACAAATAGGACTTAGATACATCCCGTCCCCTGGATTAATCGGTCTTCTGCTGCTGCTGCTGCTAAGTTGCTTCAGTTGCGTCCAACTCTGTGTGACCCCATAGACCGCAGCCCACCAGGCTCCCCCATCCCTGGGATTCTCAAGGCAAGAACACTGGAGTGGGTTGCCTGGCAAATTTAAATCTGGGGTCTTGGACTTTTCTGATGATGATGCAGTGGTTAGGAATCTGTCTGCCAATGCAGGGGACACAGGTTCGATCCCTGGTCCGGGAAGATTCCACGTGCCACGGAGCAATTAACCTCATGTGCCTCAACTACTGAGCCTGTACTCTAGAGCCTGTACTCTGAAGCCCACACACCCTAGAGCCCATGTTCCACAAGAGAAGCCGCTGCAATGAGAATCCTGCATACTGCAATGAAGAGCAGCTCCTACTCACCACAATTAGAGAAAGCCTGGGAACAGCAATGAAGACCCAGTACAACAACAACAACAAAACTAGGGTTCCCTACCAGGGAAATTATTTCATGCAAGGAAGAGAATTCCTCAGTATCAAACGCCTTCTCTTTAGCTTTATTTTTTAAATTTTAAAGTATTTTTAAAGTTTTTATTGAATATGTTACAATATTGCTTCTGTTCTATGTTTTGGCTTTTGGGCCTGGAGGCAGGTGGGACTGCAGCCCCCTGTCCAGGGACTGAACCTGCACTCCCTGCACTGGAAGGTGAAGTTTTATTCAGTGGACCACCAGGGAAGAGCCATCCTTAGCTTTCTTTTAGAAAGTTTCTTTCTCAAAGTTTAGGAGGTTACAGAGTATATTAAACTCTTGAAAAGTCCTGAGGCAGAGGAGGGACAAGATACGCTGCTGCCAACCTTCCAAGGCAGCCCATTATTAACCAACCCCAACTGGCACCAATACTATGGGTCCTCATGTGGGACACACTTAGCGTGATCACAACCTTGCTTCGGGAAGCCTGTGCGAGGACACAGGTCAGATGGTAGCTCCCTGGTTCTCTCTCTCCATTTCAGAGATGTTTCCTATAAACTTCACTGATGGGCCCATTCGGAACACTGCCAGCTCCCTCCGGACCTGCCCCTCCAATTCTAGACCACCCATGTGTGTTTCTCACTTTGGGAGGCTTTTCTGTTCTGCTCTCTACATTCTGGTTCTAGTGCCAATCACCACTCTCCCCCAGCCACCCCCCTCCCCAAAGGCTCTCCGAGGCTGCTCCCTTTGTGATTGGCATCTCATTAATGAAGAAGGGCTGGTGTCTCTCTCATTACAGTTACAGTGAGTGAGAGGACCTCAGAACTAATTTACTTGCTCTCACTAGGGAAGACACTTCCTTCCATCAAGAAGTTCACTTTCCTGCTGCCTGTGGCAATAAAAGAACCCGTTTTGTTTTAACATTAATAAGGTGAGAGAATAGAGAATTTCCAAAAGAAATTAGAAAGGCAAGAGGGTAGGTGTCGGCCCGTGTAAGTTTCCCAAAAGCAGGCCTGATGCTGGAGTTCTGAGAGGGAGCTTTGATTCGCAACAATAAAGATGACTCTAGAAAGGCTGGCAGGCAGATGAGAAACTAGCCCCTCAGGGAGTTTGGGGTGCAGAGCAGGGGATGTAGGTTCTAGTCCCGGGTCCTACATCCCTGAGTGACCTTCGCTCAGTCTTTGACTTTCTCCAGTTCTCTGTTTTATTTTCAGTAAAACACAGGGAATGAATAAACTGATCTCTTAGGGTTCTCCCAACTCTGAGATTTTAATATTTTATAAATGAGCCTCTGGACTATTTAAAACTTTTTTCCTGTTTGGAGTGAGTCTTTATCTCTGGCAACAAATTAGAAATTCCTCCAGAATTAAAGAGCATGGAATGGAAATCATTTGACTTCTCCAGCTGAAAAGGTCAACTAGATTCAGAAATGTACTCCAAGCCTGCACCGTCTACGTGGAAATCTAATTAGAGATCATACTCCATTGGCTGAAAGGGATCAAACTTATCCAAGCTTTCATCTAGATATGTATTTTTTTTTAATTACTCTGAGTTACTAATTCATTTATCTTTTGACTTACAGGAAATCCCACTCATTGATAAAGCTCTGCTTTGACACTCCTGCTCACATAATATACCTTCTTTCCCAAAAACATTACTTTATGATCGTGCCCCTTTATCATGTTGTGTTTAAAATGCCTTGTCATTTAAGAAAGCATAAAAGGGACATCTTAAAAAATGTGTTCATCATGTAGCTGAGATGACTTCTGTGTCTAGAACCAGAAGTGTGCCCTCTTGATGTCTTGCCTCAGTGAATGGAGGGCAGCCTAGAGATCATTACTGCCAAAGACAGCATCCTGTGTAGCTTTGATTCTATCTGAATGGGCATGTGGATGTTACATTTCAATATGGTTGGCAAAGCAGTGGAAATCAAATGCTTACATTAGGCAAAGAATGGGAAGACCCTCCAATCTATAGCATATTTCTAATTCCATTCTCTCTCTCTTGCTGAAACAGGCTATTGGAAAATAGGAAAATCAAGTTTACAGTTTGGTTTTGTACCTTTGATATCTATGGGTCTCTGCTCCCAAGATTCCCCACTGAACCCAGTGAAAATTAATTCCCTGGGTACCCACTGATTTTGGCCTGGGACAACTTGAGATCACCTTAGAATCACAGTCTTCCTGTCATTCTCCAAACTCATACCTACTTGTACTAGTTCCTAAGTATTGCCCTAGGGTACTGACAACCTTTTCTCCTACTTACAGTTTTTGAATGAAATTAAAACTAATCCTCTCTGGCTTGGCTAGGTCTTGTGCAAGATTCCCACACCCCACAATCAAGGCCTTACGATGTGGTGGCAGGAGACAGAGCCAAGCCACCACACCTCCATCACGATGTGGACAAGGATCTTTTTTTTTTTTTTTTGGTCTCCTGTGTAGCAGCTTGAAAACCTGAGTCACAGAACCTCGCTTATGCAAATCATCAGGTTCTTCTCAGCCAGGACATCAGCCCCTCCATTTCAAGGGGATGAACAAGACATGAGTGCACCTGAGAATAAAGATTAAAATCTTTCCCCCCAGAATCTCACTACGTTAGTGTGTCCCAGCTTCACTTTCCCCTATACCATGGGGCTGTAAATCTTCTAATGCTGGTATTTTACTCTGCTAGTAAGAAGAATAAGAAGAAAAAAAAAAAAGAATCAAAGGCAAGAAGGCAAGAGACAGGGGACCAATTTTCAGGTCATCCTTTCCTTCTTAAAAGAAGGGATTTGCCTGCAGTGTCTGTAATTTAGAAGGTTTTAATGAGTGGCTTCTAAATTATTTATTACTCATCGAAAGTCATAAACATCCCTGCCTAAACCATTATGAAATTATCTGGGCAGGAGTCAAATGGTTCAAACATTTGGCACTTTCTTAACTGGACTGTTGTTGAAAACAGCTCTGATCTGTGAATAAAACTTCTTTTCCTTCCTCGTTACCCAGGATTGTGTGTGAGCATGGGAGTCTGTATGTGATTACTGACATGACATAAGGCATCTTAGCTTTGTAATTTGTTCTTTTGCAGACTTCCGACTTCATAAGCAAGTCCAAAATTAGTAAAAAAAAAAAAAAAAAAAGATAAAAAAATTTAAAAAGCCATCAGCGGAATATACAGACTGGATATTCAAGCAGAAGTGTTTGAAATGCCTGGGCCTCCTTTCAAAGAGCTTCCCGCTGTCAAGCCCAAACACCCAGACAGGTAGACTGCTGTGAAATATGTAGGCGATGCCTGCTGCCTGATTTTCAGATGGCGAGCAGGCATTTGAAAGCATCAAAGTTCCCTGTATAGATGTGTGTACATTAATCCCGGCTCCTCTGATCTCCACACTCGCCTATTGTAACTTGCTGTTTAATAGATGGTCAAACTTTGCCCTTCATAGACTGCATTTTTTTTTTTTTTTTCCCAAGGATCTGCTTCTCTCCCAGGAGCTTCTTGCTGGGGCCGAGTTTTAAAAGTTTTTCATTCCCGGGCTTGTGCTATGGCACTGGGTCACCCTTTGAATTCTGCACTTTTGAACACCTCACTTGTTGGCTGGCTTTTCCTCACCCTGGTGCCGGTGTCTGTATGTGGCTCCGCTCAGGGCTCTCCAGCCATGGAGCATCCGCCATGAGCCAGCCCTGATACAAATCATTAACAGCCACAGCCCTCGCCCTGTAGGAGCCTGTAATGTGATGGGAGAGAGGAGACGGACATCAAAGGCCATAAACTGGCAGCCCACAGGTCGTGGATGGCCCACAGAGCTGTTTTGCCTGCACTGTGTTTTAAATTTGGATTAGTAGCCAATATATATAAGAAAGTTGGGAAATTTTAGTTAGATGTCTGTACTTCCAGCTTCTCCTGGAAAATTGGAAGATGTGATTGCATGGGGCTTTCTACCTGCATGTGGCCTGTTTTAGATGTTCTTTCTCAACTCAGGTGAGCGACAGATGACATTAAGCACCTTAGACATGGCTGCTTGTTATCTTTATGTTACCCGCTGGGCCACTGGCCTTTTGAGTTGGTGACCCGTGGTAAGGACACACACAAAGGCAGATAATGATAACTGGCGTACTTGGGAAACACCAGCAGATGCTAAAGAGATGTCAACTCATTTAATTGTCCCAACACATCGACAAGGCTAGGATTCTAATAATGGCTTCCCTGGTGGGTCAGTGGCAAAGAATCTGCCTGCAATGCAGAGACCCGGGCTCAGCGCCTGGGTTGGGAAGAGCCTCTGGAGAAGGAAATGGCAACCTACTCCAGTATTCTTGCCTGGAGAATTCCATGGACAGAGGAGCCTGGCAGGCCTCAGTCCATGGGGTCACAAAGAGGCGGACACGACTAAGTGACTAAAACACACAACACACAGGATTCTAATACTCATTTTGCACAAAGGAAAATTGAGGCTCCCTGCTCTTAAGTAACTTGCAGTATTTCACACAGCTGATGAGTACAGAGTTGGGTGTTGGAACTAGAGCTATTAGCTTTGAAGCACATTTCCAATTAGCAATGCACACTTCCTGGGAAGGGTGTACCAAGAGCTCTTGGACCCACCCTCTCTTCTCTCATTCTCACTCAGTGATGCTAGGCCTCAGCCACACTGAACTTCTCACTGTATCCCAGCTAGTCCATATCATTTTACTTCTTCTTGCCTTTGCATAGCCTTTTCCCTCTGCCTTGAATGCTCTCTTCCTACCTTTCCTTCTGGACTTGGAAATGCCTCCCCACCTTGCAAAACCAAGTTTAACTGTCAGCTCCTCTGTGAAGGTTTTCATGAAACCCTGAGTCTGTCATTCTGGCCTTGGAGCTCTTACAGCCTCCATTCTTATTTTTTCAGTGTCCTATGGTAGAAGGTCAAAGTCTCCTCTTGGGTGACCTCCATGTCCTTAAAAGCAGGATCGTATCACATTCATCCCTGCACCCCACATGCGTAGCACAGGTGCTTGATATGCAGTAGGTATTCAACTCAGGGTGGTCTATGGAATGGAGTGAGCTGAACCATACACCTGTCCAAGTCTCCCTGGGGAAGTGAAATTAACTTGGAAGGGTCAACAGTACATTTCATGTATGCTTTAGTTTATACTCTCCTGCCCCATCACTGAATGCTGCCGTATCCTCCATACTCAACACTTAACAAGACTGTCACTCGCTCTCCCGGTGTCAGATAGCTGTATACAAGCACTACTTTCAATACCCAGATAAGTTTATCAAGTGGCTTCAGAATGAAAACACATTAGAAACTTGCTGGGTATCACATGGATAATGAGAAACTGGCATATGTGCACAGCAGGAGCATGACGCAGCTGTAAACTCAGTCAGGAAATGACCGATGCTACCAAGAGCCTGTGAAGATACGTGAAAGGATGGCAGGTGTGACCAGGGGTGAGCTGAGGGCTGGCCCAACATCTCTTTCCCATACCCACTCTGAATAGAGAGATTTCCCTCCAAATCATTGGCTTCAACTGACCTTCCCAATTTTACTCTCTGCTTCCATACTACCTCTGAACATGTAAAATAATCGTCTTGACAGCAAACCACTAAAGGCCTCATTAAATAACTTACGGAATAGCATAAGCATGGAATAAATCAAACCAGAGCCCAAAGCTTAAACTCCATCTCAGGCCCGACTTGTAAGTAAGTGGTAAATTGAAGAGCAGGCACACAGACAAAGCAGGAAGGCTGGCCTTATAAAATGGATTTGCATTCTCTCTGATGAACTCATCCCATGTAGGCAATGAGAAAGGAATGACCAGGCAAGAGGGAAGAGCTGACTTTGAAACTGAATTATTAAAGGTGAGAAATATGTCTTCTCACAGAAGGATTATTTCAAGAGAGGATACAGAGGAGAGGCAGTAATGCATTGAAGGGAGTTGTAATCAGCATATTTTTGTTCCTCAACCTGAGCAAAGCTTCACTGCATGTGCACTGCAGGTGTGGTCATTCCTAAAACGTGAACAGAACCTGAGGAATTAGACCAACACCATCACCAGGCCACTGATGCCCTCAGTATCATGGGATGTATGGTGGATTGGTGTATGGCACAGATCACATTTTTAAAAAATTATTTTTCCTAGTGTTAAGGGAGGGCAAAGAAAGTCCATTCTTTTCCCTTAGAAACAGATTCTTAACTGTTAGTGCTGGAAGTAAAAGTACAAAGGGAAATTAGCTTCCATGATCAATATTTGTTAGGCAAAATACTCTTTAATTGATTTAGAATGAAAGTAAATGTGCAAACTGCTATTTAAGATAACTGTCTCGATAAGTTCTTTGCAAGCACAGTATGAAGCAGAAAACCTGTTAACTATTTTGTTTCTTCTTTATTCACCAAGATCAGGTGCTCTTAAGGGATGGAAGTCTGGGAGAGAGGAATCTGGCCCAGTGATATCTTGAGAAGTTTGTAAAAAGAAACAAATAATCTACTCTGTTGAAATGGTGAGCTGACATCTGAATATGTAGACCAATATTTGGTTAGGATTTAGGGGATGATCTTCAGTCAGTTCAGTTCAGTTCAGTCGCTCAGTTGTGTCCGACTCTTTGCAACCCCATGAATCCCAGCACGCCAGGCCTCCCTGTCCATCACCAACTCCTGGATACAAGTTCACGGTTCATGTGTTGCTGAAGCCTGGCTTGGAGAATTTTGAGCATTACTCTCCTAGCGTGTGCTGCTGCTGCTAAGTTGCTTCAGTTGTGTCTGACTCTGTGTGACCCCATAGACGGCAGCTCACGAGGCTCCCCCGTCCCTGGGATTCTCCAGGCAAGAACACTGGAGTGGGTTGCCATTTCTTTCTCCAATGCATGAAAGTGAAAAGTGAAAGTGAAGTCATTGAGTTGTGTCCGACTCTTAGTGACCCCATGGACTGCGGCCCACCAGGCTCCTCAGTCCATGGGATTTTCCAGGCAAGAGTGCTGGAGTGGGGTGCCATTACCGTCTCTGTACTAGCGTGTGAGATGAGTCCAATTGTGCAGTAGTTTGAGCATTCTTTGGCATTGCCTTTCTTTGGGATTGGAATGAAACTGACCTTTTCCAGTCCTGTAGCCACTGCTGAATTTTCCCAATTTGCTGGCATATTGAGTGCAGCACTTTCACAGCATCATCTTTCAGGATTTGAAACAGCTCCACTGGAATTCCATCACCTCCACTAGCTTTGTTCATAGTGGTGCTTTCTAAGGCCCACTTGACTTCACATTCCAGGATGTCTGGCTCTAGGTGAGTAATCACACCATCGGGATTAATGGGCTGTGAAGATCTTTTTTGTGCAGTTCTTTTGTGTATCTTGCCACCTCTTCTTAACATCTTCTGCTTCTGTCAGGGGATGATCTTAGACCAGCAGAATTAACATCCCTTGAATGTACCAGTCACCAGGTAAGAGAAGTAAATTCTTTCTTCCTGGTCTTTGCAGGAGTCAGATATTGATGGTCCAAACCCAAACATAACTGGCTTGATTCTCTGAAATCTGAGGTCCATTGAGAACCATCTTGAAAACTTACTATGAGCAGTTTATATAGAACTCAACCCTCGGGCTTCCCTGGTGGCTCAGTGATAAAGAATTTACCTGCCAATGCAGGACACACAGGTTTGATCCCTGGTCTGGGAAGATGCCACATGCTGTGGAGCAGCTCAGCCCATGCCGCATTATGACCGAAGCCTGTGCCCTGACATCTGTGCTCTACAACAACAGAAGTCACCGCAATGAGAAGCCCGCACACTACAACTCAAGATCAGCCCCCACGTGTCGCAACTAGAGAAAAAAGCCTGCACGCAGCAACGAAGACCCAGAAGAGCCAAAAATAAATAAGTAAATAAATAACATTATTAAAAACAAAAACCTCAAACAGTCCAGCCTCTATCCTCTGGGCCTTCTCTGAAGAGGCTAGTAGGTCTTTCTCCTTCTTCTCCTCTAATAATAAACCACCCAGTGTCCCCCTCAAATCTCTCCCTACTGTTTCCTAGCCCCTGCATTTTTCAAGCTTCTTTCATTTTTCCTGTGTATGCTGACTCCCTAGTTCCCCTCTACTAAATTATGCGCTATTATTTCCACAGCCTGAAGAACTCACAGCTGAAGCATTATTTCTAACCTTATTTTGTATTCCTAGCATGTGCTATAACCTGTTTTGAGTTTTATTTGCAGCCAAGATGCTGACACAGCTCCAATTTTGTTTTCCTACTTTGATTGGGTAGGAGTGTTCATTACTCTGGTACCAGGGTACAGAAGAAAAGTCATTTTAAAAGGCACCGTTTATACCTCCGTTAAGGGACATTTTGTTTCTGAATGCTGCCCATTAATATTCTTAAAACTACAAATGTTCAAGAAATAGATGACGTGTTCTTGGAGGAAAAAAAAAAGATTTTAATGAAAACTGAAAATTGTAGGGGTCCGATATTAATTTCCTATCATGCCTTTTTGTGTCAAGCTTAAACAATTTGTCTGCAATGCAGGAGACCTGGGTTCGAGTCCTGGTTGGGAAGATACCCTGGAGAAGGGAATGGCAACCCACTCCAGTATCCTTGCCTGGAGAATCCCATGGACAGAGAAGTCTAGCAGGTTATAGTCCATGGGGTCGCAAAGAGTCAGACACAACTGAGCGACTTTCACTTTCACTATTACATCAGATCTCCTTTTTACTTAACTTTCCAGCACAAACAGGCGGGTGGAGAAAGCTTAGAAGTTGGGGGTTTGTCAGAAATGATGTTTTCAAAGCCCAGTCCCAGCTCGACATTAATCAGCCTTCCTAGGGTCAAATTCTTCATTTGTGATACTGTTGAATTTGTGGTAAACGTTAAGGCACATCTTATAACCAGGTAACTATCTTATAACCAGTTAATTCATGCATTTCACCTATGGGGAGTACTTTAGATGGGGCATGATATTTCCACTGAGCTTTCCCATAAAGAAACATATATGATGAGTAAGGTTTCATAATACCTCAGGTCTTTATATTTGATTTTTAGACTTCATTTTGGAAGAGATTTATACTCATGAGCTTCTTCTATTTCAAAACTGGGTGACCTGGTAAGATACGGGATACCATTTATCCCTGAATTTCAGACACATAATGAAGAATTTCTCTGTAAGTATGTCCCATGCAATATTTGAGATGTAACAATTATTCTCTGTTCACCTAAAATCGAAATCTAACTAGATGCTCTGTTCTGCTTTGTGTGTTTTTCTAAATCTGACACCCCTATCTGCAGTGTGTAAGAAGAGACAGGCCTCATCTCTTAAACAAGGACTTCTAAGCCTTTCCTTCCTACGCTGACTCTGACTCTTTTCTCTCTGTCTTCTTTTCTTCTCTATCCAAGCTCTCCTCCCTCCTCCTGTGCTCCATTTACTAGCCTCTGAGTTTGGGTTATTTTTCCACCTGGAAAGCCTCCTTTCCTTCTCTCTCCCTGGATTATTCAAAGGTACCTCTTCCGAGAAGCCTTCCCGGAACACCCAGCCAAAAGTAACCTCTGGCTGCATTTAGATTCAACTTTCTCTCTGGACCATCCACTGGTACCTCTTACACATGAGGAGCCTGAGTAATCATTTCCCCTGTATGTTGCACTCTTTCTACGAAGGCACAAGCTCCTAGGTGAAAGCAGCCTTACCCGACACCGTTTTGTATACTTTATAGGGTCTAGCCCTAGGCTTTGTGGTCAGTGATCCCCAGATACCTAGTGGTTTCAAAAGTGACTGTTGATTGTCACAGAGCCCATCCCTTCTGCAGCTTCCAGTTTGCTTGGTTTCTCGCACGGAGGGAAGGCATGGCACCTTCTCCACAGTGCGAGCCACTGGCCACAGTGGAAGCCCTCACACGTGCATTCAGCTACAGGCATGATGGAAAGTTTCACGGCCAGACCCATTTCATGGATCTCCTCATGGACACATAAGTAAGGAATGCAAAACTCCGTCTTCCAACGTCAGATGCCTCATCTGGGAGAAGGTCTTGGTACCCACCTGCCTCCCAGGTCCTAAGGATACATGTGATCTTGGAAAAAGACAGGTAACCTGATGTCTGGAGTGCATTTAGTGATGAGGATAAGAACACAAGATAAACTTCTCTAAAGTATATACTGTTTAACCTGGATGTTTAGGTTTCTCAAGAGGATTTCCAACTTTATGCCAGCATTATATCTTCACATCATGACTGACAAGATGTGCCCTAAAAGTGACATAAGTGGAGAGAAAACCAGCTAGGCAGCATATGCCAGGCTAAGCTGGGGTCCTATGTGACAGTCCCTGGGAATTTACACTCACAAACTATATCGCACAATGGTCTGGATTTAGAAATACTCAGAGAAGGAAATTCTAGGAAGAACACAACAATAATACAGGCTTTAACTTTCTTGGAAAGCTATTTTGTTTTCATTTTTCGATTCTGCTTTTCTTTGTATGCCTATTGGTCACCACACCTCGTGGGAGCCATTAATTGTCTCAAGAACCAGGGCTCTTGGAACAGGGTGGCCAGGCAACAGGTGATCCACACACCTTGTTAGGAACTTGCTTTCCCTTTTTGCTCTGGTTTCCTTGCTGCAAAGACAGAGGGGCTTTCATTTACCTGGGAGCCATACAGTAGGGTGAATGACCCACGGGGTAGCTAAGCCAAGACAGCCCAGTGCTCTCATAAAACCTCCTGTAGCCACTGGATGGGCCGGCTGTCTGTCCGCTGTGTACCTGCTCCTCATGCCCACATTCCAGGCTCAGTGAGTGGAAATCTAGTCTCACATCCACACCACAGCAGCACATTAAAATGTCTTCGATTAAGCCCTGGATTAGCATGTGCCCCGACTTTATCTTAATTGCCGATTAAGATTAATCCCTCTAGAGAGTTTTCCAAGGCTGCTCTATTACCGTGGGGTGAATCACTGAATATTTGGGGTTGTGAGTGCCATTTAGTTTCCTTGGACCAAAATAGGAGATCCAGACTCCCCCAGCCTCAGAGGAAGGGGCTCTTCGTTGTTCTCTGAAAACCACCCCGACAGCTCATTTGCACCTAAAGTTTCAGGGGAATGAAGAAGCCTTGATCCATCATGACAGGTCTATGTGAGCTGCAGCACAGAAAGCCACAGGCTTTCCAGTGGTCTCTTGGCTCTAAATGTCTATGGTGAATTTTGGCCTGAAGAATGATATTCTGATCCACACAGTTTTGACTTTATTATTCACAGTGACTTGCTTAAACATTTTTTTTTTCCCCTCTTTTTCTAAACGGATACACATACTTTATCCTATGAACTGTCTGAGGATAATGTGTAGACAGCATAGTTCTTGAGCCTAAATACTTCAGTGTCTTTCTTAGGAATAGAAATGTTCTCTTACATAACCACAGGTGTCAACTTCATAAATTACATTACTACAATGAACTGTATCTACTCTATCAACTCACTTTGAGATCTGCTGCAGTAAATAATAACAGGGTATCTGTTAAGATCTGCTTGCAAAAGAGAGGTGGAAATCAAGAGAAAGAAATAATATTTTCAAGGAAGAGTAAGAAAACTCTTTACCCTGAAGAAAGAGAAATGAGAAACAATCTGCAGTTTACAAAGCAGCAGCAGAGTCAAGACAAGCTCGGGAACTCAGGCAGTCAGCTTTTCTGTCCTGCTAGAGTCTCTCAGACCGTGTTCTGCAGGGCCCCAGGGTCACGGGCGCCCCTCAGGGGTGGGCGGTGGAGGGCAGGGGCGGGCGGAGTGGCTGGAGTTCTCTCCCACCCATTGCCTCTGTCTTTTGAGGGGAAAAAAAAAATGCCATTGCTAACAAGCATTTCAAGACTGGTCATGAAGGAGCACACGTAGTTAAATAAAAGGCCAACAAGGCCAACCTCTGGCCATTGAATTGATAACAGCTTAAGGAGTTCAGGAAGAACAGGTCAGTCTCGACTCTGCGAACATTAAGAGACATCCGCCCCAACGGACTTGACATAGCCCTGTCTAGATACGGAGACTTCCCCAGTGCAGCAGCCAAGAAATCTTTTTTTTTCTTTCCTTCCTTTTTATTGGTGTGCTCAGGCATTTGTGTGGTGTGTAATAAAAACTTGATGATAGGGACTTTTCTGGTGGTCCAGTGGTTAACAATCTGCCTTCCAATGCAGGAGGCACAGGTTCAATTCCTGGTCAGGGAACTAAGATCCCACATGCCATGGGGCAACGAAGTCCACTTACTGCAACCACTGAGCCCACAGTTAGAAGCCCGCATCATGATGAAGAGTCAGGGCACTGCAACTAAGACTCAGCACAGCCAAAAACAATAAATTAATTAATTTTTAAAAGATGATAGCTGCACCTATTTCACATCCTTTCTCTTAGGTTTAAGATGGTAATTGTTTATGAAATGTTGTGTGGCTATCTGGGGAGGCATATATCAGGCGCATTCAGCAGCCACGGGGAGGCCACTAAGGTGGGGCACGTATCTCTGGCCTAACTCCAATCTGAGGAGCTGGCTGATACCTGTGGCCATGGCTTTTGAGATTCCTAACAGGGCAATCCCCTGCTTTCTACACCAGGGAACCTAATCCTGTTACTGCTCGGATGAATCAGCTTTTTCTCAGAGTACATGGGTCAGATGAGTCTGTGTAGTGCTTATCAATGTCAAGGTCAGCCTTACTTTTCTTGCTCAGATGCACTGCCCCCTTTCATGATGTCTTCATCTGAGAATGACTTCATTTAGGAGCCATTACTGAAAACTGCTTAATTCTGAAAAGCTAACATTAGAGATCTCAGGAGGATCCTAGGAGGCCAACTTCCTTCTTGGATCCTCCACCAAACACACCTTTCTAAAGACTCCTCCTCACACGGTTGTTGGCATTCCTGCTGCTTCTTAGGAGAGTCTATTCCTGGAAAAGAGAAGGTCACTCCTTCATTTCCTTCTTTCGCTTACCGACCTGAGGAATCACTAGCCTTAGCAGCACTTGTAAGTTCCAATGGATGTACCCCTGTGAACGTCCCTCAAATATCTCACAGCTTTCATCTTTCTTTACACTGAAGTCTTGAGAAAGGCCACAACTGTCAACAGTATTTCTGAATGGACAGAAGTCACTTACGGTCTCTAAGTGTTCTAGTCTGCCCCCTCCCACAATAATCCTGTTTTCATCCTGAAGCAGAGCATAAAAATTGAGGACGAAGTGCTCTCTCTCTTAAACCAACATGATAGTCATGTTCCTTAGATTCTGTTACAAAACAACTATTGGCTTTAACTGGAAACTTGAAAATTTAGGGTAATTGTAGTATCAATTCATGATTACTCAACACATTTCCTCAACTTTCTTTATGACTGATATTTTGAGTCTATTACTGTAACCTTCTCTGAATAAAGTGTGCTGTCCTGAAACAGTGGGGTCTGAGACACCCCACACCTCTAAGATTTCTCATCTATGAATCACATGGTTGCTAAAATATCTTTCCCCTCTTCTTTCAATCCTTCTCTCTTAAACTCCCTTCACTTCTACTTCCTGGATCTGCCTTCGGCATCTGCAGTAACATGACTCTAAACGAATGGGATTTCCACGTTATTCTGGTCTGAGCTGCAAATGATTAGATTCCCTACTGAGCCCTGATGGCAGTATTACTAGGCTTTAACTTGATGAGACTGACTTTGTTAATAGAATTCTCTCTTCTGCTGTTTGACTATGTTAATGTTGCTAAAAGAAGAAGAAAAAAAAAACACGAAAAAACCTGATTTTCCTATATATAAGCTATCTTCAAATTTACATGAGGGGTTCTCCTAACAGATCTGCAATCTTTCTTCCTATGGAGACACTAAAATTACGTGTTTGTTTTTCTCCCTATCTAAAAACCAATATCTTGTGAGGCACTCCATGAAGAGTACTTAGATTTAGTTCTGATTAAAAATTCCTCTTGGATATTTCTGTCCTAAGCTCGAAGACCTCTTTTCCTACTTTCCCTTTCTGCTCTTCATCCTTCCCTTATTACCCTTACTCAAGGCATTTGTGTACACAAGTACACACGTGTGCCTGCATGTGCACCCCCCCCCACCCACACACACACACACACTTCATTTGTGCCTACCTTGGAACAGATCTGAGCCAACATATTCCCTGGGGGTCCAGTGGTTTCTTTTCCTATTAATGAACAGTATGTTGTTGCAGATTCATGGAGGGCTTAATTGAATAAACACAGAAAGATGAATATGCTTATGGGATATCAAACCTCCTTAGGTTTAAAGTTACCGACATAGAAGAATGATCTTGTGCAGCACCCGTGTCCTTTCACGGTTGGGACATTATGGAATACAATGTCACAGGGAAAATGTTGCCTGCACTGAGCTTCAACTCTGACTCCATCTTCTCCATCCCCAAGTGCTGGAGGGGAGGCGTCAGATTTGCAGATGTCAGCAATGCCGGTGTGTGAACTAGTTCAACCTCAAATTCTGTGGCTTAGTCCTTATCGGTGATTCGACGGGAACCTGAAACTTTGTTGAAGGGGAAGGCATTTTGCTAGCTCAGTGAGAAGTTAGTTCAAACGGCACCCAGGATATTGTGATCATCAACAAGCTTGAGGTAGGTGGAGGGACTCAAAACCAACTTGCAGGAGCGAGCATCTCCCCAGCCCCCAAGCTCACACTTTCCCGGTCACTGTTCTGCTCTCCTTCCCTTGATACTTTCCATAGATGCTCTTCATACTGTGTCCTCTGCATTTCCAACCCCACACTCATGTGGCAAAAAAAAAAAAAAAAAAAGTCCACAATAAGAGAACAGTATCAAATTCAGCTGGTAAATCAGACTTTGTGACGTGATTTCATAGGGACTGGCCCTTAAGCACCTCCCTAACCGGCCATGCCCTGGGCCTGACTCCAGTACTCCTCTGAGTTAAGGAATTAACACCATGAATTCCACCATCCTGAACCCATGGGAGGCATTGCTAATCAATCACAGAACTCTTTCTCAGTCCTCATACTTCAAGCAGTCACCACCAATCCACTGGAGTTGACATGGCATCTGAATTCTATTTACCTTCCTAGATTAAGGCAGTGAGAAAGCCTGGACTTCAGGGGCTTACATTTCAGCTCCACTACTTAAAAGCAATGTGATTTTGGCCAAGTTATTCTGTACCTCAGTTTCATTAAGGGCAAAATGAGGACAATTATAGTCTCTTTCTCATATGTTTTGAGTATTAAATGAATTAGTATTCTAAAATGCTGAGAACGCTACCTGGCCTACCTCGAAAGGGATGTGTGTGTTTGCCAGTGTCATTATTGTTCAAATGCAAATATCACTCAGGAGGGAAGTGTTACAGTGTATTATTGCATCCCCTTCATATTAAATGGGTCTGTCAGACGGCCGGCTAGGTACTCTCCTAATAAGGTCTTTAGGAGGAAGAAAATAGAGTAGAGCAACTCTGTCCTGGCCTTTGGAGATGCCAGTGGATGCCAGGTGGAGAGTGAAGGGCTGAGGAGCTAGGAACACAAGCTGAGAGTGGAGTGAGTGCTGGGTAGAAAGAAAGGAGGGGGTATTACATAATTTACAACCCAGCTTTCTTGAAACACGTGTGTTTTCCCTGGTCCTTTTAAATTAAGCAGACCAGACCGGGACAGTAGAGCTTAGATCCTCAGCCTAAAGGTTTGCAATCAAGCCATGGATGCAAAAGGTCTGGGTTCTCGGGGTTTGGGGTCCAGATCTAGTTGGGAGAGTAGAGGAATTGTAAATCCTCTGATCATTATCTGCACCAACCACTGTCCAAAAGCTACATCAAGAGCAGTGAAATCACTGTCTCTGGATTGATGGTCTATTCTCAGCACCGTACTTAAACCAGCAATTTGCCTCCCCTTTATCTGTTCTTTTTCCTCCTTCCCTTAGCTCTTAACATTTTCTAACACAACTGTATCATTTACTTATTTCTCATAGATTTTGCTAATTGTCTTCTCTCTGTAGGAATAGAAGCAACTCAAAGGCATGGATATTTGTCTGTGTTGTTGATATATTCCTAGTACCTAGAATTGTGCCTGGTTGATAGTATGTCAATATCAACTACATCAGTGAATGAATGAATGTTGTTAGTTCTTAAACACAGTTCTCCATGCTAAAACATTGGAGCCCATTTAAGACGGTAGCGAAAACAAGACCACTCAAAACAAAAACAAAGTATAAGCATTGGCATAGTTTCAGTTCAGTTCAGTCTCTCAGTCATGTCCGACTCTTTGTGACCCCATGAATCGCAGCATGCCAGGCCTCCCTGTCCATCACCAACTCTCGGAGTTCACTCAGACTCACGTCCATCGAGGCAGTGACGCCATCCAGCCATCTCATCCTCTGTCGTCCCCTTTTCCTCCTGCCCCCAATCCCTCCCAGCATCAGAGTCTTTTCCAATGAGTCAACTCTTCACATAAGGTGGCCAAAGTACTGGAGTTTCAGCTTTAGCATCATTCCTTCCAAAGAAATCCCAGTTTAGTCCTCTCTAAAAAAGTATGCTGCAGCTAAGTTGCTTCAGTTGTGTCAGACCCTTGTGTGACCCCATAGACGGCAGCCCACCAGGCTCCCCCATCCCTGGGATTCTCCAGGCAGAAACACTGGAGTGGGTTGCCATTTCCTTCTCCAATGCATGAAAGTGAAAAGTGAAAGTGAAGTCGCTGAGTCATGCCTGACTCTTAGCGACCCCACAGAGTGCAGCCTACCAGGCTCCTCGGTCCATGGGATTTTCCAGGCATGAGTACTGGAGTGGGGTGCCATTGCCTTCTCCACTAAAAAAGTATACTATACTCCAATTACTTAAGTGAAAAGCTGAAAAAGCAAACAAATAAACAAACCCAGAACATTAACTCAGGAGGTAACACATATGCCTGAGCTAAACACAGAAAAATCTCCTTCATTAGGAGAAGCCTCATGATATCATAGAAAATTCACTAGCCTAGATATAGGGAGACCCTCGTTGAAGACCCAGCTTGGCACAAACCAGCTGTGACCACAGACAAGTCACTCTTCCTCTCTGGGCCTCAGTTTCTCCATCCACATTTAGCTTGATTCAATGCAAGTATTTAATGAGTGCCCACTTAATCACCTCTAGTCCTAAAATGACATGACCCTACCCAGTCCCACTGGATACTAAGATGCTAAAATAGCCTACTATCTAAATGTGCTCAGTCATGGGTGAGAAATTAAAGCTACATCCCCTCTCTTCATCACAGTGGATGAGGGGACTTCACTTTCACATAGACCTCCTTACTCAGCAGAGCACACATTTACTCAGAGAGCCCAGGTGCTGAGAGCCCTTGGTGCAGCTGAGTCCAGCGTTCTCCTCTCAATCGGCACTTTGAGAGCCGAGAATCCAACAGCAATCTCATGAGCACACAGGACGAGTCCAGTGCCCATAGTCAAGGTGCCTACAGAAGTGCTGAGCCAGGGGTGTGCCCGTGTTCTTTCAAACAGCTTACAAAGCATCACAACAATGTGAGTGGGTTTACCACTGTCTTACAAAAGTACATCTGGAGGATCTCCGTGTTCGCCTCCACCCATGAATATTGAGCCCAGAAAACTAAATTGATTTGCTGTTTAATCCAACAGTCAATACGAGCTGCTGTATAGACTCGATTGGCTTAAAACTCAAGCCAGCGCCTTCGGCAAGGAAAGTCGAATGCAACCGTGCAGCCTGGTATTGATACACACCACAGGTAGTCGTAAGAAACAAATATCCCAAACTGTATTTGGTGGGAATGGTCAGTGCTCAGTGATCGATATGGCTAATACTTTTTGATCTTGCTTACTGAAGAGCCGAGCATGCGCTTGTGAACTTCACAGTTTAGGAAACTTCTCTAAGGGATATGGTTAAGATTTTGTTCCCAGGCATAAGGATTCCTCTTTCTGCCCCTATTCTGAGAGAAGGGTTAAACATCCCCAGCTCCTAAGAGCCACTGCCCATGAATGTGTTCTCTGTCATGTGTTACTTTGGCATCAAATCTGGCCCCACAGCACAGCCCAATTACCTGGTTGTAGACCAGTGTCTATATTTCACTGTTTGGCTGCTGAGTGACAACAAGGTAAATCAGAAGAGCTAGAAATTAAATCACACTCAGTGCTTTAATGCCTTGTGTGTAAAGTCTCTGCCTGGCAGACTACCTGGTTTCCTCAGGGACTCAGTAATGGCAGAGGGGCGGAGAACAAAATTTTCTGAGAACCAACTCCCTTTACCAAAGAATAAAATCCTCCCCCTGATTTCCCATTCCTCAGTTCTAAGAACCGCTGCCTGCTTCTTTGCTTGGAAGGTGGCTATTCTTCTCCTTTTACTTCAGGATTCCTAACTTAGAGCCTTATAAAAAACACAGTGTCTAGTGGCCAAAGGGTAGCCATTTTCAGGGAATTTGTCTTAATCTCATTACACTCTGCCTCCCCTTTGGGGGCTCAGCGGATTGTGAACTGTGCTTTGAGTTTCAGTTTGGACACACCCCAGAACTCAAAGTAAAAATGATATAGGCTTAATAACAACTTCGAGGGAATCCTTTTCAAGTTCAAAGTAGAGGGTAAACATTAATTAATCGGTTCCCCTGCCAACACCGTGTGAGGTATAAACTACTAGCCCCATTTTATAGATGAGAACATTTAGAGTGGAGAGTATGAATGACCTGCTCCAAGTCAAGGTAGACTCCCGTCAGTGAAGGCATGAGCAACTTGGATCCTTGTGCACAGTAAGGGCACGCATGACTTTTCTTATTCACAGAAATTGATGAAAACCCCATCCCAGGCTCAGGCATCTGAGTCTAGCTCAACCGATCCATCTCCTGCCTTGGTCAGAATAGCAACTCTCAGCTCAGCATGGCTACTACCGATTTCTGCCCTTAGTTTTCTGGCCAGAAGGGACTGCTTTCCTCCAACACAACTCAAAGAAACTCAGATCAAAGTCTCACCAATGGGTCATTTAAACGACAAAGCTTGTCCAACACCTCCCTCTAATAAGACTCCCTGAGTTTTATTAGCCTAGCTCTGCGATGGAAGTCATGTTCAATCCAGGCTGCTCACCGCACCTTGGACCTGCGGCCCAGGGAGGTGTAAGCCAGTGGCTGGATTATAAAGGGAAATGCCATTTGGCACAAGCAGATAGGTGGGTCCGTATGTGCTCAGTTGCTTCAGTCGTGTCCAACTCTGCGAATCTATGGACTGCAGCCCACCAGTCTCCTCTATCCATGGGATTCTCCAGGCAAGAATACTGGAGTGGGTAGCCAGTCCCTTCTCTGGGGTATCTTCTCAATCCAGAGATTGAACTTGTGTCTCTCATGTCTCCTGCATTGGAAGGCAGGCTCTTTACCACTAACGCCACCTGGGAAGCCCAGATAGGTAGGTAGGTAGATAGATACATAGTTGGGAAGAATACAGAGACACAGGTCAATACATTTTATAACCTTTCACTATATGAACCTTTTGGCTAATCTTGGTCATCTACATCTGCTTCACAAAGACCAAGCTGGTGGTCACTTTGTGGGAAGCCATGTAAGGTTTTCCATAAGACAGTCCCAACTGTCAGAGCTTTTGATGACGCTGACATGGTTCCACATCTCCCCCATGCCTTGCCTTACACTAATGCGCACTGATAGTATTTCTGTTGACAAAACGTTGTGAAATAGTTAACTGAGTCCTGGGAAGAATTATCTCTCTAGTTCATAAGCACCAAGGGGTTTTGCCTCACAGAGGGTGGTGACACTAAGATTTCAGCATTCCCTCATCAAAAACATGTGGATACATATTTTCCAAAGCACTTGGAGGTTTCCGGCAAATCTTTATACATCTCACAAAAGTACCTTCAGAAGCAACAACAGTCGTCCTTCACAGAACACACGTGAAACATATCTGCTCCATAGGGGGATAGTAGGAAAAAGAGCTTTAGATGAGCCATAATGAATATAGAAATTTAAGGGAAAACAGAGGGAAAGAAATTTCTTTACTACCATGCTGGGAGTGGAAAACTTTAGCCTAGTGGATCTCAACCCTGGCTGCTTATCAAAACCATCTGGAGGACTTTTGTAAACTCTCATGTCTATTTCAGTCCTACTGAATAAGCTTCTCCAGGAGTAAGACTAGACAGAGGGATTTTTTTATTTTTTTAAGCTGTCTTTGTAATTCTGCTGTGCAGACAGGTTCGGGAACCACTGTTCTGGTCTCGGGAGTACGGTATAGACTATGAACACCTACATGTGAGTTACATCATCTGTCAGGGAACACACAAGAGAGATATTCCTTTAAAAAGAATTGGGCAGCCACTTCCATGTGGAATCTAAAAAATGATACAAATGAATGCATACACAAACCAGAAGTGGACTCACTGACATAGGAAATGAGCTTACCGTAACCAAAGGAGCAAGAGGAGAGGGAGGGACAAATTAGGAGCTTCGGATTAACAAACAACTACACATAAAGTAGATAAGAAAAAAAGATTTACTGTTTAGCACAGGGAATTACACTCAGTATTCTATAGTAACTTATAATGAATATAATCAGGAAAAAAATAACTGAATCACTATGCTGTACACCTGAAACGAATACAACATTGTAAATCAACTATACTTCAATAAAAAATAACACAGTAGCAATAACAAAAAATAATTGTTTTGGGGGGGCTCCTTGGGTAATTGCCTCTAAATTGCATCATTGTTCCATTAGTAATTTAGTTTTATTTGACGCTTCATGTGAGAAACTATTTTAAAATAAGAAATCCTTCATGCTTATTTTCATTTAAATGGACTCAAAAGAAACTATTTGCTTGATAGAGGAGCAGAATTAGGGCTTATATGACTGACTCCAAAATAATTTAAGATGAGAAGTTATTTAAAAAAACAAAATGAAATGAAACCTGCGTGGCTGCATCTGTGCCCCGTGGGGCTTGGTTTCCTCAGGCAGCTTGCATCCACACAGCTATGTAAGCACCACGCTTATGGAGGGTCCACCGTGTGCTTGGAAATGCGCTTGATCCTAGCAGTACTGGGATGGAAAAATACAGTCTCCACACGATAGGTCACCCAGTCCAGTGAGGGAGTGGGTAAAATCAGTGCTGGGCTTCCCTGGTGGCTCAGTGGTACGTAATCCCCCTGCCAGTGCAGGAGATGTGGGTTTGATCCCTGGGTTGGGAAGATCCCCTGGAGAAAAAAAATGGCAACCCAATCCAGTATTCTTGCCTGCGAAATCCCATGGACAGAGGAGCCTGGCGGGTTAGTCCATGGGGTCACAAGAGAATTGGACACGACTTAGCGACTAAACAACAAAGGAAGTGCTGTGATAAAAACTGGCTTTTATTTGTCTCCTCTCATGGGTCACGTAATCTTTCAAGTTCCATACCTCATTTCATCCTCTCGACAATCTCATTAAGCAGGTTCTATTATTGTACCCATTTTACAGATGAGGAGCCTGAGACTTAGAGGGCTTAAGTAACTTCTTCAAGGTCATAAAACCTGTAAGGGTCTTTCTGATGCAGCAGGCCAAATTTATATCTCCATCTTATTCTGCTTCAAAAGTACACAGAAGGTATGGGGGGCTCTGGGACGGACATGGGGTGCTCATTTGGGCTGGCTGTTTTGGAGTTGGGTGCGGAAATTTGAGCACATCCTTTTCTCTTGTTACATCAGCACTGCTCCACATCAGAGCCAACTCAGCATCTTGGATGCCTGCAGCTTTCAAGATTGGTGTTAAGGAATCTCCTTCCCCTTGAACTTGCCCATCCAAACAGACCCAGCAGTATGATGGTCAGCAATGCCTTTGTACTACTCTCTCGGTGGAGAAAATACACAACCAGCGCTGAGTTCTCAGGCTGGGCTAAGCATAGTACCTGAGAGTCATTTACTTCAGTTCCCCAGGGTGGGACTCTGTCTGGCTTGCTTACCCACATTTCAGCAGCTCAGAGTGCCGGCCTGGCCACAACATTAGGTGCAACTGATCTGTAACTCGAAGTCATCTATTTGTCCTCTAACTGCACTGCTCACTGGCAAGTGCAGGGGAGACCAATGCACGCCTTTGCTATGGTTCAGTGAGCCGAGCTCCTGGGCTCCTGTACCTTGGCTGCGGTGTCAAGTCAGTTATATAACCACTGGGCTGAGTGCCTCCCTGGAGAGGGAGATGGGGCGGGTGAGCAGGAAAGACATTATTAGCGTAATGTTAAGAAAACAGACTGTGAAAGCTTCCCGAGACTTCAGCGTTTGGAACCGCAGGGTCCCCTCCAGTTTGTTTCCCATTTAATTCTGTCATCTTTGAATCTTGCCCATTTGAGCCTGAATGGCTGTGGGTGGAGAGACTGGCACAGTGAAGGGGCTCAGGCTCTCTCAAGTAGTGAGCTTATTTAGCCTTAAAATATGCCCTGTTGGACATATGGACACAGGCTGGGGGGAGTGGAAAGGAGAGGGTGAGACAAATGGAGAGAGTAGCACGGAAGCATAGACACTACCATATGTAAAACAGATAGCCAGCGGAAATTTGCTGCATGACTAGGGAACTCAAACCAGGGCTCTGTAACATTCTAGCAGGGTGGGATGGGGTAGGAGGTGGGAGGGAGGTTCAAGACGGAGGGGACGTATAAAACACCTATGGCTGATTCATGTTGATGTATGGCAGAAATGAAACCACTGTTATAAAACAATTATCTTTCAATTAGAAATAAATAAAATTTTAAAAATGCCCTGTTGTATGACTGTTATTTGCTAGACCGAATCCAATGCTGAAGAACGTGTGAAAACTAATGCCCAGCTATAGCTAAGGGAAGCGTATTTTGTCGTAAGTTTTGCATTTATCCTTTTGCTTCTAAAGTCTTAATGTGGACAAACTGGAAAGACTGAAAGACTGGAGCATGAAAGGCCCTCCAGAAGTGCCCTGAAACTTTTCAATAAGGACAACAGAAGAAACAAACAAGTACCCACTTTGTACACACAAAAGTTAAAACCACTGATTTTTTTTAAATTGGCAAAGTGGTCATATGCTATGTAGTCACTCCATATCATAGAAATCAATGCAAGTTTTATTCATCCATAGCTGTCATCTGCTCTCCAGCTCTGAGAAGTGGTTTCCCATTCATAGCCCCCACACCCACATGTGGCCCTAAAACATTTTTAATGAATGGCATTTGATAAGTGAGCATTTAGGAAAATGTTCATCCCTGCCAGTAATAAAAAATGCAAATTAAAGCAACTTTGAAAAGGTAGCATTTTAGTCTTACTAAATAATGCCCTAACACTGGTTAGGCTGCAGTGGAACTGATAGACTCAAATGCTATAGGCACTGAGTTAAATCAGCATAATTCTTCTTGAAAGAACTAAGGCAATGTGTAATAGGAATCGTAGAGATACGCTTCCTCTGACCCAGTAATCCTTCTCCTGGGAGTGTATACGAAAGAAATAATCTGAAAGAAGCAGAAAGCTATACAAACTGTAGCGCTGTCTCTAATGATCAAATCTAATCACACACATACACACAAAATTCTGGCAAGAGCCTAATGTTGGGTAATTGGGGATGGCTTAACAAATTATGGGGTACTGATGATGGAATATTACGCAACTATTAAACTCCAAAAGGCACAAGGGAAAAATTTAAGATTTAATATCATGAGGATGATAGGATTTACTTGAATGTTTTTCTTTATCAGTTTTTAATATATAAAATAAATGAAGAGCATTATAGAAAATGCAGTGGGAGGCCTCTCGGACAATTATTTTCTGGTACAAATGGGCTTTTATAATACTAAGGATCTCCCAAATGAAAATACTGAAATATAAACGGTCACCTCTATGGTAGGGGAAGGCTTAACATATTGTATCTTTTACTCTCTAGTCTAAGTCTGGTATTTGGCCTTGGAGTCTCTTCTTTGTACAGGACCTCTTCCATTTATTCCAAATAGGATGACTTAGAAAGGTGCTGAAATGGAGCCCCCTCTCCCTGTACCAGTCATATTAGTTTGCCTCCATTCAGGTCCTAGAAGCACCCTTGGAGGGAGCCTAAGAAAACTCAATGCCAGGGTTTCAGAACCTCTAGATGGACAAACCTGTCTCTTATCTATCCTGAAATTAAGGGAACTCAGGTCTACATGACTGCTCCTAGACAGGCAAAGAAACAAATCTCTATCCATGATAATAAACCAGTCCCACAATTGGTTTAACACAACGATTTGCAGTCAAAGCAAGTGTAGCCATGCCTTTACTATGGATCAGTAGCTTCCTGTGACTGCCAGGAAACAGTGTAGGCAGGTCTATGCTTTAGTTTCATTGGTCTGTGTCCAATTGGGGAAAATGAGTTTTCACGATGCTAAATACAGTCAAAGTAAAAAAAAAAAAAAAAAAAAAAATTCTTACTCTAAGATAATGCCCTTTCCAGTTTTTTTGGTGTTAAAACTCCATCCTTTTGAGAAAAGACAGTGACTATAGACGGGCAAATTTTTTTTTTTTCCATTGTTTGTCCTCCTTTGTGGTAGAATACCTGTATGTGTTTGTGTGTGTGTGTGTGTGTGTGTGCTAAGTTGCCTCAGTCTGACTTTCTGCAACCCTATGGACCATAGCCCACCAGGCTCCTCTGTTCATGGGATTTCCCAGGCAAGAATACTGGAGTGGGTTGCTATGCCCTCCTGCAGGGGATCCTCCTGACTCAGAGACCAAACCCACGTCTCTTGTGTCTCCTGCAATGGCAGGCAGGTTCTTTACCACTAGTGTCACCTGGGAAACCTCCTTGGCCCTCAAAACATTAGTGAAATCAAACTACTTCATCCCATACACTGACCTTGCATTCACATTCAATAAGGAAATGGAGATTCTGGACATTGGTATTAGGCCACACCAAACAGGTTAGTGAGAAGTTCTGGTCCCATGTTGACTCTTCAGTGTGCTGTACGACTCATAAGCTTTGCTTTCATCAAGCTTGTGTTTGTCCTTCTGGGTTGTAAGCGTCTTTGCTGAGGAACCACCGCACTGTGTTGTTGGTAACTAACACAGCATCAAGTATACCACTGTTAAATGTAGTCTGTAGCTTGACAGACAAAGTGGGTGAAATCTGAAGGCCAGCTGTGGAACTGAGAAGAAAGCTTCTGGTGCGGGTTCAGCAGACCCGATCTGAACCCTGTTCTGCCACTTAACGGCTGTGGGATTAAGCAGCTAATGACCCTCTCCAGCTCCAGCTCTCACTATCTTATACCTGGATCGGATGCTTTTCACATTCATTCCCATGTCATCCCAAGCTCAGCGCTGGCCAGAGGGGACCCCAAAGCAATGGGCAGATCCCCCCACCTACCAGGTGAGGTAGAGGGTCAGAGGCAGTTGTCGGTGAGCTCCGGTAAAAGACAAAATCAAACAGAAGCAGCATCCGCTCACATTGACTCATGATTATTGTGTTTGACAAGATAACCTGCACCCACTTGTACATTCATTACAAAGCTTCTGAAATGATTGTTCTTTGTCTGCTTGAGCATTGGAATTTTGAATGAACAGTTTCAATGTCTGGTTTCACGCACTTGAGACTTAAACACTAGTGAGCATCTTTCTAACAGGTTTGGTCCTCACCTTCAAGCAAGTCTATTGGAGACTCCAGCTGGGGGACTTGTGTGGGCTTGAAACTTGTGTGCTTTCTTCCTGAAGTCACTGATGCAAACAAAGAACCTTAAGCCTCCCCTTTCCAGTGATAAATGTTTTAAATGAACAGAAGAAGGATTTGAATTTTAATGGCTGATAAGTGAGGCTGGGAAAGATTGAAGGCAAGAGGAAAAGGGGACAACAGAGGACAAGATGGTTGGATGGCATCACTGACTCAATGGACTTGAGTTTGGGCAAACTCTGGGAGATGGTGGAGGATAGGGAGGTCTGGTGTGCTGCAGTCCATGGAGTCCCAAAGAGTCAGATACAACTGAGCGACTGATCAAGTGAGGCATGAAGGGGAAAAGAGAGTGTTGTAACTGCCATGTGTTATTTAAAAAAAAAATCATTGGAAGATTATATCACATGTAGCACAGAGAAACATTAGGCCCATTGTAGCATTGGAAGCTTCAGTAAGACCCTTCACCCATCTCTTCAGCTGAATCTCATGCTGCTCTTTCTTGCATTCCTGGGCTCCAGCCTCAGCAATCTTCAACCTGTTCCTCAAACACATGTTTTTTACCCTGCCACAGGGCCTTTGCACAGGACACGTCCTTTGCCTGGTTCAGCCCTATTCGTGTTTCCCATCATGCTCTTCTCACGGAAGCATTCCCCCCTCTCATGCTGGGACAAATCTCCTGTTAAATATTCTCCCATGATGTATCCTTTATAGTACTTGTTGCTGTTGTTATTTTACAATTATTTGGTTTCAATCTAATGAATTCCACTTCCCCCACAAGACTGTAAGCTCGGCAGAACAGAGACTGCCTGTCTGCTCCCCATCTTATCCACGTGGCAGGTGCCAGTGACTATGTAAGTGCTGATGAATGGAATAAACGCCTCCCTGACAACCTCACCAAAATCCCTTTTTAATGACCTGTCTTTGCAAGGCACCCTGTGGAACAACTTGAAAGTCCTGGTTCCAGGCCTATGGCGGTTTTGGTAGCTGGAGAGAAGCTCTTCAAACGTAAGCAGCATCCCTGCAGTGGCATCAGTGAACTCAGGTGTGTTCCACATGGTGCCTACTGCTTGGACAAACCCTAATACTTTTTTCTTCCTCCGTTCCCCATGTGTCAAATGGTAACTAGATCAGTGTGCCCTTTGCTGAATGGCCAGAGGATAGGAACAGATAAGAGATATGAAAATGCCTTGCAAATGGAAATGTTGATTTAGAGGTTGAAACCTCTATAGTCTTGGACCTTCCTAGAGAAAGATGATGGAAGTGATCCTCTTAGGTGAGATATGGCTTGTGTAGCAGGAGGGGGATTGAGCCAAGTTGGGGGCACAGTTCAGTGACTGACAGAGAGAAGGGGATACAGCAGGGGGAGACCACCCTCCTGCCACCAGGGCTTCCCGAGGAGGATGGTGGCTGGATGTCAGCAGCAATACTGAGGGACTTCGTGATGGCAGAGGATCAGAGGGCATGAATGAGGGGGCAGGTTCTTCTCAAAAGCAAACCACCCATCTGCCCTGAGCTCCTTTGTTTCTCTAATGGTTCTTGGACCCAGTTTCAACTGCGTTGGGCAAACAAGCAGGAAGCCTCCTCGCTACCTGAGTCTCACCAGACCAGATCCAGCCCTCACTTGGGGGCAGTGCCCTCTCGGTGCCTCAAGTGTGATAACCATTTAGCAACCTTAGGGGCAGCAGGGTGGAGAGTCCCGTGTGACCACAGAGCAAGAACCATGGCCTTGCTCAGAGGAAAATGACTCGAGAACCACGGGGTGGGGTGTGAGTGGAACTGAATCAGTGGTTTCTGAAGACAGTCAAGATTTCCAGTCCAAAGCTCACCAAAGGCAATGTCATCCCGTGGTGGCTCAGACGGTAAAGAATCTGCCTGCAATGCCAGAGACCCAGGTTCAATCCCTGGTCAGGAAGATCCTCCAGAGAGGGAATGGCTACCACTCCAGTGTTCTTGCCTGGAGAATTCCACAGACAGAGGAGCCTGATGGGCTACAGTCCATGGGGTCACAAAGAATTGGACATGATTGAGTGACAAAGGAGGAGCAGAGAGGTAAATCAGCAAGCCTACTGCTAGTCACTGAATGCTGGGAAGGTAGGTGTAGGCTCATCCCATGAGACCTAATGGGACAAGCGGGAGAAGTGTTGGGTCACCACATGGGAGTATCAGAATGGAAGGTCCTGTTATGCATCATCTGGGAGCTCAGGGACCCTGACCCAGCCAAGAGACTGATGTGGCTGTCACAGAATTAAACACTGCTCAAGTCTCTTTCTTATTTGGAAAGATTGCCTCTTCGCACGAAAATGTGGAATCAAGAAGAATTCTCTAAACGTGGCATTTCTGCACAACACTGCACCCCAACTACAGCCAACACTGAGAAGGGATGGCCACAGCCAGTCATCCTTTCTGGATGTCCCTTTGCAAGGGGTGGAGTAGGGAGAGCTACAATAGCGGTTAAGAATCTGTTCATCTTATTGACTGGTTAGATAAGATACTGCCTACAGGACTTCCCTGGGGGCTCGTGGTTAAGAATTCACCTGCCAATTCAAGGGACACGGGTCCAATCACTGGTCTGGGAAGATCCCACATGCCTTGAGGCAACTAAGCCCATGTGCCACAACTACTCAGCCTGTGCTCTAGAGCCGAAGAGCTGTGCTCTGAGATGAGAGAAGCCATCACAACGAGAATCCCACGCGCTGCAACTAGAGAAAGCCCACTCAGCATCAGTACCCAACACAGCCCAAAAAATCAATCAATAAATTAATAAAAAAGATGCTGCCTATCTAACCAAGTGGTATGTGCAGTTGTTTTCACTAATTCTGCTGTCCTGGATGGAGCACTGACAAAGCACTGTGCAAAGCACCCAGAATGCAAAGCTGAATAGAACGCCACAACTGCTCTCAAGGACCTATATCCTGGTTAGAAGGGCACAGAAGCCGCATTTTACAGCTGCCGCTTGGCACGCCTTTTGCTGTTATATGCAAGGTACTGTGGGGACTCAGAGAAAGAAGAAACTCTGCCAAGAGAACCTGGGAAACTTTCCTGAAACAAGGTGTTGATGAAAGATTAGAAATTTACCAGGCATCAGAAAGACCATCGCTGAGTAACGCAATGAATGCATCTGTTGACTTTCAACCTTTCTGGGATACAGTGGTGACGAAACAGCCCTGTCCCTACCCTCATTGAGCTCATGCGGGGGGGAAAGCACACGAAGAGTTAAACACACATTTGGGAAGTCCTATGAAGGGAAAATAGTCTTCCCTGGTGGCTCAGTGGTAAAGCATCCACCTACCAATGTGGGAGATACAGGAGACACGGGTTTGATCCCTGGGTTGGGAAGATCGCCTTGAGAAGGAAATGGCAACCCACTGCAGTATTCTTGCCTGGGAAATTCCAAGGACAGAGGAGGCTGGCCGGCTAGAGTCCATGCGGTCAAGATTTGGGCACAACTGAGCATACAAGCGCGTATGAAGGGAAAGTACAAAGTGTCTCAGCAGAGTCTACCCGGGGAGTTGGTCTCATCCAGGAGATGGGAGAAGTTCTGCCAAGGATGTGGCATGCAGCCGAGATGGGATGGCTGCTCAAGAGTGTACAAGGCCGAGGGGCTGGAAGCGCAGGCAGAGGGATGGAATAGAGGGAACCTCATGTGCATTCCTTTATTCCCTGAACGTTCATGAAATAACTGTGTGGGTCGGTACAGTGCTCAGAACTGTGGTCACCATGACGAGCAAGAAACCTCAGCGAGTGTGCAGTGTAGTGGGGGAGGCAGATCATAACAGGATGTGCTACACGCATGGTTGGGGAGGGGGAAACACTTCCCCACCAGAGGGCATCGCATGTGCAAAGGCCAGGAGAGCAGAGCTCAAGACATGGGAGACAGAGGTTGGGGGTTCCTCACTCCCCTGGTCGATGGCTGCACAGGGCGCTGCCTGGCCCTTCAACATGCTCTTCCTTGCTTAAGAACGAAACTCCTTTCTCCACCAATGGCAGCGATGTTGCACGGAGAAGATGCCACCTCAGCAGATGCTGATGCACGCATTCTGCAGTGAGCTGGAAGCAGCTGGCCTGGCTTGGCCTGTGCCGCCCTCCCCTCCTCCCCAGGCAGGATCCACACTGTCATCAGCACCGTGGGGCTGATTGCTCAAAGAGGGCAGTCTTCCTGCCTCGCCACGCCGAGCCTGCCTCAGCCCAGGCAGCCTGGCCACACCCGAGGCCCATCCAGACCTGCTGTTTGAGGGTCGAGGCCCCCTTCGAGGAGAAAGGCCCCCAACTCGCTTAATAACATTTTCCCTCTGCCTGTCTAATTAACTCCGTCACTGTATCTGCAGTCAGATAAAATGCTCATTTCACACCACATTAATTTTTATCAGCTGAACATTAAGCAACACAAAGCTATCTATGCTTGGTTTAATTTACATACTGACAGACCTACAAAGCGTTACCCACAGTGGCTGCGAAGCAAATAAGCAGAACTGGCATCAAACAAGGCTCTTCAAAATGAAATATTGATTTGCAAGGCTGACAGTCGAGAAGTGTTGGAGGGAAGAGGGTGAGAAAGTAAGGGGTACAAGGGCTCTTTTTCCTTGAACAATTACTGATGGGGTCAACCAGGAGGTCTCCTAAAGGTCAAGTAGAGGGGTCAGTTGAGCTCCAGGATCTGGAGGATCAGCTGCGCTTTGGGGACACAGCCCCACATAGTCCATACAGCTCCCTGCAAATGGGGATCTTTGTACCACTCTATTATCAGAGCACCCCTCCCCCCCACACACACACTATGATATATCTTACTTCTGTAACTGTGCTCAAGCTATTTCTCTAAACGTATGTTCCTTCCCCAACTTCATAGTCAAGCTCAGGTATCACCTCCTCCAGGAAGTCTTCTATGATCATCCTTCCTCAAAAGAATACCTAGAAGAGGGTCCACATTGCATTTATCACAATGAACTTTAATAATCCATTTCTTATATCTATTTTCCCATTGGTTGCATTTATGTAATTTTTTTTTATAACTGAAGTTGGGCCTGAGAACCTGCATTTCAAATATGTATGCCTAACCATGATTTTTCTCCATCCATCCCCTGCCTTAATTGGGATGTAACTGACACATAACATTTGTAGAAATTTAAGGTATACAACATAATTTGATACATGTACCTATTGTTACCTTTTTACTAAAGTAAAGTTAATTAATTCATCTTTACCTCACATAATTCCATTTTGTTGTTGTTGTCATGGTGAGAACATTAAAACTCGACTCTCATAACAACATTAAAACTTGACTCTCATAACAACTTTTATGTATATAATACACTATAGTGAACTACAGTTACATGGTGTACCAAGATCCACAGACCCACCATCGTACTGCGGATTTTCTAAGAGCACACTTTGAGAACCTTGGTGATGTTAGAAGGGAGTGGATTGGGGGAACAGGGTGGGAGCTGGTTGGTAGGGTGAGCAGAGAACTCTACTCTCCCGAGGAAGCTGGAATTAGACTTGGACATGATGTGGCATCACAGCTTGAAAAAGATTCAGGACGGACAGAGAGTGTGGAAAACATGCATTTAAAACCTGGAGAGCAGAGGAGACTAGATTCACTCTGAAATATCTATGTAAATCCCAGATTCAGACCAACTCTTGTCTTTCTGTGAGTTTCGGCCTGCAGATATCTGCTTTGCATCAAGCTGCCACGAGGGAGAAGAGCAGAATACCTTCCCAACCATACAGGCCAATGTAGCTTGAGTTTTCAGCTTTGCAACACTAAGAATTTTAGAAGATAGCATGCATATGCAACAGAACATCCGTGCTATGGTTGTACATGGCTCCCCCTAAAGAAACTTCTGGGCTGGCTTCAGTTTCACAATCATGCATGCCAGGGCTTGTAGATATCAGTTGGTTCCAGAATTACACAGGTTTTTCTTTTTTTTTGCTTTCAACACCAACACAGCACAATTTTTCAGAGAAGTCTAACTCACAGAAGGCCTAGATCCTTCCTTTGGACCAAAAAGCTTCAAAATGATGGACTAGAATTTGTTTATTCAGTGGTGTTTAGTAGGATAGGAGCTTTCTAAGAAAAGTCTGCCTCATTTAGACTCAAATGTGCAAAAGACTGGCTGTGGACCGAGCCCAGGCCAGGGTCATGGGCTCTGGGTGCCAGGCCTGGTTCAGGCATAATCAGCTGAAAGAACTTGGACAAGTCACTTAAACTCCCTTAATCTGTTTCCTCATCTCTAGTATGGACTTAATAATATGACTTTTACATCACAGAACTGTGATACTGAGTCAATGTGCTTTGAAAAATCTAAATCTAAATATAAAGAATACTGGCTTTTGGTAATTATTTACTAACCTTCCCACAGATAACAATGAAACTATCTATACAAAATAATTTTTAAAAATTATTTGAAGACCATGGAGTACAACCAAAAGCAAACAGAAACTGGAAAAGAGCCTTTACCCAGAAAGACAGGGCCTCCACTTGGTAAAATTTATGAATTTGTAGATTTTTGCCTAAAAACACACCCTAGTTAGTTTTTGACTCTGCAGAGCTTAAGCTGTTAGAGATAAGATCAGGGTTTGGAGAGGAACTGAAAGTTAGGGGACCAGTTCTGGAAGGGTGGGAACTTCAGAAGAACAAGTCACAACACCTGTGTATAAAATCTGCCCAAATTCTTGGCTGACTGCTACACTTTGCATGCATGGGGAAGATCGCAAGGGATTCGGTACAAAAGCAGCAGCTGAAGGATTAAAGAAAAGGGTTAGCTGTTGCTGACCACAGGGAAGGCAAAGCTGGAGTTGGCCAACCTAATTGGCTGCTTTAAAAACAGACACTCTTCAGAGGAACATAACAGAATGCAGAGTCTCTGTAACATGTGTGTTATAAATTATCTAATCCAAGTCACTGGACATGCAAAGAAAGAGTAGATTTTAACCCATACTCAAGAAAACATAAGAAAAGGAGTCTATAGAAACCAACCCCAAGAATATTCAGATAGTGCATTCAATAGGTAAGAAACTTAAAGTATATTCAAAGAATTGAAAAAATATATATGTCTATATACACATAATGTGTGAGCAGACGTGTAACCTTAGTGACAAACAGAAACTGTGACAGCAAACCAGATGGAAATCCTAGAATTAAAAAGAAAAATGACTACAATGAAAAAAAATTACGTATGACCTTAACAGGAGATTGACGATGGCAAGAGAGTCAGTGTACTTGAATACGGATCAATAGGAAGTATACATTCTTTAAGAACAGAGAGGAAAAAATTGGAGAAAAGTGAGTAAAGTCTCAGAGACAACATACACGAAATTGAAGCCCTGGAAGGATAGGAGAAAGAAAATGGGTAGAAAATATATTGGAAAGAATGACTGAAAACTTCCTAAATGTGGTGAAAGATATCAACTTATAGCTTCAAAAAGCTCAACACATCCCAAGCAGGATAAACTCAAAGAACCCCATACCTTATCAATTTTATGTCAAACATAGTCAATTTTTTTTTGAAATCCAAAGATAAAGAGAGAATTTTGAAAGCAACCAGAGAAAAACAGACATTATATTCAAAAGAAACAACTATATGAATAATAGCCAACTTCTCTCAAAAAACAACAAAGTCCAAATGATGATGGAATCACCTCATTAAAATAAAGAAAAATTCAGAACTCTATATTCAGGAGTAAAGGCAAAATAAAGTCATTTTAAGATGAGCTAAAACTCAGAGATTCATTGTCAGCACTAAATGGAATGTTAAAGAAGCTCCTTAGTTCAAAGGGAAATGCCACGTAATGGTAAACAGATCTACAAGAAAGAATGAGGACCACCGAAGAAAAAAATTTTCATGTACCTAGTTATTCATATTTTCAGTGTTAAGCAAATGTATCCCATATAATCATATTTTACTGTATGATAAATGGCATGTAACCTCTAAACAGAATGTATAAATCTTATAAATTCTTTTTCCTGCCCCTAAAGAACCCCTTTCCTTTCAAAAAAAGTAAAGAAAAATTGGTTTTATTACCTAGCTCTGTGATCTTAGGCAAAAAGTGAACTTATCTGTGCATTTGTTTCTCCATTTATAAAACAAAAAAGATGGACTAAATCTCAAGTGTTTTTCAGCTTGTACAAACAGTGATTCTATAGTAAACTGGAACAGTATATTAATAATATTCTCTATTACATTTTTACTAATTATTATTTATATTTTCATTATTATAAGGTAACTTTTCTTAATGATAAGATGAACTCATAAAATCTACCCAAGGTGGTATGAACCTCAGAAGCTTCTTAGATACACCAAACCCTTCTATGCCTCACAGTTCAAAAATAACCCCAAAGGTACTCCTGTTGCTCAAGTAATCAAATGAGGTTAAGTCCACAGCACATATGTGCTGCACACGGTACAGCCTTAAACAGATAAAGGTAAGGTGGTTTGATGATCCCAGTCGTCAGATCCTTTCACATTTGCAGCATAGTGACACTGGAAGCCTGTTTCTTAGTCATCTTCGAACACTGGAGGAACTACATTAAACCACATCAGCATGTGCTTAGCCGAGCGCAAAAGTTCACCGCACAAGTCCAGTCTGAGTGCGAAGCAGCGAGTAGTAAGGCCCCAAGGACTAGGAACAGCTAATTAAACCTTCAGTGTGTCCATGCGTCACTGGGGGGTGAACCTGTGGACATTCAAAGAGCTTCCTGGTGAGTTGCCATAGAGATGGACTGAAGCCAGGCTAGACTCCAAGGCTTACTGGCCACCACGTTCTGGCAGGTTGCCTCTGGGGTGACCTTCCACAGTTACGATGCTCTGTGACATTTAAGCAAGGGGAGCATCCCCTCCCGCCTCAGTGCCTCTGACACTCTGCCAGAGTAAGCCAGCCTTGGAAGGTTCTCGATTGAGTGTCCCCTAAGATGGCTTCTTTGAGGACCTGGGTCCAGGCTGGCCCTCTGAGGTGGGAGAAGAAAGAGTAATTCCATCCCTTCATCGGCAGCAGCCGTGAAAGTCTGCTGAGCACAGCGTGTTCAGTTGTCTCTTTTCTTCCCCAGAAAACAGTCACTGTGAATAACCTGCTGTTTGGCAACAGCTCTACTTAAAATGTCATGTTAATATAATTATTTACAAATACTGGTATAAATGAAATAAAGGCCTGACTGAAACAGAAAATTTCGAAGCCTAACACCATGGCTTTAATGAACAGAGCAGAGAAATGCTGAATAATTTTCTGCTTATTTTGCAGCGTTCTTGATAAGCCCTTTCTCCCTCCTCTGCATACATCCCAGGTTAAATTTTTCTTTTTTAATTTGTTCCAACTCCCCAACCCGTGGCCTATCGTGTGGTAAACATATCATCTGTGTTTTGAAGGCATGTTTTGTAGACATGTTTGAAAGTTGCCGCTTCAGGACCATTACACCTACTTTCATGCTGTCCTTTGGAGAAAGACAACAGGAAAGCCTTAGGGGAAAAAATCTGGGTATATAACCAGTGAGCTAAAGTCTGCTTTCCCGTATCCAAATCTCCACTGTTGTCAAAGGCAACTGAGTCACTGTAGTTGCTGTAAACTGCCTGTGGGTTTTTGACAGTAAAATCCAATATATTTTCAAAACAAAAACTAGAATCTTCTAAGCCATGAGCCACTGTTTCATTTTTGACAATGCAGAGTCACCAATGAGTTAGAATTTGAGCAGAAAACAACTGGCTTTCTTTCCTGTTTTCTGTTTAGATGAGTGCTTTGATCCATCTGCCCATATCCTTAAATTCACTGATCAAAGCAGGTTAGGCCTGGAGTTTTGTCTTTCAGCTTCCAGATCTTCACCCAAGCACATGTAAGAAACATGAGGTGGTAAGGCTGATCTCAGATATGTTTGTCTGAAACCAAATTCTGGACCTCAGTTTCTAAAATGCAACACCACCTCCCACCATTTGCCAACCACATAAAAGCCACAAGAAAACACTGCTAGAGAATCATAATTTATTTATCTGGCACCATTTTAGGCTTTCCAGGTGGCACAGTGGTGAAGAATCCACTTGCCAACGCAGGAGACTCAAGAGACGCAGGGTTTGATCTCTGGGTTAGGAAGATCCCTTGGAGGAGGGCGTGGCAACTCACTCCAATATTCTTGCGTGGAGAATCCCAGGGACAGAGGAGCCTGGAGGTCCATGAGGTCACACTACTGAAGCCACTTAGCACACAGCAAGGCACCATTTTGGCATGGATATTTTTGGGTGATAGCAGCTATTCACAGTCACCACCCACTTGGTGTGTTCCGGCTCAGGAATGAAGACAAAGAATCCTTACATCTACAGAACTAACCTAGGTGAAGAGGCTGTGAGTGAGGACAGGAATAGAGAGAATTCAACATGGAGCCTCCTAGACAATGGTGCTCAGCGTGGGGTATTCACCATGCGCAGGCTGGCAACAATGATCACTTGACTGCTATACTCACCACGAAATAACGGTGGTAGCAGTGATGAAACCTCAGCTCCTAGACGAGTAGTTTGCGATACATAAATTGCTTCCACACTCTTCTTATGAACTGTCTCAGAAAAAGCGGCCAAGCCTCAGGACAGTATTTTGGAGGAGATTCAAAGCTTGACAGTGGTTTAGACTAGAAGCTGCTAGAGGGAAGCAGGCTCAGTTCTTAACCTCATTTCTGCTGGGCACAGCATGGCACCGTGGTGGTATATGGGCATCTCAAGGTACAATCATAAGGGAAGGATGTGGAGCAGCCACTAAACTCTTCAGTTTACAACTTTAAACAGTTTCTTCCTTTCCCTCACTCCACAATGAGCCAGCCAGAAACAACAGGTTTACTTGCCAGCCTCACAAGTCAGAGGAGACTTTCTTTATGATAGTCCCTAAGTACGCCAATTCCTCTCATCTACACCCTCATCCTTCCTTTTCCTCCAGTCCCACTCAAGGCAAAGGTACCTCATAGGCTAGATCACCATGGGACATTATTTACAGCGGAGATAGCTCTGGACAATTACCAAAATGGCCCTGTGCCTTAGTTTCTTCAGCTTTAAAATGGGACCAGTAATACCAGACGTCTGGCCTATATCCCAGGATTACTGTATCAGAATGTTTAAAGCTTATGTAAATATTATCAGCATCACTGCAATATTTTTCTAACCTCTGCATCCTCCAAACAGGAAGTGTGAAATGAATCTGTGGTTCATGACAGAGTGGAAAGAGGCCTGCATGAAGAGTGAGCCAGGGTCTGGCTGTGATTCTGTCTCCATCTCATTCTGTGTGCTAGAACAAGGCTGCCTGGCTCTCTGGATTGTGGAGAGGGTGACAGGCTAGCTCTGGTGGGACACACAGACTATTTCTGCTTGAAGGGACTCCTAAGATGGCAAAAGGATGCAAAACTAGGCAGCTCTTGGCAGTTCTGGTGCAGGCTGCAATCTTAGAGGTGACTCCCTGCTGCTGCTGCTGCTAAGTCGCTTCAGTCGTGTCCAACTCTGTGCGACCGCATAGACAGCAGCCCACCAGGCTCCCCCATCCCTGGGATTCTCCAGGCAAGAACTCTGGAGTGGGTTGCCATTTCCTTCTCCAATGCATGAAAGTGAAAAGTGAAAGTGAAGTCGCTCAGTCGTGTCTGGCTCTTGCGACCCCACGGACTGCAGCCTATCAGGCTCCTCTGTCCATGGGATTTTCCAAGCAAAAGTACTGGAATGGGGTGCCATTGCCTTCTCCAAGGTGACTCCCTAGATTCCCCTAAACACAAAAGCTGGATTCTAAACTTAGAGACATGATGGGGACTCAGTGGGAAAGGCTGGGCTGGGCAATGGCAGTGATTTGGCCTTTAGAAGCCTTTTAGCACTGAAAAAAAAAAACTTTTTTGAGAAATAAATCCCTTCCAGAGAACCCAAATACCATTTTACACCCACTAGGATGGCAATTAACTAGAAAAAGAAAAAAGAACATAAAGAGGGTTGGCAAAATGGAGAATAACTGGAGCCCTCACACATTGCTGGTGAGGATGTAAAATGGTACAGCCATTTTGGAAAACAGTTTGGCAGTTCCTCAAAAGGTTAAACATAGTATTATCATATAACCCAGCAATCCTAGGTTCAATCCCAAATGTATACCGGGAAGAACTGAAAAGCAGGTGTCAAACAAAAACTCGTATATAAATCTTCATGGCACCCCAACTCACACTTGGCAAAAGGTGGAAACAACTTTAACCCTCTACCAATCAATGAATGAGTAAACAAAATGTGGTGTATCCATACAATAGAATATTAATGAGCCACAAAAAAGGAATAAAAGACAGATACACCTTGCAAGATGGATGGGCCTTAAAAACATGATGCTAAGTGAAAGAGGCCAGAGGCGTAGAAGGCCACACAACAGATGATTCCATTTACGTGAAGACCTCTAATAGGTAAATGCATAGATGGAAAAAGCAGATTGGTAGCTGCCAAGGGCTGGGAACTGGGGCTGACTGCTTAGTTCGGGAAGGCGGCTCCTTCTGGGGTGGTGAAAACGCGAACTAGATGGTGGTGACGGCTGCACAATCTGTGAACATGCTAAAGGCCCCTGAGCTGTGCAGTTTAAATTGGCTAATGTGGTCAATTTTGTATGTCACGCGCCGCAATAAATTAAGAAGAAAGAAAGAAAACCAAAGATGGTGATGAGCTGGGTGGAAGGGGAGGTTCTAGAGCTCCAATCACGGGAGAACCTTCAAAAACCATCTCTGCCACACCATGAGTGCTCTTCCAAGGGCCCGTGTTGTTGGTTTAATGGAGAAATTATTCTAATAAGTCCCAAGGAAATACAGGTCTTTTCTTTACAAACAGGAAACGATCATATCTCCTGGCAGCTCATTACACATTCTTTTGGTACCATGAGTTGTTTTAAAACCGTGAAATTAGTTCTGGCAGAGTTTACAGAAAAACACCCATGAGATGAGACTGAATGGGTTATGTAAGATTCCTCGTCCTCTACGTATGAGATATTAACTCTGTACTGGCAGAGCCAAGGACATAGAGGTCCCCCATAAAGCAGCAGCACACTTTGGCCTCTGCCAAGACTAGCACGAGGTTGAGGGGGAGAATCAGTCATCTGGACATGGATCTGGATGTGCCCATCAAACCATCTCCTGTGTCTAGCCACATCCTCCTTCCCCACTTGAGGCTGTGGCGGCACCCAGACAGGTGAAGGGAAGAAGGGACTCGCCCACAGAAATCGGTTCTACTAAAGTTCCAGACTTTTTCCAGGGGGTCGGTTGACACTTGGGTGTGGATACCGAAGCCTTGAAGATCAACCAGGTATGAAAAACATTAATACAATCATCACTGTTGGAGAGCTGTGTCATAGACAAGCCCCAGTTCAACTAGGAGGGTGACTACTTTGATCAATAGAGCTTGAATTCTGGCATGAAGGAGACATATTACAAAAGTTTTACCTGGCAACAGTCACTAAACCAATGAGCGCTGAACAAGTTGCTAGGTTCATGAACCCTGTTTCTTCCTTCTCTTCTTCCTATAGACATACACACACATTTAACCTAGAGTGTACCTCCAAAAGATACATCCAGATATATATGGAGTATTCTACCAATAAGATGTAATACTTCATAATTCCATTTATTTAGAAAATAGCAAGGGAACAGAAAACAAGTTAGAAAAAAAAAAAAGCCTGCTCAAGGTATGTCTCAAAGATCAAATACTTAAAGCTGGAGAAGCCCTTAGGATGCTCTTCAGAATTCATGGACTCTTATTTCATAGAGAAATCACAAACTTGGTTATCTGGTTCTTGAAACCAAATACTGGCTTCTGAGAAGGGTGAGAGGAAGCCCCACAGGCCAGACACCCTGACTGCAGCAGTATGTGACTTCTGACCACTGAAGGAGGAAGATCCAGAAGGGCTTGGAGCAAGCAGAAGTAATCAGAAATTGAATAGCCTGGAGCTAACAAACCTGACCCACCCGAACAGGCTGCCGGACAGAATACAAACTTAGGAGTCATGTAGACCCAAGTCTGAAGGCCAGACTTTGCAACTTATTTGCTGTGCAGTCTTGGGTATGTTACTCCCCCTCTCTGACCGCTAGTTTCCTTCTCTTAATGAATAAGACAGCCCCATTTTAGAGTGGGGATAGGTATATTGATATACCAGGGTTATTGTGAAAGTGAGATGGTTTATGTAACAAGATAACAAAGGCACCTAGTAAGTTCTCAAAAAAAAAAAAAAAAAGGATGTTTTATTTTAAAGACCTGAGGACATCAGGGTACCACAGTGTGCTGTGGTTATTCATGTTTGAAGTGAGAATCCTGAGGTATCAGAGAGCAGGCTAACATGTACTCTGCTGGTTCTCAGAGAGAGGGCAGAGCCTTTCCCTCCAACAAGGCTCTTCATCCCCTTCCTCCCTTCCCCAGGACCCTGGTACCTCAAGCATTCACTCCTCCTTACCCTTCCCTGGAGCCCTGCTTTGACTTTTTCCTTCTCTTTTCAAAGTTTATTCTCAGCTAATTATGCTTCTACATATTATCTGAGTAAACTAGTTTATCCTAAGGTGTTAATATTTTATCCTAGCAAAATTCTCGTGGGTATTGGTTAACTAGGGGCACTGCCATCAGTCAAAGGAATCCATCCTCAGTGGTGACTTTTCAGCAACGGTGCTTCTTCTCAATCACACCTGTAAGAAGTTTCTTTGGCTAAAACATTACCATAAGGAGTCTGGGGCACTGATAAGGTTCAAGACCTGGATCCTGAAGGTACCTGTGTTCCTTATCAGAGTGAGAGTGAAATGGGTATCCTTCCAAAACAATCCTTCCTTCAGAAGTTCTCCTTCTGATTGTTTCACAGTGACTTTACTTCTGATTTACCTTGGTCCAAAAACATCGTGGAGGGGAGTTCTGAATCTCTAAAGGAAACAAGGTCTTATGCTAAGAAGATCCACCCCCAGCCCCGAAATAAGAAGTTTATTGTGACGCTTTCATGCTAAAATGCACCAAGAAGTAGCACCCTTTTCTTTGTTCTTTCTTCACTTCCCTCTGGCATCTGATGTTCTTTTAAATACCCATGTGCTGGGACTGCCATTGCAGAGAGGCAAATAAGGATGGAGGGACACAGGAATAGACAGATGGCCGAAGGATTTTGGAATCTATCAAGATGTGTATAAGGAATATCTCAGTCTTTTTATCTCTGTCTTTCAGTACCTCTGACTCTGGCTTTCCCTTTAAAATGATCGCTAGGATCAAGTAGAAAATATTGTCCATATCTCATCTTCCCAATGATAGAGGTTCTGACTTCTTATGGGGATAGGAATCATGTCTATCTCTAGTACCTGGACTGGGGTCTGCACCAATTCTGCCTAATTCCTCTCAACGTTGCATGCGAGAATATTTATACTAGTTGCCTGAAACTGATTACAATGGAAGTGTTTACACCACAGAAATTGGCAGGCACTGAAAATCAGGACTTCCCTGCCCCCACCCACCTGGAGAGCCAATTATTAAACATTTATCAGCAAACTGCTGATAATAGGTCTTCCATAAATATTTGCTAAATAAACACAGGAAGAATGACAAGCTGTCCCACTTAATGCAGTCATTTCCAGCACCTCTCAGCCCCTTCCCATAGCATACCCTCTGATAAGTTGTCAACAACAGGATGACAAACCTTAGGATTTGGTTATGAAGCAGAGAAAGAAATGCCAGGAAGACTAAGTTAAAACAACATTTCTCTTTGGTGATAGTGTCTCTGACTCAGCTCTGGCGGAAAGTAACAACCTTATAAACCCACAAGGAAGTGGAGAAGATTTCACATCATTTCTCGTTTCTTTTGATGCTAAAAAGAGAATCGTTTTAAGTGTAGGGACAGGGCTGTGAGAGGAAGGATGCCTGGCTCAGAGAGAGCAATCACACACAGCAGCCTTCTCTCTGTGACCTCAGGGAGCAAGTGACTTTCTCTGAGTGTAGGTTTCCTTGCTATTAACTAATAAACAATACTTCCTCTGCCTAACTTAGAGGGTAATCCCCTGTTGAACTCCTATTCATCCTCCAGAACCCAGTTCTAATGCCTCTGCTCCTTCTGCAGCTTCAGAAGAAGAGGGCTTTGCCCTTTGGGGTCCTTCACATCACTGCTGTCTTGATTCCAGCATTAACTATGCTGGGCTGCATAGTGTTGCTTATAGATCTGGTCCCTGCAACTTCTGTCATTCTGTGACCTCCTCAAGGGCAGGGGGCCACTTTGAGGCTGCACTGCCAGTACCTTTCACAGTGCCTGGCACACAGTAATTGATCATTTCATGTTTACTGAAGTCAGCCACTGAAAAAACTTGAAATGAGAGGACTTTAAAATGGCACATGTTATGCATGGGGTTGGCCAAAAAGTTTGTTTGGGTTTTTCTATAACATCTTATGAAAAAATACAAATGAACTTTTTCAACCAAAGCAATATAAAAAATATAAAGCATTATTATCAAGGACAGCCAGCACAGAAGTGTGGCACTTTCCTGCCAATCCTTAGGGATGGCCCTTGCCTGCACAGACCCTAAGAAAGCGTTTAATCCCATAGTTGCCAGATAAAACTCGTGAACACCTGGAGGACTTGGGTGGAAAGGATCAATGAGGAACTACAGAAGTATTCTTCTCAATAGTGGCCTCCTCCTCCTTCTCCCAATGTGTTCCAACAGCTTTATTCCATGTTCCAAACCCTCCCTGCCCATAGGGCTCAGAGGTAAGAATATTATATAAGGCATAAATTCTGCCTTCATTTGTTTTAATAAAAGAAACAGCCCATTTAAAGTAACACAGACATTAGTGGCTCAGATATTTCAGAATGTGAATACAACCCAGAGGCTCAGGAATACAGAATGGCTGTCCTGAGAATGACCATTTTTTCCTACTTAAAACATTCTGGAAAATTGCTCTGTGTCCCCATGCCAAAACGAAAAAATGAAAAACATAAGGGCTATTTGGAATGTCTCTTTATTTTACAGATGACTTTAATGCATAATGTTATAAAGACATGGAGCTCTCTGGCCTCAAATGCCCTGATGTGGCTGCCCAAAGCCCAGAGAAGCAGCTCGCCACCATGTGGAGTCTGTGAGCAGACCCTTGCAAAGTACACTCACCATCTCAGATGAGTTGCATCATTGTTCATGGGCTTTTCAGGCGTTTCCTCCTAAAATATAAGCCTACTAGTGTGGGATAATTCCTTAACTGTTTCACAGAAGAAAATAATGATGGTGGTGGTGTATTGCCATGTAAAAAGCTGTTTTCATGCATATCTGTCCCCTTTTATTAGACATAACAACCATGTTCACTAGGTAGGGAATGAATTACTGATGTTACAGATGTAGAAAGGAAGGCTGAGAGAGGTGCCTTGGCTGGCTCCGGGGGTAATTGCTGGGCAATGGACCCAAAGCTCTTTTATGATGGCTGGTAGGAGTGGTGTGGGGCTGGGGAAGTAGAAGCATTTCTGTAAGTAGAGAGAATTTGAAAGAACACAAGGGCTGGAATCAGGCCGACCTGAATCTGCACCCAGGCCCTCCCAAGGACAGGTCTCCTGGTCACCAGCCACCTCTCACTCCTCTGTCCACAGTTCCCTACCTGAAAATATGATCAAGAGTTCCCAACTCAAAGGCTGTTGTGAGGACCATTTGGGGGTGGGTAAGAGGTAGAAGAAAAAGTAGATGGTAGGGATTAAAAAAATATTATCATTACTTCTAGCTTGACCGAGGGCTCTTGGCCCTGTAAAGGGGTTAATTTCATTCATCCTCTGAGATTCTGCCTGGTGGAAATCCTAAATATTTCATGAGGCCCATCTCTCTTTTACCCCTTTAGGGGCTAAGCAAAAGACAAGTTGTTCAAGTGTCTGGCTTGCATTTTCAGAAGGAAAAACCATGCCTGTCCAAGATACTGTGTGTGTGTGTGTGTGTGTCCAAGATACTCTGTCTGTGTGTGTGTGTGTGTGTGTGTATGTGTATGTGTGTGTTGGGGTGGAATAAGCCTGGCGGCCTATCCCTTCCACTCTTCTCAAATTTTGAAACAATATTCACTTGCTGTTGACAGACGATTTTTGTCTTTTTCAGATATTTCTGTGTCTACAGAAATGAAATTCTTTGCCCAGATTCAATAAGGCAGGAAATCAATTAAGGTTTTCATTTTCTGCTCAGCCTCAAAAGCAAGACAATGAGAGAAGGCCTAAGTAAAGAAAATGTGTACAGATTCCTGGAGGTTTCATTCTGGGTTCTGTGTTCTGGAAAAAATAAAACAAGAACAAAGAGGCTTCTATGTTCTATTTAAAACATAAATGCTTTTTTTTCTGTTTAAAAAAACGTACAACGTCACTCCACTTGATTTTGATTAATACGGACAAATCTGACAGAGGAAAGACACCTCAATTTTTAAGAGACAGCCCTCCACCTAAGCTTGGTTTTTAAATGGCTACATTTAAATATTTCTTTCTCTGTTCATTTCCAAACCTGGGCCATAAATCACCCTTATGAACACAATGGTCTGTGCTATAGCAATTTATCATTTGGATAATGTCACCTGCTCAGGTGTGCATTAATTTATGCCTCAAATTAGCACTCAGGTTGGCTGAAATCTTTCCCCCTCATCTGTACATCTTGAGCAACAGCCCCTGGGGACCCACTGTGCACAGCCCAGGGCAGGGAGGAACATCGGGACCTCTTTACTCAGCTGAAGAGGAAGAAGTCAGTGGAAAAAAACTCGGGGCCCAAGAGTCCTGTCTAGTTGACTTGTGCAGTCTCCTGACGTTCTTCATCCAGGGAAGGTCTCATCGTGGACGGTCAAAATTCCACCCCAAAGAGCAGACAACACATGTGTCAGCTTTTAAATTTTTGCTCTAAGGAAAGACAGGGAACTGGAAAGGAGTGAGATGGAGGGATGTGGACCCCTTAAGGCAGCGTCACAGACTGGAAAGGACACTAGGGTGGATGTCGGGAGGTGTGGGTCCTAGCGTTCTTGCTATTGCGGGTCCTGTTGCTCAGCTCAATATAATCTTTCTGAGCCTCAGGGTCTCTAGTCATAAAATAAAAGGTCTCCAAGCCCTTCACTGACACTCCATGGCTCTAATCCAAGAGAAAGCAGTTGTTTATTACTACAGCCAATTATTTATTCCTACCTGCAACCTCTACAATGTAACTAGTTTCTCCAGCTACCCCCAAAATAGATGAGGTGGAGGTGACTGTAAGTTTCTGAGCCATAATCTGAAGAATTGGTTTTTACACATCTGAGTTGGGAAAACTTTATTTGGTTTTCTCCTTTTCTAACTCCACTTTACTGTTTGTTTTTCTTGCTCTCCTCCCCTCTGCCCTGCCTCATGTTTCACTATCTCTTTTCTCCACATATCTTAGAACAGACAAAACACTAGCAGGAGCTGGTGTCAATACGAGCAAGCATTCAAGATGGGTTTGCTCTGTGTTAGGGAAGGAGATCAGTCCTGGGTGTCCTTTGGAAGGAATGATGCTAAAGCTGAAACTCCAGTACTTTGGCCACCTCATGCGAAGAGTTGACTCATTGGAAAAGACTCTGATGCTGGGAGGGATTGGGGGCAGGAGGAGAAGAGGGTGACTGAGGATGAGATGGCTGGATGGCATCACCGACTCGATGGACGTGAGTCTGAGTGAGCTCCGGGAGCTGGTGATGGACAGGGAGGCCTGGCGTGCTGCAATTCATGGGGTCGCAAAAAGTCGGACACGACTGAGCGACTGAACTGAACTGAGGGATCACCTCTTCATTTTTGAATACAACTATCTCTTTTAATGCTCCAAATAGCCTAAGGAGGCCTGCATAAATCCTTCCCATTTGACAGGTGAGGAAACTGAGACACTGAGAGGTAACTTGCCCAAGATCTCACAAGGAGTAGCAGAATGTGAATCTGATCCCAGGGCCATCTGACTTCCAAATGAGTGCTATTTCCATAAGTGTTGAAGGGAGCAAGTTCAAGTACCAGGGTCCTTTAAAATGTGGTTTAGTAAGTTTGATTGCTTAAGCTCCCCTGGTGATTATGATCACCTATAGTCAAGTGGGATTACAAATGTTTTAGAATTTCCACAAATGAGATAGGTGTGACTATAAAATTACATATGCATGAGATTAAACGACTGATTGCAGGAGCCACACACAAAAACTAGTCTCCTCTCATTCTGGCCAAGGTTTATGCATTTGAATTGTAAATTTGGAGATCCTGGCTCAGTTTACTCCTCTTAATAAGCCTGTGATCACAGCTTTTACATTAAAATCATCTCTTCAACAGAAGAAACCTAAAATCCAAATTTATTCATTGTTCTTTTTAAATGGCCTCTATGAACGCATAGTTTAAAAAATGATTTCCTCGTGGCCCAAGTAAACCCAGGGGGGAAACGACTTCCCAGCCACAGTTTTTAAAGGCACCAGTTTTGTAGAGGGCGTGCAAACTGTGAGAATCCCATGGACCCAGTCCTGAGCACATCCCGGGCGATGAATCAGTGCTTCCACCAGCCACTTCCCCAGTATGCAGCCTGAGTCCTCCCAGGCTCCTCTCTGCTCTCCCCTCCCCCTCACGTGGCCAGTCCCCTCTGACCATGACGCCACTCTCCACTGACAGGCAAGGGAGCACCTGCCAGAGGGTGACTTCACCACACCAATCACTCTGACAACAGCCCAAATAAAACCGTGTCATTGAAACCACAACCAACAATGCAACAGGGCTGTGGGACTCAGAATCACAGAGGAGGGAAGAGAGAGAGCGCGCCTTACTGCCACGGACAGAACACAGTCCCCCGCGCTGCTGCTTGGAGACGCACTCAGACGGGGCACCCGGAGGGGACAGTGAGGAGGCAGAAAGCTCTGGCTTTGAGCCCAGTATGACTCCTTACTAGGGATGCAACCTTGGGAAACACTGACCCTCCGTCCGCCTGTTTTCCTATCTGTAGCTTGGAATAACAATAGGACCCAACTCAGGGGGTTGTTCTAAGATACCGAGCACTTAAATAGAAAATGAAGTGCTTGCCATTTGATTTGAGTTCATTGACGTTCATTGTATTATTAAATTGAGATTTCATGGCAGGTCTGTCTCCCCTGTATATTACTAAACATTCTGGAGCCCAGAGTGCCCCTCTTTGGCAAACTGCTGGCTACACCATTAAGGAGGATGGGGAAGAAGCCGGCATTTCAGTCCTGGTTTTGCCTCTGACCAGAGGAAGGACTTGAGACAGTCACTTAACTCGGTGTCAGTTTCCATTTCTGCCAGATAAACGTGAGATTGTCTAACACAGCATCGTTTCCTCTCCTTATTGTTCAGTACCAGATTGTCAACACGAATAGCAAAGGTACACATTCTAGGTGTCCAGGATCTGTCTCCTTTGGAACCTGGAGTTCTCTTCCTCCACGCCTGCTCCTGCTCCGCCCCCAGGAATGTCAGGGCGGGCTGGGCAGGGCTCAGTGCCTGGGAACTGTTTGCAAGGCCTGCCTCCCCCTGCAGTTCTCTAGCCAAGGCCAGTATCTCTAATAAGCATTTTAGGCAGTGATGTGCCACTTAGAAATTTTTCCTTTCAGTAGGAACAGTCAGAGGAGTTTAACTCTTCTGAATCTGACTTCTTGGTAGTAACTCAAGAGGGGAAAAAAACCACAAGGGGTTTAAAAAAAAACAAAAACAAAACCATCAGGGCAAGAGGAAAGTCCATATTCTAGTGGCTGGCTGGATCAAAAATCGTCCAGTGCACCCACGCTCTGACTGCAAGCTTATTTGGGCACAGAAGCAGCACCAGACTCATTCTGAGCCAGAGAGGAAGGGAACATTTCAAACTTCTCTTGCCATGCCTTTTGGAATGCCATCCTTTCAGGTCAACAGGAGTTGCTCATCAGTACTACTAATGGGAACTTTTAGATCACCTTCATAGTCACCTCCCCCAAGGAGATGCAGTGGTCAAGAGGATAACAGCATCTCCCAGTATCTGAAAAGTCTTCACAGTTTCATAAAGTGCTTTTAACGCTATGCTCTCCTTTGATCCCTATAACAATGCTGCCAAATGGCCAACACAGGTATTATTATCCCCATTTCAGAGATGAAAACATATTGAGTGAAGTTAAAGATGAGCAGGTCAGGAGCAGAGCTGGGACAGGAGTCAGGGCTGACTTCCTCCACTATCATCACGGGTCCCTGCCACCAAGTGAGCACCCTCTCACGCACAAAAAGGAGAAAAGTGGTCTTGAGGGTGTCGAGGAAAGACTATTGGGCCAAGTGTGAGGGGCTTGGTTTCAGTTTTGATTCTCCTCTGAGCTGGGGGCCCTAGGACAACTTACTTGCCTTCTTTGGAGAAAGGTTCCTGTCTAGAAAACAATGTTTTTCAGCTCTAAATTTCGAAACTCATTCCATGCCTCCTTGGAATGACCAAGCTGACATTATGTTTGGGTTGGTAAACTGTATGGCAATAGCAGTCTAAACGACAACCATCAGTGGAAACATGCATGGGGAATTTTAATTCGGTTTGAAAATAATTCATGGTGGAAAGTTATACCTGCATATTATTGAAAAAGATAATTCTAGAAAACCCAGTGGTCTCCTTCCTCCATTTCTCCATGCCCCAAGAGCAACCGCTTTCAACTTCTTTAGCTGCTCTTTAGATATTTCCCTCCATATCTCTAAACAACATGTTTACGTAACTTCTCAACTTTTCAGTTTTTGGCTTTATCTATTGACCTTCCACTATGGAAGATGAGGTTTGTGCTCTCTTTCAACAACTCCCACCCCTACCACACACACGCACACTTCCTGTCCCCCATGCTACCAATGGAGTTCTATCAGTTTGAATGGATCAGTATTCTGTGCTTCCGGTGTAACGACGGTGAAAATGCTACACACTGCTAGGTTCTGTTGCACCCAATGAGTCATCTTCCTTTTCTGTATAATATTATGTTTCTCTGGAGTTAATCATGAACAGGTTTGCTTAATTTTCTATCTACTGATTACTTATTCAACCCCTAACTCTCTGCTAGTTGCGCAAGTCTCAGTACCTTCAAACACATCAGGAATTCTGCCGATTTCACCTGCTTGAAATGATTTCTCCAGGAGCCTCTGGGCAGCTCTAAGCTGGACTAGTGTGGCTCTGGGCTATTGCACAGATACTGTCCTGTGATTTCTCTTCCCCTGATCCTGGAACTCTTCATTCTCTATTTTGCTGGCTTCCTTGTTTCTTAGAGTCTGTGGCTCTCTCAGCTGATGTTCTCATTTTGATAGTGCTTCTTTTAATAGTCTTCTGAGAGGGGGTGTGTGAGAGGTAAAATTCCGGAGATCTCATATGTCTGACAATGTTTTCATCTAACCTCACATGTAATTGATAGTTTGGTGAGATACAGAATTCTACATGGGAAATCATTTCCCCTTAGAATTTTAAAAACTTTCCTCCATCATCTTTTAGTTTCCAAAACTGCTGTTCAGAAGACTAATATGAGTCTAATTCCAGCTCCTTTATAGGAAACCTGTTGTTTTTCTTTGGGAACCAAGGGTCTACTCCTTGTCTTTAGTGTTCTGAAATTTTATCATAATCCTTCCTTAGTATGGATTTAATTTCATCCATTATAATCGGAATTCAAAAAACTTGACAGAAAACTTGTGTCCTTCACTTGAAAATTTTCTGAATCATCTCTTGAATTATTTTACTGTTTCCATCCTCCTATTCCCCTTCTATGTACTATTTGTCATTTCTACTCTTAGATTCTTAATTTGTTAATAGTTTCCTTTTATTTTTGAGCATTCCTTCTTTTTAAAGAACATTCTATTCTTCTTTCATGGATGTCGTTTCTCCCTTTATTTCTCTGTGTTAAAAACAGGACTATTTTCCTTTTGGTTCCCCCCCACCCCGCCTCTTCATGTTTGTTTCCTCTAATTTGTTACTTTAAAAACAAACAGACAAACCCCCCTCTGTCTTTCATATCAGATGCTTTCCCCAAATGCTTGGTAATTTTTGGTTATCTGCTTATATTAAAGACTAGGGTATTAAGAAACTAAGTATGATTTGGGGTGCACGAGAGAGGTTTATTCATTGCTATAATAAACAATTGGCTCATTTTCTTGGGGGAACTTCATTGTGTTCAGTGTTTCAGTGAAGTTTCCAGCTCCTACGAGGAGGTATACATCTGGCTGCCCCTGTTTGGAACCAAGTTAGGGGAGGAAAGCACGAGTCTCCAATTAAATAGACAGATGTACCCTTAACTCCGCTGCTTGTGCATGGTGACATCCAAAGAATGATTTAGCTCAGAGGAGTGGGGTGGTTTCTCAGAGGGAATTTAGGATCTAATTGCTACTTAAACAGATTTTTAAACAGTATTCAATTGTTAATCCATGTTCTACACCACTTTCAGACATAACTGGTGCCATCAATTCCTGGACCAGTTTAGTGATATTCCAGATTTTCCCCATTACTGGATTGGAATTCAGCTTTCTTATCTGGTAAGTCAGTGACCTGTATTCCATTGGCTTTCCAGCCTCCAAAATAGTTGCTGATATATTCTCAAATGTGGTCTTGTGGGTTATCCTTTAAAAAGGCTCTTTACAAATCATCCTAGTGGATTTTGAGGATAGAATAGAATTAAATATGTGTGTTTAACCTGTTATCTCTAACCTTTTTGTTTAAGCTCCTTTATTCTGTCTTTGACATAGTAAAATAGTCAAATATACTTTGAACCAACAATATAATAACGTTATTTGTAAAGGAATATTAATCCACTGGAAAACTTACAGTTCCTTTGCGTCATTTATCATTGTCCATATTTCAGCTCTCATTTCTGCCTAGTACCTATCTGTAGGCCTGGTCCTGCCCACTGGATTTGTAATTGGAGCCTTTCAAATATCTACTTGACCATTAATCCATGGTGAGCAATGTGCAAAGCCAGCCAAGACCAAACAATATCAATTTTATTTACTGTTTCTTGGGCAATGGACAATTTTCTTTCTCAGGTTATTTATGAAAGCTGAATCATTTGCATGTCTATTATTTTAGTTCTGGAATGGCTATTCCCTACCTGTTTAAAAATCCCAAGCCCCCAAATTTAATCAAGTTACAGAATTCCTTAATTTGAAGAATTGTACAAATTGTGGAAAAGTGTGCTGAGGAACATGGCCCCTGGCATCACACTGCCTACAATTGAATTTTTGCTTTCCTCTATATATTCTCCAAGCCATGCTTCAGCAATACGTGAACCGTGAACTCCCTGATGTTCAAGCTGCTTTTAGAAAAGGCAGAGGAACCAGAGATCAAATTGCCAACATCTGCTGGATCATGGAAAAAGCAAGACAGTTCCAGAAAAACATCTATTTCTGCTTTATTGACTATGCCAAAGCCTTTGATTGGGTGGATCACAATAAACTGTGGAAAATTCTGAAAGAGATGGGAATACCAGACCACCTGACCTGCCTCTTGAGAAACCTATATGCAGGTCAGGAAGCAACAGTTAGAACTGGACATGGACCAACTGACTGGTTCCAAATGGGAAAAGGAGTACGTCAAGGCTGTATATTGTCACCCCGCTTATTTAACTTCTATGCAGAAATGCTGGGCTGGAAGAAGCTCAAGCTGGAATCAAGATTGCCAGGAGAAATATCAATAATCTCAGATATGCAGATGACACCACCCTTACGGCAGAAAGTGAAGAGGAACTAAAAAGCCCCTTGATGAAATTGAAAGAGGAGAGTGAAAAAGTTGGCTTAAAACTCCACATTCAGAAAACTAAGATCATGGCATCTGGTCCCATCACTTCATGGGAAATAGATGGGGAAACAGTGGAAACACTGTCAGACTTAATGTTTGGGGGCTCCAAAATCACTGCAGATGGTGATTGCAGCCATGAAATTAAAAGATGCTTACTCCTTGGAAGGAAAGTTATGACCAACCTAGATAGTATATTCAAAAGCAGAGATATTACTTTGCCAACAATCTGTTTAGTCAAGGCTATGGTTTTTCCAGTGGTCATGTATGGATGTGAGAGTTGGACTGTGAAGAAAGCTGAGTGCTGAAGAATTGAGATGCTTTTGAGCTGTGGTGTTGGAGAAGACTCTTGAGAGTCCCTTGGACTGCAAGGAGGTCCAACCAGTCCATCCTAAAAGAGATCAGTTCTGGGTGTGTGTTGGAAGGACTGATGCTGAAGCTGAAACTCCAATACTTTGGCCACCTCATGCGAAGAGTTGACTCATTGGAAAAGACTCTGATGCTGGGAGGGATTGGGGGCAGGAGGAGAAGGGGACGACAGAAGATGAGATGGCTGGATGGCATCACCGATTCGATGGACATGAGTTTGAGTGAACTCCGGGAGCTGGTGATGGACAGGGAGGCCTGGCATGCTGTGATTCATGGGGTCGCAAAGAGTCGGACACGACGGAGCCACTGAACTGAACTGAACTGGAAATATAGATAAAGTCACTTTTCCTAGTGACTGACACATAGAAAAAAACTCAATAGATGTTAGCTAATTCTAATCATTATTATACAATATTTTTAAGGACTTTGGAATAAAATTAATAGCTATGCATTATGTGTAACTATGACTTGACAATGAGACACTCTTTCACCCCTCAGTGATAGAAGAGAAATCATAGTTATTTACGAGTAAATTATAAATTTAGCACCTGTTAAGTTCAAGAAGAAATACAGTCAGGTAAAACAAGGTCTCAGATCAGAACCCTAGTGGGATATGACTGATGGAATGTGCACATCAGATGGATGAACAGCTTCCAGAGGTATGTCGTGCTATTATATTTAAAAAGGATACTGCCAGAGTCTGAACTATGGTGACAATAACCAAGGCATTTCTGCAGTACTGACCGAGAAAGTTGGGCTCTGGGGTAACAAAGAAATCCTTACATCTCAGTAGCTTAACAGGGTTAGGGTTTCCACGTCTGACGTATCGGCAGTCCTTCCCTATCTTGCTTCTCTACCATCTGGAGCATGTGGTCTCCTAGGTCCCCACAGGAGAGTAGAGAGAGCGAAAAGGCACATCAATTCTGCAGTGCCTTGCTTGAGAGCTTGCACTGCATCCACTAATGTTCCGTTTGCCAGAACTCAGTCTTTTGGCCACAACCTAACTTGGAGAGACTTGGAAAAACGATAGCCTGTGTACCCAGAATGAGAGATAGGGTGGTGAGCAGACAGCTTCACACAAGCCACTCCCTTTTCGGAGATCTATCTGGACAGCCAGCTGCTTTCTCCAGGGAACCCTTTTCTGTCTCTTCACTGAGTACCCGAGGTTGTACACTGTGGACTGCCAATCTCTTTGCTCAAGTCCCATGGAACCCCATAGGGGCCAAAGTCTGAAACCTTTGTGATCAGTACTCAAGATGATGAGAACCTAGACAGACGATATAGTTGGAGCTCCATCTCTAGAGGTGAGCGGGTCTGGACTTTGATGACTAAAATCTGGTCTTCAAAATGAGCCCCGCACCACTATATCCCTCGCCCTTCATCCCACCAGTTCTGCCTTATGGCTGAACTCAAAGATTCCAGTGGATGACAGTTGAGGGACTAGGAAGAAAAGAAATTAGAAAATTATATCTTTATGACAATTATTAGGTCAGACATAAAGAAAACAATATTTTGTATAACGTATCATAGTTTACACAAAGTAGTTTTATCTCTGATGCCTTATTTTATCATCAAAATCATCTGAGAACTAAGTAGCAGAATGATCATAATTTTACATATCAGAAAGTGAAAAAGAATGGAAGCACCACATTCAAGGTCACTCAGTAGTTGTGGCTGGAAGTGACCTGGGAGCCTGGGTCTTCTCGCTCATGTCTAACTTTGACTCTTCCTTTCTGTGTCTTGGGCTTCCCTTGTGGCTCAGACAGTAAAGCGTCTGCCTGCAATGCAGGAGACCCAGGTTCGATCCCTGGGTCGGGAAGATCCCCTGGAGAAGGAAATGGCAATCCACTCCAGCACTCTTGCCTGGAAAATCCCACAGACAGAGGAGCCTGATAGGCTACAGTCCATGGGGTCGCAAAGAGTCGGACAACCTGAGCGACTTTACTTTCTTTCTTTCACTTTCTGTGTCTTAGTTGCTGGACAAACCTTATTCTGTGCTACAGATGTAAATAAGGTCTTTGAACTTTAGTAATTCAGAATTCATCTGGATAAAGAGGCCTACTGCATTTCATAAAACAACCTATAAAAAATTAGGAAAGACTATATAATTAGGGATTAATTGAGTTCTTCCGGTCCAAAAGGATAATTTTGCACAACAAAGACTGAAGTATTTAAATGGTTCCCAAACCCCACACAGTCTCGCGTCTTCGCATCCTTGTCCAGTCTGCTCCTTCCATACTGAGGACCTTTTCTTAGGTCTTAGCCCAGTACTGTCATCTGGCTACTGCTGGTTCACATGCTCCTCCCTTCTCCCCAAATCTTCCCCAAGGTCCCCAGGCAGAGTCAGTCAGTCTGCCTTCTTCAAGGCACCTTGCACATGCCTCTTCTGTCCTGAGCACAAACCACATATGTATTCATATTGTTGGGTGGAGGTGGGCAGGACAGAGAGGGTGTATGGCATCTTTTTCTCCTTTAGTTAAGTCTTTGATTTTCTGAAGGTAGGAATCAAGTGTTTTCCTGCTTTGCATCTCTTGGGTCCAGTGTATTTGCTGACATGAATGAAAGATTCATGAAATGAAAAAATAAACAATCTGGAAGAGAGGACGGAGCTTCCTAAGGTGCCCAGTATAGTCCCATTAGGCGTCTTTCCTAAGCTTGAATTCTAGAATTTTGGAGGCAGGGGACCAGAGCTGAAGAAAATGGGTGGAAGAGTAGAAAGAAGCTGCATCAGTAGATGCTTACAAATTTCCGGAGTTTGTGACTGCAGCCATGAAATTAAAAGATGCTTGCTCCTTGAAAGGAAAGTTATGACAAACCTAGACAGTGTATTAAAAGCAGAGACATTACTTTGCCAACAAAGTTGAGTATAATCAAAGCTATGGTTTTTCCAGTAGTCACGACAGATGTGAGAGTTGGACCATAAAGAAGGCTGAATGCTAAAGAATTGATGCTTTTGAACTGTGGTGCTGGAGAAGACTCCTGAGAGTCCCCTAGACAGCAAGGAGATCAAATCAGTCAATCCTAAAGAAAATCAACCCTGTATATTTATTGGAAGGACTGATGCTGAAGCTCCAATACTTTGGCCATCTGAAGTGAAGAGCAAGTTCATTAAAAAAGACCCTGATGCCGGGAAAGATTGAGGGCAGGAGGAGAAGGAGGCAATAGAGGATGAGATGGTTAGATGACATCACCAACTCAATGGACATGAGTTTGAGCAAACTCTGGGAGATAGTGAAGGGCAGGGAAGCCTGGCATGCTGCAGTCCATGGGGTCATAAAGAGTTGGACACAATTGAGGGACTGAACAACAAATACTCCTGTCACCAGAACACAAAGCCCCCCCACGCATGACCTTTCTGTTCTCCCACCCCGTCTCTATGCTATCGGACTTTGTACACCATTTCTTTTTAATTAATTGATCTGGCTGCAATGGGTCTTAGTTTTAGCTCGAGGGCTCAGCAGTTGAGTTTGACATGGGTTTGACTGCCCCTCTGCATGTGGGGTCTTAGTTCCCTGAAGAGGGACTGAATCTGCATTCCCTGCATTGCCAGGCAGATTCTTAACCACTGGACCACCAGGGAAGTCCTTTGTTCGCCAATGCTGACCTGACCCATGCTGTGAGTCTCTTGCGAAGTGCTGCCTTTGGCATGGCAATGAATCTGCTTCTCTGTGTGCAGAGAGCCCATGAACGTGGACAAGCAGCGGGCAGAGTTAGCAGCATGGTTTCTGAGTGCTTCCCAGCAAAGGTCTCTCCCAACCCTTAAGGGGTGTTCTTTGCTTAGGCACTGGGAAGATCTGACTCTGTGTGCAGAAGTGGGTCATGTAGAGTGAAAGGGGTTGCTAAAATGTAAAATTCCCCAAATTCTCTTCCCATAGTTTGACTTCAAGGAAACAGCATTTCAGTTGACTCCTCTATAAAGAATCTAATGATACTTTGCCCAACTCATGAAGGAGTGGCGAGGCTTAATTAACCAATGCTCATTTCTTTCAGCACTTTGGATGCCCTCCATGGGTACAAAATTATGTTATGACTTGGAATAATAATAATAGTTCCCTCTAATAATTCTGTGTTATTATTACATTTAAGGAACTGTATTAGAGGCCTTCTGGATCTAGTTTAATACCTATAAATGTCTCTCCCTGGCAAAACAAGGGAGTATTGCCCGGTGATTATGGTTTGTCTCACATTTCAAAACTAGACAGTTCAAACCCTCAGAAGAGTCCTTAAAAGAGCCTGGCCAAGGGGGACCTTTTTTGATTTCAATTCTTTGGACCACTGAAAGCACTTAACTTTCACAAGGCGGCCGGCTTTCAAAGTGAGGGCTTGGCAACTCTGAGGGCCCAACCCAGCACTGAAAAGATAGGCGCAGAGCCCAGATCAGCAGGCCTAGCCTTCCCCTGCAGCCAGAGTGAGGTTCTCGTATCACAAATCCAATTATTGCTACCCCCCAATTTATTTCCATTATGTCCCCCTGCTTTCAGAGTCCAAGCTAAACACCTCCCCGAGGCATGCACTCCTTTCAAGTGGTAGGTACCCTGACTGCACCCCGACTTCATCTCTAGACACCCTCCCTTGCGTGCTCCATGCCTCCATCCTGATGTTTTCTTTCCCCAAACACAGCAGGATCTCCCTCCCTCCCTCCCTCCCTCCCTCCCTCTCTCTCTCTCTCTCTTCTCTCTCTCTCTCTCTCTCTCTCTCTCTCTCTCTCTCTCTCTCGGGTCCTTTAATAAGGTATTCTGCAGCCTCTGCCAGCTCCTTCTTCCCTGTCCCCAGTGTCCCACTACAGCCTTTGTTTCCTGGGTCAAAGAGCTTGGCAGTGAGGATCGCACTTTCCTGTTGAATTCCAGGTTTGCCCATGAAACTGAGTGGGAGCACAAAGCATGCCGATCTTGTGCTCTGCGTCTGTGCACAGTAGGTGCTTCATCAGTATTTGTTGAATGTGTGAAAGGATAGAGTTTCACTCTCTTTTCTCTTCTGTTCACTATATCTGATGCTCTCTCACCCTTCTCCTTTCCTACGCTTCCCCAATCACAGGTAAGGAAAATGGGTAAAAAGGGGAGAAAAGGAAAGAAGGAGTAAATTCCTTAAAGGAGAGACACATTGCAAGTGGGAAGGATGAGGAACAAGGCAAAGTGAGAAAGGAAGAGGAATATTTGGGAGGGGAAGATCTGACATGAAAGTAGGGGATCAGCACATGGATTCTATTCTGCTAAGATTAGATGATAACCGTCCTTAAATTTTCTTTTTCAGGAATAACTCTCCATACAAGAGAACGGGAGGGAAGGGGGAACCTGCTAGCATACTTAATGTACACTAGCTCCTTTATTATTTCACTCATGCTATGAGACAGCAATGATTGCCAAAGGTAACGGAAGAAGGCAGAAAAGTTCAGAGAGGCAGAGTGCCCTGCTCAAGGTCACACAGCTTAATAAGCGGCAAAGCCCAGCATGAAACCCAAACGTGGGTGAATCCCATCCACTTAAAAGAACAACACGCCCACTCCACTGACAGAGCATTTTTCCTCTGGGACCCTCAAGTGTCCCTTCTCTTTGAGACGTAAAAGAGAAAGGGGTAACATAACCAAAAAGGAAAAAAAAAAAAAACCACCAAAACTTAGCATCCAGTTACATGTTAAATGCTACACTTTGAAGAGTGATTTCTTATGTTAGCATGAAAACAAAACAGAATGAAAGATTTCTATTTTGTTTCATCAGAAGGAAAATGAGTTGAACTGATTTTCCTTGGCTCTTGGTTTGTGTCTCCTTTTATTAGGTACAAGTCTCTGAGTCCCTTTGCATAAGTAGGCCCAATAAGCATGTTGTTAACTCCTCATCACAGCAATATTTTCTGCCACGGTTTGGGCCTGGCAGACACAACCACGCTTATGCACTTCTGCAAAGCTAGCGCAACGAAGCCCAACAGAATATACCCTTCACCACTGTTTGCCCTTTGAAAGGCTCTGTGACACCAATTAAGAGATGCTGGAAGTCCATTTGCTTACTGACATCTAAATAACTTGGTTGCAGTCTCTGGTTTTCGAGGTCTAAATTCCCCCTCCCTTTAGGGAACAAGATTAAAAACAAAAGTCCTGCATAGAACGAGCAACTCTCTTGTCTTTGATTTATGCTATTACAGGAACTGTGGTCCTTGAAAGGAACTCCATCACTACCATCTTGAGGACGGAGATGCAGTTAACTAATAAATCCTTCAAGAGATTGCTCTGACGCTGTTGAACTTTTCATGAAACAATAATGCAAAAGAAAGATTATTTTAAATAACACGATACAGATATATATCTGCTATGAAGTGAGTTGAGGCTTAGAAATATCTTGTGTAAGAAAACCAAGTTGATCATCAATAATAACACATTTCTCCTGAAAATACTAGGTAACTTTGCCTTTCTTCATTCCTGGGCCTGTCTTTGTAAAGGGAAGAACGAGAACCAAAACCTATCTGTGATTCAATCAGAAAATGCAAATGAGGTCAAGTTTCTTACAGGCTTGTGAGATTTCCCTAGAGAAATTTCCACAGCGTCTGGGCGGCTGCCGATGCCCTTCGGAGGCTGGGGCTTGTCTGTGGAGTGAAAGGCAGGCAGTGCAAGCCGCCTCTGTCTTCCCTGGGACTGCGGGCCAGCTGGACATTGAATTCCAGTAAAGGACTTCGGAGAGCTTTGGGAACACTATCATCCGGGGACTGGGGTCATGCAAGATGCACCCAGGAAACGGTCATCTTTTTCAGGTGCAGCTCACATCGTGCCTCTCTATCCTGCCTCAGAGTGAGGACCCTGTACTGAGAATGAGGCAGGGGGAGGTTCCCTGTGAAGAAGACGTGCTAGAAGCGTCCTGCCTGCCTCTGGGATGGTGATTCCACTCCTGCGAACACTCCAGGGAAACCTGGAAGGAAAACTCTCTTACACAAGCCCTCCACTTCCTGACAACTTAAAAAGTGTGTGTGTGTGTGTGTGTGTGTGTGTGTGTGTGTGTGGAGCGCGCACACACCAGGAAGCCCTCCACTTCCTGACAACTTAAAAAGTGTGTGTGTGTGTGTGTGTGTGGCGCGCGCACACACCATTTCACACAGCTCCGTCCTCCCCTGGGCCACAGAAGTCTGAAGCTATCCAGCTATCTTGCAATTGGGAAACCCGTCGTTTGGGACAAGCTGACAAGTGATGCTACAAGTCAGGACGCTGCCCTCTGCCTTCCAGGGACTTGAGGGTGGCTCAGGGAGTTTATAGGCTTTCTCTTTGCTCACACAGGTTTCAGCATGTGTTCTTTCAGTGGCCTTTTTTTTTTTTCCCAGAAATAGGTAAACATTGCACATCAAAATCACATGATAGTTCCCTTAAGTTATAAAAGACCAGACAGTATTTGGAGCTGGCCTTCCAGGGGCTGAGAAAAGCTGAGGAAAGACAGAACCCGCCCCCACCCCCAAACCGCCCCAGCTCTGAGCGAGCCGGAGGTCTCACAGAAAGCAAACCCTTGATTAAATGCTTCATACTCAGGAAAAGAGCTGGTGAGAATGAGGCCTACCTAAGTTGCTTGAAGGGAGTTTAAGATTTGAGGTCAAAAAGTGCACTCTCTTTCCTGTTAAAATTTTTTTTAATGATTTTTGAGCTAAATGTGATTCTTCTGGCCTGGAGCTTTCACACTGAGAATGAGCATGGGGGTGGAGGGACAGAGAGGGAGGGGGCAGGTGTACAGGTCTTACAGGAAACGCAGAGGAAAACAACACAGGTTTCCCCTAAGCTGTGAAAACGGCACATTTGGAGGTCCCAACTCCACTACCAGCCGGCCTTGTCTCAGTTTTTCCTTTCTGAGCTTCCCTCCACCATGTGTGTCTCAAAGCAAAGATGCAGTTTACAGACATGAGAATGATGGCGAGGGAAGCTTGTGAAAAGGCACATTCCCAGGCCTTGCTCTGAAGGATGCTGGATGTGGTTCAGAGATCTGGAAAGGAGACAGCTGATTTCCAGTCTCCACCCCTCATTCCAGCCCACCCCAGCTCTGCTGCCTGAAGAGTTTAGACTTTCTGGACATGAGCATGACCAGATCAGCAGCTACCCCATTATCAGGGTACATCTCACTTCAGCCAGGTGTCCCAGTTACATAGTCCTCTCTGCAGGGCCTCCAGCCTTAGCCAAGATTGGCTCCTCCCGCCAGCCCCAAAGAAGACTCCAAAAGCTGGCCGGTTGGCTATACAAGGGATCTACCCTCCGCTGAAGACTCTCGCAATGCCTCCAAGCTTTCCAATTACTGGAGGTGGTGTGTGCTCCACTTCTAGGCAACTCCCTGCCTTGCTGCAACTTCCTTCTGTCTCCCTGCTCCTAGCAGCCTACCCATCACCTTCAGGCTGACTCCTAACTTGCTCCTCTGATCAGCATGGTCTGAATCTCCTTGGATCAGGAACTCCTAGACACTGTGCTTCATTTCTTGAGCTACCCAGATCCTAGTACCAGGGGTTCCCCAAACCTTTGCCCCACCCCCAGAAAAGTGGGGCTCACTAGTCTTTCTCCCATCAACAAAGTGTCCTGAATAGGTCCATGTGACTGGCAACTCACCATGTTTACCCTAGAAATAATAGCTCCCTCTACTGCACTCCCCAAAGGCTTGGGACAAACTTCTATCATTTCATATCATACTTCAATTATCTGTATCTATCTCTACATAGGCTGTGAGCTCTCTGATGCCCAGGACTATAGCTTACTCATCGTTGCATGAGTACGGGGCCTCTTGATATGAGAGAAACAGTTACTGAGCGCTTACTACCAGGCAGGCCCTGTGCTAGGTGCTTTCAGGTGATATGCCACCTTAACCTCACAACAACTCTCCAAGAGCAGCACTTTCATGAATTCCACATGAACAAATAAGCCAGCGAGGCCAAAGAATTTAGGTAACTTGACCCAAGTAACACAGCTAGTAAGTGGTCAGGTTAGGATCAGAATCCCAACAGTCTGACTCCTGAGTTCCATAGTAAGAGTTCATTCAAAGTCTGCTGAGCAAATTTAAAAAAAAAAGTGAGCAAGAGGAAGCAGGTGCAGAAGCACTGTATTTGGAGCTAAAAGGAACTTTGAGGCCAGTTAGTGCAAAATCTGATTTTATGCTGGAAAAACTGAGGGTCAGAGCAGTGTGGTGATGAGGGTCCCCCAGCTGTGGATGAGACAGCTGGGGGCAGAGTACGACTCCATCGCCTCTTCTCTGTGTGAGCCTGGGCAAGTTACCTAGCTTTCCTATTCCTCAGTTTCTTCATTTATGAAGTGGGGATGGTAACACCAGAATTTATCTCATTCTTTGGTTGTAAGGATTAAATGAGATAATGCAAATTTCTTACAACTGGTATAAAGACAAGCTCTTTCTGATAAACACAGGAAAAATGCTCAACATCACTCATTAGTAGAGAGATGCAAATCAAAACTACAATGAGATCACCTCATACTAGTCAGAATGGCTATTAGCAAAAAGTCTACAAACAATAAATGCTGGTGAGAGTGTGGAGAAAATTGAACCCTTTTGCACTGCTGGTGGGAATGTAAATTGATACAACCACTATGGAGAATAGTGTGGAGATTCCTTAAAAAACTAGGAATAAAGCTACCACATGATCCAATAATCCCACTACTACCCTGAGGAAACCATGACTGAAAAAAACACATGCACCTCAGTGTACACTGCAGTACTATTTACAATAACCAAGACGTGGAAGCAATCTCGATGTCCATCGATAGATGAATTGATAAAGAAGCTGTGGTACATATACACAATGGAATATTATTTAGCCAAAAAAGGGAACACATATGAGTCAGGTTAATGCAGTGATGAACCTAGAGCCTATTTTACAGAGCAAAGTAAGTCAGAAAGAGAAAAACAAATAGTGTATATTAAAGCATATATATGGAATCTAGAAAGATGGTACTGATGAACATATTTGCGGGGCAGCAATGGCGATGCAGACACAGACGTGGACACGGGGGTGGTGGAGAGGGTGAGACGAATGGAGAAGGTAGCATGAAGATATATACACTACTATATGAAGGACAGGGAAGCCCGGAGTGCTGCAGTCCATGGGGGTGCAGAGTCGGGCACGGCTGAGCAACTGAACAATGACAACAACTGTATGTAAAACAGATAGCCAGTGGGAATCAGCTGTATGACTCAGGGAGCTCAAACTGGTACTCTGTTACAACCTAGAGGGGTGGGATAGGGTGGGAGGTGGGAGGGAAGATCAAGAGGGAGGGAACATATGTATACCTATGTCTGATTCATGTTGATGTATGGAGGAAACCAACACAATATTGTAAAGCAATTACCCTTCAATTAAAAATAAATAAAAAGTAAATTCATAGAAAAAAAGAAGCTCTCTTTCAGTGTCAGCTATTGTCATTATTAGCAGAATTGCCACACTCAAACTGACAATAATCTTTGAAGTCACAAGTCCAACTCTGATTTTATCGAGGAGGAAATGAAGCTTCAGTTTCATGTTTCCTTGCACAACTAGCACTGCTAGAATTTGATCATTAAAAAACAAAAGCCCGGGGACCTCCTAGTTTAATGCCCTCATTTTGCCAACGAAGAAGCTGTATCCCAAGGAGTCAGATGACTCTCCAAAGCCTCCACTTCATCAAGGCACAGCTGGAAGGGGACTTGGGTCTCCTGACTCTTGCTGCAGAACCGTCGGTGAGTCAGCCCATTCCCCACCTCCCGCTTGTCCTGGGCCTCTCAGTGCAGGGACAGTGAGTCTGACCATCCATGACTCAAGTTTATTAGAAACACTGCATGCCAGAGCTGAAATTCACGGCAAGCAAGCCCATCAAGCTCCAGTTCTTTCATATGACAGATGGGTAGGATGACCGAATCACATTGCAGCTGGGGATTTGTGAGAGCTGTACTGGAAGGCGGCGGAATTCCCTACCAGTAGACTGACCCGTGAGTGGGTGAGTCAGCTTTTGCGCTGCAAGTACCTAAGCCTGTGTACTCTAGTCAGCACTCAGCAAGCAGCACTCACTCTCCCTGGGGCCATCTAGCATCAGTGGTTCTTTATTCTCATGTGCATTAGGTGCTTTGGAAAATGCAGATACCCAGACCCCAACCCAGATCAATGATAACAAAATCTCTAGGGACGGGGCCAGTCATCATTATTTTTTTCCCCCATTGGTTATTTCTTTCACACATGGTGGTGTATATGCTTCATATTACTCTCTCTATCCGTTCCAACCTCTCCCTCCTCATCACCCCCAACCCATGTCTGCAAGTTTGTTCTCTATGTCTGTGTCTCCATTGTTGTGAACCTAGAGCTGATTATAAGAGTGAAGTAAGTCAGAAAGAGAAAAACAAATGTTGTATATTAATGCATATATACGGAAACTAGAAAGATGGTACTACTGAACCTGTTTTTCAGGGCAATAATGGAAATGTAGACAGAGATCAGGCATCATTATTTTTTAAAGGCTTCTAGGTGATTCTAATACATTCTGAGCTAATCCATAAGGTAATCCACCCATAATATATAATACTAGGGTAGTGACTCTTAGAAGGTAGGCCCCAAACCAGCAGCATCACTTGGCGACTTGTTAAAAATCTGGATTCTGCCTTAGGTCCCTTCCATCATTTTCTCTCGTCATACTCTACCGTTAGCTTTCATGCCATTCAGCATGATGTGAAATCATGCCTTCATTCATTTCACGTCTTTGCCTACCCTCCTCTACTCCAGACAGTAGCCTCGATGAACGGAGATTCTAACCATGCCTGTTGCATGACTCAGAGTGCCTGACACACAGCAGGAGAACTCAACAAACACAGATTCAGTGAGTGAATGAATGTTGAGTATGTATAGGTAAGACAGAGGTACTACTGAATTTTTTCATTATTTCAGATTTAATTGCTATAGCCTTATTGGGTAGAACGAAAGCATATGTAACATGGTTATCTCTTTCCAGAAATAAGCAAGTGAATTCAACTCAAGGAGCAGGCAACTAGAATTTTTAAACATCTACCATGAAAAGGAAAAGACAAAAAAGGCAAAAAACTGATGCTGACAAGAAAAAAAAAAAAAAAAAGGAACTGATGTAAAACCTTTGGCCAAAAGATACTATCTTGGCAAAAGTGTCTTGGCCAAAAGACACTGGCTTTGCCTTAATCACTACTGCTGCTTCAGGTCAGGTGCCTGGCTATTTATTAACTCTAGCTTTGGGGCATCCAGCATATTAATAAGCCCTTTGTGAAAAAATCACATTTAAGACATGGTTCAAGGCCTTTAAACTGTTATGAAAGCAGAGTTTATTGATGTGGAATTATAAAGAGGATAAAATAAGTTAGTAAGTAGTGAAGTGTGATTTCCAATATTCAGACCGGTCAAATGCTGATAAATATGAGTGCTGGTCCGATCAGCTGTCCCAGTTCAGGTTCAGGGAAGATCCAAGAAAAGAGATACACAGAGAGAGGACACACGACCTACTGGCATAATCAGGGGGCCTTTGTGGAGGAGGAAGAGGTCTGGGACGTGGAAATATTCTTGACTCCACCAGGCTTTTGGAAGTTAACCTAGTCAGCATTTCTCCCTAGCAGTGCATGGAGAACAGGCTTAATCTATGAGGTCAAGATAAACTTTGCTCTTAGATGGGGTTTAGGGGTTCAAGTGAGGAGAAACAATTGTTGCTATAAGCATTAAATACCATTTTGCTGACAGAGGCTGACTGGCTCTTTTCAGACACATCATCCTTTGTAAAAGGGATCCTAAAGTTCCGGTAACTGGGGTATTACTTTTAATAATAAAATCAGTGTTTCAAATCTCAGTGAACTAGTAGTGATTGAAGCAGACTGGCTGGATTCAAATCTCAGCTCTGCCACTTAATAGCAGTATGCTGCTGCTGCTGCTGCTAAGTCGCTTCAGTTGTGTCCGACTCTGTGCGGCCCCATAGACAGCGGCCCACCAGGCTCCCCCGTCCCTGGGATTCTCCAGGCAAGAACACTGGAGTGGGTAACAGCAGTATGACCTTGGAAAAATGACATAACCTCCCATTGCCTCAGTTTCCCCATCTGTAAAAATGGAGATAATAATATCACCTTGCTTGTACTGTGATAATAATAATAGTACCTTACTTGTTACTGTGAAGATGAACTGAGGTAATTTATATAAAATTTCAGACTGTGCCTGCCATATAAGAATAGCTATTCAATCTCAAACCCAAGTAATCTGTTGTTTAGATCTATATGCTTAACCAAAAGACTATTCAAAATGAACTCTAACTCAGCTAAGGGACACGAGAGCAGCTGGTTAAGGACAAAATAACCTGATACTTATAGAAAAGGTCACAGAGGTGTCTTCAGTGATGGAATATAAAATACCACCATACTGAAGCCCGCTTGCCCTAGAGCCTATTCTCTGCAAGAAAGAAACTACCACACTGAGAAGCTTGAGCCCTGCAACTAGAGAGCAGCTCCCGCTCACTGCAACTAGAGGAAGTCTGTATAGCAATGAAGACCCAGCACAGCCGAAAATAAATAGATAAATACCATTTTAAGACAGTACCAATAAAGAAGGTCTGAATAGATTAGGGTAGGACAGGATAGCCCAGAACTTCTAGAACTGTCTTTGCTGATGCTTGGGGATGAATTCAGGGGCCTAGGGCATCATTGTAAGGAACAAAACGTTACAGCCGCTGCTACTGCTAAGTCGCTTCAGTCACGTCCATCTCTGAGCGACCCCATAGACGGCAGCCCACCAGGCTCCTCCATCCCTGGGATTCCCCAGACAAGAATGCTGGAGGGGGTTGCCATTTCCTTCTCCAAGGTTACAGGGTTAATCCTAATTGGAGTCAGCTGACTTCCTCCCTCCCTTCCCTTGTCCCCCCACTGCCGCCCCGCCCCAACTGGTGCCATGGTAATAGGGATAGCTGGGTAGCTTTCTAAATTTCTGTGCCATGTTGCCAAGTAGAACTGGAAGAAAGCATAGCAGGGATGGCTCACCACAACCCATCACCGCTTTTAGCACGTGCGTAGGTACTTCTAAATCTGCACCTTCCATATACAAGGAAGGCGTTAATGCAATGACTGCATAGGAAAGTTGGCTTGGATAAGAGTAGTAAAATGAAGCTTTTCTATGGAAGTCACTGTGGCACTAACAACTATGTTCATTATTCATTAGATACCAGAATTTGAACTATGACAAACTATCTTAGAGCCTCATTCAGGAGGTGTGTTCAAATCACTGGAACTCCATAAGGGGTCTGATTCAAGGTGGCCTCATTTATAAGTCCCAAGGCTGGCGAACTCCTAGCACATTCCAGTCATCTCTGAGTAGGCCTTCTTTCTCGCCCTATAGCTCCAGTCACCCCCTCCTGCCCCAAAATGTGAATTTAAAATGAACTTTGATATGCATAATTTAGATCTAATTCATTATTTTAAGATTTTTTAAAAAATGTGGACCAGTTTTAGTCTTTATTGAATTTGTTACTATACTGCTTCTGTTTTATGGTTTGTTTTTTTGGCTGCGATATGGGACCTTAGATCCCCAACCAGCTCTCTAACCCACACCACTTGCATTGGAAGGTGAATTTTTTTAAAATATAAATTTATTTATTTTAATTGGAGGTTAATTACTTTACAATATTGTATTGGTTTTGCCACACATCAACATGAACCTGCCACAGACATACACGTGTTCCCCGTCCTGAACCCCCCTCCCCGTGCCATCCCTCTGGGTCATCCCAGCGCACCAGCCCCGAGCATCCTGTATCATGCATCAAACCTGGACTGGTGACTCATTTCATATATGATATTATACATGTTTCAATGCCATTCTCCCAAATCATCCCACCCTCTCCCTCTCCCACAGAGTCCAAAAGACTGTTCTATACATCTGTGTCTCTTTTGCTATCTCGCATACAGGGTTATCGTTACCATCTTTCTAAATTTCATATATATGTGTTAGTATACTGTATGGGTGTTTTTCTTTCTGGCTTACTTCACTGTGTATAATAGGCTCCAGTTTCATCCACCTCATTAGAACTGATTCAAATTCTTTTTAATGGCTGAGTAATACTCCATTGTGTATATGTACCACAGCTTTCTTATCCATTCATCTGCTGATGGACATCTAGGTTGCTTCCATGTCCTGGCTATTATAAACAGTGCTGGGATGAACACTGGGGTACACGTGTCTCTTTCAATTCTGGTTTCCTTGGTGTGTATGCCCAGTAGCGGAACTGCTGGGTCATAAGGCAGTTCTATTTCCAGTTTTTTAAGGAATCTCCACACTGTTCTCCAGAGTGGCTGTACTAGTTTGCATTCCTACCAACAGTGTAAGAGGGTTCCCTTTTCTCCACACCCTCTCCAGCATTTATTGTTTGTAGACTTTTGGATTGTAGCCATTCTGACTGGCGTGAAATGGTACCTCATTGTGGTTTTGATTTGCATTTCTCTGATAATGAGTGATGTTGAGCATCCTTTCATGTGTTTGTTAGCCATCTGTATGTCTATTTAGGTGAATTCTTAACCACTGGACCACCGGGGAAGTTCTCTGGATCTAATTTATATGATTCTTGGGCACAACAGCTGCCACAAAAGATAACATGAAGAGTCTCCCCACCGAAAACACACCCCTTCTCCCTAATGTAATTCCTGATGTTTTACCACGATAAATATATTACTTTGGTCTTCAAAGGCTTTGTACATTGTTAAGAGTCTTTTCTTAAAGGCAAGTAATGCTGAAAGCAATTTAAGCCTTTCCTAGTTCTCACCTTATAGGCAGGGCCAGTTGGTTAGATGCCTTCCCAAACATGACTAAGAGAAAAGCTATATGGGAACAGCACACTGCTTGGGGATGTGGTGTGTTCCATTCTCCCTGAGAGTGGGGACTCAGTCTCATTCATTCATTCAAAGTCCTATCCAATCTCTATACAACTATTTGCACATGCTTGATATTTGTAAATGTTCTTGTATTTTTAGAAGGAAGAAGCTAAGGAAGAATGGAAGGAAGGAAAGAAGAAAGGGAAGGAAGGGAGAGAGAAAGAAAGGGAGAGAAGGGGAGGGGGGGAAGGAGGGAGAGAGGGAGAGCAGATTGGAGGAAGGACTTACAAACGTCCAAACAACAAAGTATTCTCGAGACTACCCCCTGGACATACCCTTGTCAGTATGTATCCAAAGGCACCTTTCCAACTTGGGTCCCATGTGCTCAAGGACAGCCCCTACATCGAGGGCCAATGTTCAGCCTGGCTACTGCCTCCCCTGAGCTCTGAGAGGGTGCTGGCTGCCACTGAGGACTGTTCAGGGACTCTGGCAGATCAGCTGCTGCTATGCTGAGCCCTGCACCAGTTCTAGGTGCTACACTTTTTTTAAGCACTTGATTTAAATGAAGAAAGAAATTGGCTTATATTTTTAGCAGCTCCTGCTACTAAAACTCATTTGACAAAAGTGCCAAAGGGACAGTTAAGTCTGAGTATGATTTTTTTTTTCCCATGGAGGAGGAGGAGGGTATAATTTATCTGAAAATGACTGGTACTTTCCTGGCCTGGGGACATTATTTTACCTGCTCTCTCTTTTTTAAAGACATACTTTCTTTTTTTTCTTCCTATCAAATTTCAAACTGAAGATTATTTATTGTGTTAAGCTTTAGTCCACAAGCCCTGACCAACCACAGAAAGGAAAAGGTGTGTAACCTCAGTTCAGAATCTTTACAACTTCCAATTATATTTTGGAATTAGATGGATTTTATTGGGTAGACCAGTGCCCTCCCCTTCCCCTACCTGTGGTATAGATTTAAAGTCAAGGATCCTATAAAGCATAACAGTAAACCTAAATGGAAAACAGTAGTAATGCTGTGCTTACATATACTGGGCACCAGACTCAAAATATATGATTTCAGAGCACCTTAAATGTTTCTATCACCAATTGGCTTTACTGTCTGTCTGAGCTCCCCTTCATTACAGAGAGAATTACTAGAGTGAAGAAATTTTTTCTAGAGTTAAGGCATTAGTCCACCAGAAGTCTTTGCTAAAAAGTTTATTACTTAAGAAAGGAACATTTTAACCCAATAACACCTTGACATAAATGACTTTGAAAGATGAGTTAGGTTATAGAAATGGAGCCTTGAGAGACTGAGAGCTTTGAAGGATCTAGGGCTGGTAAGAAAATGTCTGGTGTACTAAATCCCAAATGAACTCATTTGTTCATTTATTATTTGGAAGCTTTTCCCCAGAAATGCAAAATTGTGAAGGGTGTTTATGTTCCCCAAGGGCAGTCTAAAAAAGTATGTTTCAACCATAAGGCACTTGGAGTGCAATCCTGAAGTTCTCCCCAAACCACCCTTCCTGGTGAGGCTTCCACAGCAAAGTGCGTTCAGGGACCAGTTTAGGGGCCAAGACTCCATCTTCCCACTAAATGATGTGGGAGATACCGAGCTGCGTCCTGGGAGACAGGGATCTTGAAGGAATCCAGGTGGAGGAAGGAAATACCTGTGTGGGTCCCTGAGAATAGGTCAGTTTCATCCGTGATTGTCTGCTCCCCAGGACCCCAGGGGTTATGGACTATTTCTTATGACTGCTGTTTCTGGTCAGGATTCTTAAAGCCTTCTTTATAGCAGTTGGCAGTATTATAGCAGTCAGAAAACAACATAGTAGCCTACGTGTTATAAGCAGCCGGACACACACAGCCTCTCCTTCAGGTTTGGAGCCCCTGGTACACTGGATGCCAGGTGTTAGGTGCTCAGGGAGAACTGGATGAAGAAGGAAGTGTGTACATTTCAGAGACAAGCTACTACCAACTATGTGGGCATTTCCTTGTAGGGCATCATGAAGGTGAAGCATAGGGGACATCAAGAGCGGTGGGGAAAGGAACAGACCGCAGAGGCTTCCTAAAGAAGGAAAAGGAGGGGATGGAGAGGGAGCTGAGAACAGAGCAGACAGTCAGAGAGGAGCAGTGCCCAGTGTGAGGAGCAGGAAGCACAGATGGGCAGAGATTCACTTCCCTGCCCTCTAAGCCTTGACTCGAGACCTCAGCCTGGAGACAGCAGAGGAAAAGGCAGGTAGGATAGGAAGGTGGTCAAGGATGTGGTGGTCAATTCCAGGAAGGGAAAGCTTGGGTTGGGGTCCCAGACGGAAACAGAGTCTAAGAGGTCAACAATGGACGGGGAGGTGGAGACACTCTCTAGTGACTGTCAAATCTGGAATCAATCATAGCAGGCGGAGGTCAGGGGTGTCTATTCTGGTACCTACACCCTCCTGCACAGCAAATGGATCCACTCCCTACCCTGGTCCAGAACCACAGGAGACACGGGACCCTTGAAGAGAAAGCTCTTGGGAGGCACTTGGCAGAAATCACCCAGGATATATATTTTTTATAACCTTAGGAATAAAGTAATAAAAGTCAAGTCTTGGTTAATAGCTTCTCCAAGGACTACGACTTTACACTCTCCTTTCCTCTCTTCTTCCTGATTCCCATTGATTTTGATTCTCTCTCATCTTCAGACAACGTCTTGCCACCGGAAGCTCCTCTCGTCTCTCTCAAACCTGTGCAAAGGTACAGAATTCATCTGCATTCATTATGGTCCCTGGGCAACTCATTTACTTTCATCTTGTGATATCCAAAGAGTTACTCATTTACTTAGATCATTTAAGGATTTTCCAGGAGTCAGTATTAGGAATCCCCTCCCCCTAAGACTTTCTGTAGACTTGAGAGCCCTGAGGTGGGGGTGGTGAAGTGGGAGGGATGGTGGGGGTGGGGGTGGGGGTGGGGTGTCCCAGTGAACAGGAGAGCCAGTCAGGCAGCGCATTTAGTGAGAATGGAGCAGGGAGGGGATGTCTTTCTTCTGGCCCAACCTGGTTCAGGCCTCACCTTTGCTTACTTGGGTTATTGCCAGGCTGGAGACAGGATATGCCCCAGGGAGTTTCACAGCAGGAAGTGTTAGTCTCCCTTGGCATTTCTTTAAACCTTAGGGCTGATGGAATTCAGTGGGTCGCTGCTCCCTGGGGCACTGACCTGTTACACTCTATCCCTCACTGGAGTGAAAGATGCTGTCCTTGGTTATTGCATCAGTGATCAGGAGACAGTGGGGTAACAGAAGGGCATTTTCAAGAGCTTCCGCCATCACATCGGAAGGATACTAACTTCTATCTCCTGCTGGGCCCAATTTTGCCAGAAAATCATGGTCCACTCCTGTCTCTGGCTTGAGTTCTCACCCGAGAGGAACCGTGCCTCTGGAGGCCTCCAGCTCTGACTGCTTCCAGAGTCATCCATTCTTTAATCAGTACAAGCTCGCCAGGACAGCACATGGAAAGAACTGGTCAGTTCTTCCATGAGTCTTTGTCATTTTATGAAGCAATTAACAGAAAGGGTAGGGCCAGACAGTTGAGATTCCTACAAGGAGATGGGAGAAAGTTCACAAAGCTTCAGAAAATTCCTGAAGGAAAGGTCAGTGCCGGAGACAAACTCTTGCTCTGTTTATTAATTGAACCATCAATTAATTTCCAATTGGCTTCCTAATTAATTCATTCAGCAAACTCATACCTTATTCACAACACTGTAAGACAAGGAACACGCTATCTCTGTATTAATAGTAGTTAACACGTCTTGACCATATGGTTACTTCTCAAGGGTGGGACCAAGACCTGACTAGCACTTGCCTGGCATACAGTGGGAGCATAATAAACAGTTTACAAACAGATGAATGAATAAGAGAATGAATGAAAAAATTTAAAGTGTTCCACTGAGCACATGGATTTTGTGTTAGAACTCATTCAAAGGCAGAGTCAAATTTTTGCAGGATTTTTGCAGAAAATTATCTACTTTCACTAATCTCTTCAGATATTTATTCAATGGCACTTTTGCCTTTATTCTTTAAAAAAATAAACAGCTTTTTATAGTTTCAAATGTGGTATGTATTGCGCTAAAACAGAAAGAATAGCTGCTTACTTAGACAACGTGGAAAAGATCGATCGTTTCAAGGACAAAATCAGTTGCCCATAATCTTACCAATATGGTAACACTGTGAAGAATTTCCTTCTAGTCTTTTTTTCTATATGTACAAATCAATGAGATTGGGATCATGCTGCAGATGCAGTTTTAGATCTTGATTTTTCCACTGAATGTTCTATCATGAGCATTTTACCACACCATTAAATATTCTTTGAAAATGTTACACTTAATGGCTACATAATATTACATTACAGCTCTTCAATCCTTAACTAATGCAGATTTATTGTCCTTAATAACTCCCTGAATCACTGCACAATCAAAATTGTTCCCAAGCTTCTGTAACCATTTTAGTGGCTGATGTGGACTGAAAATCTTTACAAAATGACAAATACTTCCAGGCAAGTAAAGCTGTTGCAAGTATGGCTGGATCTCATCTTCAGCTTTTCCCCTCCTCAAAGTTACTAATTCATACCAGCACGCTAATGCCTTTGGAATGTTTATTCTCTTCAAGTTGGAGGCTCCAGGGTACACAAGAAAATAGGCATACAGCATGATGAGAAACACATGGCAATAGTCTAGTTGGTTCACAAAACACTTAAGCACTCAAGATTTACTTGGGCAGGAGGGACCACACCTCATTTTAGGAACAGAAATATTTTTGTTGAACACCACAAAGTGATTTTGCTTTAAAAAGTTATCTTAAGGTATCAAGAAGAGAAAAACATAATTTTAAGTTGACACACAATCCATCATAGGCTTGTATCATCAGTGTGAGACTAGGAGTACAGCCTTGACCAGACTTGGTCAAGGGCCTTGACTTCCCTTATTTGGGGAAGTCCTGAGTAAGTTCTGCCCTGGGTTCTCTTTCATTGAATGACTGGCTTCCTAATGTGGCCACTGGTGTTTTCACTCCTTAGGTCCCATCCCACCCCAATCCAATCTTCTTTGGCGTGTAGTTTGACAGTTTCTGTAAAGCAAATTTGAAATTCTGATTAGGAGGGTTTTGCATGAAAAACCAACCCCAATATAGCCAGGACAAAGCTAGATGACATGTCTGGCAGGGTGGAAGTGAATGATCTCCCCACTGGTCACATCTGTGTACCATGGTCCCCACCCTATCCCCGACACATCAGCTTTAGGACTGATATCTATCTCCAAATAGTGCTGGGCACACAGAAGACTGTTTTCTGAAAGCTATGCTAGGGTGCTAACTAGCTAGTTAAAGGGATAGTCCTCTCCAGAGGGCAGGGTTGAGGCAAGTCCTCAATTTTCTACCATGGAGTCTTCTAGAAACATGCAGTTACATACCTCTGATAACATTTAAATACAAAACTCTAGGCCCATGTGCTTGTCCTCACCTCATTTAGTTATTTAGGGATTAAGGAATGAGACACACCACCCCTTGAGATGAATCCTTCTCCAGGACTTTCTCATCACGTCATTTCATGACTCCTGAACTCAAAACCATCCTGAGGACATGCCAGAGTGCATCTGAATTTCCATGTCCGGCCACATTTGTGTGTTGCAATCAATGTGAGGGTATTACAAGAAACATTTGTGGCCTATTAATACTTAAAAAAAAATAAATGAATAGAGTCCAAAGTTATCCCTATAAAACATCACTCACAGCTATGCCTCCTGGATTGGGAAAAGAAAAAAAGTTCCAGCTAATATGGCAGGATGTACATAAAGCTCACAGCCTGACTCCTGGGATAGTATTTGCCAAACTACCATTATGGATACAGCACCAGAAGTCACACAAATGATTGTTGATCTTTATTAACACTATTCTCTTCTGCCAGTAAAATTTTTTCTGTGTTAACGGCACATATAGCTAGTTATGGCTCAAATATCAACTATCCCCTTCCTTTGTAGGTATGAAGACTTTAGCTGGGCACAAGGTCACCCAAAATAAAGATTTTTATTTTCCAGACTCACTTGCAGCTAGGTGTGACTATGTGACTAAGTTCTAGCCAATGGTATGTAACCAAGGATGAAGCTTGTGACTTTCAGGTAGGGCCCTCAAACTAGCAGGACAACTCCTCTCATCTTCCAGGGACTTCCTGGTTTTAGCACTGAAAATCCTGAAAAATCTAGTTCCTGGAAGAAGTGGAATATCTGACCATTATCTCCCCACGACCACTTCTTTCAGCGTATTTCCTGGAGCATGGACCAGGTGGTGAGCCATCTTGGACATGGAGAAGAAGGGAAACCCTTGGAATGCCAGAAGGAGCTGGATCTGTGCCAATTTCATACCAGCTCAGATTTTTATGTGAAAGAGAATCTGCTTCTATCTTGTTAAAGGTCTCTACTACTTTCTGTCCAGCTCATCTAACCCACCAAGCCCCATCCATCTCTTCTACCATTTTGGGCTACCATGATGATTTTGTCCTTTTTCTGCATTTTAGCAACAACTGTCATTACCACATCTTTGATAATTAACCACAGGCTTCTTTGAATAGTCATTTATCTTACTTACAGGTTTAGGTTCTATCTCTTGGGAAGATTCTAATACCCAGAGAGGCAATATGGTTGAGAACATGGCTTAGGGTTTAGAAGATCTAGGTTCAAATTTGAGTTCCAGCACTGCTACGTGGGAGATCTTGAGTGACAGTTTCCTCATTTGTAAGGTGACAGTGATTATAATACTTCCTCTTCCTATTTTACTATGTTGTTTTGAGATTAAATACTGTGAGAATCGTTCATCGACCATCAGGCACCATAACCATGGTAACTGTTCTTGAGAACTGATCTTCTCTCTAATATTCACCAGATATCCCTAACACACTTATCATAGTGCCAGGGGCAGAGTAAATGACAACTCCATGAATCTGCACGAAATCAACAAAGGAGGGGAAAAAATGTAAATGTAACAGTTCATTAAATATTACAAAATCAGGCTTTTCCTGGTCATCTACTCCTTTAAATGCAAAGAAGTCATGAAATATTGGGCATTTATCAAACTGAGACCTCAGACCAAGTCTGCCATTGTGAGAGGTTTTAAAAAGCCACGTTACTAATTAGCTTATGACAATACAGTCAAAGCACACAATCTAGTGTAGTTTCTATGAACAATGACACCTCCCTCCTCAGCCTCAATTCTGTGTGTCCCTCACCTCAACATGACACGAGGAAAAACCAAATGGGGCCCAGACACATTTTATGTCAGGAAAGAAATGACTTCTACTCAGCAAGCTGCAAAAAAGAGCTGCTATTTTCAGGTGCTGTATAGCTTTGCAGATTACCAAGGTGATGACATTAAGTTTAAGACTACCTATTAATGGAAAGATAAATGTGAGTAATTCAGGGAGGCCTCTTCAGCAAACAGCAACTGAAGGATAAAAATCACCACAAAGCCTGAGGCAGAAGAAGAGAGATGCTGCTTCTTCCAACAGTTCAGAAGGTGGACCTGACCCCATCACAGATACGTAAAGAGCTTCAGCTCATCTGTTGACAGAAAGCCATCTGTTGGCCCCAAAGATGGACAAGTACATCCTAGACATAACTGTCTCTCAATGAGGCTATGAGCTGATCCAATGGTACAAGTTCTTCTTGATCCCCTTTTCCTCTTGTACTTTGTCAAGGCATATTTTCCCTGGGGACCCTTATTTTTGCATGATTCCCCCCTCCACAGAGCCCTCTTGGCATTCAAAATAGAAGCCAACAACCTCAGCATCACTAAGCTACAAATGACTGATAGTTCTTTTTCCTAGAAATATTTAGAATTTCAAAGAGATAGGAGGTCTTAAACTCAGGGTGTAGACTTGTAACCGTGGAGCTCAAGTATGTCTCTATGGGTAGGGTGGGAGTAGCCTGTAAGGGAAGGTGGTTTTGGATGGAGAGAAGACTCCAGTATCTTCAGAATAACATCACACGACTGCTGTCTGCACTATCTTTCCACAAAGCGGGACCAAAACACTGCACACAAATTGCTCTGATCAAATCAAGGGGCCCTAAAGGGGATCAGGCTTGGCTTAAAAGCTCTTGGGCTATGAGTTAATAAGAATTTTAATAAAAATAGAAAGTATAGCCCTGGGCTGTAGTGCAATATCTCTAAGGGTTGCTGGTGTTCTATCAGTCAATCATATAATGTTTCTGATGTTTGTAAAGTGGAGAGGGTAAGCAACAACCTTGTGGACCAAATAAGGTTTCAAAAACATAACCTGCAGGAAGATCATCAGCTCTCTGATTGGTCCTCCAGGGGCCTGAAACATACCTGAATGCGAAGTTTTCCCCGCAAGATAAGTTACCCATAAAAGAAATCTGTGTCCAACACACTTCACACAGCAGAACATTTTCACACACATTTAATTATGAAAACCTGTGATTTTAACTGGTTATCATCCCTATTTTACAGATGAGGAGTCTGAGGGTCAGACAGGTGGTGGTGAAGGGGTGGAACCTGATCCCAGGTCTTCTGACTCTTACCTTCTTTCACTAATTCCTCAGTGGTGTATTTGCATTTTAAACTTGGACTGTCTGTTTAATTACTACAATGCTCTGTTTCAGTTATGTCCATCAATGGGTATATTTCTTTTCTTCTTTCTTTTGTACTTTCTTTTTTAACCGTTTTTAAAATTGAAATATATAGTTAATTTACAATGTTGTGTTAGTTTCAGGTATACACCAAAGTGATTCAGGTATACACCAAAATGTTCTTGTTCAGTCGTGTACAACCCCATGAACTGCAGCACTCAGGCTTCCTTGTCCTTCACTCTTTCCCGGAGCTTGCCCAAACTCATGCCCTTTGAGTCGGTGATGCCATCCAACCATCTCATCCTCTGTCATCCCCTTCTCCTCCTGCTCTCAATCTTTCCCAGCCTCAGGGTCTTTTCTAATGAATCGGCTCTTTGCATCAGGTGGCCAAAGTACTGGAGCTTCAGCTTCAGCATCAGTCCTTCCAATGAATACTCAAGGTTGATTTCCTTTAGGATGGACTGGTTTGATTTCCTTGCTGTCCAAGGGACTCTCAAGAGTCTTCTCCAAAACCACAGTTTAAAACCATCAATTCTTCAAGGCTCAGCCTTCTTTATGGTCCAACTCTCACATCCATACATGACTACTGGAAAAACCATAGCTTTGACAAGACGGACCTTTGTTGGTAAAGTAATGTCTCCGCTTTTTAATATACTGTGTAGGTTGGTCATAGTTTTCTTCCAAGGAGCAAGTGTCTTTTAATTTCTTGGCTGCAGTCACCATCTGCAGTGATTTTGCAGCCAAAGAAAATAAAGTCTCTCACTGTTCAATTATTTCCTTATTTATTTGCCACAAAGTGATAGGACTGGATGCCATGATCTTAATTTCTTGAATGCTGAGTTTTAAACCAGCTTTTTCACTCTTGTCTTTCACCTTCATCAAGTGGCTCTTTAGTTTCTCTTTGCTTTTGCCATAGGTGTGGTGTCATTTGCATATCTGAAGTTATTGATATTTCTCCCGGCAGTCATGATTCCAGCTTGTGCTTCATCTAGCCCATTATTTTGTATGATATACTCTGCATATAAGTTAAATAAGTAGAGTGACAGTATGCAGCCTTGATGTACTCATTTCCCAATTTGGAATCAGTCCATTGTTCCATGTCCAGTTCTAACTGTTGCTTCTTGACCTGCATACAGGTTTCTCAGGAGGCAGGTGAGATGGTCTGGAATTCCCATCTCTTTAAGAATTTTCTAGTTTGCTGTGATCCACATAGTCAAAGGTTTTAGCATAGCCAATGAAGCACATGTTTTCCTGAAATTCTCTTGCTTTTTCTGTGATCCAATGGATGTTGGTAATTTGATCTCTGGTTCCTCTGCCTTTTCTAAATGCAACTTGAACATCTGGAAGTTCTCAGTTTGTGTACTGTTGAAGCCTAGCTTGGAGAATTTTAAGCATTACCTTGTTAGCATGTGAAATGCATGCAATTGTAGTTTGAATATTCTTTGACATTGACTTTCTTTGTGATTGGAATGAAAATCGACCTTTTCCAGTCCTGTGGCTGCTGCTGAGTGTTCCAAATTTGCTGGCATATTGAGTGCAGCACTTTAACAGCATCATCCTTTAGGTTTGTAAATAGCTCAGCTGGAACTCCATCACCTCCACTAGTTTTGTTCTGTTCATAGTGATGCTCCCTAAGGCTGTCTTATCTTCATACTCCAGGATGTCTGGCTCCAGGTGAGTGATCACACCATCATGTTATCTGAGTCAGATCATTATCTGAGTCATTAAGATCTTTTTTGTGTAGTTATTCTGTGTATTCTTGCCATCTCTTCTAAATATCTTCTGCTTATGTTAGGTCCATACTCTTTTGCTCCTTTATTGTATCCATCCTTCCATGAAATATATTCTTTTTTTCAGGTTATTTTCCATTAGAGGGCCTTATTGTTTATCTATTCTATATATAGTAGTTCAGTTCAGTTCACTCACTCAGTCGTGTCCAACTCTTTGCGACCCCATGAACCACAGCACACCAGGCCTCCATGTCCATCACCAACTCCCAGAGTCCACCCAAACCCATGTCCATTGGGTCGGTGATGCCATCCAGCCATCTCATCCTCTGTCATCCCCTTCTCCTCCTGCCCTCAATCTTTACCGGCATCAGGGTCTTTTCAAATGAGTCAGCTCTTCGCATCAGGTGGCCAAAGTATTGGAGTTTCAGCTTCAACATCAGTCCGTCCAGAGAACACCCAGGACTGATCTCCTTTAGGATGGACTGGTTGGATCTCCTTGCAGTCCAAGGGACTCTCAAGAGTCTTCTCCAACACCACAGTTCCAAAGCATCTTTGGAGCTCAGCTTTCTTTATAGTCCAACTCTCACATCCATACATGACCACTGGAAAAACCATAGCCTTGAGTAGACAGACCTTTGCTGACAAAGTAATGGCTCTGCTGTTTAATATGCAATCTAGGTTGGTCATAACTTTCCTTCCAAGGAGTAAGCGTCTTTTAATTTCATGGCTGCAATCAACCATCTGCAGTCATTTTGGAGCCCAGAAAAATAAAGTCAGCCACTGTTTCCACTGTTTCCACTCTTTCCTCATTTATTTGCCATGAAGTGATGGGACCAGATGCCATGATCTTAGTTTTCTGAATGTTGAGCTTTAAGCCAACTTTTTCACTCTCCTCTTACACTTTCATCAAGAGGCCCCTTAGTTATTCCTCACTTTCTGCCATAAGGGTGGTGTCATCTGCATATCTGAGGTTATTGATATTTCTCCCGGAAATCTTGGTTCCAGCTTGTTTTTCCTCCAGCTCAGCGTTTCTCATTATGTAAGTTAAATAAGCAGGGTGACAATATACAGCCTTGATGTACTCCTTTTCCTATTTGGAACCAGTCTGTTGTTCCATGTCCAGTTCTAACTACTGCTTCCTGACCTGCATACAGGTTTCTCAAGAGGTAGGTCAGGTGGTCTGATATTCCCATCTCTTTCAGAATTTTCCACAGTTTATTGTGCTCCACATAGTCAAAGGCTTTGGCATAGTCAATAAAGCAGAAATAGATGTTTTTCTGGAACTCTCTTGCTTTTTCAATGATCCAGCTCAACTCTGTCTTTTCCCCTCTCCCCAGCTTCCCTGAATGGGGACCAGGACAGTGAAAGGACAGGTCAGTTAGAGGTAGATCCTGGGCTAGAGCTCAGAAATCTTATCTTCCCATATTCCATGTCACAAAACCCATTTCTTTCTTGTTCATTTTCTATTCTATATTTTCTATATTTGATCATTGCATTATAATAGGAAAATAAAGTGATTAGAAGGGAAAAAAGTAAAGGCTATTTGATTGAGGAAATTTTAGATACAGGATGGAGCTTGGCTAACGCAAGTTCATCCAAAGGTGGGGCTCTGATAATTATGCAGTGAGGAGGATGCACGTATATCAACCAATGGGCACTACACACAGGCAACCTCCCTGTTCACGTCAATACAGGCTTGATAGCAGGTACTACAAGTTCAACGTGTGAAAAACAGAAAGCAATGAGCCTCCTCCTTCCTTGGGAAGCAGTCGAGTGCAGGGATGCATCTGCTCCAAGTCAAGCCTCATGTCAGTCTGGAGCCTTGCCTTTGGTTTCCATCTGAACCACAAAGTTCGAGACAGCGCACCATCTATTCCTCTAAAGAGTTAAGTGGGGGCAAAGTCTTCATTATCTCCATTTTCTTTGAAACTGCAAAGGGCCCCACCTGTCAGGTTAGCACCTGATTGTTTCTTCTCATTGTGCCCAGATCCTGGATATCTGGAAGCCTCTGGAGGCAGCTACCTGTTCACTTTGCATGCGGGCACTTGGTATTGTGAAGGTGTATCTTGAAGGATGGGCTGTCTCCCTCATAGATGGCCTATCTTCCTCATCTTTGCATCCCTGTTCCCTGGCATGCAGGTTGGCAGAGGAAGTGCCCACAAATGCTTTGGAAGGGACCTTATAAACAAAGAAGCTCAGCCATATGTTGTGGGGTGGAGCACGGCTGGTTCTCCAGAATTTTCAAGGTTTGGTACCCCAGCTCTTCTTTGAATAGAGATTCCATTCTTGCCTATATTGATCTTTGAGGCCCTCTTGAGCCTTCACAGGCTGTGGATAACCTGGGCCCTCTACCTCCCCGACTACCCTGATGCCATCCTTTTCCTTGGCATGCAGCTACTCTGAAACTACACTCATAGTAAGTTTCATCTACCAACAGCCCTAGAGAACAGGTGCACTGTCCGCCCCACAAGCTTAGGCCTGATGCCTGCCTGCTGATTTGAGCCTGGCCTGGCCAGTAAGCAGCCTAGATTCTCACCCTGATTTTACTCCTGAACACAGATTGACCAAGGCAGTCCCTGGGTGTGGGATTTTTACCTTGGCCGTGTCTGCAGCACACCAATTATCTGCAACAAAATGGAAAACAGCTAACCAGCTGTTCCTAAACATGCTGATGTCTGGCATAGGGACGAGGCATATTCTGGCATCTACCCCACTAACCATGGCATGCTCTCCAAGCAGGAGGGCTGACAGGTGCCCCATGTTGACTGTGGAGTCAGACTCCTGTGGTCCAGGGCTGCTGCCCTGTCTCTAAGCAGGGCGAAATCCAGCCTAAATACCACAGACCGAAAGCCTTTCCTTCTGGAAGATTGCTTTAGTGAAGAAGCATGCCGGCAGTCAAAACCAACCCACCCAACCAGATACAACTGTCTCATATTTGTAGGTGCCCTAAGTATGACCAGGTCAAGATTTCTCTTTCAGCTTTCAGTTCCCAGGGAGCACAGTTTAACCAAAACCACATTAAAAAGCTTAGTGTCTTCTGTTTCTGATTCAGTTCCCCTGAGTAATTTTCTTTTTCACGCAAGAGAGCATTTGGATTTCCACCTGACCATCCTTGAAAAACATCCATTCAATACATATTTATTAAGTGCTTATGTATTGGACACTGTCAGCATAGTATTGCCTACCTTTAATGAACATAATGACAATAAGATCAAGCAGTAATTACATTAATGATTAATGACAGTAATAATTGCTATTAGGCATTGACCCTTTATGTGTGTGCATACATGCTCAGTTGCTAAGTCGTATTCGACTCTTTGTGACTCCATGAACTGTAGCCCACCAGGCTCCTCTGTCCATGGGATTTTCCAGTCAAGAATTCTGGAGTGGGTTGCCATTTTCTTCTCCAAGGGAGCTTCCTGACCCAGGGATTGAACCTGCATCTCCTGCACTGGCAGGCAGATTCTTTACCACTGAGCTACCAGGGAAACTCTACCCTTTATGTTCTCACTGAATAATAATCTCTTTATTTATATTTTTCATTGAATTTATCAGATCACACTAAAATATACAATTATATCTTCTTGACACTCAGATTAAGTAACTGGATTCAAAGCCACACAGTTTATAGAGGGTAGAAAGTCCAGATCAGCTTACCTCTGGGGACCACACCCTCAATCACTGCACCATCATCACACATCCACACAGCACATGCGGCATAGAAGACCCCGAATCAGTACAATGATTTCATAACTCTGGGAAGCACCATGCATGGTATTCTGTGAGATTGCCACCTACAAGAGTTGAGTGCTCTACAGCATACAAGGAAAATGACCCCTGCCTCCTGCCACCTTGCTGCAAGCTGTGAGACAAAGCAGGTCCATCCTGGCTCACACAGAGGCTTTGGAAGTGCTGGAGAAAAAAATACTATACGGGGGTGGCTATGTAAGTCTCTGTATCACCAATCGTCTCTAACATGGAGGCTGGCAACTAAGAGGTGCTGTCACATTTTTGCTGTGTGCCGAATTCAATGAATACATTTGAAAAAGTAGATGGAAGAGGAGGATGCCTAGACTGGAAGGAGAACTGAGAGTCACAGTCTACTGTGCTTAGTATGCAGGAGCAGGGTCAGGCCAAAGAGTCCTCCTCACAGAAGGATCACCCAAGAGATGGGAGCTGTGATGATGGGCAGGGGGCTCAGCCTGTGGAGCTGCTCTGAGACAGCTCCCAGTGGGCAGAGGAAGGCCTGGGTCTGCAGCAGCAATGAGAACTGCTTGCAGGTTGAGCCCTACTTTGCTGAGCATTCATGATGCCAACTGCTACCTTAACCTGGGGTCCACCTTGGTTTCTTTAGGCCTCCCCATTCTGGGGTGGTCCATTTGAGCCTCAGAGGGTTTATTCATGGGGGGAGAGAGAAGAGGGAGTCCTCTTTCCTGTGACTCACTGGCTCCAGGTGTCTTGTCCTGTCCTCGGCATCTCGCGGTCTCGTTTCAGGGGAGGGGTGCAGAGGGCTCAGTATGGTGCTGGGAAAAGACAAAATCTCCCAGGTTCTGAGGCTGGACTGGGTCCAGATGCAGCTGACTGCAAAGCCTGGCTCTCTGCACTTAACCGAGAAGTCTCTGAACACTGGATTTGGAGCCACAGTGCCTTATAGCCTACTCCAGCTCTAGGTGGCCATGGTTTGACCTTGGCAAAGCTAGTTCCCTATTCTGATCCTCAGAGGTCCCGCTAGGAAGAGGATCATGAGAGCTAGATGACTGCTAAGCTCTTTTCTCTCCAGAAAGGGACCCTGCACAAGTCCAGCCATGGTGAGACTGACAGAGCAGAGTCAAGGAAGGAGGTCTGTGTTACCCAGCACATCTCCTCTCCCAGCCCTTCTCTCCACATCCCAGGAGTCGGTGGGTCTGGACTCTGGTCTGTAATGGGAGAGGATGCATTCACCATCTCCCAAAGCCTGCATCGGTGGCCCGCATCCTGCCTGACAAAGCCACCTGCCTTTTCACACTGTGGTAACTGCTCTCGAAGCCTGGCCGGCTGGAGCCCAGTGGATGGTTTTTCGAAAGCTGTTACCCCCAAAAAAGCAACACCAACTTGGGTGCGCAGATAACCATCTCTACACTGTCACACCACACGGGGAGGGAGGGGATGATCTTACCACCTCCTTCCTCGACAACAAAAGCTCCCGGAAGCCAGAGAAATTTGGGCACTGAAAGTAAAAACATTCATGGCACTTACCAAGTGTCGAGTGACTCTCTGTTAGCAACTGCAGCAGAGAACTGCAGGAAACACTTGTTTTTGTCTTTTCCCCTGGCCTCCCAGAGGCGGATCCCATCCACAGAAAGGCCGCTTGTCTAGAGACTCCATACATTTTATGTCCGCTCTGAACACTCGTGGAGACTTAGGCACTGCAAGGTGCCCTCCCAGACATCTTAGGTTGTGAAACCCCGAGGAATCGAGGGCTGAGTGATTCTGTGCTACTAGAGAGAGAGAGAAAGAGGAAGCGAGGTCACAAGCTGGATGGCTCTGTGGCAGTCACCGCCATCCAACCAGCGGGTCAGCTGGCAGTGCCTACTGGTGATGGGTCATGATCTCTCCCTTTTTTCCTTTTTAAGGCTCTTTCTCCTCTCTTCCTTCCCTCCCTCCCTCTCATCCATTCCTGGGAGCTGTACTGGTGCTGGAGAAGAAGCACCTGCTGTTGCTTCCTCCCTTGCAAAGAAAAGGAAGATTTAAAATGTGGTTGAGAGATATCCCACTGTTATTCTGGAAGTTAGAAAAGAGGTCAAAGGACCTGGTTTTTCTGTCCCTTTTGGGAGGGATTCTTCCCTCAGAAAGGGAGATGAGAAATGGTGAAATCTTAATTCTAAGGCCAAAGAGTTGACATTTTTGGGACTCAACACCACCCCTCGCTTGTCAGTCATTTCTATCTCATTCTCCATGCCTCATCACTTCCCTCTATTTCCTATGTCCTTTTTTCCCTGGTGACTCAGTTCCTTTTTACTCATGAGGACAGTGAAAACCACCTACTCCCTCAGGGTATAAAACCATCTCAACCTCTTTCTGGATAAGCAGGACACAAATGTACAAGCCAGTCAAGGTGCCAAAGACGCCCTTGGGGTTTCTAGACCAGGGTTGCCTTCCCCCTGCCCCCATAGCAGCCCTACTCCAGGACAGCAACATGTCATTCTTCCTCCCTTCACACTTCGGTTTGGGTGGATGTAACAAGGCTACATCCTTAAAACAAGCTTGGATCCCTCCTTTATCCTGCTCCACTGTCTGAAGGCTGAATTCCCATCCCTCACTTCTAAGCCACCTTCCTTTGTTTTTTAAGTTTTAATTGGAGGATAACTGAGCATACAATGGACTGGTTCGAAATTGGGGAAAGAGGATGTCAAGGCTGTATACTGTCACCCTGCTTATTTAACTTATATGCAGAGTACATCATGGGAAATGCCGGGCTGGATGAATCACAAGCTGGAATCAAGATTGCCAGAAGAAATATCAACAACTTCAGGTATGCAGATGATACCACTTTAATGGCAGAAAGTGAAGAGGAACAAAAGAGCCTCTTGTTGAAGGTGAAAGAGGAGAATGAAAAAGCCGGCTTAAAACTCAACTTTCAGAAACTAAGATCATGGCATCCAGTCCTATTACTTCTTGGCAAATAAATGGGGAAAATGTGAAAATAGTGTCAGATTTCATTTTCTTGGGCTCCAAAATCAATGCAGACAGTGACTGCAGCCATGAAATTAAAAGATACTTACTCCTTGAAAGAACAGCTATGACACACCCAGACAGTATATTAAAAAACAGAGATATTACTTTGCCAACAAAGGTCTGTATAGTCAAAGCTATGTTTTTCCAGAAGTTATGTATAGATGTGAGAGTTGGACCATAAAGAAGGCTGAGCACTGAAGAATTGATTCTTTAGAACTGTAGTGCTGGAAAAGACTCTTGAGAGTCCCTTGGACAGCAGGGAGATCAAACCAATCAATCTTAAAGGAAATTAATCCTGAATATTCATTGGAAGGACTGATGCTGAAGCTGAAGCTCCAATACTTTGGCCACAAACAGCAACTCATTGGAAAACACCCCGATGCTGGGAAAGATTGAGGACAAGAGGAGAAGGGGGTGACAGAGGATGAGATGGTTGGATGGCATCACTGACTCAATAGACATGAGTTTGAGCAAACTCTAGGAGAGAGTGAAGGACAAGGAAGGCTCAGTGCTGCAGTTCACTGGGGTAGGAAAGAGTCGGACACGACTTAGTGCCTGAAAAACAACAAGATTGTTTTACAGCGTTGTGTTGGTTTCTGCCTTACAACAGCATGAATCAGCCGCAGTTAAACATATGTCCTCTCCTTCTTGAACCTCCTTCCCACATTTCATCTTCCTTTTTAAAGCGCTTGTTTCTGCTTTTTCCATTCCATTCCCCCTACCACCTCCCTGGGCCCTCATCCATGGTGCTTGGACACTGGCAGAGCCTCCTCACCAACATTCCTTCCTTCTTCCAATCCACCCCACACTGACGACAAGTGGAGAGTTCCCCCAGCACCAGCTTCTTTTAATGCCGTCCCCTGCTGGAGGACCTTCACTAGCTACCCACGGGCTGCAGGACAGTGTTCAAATTCCTTCTCTTGGCAGACAGGAGCCTCTACATTCTGGCCTCAACTTAAGTTTTCTAGGCACTAAAAATAAGAGGTTTTGTTGTTGTTGATTTTCAGCCTTCTGTTTATGGGACACTTCTATACTCCTGAAACAGCATTAAGCACTTCATCTGAGTCAGTTCTCAGGAGAGTCCTATGAAGCCCTCTTATGTTCACTTCACAGATGAGAGAATGAGGCCGGCAGAGAAGAAGGAACTAGAGAAGGCTGTACGTTTAGTCAGTGGCGGCTTCAGTATTTCAACCCAGGTCTTCTGATACTAAAGGGGCTTCCCAGGTGGCGCTAGTGGTAAAGAACTTGCCTGCCAGTGCAGAAGACATAAGAGATGCAGGTTCAATTCCTGGGATGGGAAGATCCCTTGGATGAGGGTATGGCAACCCTCTCCAGGATTCCTGCCTGGAGAATCCCATGGACAGAGGAGCCTTAGGGTCTACAGTTCCTGGGGTTTCAAAAAGTTGGACACGACTGAAGCAACTTAGCACACACTTAATGATATTAAAGCTCACGCTCATAACCACCTCTTACCACGGCCCTTCTGCTAGGTTCAGCCTCTCCTGTACGCTGTCCTCCACACGGTCCTGGGGCTGCCACCTCCTTTTTACTCCGCCCTCTCTGTTCATTTCCTGCTTCTTTTAGGAAGCTCCATTCCTAGGGTGTGCTCCCCAAATTTTCAAACCCAAGGATCACTCAGGCAGGAGATGGGGTTCTGACTCCCACCACCTGCTGTTCAGCCCCAGGGAGATGGCTGGAGGAGCGTCCTCACAGGGCCACTGGGTGAATCCCCCCACTCGTTCTCATAGAGATCCCTGGTCCTTTCCCCCTAGCTCCCCTCAATTGTCTTCCCTCATGATGCCATTCTTGACACCTCCCTGGCCTCTGCTGGGTCGAGTTCTAGCTGTTTGATAATGCATTCTCTTTCCGTAGTTACATAGATGATCTTGCAAGGACAGTCATATGTATTTTTGTACCTTAAGTAGCCAGTTCAGTTCCTAGCACATAGAAGGAACACCAGAATCACCAATTTAAATTAAATAGAAATGTGTCTGCCTAAGCAAAATTTTGCTTCAAATTCCTAAGTGGAAAAGCCAATAAAGGTTTCTTCCCCCACCCCCCCCTCAGCCCGCCCCCTCCACTACAAGTCTAGTAAAAGCCTTATTATAAAGGAATGGTGAAGTATCATTTTACAAGTTGCTGCCATGAGCATATATACATGCATGCATGAATGCACATGTGCATACAAACACACACATACACACACACAGAAGCTGAGAGAAGCTGGTGCTTGGTGGCAAAGTGCAGAAAAGAAGATAAGATCACCACGCTGCAGAAGAAGGTGAGTCACATGATGATGTGGGTAACCCCAAGCACACACGATATCCTCGGCAAGGCCTAGCTCAAATCTAACCACATCATCTTTTCATGAAGCAGATATGAAAAAAATACGACTAAAACAATTACACAAAAGGTGGTTTAATACTTCTTGCCTCGATGGTATCAAAGCTACTGACTCTGGGGCTACACTTGGGGAAACAACTCTCTGAGATAAGGAGATGAACTATCTGTTCAAGAGAAGGCACAGGAAGCCGAGGGGACCAGGCAACACATAATGAAACAGCTTGTGGCCAACACGCCATCTAAACCCAAGTGTCCTCAGGCGGCATGGGTTGTGTAAGCAGAGGAAGCCGAACCCACCCTTGTCTCAAAGTGAAGACTTTGTGGGTGACGATCTCTGTGCGTGTGTGTGTCCTCACCACACATGATGGCTGAAGTGAAATTCACAGCTCCCCCACCTGTGGCTGAGATGGATGTAAAAGGAAAAGGTTGCAAAGGTGAGATTGTTGTCATGCAGCAGCCTCGAAGTCCCTTTCTGGTGTGTGACTCGCTTGCTGAATGGCTAGTGGCCCATGAATGCAAACTGAGATACCAGCATGGACAGATCAGGATGCTGATATCCTGGTATCCTGACGTAGTTAAGTCTGAATTCTCCGAGGGACAGACGATGATGGTCTTTCTCCTCTTTGAAGCTTGACTAATACCTGGCCCGTGTTTTATGGCAACATGGTTTCCTTTATCAGACTTCACTCTTCTCCAGTTCCCCAAGTAATCTTTGAATGATTGGGAAGTCTCCCACAACTAAAGAATGTGCCAGCTGTGATGGGCTGCAGGGCATTTAGACCCCAAGCTTTACAGGCTAAAAGAGTAGCTACTGAATCCCAGCTCTGCATCAGTCCTTTGGGGCAGGTTACTTAGCCTACATCTCAGCTTTCTCATATATAAAATGGGAATAGCAGAAACTTTCTCCCAGTTAAGTCTCCTTTAGGAAATATGAGTTAATTCCTGAAAAGTACATAGCACTTTAACTTTTCTTTTTTTCATGAGCACAAAGTTAGACCTTACTAAATGGAGCTATAAATATTACCACCATCATTATAAACCATTCAAACTCTTCTGATGTCGAGAGGAGGATCTGTAGGTCCAGAGTTGGTGATTTATTCCCAGACAATTACTCTTGAGTGATCCAGTAGTTATTGCCCGTGCTAGATAATGACCAGATTGAAGGTAGTAACACTTGTAAGTGTCTGAGTCAGGGGCAGAACTCGGATCTACTGATTCACAGGCCAGAGCCTGAACCTATGTACCACGCTGGCACCATGTACTGTTGAATTTCTTATTGAGTGGTCACTTTTTTCCAACCAGGTCTTAAGCCTGTACCTTAAGTAGGCACCTTCTACTTCTGAAGTTTCTCCAGCGTGCACACATCATATGTGCTGGATAAATGCTTGTTAGCCAGCTGATTGTTTGCAAAGATCACAACTGATTTTCAAGGCAACACGTTTCTCCCCTACAGCACTATGTCCTCATCATTTTGGAAAACTCATCCAAGGAGGAGTTGTGTTAATGTGCATCAGAGGGAAACATTCCACCCTGTTTTGGAAGACAGCTATAGCTTGGTCCAGATTGCAGGCACAATAATTAGAGACACTTGTAATTTGACTGATGCTCTAAAGCCCCAAAGCACTTACTGAAGCCACCTTTGTCCTTGCACATTAGGGTTTTTGTCACTCCATGTCAAAATGGCCAAGCTGCTTTCTGATGGGTCTGCCTTCTCATAGACCAGATGTGAGGGTCTAGATGCTAGTCTGCCAAATCTATCATCAGAAGGGAACTCAGCACCAGCCCTTCTGAAAGCCCAGTGTGTTATATAGATAGCTGGCTCTACATAGGATATTCTAATAAACACTGCTGTTATTTTTATTGTCTTGTACCATACTAAATGTTTCTTATAAGTTGGCCTTTACATAAACCACCATGACCTACATGTTTAATTCAGATCTTTATTTTCTGTTTCACAAACCTGTTTAATTTAACATCACTGCAAAAATCTTAACTGAATGTACATGATGTTCTGTTGGTACTAAACGTTTCAGGCTAGACTTTTATAGTTAGCATTGAGGGGGGAGGTGGTCACCAGAGGAGCACAAAAGAGCATGGGTCATAGCTTGGAAGTGCCTTAGAGAGTTCTTGCCCTCACAGCTGACATCCTCTCATTGTTGCACTGATTTTTCTCCTGTTCTTGACCTCTGCCCTGTTCCCAGTAATATTGGTAAAGTAAGATGAATAAGTGGCTTTGTCTATAATGAAATGGGAGAGGTCTGACTTTCACTAAAACTCTTCAAGGTATTAAACATACGAGGGGTAGATAGCAAGGTGAACCTTAACACTGATCATATGGATACAGACAGGTGTTCCTTGGAGGCTCCAAGAGGCAGGAGTTCACTTCAGGTCTGGGACTGAGCCCTGCCAGCCCCACCAAGAGACATACTCCTTTCCAGAATCTGCCAATCCATCCTCTGCTTCCCAAGGTCTACTCAGAGCCTCTGAAGCTGGGGATGGTTAAGAGGCATGACACAGGCCCGATAATTTCTGTGACACTTCACTGTCCACCACTTTTCTAACAGCACTGGAGTAGACTTTGCACAGGACCCTGAAGACCCTGTCTGAATGTACACTGCCCAAAATGGTCAGACAGATGGCTACTGAGCAGCTACAACGTGGCTAGTCCAATCTGAGCAGTGTTATAAACATAAAACACACACTGGATGTTGATCACATAGTACTTAAAAAAAAACAATGTAAAATATGTCAGTATTTTTTTTTATATTGGGGGGATGATAATATTTTGGGTGTACTGGGTTAAATGTTTTATTAAGATTAATAAGATTAATTTCCTCTGTTTCTTTTCACTTTTAAAAACGGCTATGAGAATATTCAAAATTACAAATGTGGCTTGCGTGATATTTCTACTGGACAGCACCACTCTAGACAACTACCAGAAAACTTGTTTCCATCCAAGTACATATTCACCCAGTGAAAAACACAGCTCTCAGCTCCTCGTCACACTGAGCAGGCAGCCCACGCTCCTACCTGTGAGGTAGGTGATGCCAAGCTACATGGGCTCTGCCTGCCTCTCCAGCTTCCCTCTGGGGGCTCCCTTCAGTCATGCAGCCATTCTTCTCAACACTCTCCAGGCTTGCACCAGGCTCAAGGGCTTTGCAGGCTGTTCTCTCTCTCTGAGATCCTTTCCGTCATCTGTTTTTCTCGTCTGGGCCTCATCTCACATGTCACCTCCTCAGAGAGGCCTTCCCTTCCTTCCTGTGGTAGGCAGGATAATGGCTCCCCAAAGAGGTCCATGTCCTACTGCCTGGAACCTGTTGTTATGTTATCTTACAAGGCAAAAGAGAATTTCCAGATACAATTAAGTTAGTCAGATATCCCAGATTATCTGAGCAGACCCAAAATCATCACAGGGGTCCTTACAAGGAAAAGAAGAAGGTAAAGGAGAGAGACAAAGAAAGCAATGTGATGACACAGAAGAGGTCAGAGACTTGCAGGTCTGGAGCCAAGAAATGCAGGCAGCCTTCAGAAGATGGAAAAAGCCAGAAAAGGATTCCTCCCTAGAGTCGCCAGAAGGAACACAGACCTGCCAACCCATTTTAGACCTCTGACCTCCAGAATAATAAGACAATGAATTTCCACTGTTTGAAGCCAAAATAATTATGGTAATTGGTTACAGTAGCAATAGGAAACTAATATGCATCCTCATCTGAGACTATGCACTACCCAGCCCCCAGTTCCTCCATTCCATTCTTCTAGGTTTTTCTTTCCATACCATTTCAGTTCAGTTCAGCCACTCAGCCATATGCAACTTTTTGTGACCCTACGGACTGTAGCACACCAGGCTTCCCTGTCCATCACCAACTCCTGGAGCTTGCTCAAACTCATGTCCCTAGAGTTGCTGATGCCCTCCAACCATCTCATCCTCTGTCGTCCCCTTCTCCTCCTGCCTTCAATCTTTCCCAGCATCAGGGTTTTTCCAATGTGTCAGTTCTTCACATCAGGCGGCCAAAGTATGGCACTTCAGCTTCAGCATCAGTCCTTCCAATGAATATTCGGGACTTATTTCCTTCAGGACTAACTGGTTTGATCTCCTTGCTGTCCAAGAGACTCTCAAGAGTCTTCTCCAACACCACAGTTCAAAAGCATCAATTCTTCGATGCTCAGCTTTCCTTACGGTCCAACTCTCATATCCATACGCAACTACTGGAAAAACCATAGCTTTGACTATACAGATCTTTGTTGGTAAATTAATGTCTCTGCTTTTTAATATGCTGTCTAGGTTTGTCATAGGTTTTCTTCCAAGGAGCAAGTGTCTTTTAATTTCATGGTTGCAGTTACCACCTGTAGCGATTTGTAGCAGCCCAAGAAAATATAGTCTCTATTTCCATTGTTTCCTCATCTATTTGCCATGAATTGTTGGGACCAGATGTCATTATCTTAGTTTTCTGAATATTGAACTTTAAGCCAAGCTTTTCACTCTCCTCTTTTACTTTCATCAAGAGGCTCTTTAGTTCCTCTTCGCTTTCTGCCATAAGGGTGGTGTCATCTGCATATCTGAGGTTATTGATATTTCTCCCTGCAAACTTGATTCCAGCTTGTGCTTCATCCAGCCCAGCGTTAGCATGATGCACTCTGCATATTGAGTTAAATAAGCAGGGTGACAATACACAGCCCTGATGTACTTAGTCCTTTCCCAATTTGGAACCAGTCTGTTGTGCCATGTCCAGTTCTAACTGTTGCTTCTTGACCTGCATACAAATTTTCCAGGAGGCAGATAATGTGGTCTGATATTACCATTTCTTTAAGAATTTTCTACAGTTTGTTGTGATCCACACAGTCAAAGGCTTTAGTGTAGTCAATGAAACAGAAGTACATGTTCTGGAATTCTCTTGCTTTTTCTATGATTCTGCCTTGTGAACTAGTGCCTGGCACACAATCTCTGCTCCTTGGTGTGAATAAATAGTTGGTGGATGAATCAGTCAATAAATGACAGACACTGGCTACAGGGAAGATTTTCTTTTTCAACCAAATAGATAACATCTGAAAAATTTTAGAGAAAAATTACACCCAAGCAGGTGAAATAAAGACTACCAACAGACACTGAAGAGTGCTCACTATTCACATGGTATCATGATGGTACTGCAGAGACACAAAGAACCTAATGATCCTGTCTCTCCTACAGTCTCTGTAAGAGACACACGCACGGGCACATGAAAAAGTTATGACCAGCAGGGGGATGCCGAACTGTCGGGGTAAAATGACTGGTGAGGCATTAGGCATGTACAGTGGTGCACTGGCAAACCAGCTATCAAAACAATAATCATGATGACAACAAAATCCTGATCTGTAGTGCGTGCCAATTTCTGTGGTGTAAAGACTCTTACTATGACTGATTTCAAGCCACAACTGTAATGTCCTCTGTTACCCGCTTCTCCTCCTGCCGTCAATCTTTTTCCAGCATCAGGGTAATTTCCACTGAAAGGAAAGGGGGTGACAGAGGATGAGATGGTTGGATGCTGTCATCGATTCAATGGACTCGAGCTTGAGCAAACTGAGAGATAGTGAAGGTCAGGGAAGCCTGGCGTGCTGCCGTGCATGCGGTTATAAAGAGCCCGACACGACTTAGCAACTGAACAACATAGCAATGTCCCTGAACATGGCTATATACAAGCAGGGTCTTGTTGAGGAGGTGGGATTCCAACTGGATATGAAAATATTTGTAGACTGATGATGTTCTCAGGAGGGGGCATGAGGCCTGATGCACACAAATGCAAGAATCTCTCCAGGGCTGCAAAGTGGGGTCTCAGTAGTCCCTGTGGCTCCAGTGGGTTTCCTGTCCTTGAGACAAACAGAAAAAAGCTTCTACCAGAACTCACACAGAAGAGGGCTTCCTGGAGACATGCAGGAGCAGAGAATCTTACTGCCAGGAGGACTGGGATGATATTTCAGGCCAGCACTAATTTAATGAGAATGAGCATGGGGGAGAGCTAAGATTTCAGAACACCAATGCTGAGGGATGAACAGTGAAAGAAGTCTGTGTTCAGTGGTCTGAATATAGAATACCCAGATCTGAACTAGGCTGACGTCCTCACTCATTCTGCCTCTCGTACTCTTGATGGATTGATGCCACTCTATGTAGTTCCCCACATTCCTAGCCTAAAGATGAGCTGCCAAGTGAATTTGGCACAGTCCACTCAAGGTTCTCAAAGTGACCCTTTCTAAAATCTCCATTGTCATCAAGGCCTCATCCTCCATAATTTGTAAGGCTGGGAGAGATGGTTCTGAGAATCCTAGCGTGGTATTTAAGAGGCTACTGTATAGGGCCAGATGGTAGGTCTGTGTACTAAGTTGCTTCAGTCGTGTCCAATTCTTTGTGACCCCATGGACTGTAGCCCACCAGGCTCCTCTGTTCATGGAATTCTCCAGGCAAGAATATTGGAGTGGGTTGCTTTTCCAAGGGATCTTCCTGACCCAGGGATTGAACCCATGTCTACTGCAATGGCAAGCAGATTCTTCACCACTAGGAGCATCTGGGAAACACAGGGTCACATGATACCCAGATTCAAATGCTGATTCTGCCACTTACCAGAGAAGTGGAACTAGGACTATAGGCTCCTCATATGGAAAATGCTAGTAATAATATCTTTCTCATACTGTTTTGTGAGGATTATAAGATGCATAAAATACATGCAGCACCATGGATGAGGCATAGTAAGGGCCTGGCCAATATGCACAAAGATGTAAAAGTCATGTATTTCTCTTTCTCTAGGTCCTTCCAGATAGAAGCTAGTTTCCAAATAAGCTTTGCAGGCCATCCAGAGCCACCTGTCCACTGCCTTCACCCTGAGAAGGAAGGCCGTCTTCACACCCCTCTAGACACCCAGTCTGACACTCTCCCAGGCCCATGCCTTCCTTGTTGATCACTTTAAGAGCACACATTTGTTGTGTGCAGGGGAGATGTTTTCCTGGCTTTGGGTGTGTTTCAATGAAGGACAAAGATGAGGCCATTATGTGAACACAGGGGCAACAATGAAAACAAGACCGCTTTCTGAAAAGCACTGAAAAGCTTTCTTTTGCCTGAATGGCCATTATTTTCATTCTTTCTCCTCCACACAAAGCACCAGGGCCCACTTCATTCAGGCTGTTGCCCAGGGAGTGGGTGTGAAGATGTGGTACACACAAAAGAAGTAACGTGTTTCTGTTGTCAGGTCTCTTGTTCAGTGCTCTGCGAGGTGGACCAAGCCTCACTGCCAGCCCCACTGCTTGAATCATCAGGAAAAACAGTGCACACACATATATAAATATAAAAACCCTACCTAATCCTTGACACGGTTACATGACGATTTACAAGCAGGAGCTGGATTTCAAAAGTCGGCAGAATATAAAAGCGCAGTGTTCTCCGAAGATGTTGGCAACTTGTCATCCCCTTTGACAATTTGAAGCGTCAATCCAGCCACTTGGGAAATGCTGTTCCTCTTGCCCCCAAGGAAGGGGGGAGGAGTGCTTGATCCAGGGGGGTCTCTGGGCATGAGGGCAAGCAGGTGGGAGAGTTAGCAGCCCTGTCCTTGGAGACGAGGGCAGGTGGGGGGGCATGTTTAAGGTACCTGAATACTAGGGAATTTTGGTCCCAGTGTCCAATCACACAACTCAAAGTAAGAGAGAACCACTGTTTCCTACTCAGAGTTTTCTGAAAATAAAAAGCAACATCCAATAGTGGGAGGAAGGAAATTTTGGCATTCTGCAAGCTTTCCCTTCCGTGTTGTTGTTCAGTTGCTAGGTCGTGTCCGACTCTTTACGGCTCCATGAACCACAGCACGCCAAACTTCCCTGTCCTTCACCACCTCCCGGAGTGGGCATTCTGCCAGCTTTCCTTTATTAAAGACAATTCAGTGGCTTTGGCTCATAGCTGTGTGTGTGTGTGTGTGTGTGTGTGTGTGTCTGTGTGTGTCTGTGTGTGTCTGTGTGTGAGAGAGATTTTTCTTCCCCACAACAGTTTTCCTCTCTCCTTCGAACTTTTGTCAAAACAGTCACTGTGCCAACCAGATAGAAAGCTCTGAGAACCTCTCTTCTGGATCACTGCACAGTTCTGGAGAAAGGGAAGTGGTTCTTGATAATGTCTCAGCTCCCTGAGGGCCAGGCTCTGCCACGCTTCCCATTAGGTCTCGCCAGAGCCCAGCCTGTGCCAACACTGTGTTTGCTGAGTGAGCTGCTGAAAGATCAACACCATGGCATCATGGTGGCATTTTCCTGATTTCAGTCTCTGTGAGGCCCTGTCGGAGGAACCCCTGGCCCAGCTACTTGAACCTCAGTGGGCAGCCTGTCCCTATGTCATTCAGCCATAAAATCACATTTAAGAACCTATACCCAGGGCAGGAAAAGAGATGGAGTTGTTGAGAATGGACTTGGCACAGTAGGGGAAGGAGAGGGTGGGACAAATTGGAAGAGCAGTATTGGCATATATACACTGCCACGTGTCAGACATATTATTAGCGGGGCCTGCTGATGGCATGGGGCGCTCAGCCCAGTGCTCTGTGATGACCTAGAGGGGTGGTATGAGGGGGCCGTGGGAGACTCAAGAGGCAGGGAAAACGTGCTTACAGCTGGCTCACTTTGTTGTACAGCAGAAACCAGCACAGCATTGTAAGGCAATTATCCTCCAATTAAAAATAACAACAACAACAATAATAAAAGAATACCATCCTTACAGAACACCCACCACGTGCCTGGCACTGTGGAGTCCACGAGACAAGGGTAATGTAACTCATATTTGGGATTCTCCAGGAGCCAACTGTTATAAGCTTTGAGCTTCTCCCACCCATCCCTATGCAGACTCTGGTGTTTGGTACATAGAGCAGTCAGCAGCCTGGCTTCCCTGCTGACAAGCAGTGTGTGACCCCTGACAAGTTTATAACATGCATACTGTGTATAACTTCCAGTCTCTCATTTATAAACTACTCAGCATTCAACTCCCAGGAGTGCTATGAGGATTCAATGAAACCATTATAAAGTACCAAACATGGGATCAGCCCATAGTAGTTGCTTAGGAAATTCTGGTTGCCAGCTTCTCTTTGATAAGTAGTAAAGAAAAAAAAATCAGGAAACAAGATGAACATGCAGAAAGTCATTTGGGAACATGATAGAGTCAGAAAGTCATAAAGAACGAAATGGAAGAGATGACAGGATGTTTGGTGTGGACTGAGCCGTCTGGAGCCCAAAAGGGGAATGATGGTGCTGGATGAGCAGCCAGCTTTATGGAGGACACAAAACTGGGATGGGACTTGAAAAAGAGGCTTAAGTAACCATGGGTCCCCTTGAATAATAAGAGTCTGGGGCAAAAATATATGCCGATTGAAAAAAATATCCGAGACTTCCTTGGTGATCCAGGGGCTAAGCTGCCACATTTCCAATGCAGGAGGCCTGGGTTTGATCCCTGGTCAGGGAACTAGATCCTGTATGCTGCAACTAAGAGTTCCCATGTGATACAACTAAAAAATCCCATGTGCTGCAACGAAGATCAATGATCCCACATGCACAACTAAGACACAGTGCAGCCTAGTTAATTAATAATAAAATAAAAAAAAATCCCAGTGTCAGATTAATCTCCTGGGACCATAAGGGTAAAAAGAATATGAGAAAGAAGTGTGGGCTGGGTCAGGTGGTACAAAGGTCCTGTTTCCCCCTGAAAGGTCGTCCATATTATCTTCTGTGTCTCTAATGGTGGCAATCAGTAATGTCCCCAACTTAGCACTGAGAGCACTCCTTTATGACAAGAGCCAGCCACACATATTCTCTCAGCACTCAGGGTGTGTGCGTGGATGGAACCAGGCAGATTCACATTGTACATGATTCCAATTAAAACCAACACGAAGAGGAAAAAGCAACACGAATGTCACAGAAAAGAAAGTGCTGCCACCCACTCGTGGCCTAAAGGTCACTGTGCCTCCGCCTTGGCCATCATCTCCAGCCACAAAGGTCAGGGGGGCTGTCTGCATTGCTGGGGAGTGTGTCGGCTTTCAGAAGCCCTCAAAATGACTACAGCTCTGACACCAAAATTAGTGATAAACTCTGAGGAGAAGACGATAATAGAGAAATGGAGTGACTGTAACCTTTTCCACCATCTCTCTAGTCAGTTCCATGAAGCAGAGTCACAAGGCATAAAACGAGAAGTTTCCACATTCTACAAAAGACTACAAGACTGCCGACTTAATTGGGTAGTGTAGCAAATGGCTAAACGATTGCCAACAAGAAGATGTCAAAAAAGGAGGCTGAAGTGATGATTAAAACATCTCCTGACAGCACCTTGGTGTGGCAACAAGCTCACAATGTACCTGCATAGGTTTTGATACAATAGTGCAGGGTGTTTGCCATGAGCTTCCAACCAGAGTCCAATCACTGTGGCCCAGAACGGGCAATGATACCCCTTTCTCATTGGAAAAATTCCAGGAATTTAAAAGCAGAAATGAACTGGAGGGACACTGGACTTGGAGTCATACAGATCAGCATTCAAACCTCAATTACTGCCCACATTTGATAGGCAATTTATATAATCTTTTATCATTCCTGTGAATTCAGTTTTTGCATCTGGAAAGTTGGAATAATCTGAATATCTACAGCTTAAGGCCCTAGTGGATTCAATGATGGAAATGTCCTTTATCAGGTACGATAATATCAGGAAATGTACATTATCAGGTACAATACCAATATAAATAATAGTTGTCATTATTATTAGCTAGCGATAATGTCCATGCTGAGGTAATTCATATATACTCTGAGGTAAGGCTGCTTTTCTATATTAGATACAAATTAGGAGAGAGGAATTTTCTGTTGTTGATGATTAAATGGAATCTAGGAAATGCTATACACACAACTATTTAGGTGGAATGATATATAAAACACAAGAAGAAATATAAATCAAGGCACGTAACAGGTATACGAGATATGACTTAATGTGGCCTTTGATGGATGGGTATCAGAAACAAAATTAGCAACCTGTAGCCCTTCAGCTAAGCTTCTTAGCAACAGAAACATACAGACAACAAACACTGACGCTCATCCATAAAAACACAATAACATTAGGATGCGATACTGGTCCCTCCAAGTATGCTCTAGCTAAAAATGTTTGGCATTTTTCAACTCATCCTGTAGTGAAGAATCTGATGTTCAAAGCTGTGAGGTATACAGAATAAAGCAAGAACAAGAGTTTGGTCATTTAAAATATCTTTCCCAATTCTTCCCAGAAGGAAATCAATTGTAGTATCAGAGATACTTACAAACATAGAGAATTACCCAACACAACAACCAGGATTTTCTTTCTAAAGTTCTGAACATGACACTGGTAAATATTTCTGAAAAAGTTGCTTGTAGACGTTTTGAGCCTAGCATAGTAATCCCAAAGTAGCTGACTCAGGCTCGAGATCTGGGGCAGAGCTTCAGAGCACGTTCATCTGTGTGGCTGACCACACGGACAATGCTGCTTTATTGGCCTGCATATAACTCACTGGTAGACACAAGCTACTTGGTAAGATGTGGGAGAAATTTATTCTTTCAAGCTCCCTGGAGCACTGGGTATCAAAGGAATGAGATGTCTACTAGCTTTTCATGTTGCCAACTAGAGAGAGAGAGAGAGAGAGAGAGACAGTCTAACCAGGGTGTGAAAATTTAGGATCAGCTTTATGGTAATATGGAAACCACATGACAGATTGTCTAGGCGCCTCCATACTTCTGATTCATTCCTTGGTGCTTCTTCTGTCTATGGCTACAGGAAGCCACATGGAGGAGATAAACAGTGCTCATCATGGGCAAGACTCTTCACTCGACATGTATGGATCCCTTATCTTTCTCATCCCCCCGAAAGTTAAGAATCAGTGCAGTAGAATCCTAGTTGGTGGAAGTAGTCAGACTTAGTGATATAACCATGAAGTGGGGGGCACCAGCAGAAATTGATGCTCAGTTATGTTTGAGTTGATGTTGCCATGGTTCTCTCATCATACAGGTAGAATATAACTCTAGTTTTGGAGGACAAACATGCTGTCTTACATTTTATTGCTCATTCTTCTGAAATCCTGGCTTATTAAAAAACTGGTTCCTAACCCAATCAAAAAGTGGGAAAAATACCTAAACAGACATTTCTCCAAAGAAGACATACAGACGGCAACAAGCACAAGAAAAGATGCTCAATATTGCTCATTATTAGAGAAATGCAAATCAAAACGACAGTGAGATATCACCTCACACTGGTCAGAGTGGCCATCATCAAAAAGTCAACAAACAGCAAATTCTGGAGAGGGTGTGGAGAAAAGGGAACCCTCTTGTACTGCTGGTGGGACTGTAAATTGATACAGCCACTATGGAAGATTCCTTATGGAGATGCCTTAAAAAACTAGGAATAAAACCACCATATGACCCAGCAATCCCACTCCTAGGCATATACCCTCAGGAAACAATTGAAAAGACACACGTACCTCAACGTTCACTGCTGCACTATTTACAATAGCTAGGACATGGAAGCAACCTAGATGTCAATAGACAGATGAATGGATAAAGAAGTTGTGGTACATATACACAATGGAATATTCAGTTCAGTTCAGTTCAGTTGCTCAGTCATGTCTGACTCTTTGCCACCCCATGAATCGCAGCACGCCAGGCCTCCCTGTCCATCACCAACTCCCGGAGTTCACTCAGATTCGCGTCCATCGAGTCAGTGATGCCATCCAGCCATCTCATCCTCTGTCATCCCCTTCTCCTCCTACCCCCAGTCCCTCCCAGCATCAGAGTCTTTTCCAATGAGTCAACTCTTTGCATGAGGTGGCCAAAGTACTGGAGTTTCAGCTTTAGCATCATTCCTTCCAAAGAAATCCCAGGGCTGATCTCCTTCAGAATGGACGGGTTGGATCTCCTTGCAGTCCAAGGGACCCTCAAGAGTCTTCTCCAACACTACAGTTCAAAAGCATCAATTCTTCGGCGCTCAACTTTCTTTATAGTCCAACTCTCACATCCATACATGACCACTGGAAAAACCATAGCCTTGACTAGACGGACTTTTGTTGCCAAAGTAATGTCTCTGCTTTTCAATATGCTGTGTAGGCTGGTCATAAATTTTCTTCCAAGGAGTAAGTGTCTTTTAGTTTCATGGCTGCAATCACCATCTGCTGTGATTTTGGAGCCCCCAAAAATAAAGCCTGACACTGTTTCCCCATCTATTTCCCAAGAAGTGATGGGACCAGATGCCATGATCTTAGTTTTCTGAATGTTGAGCTTTAAGCCAACATTTTCACTCTCCTCTTTCACTTTCATCAAGAGGCTTATTCGTTCCTCTTCACTTTCTGCCATAAGGGTGGTGTCATCTGCATATCTGAGGTTACTGGAGAAATAGCATATACTAATACATATATAGGGAGTATAGGAGGATAATACCAAAGAACTGATTTGCAGGGCGGCAATGGAGAAACATATATAGAGAACAGACTTAAGGACACTGGGAGAGGGGAAGAGAGAGAGTAACATGGAAACTTAATGACCATATGTAAAATAAACAGCCAATAGGAATTTGCAGTATGTCTCAGGGAACTCAACAGGGGCTCTGTATCAACCTAGAGGGGTGGGGTGGGGAAGGAGATGGGACGGAGGTTCAAGAGGGAGGGGACATATGCATAACTATGGCTGATTCATGTTGAGGTTTGACAGAAAACAACAAAATTCAGTAAAGCAATTATCCTTCAGTTAAAAAAGAAATAAATTAAAAAAGGTTCCTATATTAAATTTGAAGTGCAAATAACTAAACTGTATATTTCTGGCCTTATTCCAAGTATACTGAATCAGGAATCCTGATGAAGGGCCTGGGAATCTAAATTTTTTAGCAATATCAAGAGATCCTTAAACCCACTGAAGGTAAATATGGCTATTTGATCCCTCCTTGTCAACCACAGCCCTTAACAGGTCTGAAGATCATCACCACCAATCCAAGAAGCCCATCAAGTTGAGGAGGAAATTAGGGGAGATAATGAGAAAAACTTGGTATGATTCTCTTCCTGGCACACTTGAGGCCACAATGAAGTGGCCTGATAGGTTTTTGTATCTTGAGGAGGAAGAACTCCAGGTGCCTCTCACTGCTCAGTATTTTATTTCTCTTTCAACTCTCTCTCTCCAGCAACAACACCCTATATATTCACACTGACCAGGTCTCCCTTTGACCAACAAGTCACCTGTTAAGATAGAAGCTCTGGTAGCAGATCCCCTGAATGGAGAGCCACCCCTGATTTGCAGAGCTACTGACTTTAAAATTTGTGTTCCAGAACTGGAAAGGTCCCTGTTGCTGCTGCTGCTGCTAAGTCGCTTCAGTTGTGTCTGACTCTGTGCTACCCCATAGACAGCCTCCTACCAGGCTCCTCTGTCCCTGGGATTCTCCAGGCAAGAACACTGGGGTGGGTTGCCATTTCCTTCTCCAATGCATGAAAGTGAAAAGTGAACGTGAAGTCGCTCAGTTGTGTCTGACTCTTAGCGACCTAATGGACTGCAGCCTACCAGGCTCCTCTGCCCATGGGATTTTCCAGGCAAGAGTACTGGAGTGGGGTGCCATTGCCTTCTCTGATGGAAAGGTCCCTAGACCAAATTAATACCAAAATATTAATTGAAAAAAGCCAGATTTGAGAAAAGCCACTGATGCAAATAAATTACATGTATAGAATTGTACATTATAGATGGATCAGTGGGAAAGAACAGAGTATTCTGTAGTGTGTGAAGACGGACTAGTCCTGGAAATTGTATGTTTTACTTCAAACAGGGTAACAGAGAAAGCACTGTTTCTTTTTTGGCCAATCAGAGAATATACAGTGAAATGACAGAGACTGAGGTATCATTTCAGAGGTGGAGGACAGACAGCCTGGCCCATCAGAGGAGTGTACAGGGTAAGAAAACAGAGGAAAAAGGGATGCTGTTCTGGCCATAGAGAAGCTTGGGAGAAAGCTCAGAGCAGAGATCGAGTGACTGGATAAACATTTTGTAAATCTGCCAGAAGAGAAAGGAGGAGGAATAATGGAAGGGCATCAGAAAGACAAAGAAAAATCATATCCCTCACCTGAACACTGGAGGGGTGAACACTGAGAATGTGACGATTTCATCCACTCATTCACTCTTCACTCAATAAACATTTTGTGGGAAAACACCCAGGGGTAAATGACATATGGCTGGTGCTCTCAGTCAGAAAAATAATGAAATACATTTTCATTACAGTGGGGAAGGGCTCTGGCAAATGGAAATTCAAGGACATATAGAGGAAGTGTGACTGCAGACAGAACGTGTTGGGCAAAGCTTTCTAGATAAGGTGGCGCCCATGAGGCTTGAAGGGAAAGAATGAGCAGAGATTTCAACCATAGGGGGAGAGGTGATCATGGGGAAGTCGAAGACTGAAATTCTCTTTGCTCATGCCCCCATCATGGAAGTAATGTGTCATATATGTCTTTGCTCTCTTCACCTTGAGTATCCCATCGACACAACCTGCCAGGCTTTGGAATGAAACCAGCAGTTTACATTCAGCCAAAGGTTACCCACAATGCTTTCTGGAATTTGTAGCTGAAGGTATGCCTGTTGCTTTCCAGTGTAAACAGAGAAACTAAGCTGGCATCAGAGCAGAACATGGTAGCATGTAGCCAAGGAGAACGCCTGCCTGGCTGCTGAATATGCTCTGCAAAATGGCACACAGGTGCTATCATGCAGCTATAGACTTCATCAGTGCGACAAACTGAAGTGTGTTGACAGCTGTAGTAAAACACACTTGAAGTTAAACATAATTAAGCAAAATGATTAGCACTAAATAGAAGCTGGCAGTGAAGAACTCTGGTTTCTGAAACGCAGTGGCATGATCACAGCCTGTTACAGCTGGGAAGGGGTCTCACAGATCACACACATTGTATCTATTTCACAGGAGAGAAAATAAGGCCTAGGGAAATGAAGTGAAGGCAGGAGGGACTGCAGAATGATCAAAGAAGCTCACCTTAGCCTCTTGGGAATCACCACTTAGGAACTGTGGCTTCCTGGGCCTCAGTTTTTTCATCTGTTAAATGGGGATGAAAATGCTATTCCTTCACTAATTACTTGCCAGTGCAAGGCTTGAAAATGAGATCTGTGTATATTTCTAAGCAAACTGTTGCTGTTACTTGTATGGCAAGGTATGCTCTGGGTCAGTCTGCTGGTTAGTGGACAGGAACGCCAGACATATGCCTTGAAAGAGAAAGACCAGGTGAAATTTTTTTCTGAGCAAAAAATTGTTGGATTGCAATGCTTGGTCTCTCCCCATCAGATCAGAGAGTTTGGTAGGAGTTCATGTAGGAAAAGAGGCCTGCAAATACGTGCAATGCAAACAGTTCTCATTTCTGGGAGGAATTCCAGAGTAGGACTGGAGTAAAGCAGAAATGGGCAGCAGAAAGGAGAGGGAAAATCCTGGGGAAATGGTATACTGTCTGAGTTTCACTCTGACTTTTCAGATGAGGATGGAAGGGAGGCAGGCAAGAGGTTAAGAAGGAAGGAATAAAATACACCCACCCCTCCAAAAAAAAGCAAAACCTGAGTTCGGTCAATACACAAGAAATAACAGCAAGGTTGTAAACAGTGCTGAGAATGGAGTGCAGGACTTTTTCAAGGCTTTGGCTGGCTCACAATCCCCTCAGCGTGGTGCTTCTCCGGGTTCCACATCTCAAATGCTCTAATTATACTGTGCAGCAAAAAGAAGGCCTGGTGCTCCTAGATGTGAGTGATTGCTTACTTGCCACAGGAATGTTCTATGCTTTCATAGGCTTCATTCCCTGGCCCCCTAACCCCCTCCCCCACACCAGGCCTGGGAATGAACTGGGCACTATTTTAGATGTCTTCTTTGCAGGAAGATGACAAGCTTGTACTAGGTCTCGCCTCTCACCCAGGCTCTTATTTCTGCCTGAGATACTCTTCTGGCTTCCCTACCTGTTCGTCTTCTGTTCACCTCCAAGGCCAAGTTTAGAGCCTAGCTGGACTCCATTCAACTCAGCTTCTGCCCTGAGTCCCTGTGGAACGAATACTGTTCACCCGCCAGTCTCCTGGCCGCCATGTGGTTGCCTAAAGGTAATAACTTTGTCTTCCTCTTTTATTCACATCTGTATTCTCTACAAGTGGCTTTAGTGCTTCACAGGTGGGGCTTTGCTTCTCAAAATGTTTATGGTCCAGCAGAATCAGCATTACCTGGAGCTTGTGAGAAGAGTCTCAGGCTCCACCCAGACCTGCTAAATCAGAATCTTCCATTGAACAAGATACCTGGGTAATACTAATACATGGCCATGTTCAAGTTTAAGACGCTGGATAGAATGGGGTGGGGAACACTTAATCGGTGATCCTGGAATTTACTTGAGGCAATCAATTATTCCTGATGAAGTTCTCTCTCTTCCAAGAGGACACAACCAACAGTTAAGGGAGTGCAAACGCTCCAGCCCTTTCTCCTAGCCCTGCAGTGGCTCCCTGCCGTGAACTCTGCAGAACCTGGTGGCCAGTTTCCACGTACCTACCACCTACACCTTCTACTTTCAAAGAAACCACAACCTGGACCTGGAACAGAACTGGATGTGCCAAAAGGCCTGAGGACATTTCGTTGAACTGTGGCTGGCCTGATGGGAAGCTGGCATGACCAGAAATGTTAAGAGTCTTTGCTCTTGGGGTTTCGAGCTTTGAGTTGCAAATTCAATGGTCCGGATCGAGATCAGATGAGTCAGAGAACCGTCCAAACCTTTAGCTGAGGACTGAAACCGAATCTGTGTTCTCAAACCATTCTAAATGTGTTCATCACCAGTTAGAGTCTGCTGTACAATCCAATCCAAAAGAGTATAGTTATTTCTCTAACAGTGGATGCATTATTTGCTCATCAATGGAAAGTCTAATTGTAGCATCAAAGGTCAAAAGTTGCAAGAGAAACTTGACACCTTTGAGACTATGCCAAACCTCAAGCTTTCAATAATATGCGCTTTCAAGTTAAACTATCTGAGGAAAATAGAGGCTATTTGACCCAAAATCCAGCATAAATACGCATGAATTATACTGCCCTTCAAAAATAGTGGAACTGTTCGACAGACTGTTAACAGCCTAAGCAGTTGGCCTTCTGCTCCAGGAGATGATAGCCCACCTATGGTTCAAGACATGGCAACCCCTAGCTATGGCTCCGTGAAATATGGAGATATTGATGAAATCCGAAAAGTAAAGCCAAGGTCTTTAGCTTTATCTCTTAAGTCCCCCTACTGTGACATGCTACTAAGGACTGTTGTTGTTTAGTCGTTAAGTTGTGTCTGACTCTTGTGACCCCCATGGATTGTATCCTGCTGAGCTCCTCTGGCCATGGGGTTTCCCAGGCAAGAATACTGGAGTGGGTTGCCATTTCCTTCTCCAGGGGAGCTTCCCTCTCCCAGGGATTGAACCTGCTTGGCATGTAGATTCTTTACCAATGGAACCACCAGGGAAGCCCTTACTAAGGATTATTTAACTACAAAATTCTAAAATATCTGCTACATTTATCAAAGCTATTAATTCAATGTACCTTTTTGGGGCACTCCCTGTATTCAAGGGGAAGTTTTGGGAATTTAGGATTCAGTCCAGGACTCCCCGCCCTTTTTTATCCATCACTGCCTTTCTCTTTTCAAACATCCAGTGACCAGGTATCAAAAATTGTGCTAAGTTTGGGGCAGGAAATCCTCCTTGAGCCCCTCATGTCCCACCTGGGAGTGAACAGATTCATCAGCCAATAATGTAGAGGGAAAAATCCTTTAAGAATGATGAGCGCAGTCCTTAGGGATATCCTTAACAATCATGCTCCAGCTTTGAGTCCCTGAAAAAAGACTTTCAGTTGTAACTGAGAATGCCAACAATAAATCTAGATCCCAAAGACACCATCCCACAATGCTGCATCCTTACTGGAACTGAAAATTTGCGAGGAAATCACATGTACATCAGAGCTGATAAAGAGGCCAACTATTCATAACAAAGGTAGCTTAATGCCAATCACACAGCTCAGAAATATGAGGTGATGGTGATTTAGTCACTAAGTCATGTCTGACTCTTGCGACCCCATGGACTGTAGCCCGCCAGGTTCCTCTGTCCATGGTCTTTCCCAGGCAAGAATACCAAAGTGGGTTGCCATGCCCTCCTCCAGGGGATCTTCCTGACCCATGGAAAGAATGTACGCCTCCTGCATTGCAGACAGGCAGATTCTTTACCGACAAGCAACCAACGAAGCCCCAATTTCCCTCTTAATTTTTGTAAATCAACTCCCAGTAGAGGAGCTGGGTATGTTTGTAGACTCAATCACCTACATTGGTAAGCCACCTTTCTAGTGAAGAGCACTTTCATAAGTGTTTATTCATCTGGCCCTCACAGTCACCCTGAGTAGCTGATGCCTTGCTATAATGTGACCTGGCTAGTATGTGCAGGGTTGAGATGAGAACTCTCTTATGCCATGCTCCCAGGCAACAAAAGGCAGCTATTCCTCACTTAAAAAGTGTTAGAAATCTTTTTTCTTTAATTCCTAGGAATGGATCATTTCTCTAAACTGCCTTCTGTTTTATATAATTTGACAGCATGCATCATGGTGTTTTAGACTCTCCACAGTCTAGTAGCCCTGCAGAAGGAAATGGCACTCAGATTTAAGGGGACAGAAGGATCTAGAGGAATTCTAGGTCTCTGAGCTCTCCTCAACAGGTACCCTAAGCTGCCCTAAAAACAGTTCCATAGTTTTAGGATGGGAAAGATAATAATTCATGGAGATGGTTAATTTTAAATTATTTTCACTCTAGATTTTATCTTGGTTCCAGTTGGTGACTATCCCAGCTGCCATTAACATGGAAAGTGACCAGCCCAGAGAGATAGGAACTGAGCATTTTATGAATATCTTTTATGTACAAATAGTTAACCTCTTTGGGAATTTTCTAAGCCTGTGGACTCTCCATTATTCAAAGGCAGCATTTGATTTTTACTCTCCCTGAGGTTCCCCGCTATGGGTCTTGGCATTTGTCTTCCCTGTAAAGGTTAGGATAAGAGGGAAGAGGGAAAAGTAGAGAGACATTCAAAACTGTTTATCTGGGACGTCACTGGCAGTCCAGTGGTCAGGACTTCTCACTTCCACTGCAGGGAGCATGGGTTAAATTCCTAGTCAAAGAATTAAGATCCCACATGCCACATGGCACAGCCAAAACAGAACAAACAGAAAAGCCTCCAAGCTATTTATCTGTTAACATTAACAATGCGATGTATACATTGGCAGAGAAAAGTGGGCAAGAGAAAGCAAAACTAATAACAGACAAGAAAGCCAATTTTCCAATAGGGAGTGAGATTTCCTTCAGAGGACAAGGATCTCTCAGACCCAGTCTTAAGGACCAACACACTGTGGGAGGAGGGCACTGTAGAAAAATGTTGAAAGCGATATGGCAGGCACCACTGGAGTTGAAACTGCATCCTCTCCCACCAAAGAAACACAAGGCATGGAGAGTGACAGGCATGTTTTGCAGTAGCAGAAGAAACAAGAAGAGGCACTTGTATGAGTTTGCATGTTATTTTAGTGAAGTGACAACAGGACAGCTTCTCTTCTGCAAGCTTGCCCAGAACAGCTTTTTAAAGGGGGGTGCATGAACTGTATGAGTTTGCTACTAGATTCTGAGGTCAAAACCTTAATTAGAGTCACGACTATATTATACATCTGTTTGTGTAACTGTTCAATTAGGAGTGTAATAGCTGGGACAGAGATCTTAATGAGCTTCTAGTGTCGTGATGCCTCAAGACTGCCTTTTTTTTTTTTTTTTTTTTGGTTATTGTTATTATTAAGCATTCATACAGGCTTTTTCCACTCTGCAGTCCAATTATTCTGCTTCTCCCTTCAGACAGCTTCTAGTGCAAGGCCAAGTTTCTGTAGGTTGATGACTGTGCATTAATGACAGCTTTCCCCTCGTCGTCTTCATGGTGAGTTTGTCAACAGCTTCTTGGATCTACCCTTTGGTCAATGGAAACCTCTGGGAATGTTGGGTCATAGGGTGAATTTTTTTTGAGAAAACTGGTTCAGAAAGACCAAGTGACTCCCTGATATGGTACAGACAGTGACAGAACCAGGGCTGAGATCTGACTCGCCATGAGCAAAACAATCAAGACACAGGTACACATCGCAGTGAGGTCATCTTATGGCTACAATATAGGCAAGTAACCCAAAGGGATAATTTATCAAAAAAAAAAAAAAAAAGAGCAGCAGAATTCCCTTCCAAAGACGTTGTTTTGTTGGTCTTAACTCAATAGGTGTCAATACTGAATTTTTCTCTCCTCTTCACTACTTAGACTTGAGAACAGTTAAAGAGGATAGTTACATTCTGAGTTAAACAAAAGCGGCAGCACTCAAACATATGCTGATTTAAGCAAATACGGTCTATGAAATCTGTACTCATTAAACTTCACAGATGGGGATGAGGTTGTTTTTGTTTGTTTTAGGAAATGGTTCTCTGCCTCAGTTTCCTTATATGTAAAACTGGCATAATAAGGGCAACTTCATTCCTGGATTACTGGGAAGATTAAATAAAATAATATAGTTAAACTGTTTAAGATACCTGGCACTCAGTCGCAATCAATTTGAGTCCCTTTTGTTTTCTTCTTTTCATTTTCACAAAAGGATAGCCAGAAGATTCTGCATGCCAACCAATCAGAATCAGTTTTGTATTTGTAGGAGGAGGTAGAGAGAAATGGGTGGCAAGCTAGGGGTGGTGCATGTGCTACTATTTTTAGATGATTTAAAAGAAAAAAAAAATTTATACCAGAGTTTGTGAAGATGACTGTTGAGAAAAAAACAATGATCCTATTATAAGTTAATAAAGCAATTCATTTATGATGGGTTATTCAGTGCTTGAAGAATGAATTTCTCTCAAATATTCTCTTCAAAATCCATTTATTGCCCAAGATAAATTGAAGGATAGTGTCACATTTTGAAAAATGTTATTTTATTGGCCATAATTTTTCACGGTTCCAATGGGGACCTGGTGACAGCCCAACACAGCAAGTGTCCTTCATGTTGCCAACCTTTCTTTTTCTATAAAGCTGAATTGTCCTGGGACCACTCAAAATGTGATTTATTTGTCCCTGGGCCAGTAGAAGGTTCCATGTAGGTGAAAATGGATGTTTGGATAGTCGGAGAGAAATGGAATTGAGACCCGCAGGTTGATTTACTCAGTGGAAAGAGGTAAGTAACTTAGGAACATCAGACCACTCCACATTCTGACTACCTGGAGTTCTGAATGATCCATGTGCCTTGGAGATACACATGGACTTATATGTGATCTATCAGGAAGGAAGGAAGCAGGGGCACAATAAGAGCATCCTGGTGCTAGGCCTTGTACTTGTATTTGGTATACATTTACTCACTCAGTAATTGCAACAGTCTAGTGAAGCCTGGGGTTACTGAGGCTAGAACATGTGTTCAAAGTCACAGACCGTCAAGTACCGCCAGCACAGGGTTTGTCCCAAATTTGGGCTCATTCAAAACGATCATTATACTAAGTGAAGATAGAAAAAGAACAACAAATATCATATGATATCTCTTAAAGGTAGAATCTAAAGTAGGACACAAATGAACTTATCTAGGATACAGAAGCAGACTCAGAGACATAGAGAACAGATCCGTGGTTGCCAAAGGGGGTAGGAATAGTGGAGGGATGGATTAGGAGTTTGGAATTAGCAGTGCAAACCACTGTACATAGAATGGATAAACAACAAGGCCCTGCTGTATAGCACAAGGAATTGTATTCATTATTCTGTGATAAGAACCTCCTCGGTGGCTCAGTGGTAAAGAATCCAGCTGCCAAAGTAGGAGGGACGGGTTTGATCCCCGATCCAGGACGATCCCACATGCCGCAGAGCACCTGAGCTGGTTTACCACATTTATTTAGCCTGTGCTCTAGAGCCCAGGATCAGCAACTACGGAGCCCACATGCCCTAGAGCCTGCCCTTTGCAACAAAAGAAGCCGCTGCAACGAGAAGCCCGCACACCCTAACTAGAGAGTAGCCCCTACTCGCCACAGCTAGAGGAAAGCGCTCACAGCAATGAAGACCCAGCACAGCCAAACATAAATAAATAAACGAAGTATTTTTTAAAAATCCTATGATAAACTACCATGGAAAAGAATATGAAAAATAGAGTATATATGTATAACTGAGTCGCTCTGCTGTACATCCAAAATTAACATATCATAAATCAACTATACTTCAATAAAATAAATTATTTTAAAAAAGGACCACGATGCTACCATTACTGTGGACACTTTGCCTTATCTCATCCCTTCCTTTGGGAACTATATGAGGCATCCACTTTCACAATGCATTTGCTATTGTGGGGAGAAAACAAGAGGCTAGAGAAACTCAGGATAAAATGAATGGAGGTATGTATCAATCTTAGTTTTGCCACTGCCTGGTCCAGTGCTTTTTCCACCACACTTCAGTCTCAGAGATGAGGAAGGAAGATGTCAGACAGACCTGATGAACCCTGCACAGGGCTAGTTGTCAGAGAAACTGGGTTCCAGCCAGTCTGTAAAGGTGCAACCTGGCCCTCCACTTCCTCACACCTCTGTTTCCTCACCTGTCAAGTGAGGAGGTTGAATGAGATGATTTCCAAGGTCTCTTTCAGCTGGAATATCCCATTATTCTATTATCTTTGTGCTCTGATAAATAGAAGCTGGTAGCCCTGGGCTTATGAATATTAACTGGGGCAAACAAGTGAAATTACTTTATGAAAACAGAGCTGTGATTGCTGCTTGGAGCCAAATTCGCCTTAGGAGACTCACTCTAAGCATTGGTAATGGGATTTCTGATGGCTCCTTGGCCACAGCGTACAATTGCCCTGCAGTTTCACTTCCCAGTTGGTGCCAAGGGTGAGTATCCTCCATGGACACATGAAAGTGAAGCACAACACAGTTTAAGTAAAGAAATAAATCAGCCACGTTCAGCCTGACTCATCTTGCATCCATCTTCTTCCCAATGTTTGTTCAGTCCAGCTCAGTGCAAAGGCCAATCCACCGCATCCCTTTAAGGCTCAGTCCTCAGTGATAAGTTGTCTTTCTGAACCTTAAGAGATTCCGGCTCTCTACACTCTAAACATTTATAGTCTAGGACTCAGACATCTCTATATGTTTGAAAATCTGAGATTTATAATGAAGATCCTTCTTGACATAGATAATATTTCATGTTTTTGGACGGGGTCAGGGGGAGGGGTGAGGTGAAATGGACTGAAGGCCACAGGCTACACACATGACCTTTATTGCCCTGTTTGCCAGATTTATTTTAATATTCTACTCTTGGGTTTTAACAAAGGATGCTGCAAAAATGACCACATGAAGTATATTAATGCATATCCTATAGAAATTCTGCTGAGAAGTTAAGTCAGTTCTCTCAGTGCTTCCTAGGTGAAATCCTAGGAGCTAGATTTCTTTCACTATTTAATTTCAGGAATACAATTGGGATACAATACTATCTCAATTCAATGATTATTTTGTTAATAAACTGGGATACAATTGGGATACAATACTATCCCAATTCAATGATTATTTTGTTAATAAAAGTTGTGAATTGACAAGAGTGTCTCTCCTTTTGTTTTGGTTGCCAAGAAGTCCAGGTCAAACAGGAAATGAACTGGAATCATCTTTTTTGTTCCATGTGATCCGTATGGTGTATTCTTAACTTGGTCATGATAGCTTTCAGTTTTACTTGTACTAGCTCTGATTTCTTTTATGCTTTGCCACAGCGGTATATCAGGAGCTTCCTTTTCCTAAGTTTTCTTCACTATTCCCTAAAATGAAGTAAAATATAAATAAATAGATAAATAAAACCCACTGCTTCTTTGAGTCTGAAATGTGAGCATCATGCCTGAAATTCAGCAAATACTCAGTAAATACATACTGCTTGATTTATGGGGAGACACAGCTCATAAAAAGTACTTTCTGAGAGACAGAGCTGCTTAGAGAAGAGAGGCATGGTTCCTGTCACTGAAAGTGTCTGTGAAAAAACTGGGTAAGTGCTTCAGCCAGCTTACTGAGCTCCAGCATCTATCTATAAGGTGGGAATAATAGTATCTCCCTTTGAGGTTGTTGTGAACAGCATATGAGTTAGTGCATGTCAAGCACTCTAGCTCTTAGCACAGTGTCTGACACATACAGCGAGCCCTTGAAAAGAGCAGCAGTTATTATTAAAGAGGACTCATGCACCGAAAGCCGTTTTATTAGCCTACGTTCACTTCCAAACCCAACCGTTCTGTTGGGTTAGCAAGCTTGCAGTCATCAGAAGAAGCTTAGACATGGAGTCACGGACCAACCCTGCCAGTGTGACTAGTGTGAGGATTTCCACAGCAGATGAGGGGCTGGAGGAGGAGCTGGATGAAGTACTTTGAGGCTTCTTTCCAATCCAAAGTTCATGATACTCAGATTTCAAATCTGTTCATTCAGAGGCAGTGTAAGGGCATTGGGAAAAGAAAAAAAAAGGATTCTGGGGTCATTTTATAAGGCATTCTTTCTTCTTTCATGTGTAAATTTCATTTGGGACCTTATCAGTTGGATATGAAAGCATTTTCCAGGGAAAAATACCCAGGAAGACAAGAGTGGAGGAAACGTCGGACAGTGCTTCATGCCTTGCTGTCTAACTGTAAGGGAAGAGCTGTTTTCCCTGTGGCCTGCCACACACAGGCTGGCAACCTGGTTATTTCTGGGAAGGCACAGACCCCACGCTTCAACCTATGAAGCCGTCTGGATGCATGCCGAGCATGATGGACATTCCAATTTCATTACTGCCAACCTCACACTGCATCGCCCCATTATGCAACCCCGTTATTGTACAGTCAAAGTTTCCCCCACTGTGTGAAAGTAGTGTTCCTATGAAACCTTTAGAAAACTGAAATGATGTAAAGCGAAGAAGCAATCGCCTTAGGACGCATCTTGCTAACGGGTAGGGAAAATAAATCAAGGGAAAGCACAGATGCTCACAGCTAGAGGCTATGGTAGTCTGATGCTAAGATGCTGAGCATGCATGTGTGCATTCTCAGTTATGTCCTATGGACTGTGTAGCCCATCAGACTCTCCTGTCCATGTAGTTTTCCAGGCAAGAATACTGGAGCAGGTTGCCATTTCCTTCTCTAGGGGATCTTCCCAACCCTGGGATCGAACCCACATCTCTTGTGTCTCCTGCATTGGCAGGTGGGTTCTTTACCAGCTGAGCCACCAGGGGAAGCCCAAGATGCTGAGTATAGTTCCTGGGGAAGGAGCTTAGTGGGGCCACCCTTGGTGCTCAGGGGTACACACTACCTCTGTAAGATCCACTGCAAAACCAACACGGAACATACTTTTTCACTTTTCGCCCTTTTCTCTAATAGTGAAAATCCTCTTTGGATTTTTTTCTGCTGAATTTTTGAAAAGCAGGGGATACCTGATTTTGATGGTGGTGTCCTTCAGAAAATGTACCACATCTAAGAAAAATAACTCAAATGCTCAGTTCCCAGCATTTTGGCTGAAATGACCATGAAATGGCAGGGTCCCAATACAACCATGGTAACCACTTCCCACTGACCTTTGTCTAAGAAGTTGTCAGGTAGCTGAATGGGGGAGAATGAATTGATGGGGAATTCTCCGGAGATGCAAAAGCCAGGCACTGATTTCATGATTTTAAAGATAGATTTTTCTTTTCCGTGAAAAGCCCAGAAGGAGTGTCTGTTTTAGAGGTTGGAACGATAGGGGTCATCCCAGTAGCGCACAATGTAGATGGTCCAAGTGTACCTGCATCTAAACGGGCAAGAAACGGCAATCCCAGGCATGAAGGATGGCTTTGAATTTCACACTCCTTGCTCAGTCAGTCCTTTGGTTGGAAACAGGACTGGCAATTTCTTGTTGGTAGAGCTTCTTGAAATATGAATGGGCAGATCTGATGACAAACCTTGTCCAACCACATGATAGGTGCTATAAATATTTGTTAAAAGTGTCAAACTACTTCACTTGATCCAGGTTAGGGCTCTCCAAAAGCTCTTATAAAGCAGATTCTCCCGTCTTCAGATGGAGGTAAGAGAGGCTGGGAATAAATCTCAAAGGATAAGCAGGAAACTCTTAGTTACCCCTCTCTTTGAAAACCCACAAAATGGATAAGAAATTGCATAGGTGACCCTGACCCATGGAGTGCGCTGGTCCTGACAGCATATCATCCTCCCCTGGGCCCCTCTGGCTTTTGAGTGTGTTGTCTTTTCACCCCCTCCTTCCGTGCTCCCCTCCCCACAACCTGGAGAGTGGAGACAACTCAGCTAGGCCACAGTGTTGGACTCAGAGCTCTGAGTCATGGCAAGACAAAATGACTTTAGGACACTCTATCATTCTTCCTCGGCCTATTTATTTTTTCTTACCTGCTGCTGAACACTCATCATGGTTGATTAGGCCAAAGAAAAGATGTCTCGGAAGTGATTTTTGCAACTATGGCATTAGAATTCAATCAGACCTCTGGCCAGGATTTCTTATTATTCATGATTTCACTCATAAGGTGATGAGTAAGGCTAGGGTTATTCTGTTATCCGCAGAACTGGCTACAGAAACCAGGTGCTATTTAGTGAGATATTTATTGAATGGCTGTTATGTGCCAAGCAGTATGCTAAGCACTGTGGGGATATACAAAGGTGAGTTAAACATAAATCCTGTGCGCAAATTAATTGTACTAAATGAGGAGGAATTAGCTGCCTACTTACATAACTGGAGAGGGAAGTGCATCTAAGATCCACAGGCAGAGACCTGGGGGATGTTAGAGGAGGCAATGATGAGTGTTTTCTTTACGGGGATCCCCAGCTTGCATAAAAGAGGGAGCTCAGATGCTGGTCCTTGATGAATCAAAAGAACCTGGACATGGGACGTGGGAAGGTGGTGGTGGTGGTGCAGTGGCAGCAATCATGGGAGCAGAGGGATCTTCTGCCAGGAAATGTCAGTGTCCCAAAGGCGAAAAATATTCTTTCCTGCTGCATGAGGCAGGCAGTTGATGACTGTGTGTGTGGAAATGCTCGAACACTTTTGCTTAGAGACCTGCCAGTTGTCACAAAAGCAGAAGACCTGGCAATGACCTGAGCTTCCTCCTCTCACTGAGTGTTCTGGTTCTCAGTAGTCACCTGCACACTGTGCTCGCTCAGTCCTCATCCTCACTAGTCAGAGATGCATCCTCGATACAGCAAATTATCTGTCCCTGGGACGGTAGAACACGCCTGACTCTGACCCTCGTGGGAGACACAGCCTCATGTCACTCTTTTCTAAGACAATCAATGTGCTCTTCTGCCAAGAAGTATTTTTTGAACAACTTCCTAACTCTTTCAGTTACTCCATCAGTCCTGTCATAAGACACACCTGACTTGTTTGTCAGAAAATTTGAGACGCAGAGACTCTACTAGCCTGTGGAAATACAGCCAGCCCCTTTCTACTCCAAAGTGAGAACTTTTGGAAATGGCACATCAGAAGAAGCCTGGGAAGTGGTAATTAGAAGGGGCTCCAGCGCACAACAGGTCTAGGGAAGAAGACGGTTGGAGAGATTCAGGCAACAGACGTTGGGCATATTTTCCCAAATTACATTCCTGCTGCAGATCAAAGTTTTTTTTTTAATCAACCACACCAAAGCGTAAGTTTGGAGGCCAAACTCTTCAAGGCACTTAAGAAGTATTTGGTAACTTTCCTGTTAAATTTGGAGTTCAGCTTACAAGCCCAAGTTGTACTACGTGACCTAGCAAACAAAGCATTGCTTATGGGACTAGAAGCCTGCATCTACATAAGGTTTGAAGTATTTTATGAGCACCACCTGTTTCAAGAGGTCATGGCTAGCCAAACCTATAATACCTGCCATATCACCATGTCAGATTTTGACTCACCCAATTTTTGTCTGCCTTGCTGAAACCATTCTGCCTAGGAAAGCTCACGAAGGGAATGTAGCACCTACATCACAAAGGTATTACTACATAAAAAGGATAACCTCGTCCTTCTATAGAAGTGTCTCTCTTCAGTTTCACCAGGTTTAAAGCCTCTTATGCAGAATAGTCAGTTTCCATAAACCACAATCACATATAATTAAAAATATTAAGGATGCAATGAAGTAAATAAATGTATAAGTGCAATGAGATACCCTATATTGGATCCTGGAATAGAAAAAGGACATTAAAAAACAAAGAAATTCAAATCAAGTCTGGACTTTGGTTAAATAGTAATATGCCAGTGTTAATTTCTGAATTTTAACAAGTGAATCATTATTATGACGTTAACAATAGAGGAAACTAGGTGAAGGGATACAGGAACTCTCTGCAGCTCTGTGTAAATCTAAAATTATTCTAAAATGAACAGTTTATTACAAAACTTGAAGGATGAACTTATACTTTGGAGAATAAGTCAGTGGCTCTAAGGGAATCTCTCAACAAGTGTATGTGCCAGAGCAGAGAGAACCCCAGCTTGGGAGATAGGGACTCTGTGTCAAAGGCTCAGGAATACCTATAATTAGTGAGGACCCTGGATCAGCCATGTAATCTCCTGTAGCAGTCACCTCTGAGAGGTTCTGCATCTGCCACAGGAGCATTATGAGGACCAAATGCAATGATGCTTCAGAGAATTCACTGAAAACCTAAAACCACAACAGACTGGAAAGGTAGTCTGAACAAGCCACTGTGCAACATTTAGAGACACGATGGGAAAGCGTATAGAGAGGAAATTGTTTGATCTCAACTCTGGAAGCTGTACAAGAGCAAGTTTTCAAATGGTCCCCAAGAGAAGACACCAGAGCGGCTTCAAGGCGCACAGAGGGGATTCAGCGGCCAAGGGCAAAGCAGGGCAGCGACAGCAGCAAAGGTTTTCTTTACCAGCTCCTAGAAGCTCTGAGAATCCAGAGTGAAATCACCCCACTATCTAGTGATGAAAGAGGTGGTTCCTTCACAGGCAGAGGGACTCCTGCTGCCCCAAACTCTAGCAGCACTGCTTGCTGAATTGTCATTCCAACAAGTCAGTTCATTCCCTCTGGCAGGACATCCAGTCATTCTTTCAGGGTGCCCCCCACCTAGACTGTCACGTGCAACTGCTTAGCAAGACCCGAAGGTCCTTCTCCCCTGCTCGTCTCCTGTTCTCTCCTCACACCCAGCCATTATCTCCCATTTGCTGTTTCTCAAGGGTTCAATGCGATATGCCCTTCACTTGCTATCCTTTTCCCTAGAACGCCCTTCTCCACTTTCTCATAAGAATACCCTTCATCTTTTCTTTCTTTTCCATCTTTCATAATCCTTTATTTGTGGTCTCCTAGGCTTTTCCATTTTCCTATTTCAGGTTTCACATCAAGTGTCAAGTCCTAAAAGTTTCTTCTCTGATTTTCCCCCTCCTCCAACGTCTGCTGGTGCCTCCTAATCTTTGATTAAACTATTCATCCAATTTTCTCACTGTCTTCCAACCATCTTTCACACCATTGTGCAATCTTCTATGGGTAAAGGATCTGTGTGTTTCTAGTGTCCTAATCATTTAGCCACATATTCAGCACAAACTAGGTTAGAGGGATAAATATATCAGTGAATAAACTGATCAAGTCACTTAGATCTATTCTCTAGAATAATTGCACACATTTTTAAGGCCAGGAGAACTTGGTATTGAATGCTACATGTTATTTCTACTGGAATAATTTCCAAATATGCTCATGCGACCAGCAATGAGCTGATACAGTTCGGATATACTAACACTGTGTTCAGAGCATTTCGCTGAATGACATGAGAATGACAACATTTTATGACTAAGTACCAGATAATAAAAGGAAATTAATTAATTCACTGCAAAGATAAATGACTGTAAGGACTGGGCGGAGGGTGGGGAAGAAAGCCACCATAGCTATTATGCTTCTAAGTTTGCTCTGGAATGTAAAGTACCTTCCACTGAACAACTCCCACCTCCAATTAGCTGTATTAGCTCTATTAAACTAGAGATACCAACTGCTGTTCAAAACATCCCTAAATAATACATTCTGGAGCAAAACAAACAAACACACACATTTTGCAGGCAATTGACATGTGTAAAAACCCAGGGAATTTATCTTTTGCAGAGTAATTCACAAAAGAAGGGGTAAATATAAAATGCAAAGAAGTCTATCTATTCTAGACATATTACTCACCAATTAGCCTTGCAGGGATTCAAAACAGACTAGTTTTCAATGTCAGTGGTAAGCAATGCTAATTTTAGCCAGCCAAAGGATCAGGTCCTGAAGTGGAGGTGGTAGAAAAACCTAAACCAACTGCTTATTTCACATCTAGAGTTTCCCAGCCTTCAGTAAATACTCAGCAAAATTGAGAAAAAAACACTCATCTTATGAGTTCACTACTCATAAAGTTCATATATTTGAATATTAAATTTTATAGGTTTTAGTCTTTAGGGGATAGCTCATATGAAAATTCTGTTTATTTGCAAACTGAAGCTGTGTCTAGGGCAAAGTAGAAGTTACAAACAAAAGATTTTACCTTATTTTTTTTTTTCAAAACTATTTATCAAGCACCTACTATGTATCAAGCATTGTTCTAGCTGCTGGGAATACAGCAGTAAACATAATAAAGTCCCCAGCTTTATAGAGTTCCATTCCAGTATAAGGTTCAGCCAAATTCTCTGTAAAGGGTCAGAAGAGTAAATATTTTGAATTTGTACCCAGACTCTCTTTTGCAATACTCAAATACATGCCATTGCAGTACCCAAGCGGCCATAGACAATATGTAAATGAGTGAATATGGATGTGCTCCAATAAAATTTTATTAATACAGACAGGCAGGGGGCCTGATCTGGCCTGTGGGCTGTAGTTTACAACTTTTGTTCCAGTTTGTGAAATTGCTTATAAATCACTGAAACTAAATAGCATTATAGACTCCATGGAATGATTTATAGAATTATAGAAATTTAGACTTCAAAAAGGATGTTCACTTATCCTATGCTTCATTTCCTCTCATGTGGTAGCATCATGGCTAAGGGTGGGGTCTTTGGGGTCAGCCTGCCAGTATTCAAATCCTGTCTTTTCCATTTACCAGAGGTGACTTAACTCCTCGGGGCCTCATTTTTTCTCACTGGTAAAAGGAAAAGGAGAATAACACCTACATCTCAGGAGGCTCTTGAGAAGATCCAGGGAAACATTTATATGAGCCCATGACTCACAAGAAACTAACAACAAAGTCTAGTTATTAGCAGAACAACAATGGCAATAATGGTAGCAACAAAAACACTGAGTTCAGGCTGGTGACGGAGCGACTTCACTTTCACTTTCAGGCTGGCGACATGACTTGCAAAAGGTCCCATAGTGAGTATCACAGTCCCAGTGGAAATCCAGGCACGATTCCTCCAAAGTGAAGACCCTACCTAAAACCACACTATCCATGAGTAATGAAAACTGGAAATGCTACAGATGGTAGCAGAACTCACTCAGGTCAATTTCCATTTAATTTTAAGGCTTCCCTCTGATATATAGAGAAGGATTTGGGGGAAATAGGCCCAACCCAAACCTTTGTGTTAGAAAATCAATACTGCCATCAATACATCCAATGGTGACACTACCAGTGGAAATTACCCATGGCCATTCAGAGGATGAACTCTGCAGTAGATGCCTAAGGTGGGCAAGAGAACCCAATTCCTCGAATAGCATGAATGAAGCCAGGCCTTCAGCAGATTTACTGTGGACCAGAATGCCAGATGAGGTTGAATGTTTTGGCTTCTTCCACCTGGTGGCATGCTTCAGGAGACCATCCAAGGAGCCCTTCAAGATATTACTTTTCATGATAATTATTTTCAACCTTTTGCTTGTTTCATTTAAGGATCAGATTCTCCAAAAGCTCCTTTGAACACCACAGCTGTTCAGTGTATTTAATGTAAGCTATCCTCAGGGAAAGAAAAAAAAACCTAGAGCTCTGAGAGCCAAGGTTTTTGTACCACTATGCCCTTCTGAAGGCCCACGTATTTCTACCATTTCAAATAAATCAGCCACAACAGCATAAATATTCTCTCAAGGAACTTTAATTAATTGTGAATGTGACAGTTAGGGTACAGAAAATTTACTTCCTGAGGTTGGTGCACACACAAAAAAAGAGTGTTTTTTTCTGAGGCTGCTGCTTTCTGGGATCTATCATTTGTGGGTTCTGACAGGAAGTAGAAGGGCTAGAAGACCACCGCACTTTTAGAGTTGGTAGCATGATCCTTTTGACAAATGATTTTGCTGACTTGAGACATCTGGGCCATATTGGGTTTTATTAGATTTTAAAGTCTTTCTTCACAGGCCAAAGACAATGTTCTCTTTGGAAGTCCTCCACATCACTGCCCTGGTGCCCCTACATACCATCCTCTCATCTATTTTTAAAACATTTGTTATCAGATCGAGGCAATGTGAGAGAGTCACATGATTTCAGTCCACTTGTGACACAATATATTGTACTTGTTGAGATTTTTGTTACTTCCTTTTCTGAGATCACTTGGAAGATCCATAAATTACTATTTCTAGGAAGTTTTAAAAGAGGAACTCCATCTAGCATTTGGGATTCAAATATTCATTTGTTTAGTATATACATATGAGACATCTTGAGAATTATCAGGTCAATGATGTTGTAAAAACATGTTTCTTTCCTCAAGGATGAGTGAGATTGATAGATGCCTTGGTACAATTCTACTTGCTAAGTGCTATTAAAGAGGTATTTATAACTCTCGGGATATTGATGAAAACCTTTTAGAAGAAATGGCATCTGAATCAGGGTGAGAAGTAGTTCACTAGGGCAAGAAAACAGGCAAGCACCTGCCAGGCTAAGCATGCATAAACATCAATACAGACTCTAGAACCTCTTGGAACCTAAGGTGGTCCTATGGTGGCTCAGAGGTTAAAGCATCTGCCTCCAATGCGGGAGACCCAGGTTCGATCCCTGGGTCAGAAAGATCCCCTGGAGAAGGAAATGGCAACCCACTCCAGTATTCTTGCCTGGAGAATCCCATGGACGGAGAAGCCTAGTAGGTTACAGTCCACGGGGTCACGGAGTCGGACATGACTGAGCGACTTCACCTCACCTCACCTCATGAACTTAAAACTTGTGTTTTTATTCACCTGCTTCATTGTGGTACACTTATCCATCTTATATATCCAAGCCTCCCCAGGGTCCAGCATAGGGCTGCTATTTTGTAAGAATACAACTATGATGCAGAATGAATGAGTGTTATGACTTTTATTGCAGGCCTTCTCCCGTGGAGATAACAAGTTCTCCAAAGACAGGGAATGGGATTCTTTTGATGTGATCTAAGATACCTAGTTGATGAGTAAAAAGCAATCAAGGTTTAGACAAGGATTCTAAGCCAATTCAACAAAGAACTGTCTTGTCAACAACAATTCTAAAACAACTGGGTATCTACATATAAAAGAATTAAGCTAGACCTCTACCCCACACTGTGTATAACAATTAACTCAAAATGAGTCATAGAACTAACTATAAAAGCTAAAATTATAAAAATCTTAGAAGAAAATATGGGAGAAAATCTTTATGATTTTGTATTAAGAAATGGTCCCTTAAATTTGATACAAAAAGCCCAAATGACAAGTGGGGGAAAAAAAAAAAAAACAGACAAAATGGGACTCCTTCCAAACTGAAAGTATATGTGCTTCAAAGGACACAGTCAGGAAAGTGAAAGGACAACTCACTGAATGGGAGAAAATTTTGGAAAGGCATATATCAGAAAGGGATTTGTATCCACAATATATAAAGAACTCTGACAACTCTACAATGAAAAAGCAAACAACTCAATTTAAAAATGGGCAAAAGGGCTTCCCATCTTGGCTCCGTGGTAAAGAATCTGCCTGCCAATGCAGGAGACATGGGTTCGATCCCTGGTCTGGGAAGATCCCATGTGCCATGGGGCAACTAAGCCTGTGTGCCACAACTAAGCTTGTACACCACAACTACTGAGCCTGTTCTCTGGAGCCCAGGAGCCGCAACTACTGAGCCCACATGCTGCAACTATCGAAGCCCGCATGTCATAGAGCCTGTGCTTTGCAACAAGAGAAGTCACTGCAGTGAGACGCTTGCTCACTGCAACTAGAGAAAGCCTACTCGCAGCAATGAAGACCTAGCACAGTCAATAAATTTAAAAAATTTGAGAAATATATAAAAAGATAAAAATGGGCAAAGGATTTAAACATACATTTCTCCAAAGGAGATGCACTGAAGGCCAGTAAGCACATAAAAAGACACTCAGCTTCATTAATGATTATGTAAATTAGAACCAAAATGAGATATATCTCTTGCATTTACTAAGAGATACTAAAATCAAAATGACAGATAGTAATAACTGTTGGAGGGGATATGGAGAAACCAAAACTCTCAAACATTTCTGGCAAGATTATAAAACAGTGCATCTACTTTGGAAAACAGTGTGGTGTTTCTCAAAATGTTAGTTACTGTGTGATCCAGCATTTCCACTCCTAGGTGTCAAACCAAGAGAACTGAAAACACATGTCCGTACAAAAAGCTTTACATCCATATTTATAGCAATTTTATTCATAATAGTAAAAAAAATGGAAATAAAACCCAAATGCTCATTAACTGATGAATGGATAAACAAAATATGGCAAATCCATCCAATGGAATATTATTAGGCAATAAAAAAGAATGCATGTATCACAGATAAAACTTATAAACAGGCTACTGAGAGAAGAGAGTCAAGGCTCCCCCTTGAGCCTCTCCTGCTCCCATTCCCATCCCTCTAGGGTGGAATGTCCTATCAGTTCACTCATATGAAATGTTTAGAATAGGTAAATCCATTCAGGCAGAAAGCAGATGAGAGTGGTTGCGAGGAGCTAGAGAGAGAGCACAGGGAGTGACTGCTAGTGGATACTGGGCTTCTTTTGGGGGGTGATGTAAGCATTTAGAACTCATTTGATAGGATAATTGCAGTCTGACTATACCACTGAATTGCAGAATTTGTTAGGGCAAACATTTATGATATGCGATTTATATCGCAATAAAGCTGGTAGTTTTAAAAAATCATGGTAGATGTTATCCTTCATCATTACCATCACTGTTACCATTACTGTATCAAATGTCACTGGACAGTGATTTCCTGCTAGCAGATGACTTCACAAAATAACTACTGATTAGATTTCTCTTTTGAAACTTGAGCCCATGGGAACTTTGTTTTAGAGCAGCCCATATGTTCTATCTCTTTGGTATCTTTCCACAGTGCCTTGCCCAGGACTGGGCCCAGAGTAGGATTCAGTAAATATTTTCTGACAATATATTATCAAAAAGCCAGTGTCTCTTCTGAATCCAAGAAACAACCAAGAATTTTTAAAATAAAAATACCAAAGCTCACTTTTAAAATCATTTATTCATTCCAAGGTATAATAATTTATTAACAATTTGGGGTCCTACTGCCTGGTTCTGGATGCTTACTATTTCAGAAGTGCAAGTAAGATAAATAAAATCCAGCAGTCAAACTGCTAAAAGAGAGACTCCACATTTATGCTACAGAATTATGCCTGAGTGTACCCACAATTTCTTCTCTTTGTGGATAATGGTAAACTGCCTAAATCATACACTAGTCATGCTCTAATGAGACCTGATTTAGATTCATTTCTAGTCAATACAAACTAAATGTCTAAAATGCTAGAAATATCTAACAGCTCACCACAGTACACAAACTTTCAAAACAGAATCCGCTGAAGTAAGTTTGGGCTGGTGAAGAATCTAGTGTGGAGCATAAATTAAGCTAAGAAAAATTTCCCATTTTAAGGAGGACAAAGTGACTTTCTAGCACTCACCCTCTCGGGACATGGCTAGAGATACAGATTCAACATGTCTGTGCTGGTGGCTGGTGTGACTCAGAAGGGAGGAAATTCAGAGCCTGGAAACTTGAGATGTGTTAAAACTGCCTTGCTCCTTCATGGGTCTGCCTGCTTGGCCTCCGGCATCAGTCCTGGCCACTCACTGAGGCCAGTCCTGATTCCTGAAAGCCCTGGCTTTGGTAGGCAGCTGTGTTCTTAGTTTCCTGTGTATTCTGTTCATTTAGCTTTGTGACTAAACCCAGAGTTTCTCTGCCTGAAATTCTGGCCCCAAGGAAGCATCAGCTATTACAGGCAGCATCACTATAGTGACCTAAGTTACTGCAGTGGGTTGGTTAAAGGAAAATTTCCACTCTACAGTCCTCCCTCTAGGTATCCAGAACTGGGGCCTTGTCCTACCATTATTAGTCTTCCTTTCCTTCATTTGAGCTCCTGGGATTCCAGACTCCCCAGACTTCCACCATGGACCTACTTGCTCTTCAAGCCCCAACTCAGCCACCCATTAGCTGGAGTTGGTTTCAGAATAGGACCCAAACACCTCCGATGATCCTTCTGGCATTTGGAGTCATGCTCTGGGGGATCCTTCAGTCCCTCTACTGCTCAAGGTTCTGTGTGACAAGGTCAAGCTATCCCCACGTGTTAGAAATGCATGCTTAACCTCCAGTGGTGGTGGTGGTTCAGTCGCTAAGTCGTGTCCGACTCTTTTGCAATCCCATGGACTGTAACCCTCCTCTGTCCATGGGATTTTCTGGGCAAGAATACTGGAGTCAGTAGCCATTCCCTTCTCCAAGGGATCTTCCTGATCCAGGGGTCGAACCCAGTTTCTTGCATTGTAGGTGGATTCTTTACCAACTGAGCCAACAAGCAGCAGCAAAGAACAGTCTTCTACGTCTTGGAGTATATGATGAAGAGCAAGAGTTGTGTGGACCACAGTGCTGAGTATGCATTCTGCCTTCGCTAGTTGCTAGGTAGCCTTGGGAAGGTCTTTGCCTTTTTTTTTTTTTAAGGCTTCCTGAACTTCAGTTTGTTTATCAGTAGCATAGGAACAACTTTAGTACCTTCTACTTGGGAATGTCAGGTAGAGTTCATGAGATGATGTATGTAAAACCCTTACAACAGAGCCTATCACATAGTGAATGCTCAGAAATATTAGCCATTAGTGTTATTTGAGAAGAAAAAGCAAACAATTATCCAAAGTCAATAGATGACACACCAAGCATCTACTTAGTTACAACCTGATCATCATATAAATACATTATTTATATAACTTGAAGCATTTTCTTACAAAATAGCGTTTAGTTTCCACAATCAATTATTTGGAATATAGAAACAAATTGTAAGGACTTGCTTTAAGACAACATGAAGTGTCATGAGTGATTGGTTACCAGACGTAAGGGGACATCAAAAAATGTTTCTCTAACAGACTGATACAAGTGGGACTTGGGGTCAGGGTTATTGAAATCCCTCATACACTAAGAGGAAATGCTCTGAAATGTTGTTTAACAGAAGCAAAAAAATTTTCCTTTTTCACCACTTGCTAAAAAAGACACAAAAATAAACCTTCCACCTCTATGTGCCATTCTAAAATCCTATTTCCTTTAAAAACAAATACGAAGCTAGCATCATGAATGTGGTGTCATCTGAGTCATTAGAAGAACGAGATTTATGAAAAGTGCATTTGTATTTCCTGTTAGCATGCTTTGAAGAAATAATCTACTCCATTAAGTCATGGGTCCCCTAAGAGGGCCTGTACATAAAATTTCTTTCACATGAAAGTATAAGGAGCAGGTCTGCCACCCTCCGGGACTGAAATACTTTCACCTAACCAACTACATCTCGTTTTGCTCCTTGGTTTCCAGGAACATTTAAGGCTCAATGACTAGCAAGCTTGCAGGTCTGTCTCCCTCTCCCTCCTCTCCTTGGCATCGGTTTGGTATCCTTCCCTTCACATTTCCTTGACCCTCATCTCTCAACAATTACTTCTATTAGGTTAAAGCTACCATCACTTTTGTAGGTCAGGAGTCAATGAATTTAGCAATTTCATTTGATTCAACCCACTTTTACCATTTTTAGTTTATAGATATGTGGTAGACTGGCTCAAAGCCTCTGTAAAAGGGGATAAGGTATAAATGAACGGTTTGGTTTTTAAAGACATTAAAATTCTGGAATAAAATGATTAACTTAATATGTGTCTACTTTGAGAAAACCAGCAATATAAAAATCTGCCAATGGGTTTAACTTTTTAACCTTAATTATGGGATTTCTTTCTTTAAATGAAAATTGAGGCAAAGTATTAATACACAAAATATACTGCCATTCCCCTGACCATTCAATGCTTCAGCCACCAACTTCCAATCCTGTTTTAAGCTGAGGTTTGTTCTGGGAACCCCCTAAAGTTTTTTCAGAGCACAGTCTGAATAGTGATCTAAACAAATAATCACAACAGATAACATTAATTATGAGACCGAGTCATGAACCTTGTCCTCCCTGTATCCTGCTTTTCTCACAATGAGTCTTACAGACTCTTCATCATGACCTTCAGACTCATGGCGCAAATTTATCACTGTCAACCTGGCCTCCGCCTTTTTGGCTGCACCTGCCTCTTGCCCACCTGAGATCCTGAACTTCTGGGGTCTCCTACACCGTGCTCCTCCTGGGCATACCAACTGGGGCTATCTCTGCTGGAGAGAGGTCCCTCACCCGACCAGAGGGTCCAGACACACACAGGCTGATCAGTCCCGGCAGGACCCACAGCTGCCCCATCATTGCTCCGGAAGGCTGTTCTCAACACATTGCACTCTCCTCAAGTTCCACTCACTGGATGAAACGCTACTCAAACATTCAGAAAAGCTCACTGCCATTACTTCGAAAAGCAGGATGCTATTTCCACTGCTAGGTTGGCCATTACAGCTGAGGCTCAAAGCACATTTCAAAGCCACTGCGCTCCCACCTTTTAATAAACCCCTGGGCTTCCTTTTACCATCAAAATAAAAAAGACAGCTAGTGAAAAAGAAAATGTTAGAAAACAGGGTGACTCTTCTTTTGAACAATAGCGGCATTAAAAGTCGTCCTTGAGGCAGAGAGACCACTGGGGAAGGAAATAACACCTCAAACCAGGGAGCCGTTCACAAAGGGAGGGAACATTCGAAGCTCTTTGCAAAATGCTTCCCCATTTCTGCCTCCCCTTGTTCACCACAGGATAGATGAAAAAGAAAGATGATAAATATGTTTATAGAAAAAGGACCCATTCAATAATTCATCACCTTGTTGGTGTATAAGGACTCCAAAAGAAATTTGTTTTCCTACCTGCTGACCATGAATGGGCACCTGAGACTTTAAATGTGGCTCAGAGCATTGTCCTCATGTGTACGTGTTCTGGAACTGTCCCCAGCACGCTGCCAGGGCCAGCACCCAGTAATGCTTCCTCCTCCATCAGCCCTGCTGTTCCCACATCTACCATCTTTTCTGTCTCCCACTATAAAGCAGGCTGGCTCCCACTCAAACTTTTGTTTTGTAGTAGCCATTAAAATGCAGTAGTTATGGAGTCACAGTATTTTTTTAGCTCCTCCACTGGGAGCAGTTTTATCCCCCAGGGTACACTTGGCATTGTCTGGAGACATTTGATATGGCCGGGGGTAGTAGTGGCCTCTGGTGTCTAGTGAGGAGAGGCAGAATGGTGCTTAACATCCCCAAAGGCACAGGGCGGCCCCTCCAACAAAGGATTATCCTGCCTAAAATGCCGACATCACTGAAGTTGAGAATCCCTGGCCTAAAAGAAACATAGCAATAAAAATCTGTGAGGCCAATCTCTCATTTCACAGATGAAAATGCTGAAGCTCAAGGAAGGAGAGGTGTGTTAAGATCTTCCCAGAACTCAGCCAGCTAAGAATCACAGCTGAGCATGGTACCCAGGTCAGGGATTCTCTGTTTTCCCTAGAGTATGTTTATTCTAAAAGGACTTACTCTTAAAACGGCCGGTAACCTCAGGAAAATACAAAAAGAAAATCTGGAAGGATGCATACCAAAATACAATCTAGGATTACCTCTGATTAGGACTGTACTGATTTTTCTTCCTTGTTCTGATATGTCCAGCTTGGATTTATTTTGTTTTTTTTTTTTCCATTTTGTTATTTTTGCTTTTACAACAAGTATTGACTGCTTTTATAAGTCAAGAGAATGAGAAACTGTTTTCATTTTGAAAAAACTATATGAAATGCAGATTTCACTCCATTGCTTAATGTTTATTGCTGGCAAGGATATGGCAAGACCAACATTACAAGGTGGTAGGGTGGGGATTGTTAAGTGGTGACTCTTCTGGAAGACATACTGATAACATGTGTTCAGAGTCTTTTAAAATGTCTGTCTTTCACCTAGTAATCATCTCTTAAGAAATGTATGCCAAGGAAAGAGTTTCAAATATTTTATGTACAAGAATGTGAAATGAAGTTTTATTTATAATATTAATAACAAAACACTGGTGATAATCCAAATATCTAACACGATTAATAATTTCTACTTGGGCTTAACAAAATACATAAATCACTAACAAGGTGTTAATCTGACCCCAAAGATACGAGTAAACTCTAGGGGTTGGTGTTGGACAGGGAGACCTGGCATGCTGCAGTCCACGGGGGTCACAGAATCGGACACGACTGAGTGACTGAACTAAAGATATGAAAATTATGAAATGTCACACAGTTGCTAAAAATCATGTTATTACTTCAGTGTTCATATTTCCGTTAAAGTCTGGGGGCTTCCCTGATAGTAAAGTGGTAAATAATCTGCCTAACATTGCAGGAGACACGGGTTTGATTCCTGGTCCGAGACCCATCTGCTGTAGAGCAACCAAGCCCATGCGTCACAACCACTGAGCCTGTGCTCTAGAGCCTGGAAACTGAAGCTACTGAAGCCTGCACGTCCTAGAGAAGCCACCACAACGAGAAGCCTGTGCAATGCAACTGCAGGAGCCCCCGCTCACCGCACCTGGAGAAAAGTCCGTGCAGCAACGAAGATCCAGCACAGCCAAAAATAAACAGACTTAAAAAACTAAAGTCTGTGAGGCCAGGGATCCTGCCCTTTTGATTCCTTCTGCATTCTTGGTATCCAAAGCAATTCACACAGTAGGTAAGTAATCATTACTGTGAAATGATTGCAATGCATCAATGAATATGATTACCAGTCAGTGAGAGTATTAAAGATAATCAGCATCTTTTCACTTTTTTTCTATTTTTCAAAGATTCTCCAATGAGCCTGTGTTACTTTTACAAACAGAAAAAAATATATATATATATAAATAAATATATGCTGTTTTGTAAAATACAAAAATACTGTCTTATTTTACTTTTTCTCTTTTCCCCCCAGTTTCACTGGGATATGATTGAATATAGTACTGTACAAGTTAAAGGTGTACAGCATAATGATTTGACTTATATACATCATGAAGTGATTACCACAATAGGTTTAGTGAATATCTGTCATCTCATTATAGATATATTAAAGAAATAGAAATATTTATTTCATTGTGATGAGAACTCTGAGCATTTACTCTCTTAACAACTTTCACATATAATGTACAGAAGTCTTAATTATCTTTATCGCATTGGATAGTACATCCCTATAGTATTTAGACTGTTTTGTTTATGCACAAAGTAAAAGAATATAGTAAAACTTAAGGACAAAAGGGGGAAAAAGAAGGCAGTAGAAAAGGTCATTGGAAAGACCATTCGGCACTTGGGAAGCCGATTCCATGATGCATCTGTGGACATCATGATACAGCCGCCATGGATTCAAAATATGGGGATTGTGTGTCCCCGACTAGATGGGTCACACCCCTTGGTCAGCGCTGGCTTACTCTTCCAGCATCCCTCCTTCATTTGAGCTTTTCTCCCACTGGTAACACCAAGAACTAAAACAACAGAGAAGCCACAAGTCAACAGACTCGTGTGGTCAGAGGCTCCAGTGGCCACAAGATCAGAGGCATTGTGGCGGTGGAGGCCGGGAACGCTTTTCAACTGGATGTGCGTCTGTGGCTGACAAATGGAATAAAAGAGCTGTGCTGTGGGGCTCAAAATAGAACAGAAAAAAGTATCCCAAAGAGAGAGAGAGAAGAAGAAGAAAATGACACAGACATGAGAGGCTAGCTTCTGGGACAACCTAAAAAGACCAACATTAACCCAGACCCATGAATATAATTCTCACATCTTTTGTAGAACTTTTTTTTTTTTCTTTTCACAAATGCCTCATTGGGACTGCAACCCTGAAAAATGTCATCTGCCCCTTTATTGGAATGGCTAGATCCTTATGTCACCTAGGTAGAAAAAATAATGGTGATGTTATGTATTTGACTACTTGTGATTCTCCTGGTGGGGTGACTGAAGAAAATAAACAAATCTAAATATATAAACCCACATGTGTGTATGGTGATGGAGTAAAAGAGTAAGAGTGAAGAAAGAGGGATACAGAGATAAAGAGAGAGAGACAAGGAGAATGTGCAAAGCTTATCAAACTGAACGGACACAGCCACCACTGTCTTAGGGTGGAATCAGCAAATATTGGAGTGGTCTGCAGGTTACTGGCTCTGTCAAAGGCCCTCCGCCCAAACCTGTTCTCTCCTGTCTTCCTTTTTTTCCCCCAAACTTTGAGAAGCAATACATTTCTTTAACAAGAGAAAAATCCTTTCATTCTCCTATTAGAGATACAGCTTAGGATGAAAATGGCCCCCAAAAGGGCATGTGGGTCATGGGTGTCTCATCTTTCTTAAGTGCACATTTTAGGGACATGGGGGAAGGGTGAGAGAAACCATGGAGTCATAGAAAGGATAATAGGCTACAAAAATGAGTGTTATTTCCTTTATAGTTTGACCCATAGCAAGCTTTGTCTTAAGAAGGAGGCTTTTCACCTGACTCTATGGAAAGGGGCATGTTTGACTACTCCCTAGGTTAAAGATGGCAGTATATTCTTTGGCATTTTCTCCAACAAGTGGGCTCAATCTCCTCTCTCCTTGAATCTGGGCTGGCAGGTGATGGTCTTATTGATTGATTACAGCAGAAGTGATGCTATTGATGCCTGCTTGGGGCTCAGCCTATAAGAGGATGGTAGTTTTCACCATGCTGTCTCAGATCCCTGAACTGCCATGTAAGAAGCCCCTGGTACTCTGTGATAGGACCATGTGGAGATGACTTAAGAACACATGAAAAGGGTTGAGGGGTGTCAGCTAAGCCCATGGCTTCCAGCTGTCCCTTCCAAGTTACTGGACACACAAGTAAATCCACTTTGGACTCTTCAGACAAGCCTGGCTTCAGGTGAAAACCAACCAACGACTGCAACGGATGTCATGTGGAACAGAAGAGTAACAGCCGAGTCTTGCCTGAATTCCTAACTCCCCAAAAATTGTGAGGTGGAATAAAATGGTTGTGATTTTTTTTTTAAAGAATTTTTGAAACACAGTTGATTTACAATGTTGTTTTAATTTCTGCTGCACAGCAAAGTGACTCTTTTTCATATTCTTTTCCATTATGGTTTACACAGGATATTGAATATAGGTCTCTATGCTATATGATAGGACCTTGTTGATTATCCATTCTCTATATAACAGTTTGCCTCTGCTAATCCCAAGCTCCCAATCTACCCTCTCCCACCACCAGCCCCCTTGGCAACCACAAGTCTGTTCTCTACGTCTCTTAGTCTGTTTCTGTTTTGTAGATAAGTTCATTTGTATCATATTTTAGATTCCACATATAAGCAATATTACATGGTATTTGTCTTTCTCTTTCTGACTTATTTTGCTTAGTATGATAATTTCTAGGTTGATTCACTTGCTGCAAGTGGCATTATTTCAGTTTTTAAATGACTGAGTAATATTCCATATATATATATCTTATTTATAAAATGGTTATGTTTATAAGCCCAAAGTTTTGAGGTAGCATGTATACGGTGAGAGATAGTCTGGTCCAGGCAAAAGGGTTGTCCTGTTTATCCAATTTCAGTGCTAGCTTTGTTTCAAAAAGAAATCACTGTATGTATTTATCTATCTACCTACCTATCTGAAATAAAAGATAAAACATATCTGTGCTCTTTACTGAATGTGACGCAGTGCAAATAGTGTCTGCCTTGGCTTAAGTTTTCGCATTCTCACTTGCCTGGTAGTATGACTCAGGCAAATCATTTACCACTTTAATCTTCAACTTCCTCATCTGTAAAACAGCAGTGACAGCACCTACTTGTCATTATGCTGTTATATAAGAAAGCAACTATAACACAGAAAGCATGGCAGCTTGCTCATGGCAGAAGCTTTCAGAGGCTGAGACCTCTGCACCATCTTGCCTACCCTTGCTTCTATTCTCCAAATCTCAGCTAGGTTTTCTGCCACCTCATTTCCTGGACATTCTGATTTTTCCTGATGAACGATTGCCTGACTTTTTGTCTTGTTTATATCTCAGCCTGATTCATTGTTAGAATATTAGCAAACCTAGGGGATCTTTCAAAGAACCCCATCTGGTACATAGAAGGTCCTTAAAGTGAAAGAGACAAGACCTGATTGTATAGGCATTTCCCCAACAATCAGACAATATAATTTTCTAATAGAAGGCAGAGCATCTAAAAACCAAATCAGATGCAGAGACAGCAGAAAACCAAAAAAAAAAAAACAAAACAAAACAAAAAAAAGGCAGAAGAGCCCTGAGAATTGAGATGTTAAGAAAAAGAACTAGAAGGTCCTAATAGGGGATTTTAGTTAAGAGATTAGACAAAAATGAGCAATTCAGCACCTCTCTGTATATATTATTTCATTTCATTCCACAGCACATGAGGGTTAAGGTAAAACCAGGTCTCAAAGGCAATGTGGAATGTCTTTTGACAATGACCAAGTGTGGAAATACCCCACATGAAAGGCCCCAACGCCATGCCTGGGTGGTTCCTGTGGTACTTTCCTTACACTTGCTTATGTTAAACTCATTATAGAGTCTGCTTGCCAAGGGCCACCCAGTTACAACCATGGATTTTTATTTCTCCTACAGAAATGTCAACCCATTGGCTTAATCAATCTACACAGCTTTGATCTCCATCTGAGGTGGGTCAACGGTAATGAAAAAAGCAACCCTTTCTGCATAAACAATTATAAGTATGATGAAAAGATGAAAAACCTTAAAAGAGAACTTAAGATGTTACTGAAATGACTGTGTCTTTATCTGGGTTGAGCAATGAATGCATTTTATAGCTACGACTTCTTCCTAGACAACCAGGTCTATTTCTGAAATGGTTTGGCACACTTGCTAAGCATTTGTGGCACAGACTTGGTGACAAATAAAAACATTAAAATGCTTGCAACTGTAAAGACAAGATTCACAGTCACCATATTTAAACCTAACTGCCCATTAAAATAGCATCATCTCTTTTTCTCCTGGACCACAAGATTGCCTTCCTTGATAGTTTTTTTTAATTGCTTCTGGAAGTGATTTGCTCTTCATCAGGCTATCACAAATGAAAACCAAGACAGGTCAGAAGAGAGCTGGCTTCTGTGTTAGCAAGACACTTTCTTTTGCTGGAGCTGAGAGAGAGAGAGAGACTGATTGCTGGAATTAGAAAAAAAAAAAAAAAAAAAAGGTTTCAAGTACCTCTCTGACGTCTGTCTGTGATCTTTTAAGAGAGATGTAAAGTACATCAGATTTGCAACCCTTCCTGGCCTGAAGGGATCTAGTTATTTGGTCAGTTGTGAAGACATTCTCTTGTTCCTACTCTGACTGTCATGCTGTCACTAGGGTGCATGGCTGGTTCATGATAAAAGGGAACCAAACTGGGTCTTTACAGGAATTTCAGAAGTCTCAGTATTAGTGGAGACCCATACCAGGATGAAACCTGAGTCCAGTAAACCAAAGTGTTCTACATAGTAGAGACAAGAGGAGAGGAGCAGGAAGAAAGAGAATGAAAAGGCCAAGAAGCAGGAGTACAAAATGGGTAGGAAAAAAAGTATCTTTTTATTCACAGTCGATGTAACTCTGGGGACATCTATTTTTTTTTTTTCATGTTATACATTTGTGGTTATTTGGCATTTGGGTAGCATATTTGGTTTTGAAAAATAGCCCACTCTCTCTGACATACGACATAACACTAGCATGAAACAATGGCTGTTCCAAACTACTAGTATGGGCTGTCTTCAAACAGGTACCACACCATGACCTGGGTCTGTCTGTAGTGATGAGTAAGAGCTGACACCAAGGTTCCGGTGATGATGTTTCGTTTCACCCAAGAACAACCAGATTCCTCACCTCTCCCTTCACGTGTGCACGTGCTTAGTCGCTCAGTCGCGTCTGACTCTTTGCGACCTCATGGACTGTAGCCTGCCAGGTTCCTCCATCCATAGGATTCACCAGGAAAGAATGTTGGAGTGGGTTGCCATTTCCTTCTTCAGGGGATCTTCCAGACCCAGGGATTGAACCCAGGTCTCCTGCATTGCTGGCAGATTCTTTACCATCTGAGCCACCAGTGAAGCCCTTCACATAGTATTTCGTATAGTCTATTCATGGGGATCTAAAAAGAAGGCTCAGTTCAGTTCAGTTCAGTCACTTAGTTGTGTCTGACTCTCTGCGACCTCATGAATCGCAGCACGCCAGGCCTCCCTGTCCATCACCAACTCCTGGAGTCCACTCAGACTCACGTCCATCGAGTCAGTGATGCCATCCAGCCATCTCATCCTCTGTTGTCCCCTTCTCCTCCTGCCCTCAATACCCCCCAGCATCAGAATCTTTTCCAATGAGTCAACTCTTCTCATGAGGTGGCCAAAGTACTGGAGTTTCAGCTTTAGCATCATTCCTTGCAAAGAAATCCCAGGGCTGATATCCTTCAGAATGGACTGGTTGGATCTCCTTGCAGTCCAAGGGACTCTCAAGAGTCTTCTCCAACACCACAGTTCAAAAGCAGCAATTCTCGGTGCTCAGCTTTCTTCACAGTCCAACTCTCACATCCATACATGACCACCGGAAAAACCACAGCCTTGACTAGATGGACCTTTGTTGGCAAAGTGATGTCTCTGCTTTTGAATATGCTATCTAGGTTGGTCATAACTTTTCTTCCAAGGAGTAAGCGTCTTTGAATTTCATGGCTGCAATCACCAGTGAGAACCAAAACAAAGATAAACTGAAAACTGGCCATACTCAGCCAACAAAAGGTATCCTGAGATAACCCAGCCTGCGGATGGGAAGGAACCCGGGATCACTTCTCTCTAGCCCTGCTGTTCCTCTCCCCGCCTCACGCACTTCCCTCCCCATGGCTGCTTCACTGCCTGGATTTACAGTCCTTCATCTGAGCATGCGGATCTGGTTTTGCTGTTGCTGTTTCATGTGACCCCTGTTCCATTCACTCGAGGTGGGCATTTCAGCTCCAGGGATGCCCCCCAGGGGCACTGGACTGAGCTGACACAGGGCCAGCAGGACAGTGGATCTGGTCCTGGAGGGCACTGACCTCTGGAATAGGTTTACTAGCAAGTTCTTTCAGTGTTGAGGAGAGAACATCATGTAAGTTACATGGGGTGGGAGCCAGGGCAGGCAGGCAGAGGAAGGTATGTGGCCAGGTGTACATGTGTGTACATGGGCACACACAAACATGATAATCTTCTTGGAGTCAGCAGCTCATGGTCAATTTTCCTCTACTGAAGAAAATCAGACCAGCCCCCCAGGTAACAGAAGCTGCCAGCCCCACCTACACATGGCATTTCTAGGCACAGGGTGGCTGGCGGCATCCTTTGCCTGCAGCTCCGTCCAGCACTGCCGTTTCTGGCTCCCCGCAGACTCTCTTCCCCTTTAAGATTCCAGGCGGGTGCCTGTCAGTTCCAGGAGCAGGGAGACAAAAGCTGTCCCAGCTCTCTGTGATATGAGCATGCCACTTAGCAAGTCCTTCCTGACTTGGCAGCAGGCTTCCTGCCCTGAGGGGACGGGAAGAGAGACCGGATCGGACCATCACATGCCTTCTGCTCCAAGAAGCAGGGAGGTGGGAGCAGAGAACGGGCCTTCACTACAGGAAGAAAGTGTGTCTCCAATGTACTGAGAATCCTTGGAGCCTAGAAGATGCTGACACCGTGAGGGATGTCTAAGATGAAGGAGGCCACCTGAGGCACCTTTCTTACTCTTCATTGCCATGCGCCCAGCACCTGGCTTGGAGTTAGGTCTGCTCCCACAGCCCCACAAGCATCCTGTGTTTCCCCGGCTATCATCCTGGCCCTACTTCCCACCAGACTAGCAACTCCTGATGGTAGGACTAGGTCCTCCAGGGCTGTGTTGCCAGCATTCTGCATGGTTCCAACAGAGAAAGATGCTCGCTAAATGTTTGTTGAAAGGCTGACTGTTAGAAAAAGAAAGGAAGATAGTTTTCTAGAGCATCCTTTTGCTGAGAAGGAAGCTGGTGCTTAGAGAGAGAGAAAAGGAAGGGAGGAGGAAGGGAAAGGAGCCAACCTTTCTGAAAAACCCACAGGACAGAGAGCATCTTAGGCATCTGACATTCCTTGATTCAGCTTCTCCCAGAATCCCAGTGAAGTAGGTCTCCTTGCTCTGCAGACTTGCTTATGGGCGCTGGGACACACATTTACTTGGGAGCGAACAATATGCAAGGTTGCATAAAGGGAAAGGCTGAACAGTTGGGGACAGTGACCACAGGAGAGACCTGAGTCACAAGCCTCGTGGTGAGCTGGAATGAGAGCAGGGCTATACAGGGGAGGAGGTTTGAGAGATACTAAGCCCTCCCTGGAATTTACATTTGGCCCGCCTTGCAGGCAAAGATGCAGAATCCTTGGATTTAAAATGTTAAAGGGCAACAGACCCAAACTGGGGAACGCCCAGCTTCTACCTTGCCCCCCTTCACCTTTGCCCGTCGGCAGAGTTAAATTTATACCAGGTGGAACTCATATGTCAAAACTGAAATGCTTTACTGCTGGAAATGGGAAACTTGACAGCCCTGTGCATGGCAACAGATGTAAGAATGCCTTCAAAATGTCAGATTACTTCTGAAAACTGGGGGCAAGTTACAGAGAGATTCTAAAAGAGCATTAAGTATTTCCCAATTTTGAAAAGAGAGGGAAGAGTATTGTACATATGTGCATATGCTCCAGAAGGCTCACTGCTCACAGCAGCCTCTATTATAATTCTCAGGTTCAATATTTCTATAATAAGAAATTCAGAGGTCATTGTCTTATTTTCCAGTTGTCTGTGCCATACGTGTTAAGTGTTGTGGCATCAGATCAATACTCGTTTCTTTTGAAATACGTATTTATTTATTTGGCTGTGTCGGGTCTTAGTCGTGGCACACAAGGTCTTTGTTGTGTTGTATGGGATCTTTGATTAAGGTGCACAAATTCTAGCTGCAGCACACAGGCTCAATAGTTGCAGCGCATGGGCTTGGCTGCTCCATGGCACGTGGGATCGTAGTTCCCTGACCAGGGAAGGAACCTGCATTCCCTGCAATGCAAGGTGGATTTTTAACCACTGGACCACCAGGGAAGTCCCTCAGCACTTGTTTTAAGTCATCTGATGCTAGAGTGAAGGCCCTTTTGTGATGATTTATCTTAACCCCCTTAGTTTATATTTGGTAAAATTGGGAGCTCAAGGAGTTTCCTCCAAGTTTTAGTAGAGGTCGGCCTAGAACACAGCATGTTTCTAAAATGTCTAATCTAATGTCACTCCTTAACTGCCGGCCATCCTAACTCTTCTCAGAAGGACACAGGGTACAGATCTTAAACAAGGAAGAAATTACGCTTGGAATATTGCTTGTCTACACCATTTCAGCTTTTTCTTTGCCCCAGAGGCCTCAGCTGCCGAATCCTGAGCGTGAGAGCCATGGAAGGTAACGTTCAAACAACATGTGTTTCCGAGGCCACCTTCGCATGCTCTGGGCCCCCTTCATGGGGACTGCAGAGAGCAGCTGTCATAAGGTGGGGCCAAGGGTTGTTCTGCTTGTGCCAGTTTAGTGGAGCCATGATGTTATGCACAGAAATCTTGGGTATTGCAATAATCCTGGATTATAAATAATTTAGCATATTTCTTTGTAAACTGCAGTCCAGAATCCTTGCAAATAAGAAAAGGATTAACTTTTTTAGAAGGACTTGCTCTTGAGACTTTAAGTTCAAGGCAGAACAATGCTTGCCGTGGTAATTCCATCTATTTTAAGATCACAAAACCATACCAAGTTGAAACCAGAGCAGAAGATATTAATGCAGTGCTCTCTCTGAAGTGCCCAATAGTGGGACGAGAAAGCTTTCAAAGGGAATTAAGTAGACAGAGAAAGCTCCCTGTTCGTGTCCAAATCATAAGGAGCCAGCTGAATAGGATTCACAGTTCTCCGTGGGAAGAACCCACACCACCGCTAATGTTCAAAACAGGGGGGCGATGTCTTGGGAAGATCAAGGACCCAGAATTCTGCTGTCAGAATCAGCCGCCTGCCCATTAGAGCCTCAAAAGACCCTTTTCCATGGGTGAGCTGATACGATCCTGCAAATGAGCCCATTTTTCCTTTTCTAACCAGCCCTAACTCTATCTGAAGGAAGCGGTCATTATGTAATACTTCCCAAGCACCCTTGATGTAAGCTTCAGATCTGGGGTCTGTGTGTGTGTGTGCGCGCGCGCGCATGTGTGCGCACAGCGGGAGAGTGTGAGGGGGCAGCAGAAAATAAGACGTACATACAAAGCAGAGAAACTGGACCGGGAGCTACCCAGAGTGTGGAAGAACAAACAAGTGTCCGGAGCACGCCTCGGGTCAAGAGGTCAGCACCTGGTTGGGACACATGGGTGGAGGTCATAAGAGGAACAAAGTCAGCCACAGAGAGTATTAGTCGGGGATAAACGAAGGGCAACAAGAGACAGATGCCGACAGATACAGGCTCAGAAACTAGCAGCTGCCAAGTTGGGGGCAAGGCAGGAGGGTGAAGGACTAGAGGAACAGGTCAGTGAAAGCACACCACCAAAGCCTGGCCTTCAAGAGCCCCCATGAACCACTGTCTGCCTGCGTTTCCAGCCTCATCTCTTGCTGTCCCCTGTGTGACATCTTATACGGCACCACATTAAAGATGCAGCAGTCTCTGGGCTCATCTCCATTCTTGCCCGTGTTTCTTCCGTACTCTGCACCTAGGCCGCTCTTGCTCCCTTCTCCTAATAATATCTCTCATTCTTGAAGATTTAGCCGTAGAGTTGCCTCCTCCTGGAAACCTTCCTTGGTCCCCCAAATTTTAGGCTGGGTTAAGTACCACACCCTCATGCTCTGATGACATCATGCCAATTTCCCAGCTTCTGCCTAAGGAAGACGGCAAAGAGTTTTCATGTGAAAATTGTGAATTCTGAAAGGGTCATGGCTGACTTGAGCACTGTGTTCAGAAGGACTGTGCGGCTTCGTCTGAACTCCTTTGGAAAGAATACTGCCCTTCCTTAAGGATACCTTCCACTTAGGAGCATGGGCCACAGTTTGTCATTGCTGATCTCCAGCAGTATCTCATTTGCCAGATGAAGGCTCCCGAGTCTGAAAGACGTGAAGTATCTGCTTAGTTAACACAAAGTCTTGTGATTCCTTACTAAGTGCTTCTTTTAAGTGATAAGATTCCCCCAAATTCTAAAGCTGGGATATTGAAACTCTTAACAGATCCTTAGCTATTCCCAGAGGATGAGGATTACATAGTGATGGAGCCATGAGGCAAAGCTTAGAGGTTTGGCAGTTTTGCTTAGACACCCCTCACCTCTGTGTCTTACGATGTTTTTCTCCTGCCTAATCCTCCACAAGTCCCTGTCTTCATGCTCTTCTCTAATCAGTGCTGTTGGCACTGCCAGTGTCTGTTACCCAAGTTAAAATGAAGACTTCTGAGCTGACTCTCCTGATAACACAAATACGCCATCAAAATGGTGCAGTCCCTGGTGTCAGGCAAGAAAGTGGAGAAAGCTGAAGTCACCTTTTCAGCTTCATCTTTCACTCCTCATTCTGGAACCTGAAACTTTCCTGAGAAAGAAATATACTTGGAACAGTTTCTTTTGATAAACTCCTTCCCTGTCTTACCATGGAAGGAATTTTCCAGCGGGTTCCAGTTTCAGGAGGTTACAAGGCACAAGGGAAGGAAAGCTGGCACAGTCTCAGTCTGACAAGGGGTTTTCACGTTACCACTGTACTTAAATTTAACTGGACCATCTTATGATTCAATAGTTCACTTTCCTGAGACGTTAAATGGTGAGAAATGCTAGTCGCTCACCTGCCCATCCGCTCTCCCACCGTCCCTGCTTCCATGAGGGTCTGTGATTAGAGATGAACTCTCCCAGCATGACTCAACTTGGCAAAAGATCATCTAACCTTTCAACTTCATTTTGACAAACTAGGCTAGAGAGAAATCACCAGGATGTCCTCCCGCGACACGCTTTAACATCAATGACCTGCTTCACCAGGTTACCTGAGGACACGGCTCTGAGCAAAGATGGGTGAATTCCCAGCAGTGAAAGCAAGTGAGAGATGATGGCAAGTGAGAGATGATGGCAGGACATCCTCCTTGACCCCCTATCCTGGGATGCTCACCAGCAATCAGCAACTATGTCCTCTGTCTCACTCTGCTGTGTTTTTAGCAGCTCAGTTTCCTCAGAGGACAGGGCAAGAGGGAATGGGATTAAGCTGGGAGCCCTGATTTCTCAGAGGGAAGAGGGTATTACACATTCTCATTTCAAGGTTCTCTGAAGGGTTTCTGGACAACCAATCCCCTACCCTGATCCAGGCGCTATTATCTCTGGGTGCCCACCTTACTTCTGCACAAGAAATCAAAGCAGCCAGTTTACAGTTAAATTTCCAAGTGGCTGAAAAGAGAAGATGCTGTTGAATCTGTCTCTTTTTTTTCAAGGCCTGTAAGAAAGAGGGTCAGAAGGGAAGGGGGGCTTGGAGGAAGGAGAAGAGAGCAAGAGAACTTCTGAATGATCAATACATTCAACTGTAATTGTGCCTCAGCGGAAGGATGGCGCAAGGAGGCAGCTGGGAGATGAGATCCCCAGATCACAAATATTAAGGATGAAAGGACCTCAGAGGTCACCTGCTATCAGTTCAGTTCAGTTCAGTTCAGTTGCTCAGTCATGTCCAACTCTTTGTGACCCCATGAATTGCAGCATGCCAGGCCTCCCTGTCCATCACCAACTCCCGGAGTTCACTCAGACTCATGTCCATCGAGTCAGTGATGCCATCCAGCCATCTCATCCTCGGTCGTCCCCTTCTCCTCTTGCCCCCAATCCCTCCCATCATCAGAGTCTTTTCCAATGAGTCAACTCTTCGCATGAGGTGGCCAAAGTACTGGAGTTTCAGCTTTAGCATCATTCCTTGCAAAGAAATCCCAGGGCTGATCTCCTTCAGAATGGACTGGTTGGATCTCCTTGCAGTCCAAGGGACTCTCAAGAATCTTCTCCAACACCGCAGTTCAAAAGTATCAATTCCTCGGTGCTCAGCCTTCTTCACAGTCCAACTCTCTCATCCATACATGACCACTGGAAACAAATGGGGCTTCCCAGGTGGTGCTAGTGGTAAAGAACATACCTGCCAATGCAGTAGACATAAGAGACATGGATTTGACCCCTGAGGGGGGAAGATCCCCTGGAGGAGGGCACGGTAACTCCAGTATTTTTGCCTAGAGAAGCCCATGGACAGAGGAACCTGCTGGGCTATAGTTTATAGGGTTATAAGGAGTTGGACACGGCTAAAGTGACTTAGCACACAAGCATTTTACAAAAGAGAAAACTAAAAGTCAGACATGCCAAGGGATTTGCCCAAGGTTACACAACTTGTGAAGAGAGAAGCGGAATCCAGATCTAGCTCTCCCAGGTCCCCCATCCAGGGCCTTCCCCATAATCCACCCAAATGGCCATGGGGACACCTGGGGCCTATAGGAGGACTCTACGTCCAACTCCAAGAGGTGGCCCACCATGCTCTTCTCCTCAAAACACAATGTCATGGCTGCCCACTTTCTGTAAAAACTCTCTCTCTGTCTGTCGAACACACGGACATAGAGACAGCTCTCCCTATAAAGAGCTCTCACGGCTTTTACTGTAAAGCTGGCAAAGCCATTTTGGCGATCATTTTTTCTAGCACAGAAGCTTCTTGACAAGAGGATTAAAGCAGGCAGCTTTCCAAAAAGTCTCAAGAGTAATTTAAACTCTGTATGTTAATCCTTGTCTGGAGTTTTGTACACTTGTGTGAAAACATAAATCTCGCCTGCCACACCCATTCAGCAAACCCATCACTGGTGTGGTTTACAGAAATTAAGAAAAAAAAAATTAGAGTGAACCCAGTCATAAATTAAGACCAGGAACCTAACTGTGCAAAAGGAAGTTTTGGAAGTTATAAGCCAAAATGGAGTGTGTGGTCATACATCTGGGGATTTCTCAGGCAGAAGGTGGTAGTTCTTTTGGATCATGGTTCCTTAGTGCATGTGGCCCCAACCTCCAGTATCTACTATCTGATGAGCTGAGGTAGAGCTGATATAATAATAATACAAATAAAATGAAAGTGAAAGTTGCTCAATCATGTCCGACTCTTTGTGACCCCACGGACTACGGTCCATGGAATTCTCTAGGCCAGAATACTGGAGTGGGTAGCCTTTCCCTTCTCCAGGAGATCTTCCCAGCCCAGGGATCGAACCCAGGTCTCCCGCATTGCAGGCAGATTCTTTACCAGCTGAGCCACAGGGAAGCCCAGTGCACAATAAATGTGCTATACCCGAATCATCCCAAAGCCATCCCTTCTCCCCAGTCCATGGAAAACCCGTCTACTACAAAGTGGTCCCTGGTGCCTAAAACGTTTGGGACCTTTGCCTTAGTAGTTTTTTTCCCGAAAAATAAGATGGGAATGGGACTGGAAAATATTGCCTCTCAATGTCAGTCTACATCAGAATCACCAAGGGAGTATGTTAAAAGTCAGATTGCCAGGCCCTTCGCCCCTTGACTTTCTGATTCAGGTCTAGGGTGGTGCCTGAGAATCTGCATTGCTAACAAGTTCCTAGGATACCCTGCTGCTGCTGGTCTGAGACCACACTCTGAGAACCTCTGGGCTGGAAAGAGCCCCTCAGGCCTCCATTGGGGTGGGACTTCATTACAAAGTGGAAGACAGGGTTCGAGGTGGAATTTAAAAATCTGCTCACAGGTGCAGCAGGCAGGTGAGAAACTCCAGCACATGGGTGCGAGGGTCCCACTGTCAGCATCGGCATCCGCCAGTCCCTTTTACAGGAGATGAGCACTCCAGCTTTTTGAGTAACCTCTAAAAAGATAATGCCCCTCTGAGCAAAAGCGAACACCAGGAGGCTTAAAAACCTGAGGTCCCCGTGCCCGCTCCTCAAGCCAGCAGAAAATACATTTATGTCAAGAAAGTGCAGTGTAAATAGAGAGCAGGGCTTGATTTCCACCAGCCCGAGTCAAAGAATCTGCTGAGGAGGCCACATGACACTCGAAATGAAACCCAGGTCCTTGATACCCAGAGGCCAGAAAGGGAATGGAAGATCCAAGAAAATCCAAACATTCCTGAATCTCTACAGTAAACACTTCTGATCGGATCCTCTTGCTATTTTGGAACATACATGAAGTTCATTAACTGGCACGCATTAAACAGGAAAAGGTAGAGGAAAAAAAAAAAAAGATGGTGCTGGAGGACAAATCAGTAATTGCTCCTTCAGAGCAAACCAAAGTTACTGAGAAAATCTCCTATAAAGGCTCTGTCAAAACAAGTCACTGAAGGATTAGTGAGAGCTAAATCCTCCGTCAGAGAGATTTTTCTCAACAGTCGTAAATGGGTTTTAGTATCGGAAAATCTTAGAAAATATACCTCCCCTGCCCCTACCCTCCTCTCAGAACAGCTCTTTCAATAGTTTGGTATCTTCTGGAAGCACAGTGTTTCCTTAGGCTGAGACGTCTTTAAAAAATAAAATAAAATAAACTCTGTCATTTGCAGCAGAGTCAGTGGCTGGAAATAAATTGTTACAGACACTGTATTTCAGAGGCTTGCCCATACAACACACATGCTCAAGTACAGTCCTTTCTTTTCTTGGCAATTTCCCTGAGAAAAATTAATATAGGGCTGTTAGAAGCTAGTACTCCTACTCTAGCTTTTTTATCTTTTCTTTTTTTTCATTTTGGACTTCTTCCTTAAGGTTTAACTGTTCAATTTGTTTGTTTGGTAACAGCAAGAGCTGAAATTTAAATTTCATTTTTGAACATGGATAGCTGATTACTTATTTTTTTAATTAGAAAAAGGCAAACCCTGGTAACACTATACATTTTGCAATGGTAGACTATGAAGAGCACACATTTTAATTCTATCAGTAAAGGGTCATCTTATTTACTCTCTCTAAACTATCACCAGGACTTGTGTTTTATTTCTGAACAGTCTGCTCTGGAACTCCTATTGCTGGATTATGGAGGTCTGTCTCTTTCATTAAGCTAGTGTGTAGAAAAGACCTACTTACACCAGAAACACTCTTAGAAACACTGGCATTTATCCCCACAAGAGGGGGACCAGGCAAAGCTATTTTCCTATCTGCCTCTTAGATGGTTACACTCCATGTTTTTCTGACCAAATCTTTGTTCTCATATCAGCTCTCAGAGCTAATGCATCTAGACGTCACTGGTGCCAATCAATGGAAAGCTAACACACTTGCAAAATGCTCCCTGTGTGAGTCAGGACTGATTTCACTTCTCTGGATACAGACTATGTTTCAAATTTCTCATTTCTACCCGTAGATCCCTTACAAACATCCGTCTCCATGCAAAAATATTTTTCCTGACATCCAAATGGTAAATCTTAGTTACAAACCTGTTTTGAGGCATTAATATACTCCGCCATCCCTCAATATAGTGTATGTGAGGAGGTGACCACAAAAAGTCCCCAAATTGTTCCCGTCCCAACACACCTTATGCCTAAAATTTTGCCACTGAAATCCTTTATGATTTTTAATGTCCAGGACTATCTTTTTCATATTAAATTATTCCAAGAGAACCTATTTAACCTATTGAATCAGTAAGACTATAGAGAATTTAGCAAGTCTTTTATTTTGGTGGTAAAGCCAAGAGAATTTAGGCTTGGGATTATACAGACCTGAGTTGGCATCCAGGAGCCATGGTTTTCTAGCTCTGGGAACTTGGGCAAGTCACTTCGTCTCTAAGAGGCTCAGTTTTATCATTTATAAAAGGGGAATAATAATACCTACCACCAGGAATAAAGAAACAGGAAGAGCACTCTGCATGGGGTCTGCCCCCTAGACAGTGCTCACTAATGTGAATTCCAGGGGCCAGGTGGGTGGGGAGAGTGAGGTCAGGGTAGACTGTCCTCCTAAGGTTGACCAGAGGTAATAGAAACAGGGTATATTCCGGAAAGGGAGCTCCAGGAGGGGGCCACTCCAGAGTGTGTGTGTGTGTGGTTTAACTAACCAACAGCAGTGGACACAAGTCCAGTTGAGAGAGCAGACTGCAGAGCTGAGGAAACAGCCACAGAGAAGAGAGAACAGCCTTCTGCCTACCCCATTCTCAGCTGACTGCCAGCGCTACCCACAGTTGTACAAGTTTCACTCCAGTTCTGCCCTAACTTGATTACATACAGGGGTTTTGCATACATTATCTCAAAAATGACATCGGGCGATCTTTGCCTTTGGGATTAATGAGTAATCAGGATGTACACATGCATCTCCACTTCACTAATGATCAAGGTAAAGAGTTGCCGCGGATCTTTCTCTTGTGTGGAGGGGGCATGACTGCTAGCTGGATATGCACAGGAAAGCCTGACCCAGTAATCTTGGTCACATGTCCAGAGACCAGGAATGCCTATTTTGGCAGGGGTGGGTGGGGGTGGAAGGGAGGATGAGGGTGAGTTTCCAACAGCCTGAGATACCATTCTTCAGGGAAGAATCTGTTTTTGTGCTCCTTACCCAGTGGGTAGATCTGCTGTAGTTAAATACCTATTTCTGAGCCCTGAATTGAAGCACTTGTTTTCCAAATGACTTAAGAATTTTATTTACATGGTTGTTTTCATTATGTTGCTATGAAATTGCACATTTACTGAAAAGACAAAGCTTAAATGATAGAGATGAACCTGGAAATATCACCATGCCCGTCTACAGATAATGCGTACGCACATAGACAATGCATGTTCAGTCACTCAGTCGTGTCCGACTCTCTGCAATCCTATGGACTGTAGCCCACCAGGCTCCTCTGTCTATGGAATTCTCCAGGCAAGAAGGCTGGAGTGGATTGCCATTTCCTCTTCCAGGGGATCTCCCCAACCCAGCGGTCGAACCTACATGTCCTGAGGCTCCTGCATTGGCAGGAGGATTCTTTACCACCGAACCACCTCCACCCCATAAGACCTGACAATCGTTAGTCTCACATCTTCATTCATTCACCTCCATATTCTTGAGTCTCATCTTAATCACAAAGTCATGCAACTGGGAAAGCAAAACCGCCCGTAAGAGAGAGATGAAGACCTCTCTGTGAAAAGAACAGACAAGGCCCATACTAAGTTCAGTTCAGTCACTCAGTCGTGTCCAACTCTTTGTGACCCCATGGACTGCAGCACGCCAGGCCTCCCTGTCCATCACCAACTCCCAGAGTTTACTCAAACTCATGTCCTTTGTGTCAGTGATGCCATCCAACCATCTCATCCTCTGTCATCCCCTTCTCCTCCCGCCTTCAATCTTTCCCAGCATCAGGGTCTTTTTAAATGAGTCAGTTCTTCACATCAGGTGGCTAAAGTATCTCTACGAAGTTAGAGAAAGGATTTGATGTTTCCCCTCCACCCCTATATCCTTCTTATCCTGGATGAACAATGTTGAAGATGGATCTTAAGTAGGAGTCAAGAAACTATAAGATTAGAAAAGGAAGCTCTATTTCTTGTTCATATTAGTAAGTGACAGAACACATTCAAATTGAGTTCCAGTGACTCCAAAACATATGTGGGAGAGGGCCAGGATGGTCTTTAGGCTTTGGAGGAGTTCTGTTTCTTGGAAACATGGGCTTAAGGAATAGGAGTAGACAGAACTGGTGAATCTCTGTGTGGCTCAGGTCCTCTGCGGTTAAAATGGAAGCAGTCGGGGCAGAATTTTTCAGAAAATAAGGCAATACATTTTGAGAAATATCACATGGGGTTGGATGGGGAAGTGCTACTAAAACAACCATTCAAAATTAATGTGGAGAAGTTTTACACAGCATATATTTTTCAGGGATCTGATAGGAGGGCACAGGGGATTGGGAGGGGAGGACAAGCCAGGATCATAGGCTTACTGATGGACGAGACTATGGTAGAAATGCCCTAGAAACATTTAGCAAAGAGTCCCCGTGGGCAGTGACTTACCCTCACACCATTGTTAACAAATACAAGGTCAGGGGTGATCCACATCCTACTTAGGAGAACAATAAGCAGCATTTCATCTCCAGGCTATCATGGGTTGTCCACAGTACAACAGAAACCCTGCCTGAACTTGAGAGGTCAGCCAAAGGCAAACATGTCTCACGAGCACTATTTTCCTAGCTCATCTTCATCTATCCAGCTTTAGGATCTCACAGACAAGATCTCGGAGACATGAATATGAACACATCATACTCAGAAGTCCTCAACACAGAAAACAGAGAACTCTGCATTCAGCCACCTGGGCTGAACTCAAAGCATATGTCCCAATATGGACATGGTACCTTCACAGCTCTTATCTGATTGCAATGCACAAATGTGGATTAGAAATGACATGATCACTAACTTTCTGAGGGGGAAAAAGGGGAAATCCAGTAGAGTAACTGGGTAAAAAGTTAGTAATGAAAGGTAAGTAACCCAGACAGGGAGTTTCCTGAGCAAGCATACCCTGGCAGTTTTAGCCATGCTCCTCTGACGGCGCCCTTTTCTACTTCAGTTGATAGATATCTGACCCAGTGCTTGACCATCTATTCAAACCACCTCTTGCCATTTCACCAGGTAGGGACGTCATCAAAAAGTCATTTCAGTGTAAGTAGCAACCCACTTTCCAAAACAACCCTCCACGCTTCAAACTAAACAAACGACTAAGTAAACCCAGATTACATACAGCTTTATCAGAAGGAGTTTGTGTAATCTCTGAATCAACAAAGTCTGGGAAATGTGTGTACAGAATATCCATTATACAAATGTCAGGCCACAAAGTCAAATTCTTTTTTTGATATGCTATTAAGCGCTCCCGAATCCAGCCAAGATGGAGAAGGGAATGGTAACCCACTCCAGTTTTCTTGCCTAGAGAATCTCATGGATAGAGGAGCCTAGTGGGCTACAGTCCATGGGGTCACAAAGAGTCAGACACCACTGAGTGACTAACACAATAATCCACCCAATAGAGGATAGCAGGGGAGGCCCAGGGTCTGTTAGCCTCTACCTTCTAGCCTGACTCTCTTTATGTAAAGAGCAGGAAAGCAAATTTTCCACAGTTATTCTTACTGTTTCCTGGAAAGAGCAAGATGCCCTTTCTCATCAGCCTGAATGGAAATCTTCTCTGAGCTGGTTTAGTTGATGTGGGTTAAGCCTGAATATCACACAACTTCACAACCACAATACAACTGGGATCATTTGGTGCTTTTTAACTTTGTTGGGTATAACTTACAAAGTCCAAGATTAAAAGGGTCATTTATGGTCTGCCAAATAGAAAGTTTCAAAGTGAAATGGTTAAGTCACATCATTAGGGGAAGAAGAAAGAATTAAAATGTATACTCACATACAGAATTAAGTATGCTCATAAAATGATCAACACAGGAAAATATAGACAACAGCAGTTCAAAAGTACAGTCAGTTGGATTGTCATGGAAGTCTTAAAAACGGACATGTACATGTATAACTGAATCATGCTGTACACCAGAAACATAACACTGTTAATCAACCAAGCTGCAATATAAAATTAAAATTATTAAAAATGTCATGGTTTTGATCTATGTGGAAACACATGGACTATTTCATTATTGCCATCATATAGTCCAGAACACTTGTACAACAGGCTGGATACTCTTCAAAATCAAATAGAGCTAAGTCAGATACTAGCCGACACATTCACTATCAACATTTGATTTGGGAAAAGAATTTTATTCTTGAAAGTATCTCACAAGCCATAAAATGCAGACCATATGGCCTTCCTCATAGGTTTTTATACAAATACAATAGGATTACATGTATAATACCTGGCCATGGCACACGCTACAACTATAATATTATCCCTGTCCCCCCAAATCCTTGGAGCAGAGAGATCTCATGTGTGTGTGTATACATTTAGCTTTGAAGTCATCCAGTTAGCTTTGAGGTCACATAATGGACACATATTAAATACTTATCATTTATTCAGTAACAAATATTATTTACCTTTTGTACTGCCTGACCCAGAAGTCCCCCAAAACATTCTTGTTCATGATTAATGGATCAGAACTTTTTATAACACCCCAACTTAAAAAGAAATGCCCAACAGTTGAGTTTATTAACTAATTAGATCCAAATAAGTTAATTACGTTCTAACAATTTAGTAGTTTTTCAGAAAAATAATAAATCCAATAAATGTAAAGAAAATAATATTTCATTTCATTGTGAAATAACCACAAATATTTATTAATACTAAGGAGACACATGTGCCTGGTGGGCACTTCACAAATTCTCAAACCTGGGCACTAGCCTGGAAACCCCCACCCTCATTTCCTGCTCCACACTGTACCATGTGGTGCTGCTTTACATGACAGCAACTGCCCAAACCCTAGCTTTGCAAAGGTATGACATCACTGAGAAGAATGTCATGCATTCCAATAGTGAAACTATGAGCCACCTTGAGCTAGTAGTTCACACGCTGTCTGACAGATGTCAGGAATTGATATATTTTCCTCAACTATTTAAAGTATTTCCCAGCACTCTTTCAAGTTTGCTGCAATGCCTGGGGTGCCTTGGTTCATTGTCTGGGAACCAAAAAAGTAATCAATTACATCAAATCAGATTCTTCTCGTCTGCTGTTGTACCATAAGAAACACAAATTAGACAACATTATAAATAAACTTAAACAGTAACAAGACTTGTAACAATGGAGTTCTGTATTTCTATTGCACATTTTAGCCTCTAATATCTCACCTATTCAAAGATATTTGACTTGTGTCATATGGTCACCAGATTGGCTGTGCAGTGAAGGTTCTGGGCATTTGAACAGGAAAAACATCTACTTATCTTGGGGCTTCCCCGGTGGCTCAGTGGTAAAGAATCCACCTGCCAATACAAGAGATGTCAGTTTGATCCCTGGGTCAGGAAGATTCCCTGGAGAAGGAATGGTAACCTACTCCAGTATTCTTGGCTGGAAAATCCCATGGACAGAGGAGCCTGGCAGGCTGCAGTCCATGGGGTCACAAAGAATTGGACATGACTTAGTGACTAAAAGACAACAGCAAAATCTTGATCTCAAATGTTGGCTTACTTTAAAAAACATAGAGCCATGCAACGTTTACCAGATATCCTCCTCACTAGTGGGAATGTGTGAGCTCTGTGGATCAGCTTCCTGTAAGGTCATTCCAGGTGAAGGAAGGGAATCTCCTTTCACACGTGAAAATAGCTCAGTACCCAGGAGCTCTGCTGGCATCCACATTCTTCAGCATCTAGAATCCAGGCCTTGGGAAGCAACAGGGCTAGGCCTGCTCCCATTTAGACTCTACCCAATGTTGTGTTGTAGGCATGTCTACAGAGCTGAATGATGGCTTAAAAACCTGTTCAGGGAGACAGTGGTAAGGAGAGGTGCAGTGGGGCAGAATGTATGTGCTGCACGTGCTTAGTGAAGGCTAAGAGGAAAAACCCTGCTTCATAATGCTGGCTGATGTCCTTGTTACCGAGACCCCCACAGGGGAGGAGTGAGGTCCCTGAGTTCAGGGCAGGGAGAATAATCAGCCCACTCCCAGGCAGAGGGGTTTCCTTCCCTTCTATACCTGCCTGCAGAAAGCTCTGAATGGAGGTGCTCTTTGCTGAAAGGGAGAGATGCAAATGTCCAAATTTATTAGCTGCTAGTAGAAGATTTCTCTTAGACACATTAAATAAAATCGAAAACCAAACCAAACCAAACAAAACAAAAACCAACTCACAAAAAACCAAAAAGAGCTCTGTGGAGAGGAAGTAGGCTAATCCAAAGCATTTCACAGAGGGGATGAGTCCTGGTCTTCCTATGGTGTGTGCAGGGAACCATCCTGACCTTGATGGCTGAACTCTGCAGCCCAGGGGAAAGTCAAGGGGACCATTGTTCATGAGGCACCAAGCAGAGGCCCAGTAGGTCTATTCGTTGTTCTGGAGGGCCCCAGGAGAAGACAGCATAGACTCTTTCCTGAGGAGTGGACCAGGTCACTGGAAGTGGAGGCTTATTACACAAGAAGCAAGAAAAATCCACCTCCAGACTCTCCTTCTGCAACTTTAAAGTAAATTAAGTAACACTGTCTTCCTAGGGGTATCCTTGGCAGAGACGAGTAGGACCCACTGCTCCTAGTGATGAACACATGTATGGGGCCCTATTGGCCTATTTGCCCATAAGATATATATATATATATAAATGCCTTCTGAAATCATCCTGCCCAGTGAGCATCAGGGACCTCAGAGCTAGGACCAAGGCCTCCTCAGGTGCCTGAGGCCCAAGGCATAGGACCTGGTACCCACTGTCAAAGCTCTGTTTCATTTTGAAATTCAACTGGGAAAAACTATTCTATTCCACCAACACCTTCTCCAATCACTGTGCAGCTCAAGGTGGAAAATTCAGAGACTCGCCGTTCAGAATGCATCATGTTATCCCAATGTGAGTTCATAGACGAGGACACACAGAGAGAAAGAAACAGAAATGCAACTGTTATTACAGGGGTAATGATCTTCCCAGGGACCTTGAATTTGAAAGTAGGAAAAATAGAAGAGGACCAGCCTCCAAGTTCATCTAGGGTGATTTATATGAGGCAGAAACGAGTACACTACCTTGTTAACACATTAGCATTTCCAGGGAAAACTCCTGCTATAAAATGCTTTCCTGGTCTGTTGATTCAATAAGCCTGCAGAGGTGCATTTGGCATTCACATATAGTGTTAATCAAGTATCTTGTTTGTTTTGAAAAATAAGAGGCCAATAATGACAACCCTTGGGTTGCCATGATGTTCCTGGCATTCTCAGATCATGTGCCAAGTCTGGACTTGGGGCCTAGTGTCAGGAACAGCTTTTGTTTGGCTCTTGAGGAATTTTCAGACCAGTTACTTGGTGTCCATGTGCTTGTTCCCTACATAACTTGTACTAATATATTTGAAATGAGTCAATCATCATGCCATCTGACATTTATCCGTCCCAAGATTCACTCTGGATTTTCCCAATAGCTTACTCTCTTACTAGGTTTAACTTTATGATCTGGAGGTCCTCACTGGGATAGGATGGAGCTGCAGATACGTGGTATGTGGTGTCAGACAAGTCTTTCCTGTAAGTATTAATTTGCAGGAGGGTTAAGGAGCTTCCTCAAAAAGGGAGGTGTACTTGATCTTTAGGAACACTGGAGATTCAGATGTGTACTTACAAATATGATGGCTTGAAGAAGAGAGTGGGGAAGAAGGTCAGGAGATGGGGATGAAAAACAAGGGTCATCATGGGAAAACCCGAGAGGGCCAATTAGACTCAGCCACAGTTCTGAGAGTCAGATGGGAAGATGCTCCCCCACCCTATGATGGTGAAAAGTGAAAGTGAAAGTCATTCAGTCATGTCCAGCTCTTTGTGATAGCCTTTCCCTTCTCCAGGGGATCTTCCAAAACCAGGGATCAAACCCAGGTCTCCCGCATTGCTGGGGGATTCTTTACTAGCACTAGGCTTCCCCACAAGGGAAGCCTAAGAATACTGGAATGGGTAGCCTATTCCTTCTCCAGCAGATCTTCCTGATCCAAGAATCGAATTGGGCTCTCCTGCATCACAGCAGATTCTTTATCACCTGAGCTATCAGGGAAGCCCTCCACGATGGGGGCTGGTGTTTAAACCCACCCAGACCTACTTCCCAGGAGCTGTAGATACTTTGAAGAGAAAAGGGCTATGTGTACAAACTGAAAGAATTCTCTTATCAATTTCCAGAATACTCTGGGCTCAAACTACTTTACTATGGTGATGTGCTCCTATGGACCCAGAGACAGAAATATTCCTCACTTCAACACAGACTGCTATGCACTTGTCACGGTAATGAAAGATCTGAACCGGTTGGTAGCCTGGGCCAGCAGTTAATCATGAGAAGAAACAGAAGCACAGAAGTAACACTCAAGAAAAATAAGAGTGGTGTGGTTTGGGGTGGGCCAAGTCCACGGTGATGACACTAGTGGAAGGTGGAATAGCAAGCAATCTGGTCCTGGAAGCCTAGGCTAATTCCTCAACAGGCAGAAAACATCCCTTTGGGAACTCAAAGAAATGCTGAGGTTGGGATGAGTTTTGTAAGGGATTGTATTACCTGTGCTAACAGGTGAGGGCTTGAGGCTCTGATCTTGATGTTAATAAGATTCATTCACACCCCAGGGCTGGAAAGGCTTGGAAACACTGTAGTTATGTAAGTTTACATCAGCCCCTCCTCTTTTTTTAACTGACACAAAATCTTAGCCCTGTTATCATCTTTGATCTTGGACCACTTCCCTGAGCCACAGTGCAACATGATCTTTTTCTGAAAGGCGGGGAGAAAAGTAAATTCACAGGTTTCTTTCAGAGTGGCCTGAGATTCCCTAATTTGCATTGCTCTGTGAGTGCAAAGCATGATGATAAAAAATGTAATTCTTCACGCACGTCAAAGACAGCTCATTAGATCAACTCCCCCCCCCCCACCGTATATGTGTGTGTGTGTGTGTGTGTGTGTGTGTTTTTAAAACAGGAACCACTGTGCTTTCTTTCAAGTGACAAGAGTTGTGACAGCTGCTCTAGAAGGTGTTCAATGGTTAATTAAGACAACGGTGTCATTGCTGAGCTCTTTTGTATTTCGTAGAAAGCAACTGCTAAACAGATGAAAGTAGGTCTGAGGCAAGGGGTAGCATAACTATTATTTCAATTAATAAATAGCTCTAAAAGTGAAGGAAGTGATAAAGGCCTCCAGAGCGTCTGTATCTGCCCCGGTTCTGTCAGGAAAATTAAACAGAGTGCTCGTGATTGTCATTGCTTCTGTTTAAGAGATCCAAGCGAGTGGGTCACCTGCGCTGAGCCGGTTAGCCTGATGGTTCCTGGGGCACCCCCTAGTGACACATTGTATACCCTGGCGCGTCCACTGCTACAGAAAGGAGCTGGGCCAAATCACCTTTCTTTCTTCCACCTACATCCTCTCTTGTCTTCTCCCCCTCCCACTGCCTTCCACCAAAAGAAGCCCTAAAACGTATTTTCAGACAAATATCAGGAAAGCATTTATAAATATTTCAGAGGCGTTTCATAAATAAATAAGCAAATCTACAAAAAGACTTCCCTCTTTTAATGAGATCGTGGCTGTGGTATATGCCTTTTATTTGTGCATCATTAACACCAGTTGGGGAAATTTTTATACTGGACTCTTTTGGAGTTGGGGGAGGGCTCATAATATATGAAAAAGCCTGTGAATGCAAGTCTGAAATGTGTAGCTTCGTCCCTGACAGATTAGGCAGCTCTGGCATGAGGGAATAGCTTTTACTCTTTTAAAAGTAAATACTAATCAATAGCAACTGTGCCGACAAAAACCTTCTGGCCGCCTAATTGCACCACAGCTACTCATAGACCCCAACAGAATTTTCCCCTGGATGTAACAAAATTAACTACCAGGGGCTGAGCTAGTGAGTTATCACCAGCTCGCTATTCAAATGTAATTAACACAACCCCCTGACTGCCACATGTACCATTAAAGTACCATTTGTACCTGTAATTTCCAAACAGGGTCTGAAGGTCATGCCCACATCAATCTTTTCAACATACTCATCTGCACAGGAGATCAAACTGGCAGGGAGGTGGTCCTGACCATTATAGGAAATCTCTTCCTCTCGGAAATCTTGTTTGTAGTTTCTCTTCTGCAGCTTAATGCCCTCTGTGGTCTCTTTGGCCATGTCAGAAATAACCAGACTGTGTCAGAGGCAAACAAGTGGTTTAAGCTGTCTTAGCTTTGGGCTGATCTAGCTGCTCGATATGCAGAAATCTTACTTGACAGGAGCTTGGGATGGATGCTATGGTCACTATTATTAGTTAATAATAACTAATATTTTTACCACTTATTAGGGTTTTTTAAGGACTTCTACCTACATCTTCTGAATGTATTATTATTACTGGTGATTATAATAAGAACAGTGGCCATTTATTGAGCACGGGCTAAAAGCTTTACATATGTATTTTATCATTTAATTCTCACAACAACTTTATGAATTAGGAATTATTATACCTATTTTAAAATCAAGGAAGTTGAGGCTCAGAGAGCATGACTCCAAATGCTCCAAGCATCTGGAATAATGAAGTGCCAGAATTTGAACCCAGGTTTCTGACTCTAAAGGTCCTTCTTTAACCACTATGGAAGGGACTGATAATCATCACCATCACCAGCAACATCAGCATTTGATACACATGGTAAACGAAGCATAGAGAGGTAAAGCAATTGACTCAGGGATACTCAGCCTGTAAGAGTTTCAAAGGAGAGGGAAGAACCAGTCATGGGGGTTAGTGGAATCTCTGACCCTCTAACGCACAGCACAGCAGTCTTTCTGTCTTCGAACCGGTGGAGGTGTTGCCAGAGTTCCTTCAGGTCTTTGCTCAAAAACCATCAACTCTTCTCCCACCCCTACCTTTAGCAGGAATGTCCTTGCTCAAAACCTGCCACCTCACTCAACTTCAAGTAAGTTAACATCAGTCTTCAAGTTAAAGGGTCCAGAGATAATATATGAAGCTATAAACAACAACAAAAACCTAGGTAGAACCAGCTGGGACCGAGATGGCAAGGAACTTCCACAAACCCTCAGTCTCATTATATGTTGATTTGAGTATATTAGCATACTACCAGTGGCCATGATAAGACCTTAAGGACCAAAGAAGGATTGAAAGAGGGTAGCACTCCACCCCCTCAGAAAAAGTCCTGCCCCTTCCCGGCAGACTAAGGCAGACCCTCCCCATCCTTGGCCTCATTCCTCTTCCTCTGTCTTTACTCTTTAAAATTAAACCCCTCTTGCTGGGTGAGTGAGGAGTTGATCTGTGAACTTATTTCGGCTTCTCACTTCTTTGGCCACCAAAAAAAGCCTGTGCTATGTCAATATCAGCTTTGGTTTCATTATTTCCTACTCCAACCCTAACAGAAAAGGAACCTTCCCACCCCAAGGCAGAGAGCCTTGTTGAGCCTAGGGCCTCAACAGGATCCATATGACTTATTACTCAATTCAGTAATAGAAGAGTCCAGAAGCATAGCCTATTAACCCATGTAGGACATCTGTACAAGACTTTCAGCCAGAGGTCCTCTCTCTGGGCTCAGAGACCTCAACTACATATTATGCAGTCATACAGTCATGTTTGACGCTTTGCAACCCCATGAACTACAGCCTGCCAAGCTCCTCTGTCCATGGGATTCTCCACGCAAGAATACTGGAGTGGGTTGCCATTTTCTTCTCCAGGGGATCTTCCCGACCCAGGAACCCAACCTTCCTCTCTTGCATTGGCAGGCAGATTCTTTACCACTGAGCCACTTGGGAAGAATTAGATAAACACTCTCTTGGTCCCTTCCAGATCTATCATTTTAGGCTATTGGTGAATTCTTTGAGCTAGGAGAGGCCTTACACAGAAATCTAATAGCATTATTTTCTCAAAACTTGCCCTATACTGTCCCTGTAAGAACCCAGATAACCATGTGGTCACAAAACCATTGCTTTATAACAGGAAGCGTGTTGAGCTGAGGATGCACATTGTTAGGTAACTTTGAGAAATAATCAGCCACTCCAGGAGCCAATAGGGAGAGAGAATATAGGCTGCTCTCCCTCTAGTTCCCATGTATAACTGGGCAAAGCCGCCCGGTTCGTGAACAGGTCTTCGCAAAGCCACTGAGGTCTGCAACTACGACTGGAAGTCTTGTAATTTTTCAGCTGCAGACTCTATTGTCAGAATCCTGTTCCCGGAAGCGCAATATGTATTGAGGGTCCTGCTATGATAGCGGTTTCTTGACTTCTTCTGTTTAGAAATGCCTGGTGCTGGCCTCTAAGCCTGGAGTCTGCCTGATGGCTCAGCACTCCTCGTTTCCACCCAGAAGCACATAGGCCACATGCTCATGTGGTTTCTTTCTGGCCCAAAGCTCTCCCTGTTCCATCTCAGTGAAGCCCCTGCATCAGAGACACCATCAGCCCAGCTCTGAGGGGACACTCATGCCGCAGTTAACTGCGTTGTTTGTGTGTCAGGTGTAGAGGGGACTTTGGTGTCCAGAGATCCTTGGCATCAATTTATCTCCATTTAAATATGCTTTCCCTTGGTTCAGAATGAACTGCAAGAAGCAAAAATACTCATCAAAATGGAATGCAAATATCCAAGGCTCCTTTTTCTCAGAAATGCCCTATTTTCCCCCCTCCATGGTACTAATGTTTTAGAAATAGAAGGCACCTCTAGAGAGACAGGATAATACCAAATTTTTAAATCTGTAGAAAATGAGTACAGGGGTAGGCGGCACTATTAGTGCTACTAAAAATAAGCCTGGGGAAGCGACAATAAATGGAAAAACCAGAAGTCATTCCTTTTTTAAACTGCATTGAAAACTCTGTATATTCAGAAGCCATTTTCTCCAGAGATTCCAACAATAATACTTTGGATTAAACATTCATTTCTAGAGTGGTCTCTCTCCCATTCTATCCCCCTCTCGACCCTCCCCTCATCACTGCCCCAGCAACGCAGACTGATTATCAGGTTTATTACCCACACAAGACCGTGTGGTTCTGCCAAACGCCACAGTACTGGGGCCATTATGCTGTGCTTGGTGTTGGAGACGAGCATTATTTTCCTTTATGTTTTACAGAGAGTTCTAAGGTTGCTGTACACAAACAACCCAGTGCAGGGGAGAAAGGATGTCCCCCTTGGACTGGATGTCCTCCAGTCTGTTCTGCCCACGGTGGATGAGGTGTCTGACATCCTGACCTCCGGGAGGGATGGGGGAGGGGTCTACCCACACCACTGTTCTCAGGGCAGGTCGAAACATGTCCCGAGAAGTCATGCCAGCCATCGACAGTTCTACTGGGCTGGAAAACTGACTGGAAATATCATCACTGCAAGGACACTGGTTCCCAATATTCCACCTGCTCTGTCTGTTCCAGATACCATACCGGACGCATCTGCTAGCCTCCGCTGTGGATTCTCAGCTGAGCTGTACTCAGGCATCTGGGCATTTCTGGGATTTGAAGAATTAAAAAAAAATACGAGAAAGAGAAGAAGAGTCTCTCACCAAGCACTAAGTCTCAGGTGTCAATGCACTGGAAACCAGCTCCTTCGTACCTACAGTGGGCTAGTAGACAAGGTCCACATGAGCAGTAATCCCAGGGCCAAAATTTATTCCTGCTTTTCCATCTTCTCGAAAACTTTATCACAATATTGAATCCTCTCACACATAAATAAATGGAAGTACTTTTAGAAAATCTATAGAAAATAGAGTCAAGGATATTTATCAAGGGGCATGTATAAAGCAACTGGTCCGCTTCCTACATTTCATAGAGGTAGAAATTGAGGAACAGAACTTGAAGGTTCTGAATTCAGCATGTGTTGAAGCTGGGAGAGTGCTCTGGCCAGGGCTCCGGCTCCTAACTCAGAGTTCTTACCACCATCCCGGGCCCTGGGCAGGGATTCTTGTTTCATTCATGGAACTTCAGGAAAGAAAACAGCCTCAGGTCTGACAGGAGTGAAAGGCCAAGGTTTAGAATACCTCCCTCTTTTTCACAAGGCGAACTGGAACATATCACTATTTTCCTTTCTTTGTTTCAGTCCGGGCATTTCTGCCTCTTAAAAGCAGCTAACGCTTCACCATGGAGGTGATGCAAAAATCTACCAATAAAGTAAGCCTGAAAGCCCTTTGCTTCCCACAGAAAAATCTATATGTGCCCTTCAGCCTTATAATTGAGTTGCAAAGGGGAAAATAAAATTGTTTCCTAGCTGTGTGGAGCCATTCCACCCAACATGCCAATAAAAAGCAACTGATGTTTTTGTCCATGGGATGTCCAGGTTCAAAGTTAGATCTATGAAGCTAAACAAGGGCTAGGTTATTACCAACAAACGATTACACTCCGGGTTGTATTGAACAGAGCGCTATTTCAACTCTTGAGACTAATTGGAAGGGTTCTGAAATGTCAGTGTTGAGTCCCCTGTCTAGATTTCCTGAATCACAGTGGAAACTAACCCTGAATCTTAAAAATGCTGTCATCCAGAAAGGCTCATGTTTCTAGCAAGAGATGTGAATATTAATCCTAGATAGACAAATCACTTAGCTATGAATGTCCTGCTTTGCCATCAGATAGATAGGTAATAACCATCTACATTATCTTTTTCTGAAATTGATCGGGAAGATTGAGTAAACAATAATATTCTCTACTTGTAGAGTGTTTTAACTTGTAGAAATGCTTTTATTTGACTTCAATTACTCCTCGTAATATCTGTAAACAAGTGAATACCACCTGCCTCAAAACAGCCCTGTGTAGTTGGGGGTACAGCCACATTTTAGAGATGAGCGTACTTAGACTCAGAGGGATTAGATGGCCCATCTAAGTTACGCAGCTGCTGCTGCCTCTGCTAAGTCGCTTTAGTCATGTCCGACTCTGTGCAACCCCATAGACGGCAGCCCACCAGGCTCCCCCGTCCCTGAGATTCTCCAGGCAAGAATACTAGAGTGGGTTGCCATTTCCTTCTCCAATGCATGAAAGTGAAAAGTCAAAGTGAGGTCGCTCAGTCATGTCTGACTCTTAGCGACTCCATGGACTGCAGCCTACCAGGCTCCTCCATCCATGGGATTTTCCAGGCAAGAGTACTGGAGTGGGGTGCCATTGCCTTCTCTGAGTCACACAGCTAGAGAACAACAAAGGCGGGACAAACCTAGATTGGCTAGTTCCACAACCAATTTTCTCTGCAAGGAATCACAACACTTTTACCTTGGTACACAGGTGATGCTTTTAAAGGTTTAAAAGTGTGACACCATAATAACTAATTAAAGGCATCCCCATCCTGTTAGTCATGTCACTATTTAGCAGTCCAAGCCCCTCTCCATCAACATAAATCACCCTTGTATGACTACAGCTAGCTCTGGCAGCACCTGGCTGTTTCTGCTTCACTGACGGATGGATGAAATGGCTGGACCAGTCCTGCAGCATACCCTTTGCTCCCAAGGCCACTCACATGGCCAAGTCCAAGAACATTGGACCAACCCAATCTTTCATCACACTTGGTCTGTTGGTTTTATTTGTAGACAAAACACAAGGCTGCCTTCCTGGTGTAATTTCCAGGTTCTTACGAGAAACAACCTCTTCTTCAACTCTCTTCTAGCCCTTCCCCTAAGGCTTTAAATCCCTCAAATGGGGATCTAAAAATAACCATTCTACAATGAGAGACAGGCATAAAGTACAAATATATTAAAGAATCAATTCAGGGCAATGGACTCATTCACTAATGAATAAGTAAAATACTTAGCAATTTGGCAGGGGCAGGAGAGGAGGCGTGGAAACAAGAGGGGTGGAGACCCAAGAAGAGGGTCTCAGTCAACTGATGCGGGGAGAGGTCACAGGGGTGGGAATGGGACAGAACAAGTGTTCTAGGAACACTGACGATAGTCCACTGACTGCATTGTTTTGCTTAAGGCAATGCCTATTGAATGTTCTAGGCAGTAGAGAACTGGTTGGAGGATCTATTAACAGGTTGGATTTATTCAGATTTGTTAGATTAAAAAAAATTAAGCAGCTTTACTGAGATAAAACTACGTACCATAAATTACACATACTGAGAGTGTCCAATTCAATGATTTTTAGTAAATTTATCATGTAGTTTAACCATCACCAGAATCTAGTTTTAGAAACAAGTTTGAAGAAATCGTGCTTTGAAAATGTCTACTTCTTCCCCATAACAAAGAGTATTTCCTTTTGTCCTGTGAACTCAAGGATTTATTCTTACGAACAACTGCTTCAGTTAGGTTTCACTGGAGCACTGCATCAAGGCTTTAAAAAATCTGCCCTCTTTTTGTGGTTTCTGTGTATTGGGATTTGAGGTGAGCTCAGAGCCCAGCCACTCAGTACTCAGACTCAAGGAGGTATCCCTGGCCCACCATCACTTCCACAGCCTCCACACCCACTCCTTGGAGAGTTACAGGGAGCTCTTGGTCACATCTCCAGTTCCCAGAAGCAGGAGAACAAGCACGTGACCAGCCCCTCCACCCCAGCTTCCTACACCCAGCCCTCCTGGGAAGGCATGGGGGAAACTGGGTGCCATCATGGCATTCCCTCCTGGTTGCCAGGTCCTCGTGTTGTTTCTACACTTCTTAGAGACTGTCAGCCCAACTACACACCACCCCCTCCTGCCCACCACGTGACAGGTCACACTCCTTTTTCTCAGGAGACCAAATCAATGAGCGACCTCATTCCAGGTCTTTCTGTTTCACTGTGAGTCAGGTGCAAGACAGAAAGGCAGCCCTGATTGAAGGCAAATGCTAGAAGGAAGATGCTGCTCTGTTTTGCTGCCATTGGTTAGCAGCAGACTTGGGTAAAGAATGAGTGTGAGCACATGTTTGGTTAAGTATAGAACCTACTTAAACCCTTTAGATTGACTGTTTAGGTTCAAAGTTACAGTTGCGGAGTGGGAGTCTATTTAAGAGAGTCTGAACAAAAGGTATATACACCCTTTATACATGCTATTCTCTCTTTAGAGAGTCTTCTTTCTTCCTCTTGCCTGTCCTTCCCTCTCACTGTTCTGCAAGCCCTAACAACTGACCATCCTTTCCCCAGGGTCACCCCTTCCTGTGGAGCTTAGGCTGATGGATCAAGTGTTTCTGTTTGGTGTCTGTCATCCTTCCACATGGTGAATCTTCCAGAAAGAGGACCATGTCCTTTTCAACCCTGAAGTCTAATACTATATCTGGTACATAAAAGACACTCTAAAGATGCTCGGCACTCAACTGACGAGGAAAGGATCATGAAAACGAACAGGGGCTCACATGCCAAGTGATTATTTCCTTCTTCAGGCAGCTGTGCTAATCTGCCAGACTTTACATGACCAGGGAACATTGTGTGATAATTTTGTGAATTAAGAACTTGTTTTGGACTCAAGTAGCATCAAACATAAAGGGCAGTGTTAGATTCCAAGAAAAAGGGCTGCAGGCTCTGGGAAGGGAGCTTTCCAGAAGTACTTGTCCATTGGGAAAGTCATGGTGTGCAGACTCCTAGTGAAAGAGAAGACATTTACAGTCTTCCCAGATTTGGAAGAATAAGGCAAACACTCCTCCTTACAAATATCTACAGTCAGAGTTATATCCACAACAAACAATATAAAGGTGTGCTTTCTATCTGTGTCTTATGAAATTGCCTTCACGACTTTAATTTTGTCTCTCATGTCCAGTTACCGCACGCCCCATGCTTAGCACAGTATCCAGAACACAGAAAGCACTTAGTAGATACTGGAGGTATGAATGAATATTTTATAGTCTGGCTGGCCTCTTTCCCTACAAAATGTGTATATTTTGCTCCTCTGTGCTCTAAAAACATAAGAGTGATGAAATGAATTTTCCACTGACCATCTCACTTGTCTAGGAAGCAATCCACAAACATGTTAACAAATGAGAAATTAGCAAATCCATGCAAACCAAGGCCTGGGAGTACCGCCATTTAGAAAAATAATGCAGTAAAGACTCAAAATCTCAGACATCCTAAAGTGAGGATCCACCTTTTTTTTTTTTTTTTTAATTTTAAAATCTTTAATTCTTACATGCGTTCCCAAACATGAACCCCCCTCCCACCTCCCTCCCCACAAAATCTCTCTGGGTCATCCCCATGCACCAGCCCCAAGCAAGCTGCACCCTACGTCAGACATGGACTGGCGATTCAATTCTTACATGACAGTATACATGTTAGAATTCCCATTCTCCCAAATCATCCCACCCTCTCCCTCTCCCTCTGAGTCCAAAAGTCCGTTATACACATCTGTGTCTTTTTTCCTGTCTTGCATACAGGGTCGTCATTGCCATCTTCCTAAATTCCATATATATGTGTTAGTATACTGTATTGGTGTTTTTCTTTCTGGCTTACTTCACTCTGTATAATTGGCTCCAGTTTCATCCATCTCATCAGAACTGATTCAAATGAATTCTTTTTAATAGCTGAGTAATACTCCATTGTGTATATGTACCACAGCTTTCTTATCCATTCATCTGCTGATGGACATCTAGGTTGTTTCCATGTCCTGGCTATTATAAACAGTGCTGCGATGAACATTGGGGTACATGTGTCTCTTTCAATTCTGGTTTCCTCGGTGTGTATGCCCAGCAGTGGGATTGCTGGGTCATAAGGTAGTTCTATTTGCAATTTTTTAAGGAATCTTCACACTGTTCTCCATAGTGGCTGTACTAGTTTGCATTCCCACCAACAGTGTAGGAGGGTTCCCTTTTCTCCACACCCTCTCCAGCATTTATTGCTTGCAGATTTTTGGATCGCAGCCATTCTGACTGGTGTGAAGTGGTACCTCATTGTGGTTTTGATTTGCATTTCTCTAATAATGAGTGATGTTGAGCATCTTTTCATGTGTTTGTTAGCCATCCGTATGTCTTCTTTGGAGAAATGTCTATTTAGTTCTTTGGCCCATTTTTTGATTGGGTCGTTTATTTTTCTGGAATTGAGCTGCAGAAGTTGCTTGTATATTTTTGAGATTAGTTGTTTGTCAGTTGCTTCATTTGCTATTATTTTCTCCCATTCAGAAGGCTGTCCACCTTTTGAATGGAGAAATGTCAGAGGATTCTGGGGGCTAGTGGGATAGCCAGAAAGAAGCAGGCATGAAGGGGAGGGAAGGGAACTAAGGCTTCTTTGGCTCCTACTTTGAGACAGGTATCTGGCCACAGACCCCATTTCTCATGTCAGTTCTAATAATAGAAACTACCACCTGGTTAGGGCCATTGTGACTATATCCTTGAAGGGGGAAAGATCAAAGAGACTGTGTATCCTACCCAAGGTCATCCTCCAGAAAGTGGCCAGGTTAGAATTTGCACAGAGATTTGTTAACTCTAAAGCTGAGGCTCTCTCCAGTTCACCATGTATCCAGGCCCTAAAGTTCCTCTAAATCTGGAATCCACAGGACAGGACATGTCCTACTCATAACTAGAGCCTGTCCTTCTCAGTTCGGACCATGAGAAGCATTACCACATGTTTCCTGAGCTGCATCGCAGATCACAAGCATTAATACTCTTTTCTTTTTAGATTCTTATTCATTTTTTTAAAAATATGAGTGATCTTTTATTTATTTTTTGCCATGTAGCATATAGGATCTTAGTTTCCCATGCAGGAATTGAACCTGTGTCCCTGGCATTGGAAGTTTGGAGTCTTAACCACTGTATCTCCAGGGAAGTCCCAGCATTGACACTTGACAGAAACGTTGTCTGACTATAGCCCAGACATCCAAGGAAAGACACACACCTACCCAGCACTGGCCCTGGAGAAGTGCTTAAGCAGCACTGGTTTCACTGACAGATCACGGAGTGCAGAGATGTTTCCTGGCTATGATACACACCCTTGTGATTCAACGTTAGCAGCAATAACACTGGGGGCTTCAGGAGCTCCTTCTCCACTTTCGAAAGGCAGCGTGCAAGATCTCCTCCCTATGGTTACTCTGGCCACCCAGCACAGCCAATGCACAGCCTCCCAGGTTGTGCTGACTTCCTCTAGTCAACGTTCAGGACCGGTTTTGAGTAGCATGTTTAGTCTAGTGTGGAGACTGCGAGGGGTGAGCATCAGGCAGCTAGGTTCTAGCCCCTGCTTGACCACTGGTAGGAGCAGGTGTGAGGCAAGGGAGGACTGAGGCAAGTCGCTTCTACTCCCTGGCCCTTAGTTCCTCATCTGTCAATTGAAAAGACTTGACAGGTAATTACTAAGCATTGTAGAATTTTCTATGATGACACAAATACTCTGCTTTCTGCACTGCTCAATGTAGTAGTCACTGGTTCTCTATATCTATTTATCTATCTGTACATACATATTAAGTACTTGAAGTATGGTTAGTGTGATTCAGGAACTGACATTTTATTTTATTTATTTTTAATTGGAGGATAATTGCTTTACAGTAGTGTGTTGGTTTCTTCCACACATCAACATGAATCAGCCGCAGATATACATATGTCTCCTCCCTCTTGAACCTCCTTCCCATCTCCCACCCCAACCCACTCCTCTAGGTTATCACAGAGTCCCTGGTTTGAGCTTCCTGTGTTATGCAGCAAATCCCCACTGGCTATCTGTTTTACAAAAGTTAAAGTATATGTTTCAATGGTACTGTCTTAATTTGCCACACCTTCTCCTTTCCCAACTGTGTCCACAAGTCTGGGAGCTGACATTTTAATTTTATTTAATTTATATAATTTTAACTAATATACAATTTATATAATCTTAACTAATTTAGATTTACATTTAAATAGCCACACATAGCTAGTGGCTCCCTATTGGACAGCGAAGCAAGAAGAAACCTCCAGCTCTGAGAAGCAGAGAAGGAAGTAGCTCAAGGTAGGATTAAAAGTTCCAGCTCACACAGATGTGGATTCAAGTCCCATTCTAACACTTGCTAGCTATGGGACCGAGTCCAAGGTATTTAACCTCTTTAAGCCTTGGTTTCTTCTTTTATAAAATGGAGCTAATACTGGCTTCTATACACCTGTGTAAAAACTGAATGAGACAGAGCTCTAAGTGTGCCGTCTATCAAACAACCAGGGCTCTACACATGAAGGGGTGAGGGAGTTTCTTTCTCTGATTAATCCATTATTTCATTCACCAGAAGGTCACATTGAAAATTGAGTGAAAAGAGAGAAGGTTCAAAATCCCCTGGGTGGGGTCTTAGGGGAGGGGAAGCAATAGGGGAGGGAGGAGCCAGAGAAGAAAAGGCAGTTTTGCCTATTTCACATTTTTTCGCAGGGCTGGCCTGTATGTGTTGTGTGACGTACTGGGTCCAGTTACACAAGATCTAGCTAGATATTTAGATTCCCTGAGATGCACCTGTGTTGTGTAATCTTCCCACTCCTGTAAAGGAATAGCTTTAACTGGCCAGGGTTTTACAGGAGGCATCTTCACTGAGATTTGTGGCAAACAAGGGAAGGGTCCTTGACACTCTACAATAAACGTGCAAACAATCTGATACATCAGGATGACACTTTCTGTGCTCTTTAACTGGTGTTTTCTAGCAAGAATAATTAAACAGAGGCCGAAAGAAAGTTATGACCAACTTAGCATATTAAAAAGCAGAGACATTATTTTGCCTGCAAAGGTCCGTCTAGTCAAGGCTATGGTTTTTCCCGTGGTCATGTATGGATGTGAGAGTTGGACTATAAAGAAAGCTGAGCGCTGAAGAATTGATGCTTTTGAATTGTGGTGTTGGACAAGACTCTTGAGGGTCCCTTGGACTGCAAGGAGATCCCTTTGGACTGATCCTAAAGGAGATCAGTCCTGGGTGTCCACTGGAAGGACTGATGCTAAAGCTGAAACTCCAATACTTTGGCCACCTGATGTGAAGAGCTGACTCATTGGAAAAGACCCTGATGCTGGGAAAGATTGAGGGCAGGAGGAGAAGGGGGCGACAGAGGATGAGATGGCTGGATGGCATCACCGACTTGATGGACATGGGTTTGGGTGAACTCTGAGAGCTGGTGTTGGACAGGGAGGCCTGGCGTGCTGTGGTTCATGGGGTTGCAAAGAGTCTGACATGACTGAGCGACTGAACTGAACTGAACTACTCACTTGGCTAAAGTGAAGGCAGTTCATGAGAAAGTTTCCGACTTCTTCTGCTCCCAAAGTTGCCAGCTGTGACTAGTTAGCATCACCTCCATCTTAATAAACAGCTTCCTATCCATGTGACTCTTACAAACCTCATTTAAATCAGTTGGAGGATTTTTAAAAATCCCAATGCCCAGGATATACTACAAACAATGAAATCAGAAAGGGTGAGGGTGGGACCCAGGTACCAGTCCTTTTTAAAGTGTCCTGAACGATTCTAATATACAGCTTCGTTTGAGCACCAGGCATTTAGAGGGAGTGATCTGGGTAGAAACTCAGGAGTTAAGTCCATGGGGAGCCCTGATCTATATCACAGACTCTAGGCCTCATCAGATCACGCTGATATTCTATTTAGCTCACATTGCTTACTGCAACTAGCATATTTCTCAACCAACATGCTCTTTAATAAAGTCTAATTTGGGCCATTTCCACATTGTTAGCGTTGACAGGGAAATTCCCCACGGAATTGGTGATGGGAGGGGTCGGTGCTTTAAAATCAAGCCTTGCAGAAGTATTAAGCTGGCTTCCCGAGCCTAAAAACCAACAGAAGAGTTGCTTCAGCAACTTCTGCATGCTGCCACCTGGTGGGGCCTGCTCCCAACTTGATCATGGCTCCTCATTTTTGGGCTCCTGCCCCCTCCCCCAAAGAGATGTAATTTAGGAAAATGTCATGCATTTTCAATCCAATTTACTGGTGCCTTCCACATTGATCAGACTTCCTTCTCCTTTTTCCTCCCATCTGGTTAATATAATTATTGCTTTCACATGGTGAAGCCATTTTATGTAATAGCTTTGTTTGTTACTATGGTTACAAGTTAGGCAGTACTTTGGAATATAAATCTATCATCTCCCAAAAGCAGCTTTCTATTTGTCAAGGTGCAGCCCTCACATGCATCAAAGAGCAAGCCAAGCAGTGGCATTCATTTTCTGTCTTAAGGAAAAGTGGCCTTTCTTGGCCAAAGTGTATTTGAAAGTCCTCTGAGTCTAGTGTGGACACTCTTTGGAAATTGCTGGGTGCCGTCACCCTTTCTCCCCCAGGGGATTTTCCTGCCTGAGTGAGGCACCCGTAAGAAGAATGAGCTGAGAGAGATTCAGAAAAGTTGGTAACAGGGCAGCTCCGGCTGCTAGGCAGGAGCCCTTCTATTGCACAGCCAGCCAGAGTTGTTATTAGACTGTTCTCTCTTGGCTGGTTTCTCAGCTAAAGGCAAGGCTGAGAACGTAATCTCTCCAGAGTTAAATTTCTTTAGGTGTAATCTGTTCCTCTCACGCATCTCAAGCCACGCCCCTTATTTCCTGATGGGGATGGAGTTAAAATCTCCCTTCGGAAAATGGCAAAAGTTCAGAGCTGGGTTCAATCTGCCACCCTCAAGTGACGAAGCGTGACCAAGTCTCTGCTGCGACAGCGCTTCACACCCAGCTGAATCAGACTCGGCCCTAGGAGAACAGAATACACATGGCCTGTGAAGCGGGGCTCTCCTCCTTCTCTTGGTCAGGGATAGCAGCTAACCCTGGAGAGGTTTGTGGGCTTATAGCACCCTCTGTATGTATAACCATCTAATCCTCATGACAACCGCATGAGGTCCCCATCATCTGGCCTCCCTCTCATTTTATAGACGAGGAAATTGAAGCTCAGAGGGATTAAGCACTGTCCCCAGATCACAAAGGCCATGACAAAGCCTAGCCTCATCACCTTTAGGGTCAGAGTTCTGCTTTAGAAAAGTCTAAGGAATCCTTGCTGCCAACTCAGCAGAGGTTCGCTTTCCCAATTCAAAGAGCAGGGACCAGGAGAAAAGAAAGAGCAGGGACTATCCATGTCTGCATGAAGGCCTTCATTGAACCAAATGGAACAAACTCCAAGTATCTTCTTCTCCGCCTTGAGGAGAAATTTATTGTTTTGGTAGGCCATCAGTGAATTTCCAATGGCTATTAATTAACTAGCCATGTCATTCAAATTTATTATTGCAGAGCAGGAACATACTTATTTACACCACTCACACAGCAGGATAATTGGCAGTTATATAATTTCAATGTAATTATGATCGGAATTGCCAGGTAGAAACTAGGCACTTTGGAGGTGTGTGTTTATCAACAACTCACTACCTTGGAATTACCCACTCATGACATGAGTAGTTGAGGCCTCATAAGAAAGGTTGTTAATTGGGGACTTTATGTTTGCATTCCCAAATGACAGAAAAAGCAGGAGCCTCAGAGCTATCAGAACTATTTTCTTCTTCTTCTTCTGGTAGACTTCTGCAGTTCTGCAGGTTCATCCTGTTTGTGGGCATGTCTGGGGTGCTCTGGTGACAGGGAGGGAGCAGAAAGAGATGTGTGAGCTTTAGTGAAGGGTGCAAGTGCTGAACTGTACCAGGTTCATCTCTGCATCTGTTGAACCTGGGCATGGGAAGGAAATACCGATTTGTAACTTGTGAAGGAGTGAGTGAGGAAAGTCAGAGAACCTACGCATGGGCTAAGGGGTACAGAAGTCCTGGTCATCTACTCCATGAGCAGAATGAAAGCTGGAGAAAGGAGGCCAGACGGAGAGGAGATGGTGAATTCCATGTACACGAGATGTTACGAGAAAGCATGCAGCTTACATAACCTCTGCTGGGCACGCATCACCCCTCTCCTCTCCCACAGAAAACAAAAATGATCCCAGGGCTGGTTTTCTTGACCAGTGTCCCCCTTTCTCTTCCTCTATATTTCCTGGTAGCTCTGAGGCTGTGCTTATTTTTTGTAAGATGGGGGCAAGGGGAGGAGAAACCCACCCAATGTGATGATTCTCAGCTCTTTAGATGGTTCTTGGCTCAGCACGTGTAGAATAAGAAAAACACTGGCTTTTAGAACTGCAAGGGGAGTTCGTTGAACAGGAGAGAAACCTAGGCCCCTGAAGGGGTGAACTTATGGGCCCAACTCACGCAGCAGATGAATGGAAGAGCCAGGCTTGGAATGCACACGTGTCACCAGCGAAGTGATCTTCCGTAATGCAACTCTGTTGTGAGGGAGGAGCAGTGGATGCTCTCGAATATTATTAGACTAATATAAATAATGGCCGGATGGGGTGTGTCTCTGTAGCCATCCTAAAAGCTGCTCTGGGATCTTTTTTTTTTTTTCCCTTGCCTTTTAAAATAACCCCTTACATAAAATAAAATAACCCCCTTACATAAGGACTCCTGTATCAAATCCTTCCAGGGTCCAAGAGCGGAGACATTTGTTCTTCCTGATGTGAAATGCCTCCCACCCAGAGATAACCAAGATAACAGACCTCCACAGTCCACAGCAATGCCCCCTTTTCTCTTGGCTGCCAGAAGGCTGAAGGCTACACTTTGGGCTCATTTGCTCAAATTTTCCTCAGGAAGGAGTTTTCATGATCCTTTTCTTTCCTTCTCTTTCACTTGATACCTGCTTTTACATCAGGTAAATTGTTTTGATCTTTCTTACCTGTGTTTTCATTATAAAATTTCCAGATGGAGGTGCAGCTATTAAACAGTCATAACTATAAATAAACAAGTAATAATCTTAAACCTTGTAGTTCAATGCTTAAAGAACTAAATTTTACAGAACTCACAGCCATGTTGCGAAGGATCCCACCCACTCTAGCGCCACAGATATACAACGTGCAAGAGGAGGAAAGCTCAGTTTTCATGAAAAGGAACATTAGGCAGAAGAGGCTGGTTCACTTTCTCAGCCAGAAGCACCATCTCCCACTAACCATTATATTGAGAACCTTGGAGTTGTGCAGTTTCGAGAGAGACCTATAATAACCTGAAACATACTTTACTAACAGCAAAGAAAAGCAGCTGACATTTCCTGGATGGCTGCAGCATGCCTGATGCTATATGTGGGACCTAGCTATCCAACTATCAATACGTATGCTTTTATCATCCCCCCATCATCTTTCTAGTTCGTTGTTGTCGTTCAGTTGCTAAGTTGTGTTCGACTCTTTGTGACCCCGTGTATGGCAGCACACGCTAGGCTTTGCTGTCCTTTACTATGTCCCAGAGTTTGCTCAAACTCATGTCCATTGAGTTGGTGATACCATCCAACCATCTCATCCTCAGTTGCCCCCTTCTCCTCCTGCCCTCAACCCTTCCCATCAGGGTTTCTCTAGTGAGTTGACTCTTCATATCAGGTGGCCATAGTATTGGAGCTTCATTTTTCTCTAAAATTGACATCATCATCCATACTTTGACAGATGAGGAAGCAGAGATTCAGAACCAATATTTTCAAGGTCAAAGAATAAATAGACATAGGGTCTGAAACCCATCCTCATGTGTATATAACATTCACAATTTCTACCATATCACTCATCCTCAGACAATCACTGTCACCTAGAATTGTCAATAGTAGGCACCCATTTTAGGTCTCTCTCAGGCCTAAGGTCACCAAGCTTTCCCAGTACCCAAACTGGACTCCCAGGAAGAACAGTTTGGGAGCTACAGATGTGAAGGATAAGGATGACCCAGCAAATCAAGGGGAAAAGCCTGTTTATGGGGGTCATAGTTAACCACGGGCTATTATTAATACAATAGCTATTTTTCATCCTTCCAAATGAAATAGAATATTATTGCTAAAATAATATTCTAACCATTCTAACCATTGTTAGAATATTGGCAAATCTTTTTTTTTTTTTTTTTTTTTTTTTTGTTATTTTTTATTTATTTATTTTTTTTAAATTTTAAAATCTTAAATTCTTACATGCGTTCCCAAACATGAACCCCCCTCCCACCTATGCACAATGTCAAGATGGATTTTATTAAAATTTTTATCTTATGAAAAATTTGTTTCTTTTGTTGATGGTTTAGACAGGAGTATCTGTACTTCCGTTATATGATTTTTGGTATCCTATTATAGAATGAGAGGAATTATGTTAAATCACAGATGCAGGACACTTCAGAGCAGTGCTTCTTTTGCATTAAACTTATTTCAAGAAGATTCATGAAGCCTTGAAGGCCTGAATTGGGACTTGGGATTCAGTGATGCTGGACCAGAATATTTCAGGCTCAAATCTCAATCCTGGTTCTCCTTCAGAGCCTTTCAGGACCTTATGTTAATCTCCAGTCATATGGAATTAATTTTATATATATATAAAATAGCTAATTTCTTTGTCTATTTATACAGAAATGGGTGCTAGAAAAAACTGAAGCCCCTGGTTCACATGCGTGCTCCTGTGTCCCTGTCATTCCCCTCTAAGGAAAAAACCCAACACAAATCCATTCTTGTGTCCACCCAGGGACATGCATCACAATGTTCATAAATCCACTACTCATGATAACTCCAAAGTGGAAATACTCCCAATTCCATCAATAATGAACAGATGAATTCTGAACATATTTCTACCATGAGATACATAGCAATGAAAGGGAAAGACCCATTTGAGGCATCACCACGGATAAATTTAACCCACATACTGTTAGGAAAAAGGAGTCACACATAAAAGAGCATGATTCCACTCACATCAAGCTCACAATGCATGCAAAACTCATCAAGGGTGCTAGAAGTCAAGAAGTGGTGACCTCCGAGGAGGGATTGTGATGGGCAAGGTCACCAGGTGGCTTTGGGGATGCTGCTGCTATTTCACTTTTTCATGTTGGTCTAGGTTATTTGATGTGGTCACATTAAAAAGTCATTGAGATGTGCAAATACGATTTGTGCACATTTCTCTCTGTGTGTTATACTTCAAATAAAAGTTAAAGGAAAAGATCAGGGTTCAATTCCCAGCTCTGCCACGTGCTGTGTGACTTGTGGAATTCACTTTTCCTTTATGCTACAGCTTTTTCATCTGAGAAATCAGCGTAATACAACCCACTTACAGAGATGTAAGAATATAATAAGAGGCTGCATATGAAACAACCAGCCCTGAACTTGACAAATGGTAGCTGTTCAATTACATTCACTATTTAAATGCTTTTTAATAGAAAATTATTGAATACACAGAAATCTAAAGAGAATAATATAACAACCCCCCCGTGGACTCATCATCCAAACTTAATACTTATCAACTTATGGCCAATCTTGTTTTACTTGAATGTGTCTCCTCAACCATTAAATACTCAAAGTATATTTTAAATAAATATACTCCAACAGCAATGGAATTCCTGCAGAGCTATTTAAAATTCTAAAGATGATGTTGTCAAAGTGCTGCACTCAATGTGCCAGCAAATTTGGAAAACCGAGCTGTGGCCACAGGACTGGAAAAGGTCAATTCTCTTCCCACTTCCCAAGAAGAGCAGTACTAAAGAATGTTCAGACCACTGGACAATTGCAGTCATCTCCCATGCTAGTAAGGTTATGCTCAAAATCCTGCCTATTAGGCTTTACCATTACGTGAACCAAAAACTTAACAGATGTCCAAGCTGAGGTCAGAAAAGGCAGAAAAAACAGAGATCAAATTGCCAACATTTGCTAGATCTAGAAAAAACAAGGGAATTCTAGAAAAACATCTCTTGTTAAATTGACTATGATAAGAAAGCCTTCCTCAGTGATCAGTGCAAAGAAATACAGGAAAACAATAGAATGGGAAAGACTAGAGATCACTTCAAGAAAATCACAGATACCAAGGAAACATTTCATGAAAAGATGGGCTAGATAAAGGATAGAAATGGTAGGGACCTAACAGAAGCAGAAGATATTAAGAAGAGGTGGCAAGAATACACAGAAGAACTATACAATAAAGATCTTCACGACCCAGATAATCATGATGGTGTGATCACTCACCTAGAGCCAGGCATCCTGAAATGTGAAGTCAAGTGGGCCTTAGGAAGCATCATTAAGAACAAAGCTAGTGGAGGTGATGGAATTCTAGTTGAGCTATTTCAAATCCTGAAAGATGATGCTGTGAAAGTGCTGCATTCAATATGTAAGCAAATTTGGAAAAATCAACAGTGGCCACGGGACTGGAAAAGGTCAGTTTTCATTCCAATCCCAAAGAAAGGCAATGCCAAAGAATGCTCAAACTACAACACAATTGTACTCATCTCACACGCTAATAAAGTAATGCTCAAAATTCTCCAAGCCAGGCTTCAACAATACGTGAACCGTGAACTTCCAGATGTTCAAGCTGGTTTTAGAAAAGGCAGAGGAACCAGAGATCATGTTGCCAACATCTGCTGGATCATCAAAAAAGCAAGGGAGTTCCAGAAATCATCTATTTCTGCTTTATTGACTATGCCAAAGCCTTTGACTGTGTGGATCACAATAAACTGTGGAAAATTGTGAAAGAGATTGGAATACCAGACCACCTGACCTGCCTCTTGAGAAACCTGTATGCAGGTCAAGAAGAAACAGTTAGAACTGGACATGGAACAACACACTGGTTCCAAATCGGAAAAGGAACACGCCAAGGCTGTATATTGTCATCCTGCTTATTTAACTTATATGCAGAGTACATCATGAGAAACGCTGGGCTGGAAGAAGCACAAGCTAGAATCAAGATTGCCGAGAGAAATATCAATAACCTTAGATATGCAGATGACACCACCATTATGGCATAAAGTGAAGAAGAACTCAAGAGCCTCTTGATGAAAGTGAAAGTGGAGAGTGAAAAAGTTGGCTTAAAGCTCAACATTCAGAAAACTATGATCATGGCATCCAGTCCCATCACTTCATGGGAAATAGATAGGAAAACAGTAGAAACAGTGTCAGACTTTATTTTTCTGGGCTCCAAAATCACTGCAGACGGTGATTGCAGCCATGAAATTAAAAGACACTTGCTCCTTGGAAGTAAAGTTATGACCAACCTAGACAACTTATTAAAAGCAGAGACATTCCTTTTTCAACAAAGGTCCATCTAGTCTAGGTTATGGTTTTTCCAGTGCTCATGTATGGATGTGAGAGTCGGACTATAAAGAAAGCTGAGCACAGAAGTATTGGTGCTTTTGAACTGTGGTGTTGGAGAACACTCTTGAGAGTCCCTTGGGCTGCAAGGAGATCCAACCAGTCCATCCTAAAGGAGATCAGTCCTGGGTGTTCATTGGAAGGACTGATGTTGAAGCTGAAACTCCAATACTTTGGCCACCTGATGTGAAGAGCTGACTCATTGGAAAAGACCCTGATGCTGGGAAAGACTGAGGGCAGGAGGAGAAGGGGACGACAAAGGATAAGATGGTTGGATGGCATCACCGACTTGATGGACATGGGTTTGTGTAGACTCCGGGAGTTGGTCATAGACAGGGAGGTCTGGCGTGCTGCGATTCATGGGGTTGCAAAGAGTCGGGTATGACTGAGTGACTGAACTGAACTGAACTGAAAGCCTTTGACTGTGTGGATCATAACGAACTGTGGAAAACTCTTAAAAGAGATGGGAATACCATACCATCTTACCTGTCTCCTGAGAAATCTGTAAGCTGGTCAAGAAGCAACAGTTAGAACCTTGCATGAGACAACTGACTTGTTCAGGATTGAGAAAGGAGTACGACAAGGCTGTTTACTGTCACCCTGTTTATTTAACTTATATGCAGAGAATATCATGAGAAGCGCTGGGCTGGATAACTTACAAGGTGGAATTAAGATTGCCAGGAGAAATACCAACAATCTCAGATATGTGAATGACACCACTCTAATGGCAGAAAGTAAAGAGGAATTAAAGAACTTCTTGATAAGGGTGAAGGAGGAGAGTGAAAAAGCCAGCTTAAAACTAAATATTAAAAAAGACTAAGGTGGCATCTGGACCCATCACTTCATGACAGATAGAAGGTGAAAAGGAGGAAGCGGCGACAGATTTCCTCTTCTTGGGCTCTTAAAATCACTGCAGAAGGTAACTGCAGCCATGAAATCAGAAGATAACTGCTTCTTGGTAGGAAAACTATGAGAAACCTAGACAGTGTGTTGAAAAGCAGAGGCATCACTTTGCTGACAAATTCCGCATGGTCAAGACTATAGTCTTTCCAGTAGTCACATATGGTTCTGAGAACAGGACCATAAAAAAGGCAGAGCGCCAAAGAATTGCTGCTTTCCAACTGTGGTACTGGAGAAGACTCTTGAGAGTCCCTTGGACAGCAAGGAGATCAAACCAGTTGATCTTAAAGGAAATCAACCCTGGATACTCATTGGAAGGACTGATGCTGAAGCTCCAATACTGTGGCCACCTGATGCCAAAGCTAAGTCATTGGAAAATACCCTGATGCTGGGGATGATTGAAGGTAGAAGGAGAAGAGGGCATCAGAGGATGAGATGGCTGGATGGCATCACCAAAGCACTGGACTTGAACCTGGGCAAACTTCAGGAGATGGTGGGGGACTGGGAAGCCTGATGTGCTGCAGTCCATGGGGTCGCAAAGAATTGGAAATGACTTGGCGACTGAACATGTATATATCACTTTGCACCTCTAAAAATAACTCTTTTTAAAAACCTCACCATGATATTACTCACATTAGGTACTGCTACTACCACTGCACCTAACCAGTAGTCTGGTTTATAACTGATTCAATCAACTCAACCCAAATGAGATATAGTAAGGTGTAATTTTTTTCATTGTTTCATTCAATCTCTTAACAAATCACAAAGGCAATGTCTCTGATATATACCCACCAATCACAGAAGTCTTTTGGTGGGGGGTGCGGAAAATAGGATGAAAGCTCCTAAAAATAGCCCTAGTTTCTGTCTATAGCTCTCTTCTGGATTTTTTAGAACCACGAATGGCTGCTGTCACTGTCAGAACTAGATCTGACACTGAGGCAAAGGAAAGACCCTCTAGCACAAGACTGTGACAACAGATGGGAGAGCAGCTCTTACTATCACACATACACAGAGAAATCCTGCATAGGACATTCCCTGGAAGACAGGCAGGTGTGGCATCTGGTCTCAACTAAACATTCCTTGACTTTTTTTTTTTTTTAAATGTAGACCATTTTTAAAGTCTTTATTAAACTTGTTACAATATTGCTTCTGCTTAATTAATTAATTTATTTGGCCATGAGGCATGTGGAATCTTAGCTCCCCAACCAGGGATCGAACCTGCACCTCCTGCATTGGAAGGTAAAGTCTCAGGCTGATTCCTAAAAAAAAAAAAAAATAAACAATTGTCCCCTGAACTGCATTCATCTGAAGGTCCTTCCTTTCGAGGAGGCATTGTACTGCATTTTATGAAATCACCAGCTCATGTTAATGTCTCCTCCCACTAAATCATGAGTACCCCGTGGAAAAGACCCTCATTTCATCCATCTGTGGATTCCCTACCCCAGTACAGTGTCCAGCACAACAGAGGCCCCCAAACAAATGTGTGTGAGATAAATGAGTGAACGGGAATGAGCAGAGCCCATGGGACAGGCTCCGCACTGGGAGCTGGAGGCCTGCAGTCTAGCCTTATCTCTGCCTCTGACCCTTTCGGTGATCCAAAGCAAGATACTAACTTTCATGGACTTCCAGTAATTCCTAGGATCTCTTCCAACTCTAAAAGAGTCTTCAGTTCTAGAATGTACTTATTTAACTTACTATTGTGCTGTGTTGACCCATTTATTAATTTATATCTGAGGCATAATTGCTGGGCAAAACTCTGATGCTTTTCAGATACCCCCATAGCAACCCAACTCTGTTTGCTGGTTGCCCCAGAGCTTCTTCACTGGTTGTGTTTCCAGCACAGATGATATGCTAACAAGCCCATCCAGGATGGCCAGGAGGAACCATCCCACCTAACTCGCTCATGGCATGCTGTGTACTCATCGGGCTTCAACTAAGCTGGTCTAGAGGCCGAGCTGAGCAGGGACTAAAAAGGCTTCTTTTCCCCGCTTAGTCCATGTCTGGCTCTGTTGTCCACAGAGCTGTGAGGCCTAGCCATCTGTAGATGCAGGCACAGGCCACTCAGTTTCAGGAGGTGAGCACAGGTGGAAGTGAGCACAGGAAGGGTCAGCCCACTGAAATCTTACCAAGTGAAGAAACCCACTTAGGTACAAATTTCCTCTCCTGCCATCCATCTCAGACCCTCTATCCCATTCCACAAGATAACTCTGGCTCTTAGCTGGCCAACTAGTCATCTCCTGAAAGTGTTAGCTGATAACTTCTCTGAGGCTTAGGGTGTTACCAATGTGGGACCTGGGAGAATGAAAGGGAGGGATTCAGTTATCTTTATTCCAGTCTTTTCTACTTGTTGAAAATTAGACATACAACTGTAAGGAATAATCTCCCAATTTTTAAGAACTATTATGACACTACTATTAATATAGGCTCATGCTATAAAAATATAAAAAGGCAGATTAGAATAAAGAAGAACACTAAAGCTGCCATACATATGTGCCTCTGTCCACATACAGAGGCCTTTGAAATTAGAGCCTCTATTTTTTATACATTTTAAAGTGTGTATATTTCTTACATGCCCATAATCATAGTTTACCTACTGTGTTTTACTGACTTCTATTTTATTTCTAATGGAATATAAATTCGATTCTATCCTGTTTCATTCTAATTCCAGCAGAATAGAAGGCATACAGTTCTATTATATGGTTGCATTTTTAATTTGCTGAAGTGGAGCGTTACGTTTTGAAAAGGAATTCTTATTAACAGAAAGCATCTAAGATACAAAGGATTGACTGTTTCATGGTAAGGACAAATTTTGAAGGCAAAAGGTCTTTCCTAGTCCACCTTCAGATCTCCAGGCAGAGAGGCCTCTTTCCCTGCTGACCCTCTCAACTAACTATTCACCTAACTGGTCCATTCACCTAATTGGTCTGTGTACCAACCCAGGAAACACCAAGGGGTGGGTCTGGAAAAAGAAAAGAACTGGAAAAAAGAAAACCTAGTCTCCAGTCCAACTCTGTCTCTCATTAGCTCTTGGACAAGTCACTCACTGATTCATTCAGAGTCCTAAAAGCACAAATACACAATGAAATAAATTAGTGAATCACTAATACACACGGCGGTGTAAAGAAGCCACCAGCTAATGTGGGGAAAATACTTTGGAAACTAAAGATCACAGGGATATGAGGAGTGATTCTTGGAAAGATGGGTTACTGTTTTCAAGGATTCAAAGGTAATCTAAGCAGTTAGATTAGATCCAACCAGTCCATTCTAAAGGAAATCAGTCCTGAATATTAATTGGAAGGACTGACACTGAAGCTGAAACTACAATACTTTGGCCACCTGATACGAAGAACTGACTCATTTGAAAAGACCCTGATGCTGGGAAAGATTGAAGATGGGAGGAGAAGGAGATGACAGAGGATGAGATAGTTGGATGGCATCACCAACTCTATGGACATGAGTTTGAGTAAGCTCCAGGAGTTGGTGATGGACAGGATAGCCTGGTGTGCTGCAGTCCATGGGACCACAAAGAGTCAGACACAACTGAGTGACTAAACTGAACTGAAAGGTAATCTAACCATTGAGAAAGCCCCTCTGTATTGCATTTTGGCAGGCTGATCCTAGCTGCAGCCATAATTGTAGAGTGCTCCCTCAGTAGCATTCTTTTGAGAGTTGTCATTTGCTCAGTGATGGAGCATCTCCCAGCTCAAACTGAGTCACCTTCAGGCTATCTAGCCTCTCTAAATAGGATCAACTTCCAAAGGAGTGTTTTAAGTGCTCCCACACTCAAGCCTACAGTAGATGGCTGGTCTAGCAAGGCCAGTGGAGAGAGGTCAAGTTACACACATTGTCAGGAGCCACAAAGCACTGCTCTGCTGCCCCTGTACCTCCCAGATCCCACAGAACACCAGCACCGTGTCTGTAGGGCTTAGTCATAAAGACTCTGGCCCTGTAGGACTGGTTACCTCACAGGGGAGTTAGGCCATCCCTGCGCCAGAGGGGCCCACGTGGAATTTTGGCCCAGCCCCTCCACACTTTAGGAGCAGCCCTTCACGCCAACTGGGGCAGTAACTAGCAGACAGGCCACTGGTAGTGGAGCACTTCATTTCTCTGGGCCTCAGTTTCCTCAGGAGGAATATGAGGTGGGGGTAGGCCTGATAAGTGTCAGGATTCCTCCTCACTCAAAACACCACGGACCTGTAAGTTCTTGTTTGCTTTTGTGTTCTGCTCAGTGCCTGTAATAACCCGAGTTCTTAGTGATATTTGTTGGGTGAACAAGCCCTGAATAAACAGATAGAAACACCGTGCTTGTCACAAATGGCAACAGTGTTTGGGGAATTCTGCTGTAGCTCATCACATGGTGTCAAGGGATGACCAGACATGCTGAAGCCATATCTGGCCTGCATCCTGCGCCACACACGGGGGCACCCCAAAGGCAGCAAGACGGAATGTATTTAACCAGGACTGCTTTGAGCACCCAGGACAGAAGGCTGTCCAATCAGGGACCAATAAACATTGCACGGGGGCCCAGAAAAGGGAGTATTTCAGACAGGTACACATTTTGCTGTTGGAGGCCTCTCTACACATGCATCTCTTACAGCTTCTGTGTGTAGTGACACACGGCTATTCAAAGTCCAAATATCCCAAGATCCAGGGTTAGCTACCTTGGAGAAGAATCTAGAAAGCACCCTACCCGGCCTGGTATCAGTTGTTACCCTGACTATCTAGAACCTTCCATGAGCCCTTGGCAAATCTCAGACTCCCATCAGGCGTATGGATTTGGCAGTGCTCAGAGAACAGTCACTGGGCAAACCACATACTTTTCCCTGACTCCATCCTGCCCCAACCCAACCCTTGGCACCCTGGTTTGCCAGTGACACAAAACACTAAATTACATTTAAAGTGCATTGATAAATTTTTGCAGAGGGCGTGTTTGTCAATACATAGCAAAACTATGTAAAAACTTCAAAATGTGCATACACTTTGCTTTGTGGCTTCATTTGTAGAAGAAATTTTTACAAGTGCACAAAAGTACATGTACATGGCGGCTCCTTAGTCTTATTTAAAAAAGAAAAATTGAAAGCAACCTAAGTGTCCACTAATAGTGATGTGTCAGTTGAATACATTATGATTTACTGATGAAATACTATGCATCCTAGAAGGATGATGCAAAAATACATCATAAAAGAAGCATACAAGATATAATGACTGACTAAAAGAGTTTATGTGATAAACTCATACATGTAAAGATATCTAGATTATTACACATGGAGAGATAACTAAAAAGATTCTCTCAGAAATGTTAACTAATCACCTAGATCTTGAGATTTGGGCTAAAGTTTACTCTGTGGGACTTGCCTAGCAGTCTAGTGGTTAAGAATCCATGCTCCCACTGCAGGGGGCATAGGTTAGATTCCTGGTTGGGGAATTAAGATCCCACATGCCCTGTGGCACTGCCAAAAAATAAATAAAAATTGAAGTAAACATCTTCAAAAAAATCTTACACGGTACTTCTTTTTCCTTTTCTCCTCCCTTCTTTCCTTCCAATTGCTTGAACTCTTAACTATGAGCATGTTCTTTCTTAACACTAGAAAAATAATTATTTTCATTTTGGAATAAGAAAGAATTTCACTGACAACCTTGGAAAGGAAAAAGAAAGAGTGGAGATCTCTCTCCGACATGAATTTCTAAAGCTGTAGGAACTAGTCACGCTCATCCTTCTCACTTAACTAAAGTACTGGGCAGGCATGTACCAGTTCTTCCAAGGCCTTTCCCCTCCAGCTACCCGCTTAACAATTCCTGAAGCCGAATGAGGGTTTTACAAACCCTTATTTTTGTACAAGTCCTAAGGAAGCCTTCTGTGTGAATTGTGGAATGGAGGCGAAGAACCTACTCTCCTATCCACTGCAGTGTGTATTTATCATGGTCCATCTACATTCTCAGCAGGATGCAGCTGATTCAACCATTATTATTAAAAGCACTTCTATCAATTGTTAATATGACGCTACACCTTCTAACATACAGAAAACCCAGTCCTTACTGAATGTCAGAGTCCATTAGAGACCATCCAGTCCAATGTCCTCATTTTACAGAGCAATACACACATTTTGGAGAAAAACTCAAGGTGGGTATTGACAGAGACTGAATTAGAACTCAGGTCTTCTAGCTCCCACTCCTATCTATGCTCTCTCACCTCCCTCACAGTCAGGCCTTTGTTTCAAGCCCATATTTCCTCTTGCTTGCAGTATTGCAATAGTCATCTGGCAGGTTTTTCCTTGCCCAGACTCCTGCATCCTGGCACCAGAGGATCTCCATAAAATACTGATCTGATCATCTCTCTCCTCTGAATAAATCTCTACAAATGTTCCTCCTGTCCTTCAGGACAAAGTGCAGGCTCCTCAGCATTTCACAGGAGCCTCTTCAAGATCTGGCCCTGTATCAACTTCCCCGTTAACACACCTATGTTCCAATTTATATAGAACCATTTATAATTTCTCAAACAGCTAAGGTGCCTATTTGCACTTTTACGGACACCCTTTGCCCAATCTAAAATAGTCTTCTACAATTTGTTTTTCCAGTACATGTATGGATGTGAAAGCTGGACCATAAAGAAGGCTGAGTGCCAAAGAATTGATGCTTTTGGACTGTGGTGCTGGAAAAGACTCACCAGTCCTTTGGACAGCAAGGAGATCAAACCAGTCGATCCCAAAGGAAAGCAACCCTGAATATTCATTGGAAGGACTGATGCTGAAGCTGAAGCTCCAATACTTCGGCCACCTGATACAAAGAGCTGACTCACTGGAAAAGACCCAGATGCTGGGCAAGACTGAAGGCAGGAGGAAAAGGGGATGGCCGAGGATGAGCTGACTGGATAGCATGACTGAGCTGATGGATATGAGTTTGAATAAACTCCCGGAGATAGTGAAGGACAGGGAAGCCTGGCATGTTGCAGTCCATGGGGTTGCAAAGAGTTGGATACGACTTAGTAACTGAACAGTAACAATTTGTTTGCCCAAAGAACGCCTTGCCTTCCCTTAAAACCCAACTTAAATATACTGGAAGCCTTCCCAAAGCTCCAGGACACAGTCAGACTCCCTCCCTCACGGTCCTGCGGATTCCTGGCGGCGACTCTCCCACAGCATTCAATGAGTGTGGTGTGCATTTACCTGCCCAATGGAGTGTAGTTTCCTTGAATTCTTGAGTTTTAGCTCAGTCATTCATCTTATGAACACAAAGAGGAGAATACCTATTCAGTAAGATTTTGTGGAATAAAGGCATGACTCAGTGGATGAATGGATGGAGAAATGAATGAAACAATGCTATCATTCCTTTCACTGACAAGTACTTTCCACAGGATGGAACCTTCTAGAAAACGACAGGGAATACACCCGGCACTTTAAAAGAGAGGCTTTTACAGCTTACTCATGGACCACAGTGGCCCCCTGGAGAAACAGCTGGAGACACTGCAGGCTCCCAATTGTCACGTAGAGGAGGGTTTATGACAAGGGACTGTCCAGTAAGGACTTCAGTGTCGTAGTGTAGTGTAGTGAAAGTCACTCAGTCGTGTCCGACTTTTTTCGACCCCATAGACTATGCAGTCCGTGGAATTCTCCAGCCAGAATACTGGAGTGGGTAGCCTTTCCCTTCTCCAGGGGATCTTCCCAACCCAGGGATTAAACCCAGATCTCTGCATTGCAGGCAGATTCTTTACCAGCTGAGCGACAAGGGAAGCCCAGTAAGTACTTTACTTAGGGATTAAATAAGTGTTTATGTACTAACTAGTTATTGAAAACACAAACAAAATTCTAGACTGAAAACCCATGGAGGCCGGGTTAGGGTTAGCAAGACCATACACACCCAGTGTGCCCACACCCCCCCTGGAACAAAATACATGGCAGGAACCCAGTAAAAATGATTTGCCAAATGAATAAACTAATTAATAACCAGACGTGGAGGGGTTAAACCAATACCAAAGGAAGTGAAGGGCGAAGTGTTCTTTGTTTTCTTAGAACTGAAGAGAAAAACTCTGAGGTCACGCCATCTGACACCCTCACTTCACAAGGGACCAATCTGAAGCCCAGAGAAACTGCGTGACCTTCCTAAGGTAGCACAGCAAGGTCATGAATGAGCGAGACCAGTGTCCAAATCCTCCAAGCGCCTCCACTGTATGGTCTTCCCAGACGAGCAAGGCGGGCCACTGCGCACAGAGCTGTCAGCACAGACCTCTTCTCTAGAAGTTGCCAGACAACAGCACAGCCTGAGCATGAGGTACCCAGCTAACTATCCCCGGAGAGGCTCACCTGAGCTCCCTCAAACAAATCTGGAATTCTTTGGTGGAGCATCTCCAGCCAAGGAGCAGAAACATTAGTACAGCCCTCCCCTCTTTTCTCCTTTGTTCTCTGCTTTGAGCTGGGTCCACTGGAGGAGTATTGTAAGGTGCCCCTGCTGGGTCTACAAGGCCCCTTTTCGGTTCAATTAATGAGCCATAAATAACCCAATGAAGGTGTCAACAAAGAGGGTAATTTATCATACCTTGTCAGGAGGGCGAGCCTCGCTCGCAAACGCTCATTCACCCGTCTGGTGCAACATGTTAAGATTTATTCCTGGCCAGGTCCCTCGTCCTCCAGCCCTCCACCTCCCCCCAACCAAAATTTATCTTCCACAGGAATCCTCACAGGTGTGCTGCTTTGACAAATAAGCTATGAAGTCTGGTATTCATCACGGGCTGGTCTTTGTTGGGATGAAGGCAGTAGGAAATAAATTTATTTGAGAGAGAAGGTAATACTTGTGATTCAAACATGCTCAAGGGGAACACCGAGGTTATTTCCATCATCCTGGTTCTGCAAGAGGAGCGAAGAAGATAATTCTTGGACAGTCTCTTTCTTCATTATTTACTGTTTCGAGGAAGCCAAGCCAGGACTTTTCTGAGAGGGCACCCTTCGCTGCCAGCCTGGAAGCTCTGGTCACAAACGCTGGGAAGTCTTGGGCAAGGAAATCTGACAAGGGAGTGCAAAGCACTGTGAGACATCTCAGATGCTCAGAATGGCAGCACCAGGAAGCTTCCCACCTTTGCTAGTCAACTTCTGTCTTCCCTCAGAGCACAGAAATGTGAGTTTGGAGAACTGCCTTCTGGGAGTGCTTGTTAAAATACAGGCTTCCAATCTCCCCATCTTCTAGAGATCCTGATTCAGGAAGTCTAGGGAGGAATCCAGGAATTTATATTTTGACAAACTCTCCTCTCCTTTTGCCTTCACATAACTCAGATGCATATGTTTGGTGTACATGCTGGATCAAGAAGTGTGGCTCAGCATCTCCAAGGCGATCCATTTGAAAGTTCTGCAGCGGCAGGAGTGTTCATTGTCTGTGCTAATACTGTAGCCAAGAGTCACCTTGTGGCTACCAAGCACCTGATACACAGCGAGTGTGAGAGGAGAATTGCTTCATTTGGTTTAATTTTAATTATTTGACATTTAAGAGGCCACATGTGGCCAGTGGCCCCCATATTGGACAGAACAGCTCCAGTCCATCACTCTACATATTTGAATTCTGAAGAACAGGTACAAACTGAAAAATTCACCATTCTTACAAGACCTACTATACCAGTTTCCTCCCACTCCCCCTGATTTTCCAGTGAATAAAATACTGCAAACTCCTGGGGGGTGCCCCATGCAGTCACTTAAGCTCCTCCATCCTCTACTCCTGAGGTCTACACACAGAGAGGGTCAGAGCAATCCAATCCCTTAGGTACTTGCTATGTGGGGGTGAGGGGGAAGCCTTTTAGATGAGACATAGTCTTGGTCCCTGAGCACCAGGTCCTTCCCTTCCCAATACAGGAGAAGATAAATACACAAGTGACCCCATACCAGATGGCACAGTGATCAATGCTCTGAACAAGCCCTGGGGTTATAACAGAAAACAGTGACAGAAGCATGGGGCCAGGAGTCTAGCCCCCCGCTGGTTCATGTTGAAAGCACTTGGACAGAAGCCCTGCCTTCTCCACGATGGGATGAACCAGACACCTATCAGGCAATGGTGCGCAATTCATGGAGAGAACTCTAACTAAATTCCCTCCTTGAAGTGTCCGAGGCAGACTGCTTACTGTCTCTGCCATGTTGAGATGGGTCCCACCTATACAGTCACACCAGCCTAAGTGACTGTCCTCACCTGTTACCCACAGGCCTGTCAAAACTGGGTGACCTATGGAGAGAGAGGGTCCTCTTGAAGTCCCAGGGCCTCACCCAGCAGCTGATGCTGGTGGTGTTACAACCAGGATGGACTAAAATGAAAGAGCCGCGTACTGACTGAAGTGAGGTTCCCTGCGTTTTCCATAAGGCTGCCCATCAGATGGACAAATGGTCCCGGAAAAGCAGAAACTTGTCTGATTCCTGATGGTGAGAGAACACAGGCATTCTCCCTTTATAGGGATGTGAGAGGGACACACACACATACATGTAAATAAAGGAGAGGGGTATAAAAGCCATATAGGCTTCCCTGGTGGCTCAGACAGTAAAGAATCTGCCTGCTAATGCAGGAGACCTGGGTTCGATCCCTCGGTCCGGAAGATTCCTCGAAGAAAGAAATGGCAACCCGCTCCAGTATTCTTGCCTGAAGATTTCCATGGACAGAGGAGCCTGGTGGGCTACAGTCTATGGGGTCATAAAAAGTTGGATGCAACTGAGTGACTAACACTTTAACTTTCAGTAAAAGCCATATGGAGGGGAAAGAGGTCAAGGGTGTGAGGAGGAACTGTGAACCCATGGGAGAGTGAAGGGTGGCTGCTGCTGCAGAAATGATTCCGGCCTTACAGTAAGTGGGGCCAGCCAGGTCCCATCAGGGAGGAGGCCTCCAGAGGTGGACTGCCCGCTGGCCAGAGGCACAGGGCTCCCTTTCCACAAGGGGAGGAAAGGGTAACCCATAGACCATGACTAGACATCCCCTCCTGCTCAAGCGCTTTTCCTAACTCACACCTGTCTCCCTGGGAAGGCAGCACCCAGGCTCATAACTGCGGGGCAAGAGCCAGGGAGAGGAGACGCCTGGCTCCAGCTGGCTATGGTCTCGCTCTGCCAAGCTCCCAGGCCCCTGGAGTCTTTCAAGTCTCTGGCCTTCAATTCTCCTTTCTTTTTATCAAGTGGCTTCACTTTGCCTCCAGAAAACAGGCACGGGTAACAAGAGTCGTGTGCCTGATGCCAAGACTTTGGGCTCCCGAGTAGCTTGTACCGGGTCAAAACTGCCTTTCCCTGCAGGGGAGAGAGAGGGCTTCCTATAGGAGAGCTCCCTAGAAGCCCTAGGCCACTGAATGAAATGGCAGGAAAAGAAAGGGAAACTCTCAGCCTTCTCTCTTGTGAGAGCCTTGCTGCCTTGTGAGAGTAACAGATTAGAGCCCAAACATCTGGCTGAGATCTCCAGCTAAATACTCACTTGATCAACATCAGCTCAGTGTTAAGCCACTGTATTGGCTTGGCACCCCAGCTTAATATCTGCTGGCAACTAGGCTCAAGAATTAACCCCTGGGACCTGTTCTCATCCTGAATTCTAAAAGCAATCCGTAGAACAATACAGAATCAAGAGATATTTTCCAAAAAAAAACAAAGATCCAAGTGCAGAGGGGCGTCTCATCTTTGGAATAAGACAGTAGTACCAATGTCTTTGAAGTCACCCTGAAAAACAAATCATGGTGGCCCTCTGAATGGCAAGGTTTCACAGTACTGGGTTGGCCAAAATGTTTGTTTGGATTTTTCATAAATTCTTACGGAAAAACCTGAATGAACTTTTTGGTCAACCCAGTCTTTGAAACTTTAAGGTTATAACTAAAGGGAAACTGGAAAAGGCAGAGTCACTTGAGAGGCAGTAAATACAGATGTAAGAAACAGAGGGGCCATGAGCAGACTTGGGCCCAATTCTATCCCTACCAGGAGCCTCAGGCATGCGGCATGCAGAGGGAGGCAGATCTTTGTAAAACACGGAGCATTCCAGATCTCCCTAAAGAGAAACCATTAGGAACTATCCGTTCTTTCTGCAGTCACACCTGTTCATTGGGAATTGTTTAGTCATGGGTGGGGAAACTGAGACCACCTTAAGAACAAACACCCAACAGGTGAATAAGTATGTAAAGAAGTTCCATCTGTTTATCTGTCACTGCCAAGTTTCTCTGTGAAGAGCAAGGAACAATTTCCATGCAACAGCTCAAGAGATGCAACGTGTGTTTGCCCAAAGCCATGGCAGAGGGACATGCGGCTCCTTTCTGATCTCGCAGGCTACCAGCCATTTGGCGGGGTGCATACCTGGCTGGGAAGCCTCCCAGGAAACCACAGCTCCTGCAAGTGACTCAATAGGTGGTTCGACTCCTCTGAGTCAGGACCAAGCCCATGGTCCCTGTGCCAAGGCTCCCTGTCATGGTTGAGATGCTCTGGGCTTGGCTGACATGAAATACTGAGGACCTCTGGTGTTCACCTACAGAAGGATGGACTCTCTTTCTGACAAGTGACCAGGATGGCAGCTGACATCATTCAGTGGCCCTTCTCTTGGAGAGTTGGGCTTTCTATATCAAGCCCAACTTGAGTTTTGATGGCTTTCTACATCAGATGACCTTTTAATTTAAGAGTTCACTCTTGGGACTACCCTGAAAGTCCAGTGGTTAAGACTCTGCACTTCAAATGCAGGTTGAGGGTTTGATCCTTAGTCTGGGAACTAAGATCCCACATGTCGAGTGGTGCAGCCTAAATAAGTAAATACACAGATAGATAAAAGTTTAATTTCCTTCTAACCAAGGGTTTCCAGGTTGCCTCCTAAAGTCATGAACTGGTGGACACAAAATATCTAGTTCTAAGTTCCTAGGGTGAGGACCCTGAGCAAGACACTCTTGGAGGCCTCAAGTTCTCCCCATCTGAATTTAATCATCAGTTCAACTGTTCTCCAGCACCATGATAATCACACCAATATCCAACTTAAACTTTCCAAAGGCTCTCCCACCAATGGAATCATGTCCAAACTTCCTGGCTTGGTATTCAAATTCCCATCTATCCTTCACATCTCCTCTTTCTCTATGAGTCTACCTGTAACTTGTTTTGGGAAAACTGGAACACTCACCCTTCTCTCCAGCAACTGCCCTTCCCATCCGTCATGCTGTGCAGGTCCCTTAACTTGAAATGTCTTCTCTCTGCCTCTTGAAATTCTGCCCACCCTTCAAGGCTGAGTTCAAATGCCACTTCCTCCCCTACACAGCTTTCCCCGTCATTTTTTGTGCAGCCCCTTTGATCTCACACCATACAGTGTTGGTACTTTCCTATCCACCCATAGCACCTAGTCCTGAACTGCCAGCCTTTGTATGAATGACTTGCATCTCCTCCTGGATGGCATATGATCCTTAGGAAATGATGGTCGTGAGGAAGGAGGATATTATTGCTGTTGTTGAGTTGCTCAGTCGTGTCCAACTCATTGTGACCCCATAGACTGTAGCCCACCAGGCTCCTGAGTCCATGGGATTTCCCAGGCAAGAATACTGGCATGGGTTGCCATTTCCTTCTCCAGGGGATATCTTCCCAACCGTGTTTCTTATGTCTCCTTCCTGGCAGGTGGATTCTTTACCACTCAGCCACCTGGAAAGCCCAGGAGAGAGGATACCTTATTCCTATTTCCCATTATGCCCACGTTTAATTAGCAAATGAATGAATTTAGAAGATGCAGATGAGGGTTCTAAAATTATCTACAATGTGGGACTTTGTTCCATAGGTAGCCTACCCCCATAATAGAAGGCATAGCCAGCCACGTGCTTTTCATATGGAAAAAGCAGAAGCCTTAGTGCGATCCATTCTGTTGGCTTTGCAATGCCTTTGGGTGTGTGCACACAGACTCCCGGAGCCAGAAGCCGCATCTGCTCTGAAATGGCCCAGAGCACCTGGACTCCCTCGTTTCTCAATATGATGAGAAGTACACTGGAGTCTTGGAGCTGACAGTCTTCCTGGTAAAGACATACCTACTTCGCAGAGCCCCACTCCACCTACACACCACATGGATCAACGAGGGTCACAGTGCCCTCTGGGCAGTGAGCCAGCTGGCGATCGGAGGCTTGGTTTTGCTGTGTTCCTGGGTGGCCTTGATCTGTGTTAACAAGGCTCCTGCTTCTGTGTGACCAGTTAACAAGGAGACTGGCCTGCCTAGTGCATGGAGACCCTCTCCAAAGCTTGTACACTTGGTCCAGGGGCATCCAAATTTGTGTGTGTGGTGGAGGCAGGTGAGGGAAAGAAGAGTTTCTAAAGCTCTCCTTTCCACTTGCCCTCAAAACACCAATGTTCCCAAACTTTACCAAGAGTCAGAGTCACTGGGTGGGTGTTGCTAAAAATAGGCTGCTGGACCAAAACTCGAGAACCTCTGATTCAGTAGCTATGGACTGGTGCCTGGGACTCTGCATTTCTAACCAGTTCCTAGGTGATGCTGACATTCAAGGTGCAGGAACCACGCTTTGAGAACCATTCCTCTAGGCCCAGAAAGGCAAGTGACAGCTATCAGAGGTTGGGCTAGAGTTATATGACAGTCTGTCTGCCAATGAGGGAATTGTGGGTTTGATCCCTGGGTTGGGAAGATTCCCCTGGAGATGGAAATGGCAACCCACTCCAGTACTCTTGCCTGGGAAATTCCACGGACAGAGGAGCCTGGTGGACTACAGACTGGGGTCGCAAAAGAGTTGGACACAAGTTAGTGACTAAACAACTCTGCTTGCAGGTTCTGGCCCATGAAGATGGGCCCCCTCCTCTGCCACAGAAACCACCTTTTGGAAGCCCACACCTGCTGAGACCATTGGCTTCACTGCCTCTTCCTTATAAATAAAACTCCAACTTCCCAGCCAAGCTTCTACTGACAAAGCTCTAACTGTGTGCCAGGCACTGTTCTATCCCCTTTGCCCATATTAACTCATTTAATCCACATAATTCTATGCAGTAGGTACTATTATTATTCCCATTTTAGAAATAATGAATCCCACAGTGAGCCCTCAGGAAATATTTTCTGAATGAATGGATAAAGGGACACGCATAAGCATTGACACCATGTACTACAGGAGGCTGTTTCCATGCCAAGGGAAGCCAGCAGAAAGTGAAGAACTGGCTTGCCAACCAGTTATTTGTTCCTGCACTCCACCAAATAACCCGTTTGCCTGCCATTGGCTGGATATTCTGGCTTTGTGTAGACATCTCCTGGCTGGGAGGAAAGCCAGAGTTAATCCCTCACAAAGCGTTGTTTAATAATAACCAGAAACTGGAGAAGAGCAGAAAGGAACACAATGATCCCACACAATCTGAGGAAAATGGACTGTTCAGGCCCCCAGTGCCCACCCTGTCAGCAAAGGCCCCTGGTGGGTCCTGAGGTTTCTTAATTTTTATTACAAAAATAGAACATGAATATGTCTCTCCTGATTATCACCACCAAGTGCACCAGCAAAAACATCCACAGATGCATATTACTCTAATGCAGCACTAATGCCTGCATCGGAACAGAAAACCAGGTCATCTTTGAAAGTCTATAAATGGACAGCCCTCTCTGTCTATTACTTATTTATGTTTCCCGCCTTTTGCTTAACCAGCCTTCAGGCCCAAACAGAGAAAAAACACCATACATAAAGCTACCAGTATAGCTAAATAAAACATCAGACTCACACTGGTAGCTTCAGCTCTCACTGCCTTGGAGGGGGTGGCCTTCAGCAGCTAAATATTATACAAATGACCAGCAAAATGCAATCCTATGAGAGGAGGCAGGTCATTTCTAAGGTATGTCTTCTTCCCCCAAAATATTCAGTTTTGAATTTCTGGACAACATTCTTGTTGGCTGTGGATGGAAGACGATGATTGCAAAGTGAGTCTGAATCCAAATCTCCTTGAGTTGAATGAACTGAGCTTGATGTTGAATTTATTACCAGCTGAAGTTTCTGGATCCCCTCCAAAGCTTGCCCCACTGGCCTTCCCTGCAGTCACCCAGCCTCAGAGTTCACCAGGGTTAACACAGCCATGAGGAAGTCCATACATGAGAGAAGTCATCAGAGTTTCCATGTGAAGTTCCAGCAGAAAGACACCTACGCGTGTTTCAAGCCTAATGGATGTCCCTGTGGGATCTATGGCGCTGGAGGAAGACCTTCTGGGGAAAGGGAAAATGCATCTCTGGGAGCAACATCACTTGCCTTGCCTCTGGCTTCTCCCAACAGCTCTCCCTGAGCTGGAACAAACTAGGTTTTACTCTCACCCCATTCTCAGGGTAGCCTGGTGTGATGAGCAGCACAGAGGTACATTTCCAGAGACATCCTGGGTGAAGAAGCAGAGGGCATCCTCATATAGGCATTGAGCCTCCACCACTTCAGAAGTGAGAACGTTTGCCTCAGCATCCTCCAGGTCACCGTCGCTACCATCAGGCATCTCAAATACAGGTCACAGTTGCTCTATCCAGCCCCAAGAGCAACTGTGTGGAGGAACTGATACGGACTGCTTTGCCCTCGACCAAGTGGTGGTAGCAGTCAAGAAACAAGCCCTTGTCTTCATTATGTCCTCTTTTTCTAGTGCAGAGTATTAACCACCTCTTAGCTAGGTAGAAAAATTGGGCTGGTGAAATGTATGAGACAGGCATTTTGATGGGGCAGGAGAAGATGGGCGGAATTTCCAGATGCCAAGGACTCTATTTCTGAAACCACTCAAGTGACATCACTTTAACAAAAAGAAAGCACTGGGTGGAGCTGAGGCATGATTATCAGATAAAAGGAGTGTTAGATCTTACATTCAGTGATGGGAGGGGTGTATGTCTTTTATTTTTCTGATTGTAATTGTAAGCATTAACCTACTACTGTGTTCCAGGCAGTGTATGGAGTGTTTTTTGTTGAATTATGGATATGGAAACTGAGGCACACCCATGGCAAGTGGCCAAGCTGGGATGAAAACCCAAGATCTGACACCAAAACTGACTGCCCCCTTGTGCTACAAAGCCTTTGGCTGAGCTCAGAAGCTCACCAGGCCCAGCGAAGGCATTCTCTGATGGTCAGCACAGAGCTTGAACATGGGAGATGCTCAAGAGTATTTTCTCTCCAGGTGATTCTCACTGTTCATTTCATAAAGCTTTTATCTTGGGGAGAATGGACTCACTCTCATCCAGTTGGAGAGCCAAGTTCTTCCAAGCTAGAGGAAATCCTGCCTCATTAAACCATGTGTTACCAGGCAGTACAGGAAAAGCTTATCACAGATTTCCTGAAACTGGGTGTGACCAGTTGGTTCAAAGCCTTAATAATAGTTTTCTACACTTAAAAATGTATGACTGGTCCTTAGAGTCTGTTCTTAGGGGTGATTCCTTCAATTACCTGAACTTCAGCCTGGGTCTTCATAACACAGTTGAGTCTGGTAGCACCACAGACGGCAAGGAGCAGCGGAGAGATTCCTGAACCAGAGAAGTGTGAACTACGACACCCGGGCTCAAGTCTCAGCCTCCCCCACCACTCCCAACCAGTATCACTATCTTCATGACCTGGAGCTAGTCAGGAAACCACTCTGACCATCCATCTGCGCTATTTATTATCAGCAAAGAAGAGATGATAGCTATAATTGATATAAATCCACAAATCTCAAGAAATTTACAATCAGAATCAATGAAGATACTATATGTGAAAACATAAGAGCAAAAATAATAATAGCAGTGATGATAACTAACATTTCCTGATCTCCTCTTATGTGCCAAAAACTCCAATTAAGTAGACACTGATATCTCCATTGCTGGTGAGGAAGAAGGTGAGGCTTAGAGGAAAAGAACTGGCAGAAGTGAAATAAGAAACCAGGTTTTTCTAACCCATGCATTTTCAGCAGGGTTGAAAAATTGGTTCTTAAGGGCAAAAAAATCTTATTTTTCAATGTATTCAGCACAGATATACATACAACACGTAAAGAAAAATACTGTGTATCTGTAGTACTAACATTCCACGGGGAAGGCAGTTAGGAAAAACAGTCTCTAAAGAGGCTCCTTGGGAGGCAATAATGAAGAAAAATTTGAGAAATACTTGCCTAATTTAACTACATCATGCCACCTCCCATAACTAATAAAGATTATTATTACTACGCTATTAGGCTCCTACAATGGAAGCTCAGATGCTAGGTTCAAACATGGTCCTAGAGAAGGTGGTGGCCATTGTGGATTGCCCAGCTTACAGGTCATGTGCAAAGAATTAAAAAACCTTCATATTTAAATTCCAAAGGGTAAATCTTCTGCCATTCAAGAGAAAGTTAATGTATGCCATCTTTCCTCATCAATGGTACCTATTTAGATCAATTTACACAGACCAAAAGAGGGAATAATTCACTGTAACACTAAATATTTGGATCAGCCAAAAACTTCCTTTGGTTTTTAAGTTAAAAAAAAAATTTTGTTTTCATTTTTACCAAGAACTTTATTGAACAACATATTTACCATTTTGTTCCACAACCTTCTGTCATTTTTGAAGCAATTTCATGAATCCACCTTCCCAAATCTTTTTATCTTTCTGAGTAAAGAATTGTTTCAGGTGCCTTTTACAGATTTCCAGGAAACTGAAGTATTTTTCCCATTAAGAGAATTTTATAAAGACTGAAATACATGGAAATCCGAAGGGGCAGTGTCTGGTGAATATGGCGGAGGAATCAGAACTTCCCAGCCAAGCTGTAATAGTTTTTGCCTGGGCATCAGAGAAACATGCAGTCTTGCGTTACCCTGATGGAAGATAATGCGTGGTCTGTTGATTCATTTCAGACACTTTTTGTCAAGTGCTGCCTTCAGTTGGTCTAACTGGGAGCAGTACTTGTTGGAATTAATCATTTGGTTTTCTGGAAGGAGCTCATAATAAAGAACTACTTTCCAATGCCACCATATATACATCATCTTCTTTGGATGAAGACTGGCTTTGGTGTGGTTGGTGGTGGCTCATTTCACTTAACCCACAGTCTCTTCTGTTTCACATTATTGTACAATATCCACTTTTCATTACCTGCATGATTAATTTTAAAATGGGAACTTTTCCTTATGTTTAGCTTAACTTATGCGGAACCCAAACATCAAAGCGATTAACATAACCAAGCTGGTGCAAATGATTCTCAGCGCTTGTTTAGGATATTTTGAGTATGTCAGCTACCTCCTGCATGGTATAACGTTGATTGATTTCAATTAATGTCTAAACTAAATCAGTATCAACTCCAACTGGTCTACTTGACCATGTAACATCATCCAGCAAGAAATTCCCAGCATGAAACTCTGCAAACCACTTTTGTCACATTCAGTCAGTCATAGCACCTTCTCCATACACCACACACATTTTTTTTTTTTTTTCATTCAGTTGCCTTTTTACCTTTCTGGCAATAATAAAGTATAGTATGCCCAAAATGTTGCTTTTATCTTCCACCTTCAATATTTAAATGGCTACACAAAAATTTACCAATTTTGATGTTTCCTTTAAAATGCATGCTGATATGACAACTATCAGAATACAACTTAACAAAATTGTTTTGAATGAAAATAAAGACTGAAATTGAAGAAAGTAGGGAAAACTGCTAGACCATCCAGGTATGACCTAAATCAGATCCCTTATGATTATACAGTGGAAGTGAGAAATAGAGTTAAGGGCCTAGATATGATAGGTAGAGTGCCTGATGAACTATGGAATAAGGTTCGTGACATTGTACAGGAGACAGGGATCAAAACCATCCCCATGGAAAAGAAATGCAAAAGAGCAAAATGGCTGTCTGGGGAGGACTTATAAATAGCTGTGAAAAGAAGAGAAGTGAAAAGCAAAGGAGAAAAGGACAGATATAAGCATCTGAATGCAGAGTTCCAGAGAATAGCAAGAAGAGATAAGAAAGCCTTCTTCAGTGATCAATGCAAAGAAATAGAGGAAACGAACAGAATGGGAAAGACTAGAGATCTCTTCAAGAAAATTAGAGATACCAAGGGAACATTTCATGCAAAGATGGGCTCGATAAAGGACAGAAAGGGTATGGACCTAACAGAAGCAGAAGATATTAAGAAGAGGTGGCAAGAATACACAGAAGAACTGTACAAAAAAGATCTTCACGACCCAGATAATCATGACTGTGTGATCACTCATCTAGACCCAGACATCCTGGAATGTGAAGTCAGGTGGGCCTTAGGAAGCATCACTATGAACAAAGCTAGTGGAGGTGACGGAATTCCAGTTGAGCTATTTCAAATCCTGAAAGATGATGCTGTGAAAGTGCTGTACTCAATATGCCAGCAAATTTGGAAAACTCAGCAGTGGCCACAGGACTGGAAAAGGTCAGTTTTCATTCCAATTCCAAAGAAAGGCAATGCCAAAGAACGCTCAAACTACCACACAATTGCACTCATCTCACATGCTAGCAAAGTAATGCTCAAAATTCTCCAAGCCAGGCTTCAGCAATACGTGAACTGTGAACTTCCAGATGTTCAAGCTGGTTTTAGAAAAGGCAGAGGAACCAGAGATCAAATTGCCAACATCCACTGGATCATGGAAAAAGCAAGAGAGTTCCAGAAAAACATCTATTTCTGCTTTATTGACTATGCCAAAGCCTTTGACTGTGTGGATCACAATCAACTGTGGAAAATTCTGAAAGAGATGGGAATACCAGACCACCTGACCTGCCTCTTCAGAAATCAGGAAGCAAAAGTTAGAACTGGACATGGAACAATAGACTGGTTCCAAATAGGAAAAGGAGTACATCAAGGCTGTATATTGTCACCCTGCTTATTTAACTTATATGCAGAGTGCATCACGAGAAACACTGGACTGGAAGAAGCACAAGCTGGAATCAAGATTGCCAGGAGAAATATCAATAACCTCAGATATGCAGATGACACCACCCTTATGGCAGAAAGTGAAGAGGAACTAAAAAGCCTTTTGATGAAAGTGAAAGTGGAGAGTGGAAAAGTTGGCTTAAAGCTCAACATTCAGAAAACGAAGATCATGGCATCTGGTCCCATCACTTCATGGGAAATAGATGGGGAAACAATGGAAACAGTGTCAGACTTTATTTTTGTGGGCTCCAAAGTCACTGCAGATGGTGACTGCAGCCATGAAATTAAAAGACGCTTACTCCTTGGAAGAAAAGTTATGACCAATCTAGATAACACACTCAAAAGCAGAGACATTACATTGCCGACTAAGGTCCGTCTAGTCAAGGCTATGGTTTTTCCTGTGGTCATGTATGGATGTGAGAGTTGGACTGTGAAGAAGGCTGAGGGCCGAAGAATTGATGCTTTTGAACTGTGGTGTTGCAGAAGACTCTTGAGAGTCCCTTCCAGTCCATTCTGAAGGAGACCAGCCCTGGGGTTTCTTTGGAAGGAATGATGCTAAAGCTGAAACTCCAGTACTTTGGCCACCTCATGCGAAGAGTTGACTCATTGGAAAAGACTCTGATCCTGGGAGGGATTGGGGGCAGGAGGAGAAGGGGATGACAGAGGATGAGATGGCTGGATGGCATCACTGACTTGATGGACGTGAGTCTGAGTGAACTCTGGGAGATGGTGATGGACAGGGAGGCCTGGTATGCTGTGATTCACGGGGTCGCAAAGAGTCGGACATGACTGAGCGACTGAACTGAACTCAACTGAAGAGCTACCTATGCCTCAGATTGTAAAAAAGAACAAAAGAACTTATTGGCCAACCAAATTTCTCCCCAGTGAAACATTGGGAAAAAATAATTTAGAACGTCCTTACAGTTCTGACTAGATCTGCCAGTGAGGCCATGGATTTCTCCCTTCCCTTTGCTATTGGAAAAATTGGAGATTTAGCCATGAAATTAAAAGATGCTTACTCCTTGGAAGGAAAGTTATGACCAGCCTAGACAGCACATTAAAAAGCAGAGACATTACTTTGCCAACAAAGGTCCATTGAGTCAAGGCTATGGTTTTCCCAGTGGTCATGTATGGATGTGTGAATTGAACTATAAAGAAAGGTGAGTGCCAAAGAATTGATGTTTTTGAACTGTGATGTTGGAGAAGACTCTTGAGAGTCCCTTGGACTGCAAGGAGATCCAACCAGTCCATCCTAAAGGAGATCAGTCCTGGGTGTTCATTGGAAGGACTGATGTTGAAGCTGAAACTCCAATATTTTGGCCACCTGATGCGAAGAGCTGACTCATTGGAAAAGACCCTGATGCTGGGAAAGATTGAGGGCAGGAGCAGAAGGGAACGAGAGGATGAGATGGTTGGATGGCACCACCGACTCGATGGACATGGGTTTGGGTAGACTCCGGGAGTTGGGAATGGACAGGGAGGCCTGGCGTGCTGTGGTTCATGGGGTCGCACAGTATTGGACACGACTGAGCGACTGAACTGAACTGAGTGAATGAACTGAACTGATGTATAAATTCCTACTAGTATTTGTAGATTAAGAGAAAATGAACTGGTCCATACCCTGATCATTAAACACACCAAGCTTACTCATGCAACATGCTCTCAGCAACATGTAAAATCCAGTCACTGCAATGGCGAATCAAGTGTCTCTGAGTTAACCTACTATATTCCGCTCTCCTCCTTTCCTTCTTTCCGAAGTCCTGCCGAGGCATCCCAGCTGCCGATGATACCCATCATTGGTCTCCCCATACTCACTTCCCACCTTTCCCCTGACCTGGTATTCCACTCACAGATTCACTGATTTCATTCATTTGATTGTATCCAACAAACAGTGACCCTATACTCACAACGAAACACGCACTGTCTGGACAAGGCAGTCCTGCTTCTCTCTAGTCTGAGGGGCCCAACCATTTGGGCCAGCATGATCCCAATTCCCCACTGGACAGGGGTGCAAGAAAGGAGGGATTTGCAACAATCAGAGACTTCAGTTTGTACAAACTGCCTGTGAGGTGCTCTTCTGACTGCAGCCTGGCAGGAGTGCACGTGCTCACTTGTAACGCCGGGCCAGGCTGGTCCTGGGGTAGCTGTGATAATCAATCCAGTTGCCACAGCGGCTGTAAGTGTTCATTTACCACTCTGTGACCTGGAGCAATAATATATTATGCTTTTCACCAGCGGGAGCTGTGCCAGCTGCAGCACGGGGCAGCCGTGTCGGCCATCAGTCACCTCTCTCCTTCACAACCTTTTGTTCCCTGCTCATTACTGTGAATTATAACAGGGGGACAGCACATTTTTCAGAAGAGTCTCTTCTGTTAGGTCTAAGCACTAACTCATCCCGGGTTGTTCCAAGTCGGCTACACCAGCCTGGGACAGTATCGCCCACTGGTCTTCCCACTTCCCCCTCCCTGAACACTTAGAATGGGTGAAAAACCAGATGTGTGCATTTTTCTACAAAGCAAGATAAAAACCCACTCATCTACTATAAATATTGAATACCACATTTTGTTGCACTCCGTCATGTCCCCAAAGGCCTGTCACGACGGTAAACTGCTTTATAGATCACTAAATAGGCCATCGTGTCAATGTTGGGCCTTAGCACTGGTGCTTTGAGATGAGTAGAAGATCGCTTCCCAAGTGGCAAATTGGAGCATCAGAGGCAACACCTCCACCCCATCAGCATTTTTTGAAAATCTTTGACTGTGATAGTAAAGGCAATCAATCTAAGATCATAAAAATTAGAAACTGGGTCAAGTATTAACTGATAGAAGTCAAGAATAAAACTTGACAAAGATTATTCTGCCTAGCCCCCAACTGGAAGCAACCCAAATGGCCATTAACTGGTGAGGAAAAGAACCAATTGTATACCTTATATCCTGTATGAGATGGAATACCATTCTAGCAATCAAAAGAAATGAAATATAAATGCACATAATGACATGGATGAGTCTCAGAAACATTATTCTAAGAGAAAGAAATTGAATACAAAAGACTATATTCTATAGGACTTCATTTCTAAGAAATTCTAGAAAAAAAAAAAGAAAAAAAAACAGCATAGTGAGAGAAAGCAGATCTGTGGTTGCCAGCGGCCAGGGGTAGGGAGAGAGATTTAAGAGAAGGTGGGCCCAAGGTAGCTTTTTTAGGATAAGAGACCTGTTCTCTATATTGACTCTGGTGGAAGTTACAAGATTATACACAATTATAGAAACTCATCAAACTGCACACTTCAAATTGGTGAATTATATTGTATGTAAATAGGACCTCAATAAATGGAAAAATGGCAAAACAAAACCCACCAGCAAACACTGCTGAATAAGAGAAAAGGCACTGACTTTTCTTCCTATGTGACAGAAGCCCAACAAGAGAGAAGTGATATTTGATGAGGGATTAATATCTAAAATAAACAGCTCATTCAACTCAAAAAAAAAAAAAATCCAATCAAGAAATGTGCAGAAGACCTAAAGAGACATTTATTTTTTTCCCAAAGAAGACATACAGATGGCCAATAGGTACATGAAAAAGTTTTCAACATCACTAAATCATCAGAGAAATGCAAATCAAAACCACAGTGAGATATCACCTCACACCGATCAGAATGTCCATCACTGAAAAGACCACAAATAACAAATGGCAAAAGGGTGTTTAAAAAAGGGAATCCTAGTACACCGTTGGTGAAAATGTAAATTGGTGCAGCCGCTGGAGAAAATATTGTAGAGGTTCCTCAAAAAAACTAAAAATAGAACTACCATATGATCCAAGAATTTCACCCTTGGCTATATATCTGGAGAAAACAAAATCACGAATTCAAAAAATGCACCCCAATGTTCACAGCAGCATTATTTACAATGGCCAAGACAGATACAACTAAGTGTCCATCAGCAGAATAATGGCTAGAAAGATGTGGTACATACACATGATGGAATATTAATCAGCCATAAAAAAAGTCTGAAAGTTTTCAGTTTGCAAAAATATGAATAGACCTGGAGTATTGTGCTAAGTGAAATGTCAGACAAATGAAGACAGACACTGTATGTTATCACTTACATATGGAATCTAAAAAATAAAATGAATGAATTTAATAGAGACTCACAGAGATAGAGACCAAACCAATGGTTACTAGTGCAGAGAAGGAAGCAGGGAGAGACATGGTAGGAAAAGGCATTAAGAAGTACTGATAAGTATGTATAAAATAAATACGCAACAAGGATAGCAAGGGGATATAGCTAATATTTTATAATACCTTTAAAAGGAGTATGAGAGTGGAAGTGAAAGTCACTCAGTCGTGTCCAACTTTTTGCAACCTCATGGACCATATAGTCCATGGGATTCTCCAGGCCAGAATACTGGAGTGGGTAGCCTTTCCCTTCTCCAGGGGGTCTTCTCAACCCAGAGATCAAATCCACGTTTCCCACATTGCAGGCGGATTTCTTACCAGCTGAACCACAAGGGAAGCTGTAAAAGGAGTATAATCTATAAAAATATTAAATCATTACATGTACATCTGAAACTAATATAACATTGTAAATCAACTATACTTCAAAAAAAGGCAAGAAGCAAGCATTGGTATTGTATAGGAAAGTGAGTTATACTTATTAGGCAGAAATGAATAAGCCAAACATGTGGGCCTGAACACTGTAAAGAACAACCACTTCATAATCTCTATTGTATGATGATAAACTACATAGACCACCACTGTGACAGCAAAGTTTGGTAAGTTTCAGCTCAGCTTCTGGTTAATTCAAGCTAGGTCTGAAAGACAGTAAACAGAAACAGATTCACAGACTTAGAGAACAAACTTATGATTGCCAGCGGGGAAGGATGGGGGGAAGGGATAGTTAGGGAGTTTGGGATGGACATATACACACTGCCATATTTTAAATGGATAACCAACAAGGAATGGGTGAATTTAACTCGGATGACCATTATACCTACTACTGTGGGCAAGAATCCCTTAGAAGAAATGGAGGAGCCATTATAGTCAACAAAAGAGTCTGAAATGCAGTACTTGGATGCAGTCTCAAAAATGACAGAATGATCTCTGTTCATTTCCAAGGCAAACCATTCAATATCACAGGAATCCAAGTCTATGCCCCAACCAGTAATGTTGAAGAAGCTGACGTTGAAGAGTTCTATGAAGACCTACAAGACCTTCTAGAACTAACACCCCCAAAAGATGCTCCTTTTATTATAGGGGACTGGAATGCAAAAGTAGGAAGTCAAGAAATACCTGGAGTAGCAGGCAAATTTGGCCTTGGAGTACGGAATGAAGCAGGGCAAAGGCTAACAGAGTATTGCTAAAAGAACACACTGGTCATAGCAAACACCCTCTTCCAACAACACAAGACTCTGCACATGGACATCACCAGATGGTCAATACCAAAATCTGATTGATTATATTCTTTGCAGCCAAAGATGGAGAAGCTCTATACAGTCAGCAAAAATAAGACTGGGAGCTGACTGTGGCACAGAACATGAACTCCTTATTGCCAAATTCAGACTTAAATCGAAGAAAGTAAGGAAAACCACTAGATCATTCAGGTATGACCCAAATCGAATCCCTTATGATTATACAGTGGAATTGACAGATAGATTCAAGGGATTCAATCTGATAGCGTACCCAAAGAACTAAGGACAGAGGTTCATGACACTATATAGGAAGCAGCGATCAAGACCATCCCCAAGGAAAAGAAGTGCAAAAAGGCAAAATGGTTGTCTGAGGAGGCCTTACAAATAGCTGTGAATAGAAGAAAAGCAAAAGGCAAAGGAGAAAAGGAAAGATATAACCATTTGAATGCAGAGTTCCAAAGAATAGCAAGAAGAGATAAGAAAACCGCCTTCAGTGATCAATGCAAAGAAATACAGGAAAAGAACAGAATGGGAAAGACTAGAGATCTCTTCAAGAAAATTAGAGATACCAAGGGAACATTTCATGCAAAGATGGGCTCGATAAAGGACAGAAAGGGTATGGACCTAACAGAAGCAGAAGATATTAAGAAGAGGTGGCAAGAACACAGAAGAACTATAAAAAAGTTCTTCATGAACCAGATAATCATGATGGTGTGATCACCAACCCAGAGCCAGACATCCTGGAATGTGAAGTCAAGTGGGCCTTAGGAGAAACATCACTACGAACAAAGCTAGTGGAGGTGATGAAATTCCAATTGAGCTATTTCAAATCCTGAAAGATGATGCTGTGAAAGTGCTACACTCAACATGCCAGCAAATTTGAAAAGTCAGCAGTGGCCATAGGACTGGAAAAGGTCAGTTTTTATTCCAATCCCAAAGAAAAGCAATGCCAAAGAATGCTCAAACTACTGCACAGTTGCACTCATCTCACACACTAGTAAAGTAACGCTCAATATTCTCCAAGCCAGGATTCAATAGTATGTGAACTGTGAACTTCCAGATGTTCAAGCTGGATTTAGAAAAGGCAGAGGAACCAGAGACCAAATTGCCTACATCTGTTGGGTCATCAAAAAAGCAAGAGAGATCCAGAAAAAAACATCTACTTCTGCTGTATTGACTATGCCAAAGTCTTTGACTGTGTGGACCACAACAAACTCTGGAAAATTCTTAAAGAGATGGGAATACCAGAGGACCTGACTTGCCTCTTGAGAAATCTGTATGCAGGTCAGGGAGCAACAGTTAGAACTGGATTTGGAACAACAGACTGTTCCAAATACGAAAGGAGTATGTCAAGGCTGTAGAAACCCTGGGCTGGATGAAGCACAAGCTGGAATCAAGATTGCCAGGAGAAATATCAATGTAGATGACACCACCCTTATGGCAGAAATCAAAGAAGAACTAAAGAGCCTCTTGAAGAAAGTGAAAGAGGAGAGTAAAAAAGTTGGCTTAAAACTCAACATTCAGAAAACTAAGATCATGGCATCTGGTCCCATTACTTCATGGCAAATAGATGGGGAAACAGTGGAAACAGTGTCAGACTTTAATTTTGGGGGCTCCAAAGTCACTGCAGATGGTGACTGCAGCCATGAAATTAAAAGATATTTGCTCCTTGGAAGAAGAGTTATGACCAACCTAGACAGCATATTAAACAGCAGATACTTTATTTTGCCAAGAAAGGTCCATCTAGTCAAGGCTATGGTTTTTCCAGTAGTCATGTATGGATGTGAGAGTTGGACTATAAAGAAAGCTGAGCACTGAGGAATTTATGCTTTTGAACTGTGGTGTTGGAGAAGACTCTTGAGAGTGGATCAAGGAGCTCCAACTAGTCCATTCTAAAGGAAATCAGTCCTGAATATTCATTGGAAAGACTGATGGTGAAGCTGGAACTCCAATACTTTGGCCACCTGACAGGAAGAACTGACTCATTAGAAAAAACCCTGATGCTGGGAAAGATTGAAGGCAGGAGGAAAGGGGGATGACAGAGGATGAGATGGTTGGATGGCATCACCAAGTCAATGGGCTTGAGTTTGAGTAAACTCTGGGAGTTGGTGATGGACAGGGAGGTCTGGCGTGTTGCAATTCATGGGGTCATGAACAGTTGGACACAACTGAGCGACTGAACTGAACTAACAAGGACCTACTACTGTACAGCACAGGGAACTCTGTTCAATGTTATTTGGCAGCCTGGATAGAATGGGAATTTGGTGGAGAATGGATATATGTATATGCATGGCTGTGTCCCTTTGATATCCACCTGAAAATATCACAACATTGTTAATCAGCTATATTTCAGTATAAAATAAAAAGTTAAAAAACAATAAAAGGCACTAAAATGATGGAGTGATTAATAACCAGTGGTTGTGGTTTAATCTTACTGGACCTCAGGTTCCTTGTCTTCAAAAATAACGATTTGGATATAAAGGCGTTAAAACTTAAAAATGGTAGAGTTGTGTCATCTAGCTCTTGGAAACCGCCCCTCCTTGCCCCTCAACTAAATCTGGCTGGTTTCAATGTGGGCATTTTGTAGAATAGAGTAGAGAGCCTACAGGACTTGAAAGGATGATTACCAGTGCCTCAGTCCATAGTCCGCGGCCCTAAAAATGAGACACTCCCAGTCTCCCTTCCCTCCTGTGGCAAGATTCTATTATGTTCTCACTAAGAGGGGTTTGTGGAAGATCTCCAGTGACTTATCTCCCTTATTTTTAGTTCCTGGGTGAGTGCTTACTTTGCAATCTTCTAGGTCTCAAGACAAGGAATTTTTTAAAAATCTCACTTTTTATGCAATTATGAGTCATTAAGCACATTAGCATCAGAAACCCAAGCTCCCCCTCTTATCACTTTTTCATGTCTTCAAAGATTCTGCAGGTAAGGAAGGGCTTTAAATATTTGCCCTTGAAGAGAAAAGATGAGAATCTGATTGCAGTTATTTGTACGAAAATGGTTTTCAAAAGCAGAGCTTTTACAAAGTTCATTCCTGATCTTCATCCACCAGGTCAGGGAGCAGCAAATCTCCTTTGTCGCAAAACTTGCCAAGTTTTCAAGAAGCCCTCCTTTCTATAGAGTTGACTGAAACTTAATCCATAGTATCTTAAGAAGTTTCTTCTTAATTTTCTGAAAATGTTGTTCCCCTCCCCGTAATAGATCTGGCCACAAACTAACATATTAGCAAAAGCCATAGATAACTGTAAAAGTAATCTGTTCCTATTGCTTTCGTTGCTAAGTTGAGTCCATCTCTTTTGCAACCCTTTGGACTGTGACCCACCAGGCTGCTCTGCCCATGGGATTTGTCAGGCAAGAATGCTGGAGCGGGTTGCCATACCTTTTGCCTTCAGGGGCATTATGTCATTTAATCTTTACAACAAACCTACAATGCAGTTATTACTCTCCACATTTTCTTCTCTGGGGTATCGTTCCCGACTCAGGGATCAAACCTGCGTCTCCTGCATGCAAGTGGATTCTTCGTCATCTGAGCCACCTGATATTTCAAACCATACAACAAATGTAGACACTGAGTCCTAGTGAGTTCATGTCGCAAGTCAAAGGCAACTCAGTTTGTAAGCAGCAAAGTTTACGCAGATGTCAGACCAAATCCCAATTCGATGCTCTTGTCTCTGCTTATTTTCAAAACTGAGAACCAAGATTCTGTTTACATGTCTATTCACAAGTCTCATTGTGTGTATTAAGCAAGATCTTCTCCAATTATCTGTCCATGGATACAAAGGTGTGTGTTTAGGTTTCTCCCGTCTTGCACTTTACTTCCCATTAACCATGTAGCCTCAGGCATGCGTTCCTGTGAGCATCCATTCATGAGTGACCTGTAATCAGTTCATAAGATGATCGCTTAAAAGAAATTTCCTGTTATCAATGATGCTTGAAGCCCAGCTACTGGAACACTGTGTGACTGTTATGTGCATATATCTACCAACATTCTGTTTTCTCTTTAACCTGGATCTCCGTATCATCCCTTGAAACATTATCTTTCACCTTTAGGTTTATGTGCAAAAATGCGGAGACAGACAGACTCTAGGATGGGGATGGGGATGGGGAGGACATAGGCAGCTGAGCATCACAAGAGAAAAAGAGGCAAAAATCTCATCACTTCAAGCCTGGCCCTTGCTGCTCTTTCCCATTATGGAACAAACAAGGCTAGTGATATCATGGAGCCCACAAAGCTCTCCTGGAGTTGAAACAGCAGCTCACTGAAGGTCAAATTTATTAGATCCTCCTTTTTAACCTTGCAGGATGGTTGAAGAACAACTTCCTATTTTTACCACGCACTCTCTTCTGCAATTCCTTCACCTACACCAAGAAACCTGGGACAGGGTACTGTATCCATCTTTGCTGGCGTCAAGTTCAAGTCTATGTCCAAGTTGCTATGCATCTTCTTAGTTTGAGACTGGTTAGTAGTTCAGAGAGGCGATTTTGCAGTGATGTTGTAGGGAAACCCAGGCAGCCAAGTTCTGCAGGATACTTTAAACGTGGACTGCCAGGCTTAGTTTCATTTTTCACTTTTTTTTTCTATTTTTCACCCATTAAATTAACATAAGAACTTCATTTGTGAGTCTATTCTATCTTATTCTGGCTCTCGCAGTCACTCTTCCAAGATGCTCATGCTCTTCGCTGTAATCAAGGTCACACTTAAAAGAGGATTTTATTTGATTGGAGTTCTGGGATGGTAATGTTTTCAGCGTAAAGGTTCAGCTACTGTTTTAGAGGACTAAACTTATAGGAGGGCAAGACTGAGGGTCTCGATTTAGAGAACGAACCTATGATTGTCGGGGGGAAGGGATAGCTAGGGAGTTTGGGATGGACATATACATGCTGCTATATTCAAGATGGATAACCAATAAGGTCCTACTGCATAGCACATAGAACTTTGCTCAGTGCTGTGTGGTAGCCTGGATGGGAAGGGAGCTTGGGGGAGAGGCGATACATGTACATGTATGGCTGAGCCCCTTTGCTGTTCACCTGAAACTATCACAAATTTGTTAATCAGCTATACCCCAATACAAAATAAAAAAGACTGAGAGTCTCAGGCCAGGGAGGACCTGCATGAGTCCTCTTCTCCAAGTAGGATATCTTTTGACCGCAGCTGGCCATCTAGGGGGCCAGGCAGGAGGGTCTGTAACATAAGGATAAATACATCACCCCTGTTAGCTAAACAAACCATAAACAGTGGCCTTTGCCACGTTCTCTCAGCTGACCATCACTGTGAAGGCAAAACCACACAAACTCACACAAGGTCATCCAACCATGAGAGAAATCCTATAAAATGAAGAACTGCAACATGGGCTGAACATGAGAAGCACCTGGGGAGCTTTAAAAACTCCTGAAGCCCAGCCTATCCCACTCCTGGACCCTGGGAGTCTGACTTAACTGGGCCAAAATGGTGCTTAGGGCTGAGTATTATTTCAAAGTCCCCTGGTGATTCTCATGTGCATCTAGGTCTAGAGCGCCTGCTTAAAACCTAGCCAGTTTGAGTGAACCTGGCACTAGGGACATGGCACAAACTCGTTAATGGACACGGTGGCATGAAGAAAAATCCCCAATGTGTGAATGGTAAGCAGCATCATCCCAAATTCCTCAGTGCTTCTTCCTGTAGTCCCAGAGGGCAGGAAACCCTTTCCAGTGATTGCTTCTGAAGGAGCCTTGATACACGTCAGCAACAAGAGTGACAGGTAAAACTGAACACCAGGCCTGTGGCCCAGGATGCCTCAGGACCGGCAGAGTCTAAATTCCCACCAACAGTGACTGGAGTTCAGCAGCAGGCAGAGGATACAGTCATATCAGAGTGTCTACAGGGTCCAAAGAGAGAAGATGTAATAGGTGCTAGAGATGAGCAAAACCAAGAGGACGTCACAACAACAAAAGCCAACAGCACACTTTGTTTTTAGAATGGAACAAGCCAGGAGCTGCTTGCCTTAAGAGCAGAGGGTGGGGGGAGGGGGACTATGCCTGAATATTCCCAGCAAATTCAGAAATTTGGGGTTGGAAACGACAGACAGTCTAAAAAAGATCACTTCCCTCCCCATTCTCTCTGAAGATCCAAACTCATGATCTTATCAACCACTGATGTCATGGCGGGTGGGGGCGGTGGGCAGGAGCTCTCGTGTCTCTTTTGTAAGGGAAATATCTGGATTCCAAGGTTCCTGCCGAAAGGAGCTAGGTGCTGCCAGGCTGACGTGGGGACAGAGCAGAACACAGGCTTCTTGCAAGCAGGTGGGCGGTACTAACTGGCCAGCCTAGGCACCTGGCTCACATCCAGGAGGCAGAGCTTGCTTGAGGTCTTGCAGGGGGAAACGCCACTGTTACATTGTGGCCGCTACAGACAGGACAGTGAGGGGAAGGAGGACGCTTTCCAGGCTACAACTCTACATCTGCCAAAAACAGAGCTTGTTAGAAGGGATAAGGCTTCTCAATGACAGCAGAGAGAAAGGATCTTTTCTCCAAACTCCTTCCATTCACCAACGTCCCAACATGCAAAACAGACAGTCCATGAAGAAGTGGTATTAGAAATAAAGGAATAGAGGCACAGCTATGTTTTGGAGCAGGGAAAATAATTGGTTCAGGCAAGGGGCACCACCTTGGCAAAACCAAGACAGCTCACATCAGGGTATATGTTCTATTATAGAACAAATGGTAATATCTGAAATAGTGAGATCACCCACACTTTTGGGAAAGCCTAGGACCATCTAAAGTCACCCAACTGGCCTGAAAAGCCAGAAGCAAACCAGGCTCTCAACTCAACTCTCAACCCATGAGACGAAGTGGGTCTGCTACCTGCACTTTCCCCAGGTAATGTTGGGAATCAGTTCTCCGGGAAGCTGGGCACTTTGAAGGTCAGGGATGTGGCAGGGCTTTCACCTCCAGCCCGCAGGTTTACCCTAAGCTTCAGGTAAGTCTGGACTCCCCCACACTATGACATTCAGTGTGAGGTCTGCCCAAGTGGGACCAAGGAGCCTCCAGGAAGAAGATGCTTTCTAAGGAGAGAGTGAATCAAAGTGCATCTATCTGAGTAGAACGGGCCAGGGTCTGAGGGAGGGGTGACTCTGAGTGGACCACAGCATCTCTGGCTCCAACTGTCCTGTGCTTCAGGAGAGAACGGCCACAATTGCATGAGTGAGGAAAAACAAAATGAAACAAAAATGAGCAAAGGCCACGCACAGGCAGGGCCTCTCGGGACAAGGGCATTCTGGCTGCTCTGCTGCATTCACCTCAGCAGAGGAAGCTGGTACCTAAGTGAGGGTATTGGGCGAGCTGCAGCGCTGATGGCACCTTGAATAGACAGGACACAAGGTCTCGGGGACTCTGGGGCAGCTTTCTGTGGGCACTGGAAGTGTCATCAATGTGCTCAACAGGGAGCAGCTGCCCATCCCCTGGCCACTCATGGGCATCTCTGGCAGTAGATGATGCTTTCCTTGGACATCAACTAATCTGCTGTTTTTACCATCAGTAGATTCAGAAGGTGTCACCACTGAAAGACCACGAGGAACACGAAGGCAGCCAAGATGACTAGGCCACCTGAGATATATCCTGAGACTCCCAAATTACTTAAAAGATCATTTAGGAAGGGGAGGGATTAAAGTTCTTTCCAGAATGGGTGGGAACACAGTGATGGGAACACAATGATTTGGTGACCCCATTTTTTATTTCCAGGCAAACACGACCCAAGAAATACAAGATACAGGAGTTAAAGAAGAAAAGAAAACTGAATGGAAATTTTTCTCTTTTTCTGGTGATGCAAATGCAAGGCGTTATCTATCACATAAGAGACGTGAATCTGATCCCTGAGAATCTCCAGGGAAGATTCCCTGGAGGAGGACATGGCAACCCACTCCAGCATTCTTTTCTGCAGAATCCCATAGACAGAGGGGCCTGGCGGGCTATAGTTCATAGGATTGCAAAGAGTCAGACACAACTGAAGCAACCTAGCATGCATCTATTCCAAATAAACAAAATCTTTTTTTTCCCTCTGTCTCCCTCTCCAAGATGCCAACATTTATAAATGAGTTATAGGGCTTACTTCTGGAAGGAAAAACGTTCTCCATGGTTCATTTCCTCAGTCACTCAACAAAGAGTAAGTAAAAAGAGATGAAGCTCCCAGCTAGTGCCAGCCTCTGACAGAGATAAATAAGAACAACAATAACACAACACTTAATTCATGCCAGACATTTTAACACATGCAACTGCATTTTTTCCTTATGACCCCACTGTGACAAGCATTGTTTATTCCTATTTTAAAGCTGGGAAAACTGAGGAATAGAGAAGTTAAGTGGCTTCACCAAGATCATACAAACATCAAGGGGCCAGAACCAGGTCACATACTTGGATTTTCCAATTCTAGCTCCAGATTTTTGCCATCCCCCACCCCCTAAGTAACCCCCACGTGGAGTACAAAAATATGGCCCTACTCCAAGCTTTTGGTGAGACATGAGACAAAGCAGAAATAGGGGCAGAGGTAGAGATCAAACATATGGATACCAGGAGGGAAAACGGAGCCTAGGATGAACTGGAGATTGAGACTGACATATATACAATACTGATACTATGTATAAAATATATAACTAATGAGAATTTACTGTTTAGCACAGGGAACCTACCCAATAAGTACTACGGATTCAGGGCTTCCCTGATAGCTCAGTGGTAATGAATACGCCCGCCAATGCAGGAGGTGTGGGTTCGATTTCTGGGTCAAGAAAATCCCCTGAAGGAGGAAAATAGCAATCCACTCCGGTATTCTTGCCTGGAGAATCCCATGAACAGAGTAGCCTGGTGGGCTACAGTCCACGGGGTTGCAAAGAATTGGACATGACTGAGTGAGCACAAGCAGTGAATGAGGAGAAGAAATAGGAATATTCTTTCTAAGATGAGCCGGCGTGATGGCATACAGCATGATGGTGGTGGCCAGCCACTCATCCTCTCCTTCACAGACAGCTCCAAAGCAACTAGCATGCGCCAGGCCCTCTGCCTTGTCCAGGAGCACACATCCACCTAAGCCATGGTTTCTCCCTCCAAAAAGCCTGCAGCCTGAACCCCATGTGATTCCCAGGCCAGCCAAATTGTCTCTCCTATCCACAATGAAAATGTTGTCAGTTCCCAGTCCAAATCTTGCTTGGCGTCTCAAGTCAGGCTGCTTATCAGCACTGCCTCACAGAGATAAAACCTCTCGGCATAGAGCTAAAGGGGAAAAACTCGACCTGCAAAAATAAACTGCCCAAACAGCGTTTCCTCACAGCTTCACTTCAGCACCTGGTATCACTACACTATAGGGCTTCCCTGGTGGCTCAGTGGTAAAGAATCTGCCTGCCAATGCAGGACACACAGGTTCAGTCCCTGTGTTGGGAAGATCCTCTGGAGGAGGAAATGGCAATCCACTCCAGTATTCTTGTCTGGAGGATTCCATGGACAGAGGAGCCTGGCAGGCTACAGTCCATGGGGTCACAAAGAGTTGGACAAGACTTAGCAGCTAAACAACAACAATCATCCCACTCAGGAGGATGCCACAGCTCGCAACCTGATCACTAGAGCAGCTGTTCTGAATGAGAACATGGGGCATCAATGCAGAGATGGCTCCCCTTCGGTTCTCATTGCTGAGACCTCGTCTGAACCCTGGAGTTGGAGTCTCCCTGCAGGACACTGGGGACAGGTGAAGGGGATGCTTTGTAATTCTCTCCTCGGTACCTGAAGTCTGGCTGCAGACCCCACGTTGGGGTGTTAGAAAAGGCATTGACACACTTCTGCAAATCACCAGCATTACATTTTCCACTCTGCAGCCTCCTTACATCTTTATCTGCACTTGGTTTCTAAGTGAAGTCAACTGATAAAGCTTCAATTTCATACCATCTGTTATGTGTCACAAACACTGGTTTTGCAAAAGGGATGAAAAAAATCTTTTAAGGCTACGGAAACTTTCTGAACAGTTTCAAGCTCTGCAGGCTACAGGTTAAATCTTAGAGAGTCTCTGGATATACTCAGAGGGAAACTTTCCATAAACGTGAGGGCAGGACTCCCATCCTCCTTAGATGTGGATGGTGAAGGCTTTTGTTCAGTTGAAGTATGTTTTGGGAGGAAGGTTTTGATTTGATCCCCAGTGGATCTGGTATCTATCACCTATGGGCTTATATGGGGTTTCTGCTGGATTTAACAAGAGTGAAAAGAGCCTGCAGCCAAAAACTTCAAGGGGAAATCCTATTCAACCCCTACATGGCAGGAGAAACATTACTTTTTCTTGAGCACATTCTATGAGTCCAGGCAGAACTAATTATTTCTCTGGAGTCCCTCAAACACTGTGCGGGTGTTAATCAGCTCTCATCACACTCTGAGCTGAACAGTGAGCTCCTTGAGGACAGGGCCACCCTTTTTCTCACCATCCATCCAGGAACTGGCAGAATTTAATTCAAGGTAGTTATTAAAGAAAACTGGGTATTTTTCTCTAGTTATTTCTTGTGTTGACATTTATGTGGGTTTTCTGTTTCTCTAAAGATGATTTCATTTACATGTATTATTTCAGATTACTGAAATTTCAGATGAAGAACTATGAACATTATATTATTTTACATGTAAAACCTTCAGCATATGATGGCTACAAAGTAGGTGCTTAATACATATTAACTGTTAGTTGTACTGTTACCATATATAACGTACATTGTTGTTGTTGTTCAGCCACTAAGTCGTGTCCAACTCTTTGCAACCCCATGGACTGGAGAATGCCATGCTTCCCTGTCCTTCACCATCTTCCGGGATTTGCTCAGACTCACGTCCATGAGATGCCATCCAACCATCTCATCCGCTGTCGTCTCCTTCTCCTCCTGCCTTCAATCTTTCCCAGCATCAGCATCTGTTCCAATGAGTCAGCTCTTCGCATCAGGTGGCCAAAGTATTGGAGTTTTGATATATAGAACATATATATCGTGCAAATATATTCAAAAAGATGCTAAATATTTTCAGGAATTCAACAGTAAACACAAATTCAGATGTGTACAGTATAAAGAAATTAATGAACTGTTTTTTATAAAGTTTCAACTGCTGTGTTTTGCTGGTGAAGAAATGGAGGCTCAGCTAGCGTTAAGTTTGTCGAAACCAAAGGAAGAATGAGAGGCAGCGAAGCAGTCTGACTTCCAATCCTGACGTCCCAAAGCCCCTTTGGTTCTTCTCTGCAGCATTCTAATATGTTTTTAGTTATCCATTTTTGTTTATTCCACTGAGTAAAGGACAGTTTACATATGTACGCTCTCTGGAGGGGCCAGATGATGTCTGAAATTGCAATAATGGTAGGCAAGCTCTTAAGCGGGATGGTGTATTATTGAAAACAGAAAATCATAAACAACGTTGTAATCGCTGGCACAATTTTAAACAAGATTGCTTTACCTAGTTTTGTTTTCTTTCCTGTTAGATAATTTCACCAGCAGGTTTGTAACAAAAAGAAGCAGAGAAAGTAGTGTCTCTCCCTAGAAATTTAATAGCATTATGCGCAGGGATGAATAGAAGTATTTCTCTCATTTTGATCATGCCTTGCCCACAGTATGAACTCGATAAATGCTTATTCAATCGAATTACTATTACAATAGCTTGTTGCTTTTTTCCACTGGGCAATAATAACTTTCATTTGTATGATGCTTTCCCGCTTACAAAGCATATTTTTCATGTATTACCATTTTATTCTCACAGCAATTCCAAAAGGTAGATATTAATTTCTTCCTTTTACAAATCAAGAAGGTAAGTTAGATCATTTGCTCAAGGTCATAACTGTTCACAAGGTGTTGATTTGTTAGGACACAATGACGATTTAGGGGAAAAGGGGTTGCTAAGAGTCGGATATGGCTGAGCGACTTCACTTTCATGCATTGGAGAAAGAAATGGCAGCCCACTCCAGTACTCTTGCCTGGAGAATCCCAGGGATGGGGGAGCCTGGTTGGCTTCCTTCTATGGGATCACACAGAGTTGGACACGAAGTGACTTAGCAGCAGCAGGGGAAACAGTATGGCAAAGTGATTAAGACTTTGGGCTTTGGGGGCTTTCCTGGTGCCTTAAGTGGTAAAGAATCCACCTGTCAATGCCAGGGGCACGGGTTCCATCCCTGGTCCGGGATGATGCCACATGCTGTGGAACAGGTAAGCCTATGCACCACAACCACTGAACCTGCACACTAGAGCCTAGGAACCACAACTGCTGAAGCCCGTACACCCAGAAGCCCGTGCTCTGCAGCAAGAGAGGCTGCAGCAATGAGAAGCCCCTGCCCTGAAACTAGAGAGCAGTCCCAGCTCGCTCCAACCACAGGAAAGCAAAGACCGAACACAGGCAAAAGCAAATCTTTAAAAAAAGAAACAACAAAAAAAAGAGTTTGGGCTTTGAACTCCAACTGCTTCAGCTTATTTATTTTAAAAAAAGTTTTGTGGTAGAATATACAAGATGATATTTAATGTTTTACCTATATTTAAGTAAACAGCTCAGTGGCATTAAGTACACTGCTGTGCAACCATCACCACTACCCAGCATCCCCAACTGAGAGCCTGTATCCAGCAAATTATAACTACTAGCCTACTTGCAAAGACATGTGTTCAATATCATCACATCTAGTCTGCTACAAATAGCAGAGGAGGTTGTGAGTTATGGGGCTTCCCAGGTGGTGCGAGTGATAAAGAACTCGTTTGCCAGTGCAGGAGATGAAAAGGATATGGGTTCAATCCCTGGGTTGGGAAGATCCCCTGGAGGAGGGCATGGCAACCTGCTCCTGTGTTCTTATCTGGAGAATCCCATGGATAGAGCAGCCTGGTGGGCTACAGTCCATTGGAGCACACGCACACACACATACACACATACTGTGGATTAAGGGTGGAGTCTATGGCTCAAGCCTCTGAAGGCCTGGGTGTGAGTCCTGGTTCTGCCCTCTATCATTGACAAGATATGAGAAGCTCTCTCATCTTTGGGCTGGCCTTCTGCTATGAAACGGGACAGTAACCCTAGTCCTATCACAATCATAATGTTGCTATATGAAGTAGAGTGACATTTGAAGGGAATGTACTACACAGTCTATCAGGTGTGATGCAAATACATTCATTCATTCATTCACAGCTTGTGGCAGCACGTCTGCTGAGTGCCAAGCTCCGTGATGAACACTGGTGATCTAAAAACCCTAAGGGTGCAGAGGAGACAGACATGTAAAATGACAAAGGATTACTCTAGGATATGAATTCAAGTAAGGTATTATTACAATGTATTGATGGCTGAAGTAGACACCTTGGGGACTCCAAGATCACTTTAAAAATGTGACGGCAGCCTGCAATCTTGTTGGAGAGGAAAGATGAACATTCTCATAACACCCTCACCTAGGAACTTTGCAAAGAAAGGCGGGTGAAGACACCACAGTGCCTGTTGCCTTTCTTCCAGGAAGAGGGAAGAAGCTCTCGGAGGCAGAGGGCCTCTGTACCTAGAGTCCCATCAGCTCTATAACACCATGGGATTCCTCAGCTCTTTCTCCTATCAGCGCAGTGATGTCCCAGGGTTTGTCGTAGTTCAAGTAGACACGTACGGAAGACCTTCTATGTGCTAGCCTTTGTGTCTGCTAAATAGAGATGGAAAAGACAATTTGCTCAGACCCCAAGGGGACTGCAGTTCAGTGGGGCAGGCACACTCAGATATTAATTATTCTAGAATAAGGTACTCATGGATGACATACAGGTAAGCAAAGAGCTCAGTGTTAAAATGGTGAAAAGGCCCCTTGGCCCAAATGGAGGAGAGAAAACTTCCTGGAGGAGGTGACGTCTTAGTTTGAAAAGTTAGGTAGATGGAAAGAAAATGATGAGGGGGGCACTGTTAGGACAGAAAAAGGAAGCATGCAAACAAAAGGTAAAAACTATTCTGCAAAAGAAAACCACTTAGCCCAGTGAACTGCTGCGTTTTTTCTCTCAAATATAAATACTTGGTCTCAAAATATAACCACATTATGTCACCTACTTTTCATGGTTTGTCTTATAAGGAGCTTTGTAAACATAACTAATAGTCAAAATTACCTGTGAGGTATGTTTGATATCAGAATCATCTTCTTTTATTTTCCTGAACCAGAAGGGAAGAATTAGTGATCCACTTTGATTCAATGTCTCCTTTGAAAACATTCATCTGCTTTATTTCTCCAATTGCATAAATAAATTATTCAGAAACCTGACTATGGGAGCATACAAATCTAAAATCTGAGCTAGAATATTGGTGGTCAAAGGTTCCTCTCTCATTATAGAAGATGTTTGATATAAATATTAATTTTCCGAAAGTGGTGATGGCAGAGATTTCACACAAAGAATGTTCATACTGGATTAAACATTAGACTCAAATTACCTGAGCCTTCACATGTATGGAGAATCAAATTCCATTTCATTCTGATAAGAAGTGGCCCTGGAGAGTCATTCTGGATTTAGCAGGCTAATGTGGTCCACGGCCTCTTTACCAAAATATATGACTGTCGAAAATATTACTGTGGCCTAATTGCCTTGGCAAGAGGTGGGGAAAGAAGGAAGTGGGATTTTATAATAACCTACATGATATAAATTTTACCCCAATATACAACTATTTATTAATTGCCTAGTATATGCTTAGCATGACACAGATGCTCATTCAATGATACCTTAGAGTACTTACTCTTCCCAAACCTGCCCCATCCTCCCCAGAGAAAACTAAACCACAGAGGAATAAACATCTTATTCAAGGTCACATAACTAGGATTTTGTAATGGTTGTTGTGAGAGTAAATGAGATAAAACATATGTTAAATGCTTAGTATGGTGATGTATAACTAAGCAATAATGTTGGCCACTGTCATCATTAAGAAAATCTAACTTCGCTTATGTCCACAAATATGTATCCCTTGGAAAATGTACCATGTGGGAATAAGCTTCCTGATTGTTGGTCAGGGTATGACACAATGCTTGACGTCTGTTCGACAGGTTTACATAGCAACTTGGCTCAGGCACACTCTTGAGGGGTTGGCAAGACCCAAGACAGGGAACGACTCTAACTTTCTGGGTCATGTGGGCTAGATTCTCTCCCAACAAAACAAATTATCACAAGTCTTCAGACACTGCCAAAGTCTGCATATTGGCACATTTACTAGACCTGTACCTGCTAATAGATCCCATGGACACGTTCCAAAGCTAATTATGTGCCATATTTTGGAAACTTCAAACACCAGGATTACTAGCCTACATAGTACAGCCATTCCTATTGGGCACTATTGTGCAGAAGGAATAGTAATTCAGTGTTCCTTCTCTTTCCCTTGATGTCTGTTGGACAGAGGACTCTGTTAGCTACTCGGTGACTGTTTGACGCATAGAGTGACAAACAGAAATAGAAAAAACCCAAAGGGGTCAAAGGAAATAGTTTTTAAAAACATTGTTTCCCTGAAACATTCAGACAATGGCAGTTAAAGTGGGTGGCTTAGGCTGCCTAATTTGAATTTTGGAACTCTGAAGGAGAGGCTTAGGAGACCTGGGCTTGAGTCTCACTCTGAGTAAAAACTTGATAGTGGCTTTGCTTCCATTTCTTCATCTGTCAACAAAAAGTATTCAACAAAAACAGTGTCCCAAAGTGCCACAGGACACAAATGCTGGGAGACATTTCTGGGAGACGTGACAAAAGGATTTCTTTACCAACACACACACACACACACACACACACACACACACACACACAACACCACCACCCCATAAACAGGGCTAATATTTATGGCCCTTTCTACGAGTATCACAATGCTAAGGCCAGTACCAGCGTCCAGTTGCTTCAGTCGCATCTGGCTCTTGGTGACCTCATGGATTGTAGCCCGCCAGTCTCCTCCGTTCTTGAGATTCTCCAGGCAAGAATACTGGAGTGGGTTGCCATGCCCTCCTCCAGGGGATCTTCCCGACCCAGGGATCGAACCCAGGTCTCCTATGTCTCCTGCACTGGCAGGTGGGTTCTTTACCACTCGGGCCACCTGGGAAGCCCATCACAATGCCAATGGTAGTTTATTGAAGATTCTGAAATTCCAGATGACCTGTTATTGTTCAAGTCACCATGTCCAAATTTAGTGGACTGTGATACGTGACACCTTTAAACATCTTGGGAAATTGGTAGCACACATTTTTAGAAATGTTGGATTAAATGCTCCTGGAGGTTCCCTGTGACACTGGATCGATCCTGTGATCTTCGAGAGAAGGTTTCATTTTTGCCATGGAGGTTTATGGTAGAGACACCTGATCTGTGAACATCTCTCTCAGTTCCTCTCCCATCCTGCCCCTAAGACCCCAGCACTGCCCATGGCTCGGATTGGAAATGGGAGTCAGGGAGCTCGGCACAGGAGAAAAAGTACAATGCCTCTATACTCTCCAGCAGCCAACAGGGACTGTAAATTGTCCTCTGAAGTCCCCAAACTACGTGGAAGCAGGACTTTCTCTGGAATGAGGAAAACATTTCCTGAAACTAAGACTTGAGGTTTTAGATACTTCTTCCCAGCTGATGGATCCACCTGGTTTTATATCCCCTGCTCACTGCTACAGAGACTAGTTTTGGGACCCTCTCCCACTCCAAGATGATGATTCCACAGAGATGAGTAGATAGACTTTATCATAACATCATCAGCTTATTAATAAACATGTTACTCTTATAAAATTCCCATGGCCAAGGGAGACTCTGGACGCAAAAGTGCTTTTCATTTTCATTCTCCCTGTCCTCCTGACGCCAGCCTCAATGCTGGGTGACTCATGTTGGAAGCAGGGGCTAGAGATCATGTAGCACCTAAAGCATGTACTGATTTAAGTCACACATTTAAGCACCTGATTAAAAATAAAGCACCATTCCGAAAATGGTCTGGTTGAAGGTTTGAGCCACTGGGACGTCTAACTAGAGGCCTGTCCAGGTGATCTAATGATGAGGGCAGGGACTGGAGATTTAAATGGCCAGGGAAGATAAACTGCTGACACACTAGCTTTCCCTTAAAATCCATTTCCACCCTGCCACACCCTGGCATGCACACACATGCACACACACAGCATTTAAAAACACTTTCTCCTTTCCTATTGCACAAAGTGCTCACTCCTCTGGGTGACTCTGACGGGCCCCTAAAGGCTGGCTTCACTTGATTCCTTCTGCTTGAAATGCATTACCCTCATTCTCCACGGTTCTGCTCTTTGCTCTCAAACAAGCTTTATCTCACCATCATTATCACTGCAGTTAAGCTCCGTGCTTTCCAGGTATTAATTCAGGCAATCCTCAAAGGCATCCTTTGAGACAGATAATATTGGGTTGGCCAAAAAGTTTGATTGAGTCTCTCCACAATATCTTATGTGAAAATCCCAATGAACTTTTTGGCCAACCCAATATTATTATCATTTTTTACAGTTGGGGAAATGAGGGATGAAGAGAGCAAGTAACTTGCCTGAGGTCACACAGTTAGGCAGATGTATAGCTGAAACTGAAGACCAAGCCATCTCTCTCCAGTCATCACTCTAAAGTATCAGTTTATAGAGACTATGCCTATCTTGTCATTTTCTCCAAATCTGACCAATCCTTTAAAATCAAGCATAGATCCCACCTCCTTCATGAAGCACACTCTCAGAGTTCGGTCTGTCTTCCTCCGATTTGCTACACTCTCACTCACCATCTCTAACTCCTGCTGTTGTCATGCTGAGCTGTGTGTGTGAATGGCTCCTGATCTGACCGTGAGCCTCCTGAAGTCAGGAACCAGGCAAAATATTAGGTCTACTTCTGCTAAAAAGAAAAGCCCTGTACAGAATGCAGTGCAGGGTATATCACGCTCTAAAAGAAACCTGTTCACAGGTGAGTTCTGTGATGGCCTTTTTGAGGCACTATACAACCATGCTCCATCCCCCCATTCCTGCAACATAGACATACCAGGTCCTGTGAGCCAACACCCACAAGCAAAGAAATAGAAGCTAACAAGGAGAAAATGTTTATCACTCAACGATATACATGACGGACACTTCAAAGTCAAGAGCCAATCCTCTAAAGCAAACACTTTTGTGTCACCATGAAGCATCTGAGCTGCTACTTTAGATTTGGCCTAGGATATGAATGGGCAGGAGCCTCTTCCCTTTCTGAGACGCCTCTGGCTCTGAATGGTCCAAAGGCAAGGAGAAGGCAGGAGGGGGAAGAAGCCATTATGGTTTTAATGGTTTAATCCTCAGATATATGTTGTCAGCCTGGCCTACTTCCAGGAGCACTGAGAACCGCCAGCTCAAGCCAACACAAGCTCCAGCTAAGTTGACAGGCAGGGTAACAAGACACAGATTGTATAACCTAAGGAAAGCGCAAAGCCCTCAGCAGGGTTTTGCTCCCTGGGGTCCCAGCCTGAAAGCAGTAAGTGATACAGGCACCACGTGGACCAGCTTAGACACACAAACATGGAAGGTCTGCACACAAGGATGGGGAAAGCTGCTGCAGCTAGAATTTTGTTTGGCACAGAGGACAGGCACAGATGTGTGGATTCTTTTGGGACCTGGAAAGTGGCTCCAGTCAGGACCTGGTGCAGCTTTTTCTTTGATTGCGGCTGCGGCTGTGAAACAGGAGGGTATGAGTGGCTTGCTTTGAATTCTGAGAGCCTTTGCTTTTCTGGAAGTTTTTCAGTTGGGCTTTTCTTCTTTAATGCCTTCAATTATCACAGTTCAAATGATTATATTCCCAGCACCTCCACCCAATAGCCACAAAAGTTTGGCATTTCCTGTACCTGCATAAAAAATGGCCTGGCAGTAGCCTGGCTTTTCAGCCCCCCCCCCCTTTTTTTTTCCATCTGATGTAGGCTTTAATTTATTTCCCCCACCCCCTCTCTCTAACTGCTAGAGAAACAAGAGATTACTGCAGATGGATGGAAATATTTTTTCCGCTTCAGCATTTGCTGTCAGAACCAAGTACTGGGAAGGTTCTCAGATGGTGTCTCCGGCAGCATGGAAATTCCCAAACCCATCTTAAATTATAATCACCTGGTCTCCAAAGAAACAGATCAAAGAAGGCGGCCTATTTTGTGAGCAGTCCCTTGACAGGGCCCTTGATTTTTTTTTTTTTTTTAATTTGTTTTTGGCTGTGCTAGGTCTTCATGGCTTTTTCTACTTGCAGTGAGTGGGGGGTACTCTCTGGTGGTGCAAGGGCTTCTCATCATGGTAGCCTCTCTAGGTGTAGAGCATGGGCTCTAGGGCACACAAGTCCAGTAGCTGCAGCACATGCACAGGCTTAGCTGCTCCTTGACATGTGGGATCTTCCTGGAGCAGGGATCGAACCTGTGTCCCCTGCATTGGCAGGTGGACTCTTAACCACTGGACCACCAGGGAAATCCAGCCCTTGGAGTTCTCTTTGAGGCTCTCCCACTATTGGACTTTATCTTAGCCATTTGTGAGTGGTCCTCAACACACTAGTACCATTTCTTGTACATCATGGAATGAACACTCAGCAGCCTTAACATGTCCAACTGTCCAAACAGGGCTGTTGCTGTTCACTGATATTCACAGCTACCAGGAAGCCTGTACTGTAACACTTATTAGAAGGGTGACTTATTAGAAGGGTCTCTGTCTGGAGGTGCTTGCAGTCAAATAGAGAAAATATAAAACTTGCTCAGAAGAACTGGAAGCAAGAGATAAAGGCCAAATAAGTGGTAGAAAGTAACTGTGAATTCAGAAGAAATGAAATAGTTAGAGAAGATGAGGAAGATGGTATGGAGGTAATGCCATCTGAGGTCATGAAAAAGAGATAGGGTTTTGAAAGCTAGGGAGACAGTATTCTTGGTATGAATAAATGCATCTAACAGCTGCCATACGTTCCACCACCACAACACCTAGAAATAGCCATTGTACTATATGCCATATACTCAGATGCCATACATATACCATCTCATTTCACTTCCAAATTTGTAAGGTGGATGTTACTATCTCTATTTAAACTTGGAAGAAATGGAAGCTTTCAGAAGGTAATAGAAGAGCCAATAAAAGTGATCAGCTCTGATTCTAAAGCCTGTGCTCTTTGTGCCCTAATGCACAGCAGTTAGAAGGTCTGTCTACTCTGCTTGTCTGACATGGGGCATGAGAGCTTCAGAGTGGAGGTGAGGGCCGTGGGGTAGGAGGCACTGTTCATTCTGCAAGAGTAGCAGTGATAAGGGCAGTGGGAGCAAATGGTTGAAAGGGGCCAAGTTAGGGGACTTCCCCTGTGGTCTAGTGGTTAAGACTCCATGCTTCCAATGGTCAGGGAACTAAGATCCCATATGCTGCAGGGCACAGCCAAAAATACAATAATTAAAAAAGAAAAAAAGACCAAGTTGGGAGGGAAACTCAAGAAGTTTCCATCAATTTCCCATAGATGTAAAGTTATTAATTGTTTCTGGCTGGTGGTGGACAGGAAACTGGCTTCCTCTGTTTTTCAGCCCCTTGGCCTCCTGGCGGTGGTCAACCGGTGAAGAAGAGGTTCCATTTACTTGTAAGCTTCCCCTCCCATCCCTCTTCTCCCTGCTCAGCTCACTGTGCTCCTGGTGCTTCCCTCAGCTTCATCCAAAACCCCTTCTGAGCATCTTAATGAAAGAGTTCTTCTGAACACTACAGAACTCAGCAGGAATGGCCCAGTTAGCTCTGCCAGTACATTCTGGGAGGTTCTGATGGGCGGGTGTGGACCTCAATCCCGGTTACCACTAAGAAGCTCAGACACATATGTGTCTCAGCTGCTAGGGGATGGGGATCCTTTCCCAACCCTGCTGCTAGGATATTCAAGGGGAGGTTCATCAGTGGGTGGTTTAAAATCAAAGATTTATATCAGAAACTTTCCTGCTGGTCCAGTGGTTAAGCCTCCATGCTCCCAATGCAGGAGGCATGGATTCAATCCCTGATCAAGGAACTAAGATCACTCATGCCACTTGACATGGCCTATATATATATATACACACATATATATGTATCTATATATAAACATATATATGTATATATATATAATTATTTCTCACTCCTGACTTGAGGGAATGGAAAGACAAGAAAAGCAAAGCGAATTTAGCACCTCTTATTTGTTGGCAACATTATACCCTCATATTTTCACACACAGAAACTTCTTAGAGTCCCATGGGGTGGGAATGATCCCATTCAACAGACTGGGAAACGCTGCCCATAAAATCCTAGTAACGAGTCCTGGTTACAAAGCTTGTAAGTGGTACCTCTAGTTTCAGATAGAAGTATATCAGGTTCCCAGCTGACATGGCCTTCCTACACTGCTGAAGCCCTTCTCGAGCTCATATGGATTGCTTTTGGCAACTGTGGCATTAATGCGTCCTCCTGGGCAAGAAGAGGTACAGCCTCTAGCTGAGGAAGACTGGCCTGCTTTCTTCTGGGAGCAGGGATCCCAGCTTGAGTCCCACTGGCACTGATCCCAGGACGCAGGTTTAGCAGCTGGAAGGGAGGGTGGGGGCCTGTGTGTGCAAAAGGCCCTGGGAGTTTCCTGAGGGAACGAGCTTTGACAGCCACAGTGCTAAGGGCCAGGGCCAGGGCCCGAGGGGAAAGACATCATTCAGAGCTTTCATCTAGCTCCCTGAGTCCTGAAACTAGAATAAAAGAGCTAAGAAAAACTGCTGGGGCCTGAAGAGTGAAAGGAAGGCAGGGGTGCCTTTTGGCAAACAGGGTCAGTGCAGCCAGCAAGAGTTGGGGGGTGGGGTCCCGCTGGCACAGAATGAAATGGCCTGAGTAGTCTGCAGGGCCAGTTTCTGAGTGAACCAGGAGCAATGAGGGGGGACACTGGTCTCTGTCTCCACACACTGCAGCCCTAGAGGCAAAAGGTAGCGAAGGTGCTGTTGTGGGTGAACAGGAAAATGGCAGCCTGGGAGGACCAGCTTTGGAAACACACCTGAGTCACCTCTGGGTGAAGCACTTACAAGAGGGTGGGGGAGCAGGGCAAGGTCTTGTTGGAGACTCTTGGGAACCATAAGTTACGCGGATTTAAACCACGTTAATTATGCTGCAAGCGTGTTCTTCAGACCAAAGAGAGAAAGAGAGAAAGCTTCTCGTCCTCCTTCTCTTCTTGTAGCAGACATTTGAGCACCAGCTAGGAACTGGGCATAGACCAGACTCTAGAGATACTGAAAGAGCTAAGGGAGGGTCCCTGTAGGGGAGTGTTTGCCATCTGGGGGGACTCAGTGAAGTAATTAGCAAATGTAACACAGGAGGGCAAGTGGTGATGGGATGGTCATGTTGGCATCCACCCCTCTTAGAACGGAACAACTCCTCGCACCTTTGCATGGGACTTCCTGGCAACCAGTGGGAGGGCGGTTCAAGACACGAAGGAAGATGAGCTATGTTATTATTCGGTGAGAAACAATGGACTTCTCAGCTAGTGCTAAAGGTAATCAGAACCTTTCACATGGGTGCCTGAAAGACCTCCATGAAGTCAGCTTTCCAGGCCAGCAGGACCGACACAGGGACCTCTCGTAACTGCACCGATTTCTGTGTCCTTTGAGCATCAGCGCAGTACCATGCCCACCACAAGCATTTGCAGCGTTCGACTTCCCATCTTTGAGCAATGCTCCACCCTTCCTTCCCAGGTTCAATTTTCAACACCCTGCCATACAGCATCCCAATGATAGAAAAAAGAATGGCAGCATGCCACCCTCTTCTCAGTTGTACTGCTTCTCTCACCACCGAGTATGTGTCTCGATGTTGTCCTGAGTGGTCGGGCACAAATCCAAATGCAGAATCAGCAATGGTCTCTGCCCACTGGGCTTAAACTCTTAAGTCTGAGCATTAAGGAAACATCTAAGTGCGTAATCACAAGAGACAAAGCCAGTCTTATCCGGCAAGAACTGAACGTGTCTGAATGAAAGAAGGAGCGAGCCTAACACGAAGCCATTTCCCTTTGTTGTAAAACAAGACAATTCAATAAACATGACATCAGGGGAAGGTGCCCTCTGGAGAAGGCAGAAGCCTCTTTCACGTTGATGATGTTATCAGGATGCAACGAGAGTTGCATCTTGATTTCTCCTTTTTTTCTGTTTGCAAGAGCTTTCTATTTTTTTTCAAGAACTGATTTCTCTTTTTATCCCCCTGAAACATTATCCTCACTTCTTACTAAAAACCTTATTTGTTACCACTTGAGCAGGCTGGTCCATTCCCTGTCGACATTTTAGCAGTTAATATATTTGTACTAGTTTGTTAGAGCTGCTGTAACAAAGTACTGCAGATTGGGCAGTATGAACAATAAATATTTACTATCTGGAGGCTAGAAGAACTATCTGCTATCAAGGTGTTGGCAGCATTGGTTCTGCCTGAGAGCTGTGAAGCATGGAATTGTTTCAGGCCTCTCTTCTTGGCCTGCAGATGGCCTTCTTCTCTGTTTCCACACTGTCTTCCTGCTATGTTATCCGTGTCCACCTTTCTTCTCATAAGGATACCCGTCATGCTGCATGAGAGCCCATTCTAATCATCTCTTTTTAACTTCAGTACTTCTTTAAAGACCCTGTCTCCAAGTAATATCTCATTCTGAGAAACTGGGGATCATTTCAACATATGGATTTTTTGGGGTGGGGAGGTAACACAGTTTGACCCATAACAATCTTCTGTAGAGATGGCTTTCTGATGGGTTTCTGGAAGACAGTATTTAGTTCCTCAGTTAGTTTGCAAATTCTACCAACATCATTTATTTCCACTTTCACAAAACTTAACAGTGAGTTAACAAAAATTGTAAGCTCCAGGAAAACCACAATTTGAAAAGATACATGCCCCCCAGTGTTCAATGCAGCACTGTTTACAACAGCTTAGACAAGGAAGCAACCTAAAAGTCCATCAGCAGATGAATGGATGAAGAAGATGTACATATATACAATGGACTACTACTCAGCCATACAAAGAATGAAATGATGGCTTTTGCATCAGCATGGAAGGACCTAGAGATTACCACACTAAGTGAGGTCAGAGAAAGACAAATATCATATGATATCACTTCCCAGTGGAGTCTAAAAAATTACACAAATGAACTTATTTACAAGACAGAAACAGACTCACAGACAAAGAAAACAAATATGGTTACTAAAGGGAAAAGGTGGGAGGGAAGAGATAAACTGGGAGTTATACAAAATAGATGATCAACAGGGACCTACTGAATAGCGCAGGAAACTCTATTCGGTGCTCTGTAATACCCTATATGGTAAAAGAATCGGAAAAAAAACAGATGTATGTATATGTATAACTGAATTGGGACTTCCCTGGTGGCGCAGTGGTAAAGAATTCACCTGCAATGCAGGGGATGTAGGTTCGATTCCTGGGTTGGGAAGATCCCCTGCAGAAGGAAATGGTTACCCACAGCAGCATTCTTGCTGGGAAATCCCATAGACAGAAGAGACTGGCTATAATCCATGGGGTAACAAAATAGCTGGATACAACTTAGCAACTAAACAGCATAACTGAATCACTTTGCCATACGCCTGAAAGACAACACTATAAAATCAACTATGCTCTAATACAAAATAAAAATTAATCAGAAAATTTGTAAGTTTCATGAGAGAAGCGATTGTGCCTATCTCATTAACCACTATTTACCCCTAGAACAGTATCTGCCACACAATAGGAATGTATTAAATACGAGACAAATGAATAAAAGGACCAGAAAGTTCCACACTGGGAATTACATTCCTCTTACCTCCCTGAGACTCATCTTGCCTTTACGAAACAACTTTCATGTTGGTTTTCGGTATAAGAGGAAATACTTCTGTATGGTTGTTAAGCCTGAAAACTTGGAAATATGTTGCCTCAGCAATGGAAGTAAACACATGCTAGCACTCCATCAGGCAGGCAAAAATACGCTTTGAGTGTGAGTGAATAACATTCTGATTATATAGTTCACCAAGGACGTCAGCTCAGTTTAGCACCAGTTTTCACTGCATCAAGGTCAAACTGGGCACTTAGAACTAAGGTCTGTCCTCTCAGCCACCATGATGTTCTTCAGGCCCATATATCCCAGGTCATATCTTCAGAATATTCCACTCACTCTTCTGCCATCTCAGCAGAATTATCCTGGAAATACTTTAAAGCAATGGATTACACAAAATGACCTCCCATGAGTCCAATTTTGGCCACCTACAAATGCAGATGGATCCCAATCTGTAGCAGGAATTCAAGTGAAGAATCAGCCCCATCATTACTTAAGGTCCTTGCTACGTGGGTATATTTTGAGTGGATTTTTCAAAATAACATATAATTATTGATATAAATATGCATATGTTTTATGCATGGACAGATGTAGCTATATTTATATGCATGTATTTGTAAATACAGGTTTTAATGTATCATGTGTTCATTGCAGCTTCTACTTCATTACCCCCATTCCAAAATTTCGCATCAAGAAAGCCAAGGGAATTGGGAATCAGCATTCACAAGATGTGAAACCACCAAATGGAGCTAGAAGAGGCAGCGGCAGTTACAGCAAAGAAGGACCCGAGCCCCTGGTTATGTCGATCACTGTGACATGCTCCCAGCTCCATCCATGTGATGGATGGGTCTGTAATTTGTTGTTGCTGTTATTCTGGCACACATTTGCAGAAACAAACTCGTTCACGGTTCCCCTGCTGAAAGCTCAACCATCCGAGTGCCACAGGAAACAGACTTTGGCATTTTAGCTGCTCACAGACTGGGTCATCCATAAAAGTTTAATTTTCTAAAAATATTCAGTGAGGTGCTTTTCCTGAATGAGATGGTTTCTGGCTCATGAACGTATTTATTCGAGTAAATAGGAGGAAGATCGGTAAGTCAGGAATCTAATCAGCTATCATGCAGTCCATCTGGTTTAATTAGCGAGTCCGGCAGCTCACAGGCACCTTTTTAGTAAAAGCCTTCATTACCAGCTCCCTTAAAGGCAGAGGTGCTTCTGAATGTGGTTTCAAATGCTTGCCTTGTTCCCTGCCTCCATAGAGCCCCTTATCAAATTCCCATCACTGAACAGCTTGAGACACATCACAGCATGCTTCTAAAGGGCATGCCAATGGAAGTAAATGTGGCCTACGGGAACCCCATGAACCATCACGGCTGGTCCCTCCGTTTATTTGATCAGCATCAATTAACTAAGCATGCATTGGACCCTACTCTATGCCAGGGACTGTGTGAATGAGGCTTGGACCAGCTCTGGTGGGGGTGACAAGTGTGTCAACAGATGATTTCTAATTGCACACTAGAATAGTGGGGTAGCCCCAGGCATGGGACCTGATAAAGGTCTGACCTGACTCCGGACAGATAACTGGCAGCAAGTATGCACAGGAGAGTGAGGAAGATTCCTAACCAACAGTTCTTAAACTTAACCATGAACCAAATCCACTTGGAGAGCTTGTTCAGGTATAGATTGCTGGGCCCTACCCTTGGGTTTTGAATTTAGGAGGTCTGGAGTGGGGCCAAAGAGTCTGTGTTTCTAACAAGCTTCCCACTGACTCTAATTCTGTCAGTTCAGGAACTGTACTTTGGGAAAGGCCAGCAGTTCTCAGCCTGGGTTCACAGTGGAACCACCAGGAATTTCAACAACTACTGAACGCTTGGGTCTCCTCCCTAGAGAGTGTCCTAATCGGTTTGGTATCCAAATTGGACATCAGGGATTTTGAGCATTTGTATTTTAAGAATTTCAAACTTACAGAAAAGTTACAATTACGGTACAAATAGCCTTTTTTTAACTGAACAACTTGGAAAGAATTATTGATTTGGTGTCCCATCTTCCCTTCTTTAGAGTGTGTATTTTCTTCCAAACAAGAACACTCTCCTACATACTTACAAATCAATATTCAAAAAAATAAAAAAAACAAAAACCACACGGATATATTATGATCATTCAAGTTTTGCCAAATGTTCGAAATAAATGTTTTAATATTTATTTCTTTGGCTGCCCCAGGGCCTGAGTGGCAGCATGAGGGATCCTTTGTTGCAGGGTTCGTACTATGTAGTTGTTTCCAGGCTCGCTAGTTGTGGCATCCCAGCTCCAGATCAGGAATTGAACCAGTGTTCCCTGCACTGCAAGGGGAATTCTTAACCCCTGGAACATCAGGAAAGTTTCCCACCCCCAAAATTTTTAATTGAAAAAGAATCTAGTTCAGATTACACGTTGCCTTTAGTTGTCAAGTTTCTATTTAGTTGCCTTTATTCTGCCAAAGGTTCACAGTCTTTCCTGAACATTCATACCTTTGACACTTTTAAAGATGACAAGCCAGTTATTTTGTAGAAATATCACTTAGTTTTGGTTTGTCTGATGTTTTCTCATGATAGGACCCAGGTTATACACCTTTGACAGGGCAATCACAGTCGTGTGTGTGGCTTCTTATTGTAACGTACAAGGTAGTACCTGCTTTCTCTTTGCCCCAATATTGATAATATTCACTTTCGTCTCTTAAGGGGGTGACTAGTAGGCTTCTCCTCTGTAAATTTACTCATTTTCCTTTTGTAATTCATCAGTCCTTTGTAGGGAGGTGCTTTGAAATTATGCAAATATCCTACTTATCATTAAACTTTTAATTTACTCATTAAGGTAATTTACATCAGCATGAACTCATGGTTTCTTATTTTGTTCAGTAGGTTATACTGTTCCTATCATTATTTGTATGAGGCCAGTGGCAACCTTTTAATCTGGCTCTGATTCCTGGTTTTTCTAAATCTTGCCAGTCAGTTCTAATGTGCAGCCAAGGTTGAGAACTGCTTCTGTAGATAGAGCAAAGTTTCATATTCAGAGGACTGAAGACAATGAGCACAGCTTCAGGGAACTGCAAGGTTTCAGCATGACTGGTGGGCGGGATGGAGATGAGGGTGGAGTGGCAAGAGATTTAGGGGTCATTTGGGCCCAGACTATCCCATCATCATCCTTTCCAACAGTGAGATCCTAGGACTTTGCTGTCTGTCTGGTGGTTAAGACTCTGTGCTTCCAATGCAGGTTCGATCCTTGGTTGAGGAACTAGGATCCTGCACACTGTGCAGCATGGCCAGAATAAATAAGTAAAATAGATAAAAGTCTTATTAAAACAACAATTAAAAAATCCAACGATGTCCTATCCCTCTGTGTACATGAGGCTGTAAGCCCATACATCATGGAATTGCTGCCTTGCAGCTAAAAGCACAGACTTGAGGCAAAGGGGTTTGAGTTCCTGCTCTGACACTTCTTAACGATGCAACCTTGAGCTTGTTACTAACTATGGATTGAATGGTCCCCACACTGACCCCAGATTCTTATGTTGAAGCCTTCACCTGCAGGGTAGTTGTATTTAGACAGGGCGCCTCCAAGGAAGTAAAGTTAAATGCAGTCCCAGGGGTGGGACCCTGCCCCTAGGAGACAGTATCCTTACAGGAAGAGATACCAGACCTTGCTATCTCCTACCTGCCCACTCCCAACCATGCTCCTGCACAAAAAGAAGGCTATGTGAGCATTCAGCAAGATGACTTGCAAGCTGTGAGCCACAGAAGCCTCAGAATGAAATCTACCCCGATGGCACCTTAATCTTGGATGCTAAGCCTCCCGAAATGTGAGAAATAAATTCCTGTTAAGTCACCCATTCTATGGTGTTTTGTTTTGGTAGCCCCAGCAAACTTATTTGATCTAAGTCTGTTTCCCACCTTAAAAAAAAAAAAAATTAATGATCTTACCTCCTGGAGGTCTGATGAGGTTTAAATAAGAAGAAAAGATCAAGTACTTAGCACAGTACTGCCTTTGAGTTATTTCTATTCCTTGACTCATCCTCAGCTACACCTGGCAAGTTCCCACTCCCCTGCCTTTGTTTACAATCAGGTCAGCCCCACAAACACTGTCTGAGCAGGCCCCTACCGTGCGCCAGCACTGTACTAGGCCCAGCGACACAGAATACAACAAAGCACTGCCTCAGGTCCAAATCCAAGAGTGAAAGGCTGCCCACTGCTGCCCTAGGTCAGGAGTTGTTTCAAATTCCATCTATAGTAAAGGGTCTGATTCACTATGGTTTGAAACCTGTCTCAAGGCTTTGGCCTAATGAGAAAGAGAGTAAATCATATGATGAAACAATCTTCCATACACTCCCTCGGTTTTCTTATACTCATATGGTTACAAAGTTCTCCCCCAGCTTACTAGTAACTAGTTCAAGACCTGCAAACTAATAGAGGTCTTTTTTTTTTTTTCCTTGCCTGTTAAAGAGAATTTTATTCCCCCCACGTGTTGGTCTGAGATACAAGAAAATGACACTGTAAAGTGAAAGCAACTTTAAACCAACTATCAAAAGTAGAAACGCCTTGCTGTGCTCCGCTGACATTCAGATGGGAGGGCAGAAAAATTCCTGAGCCACAAGCAAACATGGCTTACAGCAAGTGACTCATGTTAGAAAAACCATGGCTATAACTTTATACCTCCTCTGGGGGTATAAACAAAGAAGTAACTTTCAATTTTTTTTTTTAGTTGAACTAAGTTAAGAGGAAGGAGTCAAAATAAAGTTTGATGAGATAAAACTCTTTAGAGTGCAAAATTTTGCCCGAAGTTCATATTTAAGCATTAAAAGGAAGTAATGCATTAGACTTTCTAGCTTTGACTCAGGTTATTTTCATGCAAGGCTGCTCTTCCGATCTCTAATACTCCATGTGAATCTCTCTTACCATTGATTCCCGATTTCCTCCAGGATTGAGAGACTTTTGAGTATAAACCCTATTTAGTTCTGTCCTTACAAAAGGGATCCCTGTTGGTGCCCCTGGGGGCCCAGTATAAAGCAGGTCTGTGCTTCCCCCTCCCGACTTTGTGAGCCCCTAACTTCAGTGGGAGGCTGGACACATTGCCAGGGGCAGTGGACATCCACCATTCAGCCTGGGGTTGGGACATACTGGGGGTTCCGTTTTCTGCTGGAAATCCCCACTCTCTATGCTTTTTCTCAGTATCTTTGTGATTCTTTTCCCTGTTCGTTGCGATTCTTCAATTTTCTCTCCTCTTTTATCATTCTTGACCTCAGAACTAGCTTTTCTATTTATAGCCAGCAAGCTCCCTCTTCTTCCTTCTTTAAAGCATTTCTGCAAACCTCTGAAACTTCTTCCACAAACATGAACAGTGGATTAAAGACCCTGAAGAGTCTTTCACCAAGGAGTCACATTCTCCTTTCTTGCAGCCTTAAGTAAGAATTTTCAGGAGAGACCTGTATGCTATTTCAGTTCATACACAGGACTTGCTCACATTGGGCCAGCAAGGAGGCTTGGAGCTCTTGGCATTGCCTCTCCCACCACTGGGCAGCCTGTGCCAGGGCAGTGGTTTACAGACTGGGTTCTCTGGAACCTGAAGCCTCCTTGACGGTACCCTCTGGGCCAAGAATGAGAAGTAGAAGGGTAGGAGAGAAGAGTGGATGGGGATCATGCCACCTATCATGCTTCAAACACAGATGCTCTGCTTTTATCTGCCTCAAAAATTAGTTTAGTTTTTTTTTTTTTAAAGATTCCATTGGAAATAAAAATAGTTTCGCTGCTAAAATATTTTGCAAGCCACTGGAAGAGTGGGAAAGCATACAGCCAGATAGGTTGGTTGAATGGTGGTACATATTTCCTTTAAAAGTAGATGGAATTTGCCTGTTGGAAATAGCCAAAGATCACTTGGAGTCAAAACTGATGAAAAGATATGTGAGCACAAGGAATAAAAAAAGCAGACTGTGGCCATGATATGAAAATACTATACATGTGGGCAGTGCACGAAGTATCCCTCTAGAAGAAAGAATCCTAACCAAGCATGTGTGACTCTGTTGGAACAAGTACGTAAACTGACCCAATAAGGTAATGGTGTTGTTTAGAATGCATTCACTTACATAAACTTTCCTATTGTCCATGAGTATGGCTGTGTGTGTATATTTAGTCTCACTACTTTAAAATCACAGTTCAGGATTTCTCTAGACAGTCTTTGGGGAAAGAAGGCCAGAGTGTTTAGTCTGGGTTCAAATGCTGCTCCGAAAGTTATGAGTTGTATGACTCCAGAAAAATCATTTAACCTCTCTCAACCCAGTTTCCTCATCTGTAAAGCAAAAATAGTATCACTTAATTTACGAGGGTTTTTTTGTGGAGCTGTAAATGTGATAAAACACTTTAATGCCTCAGCTGCCTAGGGCCAGGCACAAGGTAAGTTCTCTTAATATTTGTTGTTCTTGCCATTATTGTTATTATGATCATTCTCCTCTGACCTGAGGATTCTCTACCATATCTAACCAGCTTTCTCAAGAATCCTCATCTTACTTTAGATAATAGATGAGGCCCTGTTTTCATAGATTAAAAAGAATTAAAAATGGAGGCGGCTTTGCTAAAATCATCACATGACTCATAGGAAATCTGGGATTAGAACTCAAAAGTAGAGGCAGTTTGAGCAGCTGGGCAAGGGGAGGACATAAATTAAAGCCCGACCCACCTCGTCTCAGTGGGTGGAGATGTGAAAGAGCCATCCGGAAAGTTCTGGAAAGGAATGCGGAAGATGACAAAACATGAGAGAATTCTAGAATCACAGGTTTACTGAATGTCAAAGGGAGATCTGTGAGAGCCCTCCCTCCAGTCCATACAATAGTATGGCCCAGAGAGGTTAAGGTACTTGCCTAAGGTGACACAGCTCACTGATAGAAGAGCAGGATAAAAGCTGCTGCCTCCAGTTTCAGGGGCCACTGACTTTTCCCGGCCACCTGCCCAGTTTTACTCAGAGTGGTGTCTCTGTGAACTGCTACTGTCTATAAGGGACGAGCGGCAGAGGGTGGGCAGCCTTAGCCTGCTGCTCTGAAAATGGTCTGATTTTTCAAGTGTGCAACCTCAAAGCACAGCCTGCAGTTCTTCTGTCTCACCTTCTACTAAAAAATGTTCACTCTGAAACTTGTAACAGCAGTGACCTCTGACAGACCGGCACATCCCAGCTGTTAACATTTTTCTGCTTACAACAGAAGTTGCCCTTAAGACCCTTGTAGCCAGGCCTGGAGAGGGGGTGACCCTGTCAGGGCCAGGCCTCAGGAAGAACAGAGAGCAAAGTCACCTTGGCTCTGAGGGACTGGGAACCACTGGTCACTCAGTCCAGCTTCTTGCCTCTTCTCCATCCTGTACCTGTGCCTTACAGATATGAGATGCTGCCTCTGGCCAATCCAGAGAGAGACCCTTTTGTGTGGAATCGATCTCAGCAATCAGCAACAGGAGCCGTTGTTCAGGGGATTTGCTCCACCCATCCCTACCTGCAGGACCCTGCATTTCACACTTCTTTTCATCGATTTCCTTTACCTAACAGGCTGTTCCTTGAGTCACAGAACTAAGTGACCCAGATGAAGATCCCTTTGGAGAAAGAGTGTGGACAGCCTGGGAGAATGATGCCCATAGCCTGATCCCCCATGGAAAGAGCATCAGGTCCCCACGACTCACTTCGGAAACCTCTAATGAGCTTGGGTTTCATATCCTTTCAGGCTATTAGGGAACTATGGTGGGAAGTGTGCCAATAGGATCCATACCTGAAAACCCCAGGGCAGCTTTCTCACCAGCTCCCCTTTGCCAGCTCATGTGGATCAACCTGCTTCACCTCTCGAGTTCCTTGTCTATAAACTAAGGAAAATGTCTGCCTTATCCATCTCTCACCACCCCCTCCCCATTTTTAGGTTGCACTGGGTTTTTGTTGTGGCGCATGGGATCTTAGTCCCCTGACCAGGGACTGAACCTGTGTCTCCTGGATTCTTAACCACTGGACCACCAGACAAGTCTCAAACCTCTCCTCTCTACACAGCCACCAGGAGACTGGGGACAGAAGGCTATGTCCTACTAAGGGAAGTGTTACTGCCCCGCTGGGGAGCAGGGAAGTTATTCACTCTGTGCTTTACCTTTGTGGTTTCTGAGTTATCAAGACCCTTGAGAGTCAAAATATGTGAGAAACACAGCCTACTAAAGACCTCATTTGGAGAAGGAAATGGCAACCCACTCCAGTATTCTTGCCTACAGAATCCTGTGGACAGAGGAGCCTGGTGGGCTGCTGTCCATAGGGTCGCACAGAGTCAGACAGAACTGAAGCAACTTAGCGTGCATGCATGCAAAGACCTCATTTACTCCACACGCACTGAGCCTGGTCTCCGTCCCAGGTTCTGTGCAAGGACACAAGTGGGAAGAAATCACAAACCAGGCCTCCAAGGATCCTTGGATTAACAGCAGCATTATGTGACTTAAATGGAATGTCTCATCATATGGACAACCTCTCCTGTAAGACCAAGGCACCAGGAACATTTTACTGGAGGAAGGGAATCTCGAAGGTAATTTGAGATTTGCCAGGATTCAGCCTGTGGATAAGGGGAGGCGGCTCCCCTCGGCATTAGGAAGAGGACAGGAAAGGCTGACCTGTCTGGGCCAGGCGCAGGTGGTGGTGTGAGGCTGGGCTGAATGGGCCTGGAGAGTGCAGGCCAGAGGGGTGGGCCAGGGCCTGCAGACAGCCCTGAATCTACGCCTGCGGGGCAGAGTGTGGGGAGAGGGAAGCCAGCGGGATTTCCACAAGGGGAGTGTCACTCTGCGGGGAGAGGGGAGGGAGGAAGGGGACAGGGCAGGGTGAGTACATACTGCCTGCGGGTGCCCCTTGGAAGCTGCTACCCTGATCTGGGCAAGGAGCAATGAGGCCTCCACAGAGCAACCCATCACGGCACAGAGTAGCGAAGACAGGAGGACATTGAGTCAGGCCAGGAAAGAGGAAATGAGCAAACCAAGCGGTAGATTCCTGTTGCTACATCACCTGGCCTGTCAAGTCTCTTCCCAGGCTAAGTTTTGCCATGGTCACAGCATCTTCCTGGGCTTGTCAAGAAACCTTTTTTTTTTTAAAATAGTTTGTTTATTTATTTAGCTGTACCAGATCTTAGCTGTGGCATGTGGGATCTAGTTCCCTGACCAGGGATCAAACTTGGGTCCCCTGCATTGGGAACACAGAGTCTTAGCCACTGGACTACCAGGAAGTCCCTTTCAATAAATTCTTACAGAACTTCCCAAAGGTACCCATTTCCCGTTTGCCATACTCAAATGACAACTAAGAAAAGCTGGTCCCACAACTCACTATGAAAACCACTGAAACAAACATGTGGGACCACATTCTGGATATGAGGAGTATATGGAACATGGGTCACCAGTGACGAAACATCTCTGCAGCCAGGCTAAGCTGGTTTCTGGGGCAAACTTACTCTCATCTAGGAAGTAGGGAGGAGAATGCCTATGTCTAAAAACTCAGAGGATTAAAAAAGGGAATGCTTGTAAGTAACAAAGACAGTGCCAGGCAGGGTGCCAAATATGTGGCCTCCAACATAGTTCCCTGATGGTTACATGGCTGGCATGTGTCCCCTCTTAATTCCCAGTTTCTGCCACCACTGATATACACACACACAAACTTATTTCACCTCCTACTTTGTCAAGAGTTGGGGCCTACAGTCTGAGAGGTTTTCTGGGGTGGGACCTTTTCAGAGGCCTTTGACTCCCACAATACCCGCCTGCCCCTTCTCCACCCCTGAGCAGGGGTTAGCCGGGGTGATGGGATCAGTTGGAAGGATTCATGTAATCCCTTCCTTCTTTAAGGTACCTTCTGATCACTGAGCAATTAATCCACCACCCAGCCCAGGGAGGCCAGAGCGGATTGCCATTCCACTAATGAGGTTGCTGAGCTGTGGCTCTAATCTGGGATGGGCCAGGTGGGAGCTTGGCGGTGGCATGGAGGGGGAAGGTGGGGGATGGGCAGGGAGATTAGCATCCTCAGCTACCTGACTCCCAGGACAGCAAAATCCCCTTAAGGACTCAGTGCCTTGGACCCTCTGGATCTTCACCCAACACTTCTGCAAATTCTTCTCCTTTTAAGAATCCAACTCTCCACCCTAGTAAAATGGAAGCTGAAAAGACAGAGATCAATTCCTACTCCAATAGGAGGGCTATCAAATGGAAGAAACTTGAGCATTTCTGAGCCTTAGTTTCCTCATTTATAAAAGGAGGGAGTTAGATGAAACCATCCCAGAGTCTCCAGACAAATGCAGATCAGCATCGAGTTAAATGAAGACAGATTTTTCACACCCAACCATCCTGCTTGTGTCCGAGCAGCCCAGGTCCACAGCTACAGGCACAGTTCAAATTTGCCAATTTGATCTGCCCACATGGATGCGTCGCACAGCTGATGATGGAGAGAGAAACGTTAGCAAAGCAGCCCAGGCGAAGGCCAAAGACCTATTTAGATGTAGAACAGGAAAAGAGGTGAGACTCTCGACAGGCACACTGCAGCCCTTAGAAGACCCCCACTCTTCCCGGCATCCATGAAATCCTGGCCCCAGTAAGGTGGGATTACAAGGGGCTCCACGGAAGCCAGTAATTCTTGCTGCTGGGGAGAGGAAGCCACACAGGTCAGCACCACCACCTGTTGCAGAAGCAGCAACAGCAGCACAGTTATTACCTTGGAAGCAATCTTCCCTTCCACTCCAGGTATTTTTTGAGTATCCAGCCTATGCCTGGAAGTAAATGTCACCTCTGCTTAGAAGGCCATGTATCCAGCTTGCTCAGGCCAGTGTGGTCTATGCCTGTTCTACAAACATCCCTTATGGACAATAACTAGGGTGATTACAGGCTCCACTGAGTTGTTTTCAAAGTTTGTTAGAGGAAAAGAAAAGAGGGTATAGAACCATTGATGATTAAACTCGAAGACTATTTTCCAAAATCAGAAAGACTGCAAGTTTTTGCCCATAGACGTTATATATTTAGTTCAAGGAATAGATGGGGAAGGGATATTAAATACAATTTAGTATTATAACATTATAAGCAAGAATGGTATTCCATAGCATTTTCTAAAAACAAATGTCAGTTGCCAGCATAACAAAGCACCCTGTATTTAACAGTATTGTGTTAAAACCAAATGTTTACTCATATTCATTTAAAATATTTTCCAATGAAAAGAAAGGTTTTCCTGTTTTTTAATGAGAAAGTCTAGCTTTAAACAATTGAACATCTGGAGTATAATACTAAAAATAGAGGTTAAAAACATTTCTAAACAGATTTTTATTTTAAAAAGAACAAGTAATGATAATAATAGCAATTCATTGATATTACTGATAGTATTACTAATTATTTTAATTATTTTTAAGAATCTGAGTTATCACCATCCTCATTTTTATAATTACTACTAACAATTATCTACTCACAAGTCTTACTGGAAAAATATATACTGTGTAAGGTTTGTCCACAAGGTAATTTACACAATGCAGAATGTAACACATGCAAAAATAATAAGATATTGCATGTAATAACCAGTGCTACTCATACAAAGTATAGCTCATGGTTCAGAGCGGATCTATAAGCTTGTTGCTACCAGTTCGAAACGAGATAAATATAGAACTTGGGAGAATTGTTTAGAAACTTACAACATTTTGAGAATGTGATAGATCCCTTCAAAAATGAAAAGTGTTGATTAAGGAATTTGGTAATAATAAATCTGGTTTTTATATTTTATATGTCTTTTTATTTCATTTTTCTGGCAATTCATTTTTATAGTGTAATTTTTTGAGTCATAAGTGCAGCAGATAACTTTAATAAGGGCCCAAAATATAAACCAAAATTTTGTTAGGTAAAATTCCTATGTCTACACTTACTCCTAGACAGAGATGGTTGAGCTCAAAGAGTCCGAGAAGGATTTTAAAACCTCAAACACAAGAGGTTGTCACTGGGGAGAAAACTGAGGCCAAATTGTACATGAGTGTATAAAGCCACATTTATAAATAGTTCAGGGCCCAACAGAAATGTTTTAGGTAGCAATTGGGGAGTTAAAAATTAATAGAGGCAATAAATTAGAGGAAGGGAGAAACAAATCCTTCACTATAGAAAGCTTAAGAAATACTAATTTAGACAATCTATATTACTTGGTTTGGGTGACATCTGCTATATAGTACATAACACTGTATAGCAAATATATATCGCGAATGTACTGTACAGTACATAGTATACGTAAATAGTACCCTGGAATAACAGAGTGGAGGAATTCTGTTCGTGTTGGAGGAACAGAGTGATCACTGCGGACTACAGTGGTTTGAGCAGGATTTATGGAGCAAGCAGGACTTTAAATTGTAACAAATAGGTGAAGAATAGGAGAAAATCCCAGGATTGAGTTGCCTAAAATTGGGAAATAAAAGGCCTATAAATTCTCCTAAGGTTTTGCATCTCTCTTTTCTTACTATAGGCACCCCTTTCCATTATGATGACTAAGATCAGGAAGTGGATTAAAATCTTTTCATTTCCTCCTTGGCTTTGAAGTTCCTTAAAGAAGGGATTTAGAATATAAATAGTATGATGGGTAGAATCTTTGAGTGAAGGAGAAAACATAAATTAAATGTCTTCTCATTTTCAAAATTAAATAGAAGAGCTTGCTCCTGCCTAAAAGAAAGAAAAACTAAATTAAAATGTTTGGCACTGAAAGTTATCAGAATATTTGATCAAATTAAGAAAAACTAAACCCGTCTTAAACTTCAGTACCTTTATTTTCAAAAGTCATACTTCTATTTGAAAAAGTATAAAGACAGTGTTTGGGCTCATGTATGAAAAATTCATCTTGTGCTAAAAGCTAGACAAGGGGCTCAGCCTGATATGTTTTCTTAAATCAAGGAGTTATTCAAAATCAAGAATTTACATAAAACTAAATTAAAACCTCTATAGCACATGAAGCCTATGGAAACAGGACTGTACCATGGCTAAGCCAAATCAAGTCACTTAAACTTAGAGATGAAGAGTTGCAGTCCATGAGAAGCTAAGACTTCCTGGGGGGCCCAGTGTGAGATGGATGTAGGCAGGACTGGGACACAGGACCCTGGATTGGGACTTAAAGGCCCTGAGATCACCAAATTTCTAACCCGTGACACTTCCTTGTGTAGGCTTCTCTCACTAAAACTAGACATTGCAAATCATCTGTTTTCAGCTACTTGCCTTTTCACATTCCTGAACAATTTAAGGTCTTCTCATCAACTAGTCAGGGCTGATGACAAGAAGCTGGCAATTGTCAATGGATAATGGAACTTCAGACCTGGGATCACCAGGTGGCAATACAAGGCTCTTAGTGGGAGGGTGAAGTCTTCTGTTCAGGTTCACTTTGCCCAGCAATACGTAAACTTGAGCCTTCAAAAGGCTCTGAAAGTGCTTAGATCATAAAGTCCATCATACCTTGTGATTATTATTGATGTATATTTGTCTCTAAACAAAGGACAGCTTTTTCCAAGCTACTGGCACAAGGGTCTGGTTAAGGTATAAGCCCACACCAATTTCCATTTTTCCCCTGAAATATTGGCTCTGTCTCCATTTAGGGGACATAGAGAAGTACCTAAAGTCGTTGGGACTTTCATTTAGCACAATCCTCAGATTGGGGATTGAAGCACTTTGGATCAAGTTACTTCTGATGTTTAGAAAGGTCAAATGTTTCTTTAGCAGAAGTTAAACAAGGCTCTTTATGTAAAGACTATAATCACATGAAATGGATGGGATGATGCTGGCAACATGCTGTAGTCAGCTGGGGAAATTGGTGCTCAGAACACATTAGAAGACTGAAGACTTGAGGTTGCAAGGCCTCATTCTTTCCTCCCACTCCACATGGATTTTATCTTTACCGTTGGGTGATGTCATTCTCCTCTCCAGGCCTTTATCCTGGCTGTTCCTCCTTGCCTGAGGATGATCTTTCCATCATTGTCACCCAAGATATACTCGCAATCTATACAAGTGTGTTCATTCTTCCAGGTTCAACTCAAGCTCCACCTCTTCTACAAGGTTTCTTTATAAAACACTACTGGGTGGTAAGAAAACCATGGGCTTTGAGGTTGGCCAGGTCAGAAGTGGGCAAATTACTTAATCTGAGTGATAGACTCATAACTATAAAATTCTGGATCATTGTGAGGTGCAAGGATTGGAGGTACAAAATATGGTGTGTATTATAACTTATTATTCCAGCCATCTATTTGGCTGATGGTCTTTTCTCATGACTACCCAAACACAACAATCAGAGCCACATCCTTCACACTTTTACAATGGTGCAATAGTTAAGCAGTTTTGGCCTTAGCTCCCTAAGAATCCTTGAGGGCCATGAGCATCAAAGCAGAGAGTCCGTTATGCTGAGTATCCACTTAACGGGATGCTTGCTTTTGATAGGTACTGAACTGTTTTCACCTTGCTTACTTAACTCATACATAGAATACATCATGTGAAATGCTGGGCTGGATGAAGCACAAGCTGGAATCAAGATTTCTGGGAGAAATATCGATAACCTCAGATATACAGATGACACCACCCTTATGGCAGAAAGCAAAGAAGAACTAAAGAGCCTCTTGATGAAAGTGAAAGAGGAAAGTGAAAAAGTTGGCTTTAAACTCAACATTCAGAAAACTAAGATCATGGCATCCAATCCCATCATTTCATGGCAAATAGATGGGGAAAAAAAGGAAACAGTGAGAGACTTTATTTTGGGGGGCTCCAAAATCACTGCAGATGGTGACTGCAGCCATGAAATTAAAAGATGCTTGCTCCTTGGAAGAAAAGCTATGACCAATCTAGACAGCATATTAAAAAACAGACATTACTTTGGCAACAAGGTTCATCTAGTCAAAGCTATGGTTTTTCCAGTAGTCGTGTATGGATGTGAGAGTTGGACTATAAAGAAAGCTGAGCGCTGAAGAATTGATGCTTTTGAACTGTGGTGTTGGAGAAGACTCTTGAGAGACCCTTGGACTGCAAGGAGATCCAACCAGTCCATCCTAAAGGAAATCAGTCCTGAATATTCATTAGAAGGACTGATGCTGAAGCTCCAATACTTTAGCTACCTGATGAGAAGAACTGACTCATTGGAAAAGACCCTGATGCTGGGAAAGATTGAAGGCAGGAGGAGAAGGGCACAACAGAGGATGAGATGGCTGGATGACATCACCAACTCAATGGACATGAGTTTGAGCAATCTCTGGGAGTTGGTGATGGATAGGGAAGCCTGGAGTGCTGCAGTTCATGGGGTTTCAAAGAGTCAGACATGACTGAGGAACTGAACTGAACTGAACTGGACTGCTTTCATTTAATTCTCCAAATAGTCCTGAAGAGAAGAGATTTTTACCTCTTGTTTACAGATAAGGAAACTGAGGCCCAGAGTCACTGATTACCTCTTGGAGGTCATGCAGCTAGTAGCGAGCTTGAGCTCAAGTCCTCTTTAATCATAGCAGGTGTTTTCCATACAGTAGATGCTCAAGTATGAATTCTGAATGACTGATTAGCTGGACTGCATTCATTCCCCCAGCCCAGTTACATTCTTCTCCTCATGGCGTCTTTACTTGCTGTCCTCCTTGTTGTTGAGAAGTGCATACCCACTCCAGCTATGTTTTCACTCCTTCCACTGCATGGAACATCAGCATAATGCTATACAATGCTAAAGACTCAGGCAGTTAGCAAACCACACTTCATGAGGCAAATAACTGAGAAGAGCAAGATCAAGGCTGCAGGCAGAACCCCTAAGCAGGTCTGGTGGAGTCAAAACAGTGCTTAGGAGAGAGCAGATACTGATGGCAAATGATAGATCACCTATTTCTAGAATCAGACTGAAATATTAATTTCCCTTGGGGTGGAAAAATCAGGAGCGAATATACCTGCCATCAGTCACAGCATGTTAATAGCAGGGGAGTTACATTTGATGCTTCTGGAAACAGGCCCATAACCTCATGGGTCAAAAGGCAATTACCTTCGTTCGGCTCAGGAAATGCCTATTTTTCGATAAGTAAGTGTACTGTTTGGGGATTTTTGTTGTTCTGTTGTTCTGCCTCTGTTGGAAAGAATATATAAAAGTCATAGCCAAAGGCAGAACACTTGCCTCGCTGACAAACAGCCTATCGACCATGGCAAATCCTGTTGCTAAACTATTAGAACTATGACTCTGCTTCTTTGGCAAATGCCTGCCTGAGATGAAGTGTTCAACACTGCAGTTGTCTGCATCCTTCCCCATCTCTCTGTGGGGTGGTGCTTAAAGGCCACCTGAAACACTCTAGACAAGGAGCACAATGTGTTTAAACAGACACAACATGGTAAAGGGCTGGCCTCTATTGACCTACTCCAGGCGCACAGACCGGGAGTCACACCCCTCCCTCATCATTTCTGCTCTCTCTCTGCTGAAAATACTATCATCTCACCCTTCTTTTCCACCAAAGAATGAATCATCACCCAGAAAGAGGGAGGGATGGACAACAATAAAGGCAGAATAAAGAACAGGGTATGTTTTGAGTGCTTATGTACACGTCACCCTACTTAAATTCTAATAAGCTTCAGAGTGAGAGTATGCTTATGGTGTTATTTTTAGAGGTGCAATCCACACAGCATATAATTAAGCACTTTACAGTGTACAATTCAGTGGCATTTAGTCCACTCACAATGTTGGGCAACCATCCCTCTCTCTAGTTTTAAAATATTTTCATCACTCCTGAAAAATACCCCAAGCATCTTAGGCAATCATTGCCACTCTTCTTTCTCCTCATCACTAACCTGCTTTCTATTTTTATGGACTGGTCTATCCTGGAAATTTATAAGAAACAAACCATTTCATTTGTGAACTTATGGGTATGGCTTCTTTCTTTGGTGGAGTGTTTGAGGTTAATTCAAGTTGCAGCATGTAATTCATTCTTTCATGCTGCATGATTTTCCATTGTGTGTGTGTATGTATTTATATGTGTGTGTGTGTATAAAACATATGTGTGTGTGTACATGTATATTATCGGGAGCTTCTCAGGTGGCACAGTGGTAAAGAATCCAGCTGCCAATGCAAGAGCCGAGGGGGTATGGGTTCAATCCCTGGGTCAGGAAGATCCTCTGGAGGAGGAAACGGCAACCCACTCCAGTATTCTTGCCTGGAAAATTCCACAGACAGAGGATCCCACTGGGCTACAGTCTATGAGGTCGCAAAGGGTCAGACACGACAGAGCAAATGAGCATATATTATGTCATATTAATTATATTTATACACATTAAGTTACACATTTGTTATCCATTTATCAGATGATAGGTTGACATCTAGACTGTTTCAACTTTTTGACTACTATAAATGATGCTGCCATAAACATTCACATATAACACTGCAGGAGGACATGTGCTTTTGCTTATCTTGAGTGTGGGGCTAGGAGTAGAGCTGCTGCTGAAGCCACTATAAGATGGGGAGGCTGAGTCTGAGGGAGAGGAGGTACTCTGCCCAAGGGTACCCTACCTCATTCAACTTGTTATTGGGGAAACCAGGACCGGGACCCAGCTCTGACTGGTTGTCAGCTCTATAGCCCATCCACTAAAGCTAGGGTTTCTTGGGCTGCAAATTTACTGGAGTTATTTTGTAGACGATGACTGACTTTTAACCTCAACTCAAAACACCCTAAGGTCATACGATAAATAACACTGATTTGAACTCATGGAACTAGTAGTTTCATTCAGTTCCTGCTGAAGATCTGCGCTTTTTGTTTCCTAGGCAAATCAATAGCAACATACTTTATCTTATTAGATCAAGTATAACTTTTATTTTAAAAAGCTACCATTATACCCTAATGCAGCCTTTGTGTACTCAGAGGCCTTAATGAGATAATAAATAAAATCTTAATTTGACAATTAATAGTATAAAAGTATTAGGATAGTTTGGAATTAGAAAGCCTTGCATGTGATTTTTATTTTTATTAGCCATTGTTGTAAGGTATAATTACACTTGTCTCACATTATGACTGGGCAGTAACTTGGTCATTGAGAGGTAGAAACTGAGTAAAATTTCTACTCTGGTGCTGTTTGCAGTAAATTGAGGAAAGAATAAAAAACAAAATACAATGTAGAGTTGTATATAGTGTCAAGAAATAGAGTAACTCCTTCAAAGCCTATTACTTCTGGATAAGAAAAGGCTGATCAAACAGTAAATGCATTTATCCTGACCATTTATGAGAAAAACTTGTCATAGATTTTGGGTTCTCTGAATGAAGCAAAAAACAGTTTAAAATATGTCTAATAATAACTGTTGTTTAGTCACTAAATCATGTCTGACTCTTTTGCAACCCCATGAACTGTAGCCTGTCAGACTCCTCTGTCCATGAGATTTCCCAGGCAAGAATACTGAAGAATACTGAAGTTGCCATTTGCTTCTCCAGGGGATCTTCCCAACCTAGGGATTGAAACTGGGTCTCCTGCATTGCAGGTGAATTCTTTACCCCTGAGTCACCAGGGAAGCTATGTGCAATATACCCATGTATGCAATTACAAGGGTATACCCTGCGACGTGTGAACATACAGCACCTGCACCTGAAAACCCACCAAGAGCACAAGCAAGTCTCCTAGGCTTCCTGCAAAGCAAAAACTTCTAACTTGGACCATTATTTTAACAGGCATCAACACTTGAGACTACCAAGCACTAGATGTTGTACAAGAGTTAAAGTAAATGGAATCTCAAAATACAACACAGGCAGAAATCAATTATAAACCTTAGATCTACTTAGCTAAAGTGAGGTTATCCAGGAGATGGTGAAGGACAGGGAAGCCTGGCATGCTGAAGTCCATAGGGTCACAAAAAGTCAGACAGGACTGAGCAATTGAACAACAACAAAAAAGGGAGTCCATTTCAGTTCAGTCGCTCAGTCCTGTCTGACTCTTTGCGGCTCCATGGACTGCAGCACGCTAGGCCTCCCTGTCCATCACCAACTCCCGGAGTTCACTCAAACTCAAGTCCATTGAGTCGGTGATGCCATCCAACCATCTCATCCTCTGTTGTGCCCTTCTCCTCCTGCCTTCAATCTTTCCCAGCATCAGGGTCTTTTCCAATGAATCAGTTCTTCTTATCAGGTGGCCAAAATATTGGAGTTTCAGCTTCAGCATCAGTCCTTCTAATGAATATTCAGGACTGATTTCCTTTAGGATGGACTGGTTGGATCTCCTTGCAGTCCAAGGGACCCTCAAGAGTCTTCTCCAACACCACAGTTCAAAAGCATCAATTCTTCAGTGCTCAGCTTTCTTTATAGTCCAACTCTCACATCCATACATGACTACCGGAAAAACCATAGCTTTGACTAGATGGACCTTGTTGCCAAAGTAATGTCTGTTTTTTAATATGCTGTCTAGAATAGTCATAGTTTTCTTCCAAGGAGCAAGCATCTTTTAATTTCATGGCTGCAGTCACCATCTGCAGTGATTTTGGAGCCCCCCAAAATAAAATCTCTCACTGTTTCCTTTTTCCCGCCATCTATTTGCCATGAAATGATGGGATTCGATGCCATGATCTTAGTTTTCTGAATGTTGAGCTTTAAGCCAAGTTTTTCATTTTCCTCTTTCACTTTCATCAAGAGGCTCTTTAGTTCTTCTTCACTTTCTGCCATAGGCATGGTGTCATCTGCCTATCTGAGGTTATCGATATTTCTCCCAGCAATCGTGATTCCAGCTTGTGCTTCATCCAGCCCGGGGTTTCTCATGATGTACTCTGCATATAAGTTAAATAAGCATGGTGACAATATACAGCCTTGACGTACTCCTTTCCTGATTTGGAACCAATCTGTTATTCCATGTCCAGTTCTGTGTCTTCAAATCCTATGTCATCCTTATCTATATATTAACTAAAACAACAAATGACTGTTTCTTTCAGATTAGGAAGAACAAATTTTATTCACTTTCATTTTTTTAGTAACTACTGGATGCTTACTGCAAAAATAAAACATTTAAAAACAAATGTAGACCCTGTTGAGAAGACATCAATAATACCTAGGAGAAAATAAATAACCATCTCATTCTTCTTCCTAGAAGCAAGTGGGAAGAGAGCCAAACTTCCTGTATCAAGTTGACTTCTAGACAGACAAAAACCAAAGAGCAAAATATAACAACATTAAAGCAAGTAGGACTATTTGTTGAATGAATGAATGAATGAATAAACGAAGGAAAGAAACACTAGAGACAGAACAGAGAAGTAGGTAGAATTTATTTGGAAACTAGAGACTGGGTGAGGGGAGTCTCAATGCGGGTCATCAGGGAAGTGATGGGCGTGGATTAGTGACGATAACAGAGGACATTTCAGGTCATTTTAGTCATGCAAAGATTAAACTGACAGGCAATATACACTAAAAAACTTCTAACATTTTTAAGAATTTTGTGTGCAATAATATTAAACCTAAGAGTTTTTCCTAATAAAAATGACTCAAAAGATGAAAAAAAGATTAGAAGTATTAATAGTACTGTTTTAAAAATAGAAGTCCCAGTGTTATTTAAAATGATAAAAAGGTAGAAACAAACAAGAACTGAAATACATTACTAATAAATATTAAACATTTAATATCAGTAAATTATTGATAAATTGTCTAACATTATAAAATTAGAAAATTATGCTAAGTGAATAAATGAAATTAAGTCCTTGGAGAAGCAGATGTGAATCAGTGTTAAGCTAAAAAGGTCCTATACCAATCTGCTACTGCTGCTGCTAAGTCACTGCAGTTGTGTCCGACCCCATTCTAGGCAAGAGTCCCAGGGACAGGGGAGCCTGGTGGGCTGCTGTCTATGCTTCTAATATTTTACTAAGAAGCACAAGAGTTTCAAACAGGGAAGAAAAATGGATTCCTGCTAGAGGAAATGGCACTGAGAAAGCCCATGCGTTTGGAATGATGGTGAAGAGAGTTTGAAAATGAGACTTGTCTTGGGACAGCATTCTAATCAATGGCAAGACTTAGGCCATACTCATTTCTGCTTAAGAATTGAGCTAGGGATGAAGTTAACCTAAACTTCCACAGAGATGCTAACTGCAGTCCTTAGGCCTTTTGTTGTGGGCAGGGCTATGAGCATCTCAGCTTCTAGGAAGAAGATACCACAGTCCTTGTGGCTTGGGGACTTACCATTTCATGTACCTCCTCATGCAAGGAAATACAGTAACTGCTCAGCAGGGAGGTAGGGGTGGATGAGGTGGAGAATAAACTAAATTCACAGACTGATTTCAAATGCCTGCAAGCAGAGGCACTACCACCAGAAGGTTTTTATTTGAAACCACTAATTCCAGAACAAACTGGTTAAGAATTTGCAAGATGGTGCTGACCTCTTGCAAGATTTCTCTTTAGCTGAAAAATTTACTGTCTCATCCCCAAGCTCGGGGGCTTACACAGACCAAACTTTGCAGATATAATTCTAAACTGGGGAAATAAACAGAATTTTCCAAAACAATCAAGATACCCGAGTAGCCATGCTTTTGCAATATCCTCTTAAAAAGTCACCCCCACTGTCCCTCTCCTCCTGCCCAACAATCCATCTGTTGCTCAGGGTGAATAAACCACAAGAGTAGATATGGATTCCCATGAATGTCCAGGAAAAAACACATTAGACATTCATGGAAAAGACTACATTTGCTCTGGCAGATTTAAAACGACTGTAACATTTTTGGCCCCAAGGGTATTGGATGAGCCACATCCCATGTGTTAGTAGTTCACCTAAATGTTCCCACATAGTTCAGCATTTAAGTAAAATATTTGTTTCCATAAGAAAAATAAGAAGGGAAGGTGGTATTCACATGGCTGTTTAATGTATACCCAATCCAATTAAAACACACACACACAAAAAAAACTTTCAGTTTGAAATAATTTCAGATCTACAGAAGAATTGCAAAAATAGCTTAATTGTCTCTTGGTATCCATAGAGGATTCATCGCAGAAGGCCCTATGGATACGAAACTCCCCAGACCCTCAAGTCCTTTAAATAAAATGGAATAGCACAGGTGGCCATCTATATCCATAGGTTCCACATCCACAGATTCAGACTTGAGTCTATGGAGGTGGAAGCCTTGGATAAGGAGGACCCACTGCACAGAGAAATTCCATAAACCCTTCACCCAGCTCACCCTAGTGTTAACCTCAGGTATAACCATACTACGTTTCTCAAAATTAAGAAATCAATATTAGTATATTACTATTAGCTAAGCTTCAGACTTCATTCACATTTTGCTAGTTTTTCCATTAACGTCTTTTTTTTTCTTTCCAGAATCCGACACTGAATTTAGTCATCCATGCCTTTTTCTCTTTTTTTTCCCCTCAATCATTGACAGTCCCTCAATTGTTGTTTTTCATGACTTTGATACTTTTGATGAGTCTCTCAATTTGGGTGTGTCTGATGTTTTCAAATGATTAAATTGAGGTTATAAAGCTTGAAGAAAAATAGCTCAAGGGGCTAAGTGCCTTTCTAATCATGACTTATCAGGGAACACATAATATTAACATGATTTACGAATGGTAAAGCTAACCTTGGTCACTTGTTTGAGATGGGATCTGTCAAATTTCTACACAACCTAACTTTATGTTCAGATAGAGTTGTCAGATTTAGCAAATAAAAACACAGGACATCAAATGGGACATATGTATACTAAAAATTTCAGAGAAGGCAATGGTATCCCACTCCAGTACTCCTGCCTGGAAAATCCTATGGATGGAGGAGCCTGGTAGGCTGCAGTCCATGGGGTCGCTAAGAGTCGGACACAACTGAGCGACTCACTTTCACTTTTCACTTTCATGCATTGGAGAAGGAAATGGCAACCCACTCCAGTGTTCTTGCCTGGAGAATCCCAGAGACGGGGCAGCCTGGTGGGCTGTCATCTATGGGGTCGCACAGAGTCGGACACGACTGAAGCAACTTAGCATACTAAAAATATATTTATTTTTAGTTCAAATTTAACTGGGCATCTTAGATTTTATCTGGCATCCCCACATTTAGAAATAAATTCCCAATAAAAATCATAAATGTTTACTAAGCCCCTCACCTTACCATAGAACTCTCCTTACCCTACTTTCTAGACATCCCTTGCCCCAAAGACTGCAGTATAGGTAAGAATTCAATTGAATTCTTAAACCAGTAACCCTCAAAATCTAATATCCACCAGACTGCCTTAGCAGGTTGGGTCCTATCACCAGAGTTTCTGATTTAGAGGGTCTGGCAGGAAGCTCTAGAATTTGCATTTCTAACAAGTTCCAAGGGATGTTGACCATCCAGGGATCATAGTTTGAGAAGCACTGACACTGGCGTGGAGGGGAATCTAGGTACCTGCATTTCCTTCATTTTCCAGAGGATTAAAGATCTCCATAACCTGTGCATTAAAAGTCTGCCACTACAACTCACATAGGGTGGGTCCTAACTGACACAACACACTTTCAACTTATGAATAACTCATATAAAAGAATAGGAACAGGAACTTCCCTGGTGGTCTGGTGCTTAAGACTCTGTGCTCCTAGCGCAGGGGGCCTGGGTTTGATCCCTGGGCAGGGAACTAAGATGTTGCGTGTTGTAATAGCACAGCCTGAATTTAAAAATTTTTTTAGAAAACATACTTAAAAATAAATTAAAAATTTAAGTTCTATTTTCTTTCAAGAATAGGAACAAAGATAGTTAGAAATCCTTTGTCCTCCAGTTAGAGAGTAGGATTCAGTCTAGATCTTGCTGGGGAACTACAGTGGGATGACTCCTCTCTCCTGCAGCCTCTATTGTTGAGAAGGTTCAAGTTTATTCCCATGAGCACCTACCCATCTGTGGTCAAACCTCAACTCACAATGAGAGCCCAAGGCACCATGGAACTTGTCAGAGAACCACCACCACAGGTTGCGGAGATGCAGGTAAACAATTTCTGTTTAGAAATCAGAATGCCCTGTTTCACAGAAAGAAATACTAGAGATGGTAAGCAAGTCAAAAATCAGTCTGGACTATAAGAAAGTTTACTTTGGGCTGGTTTGGGTACTTATCTGATACTTAAAATACTGTTTCACTGTACTTATAGAAGGCTCTCTTGGACTCAAAACCTCCAAGTGCTTCAGCAGAAAACAAGTGGTCCATAGACTGAAGGTATCTCACCCACCAACACCCTCTTCATTCAGTTCAGTACAGTTCAGTCACTCAGTCGTGTCCGACTGTTTGTGACCCCATGAATCGCAGCACACCAGGCCTCCCTGTTCATCACCATCGCCCAGAGTTCACTCAGACTCACGTCCATCGAGTCAGTGATGCCATCCAGCCATCTCATCCTCTGTCGTCCCCTTCTCCTCCTGCCCCCAATCCCTCCCAGCATCAGAGTCTTTTCCAATGAGTCAACTCTTCGCATGAGGTGGCCAAAGTACTGGAGCTTCAGCTTCAGCATCATTCCTTCCAAAGAAATCCCAGGGTTGATCTCCTTCAGAATGGACTGGTTGGATCTCCTTGCAGTCCAAGGGACTCTCAAGAGTCTTCTCCAACACCACAGTTCAAAAGCATCAATTCTTCGGCACTCAGCCTTCTTCACAGTCCAACTCTCACATCCATACATGACCACTGGAAAAACCATAGCCTTGACTAGACAGACCTTAGTCGGCAAAGTAATGTCTCTGCTTTTGAATATACTATCTAGGTTGGTCATAACTTTTCCTCCAAGGAGCAAGCGTCTTTTAATTTTATGGCTGCAGTCACCATGTGCAGTGATTTTGGTGCCCCCAAAAATAAAGTCTGAAACTGTTTCTACTGTTTTCCCATCTACTGCCCATGAAGTGATGGGACAAGATGCCATGATCTCCGTTTTCTGAATACTGAGCTTTAAGCCAACTTTTTCACTCTCCTCTTTCACTTTCATCAAGAGGCTTTTTAGCTCCACTTCACTTTCTGCCATAAGGGTGGTGTCATCTGCATATCTGAGGTTATTGATATCGATATTTCAAATGGAGTAGCCATCATAGTCAACAAAAAACCCTCTTCATTAGTCACCAGAATATTCTGAAATGGAAGGAATGGGCACACTCTTCTACATAACTTACCTGTCTTTGGCATTGGATATCTAACAATGTAGATAGAAGTTGGTTACCTACGGTTTCTCATTGCTAAGCTCAGCTGTTACTTGAATAAGTAGTAAGTGGTAAGTTTTCTAACTTGAGAAAGCACACTGCAGGTCTTTGAAAAACAGCTCATTTGTGCATTCTTCTAGCATCCCACCAGGCACACCATACACAGAATCTCATTAATCTTCACCAAATTATTGTGAGGAAGGTATTAATGATACCCTTTTAAAGACTGGCTAAGTAACTTACAAAGCAAGGTATAAACCTGGGATCTAGCTTGAATGTTTTAGACATGCCTTTACAATCAATACCCCATTTAATTTTCAATCAGCCCAAACCTTGTCCAAGAGACATAACTTCATTCTCTTAAGCCATCAAGTAGAGTACTTGGTATTCTTTAACTACACATCTATAAACAATTCTACTAGAAGGTTGGTTATAAAGACAACTTGGAGGGGGTGGATCTCTGTTCACCACACCCCCCCATCCAAAAAAAAATCCACTTTTTTTATAATGTTCCACTAGACATACAATTTTCAAAGGAAAATGAAATACAATCCATACCCCAAACCTCTAAAATCCATAAAAGGGGAAACAAAACCTTAGTTTTATCTTTCACTAGATTTAAGCCCACCAAATGCTATTTGCTAACACTTTGGGTTAATGAGGAAATCAATCTGAGGATAAACAAAAATCCAATATCATGATCAAGCTTTTCATTTATAAAAGCCACCTTTAAGAAAGAGTGATCACCAAGTGTGGTTGTCAAAGGCTGTTTGGCATTTGCTTGCTTTCGAGCCACAGATTTCAAAATGAAGGGAACAGAACGGAACATCACCAATCCTGAAGCAAAAAGACTAAAACCCCCATAATTTCTTCTTTATATTCTGAAGACTTCAGTGAATGTGAGATTTCCAGGCTTTTACACACTCAGTTCAGTTGCTCAGTCATGTCTGATTCTTTGCGACCCCATGAATCGCAGCACACCAGGCCTCCTTGTCCATCACCAACTCCCAGAGATCACTCAAACTCATGGCCATTGAGTCGGGTGATGCCATCCAGCTATCTCATCCTCTGTTGTCCCCTTCTCCTCCTGCCCCCAATCCCTCCCAGCATCAGAGCCTTTTCCAATGAGTCAACTCTTCACATGAGGTGGCCAAAGTACTGGAGTTTCAGCTTCAGCATCAGTCTTTCCAATGAACACCCAGGACTGATCTCCTTTAGAATGGACTGGTTGGATCTCCTTGCAGTCCAAGGGACTCTCAAGAGTCTTCTCCAACACCACAGTTCAAAAGCATTAATTCTTCGGCACTCAGCTTTCTTCACAGTCCAACTCTCAAATCCATACATGACCACTGGAAAAACCATAGCCTTGACTAGACAGACCTTTGTTGGCAAAGGAATGTCTCTGCTTTTGAATATCTAGGTTGGTCATAACTTTTCTTCCAAGGAGTAAGCGTCATTTAATTTCATGGCTGCAATCACCATCTGCAGTGATTTTGGAGCCCAAGAAAATAAAGTCTGACACTGTTTCCACTGTTTCCCCATCTATTTCCCATAAAGTGATGGGACCAGATGCCACAATCTTCGTTTTCTGAGTGTTGAGCTTTAAGCCAACTTTTTCACTCTCCTCTTTCCCTTTCAAGAGGCTTTTTAGTTCCTCTTCACTTTCTACCATAAGGGTGGGGTCATCTGCATATCTGAGGTTATTGATATTTCTCCCGGCAATCTTGAGTCCAGCTTGTGCTTCTTCCAGCCCAGCGTTTCTCATGATGTACTCTGCATAGAAGTTAAATAATCAGGGTGACAATATACAGCCTTGATGTACTCCTTTTCCTATTTGGAACCAGTCTGTTGTTCCATGTCCAGTTCTAACTGTTGCTTCCTGACCCACATACAGGTTTCTCAAGAGGCAGGTCAGGTGGTCTGGTATTCCCATCTCTTAAAGAATTTTCCAGTTTATTGTGATCCACACAGTCAAAGGCTTTGGCATAGTCAAAAAAGCAGAAGTAGATGTTTTTCTGGAACTCTCTTCCTTTTTCCATGATCCAGCAGATGTTGGCAGTTTGATCTCTGGTTCCTCTGCCTTTTCTAAAACCAGCTTGAACATCTGGAAGTTCACAGTTCACATATTGCTGAAGCCTAGCTTGGAGAATTTTGAGCATTACTTTACTAGCATGTGAGATGAGTGCAATTGTGTGGTAGTTTGAGCATTCTTTGCATGACCCCTCAAATGTGGTAGCTATTATTACATATACCCTGGTACTAATTTTCCCTAAAAGGACTTAATGGAATGCAACCAAGCATTGGTGTAAATAATCAGATCTACATCCCTCTTTAATCAAAGTGTGTCCCTTCTCCTCCAACCATCACTGCATGAGCTACAGGACAATGGGGTCTAGCTACGTTCACCTTGTCCTCCATCACTGGCTTTCTCTACCTCTTTGGGGTTTAGTCCTTTCTATCTGGGTTGGGAAGATCCCCTGGAGGAGGGCAATTGCAACCCACTCCTGTATTCTTGCCTCGAGAATCCTATGGACGGAGGAGCCTGGCAGGCTACAGTCCATAGGGTCACACAGAGTCAGACACACCCGCCCGCGTCTTTTCAGGAGTATTTGACAACAAGAAATCCCATCCTCCTTCCCAGAAAACTGTATGATTTAAACCCAGGATTGATGAAATAGAGAAACTGCGATCCAAAAATGAATAGGCCCAAGAATAGGGGCTGGGATGCGGGGTGAGCTCTGCAGGTGAGGTGGTGACGGGAATGAAGACATCTCAACACACGTCTTACTTTGGGTCCTTCCTTGCTCTTGTCTATTGTAACCACAGGCCTGAATGAACTCACAGGCCTCCTGGAGGAAGCCAACTTTATCACCCTTTTGAAGACCCTTCGTTTTAACAAGTGTGGTTATTCCACTGGGGCATTGGGGTGTCAAGGGCCAGAAGCTTTAAAAAGGAAAGAAAGAGAAGGAAATCAGGAAGTGGTGTAACAAAGGCCTAATTATAAGGGAGGAGTATCTCTCTACAGACAGGTCACTGGACGGATGCCAAGGGCTCTCGCCACATAAAGAGAAAGATTGTTATAAAAAGATTTTTAAAAAAAGAAGAAGAAGAAGAAAGAGGCAAGGCAGTAGAGACTGTGAGGGGGTGGGGCAGAGAATAGGGAAATGAATAAGAATAATGACTTAAAAGCTTTTTTTTTTCCCCTGGTTCTCTGCTTCCTTTCTGCAGATGCTCAGCTGAGCCAGTGCAGCTGGCTCCCTGACAAATGTGGAAAAATCAGCCAATCTGAGCTGGTTGTTAGCCATCCAGGCAGAGGCTCAAGATACATGAGGGGCTGTCTCAGGTGTGGCAGGCCTTCTGGAGACACTACTGGGAGATTCTTGGCCAGAGTGTGTCCTCCCAGACTCCAGGAACTCAGCAGAACCCCCTTCCACCTCTGGGCCCCAGGTTCTGACCAAGGTGACATTGAGGGGAGGGCTCTTCCTCTGTTTGTTACCCCGCGCCCCCTCTAACATCCTCCCCTAACTGACAAGCTCTCCTTTCAACCTGCTGGGGTTTCTTCCCGCTCATTCAGTGAAAAGCCTGCCACACCAGGACCCTTGTCCCAAGGCATCCTAGCGCACATCTGGTGACACAACTCAAGGCCTCCAGAAACATGCCTGATGCTCCTCTGTCCGTGCGATCCTCCAGGCAAGAGTACTGGAGCAGGTACTATTCCAGTCTCCAGGGGACCTTCCCCATCGAGAGATTGACCCCAGGTCTCCTGTATTGCAGGCAGATTCTTTACTCTCTGAGCCACCAAGGAAGCCCCTATTCCTTTTCAGATCACCACGTCAAACTGCAGTCTGTGGACACCCAGGCAGAATACCCTGGGGTTTCCCTGCAGGATAGTGAAGGCTGCTCTGGGAATGGTCACTGAGACCAAAGAGTGTGCCACACACATTTATGTACACATTATGTCCCCACACAGAATATGAACAAGGTAATACATCTGATCGTTCAGCTCGAGAAAAGCAATTAATACTTTGAATCCAGTTCAAGACGAAAAGAGTATTATTGTAAGGAGCAGTCCAAGTTCCTTATTAAGCTGTCCACTTTTCCTGTGATTCTTGTTCATGGACTATTTGATAATTAAATTAAAAAGGTCAAAAATTAGGAACTAAGATACTAACAGACATGCTCACGTAAGTTTCTAGAGGGATGGAAATGTTCTAGATCTTATTTTGAGTGGTGGTTACATGAGCGTAAATAACTGTCAAAATTCACTGACCTGAGTAATTAAGATCTGTGCATTTTGTTTTAATTACACCCACATAAAAATTTAAAACGTAAGGGCTCATGTTCCAGTTCTGTGTCTCTAGCTATACCAGCCTGCTGAAGCAGCCGCCACTGCACAAAGAGGCACAAGTGAGACAGACACTGTGTCACTTCATCAGTTATCCTTTAAGTAATGGAGCACTGCCAAAAGAAATGAAAGTAATTCCTACACGACCCTTAAACACTTTTTAGGAGCTTGTAATAATCCAGAGTAGCGCCGAAAGATTTATTTTTGGAGGGAGAAATGATTATGTTGCATGCTACATATGAACTGACTAGTTGCTGCTATTCTTATCATGTGAAAGTGAAGGTTGACTTGGTTGGTCTCAGAAGCCTTGATGTGGGGAACACTGGCTGGTAGTGTGGAGGACAGAAAAACAAGATGTGTCTGTGTGAACTATTATTGATTTTTAGATGAAATGAGAACACTTGTTTAATCCAGGAAGAGAATAAAAAAATTTAAGAGGTGAAGAAGTACATTACTATATATAAAATAGATAGCTAATGGGAGGTTGCCCTATAGACTAGGGAGCTCAGCCTGGGGCTCTATGAGAACCTAGAGGGGTGGGATGGGGTGGGAGGTGGGAGGGAAGTTCAAGAGGGAGGGGACATGTGTATACCTATAGCTAATTCATGTTGATGTATGGAAGAAACCAACACATCATTGTAGAGCAATTATCCTCCAATTAAAAATAAACCTTTTAAAAAAGAGGTGAAGAGGCACTGTGTTATATGGTCTGATTTCCTCATTAATGAACATAGAAATTGAGGCCCAGAGAAGGAGAGCAATTTTCCCAAGAACACATCGTCATTTTCTGCCAAACACAGATCTTCTGACTCTCAAGTCTGTTTCTCTGTCCAGTTTTTCATTATTCCTGTTTTAAATGCTGTCCTCTAACAATATTTTAAAGCAAGTACGATATTTATATCAACTCTCCAAAATATAATATTTGTACTAATATTTTAAAACATCTTCAGAAAAATATTTTTCCCCTGAGAGAGGTTGTTTCTCAAATAAACTATGTTCTTAAAATTAAGAGAGTCTAGTGTTATACTCAACTAGTCACATTTATCTTCTTAGAAAGCATCCATGTATATCTTCTCTATAATAGTTAGAGCTTTTGAAAACTCTAGTTCGTGTTTGCTGATATCCCATCCCTAGAACAAAGATTCTCAAAAGCAATTTTATTACCGTAAACCCACATTTTTCTCCTGTTTGGAGCCCAGTGTTATCCTTTACCTTTACTTCGCTGATTGCCAAGTCATTCTTTTCTCTGTAGCTCTAAGAAATGCCCATGATAAGGTAAAAGAATCATATTCTCATGGAAACCAATTCTTAGGTTTAATATGAAAAAAAATACTCTTGCTCATGGCTTCAAGATAACGTTCCTAAAGAGAGTGAACAGATGCTGTTGAAGATGGGTAACTTCCTACCCATACACAAAAGTGAACCCCCCGGAGAGACAGTACTTGTGCTAAAAAGCCTCTTGATGAAAGTGAAAGAGGAGAGTGAAAAAGTTGGCTTAAAGCTCAACATTCAGAAAGCGAAGATCATGGCATCTGGTCCCATCACTTCATGGGAAATAGACGGGGAAACAGTGGAAACAGTGTCAGACTTTTTTTGGGGGGCTCCAAAATCACTGCAGATGGTGACTGCAGCCATGAAATTAAAAGACACTTACTCCTTGGAAAAGAAGTTATGACCAACCTAGATAGCATATTCAAAAGCAGAGACATTACTTTGCCAACTAAGGTCCGTCTAGTCAAGGCTATGGTTTTTCCTGTGGTCATGTATGGATGTGAGAGTTGGACTGTGAAGAAGGCTGAGCACCGAAGAATTGATGCTTTTGAACTGTGGTGTTGGAGAAGACTCTTGAGGGTCCCTTGGACTGCAAGGAGATCCAACCAGTCCATTCTGAAGGAGATCAACCCTGGGATTTCTTTGGAAGGAATGATGCTAAAGCTGAAGCTCCAGTACTCTGGCCACCTCATGTGAAGAGTTGACTCATTGGAAAAGACTTTGCTGCTGGGAAGGATTGGGGGCAGGAGGAGAAGGGGACGACAGAGGATGAGATGGCTGGATGGCATCACTGACTTGATGGACGTGAGTCTGAGTGAACTCCGGGAGATGGTGATGAACAGGGAGGCCTGGCGTGCTGCGATTCTTGGGGTCGCAAAGAGTCGGACACGACTGAGCGACTGAACTGAACTGAGCTGAACTGAGAATCCAATGTCCAACTATCCTGGATAATACTGTAGTGACAGCACCCCAGAACAAGAAGGGAGCTGAGTAAAGGTGCAGTGGATTCTGAGCAGCTTCTTTTTTTTCTAGCAGAATTTCTTTTGAAATTAAATCTTACTTGGACATCTGACGTAGAAAACAAATTTGAGTAATAGCTGTTTGTGGGGTAGTTACAAATCCTCACTGTTGGATGGAAAGATTCATCTTCCTGTCGCTGGGACCTTAAAACACTGCTGTGGGAGGTTTCCTGGAGTTCTCCTAAAAGTAATGGGGAGCTTCAACCGCTAAGGTCCTTCCCACCACTGGCAACCCAGACTCTTAGAGGATTCCTTCCACAATACAGAGCTGAAATCTTTCTCCTGGAAGCTCTTAATTCATGGATATTAGTTTACCTTTGAGGTCAAATTTTTTGAATCCCCATTTCACAGGGGGAAATCTTCACATATTCAAAAGGAGCAGGTGTGTTGTATCTTAGACATGCTCTTCCTAATACAGCACACACCTGTGTACACACCTGTCCTCACACAAGGTGTTCATGCTCAAACCACCTTGCTCTCCACCTCTCCCTGGCCCCAGCCCTACAGTGGCTTCATGTATTTGTGTAGGCTGGGGGCTCAGCTTCAAAAAGAGCCATGGAGCCTTTGACTGGGGATGTGACAAGAGGAGGAGGAAGGGATTTTGCTGCTGTGTTCTTGTTTTTTTCTGCTAGCGTCAAAGTGGAGTCCACCCTTTCCAACAGAGGACCATGAAAACCAGCTTGTGGCCATTTAGAATTACATCAGACTCTGGGGACAAATTCTAAACAGACTTAATATGTTAAAAGAAAATGAAAACAGCTGAACTGCAAGCAAAAAAAAAAAAAAAAAAAAAATCTGCTCCTCCTCAAAGGCATCCTAACAGTGAGAACTACTCTGAGGCCACAAGGAAGATTTCCTGTTCAGTAACGTTCAGTGTTTAGAGCAAAGCAACAGCTGGAAAGGCAAACTTTTTTAGCATGAATGTTTCACAGTTCGAATCACTTAACAGATGTAAAATTATAGGATATACTTAGCATTGAGGGGTTTTTTTATTATTAGCTAAAGAAGATCTTTTTGGAAAATACATTTGATGTTTAATCCTTCTTGATGACGATGGCAAGAATTTTTTTAAATGTTCATTACACTAAATAAAAATGTTCATTATACTAAATCATACTTTAATCGGTTTTACAAGTGTTTTATACAGGTTTACTCAAGAGTAACATTTTAAGGCAATAAATACACAAATTTTAAGGTTGAGAAGGGACTATCCTACTGACCAGACAACTAGTAAAAGATGAGAGGGAGCAAGGATAGAAATGCCATCAGATGCAAAGTAAATATTCAATGACAATCACACTGGTAAGAGAAGTCTGAAGACAAGAGATGTCCAGGATCAGAGGCTTAAAGGAGAACACTCAGATCAGGGGGAGGTGATGGCTGGCCACTGCCCTCTATGGAGTGTGACTGAGCAGGACCCTGTGATGCCTTCCCAAACAGGCCCCCACACCCATGTTCTCTGCTTGACTTTTGTCTATACAAACACTCTAGTCAGAGAATAGATTTAACTCAGAGAAGCAAGAAACTGCAGAAAGGAAAACAGTCAAGCAAGACAAAATAATAATACTTTGGCCATTTAACAAAGTCAAGAACATTTAGTTTTTCCTCAAGGACTATAGATAATATTTTGAGCCAAGTCCTTTGAACGGTTTTGCAGAGACAAACTCCCACCAGGTTGAAGAAGTTAACTGTTTGCTGCCCACAAGCACACAGACCTCAGACCCGTTGGAACCAGAAGGTTGATAAGGCTGACTTACGATTACCTCACCACCAACCAATCAGAAGAATGTCCACAAGTTGATCACACCCTGCACCTTGAATACTGTAAGACTCTTTACTACACCCTCCAGGGGGGACATAGTTTTGAGGGCATTAGCCTGCTGTTGCCCTTTTTGCCTGGCAAAGCAACAGAGCTATTTTTTTCTACTTCACCTAAAACTCTGTCTCTGCGTTTCTATTCAGCACTGGTGTAGAGGCTGAATTTCGGGAACAGGAGGGGCAGAGGGAGAAGAGAGGATATACTGAAAGGCAGAGCTAGATGGCTAACTAGATGGAAAACATCCAGTGAGAACAGATTAGTGGAATTAGGGTGGTTTTCAGAAGAAAAGAATGGAGAGAGTAGCATGGAAACATATACACTACAATATGTAAAACAGCCAGTGGGAATTTGCTATATGACTCGGGGAGCTCAAACCAGAGCTCTGTGACAGTGTAGAGAAGCGGGATGGTATGGGAAGGGGTGGGAGGGAGGTTCAAGAAGAAGGGGACATATGTATACCTATGGCTGATTAATGCTGATGTATGGCAGAAACTAGCACATTATTCTAAAGCAATTATCCTTCAATTAAAAATAATTTTTTAAAAAACAGGCTACTTGACTATCAACATTTACATGACTGATTTTTAAAGAGACTTTTGGAAAATTAAGCGAAATCAAGAGAAATTTAGATGGGCATTTGGGGAGGAAAGCCAGCCAACAGTAAAGTGGTGAGTCATGGAATTAGGAGGTCTGGTTGGCCCCATTGGTCACAAATAAGTGAGGACACTGCAGATAAACATCTTGTTCTCTACACGCCTCAGTTTCCTTATCTGTAAGGCATGAAGCTTGCAGCAAATGGTTTATAAGATCCCTACCAGTTTAAGAGAATATTTTATTTATTTAACTTGTAATCAGTTCAGTTCAGTTACTTAGTCGTAACTGAGTAACTTCTCCTCCACCTTCAATCTTTCCCAGCAGCAGGGTCTTTTCCAAGGAGTCGGTTCTTCACATCAGGTGGCCAAACTATTGGAGTTTAGGCTTCAACATCAGTCCTTCCAATGAATATTCAGGACTGATTTCCTTTAGGATGGACAGGTTGGATCTCCTTGCAGTCCAAGGGACTCTCAAGAGTCTTCTCCAACACCACAATTCAAAAGCATCAATTCTTCAGTGCTCAGCTTTCTTTATAGTCCAACTCTCACATCCATACATGACTACTGGAAAAACCATAGCTCTGACTAGACGGACCTTTTTGGTAAAGTAATGTTGCTGCTTTATAATATGCTGTCTAGGCTGGTCATAACTTTTCTTCCAAGGAGCATCTTTTAATTTCATGACTGCAGTGATTTTGGAGCCCCCCAAAATAAATTCTCTCACTGTTTCTGCATCTATTTGCCATGAAGTGATGGGACCAGATGCCATGATCTTAGTTTTCTGAATGTTGAGTTTTAAGCCAACTTTTTCACTCTCCTCTTTCACTTTCATCAAGAGGCTCTTTAGTTCTTCTTTACTTTCTGTCATAAGGGTGATGTCATCTACATATCTGAGGTTATCGATATTTCTTCCGGCAATCTTGATTCCAGCTTGTGCTTCATCTGCCCAGCATTTTGCAAGTTACACCCTGCATATAAGTTAAATAAGCAGAGTGACAATATACAGCCTTGACATACTCCTTTCCCGATTTGGAACCAGTCTGTTGTTCCAAATCCAGTTCTAACTGTTGCTTCTTGACCTGTGTACAGATTTCTCAGGAGGCAGGTCTGGTGGTCTGGTATTCCCATCTCTTTAAGACTGTTCCACAGTTTGTTGTGATCCACACAGTCAAAGGCTTTGGCATAGTCAAGAAAGCAGAATTAGATATTTTTCGGGAACTCTCCTGCTTTTTTGATGATCCAGTGATGTTGGCAGTTTGATCTCTGGTTCCTCTGCCTTTTCTAAATCCAGCTTGAACATCTAGAAGTTCATGGTTCATGTACTGTTGAAGCCTGGCTTGGAGAATTTTGAGTATTACTTTGCTAGAGTGTGAGATGAGTGCAATTGTGTGGTAGTTTGAACATTCTTTGGCATTGCCTTTCTTTGGGACTGGAATGAAAACTGACCTTTTCCAGTCCTGTAGCCACTGCTGAGTTTTCCAGATTTGTTGGTATATTGAGTACAGCACTTTCACAGCATCATCTTTCAGGATTTGAAATAACTCAACTGCAATTCCATCACCTCCACTAGCTTTGTTCGTAGTGATGCTTCCTAAGGCCCATTTGACTTCATATTCCATGATATCTGGAGTGATCACACCATTGTGTTTATCAGGGTCATGAAGATCTTTTTTTGTACAGTTCTTCTGTGTATTCTTTCCACCTCTTCTTAATATCTTCTGCTTCTGTTAAGTCCATACCATTTCTGTCCTTTATTGTGCTCATCTTTGCATGAAATGTTCTCTTGGTATCTCTAATTTTCTTGAGATCTCTAGTGATTCCCATTTTATTGTTTTCCTCTATTTCTTTGCATTGATCGCTGCAATAACTTGCAATAGTTATTTTAAAAAATGGTTTCCTACAGTTTTGAGGGTTAATTGGTATAACAGCATATATATTCACAGTGTACAATTTGATCATTATTTTTAAGAAAATTTAAGTGTAATTGCAATGTTGTGTTAGTTTCAAGCATACAAGTGATTCAATTATCCCTATATATTCTTTTTCAGGTTCAGATTCAAGAGAATTGTTTAATTAAAAATAACCTAAAAATGAAAATAAAAAGCCTTGTCTCAAATAAGAAGGTTAATAAAGACTATCAAGTAGGTTGCTGACGATTCTTCATTTTGAATTTCCTTACTAAGTAACAGGTGTCTGAGCCAATAGTTTCTTGAATATCCTCCCATCATTCTGGTTCTAGGCTGCCTTTTCACTGCCCACCCATCACTGCATCAGTCATTGCTGTGATTCAGATGATACTTTCTAATCCATGATCTGTTTGAGGAAATGATGCTTTTGAAAAATGAATTACAAATCCTTGTGGGAAAAGAATAGTGTGCAATAGAAAAGTCATTAATAACTCAACGTGGAGCTCAACTTCCCGTTTGGGAACAGCAACCAGTTAATAATATGATTGCTGGCTGAATAAGGATTGGTCTTCAAGAGGCAAGGGAAAGGGGGGTTTCTGTTTCTCTTTCTCCAAGAAAAAGCATTTGGAGCTGAAATTTTAGAACCCAAAGAATGATACTAGAATGTATCAGTTGTTGTCCCGGGCCAGTTTGCTTGGAATGGATTTAATCTTATGGTACCATGGGGAGATGTGTATTTATTATCTCCACATCCTAAGTGAGGGATCTAAAGTTCAGAGGTCAAGAAGTCTGTTCTAGGTCACATAAACAGACTGAGAACTCACCCTCTCCTTAAGTATCTACCAAGTCCTTACTGTCTTCTAGACATTGGGTACAGTGGGTGGTGCCACCATGGCCTGCACCTGATTAGAGTTTTCATTCTACTAGGGGAGGGGGGAGGAGTGAGCAGCTGTGAACACACCAGCTAACCATAAAGATATATTCTGTAGCATAAGATATGACATAAATAAGCCCAGGGAATATGACCGAGTGTGACTGAGGGGCTACTTCTACATAGTAAAGGGAAAAACAGCTCTTTGAAGAGGGGGCATCTAATCAAGAACAGAATGACAAGAAGGACCAGCCATGAACAGATCTGGGCAAGAGTCAGATCAAATGAACAAGAGAAAAGGGCATGGGTTATATGATGGAGACAGCAACATCAAACAGAAGGTAGCCAGAAGAGGCAGCCAATGGGCAGGAGAGGCAGCTGGGAAGATGGCTGCTGATTAAGAAGGTCCTCTCTCTACTGGGCTGCTGAGGTGGGTCATCTGGTTTCATCCTTGTTTTTTAATCGAAGCAAGGGGAGGGACACAGAAGCCATATCCAAATTATAGGGGCACCTGCACCTATGAAGGAGGAGTTTGTTGTGGGAAGGCTGGGTACCACATTTTAGCATCCTGAAAGCTTAAAGCCACATTCTGCTTCATGTGCCAACTTTATCTCTCAGCTTTCATCTCCCAAGGAAAGGTGCATCAGTGTGTTGGAGTTGCAGCCTCTGATCCTATAAACCATCCCTAAGTAGCAAGGTAGGAAGGAAAAACATCCCACTGCGATCTCAGCTGTATTTCTTCCACATGGCAAGTTTCATTTTGTTTAATTTAACAATAAACTCATTATATTAACTCAATTCAATAGAAGCAGCAGGGGGATTTCTCCTAATTTAATCTTGGGCTTTGAGGAGCCTTGCTCGGTGCTAAAACAATGCCATGCAGAGAGATTAAAGGACTTGTATCAAGCTGAAAAAATACCTTAGAGTTTCTGAGCACAGCCCACCTGTAATTTAGGAACTAGTCAGCTCACTTCTTACTTTATCCAAAGCATCATCTAGTCAGAAAGCTAATCTCTGCAAGCAAATCATTCTCATGAACGATGTCACTGTAGGGTTTAAACTCTGAGAAGAGATCCTTTCATCCTTGGAGCTGATGCTCCAATTTGAAAAGTTGTTATTGGATGCACCCAGCCAGGGAATATAAATATCTTGTGCTTACCAATGTCACAAAATGGGTTTTCTGTAAGTTGCTTAAAAATACAAGGACGTAACTATCTAACATCTATCATTGCATGTCCATTGTGAAAAGCTATATAGTAGGCAGCCTTTAAAAAAAGGTTGTTTCTGATGATTAACCATTATAAGAAAGAATATCTAGCCTTAAAATAAAATCTTAAGGGATAGAAAAGACCATATAATCTGCTGATACTGTGATTTGAAATCTGGAGATTCCATATTCACACACACATACACAATGGCTAGAGACCAGACAATAGTTTTTGTCCCCAGATGGCAAGGAGAATTAACAAACTCATTAATTAGGATCCCGTTGGCGCTGGTATTGAATATATATGAAGGCAGGCCCACTTGAGGTTTCCATCTGGGAGATGCAACTTTTGAAATTCAAAGACAAACTAGATTTATCTTTGGTGCCTTCATATGCTAAGCGTGGTCCTACTGACCATGTGGGCTGGTATGTATCTATGAGGCCCATGATTATTCATGGAATCAGGCAAGTTTTAAAGTTTATTTCATGTCCTTTCAATTACAAAATGCAAAACAAGGTCACCATAGGAGGTGGAGGAGAAAAGAGCCAGCTCTGAGGAAGACTTTATCCTTACCCCAGATTGCTTTTAGAAGAAGAAAGATATGGCTGAAATGTGAGAAAAGGTATGGATAATAGTTTCAGTTCACTTCAGCAGTGGCTAACAAGGTCCAGCCTCTGTCCCTGCTACCAACAGAGGAGTTGGTAGGAGAAAGGCCCAGGCCTTGCTCTGGCTGAGGTTTCTCTGTCTTCCCATCTCTCTGTCTCCGGCTCTCTCTCATACAGACTCAGGCTGAAAGTCTCTCTCTCAACCTCTCAAAAGATGAGACGTCTTTTCTTGAGGTCAAAAATAAAAGTTTTTGAGGGGAGGGGGGAAAGAAACCAATATCCCAACATGGAGGAGCTGAAGCAAGAGAGAATTCTTTCACAGGTTTCAGCTCCCAGAGTGAAGGGAGCTCAGAGGAGATGAGGTTTCAACTCTGCAAAGCAAGAAAAACCCTTCTCACCCTGTCAATTTGCAAACAAAAAGATCTTTGGAGGTTTAGGAAATTTTTTTTTCTATTATTTAAATTCCTTGTTATGTGTTTGCTTTCTTTACTGACAGCACTTCTTGTCATGGGAAACTGTAATTTGCTGGAAAGAAAGGCAGAGAAAGGGAAAGGGGGAGGAGGGGCAGGCAGGGTGGGAAGGGAGAGAGGCAAAGACAGAGACTAATACCAGAATTCAAACAACACAGTAAGAGGGCACGTCCTATTAAAGGATTCTTTATGCTTAAAATGGAGTCTATTCTTCCTATCTAAAAATAAGCCTGTGACCTTTTGCATTCTCCAGACCATATGCATTTTTGCAACATCCAGAGTCCCAAGGCACACCAGGCAGTGTGAGAGCTGAGGGCTGTCTGGTCCAGGTCCCCGGAGCTAAGAAGTACACCTGTCAGAGAAGCAGCAGCCAGAATCAAGAGAAAGAATCCACAGAGACCTGGGGGTGGGGGGTGGGGGGCAGGCACTCTGAACCCAACTTTCTCTGACAGTTATTGATTAAACCTCTTATGCATACACACCAGCTCCAGGAAAGCTGAACTTTAATTTTATGCCTCCTACAGAAAAGAGATGATACAAACTTGGGAGGAAATAACAGTAAGCATCATAAGAACAAACACCTGCACGCATTCTCAGTGTCAGATTTGTTTTTTAAGTCCAAAGAAATAAAAAAGAATGTCAAGCCTCACTTATAATCAAAGATATGCAAAATAAAATATGTTACACTTTTTAAAACTTATCCAATTAGCAAAGACGAATAAGAAATATAATACCAATGTTGGTGAGAGTTTATATAAACAGACACTCTCATGTCTATTTAGAGTGGGAATATAAATTAGTGGAATTTTCTGAAGTTAAATTAGGCAACATGTTGGAAATGCCTTAAATGTGTGGATTTCAGTATAGCAATCACACTTTTAGCAGGTAATTGCATCAGTCATATTCAGTAAGTTGTTTATCCCAGCATTGTTTAGAATAGAAAATGGTTGGAAACAATCCAAGACACCAACAGCTGATAACCAGTTAAGTCAATTATGTTATATATGTACAATGGACATGATTAAGAGTCATACTTAGAGCAATAAGAACAAATGAAATGAAAAAACTGTTCAGGAAATGTTGCTAACCAAAGTGGGAAAAAGTCTAAAAGAAAGCTATCTACCTACCTATCTATCTATGCACCCATCCTACCAACCATACCGTTTACTGTGTGCTAAGCATTTAGCTAAGAACAGCTGCATTACCTCCTATAACACTTCCAACAATCCCATGGAGTATATACGTACTATTATCTCCTTTTCATAGACAAAGAAACTGATAAACAGGAAAGGGAAGCTTAAACTCAAGTGGGGGCTGATCTCAACCACACAAGCGTACTCTCTGCCATGACAATGACTGTGTGTAAGTTTAGGAACATGTGTCCTTCCTTGGGAATACATCCACTCTAAACTATCCACAGTCATCTCTCAGAGGTAGGCTTCCAGATGATTTTTGATTACTGCTTTGGGAGAAACCCAAGTAAGATGGTAGATGTTGCAAGAGGGCATCAGAGGGCAGACACACTGAAACCATACTTGCAGAAAACTAGTCAATCTAATCACACTAGGACCACAGCCTTGTCTAACTCAATGAAACTAAGCCATGCCCGCGGGGCAACCCAAGACCGGCAGGTCATGGTGGAGAGGTCTGACAGAATGTGGTCCATTGGAGAAGGGAATGGCAAACCACTTCAGTATTCTTGCCTTGAGAACCCCATAAACAGTATGAAAAGGCAAAATGATAGGAACTGAAAGAGGAACTCCCCAGGTCAGTAGGTGCCCAATATGCTACTGGAGATCAGTGGAGAAATAATTCCAGAAAGAATGAAGGGATGGAGCCAAAGCAAAAACAATACCCAGCTGTGGAAGCGTTGACTCATTGGAAAAGACTCTGATGCTGGGAGGGATTGGGGGCAGGAGGAAAAGGGGACGACAGAGGATGAGATGGCTGGATGGCATCACTGACTCGATGGACGTGAGTCTGAGTGAACTCCGGGAGTTGGTGATGGACAGGGAGGCCTGGCGTGCTGCGATTCATGGGGTCGCAAAGAGTCAGACACGACTGAGCGACTGAACTGAACTGAACTTGTGCTTTTCTGCGGTTTTCATCATTTCTACAATGAGCATGTATTTCTTTCGCAACTAGGAAAAAAATGAAATGAGCTCTCCTTCTGAGATGATATTCTGACTATAATTGTCTCACTCCTTGAGACTCAGGAAGACCCAAGAAGAGCCAGGAAATAGCAAACAGACTCTTTCCCAGATAGACTCTGGAGCCCGGCAGCCACTTACTGACCATGTGCTCTGGGCAAGGTCACAGCCCTCTAATGCAAAGTAAGAAATAAATGTGTTCAGGCATCCCACATAATATTGGTTCATTAAACACTATTTCCCCTTTCTCTAGCCTGACTTCAACATACCAATTCTAGAAGTGGTATTCTCCAAGCTATGCCTAAAACAGTTGTCATCATCTTAGGGAAGACCACTGACTCAAAATCAAAGGGAAATATACCCTTCCTGAAAAATACCTGATTATCAATGTCTGTTAGATTCAGCTGACCTATCTTTCTCCTCCAAAATTCCAGCCTTCAGTGAATTATAGTCCTTGGTATTTTAAAGGTTATTTCTTTCTGTTTTACAGTGGTCTTCAAATTAGGAAATGTATACAAAAGAACTGTTACAAATATCCTTCCAGGAAGAATGCGGACACACGGGTTTAAGAGAATTAACTTCCAGAATCCTTATTTCTCTAAGATTCCTTCCTCAATTTGTCTGAGCTCACCTGTGTTGAGGAGTTCATTCCAGCAGACTAACCAGACCCCTTACTTCTACTTTGCGGCACTGTCCTTCACCTCCTTCTACTTTGCGGCAGAAAGACATCACTCTCATCCATCGCAAATCTACTGTGCCACTCTGCCTGGAGCCATGAACAGCACTGGAGGGCCCTGGAAAGGACCAACTTGATACATGGGTTAAAAGTAAGCCTCCTATCATCAAGATGACTAATAAAACCAAGGTGGGTAGGGCTCTGGGTTTTTGTAAAGAAGCAGACAGCCCATGGCACCCCACTCCAGTACTCTTGCCTGGAAAATCCCATGGGTGGAGGAGCCTGGTAGGCTGCAGTTCATGGGGTCACTAATAGTCAAATATGACTGAGTGACTTCACTTAAACTTTTCACTTTCATGCATTGGAGAAGGAAATGGCAACCCACTCCAGTGTTCTTGCCTGGAGAATCCCAGGAACAGGGGAGCCTGATGGGCTGCTATCTATGGGGTCGCCGAGAGTCGGACACGACTGAAGCGACTTAGCAGCAGCAGCAGCAGCAGCAGACAGCCCACTGGGCTTCCCTGATAGCTCAGTCGGTAAAGAATCCACCTACAAATCAGGAGACCCCAGTTCGATTCCTGGGTCGGGAAGTTCCCCTGGAGAAAGGATAGGTTACCCACTCCAATATTCTTGGGCTTCCCTGTTGGCTCAGACAGTAAAGAATCTGCCTGTAATGCAGGAGACTGGGGTCCAATCCCTGGGTTGGGAAGATCCCCTGGAGGAGGGCATGGCAACCCAATCCAGTATTCTGGCCTGGAGAATCCCCATGGATAGAAGAGCCTGGCAGGCTACGGTCCATGGGGTCGCAAAGAGTCAGACACAACGAGCGACTAGCGCAGCGCAGCACAGACAGCCCATTAGAGCCTAGGAGGTGAGGACTACCGACGGCTGTAACCTTCTCAGAGCCAGGCCACAGGCTCAGGGTTCCCCAGCTCCATTCCTCAACCTCAGTGTCTCTCAAATCTCTCTCTCCCTCCTTCTCTGACAGATATTTATTGAATAATTATTCCCTCAAAAAATAAGAATAAGAACCTACTTTATAGTACAGGGAACTCTATTCAATACTCCGTAATGACTTTTATGGGAAAAGAATCTAAAAAAAGTGTGTGTGTTATATGTATACACATATATATACATATAACTGAGTCACTTTGCCATAGCATAGAGAGGGACACACATTGTAAGTCAAGTATACTCCAAAAAAAAATATTAAAAAAAAGAAAAACCCTATCCTCACAGAGCTACATTTTAGCCAAATTCTCAGTTGAAATCTGAGTTCAGAAGAGGTGTGGTTATCAAAGAGATGCCTATTAATATATCGAGAAACATGTTCATTGAAAAATGAAGTCAGATTTTTTCTGACACAAAATAAATCTGACTTGGCTGGCTGATTAAATAATGAGGACAGATAATTAGGGTATATTATCTATGCATTGAATGAGTAAATCTGCAGATCCAAGGTTTGATGAATATGTATTTATAGAATGTGATAAAAAGCATTTTTTACCATAATTATATAAAAATATTGTTTGTCAGGCCAAGGTTTATTGAAATTAGCAACATTTTAAAATTACCAACAGTTTCAAAGTAGATCAAGTTAAGCAGCATATTACTAAGTGAAAGAGTAATTAAAGAATATAATTTTTAGTCATTTAATGTCACAGTAACACCATTCTAATAACATTTTGGGTTATACACTGAGAAAGTTTAATGTTTAACAAATGCTTTTTGAAGCCAGGTGCCCACTAACTCTTTGTTTTTTACAAAAATCAAACAAGACCTAACCAACTGAGAGATGACTAAATATCACTGCTGGGGATGGTTTGTTTTCGGTTTGGTTTGGGCTAATTTAGGAGTTAAAGATAGAAATGATATTGGTCTCACAGAACTCCATCTGTGCCATCACATAATATGCAGACAATGTTTCTCACAACTTACATCATAAAAACCAAAACTAGGAATAGAACTGACGTTGAGCCTTTTAAGCAATAAATAATATTCATCCATCTGAGCTACCAAGGAAGCCCAATATTCATCCGCAGGACAAACTAATTGGAGGTAAAGCCTCATCCATCTCATTAAGAAACACATTTTCAATAAATTTTTACTCTGTGTATTTAATAATTATCAAAATATTGAATACACTTATGTTGTTTTCATCAACTTGGCACTAAATGTCACTGCAATAATCAGTCTGGAATACCTTTAATTACTTAGAGCTTTTGATCACAGAACTTCTAAATTTAAATTTATTTTTACACATGCTTATTGCAGAGGATTATGACAGCCGTATCAATAAAAGACTTTTAAGCATAAAAATATATAACAGGATAAAATATCACAGGGGAAATATAATAGAAATACAAGTTTTCAAAAAGACGTGAAATTTTTGCCTGTTAAAGGATAGCTTATTTGCATATTTTAAAAATGATTGACGGTGAATATTCCCTGTAAACATTATTTAGATTTCACTGAATGACTTTCAGAGATGATCACACCACCTCACTGAAAAAAAAGTCAATATTTACAATTATATCCTTTTCAGCTATTTAAATCTAAGATAAAGAAATGTTAATGGTAAATTTCAGATCAGTTCAGTTCAGTCACTCAGTCATGTCCAACTCTTTGTGACCCCATAGACCGCAGCACGCCAGGCTTCCCTGTCCATCACCAACTCCCAGAGCTTACTCAAACTCATGTCCATCAAGTCAGTGATGCCATCCAGCCATCTCATCCTCTGTCGTCCCCTTCTCCTCCTGCCCCCAATCCCTCCCAGCATCAGAGTCTTTTCCAATGAGTCAACTCTTCGCATGAGGTGGCCAAAGTACTGGAGTTTCAGCTTTATCATCATTCTTTCCAAAGAAATCCCAGGGCTGATTTCCTTCAGAATGGACTGGTTGGATCTCCTTGCAGTCCAAGGGACTCTCAGGAGTCTTCTCCAACACCATAGTCCAAAAGCATCAATTCTTCAGTGCTCAGCTTTCTTTATAGTCCAACTCTCACATCCATACATGACTACTGGAAAAACCATAGCTTTGACTAGATGGACCTTTGTTGGTAAAGTAATGTCTCTGCTTTTTAATATGCTGTCTAGGTTGGTCATAGCTTTTCTTCCAAGGAGCAAACGTCTTTTAATTCCATGGCTGCAGTTACCATCTGCAGGGCTTTTTGAAGCCCCCCAAAATAAAGTCTGTCACTGTTTCCCCATCTATTTGCCATGAAGTGATGGGACCTGATGCCAGACATTTTCTGAATGTTGAGTTTTAAGCCAACTTTTTCACTCCCCTCTTTCACTTTCATCAAGAGGCTCTTTCGTTCTTCTTCACTTTATGCCATAAGGATGGTCTTCTCTATATCTGAGGTTATTTATATTTCTCCTGCAATCTTGATTTCAGCTTGTGCTTCATCCAGCCTGGGATTTCACATGTTGTATTATGCATATAAGTTAAATAAGCAGGGTGACAATATACAGCCTTGATGTACTCCTTTCCCAATTTGGAACCAGTCTGTTGTTCCAAGTCCAGTTCTAACTGTTGCTTCTTGATCTGCATACAGATTTCTCAGGAGACAGGTCAGGTGGTCTGGTATTCCATCTCTTTAAGACTTTTCCAGAGTTTGTTGTGATCCACACAGTCAAAGGCTTTGGCATAGTCAATAAAGCAGAAATAGATGTTTTTCTGGAACTCTCTTGCTTTTTCAATGATCCAATACATGTTGGCAATTTGATCTCTGGTTCCTCTGCCTTTTCTAAATCCATCTTGAACATCTGGAAGTTCACGGTTCATGTACTGTTGAAGCCTGGCTTGGAATTTTGAGCATTACTTTGGTAGTGTGTGAGATGAGTGCAATTGTACAGTAGTTTGAGCATTCTTTGGCATTGCTTTTCTTTGGGACTGGAATGAAAACTGACCTTTTCCAGTCCTGTGGCTGCTGCTGAGTTTTCCAAATTTGCTGGAATATATAGTGCAGCACTTTCACAGATTCATCTTCTAGGATTTGAAATAGCTCAGCTGGAATTCCATCACCTCCACTAGCTTTGTTCATAGTGATGTGCTTCCTAAGGCCCACTTGACTTCACATTCCAGCATGTTTGGCTCTAGGTGAGTGATCACCCATTGTGTTTATCTGAGTCATGAAGATCTTTTTTGTATTGTTCTTCTGTGTATTCTTGCCACCTCTTCTTAACATCTTCTGCTTCTGTTAGGTCCATACCATTTCTGTCCTTTATTGTGCCCATATTTGCATGAAATGTTCACTTGGTATCTCTAATTTTCTTGAAGCCATCTCTAGTCTTTCCCATTCTATCATTTTCCTCTATTTCTTTGCATTGATCACTGAGGAAGGCTTTCTTATTTCTCTTTGCTGTTCTCTGGAACTCTGCATTCAAATCAGTATATCTTTCTTTTTCTCCTTTGCCTTTAGCTTCTCTTCTTTTCTCAGCTATTTGTAAGTTTCAAAATTCTTTATTAGGGGGTAAATGACTGAAAAAGAAGTGAAATTCAATCTACTTCATTTTATGGCTATCCTTTTCCCTCTATGAAACCCAAGAGAATGACATTCATTTTATTGGGTTTTAGGGGCTAAAGAAAACATTCGATTTAGTCCTCTCAAGAGATCTGGCCTTATCCCCTCTGCTGCCACAGGCCAGTTGTTGATTGGCTCGCCCATGAAGCAGGTGTTTAGAGTACATAAACAAGCATGGGGCAGCTCCGAGGCCAAGGGTGACATCTAATACTGGGGAGCTCCCTGATGGTGGAATAAATCTGATTCACAGAATGAAAGTTTCCCACCTGTGACTTAAAGTAATAGTCAAGTAATTAGTATTTATCATTTTGGGGAATGGAAAAAATCCTATGGAAAAAAATCAGCATGTAGATAGAATTCTCTTTTCTTCATATGCTTTATCCTTGACTTTGTTAGGCAAAAATTCCACAAAAGCATACTACGTTATTTAGGAAGTTGCATGCATGCACCTACCCTCAAGAAGACGTGGAGATAAACGACATAGAACATTTAGCGGGATGCACACATGGCCTTTCCTACTCTCTGCCCACTCTGACTAGGGGAAACTTCTGCAATAGGGAATTACTCAACACAACTAAATAGACGGGGGTGTGAGAGAGTCAGGTCCTATTTCTCTCCATCTTAGCCTCTCAGAGTCTTGGTTTTCCTATCTTTAAATTGGAGTTCAAAAGGACACCTGTCTACTGCTGTGCATAACTGCTCTGAATGGCAAATGAGGGTACAATCCAAAAGAATAGCATACACCATGACTGATTCATCACTTTGAGTCTTAAATGCTTTTCTATGCCAACGTTTTTGGAAGAACAACCTTAACTCAGTATTCTCCATTCTCTTCTCTGTCCTGCTATCACCTCATTCTCTATAAAGCAGTCCATCAGGATGGAAGCATGGATACAGAGAGGTGCTGCTGATGTCATAAGCAGAGACCAAAAATGTACTATAGGGAAAAATCAGACCACAATGAAAGGCTAAAGCTTGAAGCCCTCATTTCACTACAATGAAAGACACAGCCACAACATGAGCACAGTCCTCTTCTTAAATAGGCACGGTTTGTGTAAATGGATACATTGTGACAAAAGACATTCTACCTTGATTCATCCTTATGACACGGAAAAGAAAACCTGGCAAATGAATTTTCACTTTTCAGGTCAAGACTAAACACTGATTTCAAGTCAGATGGATTGTCTTAATAAAACTGTTAACAACGACGAGAAACAGAAACATCTGATTTCAATCCTCCCAATCTTCAACTGCAATCCAGGAGCCAAGATCACTTAACACTTTCTTTACTTGATTTCTATACATAATGCCAAAGCTCTCTCTTGAGGTAAACACTGTAAAGTCCTGACATGATTAACTCAGACCATTGGCACATAAAAGTATCCTAATCCGTTAATTTGGTATTTAACATTCAAAGTTTTGGACATGGACTTCAACACTGACAGTCTAGTATTTATTAGTAGGAAATAAAGACAAAAACGTAACTGAAGATCTGGCCACAGCTTGAAAAAAATCAGGGTTTAAACTTCTCTGAACATGAAAATGAAAAACACAACTAATAAACAGTTGTGTCGCCTTTTAGTCTTTGCCCCCAACTGAACTGCTTCATTTTTAACATATGTTTAACTGCTATTTTTTATTAAACTCATATTTAGCCAGAGAGGAACAAGCTTACCACATATGCTTTGGGTTATATACTAACTATTCCGTGTCAGATGGTGAGTTAAAATGAAAAGACACTGGGAGAGAAGAATTAAATTTATATCTAGCTTATGAAAATCCCTAGCTTTGGGGAGAAAAAGCCTATGGTTGAAAGAATTTCGGATCATTTCTATAGAGAATATTTTAAGGCACACCACAGCCTGTAAGCATCAATGCGGGAGACCTGGGTTCAGTCCCTCGGTCGGAAAGATCTCCTGGAGAAGGAAGTGGCAACCCACTCCAGTATTCTTGCCTGGAGAATCCCATGGACAGAGAAGCCTGGTAGGCTACAGTCCATGGGGTCGCAGAGTCAGACACGACTGAGCGAATCTAATCCTATCATGGAGGGGTTCTGTTTTCAGTACAGTCATCTTGAGCCCCATTGAAAAGGTTCTTGAAGCACTGAAATTATCCCCTAGGTGTCCATCTATAAGCTGTTTCACACTCTAGACCATATTCCTGGCTGGTGAGGTCCTGGTGAAAACTAGTGACCTGGTAATACTAGGACCCAGTTGCACATGGCTGCTGTGTAACGCATAGCAAAAAAAAAAAGAACGATCCATGACTTTTCACAGCTGGGAAATTAGGACTGCTGACTGGGAGCAATGAAATGAATTGACTCCTTGAGATGTTTACATTATGAGCCTGGTTCTTCAGTTCTGATTTGCTATTATTTCAAGACTCTGACTTAGATTTCATTCATTTTCGTGATTAAGCCAAGCACCTCCACCCCATCATGTCACTTCAACACTCTAAGGCTTGTATGATGATTCCCATGTGAAGGAAAAGGAGTCTGATGAAGGTCAAGAGACAAGTCAAAGGTCATGCAGACAAGGAAGGGGCAGATCTGGGAATCGGAAACAGACCTTCTGATGTCCAAATATGGCATTCTTCCTCTTGCCTCATTCCACTGCATACATACCTAGCTTCTTAGCCTTTCTTTTCTCTCTCCATTTCCTATTTCCTTCCCTGTCTTCTCACCATTCAGAGCTTTATCTCTTCCTTTATTAGCATCTATTATCTCATTATTCAATCTGTTTCCCTCACTTTGTACAGGTATTAAAGTTCCAGGATCCTAAGAGAAGCATGGAAATTTGAAAAGAAATTCTAATAATAATGACATTCCAAAACTAAGGATGTCAAGACTAAGAAAATAATAAGACATTTTGCATTTGTTGTTTATTTTTAAATGTATAAGTCTTTTCTATGTTGTGTGCTAGACGAGTGGTGTCAAATAGAAACTCCAATCTAAAGAGGAAACTGAAGTGACATTCCCTTCTATTTTCTCAAGGGAGATATTGGGAAAATACTCTTACTGAAAGTGTATTGGTGAAAGCTGTCCCATACACACCCCCCAAAAAGGTTTTAAAGAAGTATTAGCAACCTGACACTTATAAAGTAGATTGAATTACTCCAGCCAGTGCTGGGTACCTTGCATTTACCCAGGTCACTTGAGCTATTCTGATTTATGAGGGTTTAACCCCGAGCAGGGGAGGTTTAACCAAGCCTGCTACAAGTGCCCACTTTAGGATTCTTTCAGCAAACAAGAGGAAACATTCTTAAGCTAGCGTTCATGACTTGCCAGGAATGATGCATTAACTCCCAGAGAATGTGCCCTCCATTTTCTCCACAGTTTACCTCAATTTATATCTCTATCAAAGCTACAGAAAGGCTGAAAGATGACCTCATCCAGCCAACTGCATGGAAAGAACAGGTAGGCAGTCCAGGCTTCTCAGTGGTGTAAAGCCACTGATTCCCCACTAGGTTATTATAGAAAACTTGGCTGTAATGTGATACCTCCACCATACTTATTGTGAGCTCTGGGCCTCAGCTTCCCTACCTCTAAAATGGACATAAGATAGTACCTATGTCACAGAACGGTTTGGAGGATTAAATGAATTCATTCAAGCACAGCCCTAAGAACATGCACTGGAAGACGGCATTAAGTATCCCATGCTTTAGCAGATATTAATGCCTTCTCCATTCATTCCTACAGGATACCCACATTGGTATAAGCATTTCTCTTTTTTAAAAAATTATTTATTTATTTGGGTATTTATTTATTTAATTGGGTCTAGTTGTGCCATGCAGGATCTTCACTGAGTCATGTGGATCTTTTATTACAGCACACAGACTCTCTCTAGTCATGGAGCTGGGGCTCAGTAGTTGCGGGGCACTCGCTTAGTAGCTCAGCAGCATGTGGGACCTCAGCTCCCTAACCAGGGCTCAAATCCATGTCCCCTGCATTGCAAGGCAGATTCGTAACCCCAGAACCATCAGGGAAGTTCCAGGATAAGAATTTCTGTTGACAATCTTCCTCCCCACCCTGAATCCCAGTACTAAAATACCAACTTGTCCTGCTGCCTTTTTCTCTCTCATCCCTCCCCTTAACTAGCTAAGATTCAGTGCCAACGTGATAACCAGACAAAGGAATTTGTAAGCCACCTAATGTATTTTCTCTCACAGATACAGGAATGCTATAATTCAAATGAAATTTACATGTCTCAGGAAGATCCTTAAGGAAATACTTTAGCGGAAATTTCAGGTAAAGCCAGAAAATGTTTTTTGATGAGATACTGCTTCTCAAGAACTCAGCAAAAACTCTTTCACTATACCAGGTAGTCACCTAACATCCTGATGCTGCTGCTGCTGCTGCTAAGAAGCTTCAGTCATGTCCGACTCTGTGCAACCGCAGAGATGGCAGCCCACCAGGCTCCCCCATCCCTGGGATTCTCCAAGCAAGAACACTGGCGTGGGGTGCCACTTCCTTCTCCAATGCATGAAAGTAAAAAGTGAAAGTGAAGTCGCTCAGTAATGTCTAGCTCCTAGCGACCAGCCTACCAGGCTCCTCTGTCCATAGGATTTGCCACGCAAGAGTACTGGAGTGGGTTGCCATTGCCCTCTCCGAACATCCTGATGAGTTGACTCCAAATGTTAATCGCCATCATAAGCAAACAGTATCTCGGGATGACAAACCTCTCTGAAATCTTGCTGGGGTCATGTCTTCAGTTTAGAGCACTGGGTACCAAACTATGAGCCAAGGAAACAAAATTCTCTTTCCAGGGCCATTGTTTACTCACTGAATTGTGTTAGACAAGTCATTTGCAGGCCTCAATGTCCTCATTTGTATCATGGGAACAATAATACATCCCCGTGATACAGGGAACTATATAGCCTGAGAGCCAAATCTGCTCCGCCACCTCTTTTTATAAACAAAGTTTTATTGGCTCACAGTCATGACCATTTGTTTAGGAACTGCCTACGGCTACTTCCCTGGGCTATTACAGCAGAGGTGACAAGCTGTGACAGAGATCACATGGTCTGCAAAGCCAAACATATTTAACCATTTGACCTTTTTTACAGAAAAAGTATGCCGACTCCTGCTCTGGAAGACTGCTGTGAGAAACCAATAAAATGACTGCTCTGGAAGTGCTTTGTAAACTGTGATATTTATGTAAAATGTAAATCTTTATTACTGCCTTTTCAGTGTTTATAGGCAATTACTGTGCCACTCATCCCGTGGCTGCATTCTTCCAAGCTAAGCAGTCCCAACCACCTCCAGTCTTTTCCTATTAGGTCAAGTTTAAATTTCTTTCACTGCCTTTGTTCCTGGGTGGGGTATTTTTGGACTTGCTCCAGTTTCCCCTGCTCATTTTTCTTATAAATTTTAATTAATGTATACTATACTGGAAAGGTTATTATCTGGTTCTCAAGTGAAATTCAAGTTAATACAGCCAAGAACTGGGTTGGCTTTTTAAATAACAGCTCTGTAATGAAGCGCTCTTGGTCAAGTAGAAAGAGCACAGTTTAAAACCAGTTAAGTCATTCACGAACTGTGAACACTTCAGCAAATGATTTAACCTCTCTCAACCTTAGCTTCCACAGCTAGAAAAGGAGAGAACAAAATTATATGGGGCTTGGAGATTTATTGTAGAGATAGTGTATTTGTAAATAAAACTGACTTATGAAGAATGCCTGGCACATAGTAGGTTCCAGGACAAGACTATGAACATCTTCGACACATCCCTGACCTCTCTGCAACAGCGGCACTCACACAATTTTAAATTTGTGAGTCCATTTATGGGACATAAGAATCCTGCCTTACATTTGTTCCCATTGAACTTCAACTTGCTTTTGATTTATTGAGGTCACTCTGACTTCTCTTTCTGTCGTCTGAGGAGTTAGAATGTATGCCTTGGAATTTGTGTTCTGTGAACCTTATTTCCAAAGGATGAAAGAACAAGAGAAAACACAGGTTAACTAGGGTTATAAAGCTAGCTGTCTAAGGCAAAAGTTAAGTGCAGATTTGGTACAATTATTCAAAACCCAATATGACAAAACAGTTTGGCTGTAACTATCAGAGCCTTAAGAAATAAAATATGTTTTCCTCTCAATTTTTCACTTCACACAGCTAACACAGACCAGACCAAAGGGGCAGAAGGACATGTGGGTGGCCAAAATGAGCAGTAGGATTGGGGGGAGAAATGAATGGGAAACATGTGCCTTTTCTCTCCAGAAAGCGCCCACCAGTTTTTAAATGCTGCTGCCTTTCTAAGGTTTGTTTGGGGATTGTTTTAATCTGAGACATTTTATCTACTAAAACCTTAATTTTTCTGCTCCATTTTCTGCATTTTCCTCCAGCATCTTTGATTCCTAGCATTTACAACCAGCACCAGGTCTCTCCCATTAGCCTGGAGCTTGTTAAACTACCGCAAAATAAGATATAAGCACCTCATTAATTACCATCATCAAGAGAATTAGTGAGCCTATCGATAAATATTAAAGTTGCAAATTCTATCTCTAAAGAATGTACTTGCCATGCCCAGGTACTGGATGCCTCACTGCCTGAGACAGATCTCAATCACAGAAGACAAGGAAAGCCCTGGCAGCAGATTCTATTTTAATCCGAGGATTTGAGGAGGGGGACTTGCCTGCCAACTGAGGATTAGTTGTGGTGTTTTTTTTTTTTTTCCCCTCTCAGAGTTTTGCGACTTTGAAAACCAGCTAAAAACGCCTATGAAAATGCCTAAATCAGCATTGTGGGAATCATTTTAAAGGTGTTGACAAAGCCGCTCCTATAAAGTGATATTAATGCAAAAAATTTTAAGAAACATTAATTTTGTTGAAATGCACAGAAAAACGTTTGGAAGGAAGTCTTTTTGCTCAAGTGCAACTTCTAATTTTCTAATAACAACAATAATGATTATGCTGGTTAACACTGATTGAACAGTTATTAAGTACAAGGCACATGTGTGAGAACTTCACCTGCTCATCTATCACCCCCACAGCTCCAAGAGGCCCGTTCTATCGTTATTTACATTTTACTCATCAGAAAACTGAAGCTTAAAGAGGTTGACAGACTTGCTGCAGATCACAAACAGCAGTTTTTTTAAATCAGCCACATACATGGGAAGATACCATTCAATTCTGAGAATATGTTCCAAATGACACAAAATAATTATACACTTGTAACAGAGCCATTGGAAGAGGAAATGGCAACCCATTCTAGTATTCTTGCCTAGGAAATCCCACGGACAGAGGATCTTGGTGGACTACAGTCCATGGGGTCACAGAGTCGGACCCGCATGAACAACTGTACAATAGCAACATAGTCATTGCAGTCTTAGGCTGCATTATTTGAATTAAAGGGCCCAGGACAAAGGAGGCGATGTTCTACCTAACTCCTAAGACCTCAGCATCCATCTGGGTATCTGTGTTCAGGAGTGTGAACACAGTTATTAAATGCATGGGATATGGATAAACTACGGGCAGAGGGGCTGAGATAATGAGACTTGAGTCACGACACCTGAGAAATGACTGCAGGAACTAGCAGTGAGTCGCCTGGACAAAGAACAGGACTGGGCTTAGTGAGAGATCACAGACAAGGTAGTAAGTAAGAGCAATGACCTGGTTTTAAGTTTCACCTCTCTCTCATTATCAGCATAATGTGAAGTACATTATTTAAGCTCTCTAGGTCTCAGCGTTCTCATCTCTTAAGATGACACTACCATGGCACTTTAACTCAGAGGGTTCTGGAGAAAATCAGATGTGATATTGTGTTGACCAAAAGTTCATTTGGATATTTCTATAACAATTTTATGAAAGTGGAAAAGGTTAGTCGCTCAGTCATGTCTGACTCTTTGCGACCCCCTGGACTATAGCTAGCCAGACTTCTCTGTCCATGGAATTCTCCAGGCAAGAATACTAGAGTGGCTTGCTATTCCCTTCTCCAGGGAATCTTCCCCACCCAGGGATCAAACCCAGGTCTCCCTCATTGCAGGCAGATTCTTTACCATCTGAACCACCAAGAAGGCCCTATGTTATAGAAAAACCCAAACAAACTTTTTGGCCAACCCAATAATATAAGAAATATATACACAATCTCTAAAATCACTGCAGGAAACTGGGTTCCCAGGGTGAATACATGACATGTCAACAAAGGCTTCCATGGTCCCAAAGATTTGGGAAATATCAGCTTAAGGAATATTCAGCAAGATTTTTACTCTAGGCATTGTGGCTCTCCAAGAAGTCGTAAAAGCAGGTAACAATTCTCAGACATGTTTGGCTAGAACCATTTTTTAAGAACCCTCCCTGGAAAGTGTGTGTTCTGCAGGGCAAGCTCTGGGTCCCCTCTCTACAGAAGAGCCTACACATCAGAAGCTATGCACATCATCATTTGATGTTGATAAACCACACTCCAGAAAGTCTGCCCAGAGGCTTTGGGACCTATAAGAGGGAAAGAAGGGCTCAGTATGACATATTTGGGAGGTGCACCACTGGGCTGGTTGAAACATAGGAAATGTGCCTGGTACCCCAGGACATAAGTCAAGAAGCAGCTCATTCTGAAGAAACTGGCAGAGCAGTCCCCTGGTAAAAGATATTTTTTTAAGGTAAAATGGCCCAGATAAACCTGAGATTCATTAAGTGAGGCCTGAAAATAAGGTTGCCCCATATAGACTCCTCCAAACATATATGAATGAAAAAAGAAATGAATGAACACTTTTATTTCAAGGTTATCCCCTCTCTTTTAAAGCATATAAAAAAATCATGCCATTATTATTACCACTGATAAAATTATATATAGCAACAAAAAGAGTAACAGTGGAGCCTTTCTTTTCCTATTTGAGTAGATCACATACATTGGATCCTTTTGATTCCCATGTCCTTATTTGCTGGCTTAACCTCAAGGGCTCTGTTGGAATGTGTTACACACAAACAAGTTCCAAATAAGAGAGATGTGACAGAATCCAGGACAGGCTTTGGGTGGACATGGATTTTCACATGCTTATTTTCACATGCTTATTCAAAATATTTTCTGTCAACGGCACTTGGTTAAAGTGATTGTTACATACAGCATGGCTAACTTTTTAATGTAAATGAAATGCAAATATATGCAATGTTATCTTTAATGCAGATGTAGCAGAAAGTATTAAGATATGCTGAGAGCCTAATTAGGTCCTACATCAAAAACTATATATAAACTTGACTCCAATGTCTCAAGAACACAAATTGAATCTAGAAATCCCAGTTTGCAAGCTTAAAAAAAAGATGTACATATATATTTTAAACCACAATTCTTTTTCTTCTCCCTTTTCTAAGACTGAGCACTTAAAAGGATGATCTTGGACAGACATTTCAGCTTGGGAGAGGGGGTGTGGAGTGGGTGGGAAAGGAATGACTTTCTAGCAAAAACCAGGAAGCAGAAAATCAATAGCAACACCCTCACCCCCCAAAAAGCAAAACAAAGCTGTCTGTGCTTTCCGTCTTCGTATTAAAAATGATGACTTGCCAGAAAAGCATATTTTTGCATTTATTTCCATTTCTAACCTTCCTAGAGACAAACACGTGTGCATTCCTTCCTAATTACTGGTACAGTAAAACCTTATGAATTCCAGCTCTGCTTATTCTCTGTGTTCCGCATTCGGATTGGGGTGGGGCAGGAGCTGACCTTTTACCTATGGGGTAAGCGGGTTGGTAAAAGAAATAAACATTGTACTGAAGCGCACATATTCCATTCTGGAGGGAATAAGCCTTTCTCCAGCCTCTACAAAAGGAAAAGTGGTTAAACTATTCAACTTCCTTTTCCATTCATTACAATGGATCCCTCCCCCTAAAACTCTCCTCTATAATACTTTGTGAACTCCTTATAATTCTCAGTGCATAGTAGGAAAGTGATAAGAGTGAACTTGTTTATATTTGTCTCTAAATCCAAGCTGCGCGCAAACTCAGAGGGGTCCCATCTTCTGATTCCTCAGCCATGTCGAGTGGGGTTAGAGTCACAGCTTCCTGGGGCCTCTGATGCATTCTGACTGTAACTTGCTCTATGTATTCCAATGGCTCAGGGGCCACATAGCATCTGAGAGCTTAGTCTCTCTTTTAAGGGACTTTTCTCTTCCCACTGACTTCCAGGATTGCTTTAGGAATTGAAAGAGGGGAAAAGAGATGCTAAAAGAGTTTGAAAACGAATTGAAAGTACCTCATAAATGTAATATGTCACAGGGCTCCAAACTGTGAACGGACTTGTGTGTAGTGAAGAAAACATATACCATATATTATGTGCATACACGTATATGTATTTTCATCCATGAGTATTTATTGATCCCCACGCATGTATATACTAAGCTCTATCAAGCCTAGGTGTGTGTACAGGTACACATGTATACGCATATACATGCCCATGAGCAAATACAGATGCATAGGTAAATATACTAACCCTACAGATGTTTATAAGACACATGAATATATACGTATGTGACGCACTAATGCAGATCTACTCACACACTTACTGCTCATTGGTACATATATGTGCCTGTATGTGCCAATTCACACATCACATGTGCATGTATCTGAGCTGATTAACCTGTGCCCTTGGCATCAGAAGGACCTGAAATGGCTCAGGACTGAATCTAGACCTCTGTGCCCAGACTGAAGGGCTTAAAGCAAGCAGAGCTTATCCTGCTCTATTCCCCTCTGAGTTTTCTTCCATCTTATCTAATACACCCTCTGAAAGGAAAGATCTTTTTTAGTTCTGCTAAGATCCCCAAATGCTCTTAACATCTCCAAAGCTCTCTAATACAAAAGGACCCAGTTGCTGCGAGGCACAAGAATTGCACTGGCTTCATAGCTCCACGGAACATGCCCAGCGGAATACATTACACACCGCTCGCTCCAGCACGGCTCTTCTGAAATTGATATTGCTGGCATCACTCGCCCCAAATTTCTAACATTGTCATGATAACCCCATTTGTTCTCAGGCTGTGCTTCTCACATTTTAAAGGAACAGAAACTTCCCCATGTCTGTCCTTCATCATGCCCTTTCTTTAAAGAGGAAAAACATCTTCCCCTGGGTTCCCCCTCCATTTGGTGGACTAATTCCCAGTTGCTTTTGTCACTCAGTTATCAAGTATGTAGTAAACATTACTGTCCTAACAATCTGTGAGATTTTAAGAGAAAAGATCAGAGACTAGTGGAAGATTCAGTCTTTGGCTGAATGGTTTGGTTCAAATGACAACCGCTATGGATGCTCAGAAGACACAGAGGCCATTCTGGAATGAGCCATGGGGAGGAGGGGAAAACTGAGTGATCCCGGTGTCCCACCCCTCCCCCATGAAGCAAGATGCATTCATGCTCTTCACTCTGATGATGAGCTACCTTCATCAGGAGGTTCCCAAAGGCGTCCTCTCCGGCAGCTTGTCAATCACCTTGTGCCTTCAGCCCCTCCTCCCACTTCCATAGCACAGCACCCTCCAGGGTCCTCTCTCACTTCTCAAACATCTTCTGATTCCTGCTTGGTTCCAAGTACACACCTGTGGCCAACTTCCTGACCTGTGACCTCTCCTCCTTCCCCTACATCCTACACCATCTCTCTGATGGCTTTAACCATCAAGTTGCTGCTGCTGCTGCTAAGTTGCTTCAGTCGCGTCTGACTCTGTGCGACCCCATACACAGCAGCCAACCAGGCTCCCCCATCCCTGGGATTCTCCAGGCAAGAACACTAGAGTGGGTTGCCACTTTGAGGAATGGCTAAATTCTCTCAGGAGTTCCCTATGCACATTTCCAGGCATCAGCTGATCACCACCACAGAATGTCCTTCTGTGAAGAGTCTGTGAAATCAGCTCTGAACGTTGCCTCTTCCTTCCAGATCCCTTCGGGGCTACCACTCCCTGAGATGTGTGAGTGCGAAATGCCTCACAAAGCCTTTATGGTTTTCTACTCTTTCGGCTCCCGCATTAGGTCAGCTTGCAAGTATCACCTCCGTGGATCTCCTCTCATGTGTCACTTACAATCCATCCTCTCTCCCACCATTCACATTCAGACCTTCTCACCTGAGGCCATGATAAAAGAGCCCTTTGACTCAGAAGTGAGCCCCATACCAGTGGGTAGTGCAAAAGCCCTGGACAAAGATGAACCAGGATCCTCATTCCAAGTTGCTGCCTCTTCATGATCTGGCCTCGGATACTGTCTCCATGCCATTCGGTCTCTATTCTTCCATCTCTAAAACAGGAACCAGGCGCTTTTCTTTTGACTTACAGAAAATAACGATGCCTGCCTGCTGTACCACCACCAAGGTCTCCCTCCTCCAAGTAAGGTGTTTCCCAAACCTTCACCCTTAGAGATTCTGATTCACAATGTTAACAAAAGCCCCCTCAATTTGCATTTTGAAAAGTTTCTCAGGGCATCTTGGTGCACAATTTGATTTTGGAGGCTCTGTTCTAATCCATCATAGACCATGGAGTCAGAATTACCTTCCTAAAGCATAACTCAAGTCACATTATTCTCAAGCTAAAGAAACCTTCAAGTGCTCTGTAATTTTCTGAGGACATTTTTGTACCCCTCCCCATCTTCCCTACCTACCCAGTAGTAACTGATTCTTGTTACAAATTAGGTTTTTTCTTGGTCACTATCCATCATGATGAACTTAGTTGAAAGTATAACAATCCAATTGACAGGGACCTAAACAAATTAGCATTTATTTTTGTTTTTCACTTGATGAAGTCTTGATGCAGAAAGCTTTATACTTTGTGAGAGGTTCCACAATGTCAGGGCTCCAGGCCATAGACAGCAATTCCCTTGGTCTTTCTCTCACGGAGAAGAAATGACAGCTGCGGCTTCAAGCATCAAGTCCACACTCATGGTCCAAAGCAGGAAAGATGTGCACAGGCAAACTCCTCAAGGGTCCCCTCTCTTCCCTCACTGGCCATAACTGAGCCACACAGTTACAAAAGAGGCTGCGAGGGTGAATTCTATTGTGTAGCCTCAATAGCAGGGGGCTGGAGAGGGAGAAGGAGCTTTCTGAATGGCTTTGAGCAGCCAATCAGTAGAGTTCCCTAAATGCACTCTAGATGTCACTGCCTAACTCAAAAAATCTTCCTTCCTGAATCTGTCTACTTAAACAGTTACAGTGAATATTTAGTAAGCCCTGGCTCTAGTAAGAATATTTAGTAAGCTAGGCTTTAACCCTGGTTCAAATGCTTCATAGTATTAGCTTTAAGTTTGCACAGTCACCATAAGATAAAAGTATCATTACACCCATCTCACAGGTGAGGATACTGAGGCAGAGAGGTATTTAAAGCAGGCAGGCTGACTCCAGATTCCACACTCCTGGCTGCCCTGCAAGGATACAGCTTAAGGACAACCTTCTCCATCAAGAATATCTTGCAAGCAGTCCTCCTCACTAGCTACACACTTTGCCTCCTTCAGCTCTCAAAGGGACTTCTAGTGGCTGAGGCAATGATGTCATTCAAAGCAGGGCATGAGTGAAAGCGAAACGAAGCACAAGGAACAGTGACACCGGGAAGTCATGCTGTTCTTGGCAAACCAGGGTATGCGAACATCTCCCCCTGCCCCGGGGTTTTAACCTCCAGAAGGGTGCCTGTGGACATACTACCTGACATCTTACGTGTGCAGTGAGGTCTGTGGGCAGGGCCTAGATGCGCATGGTGTGTGCATCCCCCCTGGTAGGCTTTGCATGATGTTCTGCTCAGAGAAAGTGCTCTTGGTTCATCAGCCATGTGCTGATCTGAGGGAACCTTGGAATGCTGGCAGGATTTGCTTACGCAAAGGGCCACAGGGTGGCAGCTAAGAGGAGTGGGTGAGGTATAGGCTCTACAGTCAGATTGCCTGTATTCAAATACCATGTTGACCACCTGCGGGATCTAAGACTTGGAATAACTTACTTCACCGGTTTGTTGCCTCAATGTCCCTTTCTATGAAATCATGACAACATGAAGACACTTATCCTACAGGGTGTTGGCAACCACTGCATGAACTAATACATATAACATGCCTGATGCAGATATACTAAATATTTTGGCAATCGTTAATGAACATACACATTAATCTGTATGAACAAATGTATTTCAGTAGAAATGTAAGTGGCAAATGTGTCACATGCTAAGATACTGTAACAAGATAAATTAAGATTGGCTCTGTGGCCACTGGGCTTGAGCTGAAGGGCAATACTATTTCCCCAATGCTTTGATGAGCTCAAATTTCAGAGGACCATCTTTGTTGCCAGTGTCATCAATGGTACTCACACAGACACATTGTGCTGATATCTGCTGTAGCTTCAGCAAGACGTAAAACACACAACGCACTTAGAGAATTCCATTTCACAAGGCCTTAAAAGTGAACTGAACAAAAGCCACATTTAAATTGATGTCCAGCACTAAGAATTGGTGAAAAGTGAAAGTAGTGTTAGTTGCTCACCTGTGTCCAACTCTTTGCGACCCCATGGACTATAGCCTGCCAGGCTCCTCTGTCCATGGAATTCTCCAGGCAAGAATACTGGAGTGGGTTGCCATTCCCTTCTGCAGGGGATCTTCCCAATCCAGGGATTGAACCCAGGTCTCCTGTATCACAGGAAGATTCTTTACAACTGAGCCATTGGGGAAGTATTATTATTATTGTTTTGGTTGCACTGAGTGGCATGTGGGACCTTAGTTCCCTGACTAGGGATTGAACCCATGCCCCCTACATTGGAAGTGTGGAGTCTTAACCACAAGACTGCCAGGGAAGTTTCAAGACTGTACACAGGGTGAGAGAGCTCAGCACACTTATCTTCACCAGTGGGTAACTCCCAGGCGCTGGAGAAGAAAATGAAGAAAATGAAAGTAGCCAATGTGAATACACTGATGTGTACAATCATGGCACTCTCCTACCCACGTTCAGTTCAAGGCCCAGTTACACTGCACTGGGGTCCCATTAAACTGGTCTCTAACGAGTTTATGGGGAAAAAAGGTAGAGGCACAAGAAGGAAAATTGTGTGCGTGCCTGGCACTGTACGAAGTTCACAACATACTCCTGATTTTTCAATACACACAACCCCTAGAGAGGAAGGCATTAAGCCCACGTGTTGGGATCCCAGTTGAGGACACCAGCCTAGCAGAGGCACAGGCAAAATTTTGGGGGAAATAAGCTCATATTCTGAAGAAAATCATTCGAGTGGCAATCATCTTGGGCAAAAGCAGAAATATGCTTCATTTCCTGATGGATTCTGGTTGAACTTTTTGGTTTTGCTTTTTCATATTCCACGTTTTTGCATTAGCACCTTTCTGATGTTTAAGATCTCCAAAGTCTTGGTCCAGGCCCAGATCACCCATCTCATAATTCCAGCAGCCAGGACTCAGACCCAGGTTTCTGTGATGCTAAAGCCCCATCGTGTACACGATGACGTGCCCATGCTGGACTGTGGTTACTCTGGAACGTCCTAATCACTTCCTCAGCATAGCAGCACACAGAAGCACAAGACCTGGTTTCTCCTCAGACTTCTCATAAGACTCATCTCTGTCCATATGTCAGACAGGGTGTCACTGAGCCCTGTGGAAATGTGTCGCCTGAGAGACCTTTCAGCTCCCAGAGAGCCACTCATCCTCTTGAAGGGAAGCCAGGCCAGATTCCCAGGTTGCACAGTTCTCTGATAACACGATGCAGGCTCATCATCTCTGAGGTGGTGGGGCAAGCCCTGCTCATTTCTGAGAGCGACAGCCCTTGAGTCTTAGCATTCTTCACAACTTCTAGAGAGGAGAATGTGGTTCACATCATCTCTGTCAGTAAAGCATATAATGGAGACCACAGGCCAGCCCAGAGCTATGGAGCAGAAGACACACATTTATGAGAAGTCCCTGGGCTGAACGTTTTAAACTCAAAAGAGCCCCGGAGAACGGTTCTGAGTTTAAAAGCAGAGAAATCTGGTCCAGCGTAAATGAAGCTTTTTAAGATAAAGAATTAGTGCAGAAAAATTAAATGAATAGATGAAGAAGAAAGTTTGAGGGAAACAAACTCTCCCTACTACCTTCTACCAAAGGAGCGTGGGCAGCACGGGAGGGGGATTGCCTTTTACCAGGCGAGTGGCAGCAACACTGGATGGGGTTGTCTTTGTGCACGCAATTCACCATGCCCACGTCCTTTCAGGCCCCACAGTAATGCTCCTTGCCGTGTATTTGAATTAACCAGACCCAGAGGATAAAACTTTCAAATTAAACACATTCCTAAAGGATTTCAGGCTCATTGTGTATGCACCAAGGAAACATAACATCCTAAAAATAATACATACACAGAGAGAAGCACATTTTCCACGAACATTAAAGTGGAATATGAATTATGACCCAGCTCATGGGAATAGACATCTGATTACATGCAAAATGTAGCTTTTGTAAATAACATCAGTCTTTGTGAGCTACCACAATTATTATCAACCATTTAATTTTACTCCCTAGCAACTCATCCGTCATTGTTCAAAGTGTCCACTTTTGTTTTTTTCCCGTCTGATTCATGAGGCTCCAAATTTTATAAAGTTCACCATGAAAGCTGTGTCATTTACCAACCCAGCAGCGAAGGAGTTCATGAGATTACGAGATTCACTAAAGCATACGCTGCATTGTGTATCTGCTATTTCGGGACGTATTCTGCTGGCGAATTGCTAGAAGCAGCACAATTACAACAGTAGCCATTCTGTTAGATTTTTATACAAAGGAACTGTGAAAATGTGTTTACGCTTTGGGTATTTGGGTATTTAAGAGCAAACTGACTCCCCAAAAAATAGAGTATACTTCATCTCCCTGTCTCTCTCGCCCTCAATATTTGACACTATTCCATGAATTACCATCCATGAAGCCAGTTGGTTTATGTCATATTTAATATGCTTGCCTTATGAAGAGTGAAATAAGTCATGAAATAAGTCAGTTGCCAGCATCGCAAATTCTATTTCACAACAAAGTAGTGGGAAATGTCTATCAATAGAATTAAACATTTCTAGCTGGCCTCCAAATTTGTCCTTAGTCTATTTCTGTTTTCAACTCTTAAAAACCAGACACAGGAAGTACCTATGGCTGATGACCTTGCGTTCCTATAGGAATTGCTAGGGGGTACATCTGAGCAATGCTGTCCTTTACACCCAATAAAGACTTGGCCTCACAAAACATGTTGCACTTCCTCTCCCTTGAAATTACATTTAAGTAAGTGGTGAGGATTTTTCACTGGCTTCCAGAGGCCTTTGAGTTTTAACTCCATCAGAAGTAAGTTTAGAAAGCCTTCTGGCCTACAAAGTGTTAGTTGCTCAGTTGAGTCCAACTCTTTGTGACCCCATGGATGGTAGCCACCCAGGATCCTCTGTCCATGGGATTCTCCAGGCAAGAATACCGGAGTGGGTTGCCATTCCCTTCTCTAGGGAATTTTCCTGACCCAGGAATCGAACCCAGGTCTCCTGCATTGTAGGCAGACTCTTTACTGTCTAAGCCACCAGGGAACAAAAAACTGTTGTCAAATATCCCCAAGCAGCTTCAATAGCATTTGTCATAGTAAGTGAGCTATATTTGGTTAAACTATAAACGCCTTTGTGTGTGTGTGTGTGTGTGTGTATCCTTTGTTGGATATGAGTCCAGTGTGGGCAAAGCACCATTACTACCACACGCACTTCTGTGCTCAAACAGCATTAATTGAATTGATATTCAGGGTGAAATGAATGAGAAGAAATATTTAAGATGAGAATGCAAGTTTCTAATAAACATATTAACTGTTCAGCAGATAATTTCTTTCCTGTCTTGGCATGAAAAAGCATTAACTGGAAGGCCTGGGAAAATCTTATGCTAAAGGAATTCATTTGCATGTAAATGTAGAAGTAGCAAAAGAAATAAGAAGTGACTTTTTTTCTTCTTTTTCTTTTTAAGCACCTACTTTGTGTCAGGCATTGGCTTGGAGTTTTGTTTGTTTTGTTTCAGTTCAGTTCAGTTCAGTCACTCAGTCGTGTCCGACTCTTTGAGACCCCATGAATCACAGCACGCCAGGCCTCCCTGTCCATCACCATCTCCCAGAGTTCACTCAGACTCATGTCCATCGAGTCCATGATGCCATCCAGCCATCTCATCCTCTCTCGTCCCCTTCTCCTCCTGCCCCCAATCCCTCCCAGCATCAGAGTCTTTTCCAATGAGTCAACTCTTCACATGAGGTGGCCAAAGTACTGGAGCTTCAGCTTCAGCATCATTCCTTCCAAAGAAATCCCAGGGTTGATCTCCTTCAGAGTGGACTGGTTGGATCTCCTTGCAGTCCAAAGGACCCTCAAGAGTCTTCTCCAACACCACAGTTCAAACGCATTAATTCTTTGGCGCTCAGCTTTCTTCACAGTCCAACTCTCACATCCATACATGACCAAAGGAAAAACCATAGCCTTGACTAGACGGACCTTAGTCGGCAAAGTAACATCTCTGCTTTTGAATACACTATCTAGGTTGATCATAACTTTTCTTCCAAGGAGTAAGCGTCTTTTAATTTCATGGCTGCAGTCACCACTTGCAGTGACTTTGGAGCCCCATAAAATAACTGACACTGTTTCTACTGTTTCCCCATCTATTTCCCATGAAGTGATGGGACCAGATGCTATGATCTTCGTTTTCTGAATGTTGAGCTTTAAGCCAACTTTTTCACTCTCCACTTTCACTTTGATCAAGAGGCTTTTTAGTTCCTCTTCACTTTCTGCCATAAGGGTGGTGTCATCTGCATATCTGAGGTTATTGATATTTCTCCCGGCAATCTTGATTCCAGCTTGTGTTTCTTCCAGTCCAGTGTTTCTCATGATGTACTCTGCATAGAAGTTAAATAAGCAGGGTGACAATATACAGCCTTGATGTACTCCTTTTCCTATTTGGAACCAATCTGTTGTTCCATGTCCAGTTCTAACTGTTGCTTCCTGACCTGGATACAGATTTCTCAAGAGGTAGGTTAGGTGGTCTGGTATTCCCATCTCTCTCAGAATTTTCCACAGTTGATTGTGATCCACACAGTCAAAGGCTTTGGCATAGTCAATAAAGCAGAAATAGATGTTTTTCTGGAACACTCTTGCTTTTTCCATGATCCAGCAGATGTTGGCAATTTGATCTCTGGTTCCTCTGCCTTTTCTGAAACCAGCTTGAACATCAGGGAGTTCACGGTTCACGTATTGCTGAAGTCTGGCTTGGAGAATTTTGAGCATTACTTTCCTAGCACGTGAGATAAGTGCAATTGTGCGGTAGTTTGAGCATTTTTTGCATTGCCTTTCTTTGGAATTGGAATGAAAACTGACCTTTTCCAGTCCTGTGGCCACTGCTGAGTTTCCCAAACTTGTTTTGTTTAATCCCTAAGTATCCTATTGCACAGAGAAGGCAAGGGCACCCCACTCCAGTACTCTTGCCTGGAAAACCCTATGGACGGAGGAGCCTGGTAGGCTGCAGTCCATGGGGTCGCCAAGAGTCAGACACGACTGAGTGACTTCACGTTCACTTTTCACTTTCATGCATTGGAGAAGGAAATGGCAACCCACTCCAGTGTTCTTGCCTGGAGAATCCCAGGGATGGGGGAGCCTGGTGGGCTGCCGTCTAAGGGGTCGCACAGAATTGGACCTGAGAAGCGACTTAGCAGCAGTAGCAGCAGCATCCTATCGCAAATGATAATAATTACTCTCACTTTTAAAATTAGGAAGCTGAGGTTCAGGAAAGCAAATATCATGTTCAACTAAAAATGGGTAGCAGTGGAAGTTAAATCCAGATCCATGTAACTCCAGAGTGCAAGCTATTTCCTCCAGTCTGTTACAACAAAGGTTTTAAAATTCAGTATAATCCTTAATGGGACTTACCTGGTAACTCAGACAGCAAAGAATTTGCCTGTAATGCAGGAGAACCAGGTTTGATCCCTGGGACTGGAAGATCCGCTGGAGAAGGAAATGGCAACTCACTCCATTATTCTTGCCCAAAGAATCCCATGGACAGAAGAACCTAGTGGACCTCAGATGGCATCGGATCACAAACAGTCAAACACAACTGAGCGACTAACACATAATCCTTAATAATTTTCAATATTCAACTTTAATTCTCTACTTGAAAAGCTGTAGTTAAAAGGAGACCCCAGATCTGCCAAAATGAATAGGCAGTGTCTAAACTTGTGTAAGTTTACATGAGATTTGATATCAGAAGAACTGTAGGATAAAGCCCGTTATTTTTTCTCTCAAAGCCTCAGTTTACTCATCTGTAAAATGGTTAACTGTAGTGCCTGTCTCACAAGGTGGTTGAGACAATGAAATTAACATTCACACCTGAAGCTCACAGCACAGCACCTAACCCGGTAATTCAGGAAGCAGTTTGGGAAAGGAGGTAGCTACTGTCATTCCAGCAAAATGTCATTCAAGCAAAACGTTGACTATAAACTATTTCCCACACTCTAGTGACAAAGAGGACACTCACTAAAAAAAAAAAAAAAAAATCCCACAGACAACTGACAGAAGCCTGCCCCAGTAATAATTTCTTTTCTCTTCCCATCTGCTAGTTACCTAGGCCACTCCAGCTCTCTGAGTGCCTAGCAATCCATTAACTTCTGCACGCTTCTCTGCTTCTGCCTGTCATGGTTACTTCCATATTTTTGCAACTTAATTCAAATAAATACATACAATAAATGCTGAATTCTATTAAGAAGTACAATTGAGTAAAGGCCTGCTGGAGGCAAGAAGAAGAACAGAATGGTTTATGGCGGGCCCTTCTCATCTAAAGCACAATAGAGGCCATGCCAGGGAAATTCAAACAAATGGCTCAAATATCTCCACTGCCAGATGCAATCTTGTTTCAATGAGCAGAATTAGGATTTATTCATTGAACAAGTATCTAATGAGCTCCTACTGTGTGCACAGCCCTATGTTAGCGGTTGGGAAACCTTGGTGAGCCTGAACAGATATGATCCCTAGCTCCTCTAGTTGAGAGTGAAAAGATCAGCATCCCATTAGGCCAAGAAGTGTGCAAACAAATGTAAAGCTGGAGCTACGAGAGACACCAGCAAGAAGAGAGAAACAGTGCAGTGAAATCCAATCCAGCATGATCAGACTGCTTCCACAGATCAGGGAAATTCTCTGAAAAAGGGATGTTCAATTCAGGATTTGAGGAATGGCCCCAGTGTCCATCAATTGATGTATAAAACATGTCAAACTCTTTGCGAGCCCATGGACTGTAGGCAGCCAGGCTCCTCTGTCCATAGGATTTTTCAGGCAAGAATACTGGAGTGGGTTGCCATTTTCTTCTCCAGGGGATCTTCCTGACCCATGGAGCGAACCCAAGTTCCCTGAATTGACGGGTGGATTCTTTAACGCTGAGCCCCCAGAGAAGCACCGCATATCCACCTAGTAGAATATTATTCAACTGTATGAAGGAATAAAGAAGTGCTTCATACTACAACATGGATGAACCTTATACTAAGTGAAAGAGGCCAGTCATAAAACATAACGTGCTGTAGAATTCCACTTAATTCAAATGTCCAGAACGGAACAGCTAAAGTGACAAAAAACAGATCAGTGGGCAGAGTAAAGAGTAAGTGTGAGTGGGTGTGAAGGAAGGGTACTTACTAACAGGTGTAAGATTTATTTTGGACAGTGGTGAAAATATTCTGAAATTAGATAGTGGTGATGGTTGCAGAACTCTGCTGCTGCTAAGTCTCATCAGTCGTGTCCGACTCTGTGTGACCCCATGGACTGCAGCCTACCAGGCTCCTCCGTCCATGGGATTCTCCAGGCAAGAGTACTGGAGTGGGCTGCCATTGCCTTCTCCTGCAGAACTCTGAGAATATACTAAAAAATAACCGAATTTTATACTTAAAGTGCGTGTGTTGTATAGCATGTGAGTTTTATCTCAATAAAGCTATTTTAAAATACTGGAAGGCTGAGAAGATGATGAGTGGGGAAGCAAAGGGGCTGCATTTGGTGGAAGCATGGAAAACACGGTCAGAAAAACAGGAAGAAGGCCAGTGTGGCCAGAGCAGAGAGGGTCAGACATGACCAGTCCATACAGGATCCATCAGCCAAGTTCATCTTAGTCTGTCCTAAGCACACTGGGATACCATTAGAACATTTTAAACAGGGCAAGGGGTATGACACAATCAAATTCACATTCTTAAAAGATCACTTGAGCTAAAATAAGGAGAATACACTGCAGGGGTCCAGAGAGGAGTAAGTATGATACATACACACACGAGAGTTAAGAGGCTGTTAAGCATCCATGGCAAGTGAAGGGGGTACTGAAGGACGCGATGAACAGCTTAGCAAGATGTTTAAGATAGTCAATCAAAAGAACAGGGTGGTAGATTGGTATTTAGTAACCAAGAGAAGAAACTCGGGAGAGAGTGGTTCTAAGATTCCACAACTTACTGGAGAATGTTAAGCTTGAGATGTGAATTTGTGAGCAACATAAGAGAGGGATAAGTAGAACAATGCATGTGTATGAACATGGCTTAGGGAAAAGATAAGAAGGCCTGGAACTAAGCTTTGAGGAATTTCAACACTTAATAGGCTGATAATTCCCACATAACTGGAATCTAATTGTAAGACAAACCCAACGTAAGTGTCATTCTACAAACTAGTGAATTAGTGAAGTGAAAGTCACTTAGTTCAGTTCAGTTGCTCAGACCAGTTCAGTTCAGTCACGTCTGACTCTTTGTGACCCCATGGACTGCAGCACACCAGGCTTCCACTTCATCACCAACTCCTGGAGCTTACTCCAACTCATGTCCGTTGAGACAGCTGTGTCCATTCAACCATCTCATCCTCTGTCATCCCCTTCTCCTCCCGCCTTCAATCTTTCCCAGCATCAGGGTCTTTTCCAGTGAGTTAGGTCTTCATATCAGGTGGCCAAAGTATTGGAGTTTCAGCTTCAGCATCAGTCCTTCCACTGAATATTCAGGACTGATTTCCTTTAGGATGGACTGGTTGGATCTCCTTGCAGTCCAAGGATCTCTCAAGAGTCCTCTCCAACACCACAGTTCAAAAGCATCAATTCTTCGGCACTCAGCTTTCTTTATAGTCCAACTCTCACATCCATACATGACTACTGGAAAAACCATAGCTTTGACTAGACAGACCTTAGTTGGCAATGTCTCTACTTTTTAATATGCTATCTAGGTTGGTCATAACTTTTCTTCCAAAGAGCAAGTATTGTGGCTTCAGTCACCATCTGCAGTGATTTTGGAGTCCAAAAAAAAATAGTCTGTCACTGTTTCCATTGTTTCCCCATCTATTTGCCATGAAGTGATGGGACCAGATGCCATGATCTTCATTTTCTGAATGTTGAGTTTTAAGCCAACTTTTTCACTCTCCTCTTTCACTTTCATCAAGAGGCTCTTTAGTTCTTCTTTGCTTTCTGCCATGAGGGTGGTATCATCTGCTTATTTGAGGTTATTGATATTTATCCCATCAATCATGATTTCAACTTGTGCTTCATCCAGTCCAGCATTTCTCATGATATATTCTGCCTGTAAGTTAAATAAGCAGGGTTACAATATACAACCTTGACGTACTCCTTTCCCAATTTGGAACCAGTCTGTTGTTCCAAGTCCAGTTCTAACTGTTGCTTCTTGACCTGCATACAGATTTCTTAGGAGGCAGGTCAGGTGGTCTGGCATTCCCATCTCTTTAAGACTTTTCCAGAGTTTGTTGTGACTCACACAGTCAAAGGCTTTGGCATAGTCAATAAAGCAGAAGTTGTTTTTCTAGGACTCTTGCTTTTTGATGATCCAATGGATGTTGGCAATTTGATCTCTGGTTCCTCTGCCTTTTCTAAATCCAGCTTGAACACCTACAAGTTCATGGTTCACATACTGTTGAAACCTGGCTTGGAGAATTCTGAGCATTACGTTGCTAGTATGTGAGATGAGTGCAATTGTGCGGTAGTTTGAGCATTCTTTGGCATTGCCTTTCTTTGGGATTGGAATGAAAACTGACCTTTTCCAGTCCTGTGGCCACTGCTGAGTTTTCCAAATTTGCTGGCATATTGAGTGCAGCACTTTCACAGCATCATCTTTTAGGATTTGAAATAGCTCAATTGGAATTCATCACCTCCTCTAGCTTTGTTCGTAGTGATGTTTCCTAAAGCCCACTTGACTTCACATTCCAGGATGTCTGGTTCTAGGTGAGTGATCACACCACTGTGGTTATCTGGGTCATGAAGATCTTTTTTTAAAATTTTTTTGTAAAGTCGCTCAGTTGTGTCCAATCCTTTGCGGTCCATGGAATTCTCCAGGACAGAATATTGGAGTGAGTAGCCTTTCCCTTCTCCAAGGGATCTTCCCAACCCAGGGATTGAACCCAGGTCTCCTGCATTGCAAGCGGATTCTTTACCAACTGAGCTACCAGGGAAGCCCCAACCACCCTATAATCTCCAACTGTATTAAGGTCATGAAAGTCAAGAAAGATTGAGAAACTGTTCCACATGAAAGGAAACCAGAGACACATAACAACTAAATGTAATAAATGATTCAGTAGAGGAAACTTTTGCTCTAGAGAGACAATTTATTATACTATTTATATTTTATTTACATACACATACATATGTACATATATTGAAAGGATTGGGATAACTGGTGAAACTTAATGGGGTTGATGGACTTGAAGATTATAATGTATCAGTGCTAACTTCCTGGTTTTGATGGTTATTATCATAGATATGCAGTCCCTTGTATTACAGGGATTATATATACTAAAGTATTCCAGGGTAGTAGGGCAAGAGGTTGCAAAGTTCTCAAATGATTCAAAGGAAAATTAAGTTCTTTGTACTAGTCTTGCTGCTTTCTTGTATGTCAGTGGGCACGATGCATTTGAGACAAGATTACAGAAGAGAAAGGACAATCAGTGGAGTATGGATCCTGAGAAGGAAGTTTGAGCAGACTTGATAAGCAGGAGAATGAGATTGCTAGGCAGGTTTGGGGCTCATTATCCAAATGGTGATTATGGACAAAGCAACATACCTTTGAACCACATTCAAGGACGCTGAAAATAAATCATTTTAAACTGATTGCTTAAGCTAATGGTCCCCAAACTTTTTGGCACCAGGGACCCGTTTCATGGAAGACAATTTTTCCATGAACAAGAGCAGTGGGTTGTGGTGCAGTGTTGGGGGGAGAGGTTTTGGGATGATTCAAGCACATTACATTTATTGTGCACTTTATTTCTATTATTATTACATCAGCTCCACCTCAGATCATCAGGCATTAGATCCAAGAGTTTGGGGATCCCTGCCTTAAGAGATATGTATATACAACTTAGCAAACACATTTATTTCTAACAACAAACTATATTTTAAGCTGTCTTTTCTTCAGTTTTAAGGGAAACTCAAACTAACAATTCTAAAAGATGTTAGGAAAGCTAGTTTAAAACTCACGAAGCAGTAAAATTCAATAAGAGTATATACATATGTATGTATTCATGTATACACACATGTATTTCATTTTAACAAATTATTCCACAGGTTGTGTAAAACATTATCCAGACACTTACTTCAAAACCAAAACTGTTGATTTAGTAACTGTTCAATAAGTAGTTTCTAAACCAAACCAGGTCTATTTACCAATTATTAATCTCTTCACAGTTTTGGGCAATGGGAAAGAATGGGCAAGAGAAACAGTTGCATAAAAACATGAAATCCCCTTGTTTAGCCAGCAGAAACTATGATACAAATAAATTTTCCCTAAATTCAAATCCATTGAAATGAGATGGTTACAAAGTGTAACTTATATTCTTCCTTCTCCAGATCTCACTGTCCTTCAGGTACACTGTAACTTTACTTTGACACATCTTCACCTACAATCTCTAGTGTTTGCAAAACGATGCCTCCCATTAGTTTATTTCAGTTATTTCCTTTCTGGTCTACACAATGGACATACTCTTTCTGTTTTAGCTTCGATGCATTTTTTGAACTAATACTTGACTTGGAGTTAGCAACCCCCTGAGCTACTATCAAGACTGGGAATATAATGTAGTTGCATGTTTTAAATTTCCATATAGGAGGCTGTTAAAGATCTTAACAAATCAGAGGTGAAGGATAGAATTAGAACTGGATCTACTGAATTTTAGGTGTGTACATGATGTACTATGAAATTGAAAAAATAAAAAATATGTGTAGTATGATTTTATTTCCATATAAAAAAACTCCCAGAGATACCCCCGTAAGTTATACCCCTGCATATGTCCATGTATGTCAGCAAGGAGAAAAAGGTTTAGACAACAGTCTCCTATTACCATTTCATCATGATCCAGGGTGGAACCACAGAAATGGTTATAGAACCTTCTTAAGTAAAATATTACATACAGATGTTTCTGTATAACAGATAAAGATGTTCACAATTTTGTTCTCAATATTAGTGCCCTCCCTTCTGAAGAGTTCAAGGATATTTGTCCCTCCCACTCATCCTGCCAAGAACAGTCATTTTATCATCAATTATCAGAAAAGGTTTGCCTTTGAAACAGTGTCTTTTTGTGCCACAAGAGAAGTACACCATGAAAGGGATTACATTTTACGTAAGTGATGTACGTCAAATTCAGCATGTGCTCTGCCCACGAAGAACACTTCAGTAAATTGACTGGCCTGCAAAATTACATGCAGGGCCCTTGAAGCTAGTGGAATTACCAAGAGAAGCTTTCCAAGTGGCTCACATCACATTTACCCAATTGCGGTCACCACTTTTATGGATCATGAAAGAAGCCATAAAATGTAGCCCCAATGCCATCTAAAGAAAAGAGTTTTGATCAGAATGACAAAGACCCTCATCTCCCTCTCCCAGCAAATGAAAGAGAATCCTGCAAATCAAGTCTCTCTGGCCCAGAGGAGGAGTCTGTGGAAGATTTTGCTAACTTGCAACCTTTAGAGAACACAAAAAATAAAAAGTTGGTTTCCAAGTAAACCCCAAGCCCCTAAAAAGTAAAAACCCAGAATTTCATCTATATTTGGTAAACAAGAGTAGACCAAAGCATGCCTGTCCTAACTTTTCAGATGACGACCACAAGGAGTTTAATCACAAAGTAATACACTCAGGCTGGACCAAGTATACATGTTTAAGACATTTTACATTCACAGTTTGAAATCATTCTGATAAAATGAAGAGAGATAGTTTAACACTTAGTTTTATAACATAGTCCAGATATCTACAGATTCCTGCCCTAGCTTCAGCAAGAAGTACCTTCATACAGATCATAAACTAGAGAACCTAGTTTTCACTCATGGACTATAGAGCCACACAAGGAATCTTCCTGCACAGGGTCACAGTGGCAGCTTGGGACAGTAACTCAATATGGGAGCGTTTATTATGTCCACACAAACACTTCATAGTTATACAATATAGTGCAATGATAGCTATCATTTATTGACTGCCTACTATGTGTCAGACACTCGGCCAGATGCTTTATACACTTTGTAGTATTTGCTCCTCAAACAACTCTGCAAGGTAGGCACTATCTTTGCTGTTTTATAGAGTTGGAAACAGATTCAGATCTGTGATTGGCTTCAAGTCACCCAGCTGTTCAAACAGAGGACTCTGCAGTTTTCCAAGTCTGCACTCTCCTGGCTCCACCCCAAGGACTCTGTGTGTGTTTATCACTGAGCTGGGAATAGGTTTAGGCTCTAGGCTATGGGTACAAGACAAGGCAGCCAGAGTCTCTGATACAGCAGGAGTAGCCTCAGGAAAATAAGAGAGAGGAGTGCTGAACTTTCCTGTAATTCTCACATTCCTTCTGTTCTGAGATTGTTTGAAGGTGAAGGTGAATTCACTCAGTCGTGTCCGACTCTTTGCGACCCCGTGGACTGTAGCCTACCAGGCTTCTCCGTCCATGGGATTCTCCAGGCATGAATGCTGGAGTGGGTCACCATTTCCTTCTCCAGGGGATCTTCACGACCCAGGGATTGAACCCGGGTCTACCGCACTGGAGGCAGACGCTTTAACCTCTGAGCCACCAGATTGTTTGGTGCGAAGTAATTCTTCCCAACATTATCCTTCTAGTTAATTAAGACCTAGCTCATTCCTAATCAGAACATAAGCCCAAGAAGAGAGGACTCTCATACAAGTAGAACTCTAGAGCCCCAAATGGATAGCTTTATGTTCCAACAAACACAAATTATGCTACCAGTTGGACCCTCCAAATCTACAAGACCTCCTGCCATATACTTTTCTCCAACTCCATTGTCAGCCAAGGGAGAAGCAGGGGTTGATTCTTCCATTATCTCCAAACTGACCTAAGAAGTAGCTCCGTCTAAACAAGACACTCAAAGTTCCAGAGTCTGTGAATTTAACACCAGGTATCATTTACAGCTGTGCTATGCAATGTGCTCACCATCAATCCATAGAGCTAATAAGCATGTGAGCATGAGACAAGTCCAAACTGAGATGTGCTCCAAGTGTGAAGTACACACTGGACTTCAAAGACTAAGTATGAAGAAAAAAAAAAAGTAAAATATATTGTTAAAACATATTATCAAAATTAATTTCCTCTGCTTCTTTTTGCTTTCTTAAAATATGACTACTAGAAAGTTAAATTATCTATGCCACTTGTATAATAATTCTGTTGGAGAGTGTTGGTCGAGAATGAAGGCTGGCCGCTGCTCTTTAAAGACTGCTACAGTTCTGAAACACAGACAAGTCCTTCTTGTTTTGTTTAGTCTTAAAAGGAAGAAATACAACTATATTAAATCTTGGGTGGACTGCAACTTAGGGGGAAAATACATAAAGTAGGTGAATTTGTAAGGAGTCAAAGAAGGGGAAAGAGAAAAGGGAGAAGAAATTGTTTTCTTTGAAAAACGTGATTGGTGATCTGTTGGTTGGTATCAAGTGATTTTCAAAAGAATATCAACATCCAGTTGGAATTAAGTTTCTTCCTAATTCCCAAGGTTGAGTCAAGTACAGTATATACAGAGGCTATTCCTGGACCTTTGGTGAAAGCTACTGCCTTTCCAATTGTTTAGCTGATCACTTTTGAATGATAATTATAGCTCATTGTTGTTCCCTCTTAAAAAGCATTGACATCCATCCAAAAAATTACAGCTTACAGTTCAGGGAATATTTATGTGATATTTATAGCCTGTGAAGAAAACCCTGGGGAACTGCCAGTAGGGAGGATTATTTATCAATTTCTCATTCTTCAAGTTTGAGTCTTCTTGAGATTCATATCCAAAGGATATTTTGTAATCCTATATAACACTAACGTGTGAATATAATTTGGCATATGGGTCAAGTTCAAAGAAAAATTCATTTTCTTTGAAAAATGGTGCAAACTAGTATAGCCACTATGGAGAACAGTGTGGAGATTCCTTAAAAAACTGGAAATAGAACTGCCTTATGACCCAGCAATCCCACTGCTGGGCATACGCACCAAGAAAACCAGAATTGAAAGAGACACGTGTACCCCAATGTTCATCGCAGCACTGTTTATAATAGCCAGGACATGGAAGCAACCTAGATGTCCATCAGCAGACGAATGGATAAGAAAGCTGTGGTACATATACAGCTCAGCCATTAGAAAGAATACATTTGAATCAGTTCTAATGAGGTGGATGAAACTGGAGCCTATTATACACAATGAAGTAAGCCAGAAAGAAAAACACCAATACAGTATACTAATGCATATATATGGGATTTAGAAAGATGGTAATGATAACCCTGTATGCAAGACAGCAAAAGAGACACAGATGTATGGAACAGTCGTTTGAACTCTGTGGGAGAGGGAGTGGGAGAGGGTGGGATGATTTGGGAGAATGGCATTGAAACATGTATAATATCATATATGAAACGAATTGCCAGTCCAGGTTCGATGCATGATACTGGATGCTTGGGGCTGGTCCACTGGGATGACCCAGAGGGATGGTACAGGGAGGGAGGAGGGAGGGGGGTTCAGGATGGGGAACATGTGTATACCTGTGGCAGATTCATGTTGATGTATGGCAAAACCAATATAATATTGTAAAGTAATTAACCTCCAATTAAAATAAATAAATTTATATTAAAAAAATAGAAAAATGGTGGTGATAGTGGTGGGGAAACCTAGCTGATCCCACCTAAAACACAGCAGACCCAATAAAACACACTCAGGAAGTAGTGTTATATATTTGAAGAATTTTCTTAAGTTAGCCAAGAAAAATAAAGTAAAATCAAGGAGGGAAAGCTGGAGTTTCAATTTCTGGAGACTACTTCCTGGCGATATGAAAACAAAAGTTAAATTCAGAGAGATTCAACTCTGAAGTTAGTATCGCATAAAACACAATCGAAAATATTTAACTATGTGCATATGTTTGTACACAAACAGAAATAGATATAAACAGACCTTAATTAGCGTTGTAGACTTTAATTATCTTTGTACAGTAATTGGGAATGGTTTTGTTCTGATTTATTCCATAACGCTTACTGTGTTCTGGTAACAACTCTTTTTTTTCCCCTTACAGCCCGTAATAGAAGGCTTTTACTGCGCACTTTATTGCATCTGCTTTTCATTTAATGACCATTGTTCTGGTCTGTCAGAGCAAGCAGCTACACAACTTCCCAAATCTGCAAGATTAAGCAAATATTTTGACAATGCGTAGACTTTTTTCTCTCCTTTCTTTTTTTTTTTAAACTGAATAAAATTAAAAAGAATTTTTTACTTCCCCACACAATGGTAGGCGAGTTCTTAAGCCAAAGAGTACAAAGAATCAAGTGGCAGGTAAATGTGCTTCATGTGGCAAAATACATTAAGTCATTTTCTGACTGTTTCACTTGAGAGTCCTAAGGATCCGGCCTGAAGCACACAGCTGAAGTCGCCAGAAGCCTCCCTGGACAACGAGGAGGTCGCTGGACCCCTGTGGCCAACCACCTGGAGGCTTTGTAACTATGACTAGCTTCTGGAACAAAACAGAGGTCTCCTGGTCACCTTGAAAGGCCACGGAAGGTAAGCCTTATGACAGCTCTCCGAATCTCTAGAAGACATCATTAAAAAATAGTTTAGGTAACATACAAAATTCCAATACCGATTACATCAAAATAGGATTATGACCCTACCCACAGAAGGTGGCTACACATACAAGAACAGAAGCATTTCCAAGAGACTGGGGAAACAAAGTTGGGGAAGGAGAGACGGGAAAATCCATTAACCTATAAGCATTCATTTGTCTTATAAATATTCCAAGAGTAGAAGGCAGAAAATACCTCCAACCTGCAAAATTAAAAAAAAGTAAATGCTACTAAGTATGTGAGGTAATGGATGTCAACTAAACCTACTGTGGTGATCATTCAGCAATACATGTGTGTTCAGTCACTGAGTCATGTCCAACTCTTTGCACCCATGGACTATAGCCCTCCAGGCTCCTCTGCCCATAGCATTTCCCAGGCAAGAATACTGGAATCGGTTGCCATTTCCTTCAGCAATATATATATATATATATACACACACACACACATATATATACACATATATATATCTCAAATCATTATGTTGTATACCTTAAACTCATACAGTGTTGTATGTCACTTATATCTCAGTAAAACAGGGGCATGGGAGAAAGAAATAAACAAGAGGTAATGGCAGCCTTGGCATGTGGTGACGGCAGTGCCCGTTCCTGGAGTGAGGCACAGGGTAAAGAATAGAAGAACTTAAAAGAAACAGTCTTTGCCCTTGAGAGTGGTTTATGAAACCAGGCACAGAAAGGTAACTAGCAACAGAAAACAAGCACTGAATTAATCCCAGAGATATAAGCCTCTTAAAACATTCACGTGGGGAATTTCTCCTTGGATGCAGCACCTGGCAGGGAGAATTCTTGCTAAGAGGGCAAAACTCTGCTAGAAAAATAGGAAAGATGGCTGGACATGGATGAGACACAGACGAGCATCAGCAAAAATAAAGCAAAGATCAAGAGCCCTCTAGAGGAGGCAGAGCTTTGTCTTGCTGCTACTGGATGTGACATAGTGCCATTGGTTTGCATTTCCTGCCACTGCTGCTAAGTCGCTCAGTCGTGTCCAGCTCTGTGCGACCTCACAGATGGCAGCCCACCAGGCTCCTCTGTCCCTGGGATTCTCCAGGCGAGAACACTGGAGTAGGTTTCCATCTCCTTCTCCATTTGCATTTACTACAGTGAGGGAAAGAGTACAAAGCTGGATGTGTACTTCAGGAAGATCTAGGGAAAGGCCATCAAGTTCAAGGGTAAGCCATGGGCATATTGTCTAAGGGTTCTTGTGGAATGTGCCCCCCAATACTCCCTGCAGTGCTAACACCATTGGCTGAGCCCTTAACTGGGACAAGTCTTTAACTAGTCCTTAACTAGTCAAGTCTTAACTAGGACCTGACTTTTAATGAATGCCTTGAATGAGTTCTCAGACTGTTCCATTAAACACTCATTTTAACAGAAAAGTCTGGTAATTCTCTTTAAAATTTTTTTCATGTTATCACTGATGGTTATTTCTAGAGTTAAGCAGTACAAAGAAACAAAAGTCCCTAGAGTCTTGTCTTTCACTTCCAAATCTCAAGGAGTGTATCTACCTTAGAGCAGAGATTATAAAGTTGTGGTATTGAAATCTCTTGTCCCTCCTCCTCTCAAAATAAGAACACAAACTAGTATCAGAGCTCCTGAAGCTCAGAACAGAATAAAACATCTTAGAGCAGATTCACTGGCCTTAGTCAAAAGAGTGTGAGTCAGCAGATCTGGAGTTATCTGTATTTTTAACAAACATGGGAGGTGATTTTGACTTTGGTAGGAATGGCACCACTGGACGGAGGAGCCTGGAAGGCTGCAGTCCATGGTGTGGCTAAGAGTCTGACACGACTGAGTGACTTCACTTTCAATTTTCACTTTCATGCATTGGAGAAAGAAATGGCAACCCACTCCAGTATTCTTGCCTGGAGAATCCCAGGGACAGGGGAGCCTGGTGGGCTGCCGTCTATGGGGTCGCACAGAGTCCGACACGACTGAAATGACTTAGCAGCAGCAGGATTACTCTATGTGATTCTGCATATTTTGATGCAGGTGGTTGAGTAACTAAATGCTGAAACTCTTTTACCAAGACACAACATCTTAAATTTCAAGAGCAGGGTTTGGAGCCAGACCCTAGGCTTTACCACTTCCAGGCTGTGTAACCTTAGAAAAATTACTTAATCATTCTGTGTTTTAGTTCTTTTCTCTTCAAAATGGGACAATGATTGCTGTGAGAAAGAAATGGAAAAGATTTCAAGGACTAAGTGTAACACCAGGCATAAGGTAAATGTTCCAATACCTTAGTTGCTCTTAATAGTGGATTCCTCCAAAGGTGCATTCAACTAATGAGCCAAATGTGGGGGGAGAGGGTAAGTCGAAGCAGAGTCCAGTAGAAACAAAAAACAAATGTGGCTAAGCATAAAATTTGATCCTTATTGGGTATCCTCCCATTATCATCTCAGTATGGTCAGTGCTGTTCTACAAGCTGTAGTAAATCATTAAATTATTCATGGGAACTTTCCTTGTGGTCCGTTGGTTAAGAACCTGCCTTCCCATGCAGGGGACACAGGTTCTATCCCTAATTGTGGAATAGATCCCATACGCCTCAAGGCAACGAAGTCTGCAGGCCCCACCTACAGAGACTGCATTCTGGAGGCCATGTGCCACAACTAGATAGAAGCCTGCACACTGCAACTAAGACCTAACACAGACCGAAAAAAAAAAAAAAAATCTACTCATGTATATGGAAAGCTTTAGATAGAACATGAACCTCTTATAACACAAGATTTCCTAGCAACACTCTCTGGCATAGACACAGCTACGAGACAGGAAACAAAGTCACCGAACCACCAGGCACAGGTTCCACCACCTCACTGTATTGGAATCCTGTTAAACACTGGTCTCAAAAGAGATGAACTTGCAATGCAAACCCAGTTCATTCAGTTCAGCTAGCATTTATTGAGCCTCTGTGATGTATCAGGAACTCCACGAGATGCTGAGGATGATATAGAGAAAAAAGAAAATGAACCTGTCCTCAAGGAAGTCATAATCTAGAGTGTGAGGGGATGCAGTCGAAAGGTCCAAGATGAACACCGTAACGCAAGATGGAGGAATGCCATGTGAGCAGAGAGGAAGCAGTAATTAACTCTGATGGGGGCAGTTAGGAAAGGCTTTCCTTAAGAGCAGGCAGAGCGTGCCATTCTAAGAGATCAATAAGGCAAGTCTGTGAAACAGTTTAATGACTTTTTCATTCACAGAAACAACCCAGGAAAAGCCTGAGGGACCAGTCCTGTCTCTGTAGTCACAAGAGTGTGATTTGATTAAATGTTTGTTGTTACTACATCACATTTTTAAAAATGAATATGAACATTTGTCTACTATTCCGTCTTCTTCAAAGAGAAAATAAATCCTATAATTCTTTTTCAAAAGCAAATCCTCTAATAACAATCCAAGAGCAGTGAATTAGTGAAGGTATCACCTACTAGTTGGCCAAAGCATAACCCTGAACAAAGCCCGCATTTTATGTAGCAATAAAACCTGAGGGTTTTTTTCCCCATTATAGATGGCTGCTTCTTTCTACCTGACTACAATCACTAATAATTTCTTCAGACCAGCACAGGAAACAGGTATTGATCACAATAAGCCACTACATCCACAAACAACTGCTAAGGCAGGTTATGGTCTCCATGGAAACCCTCCAATAGAACCAATCTGAATTCAATTTCAGAAGTAATGAGAGCAGATAATTTTACACTCGATCAATCACTGTCAGCCGCCGTTATCAGCCAATCAGTCATCATGTCAGTCAGTCACACTTTCGACAAACTTCTTCTGTGGCGTGGTCAGACGAGAATGTTTTGACATCCAGGAGCAACACGATCAAATTGGCTTGTCTTCCCTGGCAGGAAGCCAAAGACACAGCGATGCATTGTGTTTGCAAAGGCAATAAACAGATAGGGCAACCAAAACATGGAAGCTTCTAGGCAGCAGTTGCAGTAATGGTTACAATACTTTAGACAGAAAAGTACTTTAGCCCCAAAGGTCATAGAGTTTAATCCTCTCATTTAAACCTGAAAAAAAACAGAGGATCAGAGAGGTTATAATATTTGCCCCAAGCCACACAGCTAATTGGTGGAAAACCCAAGAGAGAAAATATGCGCTTTCTCCCAGCCCAATGCTCTTTCAGGATGTCAGGCTGCTGTTATTAAATGCCTTCTTTTTTTGTAAGGCAAGTGGGATATTTGAAGGTGAGGTTCCAGCTCTAAATAGAGTGCCCAGAGTCTGCAGGAGACTCACAGATACTTGTGGGGCTTGTGTTTTAGAATCACCTCAAGCCTCTCTGTTTGGGGTTAGTTAGTCCTTGACCAAAGGCAACTTTCAGTTTCTAAGTGGGGAAGAAAAGACTTTGAAATACTACAGGGCTACCAAGTCATTGTTACAAATATTACATTTTGATGAATTTCAGGCAGGTCTATCATGAACACATGGGTTGCATTTCCTTAAAAATGCTAGGTTAAATTTCAGGGGGCAATCTGCTTCTGGCAAATATATTTGGGCTCTTGTCAACCTCAAACATTAGCAAAGTTATCTTGGACTTCTCAAAAACCTACAAAGCATTTGGTTCAGCGATTCTTTGTAAATATAGATTTCATTGTGAAAATCTCACATATTCCAAGATTCCTCTGTATTTTCTCAAAGAGATGCTTTATCAGTTTTCTTTTTTTCTTTCCTACTGTATTATTGCTGTGCCCCTTCCTCAGGGAGACAATTTTCTGAGGTTCATGCTTACATTCTTCCTTAGTAAAATGGATTAACTTAATGGTTCTCAAGCTTCAATATGCATGGGAATCCACCAAAGTTGTTAAAACTGAAGATTCCCGGACCCTTCCTCTAGAAATCCTCATTTAGTTGGAGGGGGAGGGGGCTGGGTCCAGAAACCACCTTTTCATCAAGGGGCCAGGCAATACTGATGAACTTCCTCTTTAACCATCCTGGAAAATGTCAGTAACTAATGATATCTGGCAGCAGATTTGGGTGATTATTTTGATGATGACTTTTCATGCACATTTCTCCCCAGACATTTTCAACTTCATCACTGTATCTCTTGCATCAGAAGAACACAATTTTAATGGCCTCTGATCACAAGCTTTTATAATCTATAACCATTTTCTATCTGTTGTAAGTAGGCATTATCTTGGGCTTCCCTGGTGGCTCATATGATAAAGAATCTGTCTGCAATGCAGGAGATGTGGGTACAATTCCAGGATTGGGAAGAGCCCCTGGAGGAGGAAATGGCAACCAACTCCAGTATTCTTGCTGGGAAAATCCCACGGACAGAGGAGCCTGGTAGGCTATTTCCTGGGTGTCACAAAGAGTCTCACATGACTGTGACTGAGCACACACACAAGCATTCTCTTAAACAGGTAGATGGTATACAAGGCACTAATTCATCCCATCAAAATCTAAGTCAAATGAGGTGGAAATGCAACACAGATTTGTGCTCAGGCTAGATATGAGACCATTAATTAGAACAAGAGTCATCTGGCAACTTTAACATGAGATGGCTGTTGCATTTCTCTAGTTTGTTTGCCTGATCTGGTCTCAAAATTCCTGCTTTATCTTCTTGCAAAACTTATATAAGGTTTTTGTTTATTTCTAGATCAGTAATACTGATTCCTTCCCCGAATTTCCTTCTCAGTTCAGTCTTTGTCTTTTACTTGTGTGTTTCAAGACATTTCACGTTTCAGGAATGTGTGCCAATGACAAGTGTGTACACTAGGTAGATGGTACACTCTGTGAGGACAGACACAGCTTTTTTTCACACTTGCACCCTCTGAACATGGCAGACTGCCTGGCACAGAGTAAACACTAAGTAAGTCTTTGTTGAATAAATAAATCAAACGAAAGATGATTGGATGATATGCAGTAAGTAAAAACTCACTTGTTTGGATACTGAGTGGATAAAGCTAATTTTAAAAATCAAGTTTATCATATTAATCAATGACTACTCATTTTCTCAAAGGTTGCTCTTACTGATGAAACTCTTAGTTAGGTGCTGTTTACCCCACAGAAACCAAAAGGAAATGCAATATTTTAAACATGCCCTCCTTTGTAATGCAAGCTATCATATAGATTTTTTCTTTGCAGTCTTGAGCATGTTTCATTTCTGTTATGACTTAACTGTGTTTGAGTGTCTCCTGTGGAGGTACGGGTCAGCACTGGACTGCTGCAGGGGCAGAGGCTCTGGGTGCAGAAGACCAAGTCCTCTTGGAGGAGGTCGTCATTAACACCACCACAGAGCTGCCAGAACTTACACAAGACTGGGAAACAGACTCTTGGAGGGCACAAAGAAAACCTTATGTGCACCAGGACTCAGAAGAAAGGAGCAGTGACCCCACAAGAGACTGACCCAGACTTGCCTGGGAGTGTCCAGGAGTCTCCAGCAGACATGCGGGTTGGCGGTGGCCTGCTGCAGGTTGGGGGCACTGAGTGTAGTAGTGCCTGCATGGTACCTTTTGAAGGAGGTCACCATTATCTTCATTACCTCCACCATTTTTGGCCTCAGGTCAAATAACAGGGAGAGAACACAGCCCCGCCCATCAACAGAAAATTGGATTAAAGACTTACTGAGCATGGCCCTGCCCATCAGAACAAGACCCAGTTTCCCCCTCAGTCAGTCTCTCCCATCAGGAAGCTTCCATAAGCCTCATATCCTTCTCCATCAGAAGGCATAGAATGGAAACCACAACCACAGAAAACTAACCAATCTGATCACATGGACCACAGCCTTGGCTAATGCAATGAAACTATGAGCCATGCCCTGTAGGGCCACCCAAGACAGGTCATGGTGGAGAGTCCTGACAAAACTTGGTCCACTAGAGAAGGGAATGGTAACCACTTCAGTATTCTTGCCTTGAGAACCCCATGAACAATGTGAAAAGGCAAAAGGATAGGATACTGAAAATATGAACTCCCCAAGTCAGTAGGTGCCCAATATCCTACTGGAGATCAGTGGAGAAATAACTCCAGAAAGAATGAAGAGATAGAGCCAAAGCAAAAACAACATCCAGCTGTGGATGTAACCAGTGAAGGAAGTAAATTCTGATGATGTAAAGAGCAATATTGCATAGAACCTGGAATTTTAGGTCCATGAATCAAGGCAAATTGGAAGTGGTCAAACAGGAGATGGCAAGAGTGAACATCAACCTTTTAGGAAACAGCGGACTGAAATGGATGAATTAAACTCAGAAGACCATTATATCTACTACTGTGGGCAAGAATCCCTTCGAAGAAATGGAGTAGCCATCATAGTCAACAAGAGAGTCCAAAATGCAGAGCTTGGATCCAATCTCAGAAACAACAGAATGATCTTTGTTTGTTTCCAAGGCAAACTATTCAATATTACAATAATCCAAGTCTATGCCCCAACCAGTAATGCTTAAGAAGCTGAAGTTGAATGGTTCTATGAAGACCTATAAGACCTTCTAGAACTAATATCAAAAAAAAAGATGCCCTTTTCATTATAGGGACTGGAATGCAAGGAACTCAAGAAATACATGGAGTAACAGGCAAATTTGGCCTTGGAGTACAGAATGAAGCACGGCAAAGGCTAATAGAGTTTTGCCAAGAAAATGCACTGATCATAGCAAACACCCTCTTCCAACAACACAAGAGAAGACTCTACACATGGACATCACCAGATGGTCAACACTGAAATCAGACTGATTATATTCTTTGCAGTCAAACATGGAGAAGCTCGAGACAGTCAGCAAAAACAAGACTGGGAGCTGAGGGTGGCTCAGATCATGAACTCCTTATTGCCAAATTCAGACTTAAATTGAAGAAAGTAGGGAAAACCACTAGTCCATTCAGGTATGACCTAAATCAAATCTCTTACAATTATACAGTGGAAGTGACAAATAGATTCAAGGGATTAGATCTGATAGAGTGCTTGAAGAATTATAGACGGAGGTTCCGTGATATTGTACGGGAGGCAGTGATCAAGATTATCCCTAAGAAAAAGAAATGCAAAAAGGCAAAATGGTTGTCTGAAGAGGCCTTACAAATAGCTGTGAAAAGAAGAGAAGTGAAAGGCAAAGGAGAAAAGGAAAGATATACCCATTTGAATGCAGTTTTTTCAAAGAATAGCAAGGAGAGATAAGAAAGCCTTTCTCAGTGATCAATGCAAAGAAATAGAGGAAAACAACAGAATGGGAAAGACCAGAGATCTCTTCAAGAAAATTAGAGATACCAAGGAAACATTTCACGCAAATATGGGCACAATAAATGACTGAAAGGGTATGGACATAACAGAAGCAGAAGATATTAAGAAGAAGGGGCAAGAATACACAGAAGAACTGTACAAAAAAGAGCTTCATGACCCAGATAACCACGATGGTGTGATCACTCACCTAGAGCCAGACATCCTGGAATGCAAAGTCAAGTTGGCCTTAGGAAGCATCACTACAAACAAAGCTAGTGGAGGTGATGGAATTCCAATTGAGCTATTTCAAATCCTAAAAGATGATGCTGTGAAAGTGCTGCACTCAATATGCCAGCAAATTTGGAAAACTCAGCAGTGGCCACAGGACTGGAAAAGGTCAGTTTTCATTCCAATCCCGAAGAAAGGCAATGCCAAAGAATGTTCAAACTACCGCACAATTGCACTCATCTCATACGTTAGTAAAGTAATGCTCAAAATTCTCCAAGCCAGGTTTCAACAGTATGTGAACCATGAACTTCCAGATGTTCAAGCTGGTTTTAGAAAAGGCAGAGGAACCAGAGATCAAATTGCCAGAGATCAAATCAGATCATCGAAAAAGCAAGAGAGTTCCAGAAAAACATCTACTTTTGCTTTATTGACTAATCCAAAACCTTTGTGTGGATCACAACAAACTCTGGAAAAGTCTTAAAGAGATGGGAACACCAGATCACCTTGCCTGCCTCCTGAGAAATCTGTATGCAGGTCAAGAAGCAACAGTTAGAACTGGACATGGAACAACAGACTGTTCCAAATAGGAAAAGGAGTACATCAAGGCTGAATATTCTCACCCTGCTTATTTAACTTCTATGCAGAGTACATCATGAGAAATGCTGGGCTGGATGAAGCACACGCTGGAATCAAGATTTCTGAGAGAAATATCAATAACCTCAGATATGCAGATGACACCACCCTTGTGGCAGAAAGAGAAGAAGAACTAAAGAGCCTCTTGATCAAAGTGAAAGAGGAGAGCGTAAAAGTTGGCTTAAAACTCAACATTCAGAAAACTAAGATCATGGCATCTGGTCCCATCACTTCATGGCAAATAGATGGGGAAACAATGGAAACAGTGACAGACTTAATTTTCTTGGGTTCCAAAATCACTGCAGATGGTGACTGCAGCCAGGAAATTAAAAGGTGCCTGCTCCTTGGAAGAAAAGTTATGACCAACCTAGACAGCATATTGAAAAGCAGAGACATTACTTTGCCAACAAATATCTATCTAGTCAAAGCTATGGTCTTTCCAGTAGTCATTAATGGATGTGAGAGTTGGACTATAAAGAAACCTGAGTGCTGAAGAATGGATGCTTTTGAATTGTAGTGTTGGAGAAGACTCTTGAGAGTCCCTTGGACTGCAAGGAGATCCGACCAGTCCATCCCAAAGGAAATCAGTCCTGAATATTCATTGTAAGGACTGATGATGTAGCTGAAACTCCAATACTTCGGCCACCTGATGGGAAGAACTGACTCACTGGAAAAGACCCTGATGCTGGGAAAGATTGAAGGTGGGAGGAAAAAGGAATGACAGGATGAGGATGAGATGGCTGACTGGCATCGCCGACTCAATGGACTTGAGTTTGAGCAAGCTCCTGGAGTTGGTGATGGACAGGAAAACCTGGTGTGCTGTAGTCCATGGAGTCGCAGAGAGGCAGACTCAATTGAGTGATTGAACTGAACTGACTGAAATAGAAACATTATTGGAAGCTGAAATTACTTGTAGATACTGGAGGACTAAAGGGCAATTAGGAAGGGGGATGGAAAGATTAAAACAAACAAAAACAAAACCTTTACAACGTCATTTAGCTTCCCTGGTGGCTCATATGGTAAAGAATCTGCCTGCAATGCAGGAGAACCCAGGTTCAATCCTTGGGTGGGTAAGATTCCCTGGAGAAGGGAATGGCAACCCACTCCAGTATTCTTGCCTAGAGAATTCCATGGACAGAGAAGCCTGGGGGGCTATAGTCCAGAGGGTCACAAAGAGTTGGACATGACTAACCAATTAATGCTTTCAGGGTATTTAGCATTTGGTGATCTAAAAAGCCTGTAAAAATTCAGGTCACTTTCAAAACTCTTTACTACCTCCATTGCAATCACTCCCAGGCTTATGCTCTCTCTACATCATTCAGACGACAGAGACAACCCTTGGGAAATTTACTTATGGGCTTCACAGCCTGACTGAAAACAACTTTAAATTTTGCAAGAAAGAAGCAAACTAGAGGAGAGATGCGCTCCATGAGCTATCAGAGATTCTTCTCATCCCATTGGTTGAGACATCATTGACAACTGGGTACCACATTAAACTCTTCACACACCTGATCCCAATGGATGCTCACTGCGTTTCCAAGAGGCAGAAATCAGTAAGCTCACTTTACAGGGAACCATGGTTCAGAGCGCTCCATCCCAATGGCCAAGCTGCTGAACACTAAAGCTGAGACTAAAATAATAGCAAATATTTACTAAGGGCTTAGTTAACATTAGTCATTGTTGCATGTGCATTAATTATTAACTCCTCTGATCCTCATTTCAACCTTATAAGGTAGGTACCTCGATATCCTTTTTACGGGTCAGAGAATAAACACAGAGAGATTAAGTAACTTGCCCAAGTAGTCATGGCTGGTAAGTGGCAGAGCTGGGATTGGAACCCAGATGGTCAGGTTTGAACCATGTGTCTTAACTACCAGACCCCATCACTCTCTATAATAGGGTCTAGGTTGGCTTTTTCCAAAGGCCAGATTTTTCCAGGATACAACGTTGATCTATATTACTGGAGAAAACAAACAAACAGAAGGCATACCTTAACCAGTGCCCTATTAAGACTCTGCCAATATTATAAATCATGTGTTCTTTATCATACACAGAGACATGCTATGTGCTTGTAATTAAAGGAACCATATAATTCATTGTCCAATCCAAGACTCATCTGAGAGTGAAAGGCTGTGCTATTAATAATTATCCAAGGACTACAGTTGTAACCTGGCACCATCCCAGGTGCACAAAGGTGTGTGTTTACCCAAGTAATGAATATGTGTCCACACACGCAATGTGATATAGTCAATTTCAGACCTTCTGATAAGCTTAGCTGGATGACAGCTGTGAAATCAAATGCCTTCTGACACTGCAGGCCCACCCATTCTCTCACTCCAAGAGCTGCTAGCCCTTGCTTTACCTAATGCGTTTCTTTTAACTTGTTTGCTCACAAAAGGCTGTGCGTAATTGGTCAGCCACGAGAGATTAATTTGTACTTAGCTGGCTGAGCAGACGCCGTGATAACTCAATAGCGGATGGTGCCGGCGCACGGACCTGAGGCTGCTCTTTAGAAGCCTTCCCACCAGCTCTTCACCCTTCACACCATCCCTCCCAAGCCTGCCTCTGTGGAAGTTATCAGCCAAGCCCTTTACTACCTCATTTTTGCCTACCTGAATGAATTCTGATATGTAGTTTTCAATATTCTCGTGGGCCATTTTAAAAATGAAAACACCAGCAAAGACACCCAGATTCTCCCTTTCTAAAACAATGCAAGACAGCAAAAGAGACACAGATGTAAAGAACAGACTTTGGGACTCTGTGGGAGAGGGAGAGGGTGGGATGATTTAGGAGAATGGCATTGAAACATGTATACTATCATGTAAGAAACGAATCACTAGTCTAGGTTCAATACAGGATACAGGATGCTTGGGACTGGCACACTGGGATGACCCAGAGAGATGATATGGGGAGGGTGGTGGGAGGGAGGTTCAGGGTTGGGAACTCATGTACACCTGTTGTGGATTCATGTCAATGTATGGCAAAACCAATACAGTATTGTAAAGTAAAAAATAAAATTAAAAAAATAAAAATAAAACAATGCAAGAAAGAACCAAGCAATTGGTGTGCATAACGAGCAGGAAAACATAGAACTAAGCAAGAGCAACGTTACATAGACCTTTCTTCTCTTTCATGCTATTTACAACTATAATCAAGGTATTGGAGAAGGAAATGGCAACCCACTCGAGTATTCTTGCCTAGAGAATCCCATGGACAGAGGAGCTGGCGGCTTACAGTCCATAGGGTCACAAAGAGTCGGACACAACTGAAGTAACTTAACACACGTAATCAAGGTATACACTTACCTGTCATGAACTTTGTAAAAATGAGAGAAGGTTAAAAAGTTACATAAATCAAAAAGTGCTGTATAAGCACTAATTGCTATCATTGCACCAGCCCTGAAACCTGATTTCAGAATTTATTTTAATCAAATAGAGGCATTTAAAGTCAAGCACCAGGCACAGGGCCTGAGAAAACTCGACCTAACCATGGAAATGCATCATGTTCTAGGTTCATGCCTGTAACACAGGTGTCTCCCAGAGCAGCCATACTGGCCACATCCCAGGGCATTGTCACCAAGGATAAAGTCCCTTCAAAACACTATAGAAGCAGAGCACTGGGGATGGGGAATAGAGAAGACAGCAGGTGAGCAAGGTAAAGATTCTGTTTAAACATCCTCCAACCTGGTCCTTTTGCTCTGACTGGCGGAACCAGGAGGTGCAGTGGGGACTCATGAGCACCGTGCTTTGTGCTCTCATCTCACGTTTTCACCACGCTGGCCAGGGTGTCAAGACAACCTACAGTGGTGCACAAGGTAGAATTTGGTACCCAGAGTAAAGCTGTGTTCAAAAAATTGGGCAGCAGGGACTTTCCTGGTGGTCCAGTGGTTAAGAATCTGCCTTGCAACGCAGGGAACACAGGCTCAATCCCTAGCCAGGGAAGTAAGACTTCACATGGCAGGGAGCAACTAAGCCCTCAAGCCACAACTACTGAGCCCATTTATCACAACTAGAGAGTCCACGCACCGCAGCAAAAGTTCCTGCCCAATGCAACGAAGATCCCATGTGCTGCAACTAAGACTCAACAGACCCAAATAAATAAAATTAAAAAAAATAATAAATTAAAAAAACTGGACATCAGACACAAACCTGGACAGAGTCAGGACGCGGCCCCAGCTTCTCCTGTCCCCTTAACTCAGCAGCAGTTTGAGGAGAGTCCATTTCAATGGAGCAGGATGGGCTTAGCAGGTAAGAGGGAAGGAAACCCCATCCACCCACAAACAGTGAGCATTCTCTGATAGGAGGACAATGGGTTTGCGCACTGGGATTTCTATTTCACTTACTCACATGGGATGGGAAATGAGCTGGTCTATGATTCGTATCACTGAGGCTGCTCCTCACGAAATGAGATCACATAGGCCTGGAACTGGAGTTCTGGCCCAGTGGTGGCACCATCTGCCTTTCTCAGAGTCATTGTGCTGCACTCCCCAGTGATGAGGGCAGTGCCTGGACCTGCCCTGGGTCACACAAGAGCCAAATGCTGCACGTGAACTCAAGTACTTGGAATGCGGCTACTCCCACCTGAAATGTGCTCAAGATGTGCAAAACCCACACCTGCTTCTGAAGATTTCATGTGTATCTCTCAACAACATTTATGTTGATTACTTGCTGAAATGACAGTATTTTGAACGTACTGGGTTAAGCAACACAGTCCTTCAAAATCCATTTCACCTTTTCTTTTCTTAACATGCCCATGAAAACATTTAAAGTTGCGTATGTGGCTAATCAGGCCTCCCTGGGGTCTCAGCAGTAAAGAATTCACTTGCAAGGTAGGACATGAGTTTGATCCGTGAGTCAGGAAGATCCCCTAGAAAAGGAAATGGCAACCCCCTCCAGTATTCTTGCCTGGGAAATCCCATGGACACAGGAGCCTGGCAGGCTACAGTTCACAGGGTGAAAAGAGTTGGACACAACTTAGCTACTAAACAACAACATGTGGCTAATATTTGTAGCTCAGGCTATGTTTCCTATGAAAAGCACTGGTCTAGACCCTTATTAGCTGTGATGTGCTCCATGGAACAGCAACACCATCATCAACTGGGAGCTTGTTAGAAACAAAGAATCTTCAGTCCCACCTCTTGACCTACTGCCTTTTCATACTGTCCATGGGGTTCTCCAGGCAGAGAATGCCTGAAGTGGTTTGCCATTCCCTTCTCCAGCGGACCATGTTTTGTCAGAACTCTCCACCATGACCCATCCATCTTGGCTGGCCCTACACAGCATGGCTCATGAGTTAGACAAGGCTGTGATCCATGTGATGACAGAGGACTAGATGGTTGGATGGCATCACCAACTCAATGGACATGAGTTTGAACAAGCTCTGGGTGAAAGACAGGGAAGCCTGGTGTGCTGCAGTCCATGGGGTCGCAAAGAGTCAGACACGATTGAGCAACAGAACAACAACTGACCCACTGAATCAGAATGTTCATTTTAACAAGATTCTCCAGGTAATTTACATGAACTTTAGAGTTTGAGAAGCAGTGCCCTAGGGCCTAGAACATTGCTTAGAACTCAGCAGGCACTTGAGAAATATTTGTTACATGAGGAAATGAGCTATCTCTAGGAAGTAGCTGCTCAGAGAACACTTGGGGGAGAAGGGAAGGTCCTCTCCTGGCTTTCTCTTTAGCTCATTAAGATTGCTACCCTTGTCAGATTAATCACCTTTCTTTTTAGCAGGCGCATAGTATCAAGTCTTGAGAAAAACTGTGGTCTCTACATTCCTAGGTCCCAGGAGCTGGTCAGAAATTCAGGATCCTGGATCTCTCACCAAACTCTATGGTTTGGCATCAAGACTGTAAATAGACCTCCTATAAATGGTAATCACAGTACTGAGAAGCTAAGGGCCAGATCTCAACAACTTCACAGAAGCAAGAAAGCAGAGATCAGAAGAGGAGGACTTAGAGGAACCAAACTGTGCAGGTTGCTTCTCCGGGCCTCTCAAGGTACCCAGAGCATCCAAGGGGAAGCACAGAGGAGAGGCCTTCGACAGGGGAGATGGGGCAGGCACAGGGCACACGACAGTGTTTGGCCAAGCAGAGAACTGACAAAGGATTGCTCTGCATCCCAACTCTGCACTTCATTTCTTTTCTAGACCTAAAATCCTCAACACAACTGGAATGTCTGATCATGTTAGCTATAAAAACATACACTCGTAAAGCTGATTTTTCTAAATCAGAAGCAAATGCTCAGGGAAAGGGACGTCATGGCCTGCGGAGAACAAAGTCACAACTATTGTCTCTGCCTCCTGGCATTCACTCCCAGACATCCGCAACTCCCCACCCAGCCACCCTCAGGCCAGAAAAACAGAGGTCTGGGGCAGGTGGTGGGTAGACAGGAAAAATAGCAGCGGCTAAGAAATCGGGGAACAAGGCAAAAGATGAAGAAAAAGAGACCTTGAGAGAGAGAAAAAAAATGAGGTCCTGAAAATGCCATCAGAAGCTGCAAATAGATGGTGGGGAGAGACAGAGAAAATGGAGGTAGGGCAATATAAAGCAGTGTCTTTAAAAAAAAAAAAATTACCCTGTTAGTGAGCAAGAGGAGGAAGAGCAGTCCATGTGTGGCCAGAGGGCACACGAATAGGGCTGGCACACCTACAGTCTCACCTTTTCTCCCCGCCTTTCCTGTAAAGCGTCATCTGCTCTTTCTTAGCTCTGACAATTGCCCCAGGGGATGGGCTCCCCAGGACAAGTGGTGGGTTACAGTCTATAGGTTTCTATTAGAGATAAGCCTCGTGTGAGGGGGAAGGTGGACTTGGGCACACAGGACGTACATCATAGCCAACCTGCGGGCCACCACACTGGGGCAGCTTGGAGTTCAGCCTGCCAGAGCCAGAGGAAGCCAGAGAGATGCTGCCAAGGTGTTCGTGGTGAATGGAAGGTGTTCCCCACCTCCCAACACCAAGCAGCAGAGCTCCTTTGCCAGTGGTGTTTCACGTTTCAGTATCTTTTTAAGAAAACCAACCAGTCCCACTTGGCCTGGGTGCAGCGTTACACACCAGTCTCCAGTACTGGCACTGGAGAAAAGGGGCCAGAAGTGCTCCTAGCAAGGACGCCAACAGGGTCTGCACACTCTGAGCAGGGAAGGAAGGAACAGCCTCACCAGTGTGAACGCTTCTGGGTTCCTCTGACTTCAAGGCTGCTCTGATGAGAAACAAAGACCCTATGGGCCATTCAGAGCCAGCTTCTCGCCAGACAGCACATCTTATCGTATTATCGTACGGAGTCAGTATTTTCAAGATCAAGGACCTCTCTTCTTTGAGAGCATCTTTTACTTCAAATGGTATCTGGGTCTCATGAGAGTGCTAGGGCAGTCAGATGGGCTCAGTTTAGGTGACTCACTCCAGCATTCTTGCCTGGAAAATTCCATGGACAGAGGAGCCTGGTGGGCTACAGTCCATGGGATTGCAAAGGAAGGACATGACTGAGCAGATATACATATACACACCCCCCCAGAATGCCGCCGTCTCCAAAGGGCAACTGGAACTTCTCCGCGGAGTGTTCCTCACTGTGTCCTTGAGAAATAAATCACAATGAGGGTCTTCAAATTGGTCAAGGAAAAATCCAGTGAAAAATTCACAGGCATCACTTTCCTTTCCACTGCATTGCTCCTTGCCAACGACAGTGTTATATTTTTCCTTTTTTGTATGTCTGATAGTACACAGAATATCCCACTCCATTGTTGCCCCCTAAATGTTCATATCCTGAATAGACTTGGAAAGAAAAGTAAAGTTGGCCACAACTTTTTGCTGTGGTTTCCCCAACTATAAAAAGAGAACAGAGTCATTAATTCGGCATTTCTTGCAGACCCATTTGCCAGGATGGACCATCTTAACCAAAACGCTTATTCTCATGGTAACAAAATGAGGGACTTTAAAATTCTCCAAGCAGTAGAAGTGATGCGTGTGTTTATGTAATCAGAGATTTAGACATGGCTTTGGAAATGAGCACTGGCCTAAAGGGGGATACCAGCATCCATATAGAATGTGTGATCCATGTGTTCAAAATGGAGCTGAGCTTCACCTGACATACTGCATTTTAAATCAGCATCCTTCATGAAGTCTTCCTTGTGAACTGTATTAAAAAATAAATAGCACCAAGAGCACTTTAAAGTAGGATTATGACGGTATCATTGGTTAAATGAAATGCAGGTCTGTTCAGCTTGTTCTCATCCATAATACTGTGAGAACTTGCTCCAAAGTCACCCAGTTCCATTGATCTGAGTGTACATGTTCCCCTAGCAAATGAGAGCTGAAGACTTAATCCTGGTTTCCTCCTTCCCATCAGCCAGGCCTCCAGGGAGGTCACTGGCTCAGCCAGACCTGGGAACAGAGGAAGGCAGAGACCTCTTCTGACACAGGGTCTCCGCCTTCTGTGAAGGGTCACACGGAGAGGAGGATGAGATCCCTTTCTTTGGGGGAGCTGCTCCCCTCTTGCCCACACCCCAGACCTCGTAGTGGCCTTTACCCCCAAAGCACAGTGAGCATCAGGGCTGAGCAGCCTGCCTGTTTCTGGTTATTCTCCTCAACAGAGACAATCTGCTGGCATGCACAGTTTTAGAAATTTCATCAGCTCAGGACACAAGGAGATTTTGACGTCAATTTCAGCAAAACCCATACAGTCCCCTCAAACAATTCTCATCTGCGTAGGAGGCCTAACGGAGGTTTTAAATAGTGGCTGGTGGTGACAGTGGGTTTTGGCCTTACTATTTACAGTTTCTTCTACTTAAGACTCAGAGCACACACCGTATCCTGAAGCTTAATGGGAGACAAGACCCACTTCTGGCCGCAGGTGCAGCCAAGGGTCATCTGCTGCAAAACACAGAATCACCTTTGAACCCCTTTCTTCACATCAACTTCCCCTTCTGGTCTCCATTATGCTTTTGTATGGTGGATCAATCTCCATTTACAAATCCTTACTTGGAAACAAGAGGCCCATGGCGGCAGACACTCCGAGGCGGCCCCTTGCATACTCCTTTGGGTCTGAAACACCACATCCTAATATCACATCTGCTGAAGTTGACTGGGCCTGAAACACTGGCAATGCGGTGTTTTTGGAGACTGTGGAGAGTTCTCTTGCCACAGTTCTCTTGTTGTCTTCAAAAGCAATTACATGTTTCAGATGATGAAGAGCACTGTCATGGAAAGCTGGCATAGCAGCCAAGGAGACAGATGTATCAAACCACACAGCTTCTAAGAACTCCCACTTAATGCTGGAGCTCAACACAGGGAGTGCACAGCCATATCCCTACTCCAGCTTCCTCCCATTCGGATTTGGTGCAGCTGGCCCATCCTGGATGAGACGCTAACTTCTTTTGGTGGACAAATATAGAATTGTAGAAATCAGTCATCATACAGGTCCATGGCCTCCAATGAAAGTAACACTTCTGTAAAGGCAAATACTCTACCAATAAGAGACACAGTGGGTTTGACTATAGTGAGTCAACACCAAGAAATCCAGCATTTCCAACTGGTCAGCAGGACATACTGGTAGGTAAGAGGTTAATTAAGTGACATCCTATGAAAAAGGCATTCTGTGCTCACAGAAGAAGGGAAGCTGAAGGTTAACAAGGTGAATAGTGTTTAACTGCAGGACTTCTCAGAGCTCTTAACATGATACTAGGTGTCGTGAAGTTTAAGAGACTCGAATCAGTGTATATATATGTATATACTGTGTGTATGTAGCTTACTACTACTAATACGTGTTATTTTTTCCCCCAAACCTTCCTAATGCCTTCAAGTTGATCACATGGCACCATCACTTTCTACCACCCTAAATACCTCATTCCTCCCTTCCTTCTTTTATCCTTTAATACGCAACTCAGAGGCAGTCCATTTGCATTAACTGCTTAGTAACCTTCCTACCACCTGAGGCGCCATGGTGTCTGCCTCGTGGTTGTTCAGAGCAGAGTGTGAGAGCCTTAAGTCCATGAAATGCTGCAGCAAGTCTGTGAGCAAGGTGTGCTGCGACAACTTGCCTCCTCAGGGAATCGCTGAGGTTAAGTAATATCTGTATGGAGGAGCCACTCTAACAGAGTGGTCACTCGTCATACATTCCCGATTTGGTCCATGTTCATCCCTTCCTAGGTATACGCTCTGTTTTCATAAGCTAGTTAACCTGAAACCTTGTTTCCTCAATGATAACCTGGGATCACTATACCACTGTGATAAATATTAAAGGAAATTTAAACAATGTCAAAGAGTTGGGAGAGTTCCCGGCATATAGCAAGTGCTTGATAAAAAGTAGGTTTTATTGTTATCACAGGCTAACGTGTTACAGCTCAAACCAAACTCCAACCTTTTGGCTTAAATTCCGTGATCATTTCCCTAATTCACCCGCCTGCATTCTCTCCACGATGCCAGGTTGCCTCCTCGTACTGTTGAGAACACCCACTGGCACCCACTGGTCTGTGCCTTGGGCTCTTTCTCACATAAACGCCCTCCAACCTGGTGTGTGAGCTCCTAAAGACACAGACCATATACAATGGCCTAGTGTCTTCCCATGTTATTGTCAAACTGCTTTCATTGTCAACAAGGAGGTTATTTACTATAGTTATTTAACAAATTTTACTAGCCACGGGAAGTGTCTCAACGTTGACTTGAGGAATTTGTTAGAAATATTGATCCTAGGAATGAAGTGGGTTTCCCAAACTGTTATCTAGAGGGCAGGAGTTAGCTATGCTTTCAGTCAAGGACCAGAGAGAAAATACTTTAGGCTTTATGAATCATGTGTTCCTGTGTCAGTGCTCAGCTCTGCTGTTCTGCCAAAGTAGCTACTGACAATGAACAAAACGAGGCTGGCTCTGCTGCAGTACAACTTAACAGGCAGTGGCCAGGTTTGCCCCATGGGTGGTGGTGGTTTTCTGACCCCAACTATAAGGATGGTGAAAAGTGTGGTTCAGGGAAATGGGTTAGTGGTCAAATCAAATGCTGTGTACTGATTTGAGTCTTTTAATGTCATAATGCTCATTACCATACATAAACACACGTGCATGCACACACGTGAAATGAAAGTGTTAGTCGCTCAGTTGTGTCCGACTCTTTGCAACCCCATGGACTGTAGCCCACCAGGCTCCTCTGTCCATGGGATTTCCCAGGCAAGAATACTGGAGTGGGGTGCCACTCCTTCTCCAGGGGATCTTCCCAACTCTGGGATTGAACCCGGGTCTCTTGCACTGCAGATGGACGCTTTACCGTTTGAGTCACCAGGGAAGCCCACATGTGTATACGTACGCATGTATATATGGAGTTTTTTCTAAAATCTCCCTGATCACTTCAAAGAGGAGGATATATGTATGAATGTATACATATTGTATGTGTGGGGGTCAGGTATGAACTGGTAAGGATGAAGCAGAGACATAGTCTTATGGGGCATATTGACCATGAACTTGAAAGCCTGAGCTCTCGCAGCAACTTTGTTTCAGCAACAGCCTGAGCAGGATGAATGGTGGTATGCAGAGGTTTACACTTAGGATTCCTAAACCATAGCTTCTCTTTGACTTGGAGTCAATCCAGTGATCCACTGCTAATGGAATCTTCTGCTTGACCTGAATGAATTGTATTGATGCCTCTGGATAGGTATCCTATCAGGTACAGCATCAAAGCATCCCACCGCAGTTACAAGCTGGGCTCCACGAGAATAATACACCAGGGCAGCTATGCCACCTAGTGATGCTTGCATGTACTGTTCTTATCCCGAAGAGAGCTGGAAATGCTTCTGGGAGGGCTGGCATTTGCTATTTCTGGCCAACACTTCCACATGCAAAGGAGTCCGAAACCTCATCTCGACTTTGAAACATTCCTTGTGGCTGCATTAGCCGTTCCCCGCAAAGCTCAGAGGATATGACTGACTTCTTGCTAACAGGGAGCAGCCCAGTTTTGCAGCACAAATTACCAAGGAATTTACAGCACACACACACACACTCCCATCCTGCCCTTCAACAGAGAAAGAAGAGACATCTTCTCCTGTATATGAATTTGGCTGCAATACCTTGTTTTCCTGATTGTACAGCCTCAAAGTCTTCTGTATACAGCATTTGCTTTCTAAACTACACAAAAATGCTATCATCTATGCTAATACAGTCAGAAAGAGAAAAGACACAGGATCGGTGGTGAGGATTTGTCCACCGTTCCAGACTGGCAAGCGTCAGAGGTCCTGGCTATTAGTTCCATGTGGATGTAGCTTATGCAAGCAGAGAAGTATCAGTGTTTTCATAAAATGAGACCACTCCTCCACCGAACCTAGTGGCAGAGGGGAAGATCTTTTGAGCCTCACTAAGGTTTAGGAGAAACTCTGGCCAAATCATGCTTCTCTCTCCCTTTCATTTCAGATTCCGGGTAAGAAGTCTACCACACAGCTAGAATTCTCGAAATCTGGACGGCCAAGCTTCATGCATGTTTTTCATTCTGCAAAATACAGTGAACCGCAGCAGTAGCACTAACACAGCTTTCAAATAGTGGTTCTAGTATCATACGATGCTGAGATAATAAGCTATGACTGGGTGTTTTCCATCAGGAAGGAAAACATCAGTCCAGGAGAGAAATGGAGGATGAATGACATTTATCAGATTGCAGTTCCTAAAAACAGATTTGCTTCACTAGATCAAAGACAGCCCATTTCTACACATCATCATCAATTCTGTGGGAACCATCCCAGACACTCTAAGCGTGTGTCTAAGCGTGTGTTTTGAGACAAAGTAGCTGATTCTCCTTCTGATTGTTTTTACTCTGGGACATTCTTGATGGTCTCTGTACAGTTCATCAACACAAAAGCACAAAAGATGTGCATACAGCTCAACAGGGAAGAGAGATGAAAGCTCCAGGCAGCGTGGCTTGTGTGCTTGGTCATGCTGCGCCTGGCGCAAAAATGTCCGGTTTGTATCCCACGTACCCAGTTGTGAACCTGGTACAGGATTCCAGAAGGGACGTCTTTTTGCCTAATTCTCCTTCTTAAGTGTCTTTTGGGGAATAAATGGTAGCATGGTATAAATAAAGCATCCTAAAGAAAAATAAATCTCATATTCATGCTCACTCATTTCCTTTATATGATCAAAGGTTTAACCAGGTCTATCACCCCCACTTTTGTCCTTAGAATCATCATACCTGTGTGGTCAGGAAGAGACATACAATTGGAACTACTCAATCACTTGGTCCCAGATCACTTGGTTTTCATCCAAAGCCAATAATCTCAAATCCTCATATTTTAAAATGCTCATCGAAGTGGACTGTTACTCTCTGCATACAGCTGTCAGCTGTGAAAACATTCTTTTTTGGACACAAAAATCTGGCTTTTGCCCCCTTTCCCCCCAAGACTCGACGGTGGCCTACCGACTCACGCTGACAAAAAGGACACAGATTCCCTGTGCACAGGTGACCCCTCTGCTTCAGAGAAAGCTCAGGGAGAAGTGTCATTGCTGGGAACACAGCTTCATGACTGCCACCACGCAGACTCTAAGCAGTTACACACGGACCGACCCATGGACGCTGTCCTGAACCTCCCATCACAGCTGGCTCTGAAGTTTGTGTCTGAGGAAGAGCCCCTTCAACAAAGCTGGATGTACCACCTTTGAGAATGGCTCTCGGAAACAAAATTCTTGCTTTCTCCCTTTTGGAAGGGCTATGGGGAGACAACACAGCTGATGGTTATTTTTGTAGCCAGAAAACAAGTAGAATAAGAGTCAGGCATGTGTTCAGACAAATGTGCTCCTTCGAGGCACTCCTCAATCTGCACGACAGTGGAGCATGCTTAAATCCCATTTGTGCCCTCAACACTCCCAAAGCATAATATACCTATTGCATCCGTGGGGAAGATTTCCTTCTTCAAAAAATTTCAAAACTTATAGAAAAGGGAGAGTAGGGAACAGCCTGCTTGAGTTGTTCTGTTTCCTGCAAAATTATTTCTTTAAAAGGAATCCTTTCAAAGTAAAATAGACTACATGACATTTTTATCCCAAAGCTGCTGGGTGGTAGATGTGACTTGGAAATCTGCAGTTTGTTGCAAGCAAACCCACTTGGGTTGAGCATGAAGGCAAAAAAAGCAAAAGGGATGGTGATGAACAAATGGCAAGGTTTAGGATGGACTTAGCATCTTCATACTTAATTGTTGCTTTTACATGTATATAGTTTCCCCTGAAGACAAGAAGTCATGTATTATTATCAGGTGAGGAATAGAAAGAGTAATGCAGGAAGCAAAAAATAACTACCACTATGTTGTCTCCTTGTGTGTGCACACACGTGTGGTCAGTTGTGCACGACTCTAGTGACCTCATGGACTGCAGCCTACTAGGCTCCTCTGTCCATGGGATTTTCCAAACAAGAATACTGGAGTGGGCTGTCTCTTGGAGTCCCTGAAAACAACTGAAAAGAACTTCTGCTTTCCAAACAACTATCCTCCTTAGACGCAGAAGAGTCTACCTTCACCACCTGGCACAGCCATATTCTAGTTCTGAAATGCCTCAAACGATGTCTAGCATCTCCTCACAGAGAGGGAAACGAAGGGTAATGTGGACAAGGCTAGGGGCCCAGGATCATGATGAGAGGCCCCGGACCTTGTCTTTCTCATCCCACCAAGACTTAAGAAACAGCTGCCCTGGGACTCCCCTGGAGGTCCAGTGGTAAAGACTTTGCCTTCCAATGCAGAGGGTATGGGTTCCATACTCCGGAAGCTAAGACCCCACGTGATTCACGGCCCCCAAACTGAAACGAAACAAAAGCGACACTGTAACAAGTTCAATCAAGTCTTGAAAACAAAGGAACAAACAGCTGCCCTTCTGAATTAGGCTCCCATCAATACTCAGTGTTCCAATAAAGTCCCTCCACTGAGTGCTTATATATTTACCAGTAATTATTTTAAATACTCTATTTTTGAGAAACTTGAAGCACAAGTATGGGAAAATGATACCATCAAACAACGCACTGTTTACGAAAAAGGCCAAAGTCTCTGGGCTGTACTGGTAAAGTAATGACTGACTCTCCCATGAACTTTCCTCCATATAAGTTGTGGTCCTTAGCACAGGGAACTATATAGTCCATATCTTGTAATAACCTAAAATGGAAAAAAGTCTGAAAAATAATACATAATTTTTTTTTCAGATTCTTATATATAACTGAAAAACTTTGCTGTGTATATGAAGCACTGTAAATCAACTATGGACATTGTGCTAAGTTACTTCAGTTGCGTCCAGCTCTTTGAGAAACCAACTATATTTCAATTTTGAAAAAACACACACACACAAAGACACAGTCTTCATGGCCTTGCACTTTGTCTGAGTTCATTCAGTTATCTATGCCACCCTGATCATCCTAAGCTTTCTCTGCTCCTTCCTAGTTCTCTTTTCAAAAAATCAGAAGTCAAAAAAGAGTGGATAAATTTATACAGACAGCTGATTCTTTTTGCTGTATAGCAGAAACTAATACAATGTTGTAAAAGCAACTGTAATCCAATAAAAATTAATTAAAAACAAAGCAAAAAAAATTAAAGATTGGAAATCTGAATTTACCCTTTCTGTAGTAAAGTTTCATATGCTGGGTTTTAATATGTTTTCTGGGTTGGTTTTCACTCAGATTTTCCTTCATCATTCCTCAGAGCAGTTCCTGAAGCAAGCATGGCTTCCCTGAGTGACCAGGGCCACTGTGAGGATTAATATTTATTTTGCAGCTTCTGTTTATAGAGCACCTAACGCTATTCAGCAGAAAATCACTTCATTTCCCGAAGAACATATTTTTGCCTACTTACTCCGCTACCTTGTCCCTGGCAATATGTGCAGGTGTTTCAGCTTCTTAAGGTGTTTTCAGATATTCAGGTCATCTGCTAGGCCATTATTAGGTCCACCATAAAAAATAAATTCAGAAAGAAAAAGGCTGCTTCACAGATTCTAGCTGGTGTTTAAAAACAGAATTTAAACAAAGCACACAGGCAGAAAAGTTTGATCATCCTGAAATATTACCGCCCATCAAAATGCCCCCTCCTGTATTTTTAGAACCATGTCTATGACAGTGTAGAACAGCATTGCTAATGTCTATAGGCAACAAATAGAATCATTTGGGTTTGGGAAATGTTTTTTAGAAACAGTGGCTTTAAATAATTAACATCAGGGCATTCTTCCTCCCTTCTGTATCTAGTAAAGTAAATACCTCTTGACAGGAAGTATTCCTTTATGGAAGCCCTAACTCCAAACTTCAAGTTCAAGGTAACTGCACTATTATTAAAAAGTGTACTTCAAATACAATGTCTCAGAAAATCATACTGTTTATAACAACAAATATTCAATTAATGTTGCCAACTTAATTGCATTAAAAGATTCATGTACTACTACTATCTTTGGGGAAAAAAGTAAAGGAAAAGAAAAATACTAAGAAGGAAAACAGAAAAATAAAAGAACTAATCAAGAAAATGGAGGCCAGTTTTGGACAGTAAACTACTAACTTGCTGGCTCCTACATTAGATAGTTTTATATGAGTTTTCTGATTTAGCCTAAATGCTATAGTAGGTATCAACAACCTTGTATCAAATGAAGAAAACAAGGTTCAGAGAGACTAAGTGTCTTGCCCAAGGGCAAAAGCTCTCACATAGAAAAGCCAGAACTTCTGTCTGGGTCTCTCTGAATCCCTTGTTCCTTTCGTCATTCACAATGACTCTCAAACTGAAGACAAGAAGGGGAGAAATTAAAGCCTGATCCATCCAAGACAACAAAATCTAGGATTACTCAGAGACATTGAATTAACCATATTTTGAGTAAATATGTGTTTTCCAGCCATTGGATCAACTATGATGTGATTCAAACTGGCTTTTCTGAAAGCCAAAGATACCAGATGGACCGTCTTTCAATCTGGTGTTTTTGTCATTTAAACACAGGCCTAGAAATCAAAACAAATAGAAACATAAAAATCTTTTTTTAAAAAATATGGGCAATCTGTACCCCAGAGTAAAGACAAAGAACGACAAATAGTTACCAAAACCAGTCCTATAAGAGATTAGGCCTACATCTATGATGGACCTAGACAGTGTATTAGAAAGCAGAGACATCACTTTCCAACAAAGGTCTGTCTAGTCAAGCTACGGTTTTTCTGGTAGTCATTAACGGATATGAGAGTTGGACCATAAAGAAGGCGGAATGCTGAAGAATCGATGCTTTTGAATTGTGGTGCTGAGGAGACTTTTGAGAGTCCCTTGGACAGCAAGGTGATCAAACCAGTCAATCCAAAAGGAAATAAATCCTGAATACTCATTGCAAGGACTGATGCTGAAGCTCCAATATTTTGGCAAAGAGCTGACTCATTGGAAAAGACCCTGAAGCTGGGAAAGATTAAGCGCAGGAGGAGAAGGGGGTGACAGAGGATGAGATGCTCAGATGGCATCACCGCTTCAACGGACATGAGTTTGAACAAACTCCAGGAGATAGTGAAGGACTGGGAAGACCAGTGTGCTGCAGTCCATGGGATTGCAAAGAGTTGGATGGGACTTAGTGATTGAACAACCAACAACAACCATGAAGAAAGGCAGTCACCCCTCCAGTTTCCTCCTGCAAGAGTCATCAATCACTACTTCTGCTGTGCGGAGATAAAGGTCCCCTGACGTGGGCATCCAGAGGGCTTCTGACAGCACTGGGCCTGCTCCACCTTTCCATCTGCCTTCCCTCGTGCCCCCTGACTTTTCCAGGTATGTCACGGAAAAGCAACAATGCCTTTAATAATCTATATTTGACAAGACTGGAAATTAACCTTTTAGTGAATCCTTCACATTGCATGTGAAACAACAGAAGCAGTGGTGCTGTGACATTTTTGGTAGGTGAGCACATCAAAGGCGCCTGCCTCCAACCATCTCCCTGAACACCCAAGGGTATCTCCGGCTGCCAGGTCTCCTTAGTCTCGACAGGCGCGAAGCAGAGAGGAAGGGAGCCTAAGCAAGTTCGCCAGATCCTCCACACAAAAGGAAGGTATTTCAACCCACTTCTCCTTCAATCTTATGCACTTCATTATGCCTGGCTTTTTAACATTTAGGTAAAAAAGGGAAAGACAGGATGAAAGACAAAGCACATTATTTCTGACTGCCAAGCTCCCAAATGCAGAAACACATGGACACGTGACTTCAAACCCTTACACACTCCACCTTAATCTTTCTGCTGGCAGTTTTCAGAATGATCATGTTTAGTATTTTCTGTTGGGAAGGCAAGTGCCTTCAGCATTTCTTCAGATGTCAAGAAGCATTTTAAAACTGAAAGCACATGAAATCTGGAGTCAGCTCATAACACTGTCATATAATAATGAAAGAACAAATAATTATGCTCATCTCTAAGATGCCTATGTTCTTGCATCCCCATAGCTAGTGTCTAAGGGCCACAGTGAGTCACACACGCATAGAAACCTCCAGCTTCTCTCCCCTGTCACTTTCCTTAATTCCAGAAACACCGGAGAAGAAACCACACAGAAGACATTGATCTTTGTACAAGGTCACCTTCAGGATCCATCACTGACAGAGCAGTCATTAGGCTAATAATAGACATTTGGGACTCTACCGTTCTGAAAATTTCTCTCTTCATTCATGGATCAAACCAAAACACTAGTTAAAATAGACCACCATGGATGGGGAAACTTGAAGGATGCTTGATTAGTTCTGAACAAAGTTTAAGGAGAGATGCAGTCACAGATTTAGGTACTAAGGGTTTCATGGGCACTTCTTACATGAGTGTGGATTGCTCCTGACTGGATAGTGGGTTTTCTGTTTTTCAGTTCTGCCCCCTTATGGCTAGAGCAGTCAGGGAGGCCTCACGGAGGAGAACTGTGACTGGACCATGGCTGGGGGGGGGGGGGTGGGTAGGCTGGGGGAGGGCGGGGAGTGGGGGCGTGGATCCGGAGCCCTGGTAGGAAATGGCAAGAACAGAGGAGGAGAGGACAAGGTATGAGGAAGGAGAAAGCATTGCCTGGAGGGTCCGTTTTTAGAGAGGGGAGGTGAAGGTCAGACAGGCACGATTCGGCCAGACAGGAGGTTTGGCTAAGGTTCAGAGTTCATCCCCAAAGCCACAGGGAGCTTCCAGGGCTTCTCAGCGCCCCTTAGCTGTTTGCTGAATGGCTAAATGTGCAGGAGACGAAAGTTCAGGAGGAAGGACATGTCTGAAGGCGCATTACTCTTGCTGCCAGGTCTGGGATGGATGTGAAGGGAGTTGGTCCATGGGCAGGAAACAAGGAACATGATGTAGGTAAGTGGGAGAAAGGCCCTGTTTCAGGCAGTGGCAGAAGAGAGCCAGGTGGGTGATTTTAGGGAAGTCGGGAAGGTTGCAGACGAATAGAATATCAAAGGGTGAGACTGGGAAGAGAGAACAAACTTGTGGCTAACGGGGTGATTACGCTGAGACCAGAAGAATAATGACAGCATTGAAACACAGAGTTCACGGTCACTGGGCCCTGACTTCCAGGGTCTATCACTTTGTATTTTAACCAGATAAAATACCTTGCATCATCATTAGTCAGTGTTGTCCATTAGACGATAGTCTAGACAAGGACAAAGCCTGCATCTTACTTGCCTTCATCTGTTCCAAGTTTTGGAAGCACAACATCTGACACAAAAGAGTTCAGATGTTCAAAAAATACTAGCAAGTACAGGAGACTCTGTTTTGGAGAATGATGAAGCTGTCAAAAATCAGGTGAGTTTGTAGTGATGAAGCATGTCCATAGTCATGACTAATGGTGACACTGGGGATAGAGAGGCTGTCTCTGATTTCTTTCATAACTATGGGCCTTCTCCTGACTAGGAATATCCCGTTACTCCTGCATTTTCCTTCCTAATGTCTGTCAGGGGCATCCTTTGCTTTCTAAGGTGCAGATGAATGCTCTATCAGGACACACTCCTCGCCTGGAGGAACATAGAGGAGTTAAAAAAGCCAGGAACTGAACCTCAAGGGTGCCTCCATCTTGGCAGCAGGAAGGAAAAGATTAGCTAGTTGTTCTAAGGAAGTCAGAACAACCAAGATTCATGCCTATGGAAGGAAACACTTAAAATGCAGGCCACCCGAACCACCGGACCTCAGAAGATGTTCACTGCATACCTCAGAGTGATGCTTACTCAGCTATAAATCCTATTTCTTGCCTTTGAACGACAGTTCGCTTTCTGATTCCCTGCCTACCACAGAGTTATTCTTTTTTAAAAATTTATTTATTTTCGGCTGCAGTGGGTCTTCATTGCTGTGCAGGCTTTTCTCTAGTTGCAGCAGGCAGGGGGCTATTTTCTGGTCGTGTGTGGGCTTCTCATTGTGGTGGCTTCTCTTGCTGCAGAGCGCAGGCTCGAGGGCAGCGTGTGGGCTCAGTACTTGTGGCTCCCGGGCTCTAGAGCACAGGCCCAGTTAGTTGTGGTTCACAGGCTTACTTTTTCCTCAGTGTGTGGAATCTTCCCAGACCAGAAATTGAACCTGTGACTCCTGCATTGGCAGGCGGATTCTTTACCACTGAGCTAACACAGAAACCCACCAAAGAGTTACTCAAATGTGCCTATTTACTACAAGCCCACTGTACGAGCGATTGCATGTTTGTGTCTGGAGGAACGGAAGCTTGCAGTTACCTTCCTTACTCCATTCAATATCTGCTTTGAGATATGTCATTCTGATTTCTATCAACAGAAACCTTTCCTTCATAGGAAAATCAGAGCTCAGGATTTCCTGCTACCTATGGCATATAATAAAAGATTCTTCATCGCAGTTTTCTTTACCTGTCCTCTAATAGGGCTTCCCTTGTGGCTCAGCTGATAAAGAATCCGCCTGCAATGCAGGAGACCTGGATTCGATCCCTGAGTTGGGAAGATCCCCTAGAGAAGGGAAAGGCTACCCACTCCAGTAATCTGGAGAATTCCATGGACTGTATAGTCCACAGGGTCGCAAACAGTCAGACACGACTGAGTGATCTTAACTTAATAGGGATCAGTTGAAAAGCTGAGCCAAGGACAGATGGTATCAAAGAGAAAACTTAAAGTAGACACAAAGCTCTCATTTGAGCAGCCAATAACTCTAATCAAGAGAAGGGGATTTGGTCACATTCAATAAACCAATCCATAACTTATAAAAGATGGATCAAAACCCTTCTGCATTTGAAAAAAAACAACAATGCCCTTCTGATAAGTGCCACCCAATGATTAGTTCCATGGAGGCAGGAGGAGGCAGATGTCCGTATTACTATCTGATTAATCCAAATCACGTATTGTAGAGTATAGCTCCAGAGAGGTACCCTATTACATTTGGTGAGTGAAGAGACTGTAAACTAATTCCTTGCAGGGAGAGGCAGATTTCACCTTTCCCAGGCTCTCCCCCCACCACAGCTGGCATCATGCTGTGTCAAGTGAGCACGTGATAATCATGTTCGCTGATCCTCTGGCATCCAGACCCCTGTCTCACTGTTCTCCTGGCCCACTTCCCCTCCCCACGGTGCTCTGTCTACGTCAATGCACTGTAGGAGCCCCTTCTCCCTGGCCCAGCCCCAAGTGGTTGCCATGACAACCCACCCTAACAGCAGGCACTTGACAGGGGCCTTCCCCTACGCCTCAGGACAGGAGGCAGTGTGGAGACCCTGAGACCCACGGCAGGGGAGGAAATGAGGAAATCGCATCCCCAGTTGCCATCACCTCCCTCGGTCACAGACTGCTCAGCTGCTCAGGGAAAGTGGGGCCTCTGTCTCTGGAGTTTCCACCTTTCCATCCCAACAGCCTGTGGGAGAAACAGGATGTATCAGTGGTCATATCACCTAACTCTTTTTATTAAAACAAGCAAAATGGCTAAAATCCAGCATCCTAGATAATTTAAATATCCAGCCTGAATCTAAAGGCAGGTATCCCCAAAGTCTTTATGTGGAAAGAGGTGCTATTTTCCGCCCCCAACCAGAATTTGGCATTGAAGGACAAGACAAGAAGTGAAGTCAAGGTGCAGGTATAGGTGTATCTCTCGTGTGTGAGGACAGGCAGCATGGTTGATGTTGTTGGGTGTGGGTGGCACCTGGTACACAGCCTTCTTGTCTCATTCCTCACTCTAAGGTGTCATTCTCTGACTAAGGTTCCTTCCTATGCATAAGCCCTTTATGATTTATTCATCACACTTATATTGAAAATAATTCAAATTTACATAGCCTTTCTCTAAATTTCAAGAGTTTAAAGGAAATTTAAGCTACTGCTTTAGCTGCTGGGCAGAAGGGGACTGCAAAGAGTTAGGCACTATGCATCAGTGCATCAGCACCTTGCATACAGTAGGTACTCAATAAATGGTGGTGGTGGTGGTTTAGTCGCTAAGTCATGTCCGACTCTTGTGACTCCATGGATTGGAGTCCACCAGGCTCCTCTGTCCATGGGATTATCCAGGCAAGAATACTGGAGTGAGTTGCCATTTCCTTCTCCAGGGGATCTTCCCGACCCAGGAGTCGAACCCAGGTCTTCTGTACTACAGGCAGATTCTTTACCAACTGAGCTATAAAGGAAGCCCAACACTAAATAAATAAATGTTAATGAGTTAAATAGAAATACTAGAAGTGAAGCCAGCACCCTGCACCAAGGGCACTGTCCTCCTTTTACTAGGACTTAGTTCCTAAATCCTGATGTGGCACCAGGGTAACGCCACAGCAACAGCAGGGACAAAGTCACTTGCCCACACAACACTGCTGCTGTTGTGTTTGGCCAAACCTTGGGCCATGCTTCCCATTTCTTGTGTCTTTCTCAATCCTCTCCTCAAGATCCAGTTCTACTTCCCTAAGGCCTCCTGTTCCTAGGGACTTCCCGCTTCTCGACAGCGCTGCACAGTTGATTCACGTCATGTGGAACTTACAAATCAGAATAAGCACCCCTTTTACTTTCTGAGAAAAGGTGTGAGGTTTGGGTGATAAAGCCTCAGGAGAGCCATGCAGTGGCTTCCAGCCAGTCATGCTGATGATCCCCAACTCTATACCCAACCAAGTGGCCCAGATACCAATGAAAGAAAGAAAAGTCATTACTTCTGCCCCCTTGGCTGGAAAGGGGCATTTCTCTGGACTGGTGTTCCCCTGGAGAGGCCTCTGGGAGTCCTGAAAATCAGGTCTGCCTAAGAATATGAACCACTCTAAACCAGCATTCTGCAGAAGCTTACCAAGGTCAGCAGAGAGCAGTAGGGAGGGGCTGTGCTGGCCGGGATGGAGGCAGGGAAGAGGTCTCAGAGGAGGAGACCTGGAGCAGAGTGTTGAAAAAAGGAGACATAAACTCAGTGGAGAAGATCCAGGAGGGCACCTCGGGCAGAGGGAACAGCCTGGATAAAGGCTCTGTGTGTTTGTGACCACTGCTTCTTCGATGAGCAGCCTTTAGGCACTTGCAGGCAGTAGGTGCATTTCACGCGTGTGTTTGTGCATGTGGTGTCCCCGTGGCATTGCTACCTGGAGTGATGACAGTGGCGTCCCCTTTCATCCCCCTCATATGTAGGGCAGGGATAAGGAGTTCTGTGTCTACAGGGAAATAGTCTCCATCCTTGAGGGTGAGTGTTTCTACACTTACTACCAAGGTCCGAGGACATGCTCCCTTCAAAAAGCCTGTGATAAAGTAAAAATAAGGCATCCCACTTCAAGTGAGCTCTCCTTCCATACTGGACTCTTCTAATTTATCACAATTATCTGAAAGCAACAGAATTTACAAAGCTTGGGTAAATTCTGAGACAAAGATCCACAAACAGACCGTAATGTAGAAAGGTCAGGAGTGGGCACTCAGATCAGACACGTTCACTGGTGTGCTTGCTGACTGGCGGGACACATCTGTGAGCACCAGGGTGGCCACGCAAAGCCCACCAATCATGACACGCTATTTCAGTGGCACTGCCGACAACAAAGCTCCCCTTAGAGACTAACAAGTGTCGTATCCATTGTCTTCATGTGCGGAGCTGCTATTGTCCCTAAATAGAAATTCAAGTTCCACAGAAAAAGAGATTCCCTTCATCATGGGTTGTCTCATTTCACCAAAAGGAAGCTTGTTAAGAAAGATGGGCATGGAAGGAGGCAGGGAGAAGACAGCCACAGCCCCATGAGACAACACTAGAGTATTTACACTCTATCAGTGCAACCTGATAATGCAAAAGCTGTGTCATTCAGAACCTGGTGTAAATGTTGAGCACACTTTATATTGTATTATCTAAATGTAAAGAGTAATTCAGATAATGTTCCCTGGCCTTGTATTTGTACAAAAGAGAATTTTTGTACATCAACATAGTCAACTAATAGTTTGGTAAAATAAAATAATAACCTGGAATCAGATTGGCCTGATTGAAATCTTTGGTCTCCTATTTACTAGTTGTATGTCCTTGGAAAATCTTCAATATTTCAAAAGCCTTATCTTTAAAATGGGGATCTTCACCCTCATAGGCCTGCTGAGAGGCTGAGATGGTTAATGTATATCAAGTGTTTAATGCACTGTCTGGCACATGGCATGTGATCAATAAATATTAACTATTATGAGTACAAAAGAGTAGGAACATTAAATGATACCTTTTCAACTTAAGAATCTTAAGTGATTGCAAACTGAGTTTCCTATGAGAACAGTAAAAAATAAGCCAGTATTGCTTCTTCGGTTGCTCAGTGGTAAAGAATACACCTGCCAATTCAGGAGGCGTAGGTTTGATCCCTGGTCTGTGAAAAGCCCCTGGAGAAGGAAATGGCAACCCACTGCAGCATTCTTGCCTGGGGAATCCCATGGACAGAGGAGCCTGGTGGGCCACAGTCCATGGGATGGCAAAAGAGTTGGACATAATTTAGTGCCTAAACAACAACAAAACAACAAAGAAATTGCAAAATAAAGTAAGAACATGTTGGCCTAGATGTTAAACTATGGAAAACACTGGGAAAGTCAACTTCTAGTCCTGGTCCTGAACTGCCTTTCTGTATTGGGCCTTCCACTAGCTTCAGAATAAGCTTTGGTAGAGTTATTGCTGGATAATGTCTCAAACCCCTTCCAGACATAACATCCTGGAGTCAACCTTCAGGGCAGCTGTGATGGCAAAGGTCAACTCAGTACATTTCATAAACCATAATTAGAGGACAGTGTGATGGGGCCTATCAGCTGTGTTATGTAATTAGCCCTCTGCCTCAAGGGAGGGAGTGCCTGTGTACAATTATGCAATCACATTCCGAAAGGAAAGGCACTAAGGCACATCAAATCACAAAGAAAAACAACTCTCATTCCTTGGAGTCACAGTTTCCACCTAGGAATGCTGTCCAGGTAATTTGAGTCTGCACCTTCTTAGCACCAAATATTTGAACAGCTCTTTATTTTTGTAATACCTGGCAATACAAAGGGCACATTTACATGGCCCGTTCTTATTGGCTTTATATTAAACTGGGGAGCTAGATCCCATTATACCTGTGCTGTAACCTGGCACTTCCCGCTTAGCCTAAAATCCTAGTGCAAACTTTATGGTTTTTTAAACTTTGGAGTGTGTAAGATTCACCTAGGGAGCTTGTTAAAAATGCAGACCCTCTCCCTCCATACTGATTCTGCAGTTCCACTGTCGAGTCCAGTGATGTGCCGTTTTCACAGCCTCCCCAGATTCTTGACATCAGTGATGCCTTCTGTGAAAAGCACTCTAAGACTCATTTTCAGTAGCTTTGGGGAGACCATGTGAGTGGCTGAGCAACCATCACCACCAAAACTGAGACTTCTGCACTTCACCTCACCGTCAGGTAGCAAGAAAAACTAAAACGCCATCTGTCCATCCCCTTTCCTGGCAGAGAAGTGGAACTGTAGACATTTCTAAGATTTAAAACAACTTGGGAGCAGTGCCTGAACCTCTTTATCATTTTCAAAACCTTCATCTCACCCATTCTCAACTTCTTAGATGAAGGGTATCAGATACATCCGTTTGCTCTTGCAGTATATCTAAAATTCCTTAGCTCCTTTATCCCTTCCCAAACCTTCCTTGGCTTCGTTAGGTTGTTCTTCAGGTATATTGGTCCAGCTGCAGATCATAGTATAAATGACCAGAGACATGCTTTTGATTTTGATTCCAACACCCTCCACAATTACACCCAGCCTGCCTTTTGGACCATAACCACAATTTGGTCAGTCTTCAGAGAACTGTCCGCAGTAACATGTAAACCCATTTACTGGGTTATCACCTATAATTCTGGCTGCTCACCTCCAAGTGCAGTTTGAGTTAGCTTTTCCATGTGCTTTGGTTATACAGATGCTCTTTTGCTTCTTTTCTGCACACGTGGCTCATGTCAGATCAGTATTTCACTATTACATCCAGAAGTTTCGCTACACACAAGCTCACATAAAAGCGAACAAATGGACCAGCGTCTAGAGGCCTGTACTGTTTATAATCTTCATTCAAAGAAATGACATTGTCTATCTACCCATTGTTTCCTGTCTCTGAGATAATCACCCTTGAGACTGTTTCCTCTGATACCATGTTCATTAACAATTGTAGGAGGAGGACATATCTGGGAAAATGTGCTATGTCAATTGCATTTATTCACCAAATTCTCATGACAATTGCTCAATTGTTCCAGGTTCTTTGACATCTTAGCCTTGACTCCGACGAGTATGTCATTGTGCTGTGCATTTAAATCTGCAAGCAAGGCAGAGTCAGCGCTGCCCGTTGTGCCGTAAGCCTGAGTCAGTCATTCAGTCAATACAGACCTTTCTGGGAAAAATGAGATTACCTCACCCACATCAAGAGTCTTAGCTTTGGGGAATGACCACACTCAAGCATGTACCTATCTGCGCAGCCCTATTCCTCAGTTTAGCTCACTTAGCCCTGGATTTACAGCCCATCACCCTATAAAGCAACAAAATTATATTGGGCACCCAAACAGTTAAAGCCTTTCCCCTACTGAGTAAGATGCAGAAACAAGTACTCTTGAAAAAACAAAGAGAAATTAGTCTGATAATGAAAAACCACTGAAAGCAATTTACAAACCATTTCCCCTGACAGTATATAAACTGTTAATATAATGTACATAATTCAGGATCGGTCCTTTTTGGATTCCTCCCTTCTAATCATGCATCTTTCTAGCAGCAATACTGACACTTGAATCTCTTCTCATAGTTTCAGAAGGATACACGGTAGCAAACACAACTATACATTGAATGAAACTAATGGTTTGTACTGTTTATTCAATGGAAATGTCTCTTGTAATTAAAAACAAAGATTGATCAAGCAACTGTGAAACCAAATATTCACAGAATCCAAGCACTTGTGCAAAGCCTAAATTGGTGCTCTGCACCTTTAAATAAACAAACTAGGGGATCACCACAAATAAAAAGGGAACTTAAATGGTAAAACTATTATTTCCTTAAAAAACTATGCAAGCCAAGAAAGAAGTTTTGCAAAATAAAATTGGGTGGCAGCTATAATAAAGGAGGAGCCCTGATACCCCAAAGAACAGAAAAGCAAAAAGAAATTTCAGAAAGGATAACAAATTAGTTTAGCAAAGTCACAATGAGAGAGGGCAGAGGATGCAGCGTCCAAGGAAAGAGGAAGGGGCGAGTGGAAACAGCTGGAATTGTTCAGCTGTGTCAACATTCGGCTGTTTCACAGATTGACTAGCAAAGTGTCATCTGAAACCAATTACATTCCCAAAACCCCACGGACCCAGTTCATAACATTGATTAATCCACATTGTGAAAAAATCCCCAAGCAAGACTAGAACAGCTGTCAGCCCTTGGAGCTCAAAACACACACACAGACACACACACACACACACACACACACACAGACACACACACACACAGACACACACACAGACACACACACAGACACACACACAGACACACACACAACAGCAATTGCTTAAGAAAAAGAAAAGAAGAAAAAGCTCCTCTTGAAATTTTAGGGGTTTTTCAGAAGGTATGCCTACTGAAATAGAAAATAGATTTAAAACTGCTTCTACCAGTGCCTGTTTGAGAACAAATGACTATAATTAGAAAAGCAGGGGTTACATGAAAATAAACCGAAAGTCCATTCCCAAAATCAGAATGAGCTGCCTCCAAGTCTAGAATACCTTGCGTCTTTTTGCTCCTTTTTGGGTATAACACTACACATTTCATTTTTCTTAAGTTAAGTGCTTTTCTTCCTTCTCATTATTTTAAATGCATTGCTCCCATCAAAATATATATTTAACATATTTTCTAATCAAGACATTTTTAATACTTTTGTCACATTTCACAAAGGGAGAAGTAAACACAAAGTCCTTGATTTGCAAACACGCAACTTGTTCTTGAGTCAAATATACAAACGGCCACCACACCCCTGCCGTGCCTCCTCTCCTTGTATGGGAGCCTGTTAAGGTTTTCATGAAGCTTTGGCCTTGCCTCTGGAGCTAACATGGTTAGATATCCAGCCACCAGGCACACAGAGGTGACCTGGACGCTACATAAATGGCTATGAAAGGCCTTAAGAAGTTTCCGATTTTGTACTTGGTCTGCCGTCTCCGCAGTGATACCAGAGAAGCTGTAAAAGTCTGACAGCCTTTGGATGGATTTTTTTTCCCCACAGAAATAAAATATAGGCTTACTCACTTGTTCACTCATTCAGCAAACGTTTGTTGAATGTTTACTCTATACCCAATACTGGGTTTCAGCATTTGCGTTTTATATATGTGCAAAAGCACTGAAAGGTTTAGTGACCTGCCTAGGGCCATACAGAGAGACTGTGCTCCAGTCTGGACCCAGACCCAAGGCCACCTGATATCTAATTCGGTTCTCTTTCTGAAAAACCATGGTACTACATTATGTTTAACACAGATTTTCATAAGCTAGCTAGGGAGCCCCCAAAGCAAGCAAAATATAGTTCCTACAGGGGAATGCATTCCAAGTTACAAAAAATGGTACAAATAGGACTTTAAGAACATAAGCAGTTCATATATTCAGATTACACACTAAGTTGGCTCTTTCCCTTTCTAAGTGTCCCATTAGTAATCTAATGGTCTCCTCTGTTGAAACGCCACTCTGTAAATTTTATGAAACTGAAGTATGCCTTTGATACATGGATCCTTTTGCTTGTGTTTCATAGACTAATCTCTATTACTAGAATTAACTGTTTCTCTGTAACTCAGACCTTTCAGAGAAATACAAACCTTCATTGCATTGGTATATCCTTGGATTTAAAAAACAAAGGAAAGCAAACAAACCACAATTTACTGTGTCAGGCAAAGGAACCTCGGCTTATTCTTTGAATTTCAGAATTGGAAGGCCAACATTAACAACAGCAACTTATTTCAGATATAAAGAAGTCATGTTACTAAATACTGTTCTCTAAACCATAACATTCTCCGAGCTTTGCAGTAGGTAACACCTACACTGAGTTTTAGAGGATTTAAGCAAGTCCAAACTCAAAGTAACTGGGGTGGAGGCAGGACAAAAACAGAGCAATAAGAAAGTCTCTAGACAGGCTCTCCAATTCTTTCCACTATTTTTTTTCACTCTAGAGGATATTTATAATTATTGTTTTTTAAATGCTCATGATGTCACAGATAACGAACACCAACTGCTCCCCACAGAACTCTTACTACAGTACATGTTTATAAGAGCAAATTACTGTTTATACACAGATAGGATTATAAATGAGGGGAAGAACATTACAAATTACATGTTATTGAAAAAAAGCCAGAACATTTCCATTTCTTGCTTTTCATGAAAAAACATCATTACCTGGATCATGCCGCCTTCTCTCAGTTCCCTCACTGGACACTGGTATGGATAACCCTACAAGATTAGAGTAGTAAGTTTATGTTTTTATGATATGATTTTAGAACACAGGGTAATACCCACAGTGATAGGAGCAAAATCACTCACATTTCTATATTTCAAACTACTCTACGAATCATTAGAGTACAAAGATTTTAACTTTAAGTGCTGGATGAAGAGATCATCCATCCCAAGAACTACATACATCTGCTGCTGCTGCTGCTAAGTCGCTTCAGTCGTGTCCGACTCTGTGCGACCCCATAGACGGCAGCTCATCAGGCTCCCCCGTCCCTGGGATTCTCCAGGCAAGAACACTGGAGTAGGTTGCCATTTCCTTCTCGTCTAGGACCTTCAAATAAATCCCTCCTAAAAGGCTGATCATTTAACATTTAGAACTGAATCTTAAAAGAACCTGAATGAAGTTTTGTACAAAATGGGGTCTTTTCTCTGCACATTTGGATTAATAAAAAGTAAGTGATATTGTTTTTACTTTCTTATCAATACTATTTACTTTATAAAGTGTGCTCTGCTCCTGGAAACAGTATTTTTGTGAACTAACATAGGGTCAAGTTACAGATCTACCTCAGGCTACCATATGACCTTAAAGAAGACTGAAAGATCACAGAAGCAGCATCTTCCTTTTTGGTTCTAATACTATCTTGAAATGAGTTAATACACATAAAGTCCTCAAAACAGGGTATGGACCATAGTAAAAGTCTTGGAATAATGTCACATGTTCAGTGTTTCCACTCCATTGGAGTTCCAGGAATCCACGTCTGGGCAGGCCCAAAGCGGTTCTGCAGCAAATGAATGGAAGGCTTTTTTAAAGGTATGGCTTCCAATCCACTTCTCTCCACCATCGAAGGCATCTTTTCCTAACTCACTGCAGAAAAGGAGTTGAAACCGAGCAGGCAGTTCACCTGTGCTCTGAACTACAACTGGCAGAGATCTGGAAATGCTTTGCTTCTATGCTCTGCATGGCCCTCTGAACAGCTTTCTGAGATTCATATGCTAAAAGACTCTTGTTTGATTCTGAAGCAAGGGTGAGGCAGTATGCAGGTGCACCATTTATCACAACAAGCTTCCTTACTGCTCCTGTTATTTAAAACCAAGACACTCACTGACCCCGTAGGACTATGAACAACTCACACCTCAGATGCCTAGACGATCTCAGGGTTGGAATGAGTATTAAATATTGTCTAGGCCCACCACCCTGCAGCACTGTTGGGCACAGCTCAGTGCTTCAGATTTCTCAAATGGCATGAACTGCCTACCAACGGCACCACTGTTTATGTTGCAGGGCTATTAAATTCCCTTAACCCAAGAGAGTTTCAAGGATACTGGGCCTAGGGGATAAAGGGAAAGAGACGTGTGGAGAGCCCCAAGAAAAGCTCTCATCTCTATTTGTCAGGTATCCAACTTAAAGCAAATATTAAGGGACTTGGAGAAGGGAATGGCAACCCACTGAAGCATTATTGCCTGGAGAAGTCCATGGATAGAAGAGCCTGGTGGGCTACAGTCCATGGGGTCACAAAGAGTCAGACACGACTGGGTGACTTCACACCAGACCTGGTGGTCCAGTGGCTAAGACTCTGCATTCCCTTTGCTTGCTATTATCATGGGAAGCAAAGCAAGCTCCACCAGGACCTCCACAGTCATGCCAACACACTTTGATCTAAAAGCCATTCGTAAAAAGAGTAATGTAATTTGAAAATATACATTGAGCACCTACTCTTTCCAGACTCTGCCCTGAAGTAGGCAAAGGTCCACTGAATGATACAGACATGGAAATAGACATGAGATATAGGCAATTATTCTGTCACTCCAGAAAGAAACCACTGCTTCTAAACTAAAGGCAGCACATTTACAAATGGGTCCAAAGGAATTCCTGACCTGGAATTGATTCTGATATTGAAATATCTTTAAAGAAAGAGATCGTGTCTACCAGTTGCTTACAATTTATCAAAATCACCTTTCCACCAAAATCACCTTCCCATTTTTGAGTAAAAATTCTCATTATCTACTGGACTATTTCAGATAAATGTCATGAAGGTGGTGGAGTCCTTCTCAGTGTTGAAGACCCTTCTTTGCTTCACGTGAGGTAGAGGCTATGGTTCCCAAGCTGTGAGACTGCAACTAACTCACAAGAAAGCCATGGGATATTTTAAAAAGTCAAGGGTAGCACAGTCTCTGTCAGTAGCAGACACTGCTACTAGTAATTTGAAACTATTAATATATGGAACTATTGCTATTTCTCTTGGTCTAGGGAGTGAAAAAATTCCTGAGACACAAAGATACCATGAGCTGAGAATGTTTGAGAACCTTGGGAACTGGGCAGCGGGTCGGGTGTGGGGGGTGGTGGTTCTCTTCATCATACCTCAATAACCTCAGATAGCAGGCTTAAGAGTGTCTCCACTCTTCAAAGTCACCTTGAAGGGAGGTTCTAAGAGAGATTTAATAGATTATCACTGTGTAACATGTCGCTTCTGATTTACTAAAAAGAGATGGTCCTGTGGCATCGTAGTTAGAGGGTGTCTTAAGATGTTCTTCAAACATGTATGTGCCTGGCATGTAATATATACACATATACATATATATACACACACACATACATATATATAAACACACACGTTCTTTTCCATTAAAAACCCTTCCATCAGGGAGTTTGGGTCTTTTGAGCATGAGCTGCCCATTCTCCTTGCTTGGTGCCCTGTAAGAAATAGTATATTCTCCTTCACCACAACACGGCAACAGTAGCTTGGTTTTGCTGCATGTTGGAGAAGCAGATTTAAATTTGGTTCTGTAATGGGGGCATGCCCAATGTGATGGGTTAGAGCCTGGCTGTCACTGGACATGATCACAATGGCAAAATTGTTGTCCTCTCACACAGCCTCCTAGGCTCACCTCTCTCTTTTACTGGCATCTATGGATAAGACATTACTTTGCCAACAAAGGTCCATCTAGTGAAGGCTATGGTTTTTCCAGTGGTCATGTATGGATGTGAGAGTTGGACTGTGAAGAAAGCTGAGCGTCAAAGAATTGATGCTTTTCAACTGTGGTGTTGGAGAAGACTCCTGAGAGTCCCTTGGACTGCAAGGAGATCCAACCAATCCATTCTAAAGGAGATCAGCCCTGGGTGTTCTTTGGAAGGAATGATGCTAAAGCTGAAACTCCAGTACTTGGCCACCTCATGAGAAGAGTTGACTCATTGGAAAAGACTCTGATGCTGGGAGGGATTGGGGGCAGGAGGAAAAGGGGACGACAGAGGATGAGATGGCTGGATGGCATCACGGACTCGATGGATGTGAGTTTGAGTGAACTCTGGGAGTTGGTGATGGACAGGGAGGCCTGGCATGCTGTGATTCATGGGGTCGCAAAGAGTCGGACACGACTGAGCGACTGAATTGAACTGAATTGAACTAATGGAGAAGACTCAACTCAGGTTCCTGCCTTTATCTGGTCTTCACACCCTGACATTGGTCACAGGTTTGGGGTTCCAGCTGCTCATGCCTGGGCTGGGTGGGTAGGTATTGGGATGGGGAGTCTGACCACAAAATGGAGATGGGAGGACTCACTTAGATTAACATGATTCAGCCTTGTCTTTATCACCCCTTACCAGAAAAGCCCTACAGTGTGTGTATGTGTATATGTAAATATATCCATATAATAAACTAACAAAGTGCTCTGTCCCCACTGAGCTCTGATTTTTGCTGGTAGGGCACCTTCATCTTGGAGTCTATTTGAGTGAAGTGAGTGAGTTTGGGCAAAATCCCATCTTGACCTGTCTCTCAATTGAGCAGAACGTCCTATGAAACAGATAGGGCAGATATAATTAGCTCTGGTTTTGAGATGAGCAAACTCAGGTCCACTTGAATTTAGTGAGGTTAATGGATTTTCCCAGAGTCCCCAAGCTCCCAGAGCAGGGCAGTTCCTTGACCCAAGTCTTTCACGTCTAAACCTCCCTCTCTCTTCACGCCACTGCTGCCTTGGTTTTGAACAAGAAATCAGTGCCCTTCTCTACCTCAACATGCATACCCAGTGGAGAAGCAAGAAGACATTCCCTTCAAGGCAAGAAACATCCAGTTTCACCCATATGGTTCTGTGGAACTATATTGGGCTTCCAGGCAGCCCTAACACAATCCAAAGGCAGAAGTCATCATGTTGACACCCTGGAAGGCTATGTCCTCCTCTCTAGGAAGCTCAGTCCTCACCCTTCTAGTCTTGCTGGTATTCCAAGTCTCCTTTCCACAGAAGAAAGTCTGCAGAGGCATTTAAGAGCCAGGAGTGTGTAGACCTGTACTTCTCATATATGAGCAGGCATCAGAATTACAGGAAAGCTTGTTAGTGTACAGGTTGCTGGGCCCAAGCCCCAGAGTTTCCCAGGGTAGGGTGGAAGAATGTGCATCTAACCTGTTCCCAAGTGATGCAGAGGCTGTTGGTCGAAGGACCACTCTGAGAACCACTGATATGTAGTGAGTTGTCTCTCCCAAGGGCCTGGGTTATTGGTCCACACACACCAAATGCTTCTTGAGACATGTCCAGGAGGGCATTCACTGACCATCTTAACAAAATCATTTAAGTGGCTTCTCTCCTCAGCTGTGTTTTAGACCCAGTGCAATAGAAGTTAGATAAAAGTCTCTGCCTTTGGAAACATAGAAGCTAGATATGGACAAGATTCATATGGACAGGCCTAGAAAGATAATACTATCATATTCTGATTATGATGACTCTCCCAGAATAAAACAAAAGGCTTACAGTGACGACCGAAAATTTCCTTGGGGGGGTCTCCAAAGACCGTGCTTCCCAATTTTCAGTGATACCACCATGATCCTGAGGATCATTAAGCAGCTGTTATAGCTGTGTTTAATCACAATCCTACCGTCATATTGAGTGGCTCTGACCTACTGACTTGCGAGTCCTTGGCCTCCATGGAGTCCCTCTGACAGGCAGAAGTGGCTGCAGAAGGCAGTGATAGAAATGGGTTTAAATGCTGAGACTCATGGCATCAAAGATCTGTGAACTGTTGAGCTACACAGAGGAAATCATCAGAATAATGATCATTTTTTTCTACCCCCTCCCTCGCTTGTTCAAAGAAAAGAGCCCTTAATTGCTTCTTGAACTACACACAAGTGGGCCATTGACTGTGACTGTAATTCAGCCGAGAGGCAAGGAAAAATCTAAAACGGATTTTGTTGAGGCGATGTCTTAAACACAGAAAATGCTGCAGAGAGCTTGCCACGCGCAGGACACTGCTAGGTAGAATTGAGAACAGCTTGGTATATATACGGTCAGCAGTCAAAGCCATCTCTCATTGTAGATGATACCAGTGTGGTCAAGGGAGATGTATTTTTTTAAGTGGAAAGGGGGTGAGAGAGAGAAAGAGAGGGGAAAAAAAATGGAATAGAAGTCATATTAGAAGGATATCCCATTACAGATGACCTAGCAAATTCAGATTCCTAAAGAAGATGACACTGTTTAAGGAAATTAAATTCTGAATTCAGTTGTTTACTATTTACCTATCTCTCTACACCCACATTCCAGGTATATATGACATCTGAAGGAGTCTGAGTCATTTCCTTCCTTCTGGAATGCAGCAACCTAGAAAGGGTTATGGACTGAGGCAGCGACTCTCTGCCCATACTGTCCAGTTTGCCAGCCATTCCACTCAAGGTCATGGCAAGAGGGACTAAGAAAGGGGCGCCAGCAACTGAGAAACCCACTGCCAACTACATGCCTACATGCTTATCTAGGAAGAAAGTGGACCTTCCAAGGAAATCTCCTTTTCCAAAATGCACTTTTCTAACTTTTCTGTGCCGTTAGGCCCCTTAACTAAAAAGTAATGCCTAATACTTCTCTGAAGCCTCTCATCCCACTCCATCCAGAGATCTCTTTTTTTCCATAAAGGCCTTTTGCACGCCCTGCTGGGTAGCTCCTCCATTCCTCTACCCTTCCATGGAAACCAGCCCACTCACGGCACCTACATCCCCTGCACTGGGGGAGGTTAGAGGGAGGGCCTCCACTTCTGCTCTGCACAGAGTAGCTAGGTCACATCCTCATAACACTCAAGTACAATCCTGTTTGCAAATAAGCCTCAGTGGCGAGAGCAAACGAGTAATACTGACTTCCTAGTAAAGCAACCCCTGGATATACAGAAGCATAGGTGATAAAAATTAGCATTGACTACTTACTATGTATGGAGTCCATATTAAGGGCTTTAAACACTTTCTCTCAATCAGTCCCAACAATAGCTCTCCAATCATGATCCCCATTTTAAAGAGAAGAAAATTGATGCACAGAGAGAGTAAGTAAGTTACAGAAGTCATAGTGATAGCTGTAAGCTCGTGATGTGAATCCACATCTCTGAGTCCAAGCTTTTATAATCTATTCATGATCATAAATGGGGCACATGCTGCACTGGGGCAATCTGACAATCTGGAGGGTATGTGTTCTCACCTATCTCATAGAGTCAAACACTTACATATCTACTACATGTTGGGCAAAGAACTTGATGCCCTTGACATATTATTTGTACACTTCACAATTCTAAAAGGTGAGCTATTTTATCCACCTTTATCAAACAAGAAAACCCTGAGTCCACGTGACAATAACTCACCTAAGTTTCTCTGGTGGTAGGGCCAGGATATGAAATTTAAAATCCCATGTGCTTTATTAACTCATGGCATATGTATTACCATCATCCTCCTGGCTAGTACAAAAAAAAAAAAAAAAAATACTAACTCTAATCCAGGACTATTTTAAGACAATAACCTTGAAGAATCTTCTGAATTCTACACATCAAAAATGATGCCACCAGTTCATTTAGATGGTGTCTTCAAATTTTCATATAAAAGGTACTCACCTTTTAAAAAAGCAATAAAATGGAAATTTATTAATAGATCAATTAAAGAGACGTAAGTCACTTATTTCATTACCAGATCTCAGATGTAGTTCTACATTGTTCATCTAGTTTGTCTAACTTTTTTCCTGACATAAGCCTGACTTTAATCCCCTGGTGGCAGGATACACTCTCCCCCTCTCAAGCAATTATAATGCCACTTGCATAACTAAGTAGCGTACGAAGATTTCAAGGGTCTCTTAACAGTGGCTAAATTTCTCATACAGTCACTCGTTCATCTACTACTGAGTCATGGACCCAGTTTCAGAAGAGCTACGTAAAAAAGGCCCAAGTATAAATATCATTGTTGAATTCCTTCCAAACTCATACAAGAAGGACAGAAAAGGGGGTAAGAGAGAGTAGCCCCTCAGTTAGCAAGCACCGATTGAGAAGGTATAATGTGCCTGCTCCATCCTAGGCAGGGCAGGGCTACCTGAAGAATCACCCTGCTTCTGATCCTCAAAGAGCTGGCTCGGAGCTGGAGTGGGGAGATGCTCAGACAACACAATGTGGGTTATTGGGTTTCATGGGCTTCCCTCTTTCTGGCTGGGGCACTTCTGGATGGAGGTGCTAAAGAGCTCATGTTCTGAGTTAGACTTGGTCTAAAACCTGGCTCTGGTGCTTTCTTTCCTGTGCATCTGTGAGCAAGTTGCTTGAACTCTTGCAGACTCTGTGTCCATATTTGTAAATGGAGATGACAGTACTTATACCAGGGCAGGAAGGAGGAAGCCAGTCTTGTAGAAATGGGTCAGCACATGACCAGCACACGGCCAGGACTGTTAAAGTTAAGGACAGCACAAAGTTGGCAAGAAGGGAGCTGGCTGGTCCTGTCCCATTGCAGGTAGCTCAGGAAGCCACTTAGTTCCTGAAAGCTTCCCTCTCTTACTTCTCCAGGGTTTGGAACTCTTTGGCTTGGTTTCAACTCCCACTTCGCTATCCCTGAACCTCGTGCAAACTTCACTTGGTTAACCTGTATTTATCTTTCAGCCCAACCTGAACCTCCCTTTCCATTTCTCACTGAAACTCCCACTCCATCACAAGAGGCATGAGTCATCCCTGATGCTCTCCAAGCACCTAAGCTTACCCGCAACTCAGCAGCTGTCACTGAGTCCGTGTGCATGCCTACATCCCCTACCAGAGTGTATGAAACTGGAAGGCAGGGGCTCTCTCCCAGCTCCTCGTTTGATAATGGACAGTAGCAGGTGCTCGGGAACCATTTGTTTAGAAGACGCATGAATGAACGCAAATAGATACCATGTCTAAACCTGCATAAATCTGCCCGTAATAAAAAGCACATGGCTCAAGTGCGGCATCGAATTCTGCTGTCCTGTCTCGCACCTGGTGTCATTACATCTCTGGATAAGTAGAAACACTTATGGTGTCACTCTGAGGCCTTTCTAATACGACATCAGCTGCTTTTCCTGCACATGGTGGGCAGAGTTATGAGGTTTGGCCAGCTTTCTCTTAGTCAGTTCACCATTGGTCAACAGAGGTGTTCATGTAGATGCAGTTAAGATGTTTATGCCAATGTCGGGCACAAATAAATGTGGAAAGAATTCAGGTCAGTCCAACCATTAGTAACAGTATCTTCTTGCTCTCCTGGGAGCTGTTTCAGATTTCGGCTGCATCCCTACCCCTACATAGAGAGACTGGGAGAGGACTGCAGCTTCTAGAATTACAACCATTTTGTCAACTTGTCATTTGCCTCACTGTCTGGCCGGTGCCTCTCCCTCTGGGTCCAGAGACATTTTGCACAGGAAGAAAGCAATAAAGTGAACACAGGGCCGATGAATTCTCCAATCTTCAAAGTACCTTGTTCTGTCCCACAGAACATACATATTTCTGGCAAGCACCATGGAGAGCCTCACATTTGTTACCTCCTGCTCTGCTGGGAATCAAAGCATTTACCCCCCATGAGATGTTTTTTAAAGGCCCAAGGGCACTGGGCCATCTTATCCCCACTCCCTTGGTGAGCTTCCCTGACTACATGAAAATACCTGAAAAGGCTAACTTTGTCTGTTCCATATTGCCTTAAAAATAAGAATACTCTTAACCTTTAGGGATTTATATTTGGAAAAAGGAAATGAACTAGATACAGCTTATTAAAAAAAAAGGCAGGAAGGTGAGTCATTTTTCAAATTATTTACAAATTTGGGATGAAAAAATACATATATATTTGCAGCTATTGAATATGATGAACTGATTTGTTTCATCATTTCTCAGTGTACCATACCTTTGTTGGTTATATTTTACTTTCCAAAGAAAACTGACTGGGGCCCATAGCAGGTGCTGAAAACCGATTTGATTAACAGAGTAGCCGGAATTTATAATCCATAATTAGTTAGAATTAGCCTGGGGAATAATAACTAAAATTCTAGAGAATTGAGAGCCAGAAGATCCATATTTAGATTTCAGCTTTACCACCTACTAATCATTCCTGAAACATGGGCATAACAAACAGTCCCTTCACAGAGCTCTGTGATAATCAGACGTAACAGGATTTTGTAAAGTGCTGTATGTCTCAGTAGTAATGGAGATGTTTCCAGTTCCTCATCATGACTGAAGGGCAAATGTCAATGGGGTTGCTCTTTCAGAGAAAGTTACAGTGAGATATTTTTTTAACATGTTAAATCGTATTTATAAATAAATCTCCATCAATGGTTTCTTTAGGTTTCTTTTGGCTAGGACGTTCTAGAATCCTAAGAGAAATGATACAACACAAATCATTGACTTGGTTGGTTTAATACTGGCTCAAAGAGTTACAAAGTATTATCATTAGAAGAAGTTTAGAAAACAACTAATTCTAATCCAACCTCTTCATTTGACCATTATGGAAAGGGAGGTGAAGGGGAGGCTGAATAAATTCCCCGAGATGACACAGACAATCATGGAGCCAGGTTTAGATGGGAGGGCTCCTGACTCCCACAGCGGGCCCCATCGTCAGTGTTCCATGCTAAACAAAACCTTCCTTTTCAGCTTTTCACACAAAGCCGGCATCTGAGGCCACAAAAGCAGCCCTCTCAAAAACGTGTGGAATCGCTGTGAAAGCCGAGTCTGAAGGTTGCGGATGGTACCCAAGGGCTCACTGTGGGGTCCTTTCTCTGTATGTCCACAACGGGCAGACAGGGCTCACACCCCCTCCCTGAGGCCTGACCTGGCTTCTCTCCCCATCCCCTCCATATCTCAATGGGTCAAATCAGCTTCAGCCACAGTGACCATGTTATCAAAATCCCAGGCAGAGTAATATTCCATTGTATATATGTAGCACATCTTTACCCGTTCACGTGTAGATGGACATCTAGGTGGCTTTCATAAAAAATGCACTTGTGTCAGTTCTAGTGAGCTGTATGAACCTAGAGCCTGTTATACAGAGTGAAGTCAGTCAAAGAAAAACAAATGTTGTATATTAGTGCATATATATGGAATCTAGAAAAATGGTATTGATGAACCTATTTTCTGGGAAGGAATGGAGACACAGATGCAGAGATGGGCTTGTGGACACAGCAAGGGGAGGAGAGAGTGGGACACATGGAGAAAGTAGCATCGACACATACACACTATCGTGTGTAAGACAGACAGCTGCTGACAAGTTGGTATATGACACAGAGAGCCCAGCCAGGCGCTCCGTCATGACCTAGAGGGGTGGAGTGGGGGAGGGAAGGGAGGCTCAAAAGGGAGGGGCTACGTGTACAATTATGGCTGATTTGCCTTGTACAGCAGAAACCAACACAACATGGTAAAGAATTTTCCTCCAATTAAAAAATAAATAAAAAATAAATCCCAGGCAGAATCCAAAGTGAAAGATCCAGATTATGAAATGTCTAGTTCCAGAAGGTACCAGATAAAAGAGGAGCTCTGTTCCTCATCTTCCCTTGGGCCTGAAGCTGTTCCCCAAAACACAGCTGTGCACACTCACAGACATTCTGGAATGGGGTAGTTCATTTCTTAGCCTCTCTAAGTCTGAGGCTGGAAATCTCCCTGTGTTCAAAAACCCCATGCATTTCACAAAATCCTCTGGTGCAGGAAAAGCCCGATTTGAACAGACCCAAATAACCCCCAAATACGCTGTGGACGGCACATCTGTTGCAGTGTTTGTTCATCTGGAAAAGGAATCTGTAGCACTCGAATGCTGAAGGGGAAATCGGGAGAAAAAAGGAAAGACACCTTGGCCAAGTCCCCCCACCCTCACCAAGCATATTCTCCCTTATGGAGATTGCTCTCTCCCAGGAAATAAAATGCATCAGCCTCAACAAATAGGACACAGAGAAGATGGAGGACACAGACCTCTAGATCAAATCCAAAAGCTGAATAATAAAGAACACAAAACTAAAGGATAATTCAGGAGTCATTTCTGTTTGGCTCAGAGTGATATTAACAGCACAAGCCTCCCAAGTCACCCCTGTACGGAAAGCCCCTTCCTGGTTTTACCAGTGTTCAAGGCCAGGAACTCAGCTGATGGAAGTGGGCAAGAGGCTTTCCACCACGGAGATGATTCCCTGTGGCCACCTAAAATGAGGGGCACCCAAGGGTTCAGGAAGCTCTCGCACCCAGATGGGGCCCAAGAGGGACTGTCTAGGCCACTTCTTCACTCGAATTTTCTGCTAAGACTCTCAGTAAAGGCAAACAAATTATTTCCTTCCTCTAGTTTAGAATGCTGTAGTCTAGTTAGCTCTTTTCAGGTTCATTGGGAAAGCACAAGATTCTTCTAGACTTCATTAACCACGCTTGCAAGAAGCCCATCAGGGTGGTTTCACCCCATATGGCAAGACAAGGCCTTCTAGGTACCAACTGTACAGACCCAAAGTCAAAAAGTGAGTGAAAAATCACAAAGCCTCTGGGAAAAGCACCGCACAGACTTGCTGAGGTCCCTTCTTCAAGGGCAAGGGTCATCACAGGAAAGGATAATGTGTTTGACCTTTCTTAAAGAGGTCTGGATATTGGGAAACATCCCACACTTTTCTCTGGGACTTGCTGTATCTTTTTAGAAGTGTGTGTGTGTGTGTGTATGTGTGTGTGTGTATGTGTGTGAGAGATTTTCTAAATTTCAAGTAGTCTCTTGCCAGTTTGAGTTCTCTTGGCAGAACCTTCAAGTGTTCTCAGTAACAGATGCCTGGAGGAGAAGGAAGCTAGGAGTTCTGCAACAGAGCAATGCACCGAGTTGGGGAAGCAGCTGCTCCGCTCTAGTCACTGTGTATACAACTTCACCCAAAGTGTTTAGGAAACAGATCATTCGGGAGCCTCTACCACCTATTCAAAATTCAGGCCCTTTTAGTTCCACTCATTTTTTTCCCTCTATGCTGTTTGTTTTCTGCCATGAGTTTTAGCAATCTGTTTACGTTGTGTGTGTGTGTGTGTGTGTGTGTGTGTGCGTGCGTGCGTGTGTGTGCATGTGTGCCTGTGTGTGTTTCTCTCTCCAGCCAGGCTGAATTATCCCCAAGTGACTCTTAATCCTCAACAGTAATTCCCAGTGATTGCACTGACATGATGGTAACGGGAGAGCCCAGGCTCCTCCCGCCCCACCTCACTCCCTCCTCCCTTGTTGCTAAGCTCAGCGAGGATGTTCCAGGGAGCTGTTTATTTACAAGATGAAGTTTGAGAGCAGGGCCACCAGGCTTTTAAGTGGACTGAGGCTGCCCAGGGTAGGAGGAGAGCTAGAGCTTACAGTCACGAATCCTCCCATTTCTTCCCGCCTCCAGCACCCCTCCACCATGGCATAAACGTTGGTCCCATATCATCACTCTTTTTAAGGCCCTTGGTCTCCTCATAGTTCATTTAGGCCGGCACTGTCACTGAACAGAGTGCTGGACTAGAAACCAGATCACCAGATCCCCATGCCCAGCTAGCTGGTTTATGGCGGCACATTTCCTGCCCTCGGTTTCCATAAACATAAGAATGGACTAGATGGGACCTCCTTGGTGGCCCAGGGGTTAAGACTCCATGCTTCCACTTCAGGGGGCACAGATTCAATTTCTGACCAGGGAACTAAGATCCTGCATGCCAGGTGGCACGGTTAAAAAGAAAGAAAGAAAAAAAAAAAGACTAGACAGAGCTGATTGGTCAATCAAGTACTTCTCAAACTTGACCGTGCCAAATAATCAGCTGGAGGCCTTATTTAAGACAGATTCCCTGGCCAACATGTACAGGTTCTAAGTTAGTAGTTTGGCCATAGGGCCTGAGATTTTGCATTTCTAACATGCTTTCTAGTGATACTGATATAGAAGGTCTGAGGACCACACTTCGGGAATCACCGGCCCAAGCTATCTTCCAAATGTTCTACTGGTCTGTTATCACATGCACTGGCGCGTGAAAAGTCAGAATACTTGGTCCCGTGATGAAAGTCACAAGCCTCTTCCACATTTAGCGTTTTTCTCTTAGTCCCAACTTTTGATCACTTATTTGCAAAGATAAATAGCAAAGATATGGATGAGGAGTGCCACTGGCTTAGCGTTTAGCTGGCAGCAGCTACTACACCTGGGAGGGCAACTTGAAAACCATGTGAAATTACAAGATGGAAACAAAATAGCAAAGGAGGAGGCATAAGAATACATTACAGAGGCTCCACTTGCCAGGTTGTTATCCTGGGTCATGTTTTTTGCCAGCTGCGTAAGTCACCCGGAAGGGTACAATGCAAATGCAGTGGTCTCACTCACTGGAGACACATAAAAAATAACTCTAAAGCAATATAAAAAGTAGGATTACAAGGTACACTCTCAGATATTTACCTTGCTCTTAGCTCTAGAATCCTTTTCATATGGTGAAACCAGAAACCTTTCTGCCATACAGCAACCTAACCATCACCCATGAGGTCTCTGTAATATCCTGCTAGAGCATGCCCATTTTTACAATTATGTAGCCTGGTGTGAAATGGAGAAAGCACTGCACAGAGATGCTGGGATTAAGTCTAAGAGGAATTCTGATTCTAAGCTCCTGCATTCAGATGCCTAAACATTTCTGCTCATCTGAAACTCTGCTTATTAAAATACAAGAGCTCATGCCAGGACAAAACTTTAAAAGAGAACTTAAAGAAAAGAACTCGGGGTAATGCCACCAGGTCAGTGTTTGTCCTCTCCTCTCTTCAATTTTTTGCTGTAGTGAGCAGCTGTTATGAGGAATGCATCCTATGCAACTGATGAACTAAAATCAAATAAATCTTAAGAATCATGGGGGGAAAAAAAGAACCAGGGCACTAGGATCCAGAATAAAATTTTGATTTACCTTTTAACATTGTAACTTGATTCGGCCACTTTAGAAATTGCCAAGTAGAATGGGAGTCAGGTAAGAGGTCCATTCCCAAAAGGTCTGAAAAGGTTTCCACAATTACCCAAAAGCATTTTGAAAAATCTGTATTTGTTCGAATCAGGGGTTAGCTATAGCCTGCTGCTGACTTTTGTAAATCAAGTTCTATTGGAACACAAATTCTCTTATTTACAGATTGTCTATTGTCAGTCTACAAGGGCACACTTGAGAGAGCATAAAGAACAGAAGAGCCTAAAATATTAACTGTTTAGCCCTTTACAGAAAAAATTCTGCCAAACTCCAAATAATAGAAAAAATAATAATGACAGCAATTTATACTCCAACTATCTTATAAATTAATTACAAACCTGTTCAATCAAAAAACTATCAGCCATTATTAGTCTACGGCCTCTTCCTGACTTCCAGTAGTGTCTTCAAATGTAAAGTAACCATGCTTTGAAATTCACTCAGCTGTTGAACAAACTTTTGAAAGCCTAAATCAATCTAAGGACTGAAAATTTATTCTTATGCCAGATCCACCAAAAAATAAAGCACAGCCACACTCAACATGAATTTCTTCATGTGATTCGAGTCATATAAAAACAACATATGAGAAGGAAGGCAAATTGGGTTTTTAAAGCCATAAGTCTGCACTTGGCAGATAAAATGCCATCTCAGATAATCACATTTGATTGTCACTAATGTTAATATATGTCGATAAGAGTCGAGCGCCGCACACCAGAGGTTAGGTTTACTGCTCACATGCAGATGTTTGCTATACTGAATCTCTGCCATAACCCTGTGGGAATGGCATTTTTTATGTGTTCTGCAGTGAATTTATGGCCAGGGAGCCATAAACGTTATAGTTCTTCAAATCTTTTGCTTGTGGAGATTGTCACAGTGATTGAAAAGGAGAAAGACACAGATGTCTTGTGTTAGTGGGCCATTTCCAGACCCACTCAAGGAGGCAGCCTATGTCAGCTCCGCAAGCTCAGGCCATCTGAATTATCAATGCCACACAGGTTTGCAATCTCCCATTATCAACTTGCTTCAGTTCAGATCTGCAGTGAGTTAGCAAGGCCCGTATGTGCCAGGTTCTGGCCTAGGCCCTGAGACAAAGTTCTTGACCTCAAGGCGCTCACATGCTAGGTATAGGCAATATACACAACATGGTATGGGAAGTGCTGTAACCACCAGAGAGCGAGGCAGAGTGTCATGGGGGCTCTTCATGGACAAGAGCAGGGGCCGAGACAAGAGCTGCGCAACATTGCTCACAGGAGGTCATATCTGTGCCAAGACTTGAGAGATCAGCTTCAGGAGCATAAACAAAGAAAGCTCTGTGTGTGTGCGTGCATGTGCAAGCGTTACTCATGAAAGAAAAGGCAGGAACAAAGCCACAGGTGCAAGAACCATGCTGATGCGCTCCAGAGTGTCCACGGAGTTCAGCCCTGGTGTAGCATGAAGTGGCAGGGGTTTGGGGGGAAAACAGTTGTGTCATGTGGGGAAAATATGGCCTTGGGAGTGAAAAAGATCTTAGTTCAAGCTCTAGTTTTATCACTCACTAACAGTGTGACCTTGAATAACTTCTAGAATGTCCATAACCTTCAAAGTCTGGTAACACATACCTCTGAGGGTTGGTATAAGGGTCAAGGGAGGTGATGGGTGGGTCGTGAGAGCAAAATGGGCTAGTAACTGGTAAAAGGACAACACAGCCACCAGGGAGGACATACACTCACTCTGTAAAGCAAGAAAGAAGTTTTTGTTTTTTGTTTTTTTTTAAGAATTCCATCCATAGCTTCTGCCATCAACAGTGAATAATGACAGAAGGAGTCATTTAAGAAAGAAAACCCAAAGGCATGGCAACATTGCTTGCATCTCCTATTTTCCTGTGTCATTGTCAGGCAGGTGAAAGAAAGGCCGTCAGGGAGACGATGAATCACGAACACAAGGGGCACCTTTAAAATGGCAGCCCCTTAGGGGGACCTCCCCAGTGCCTAACCCAACACAAGCTCCACGTGCACCCACTGTGTGCCCAGTACTCGTCCCTGCACAAACACCGATGGGGTGTGAAAGAAACCTCCCCTCAATGTAACATAAAGCCCACTTCTGACTCGCCAGGAACTATATGACAGATGCGGAGGTTCTTTCAAGCAAATGATTCAGCACCTCAAGCATTTAAAAAAAAAAGGCGGGGGGAGTTAATTTAGAACTTTCTGTTAAGATGAGCTTTGCCAGTTTCTCTTAGGGAGAATAAAAAGCCCCTAATGATGATGAGTAAATGCCTGTGCTCCGGGGAAACATTAAAGATGAGCGGCTACTCTTCACCAAGGCCTTCCTTAATTCTGTGTGAGAGGGAAGTCTGCAGAAGAATACAGCCCTTGCTAACTTGGGAAATCATCCTGTCTCCTGCAGCTATGGCTTTGTTCATGCTCTTTCTTGCATGAACAACACGCACGCACGCACACAGACACACACACATGGAGAAAAGGGGATGAATCATCATGTCTGCAGGGTTGAGACCTCTATCTTTTATAAACATCATGCACGATGGGAGGGGTGTCTAAATACGCAGACCATCCTTGGGGACGCCTTCTAAGCAGTCTCCAGGAAGATGCTCGTGGAGCCCAGGAAGAAAGCTGTGGCAGAGCCGCAAATAGAGAAGATCCCCCTGATCAAGAAATTATCCTTCATAGGTTTAGAGTGACCCTCTTTTTTTTTTTTTTTTTTAAGGAAGGAAGGCCCATCTAACTGCAGTAAAAACCATCACTGCAGACACTGGGTCCCTAGAATCAGGATTGATTTGCGGGGTTTCTCTGAAGCCCGCCAGCAATAGCAAGCAGCAAGTTCCTAGTGTGCCACTGGGGGAGCCACACCTCGTCACTCTGGTGGTAAACACAGCTTCCCAAAGATGAATGCTTAAAAAAAAAAATCCCCAATTATCATGCCTATGACCATTCTGAGGGCAGATCGCAATAAACAAATGAACCATGCAAAGGCCACCTCTAATTAGACTGCCCAGAGGCCAGAATTCACACTAGCCCATGTCCCTCCTTCCCAGTTCAGAGCACCAGATAGGGCAAGTCCAGGGTCTTCTCCCAAAAGACTTACTTTTCTCTCAAGAGAAATTTCCCCATTCTTGACTTTCAAAAGGTAAGAAAAGGATGAAGTTTTGCCTAGAATGGGGTCAAGTGGGGAGAGCTTCAGACCTGAGCCTAGGTTCTGGGGACTAACTATTTCACCAGGATACTGCTGAGTGAATTACCTTCAGGACCTTTGTTATTTTTTATTCTATTCAACTGTTTGGACCAAGAGATGATCCTAAAACTCCCTGCCAGCTCTAAGTTTGTTCCATGATACTAAGTGAAAGTAACGCAAATCAAGTTGACCCTTGGTGGATATGAGTCAGTTGCTAACTTAAAGGTGGAACAAGTGGGAAACAAAACCAAACCAAACAGGCCTTGACTGGGGATCCTTGAAAATCTTGCCATCGAGTGACTTGGATGAAAGACTGGAAGTTGCTGAAGCGTACTCACTGCTTCCTCTCAGAAAGTGTGACCATTATCAGTCATTTAGTCATTTACAGAAGCAAGCTATCCAGCAAGTCAGCCAAAAGTTAGGTCATTGTGGTGGTGGCGGTGGGGGGAAGGTGGGCAGAACAGATCTTAACTCTGTAGCCCAGGAAGATGACAGTAGCCACAAGTCCAAGTATGTGTATATCACAAGGACTGCGGTACGCTACACCAGATGGAACAGGAGACAGGCTACTGAATTAACATGAATTCTCAACCTCTCAGTGTGAAGCAGGCATCAGCGGCCTCCAACTGGCTGTTATCTGCCTCTATACGTAACATGCCTCTGTGAGATACCTTCTGTCACTCCCAAAGCGACCCCCAAAATTCACTGCCTCAACACACACCGGCATTTGTGAGTTTCAGAACAGCCAAAAACAGCGTCTGAAAGCCTTCCAACATAGCTCTGTCCCTCCTCGTACCTAAAATGAGCCACTGTTCCATTTCCACAGGCTTTTCTTCAGCAGATTGACAAGGTAACATCTGCTTCAGAAACAGATGTTTATGCCAGAATTCTCTTCTGCTCATTAATGCTTTTCCGGTTAACATCTAACTATCTCACTCATTAGTTCTTAATAATACTTTTTGTATCCAAGCCATGCCAAATACGCGCTCTTTAGAGTTCTGTATTATTGTTGCTTCTGTTGCTGTTGAATTACGCTGCTGAATAAAGGGAAAGTAAAAATAAGCCCCTCTAAGAAGGCTGCTATGTGTCAGAGCTCTATCTTTGTGAACTGAACAAGCTGAAATCAATTAAAAGTGTGTGTTTAGAGAATGCATCTCAGCTGTCTAATTGCACCACCTCTGCTTTAGGGCCAAAGTTTGACTTCCTGCCAAATTGCCATCAAAATGGGCGTCCGTCAGCGCTGCTACGACTGCCACTTGCCTGGGTGTGATTCAAGAGCTTGTTTAATGAAGGAAGCCCAGGCTGCTCTGCGGCTTGGTGCACAGGCTCCTACTTCCCAGAGGCAGGCCTCAGTGATGGTGCCCAGACAAAGGACAGCACAGAGCCCTCTGGGATGGGAGTTCTGGGATTGAGTTATCAGTCCCACCCAGCCCCCATGGTCTGACAGGCCTAACAGATTAACTCTAGGGAGCATTCACATGATGGTCTCTACCGACCCACATGCAACTTCACATAAAGAGAACTGCTTCAAGGAAAGCAGAGTCAACACACCTTTGCTGAGTACCTAGCTAGGTACTGTTGATCCATCCATTATTAAAACCATAGCACTGTTTCTATGGTTCCATACCCAACAGAAGCAAAGGGAAAACGAAAGGTTCAGGTTTTCACTATTTGTAATACAAGGGCGCAGGTTAAAATTATATTTGAAACACTTTTTAGAAACACTTTCAAATACTTCCTGGTGATTCCAAGGATGGGCTTTTACGTTTCAAGAAGTCAACACCATAGTCAAACAACCAAACAAACCAAGAGAGAAATAAGGCTTGGTCTGTAAGACAAGGCAAAATCCAATCCTCCAGGGAACCTGTGCCAACACAATGTATTGTTTGGGGTTAGGAGAAAGAATGTTTAATAAATCATCAACTACTGTTTCCATGGCTACAGCACATGTAGAGTCACCTATATTATTTAGCTTGGTGTGACCAGTTCTATAGGGAAGAAATGATGAAGGGTCTTGGTAATAAGCAAATATGGAACTCAGTTTACTTAAAGGCTGGCATACTATTCAAAAAATAGAAATTTAAGTCTGATCAAACAAATTATCAGTCTCCAGACTTCTTGGTAGCCAATGTCTTTTTATTCCAATGAACTTGACTGCAGCTCCATAACATGCTCTGTTCTTTTTATAGCATGCTCTTTCCTTTTCACTGAAGTGGCTGCTTTTCAGCAAAATTACTTGGCAAATACTGCTTTATCAAGTATAAATCAGATATGCTACTCTGGAATCTAAACCCACAAAGGATATGCCCCCAGAACACTACATAATAATGAGAACTAGAAATACCGCATCATTGCTGCCAAAAGAAATGGAAAAATATGAATGAGAATGATCCCTGGGTGTGTCTTCTACGAGATTCCACTTAAATAACATTCTCCACTTATTTAAATCTCTACAATCTGATGGGCTTACACAGTGCAAAACAAAAATCACATTTTAGGAGGAAATTAAAATGTTCTGAACTGCTCTGGGTGGTGCTGGCATTGTGTAAGGAATGGTGAGTACTAACCACAGTCAGAATCTCTCTCCCTCCAGTTGGCAGATACCATCTGAGGTTTCAAAGCAATGTGCGAAGGGAGTTCAAACTAGAGACTCAGGGGCTTCTCCCCAGCTCCTCTCTCCAGATACATTCCAGAGGGAGCCAAGCGACTGTATAGGGCAACGATGATGTAGGTGCAGACCTATGCCTTCTAACCCCCAGTCCTCTTGCCCTTTAAAGCACTCCCCACCTGCAGACCCAGTCTCCCGCTGCCATCTTTACTCACTGTGAACAGTGCTGCCACGGTCTGCTAGACTTCTTTTCTGAAGCAGTACTACTTTCATCTTCTTGGACTCTCTGGTCAGACCGATGGCTGACAGCTCTCTCCTGTGACTGAGGCTACAATATTTTCCCAATTATCCCACAAAGAGGTAAGTGAACAACAACAACAAAAAGACAATATTCTTCCATCTCTAGTAGTTTTCTAAATCTGAACTAGAAAGAAAAACTTCCTTTCCTATGACTGGACTGGCTTTTGTTGTTGTTTATAATTTTAGCAATTTATTTGTTTATGGCTGTGCTGGGCCTCCGAGGCTGCCTGCGGGCTCTCTCTAGTTGCAGCAAGCGGTGGCTACTCTCTAGTTGCAGCGTGCAGTTTCTCACTGCAGCGGCTTCTCTTGTTGTGAAGCAAGGGTTCCAGGGCACGGGCTTTGGCAGTTGCAGCACACGGGCTCCATAGTTACGGCTCATGGGCTTAGTTGCTCCTCGGCCTTGGGATTTTCTTGGACAAGGGATTAAACCAGTGTCATCTGCATTACAAGGCCAACTCTCAACCACTGGACCACCAGGGAAGCCCTACTAGGTTCCTTTTAATTTGAATACATTAAGTGCTATTAGCGACCATCCTGGACTCAGTTTCCCCGAGACACAGAGCAAGGTCTAGCACTAGGTCATCAGGTATGGGTCTATCAAGGGCATGAGACAAGCAAATGATGTGAGGCCAAAGGCATACAGCAGGTTACGTGGGCATTATCCCCTAAGCCTGGAGATGTGGCCAAGCAACACAGTTCCATCTCCACCACCAATGGCTGAGCTGTTGGTTCACAGGCAGCTGAGAATGGCCCACCCACGATACATTTCTTGGTAGAGTGGTGACTGCAGGTAGGGCAAGAATGATCATCTGGACATGCAGGGTTGTAGCTCTTCTTGAGGAAAGCAGATTTTGCATCAGTCCCAGAGTGGAGGAGGGCCGGGGGGTGGCTGTCGCAAAGCTGTCCTCATCATGACTGACAACTTGACAGCCATCTCCAAAGCTAACAAACTGAGAGGGGGAAGAAGGTGCAAGGCACGACTGCTCTCTTGCTCCACGATGTCTCTAAGTAGCCTGCATGCCATCAACAATCACTCACCATTAAGAGAGGTCTAGAGCTCCATGAAACAGGGTTTGAGCAGGGTAAGAGCTGAATGAAAGTAAAACAATGTCCATCGCACTCACAGACCAGAAGAGAACAGAGATGACTTTGAGGGGGGTGGTGGGTAAACTACAGACTTACCTGTTTCCATTGCCAAATCCCATGAGGCCCATGATGGCCTGAGATCGTCACCAAAGCGCAACATGGCCCAGGGCTTTGACTTCACCAAAGCCCCAGTTGTAGTACTTGAGCCCAGGAGAGACCCTAACACTGATGAACTTGGCAGGTTCAAGGTGCAATACTCATTGGAAAGACCCAGCCTTTTCTCCTAAGGACAGAGGATAAAGAGGCTTTCATTTCTCTAAGAAGGGGTGACTCTTCCTTTAGGTGATTAAGCCAAAATGCTGAGATTTCTGTATCTTCCAAGGAGACCTCCAAATACTGCGAACTCTTGCCCCTAGAAACAAACCTACAAATTTAGGTGGCAGAGATTCACCTTCAAGTCACAGGAAGATCTAGACCATCAAATTGAGCTTAGAGTGGTATTTTAATCTCACACTCTATTTAATCAAGTGACTACAAGGTATAAGCAGAATCCATGTAACGTCCACTCCCTTGTCTGGTCTATTTGAATAGATAACAGTACAGAGCCCAGGCTTTTCTAGGCCTCATCCCTAGGTGATGACCCTCTGGCTAGATGGCAAACCAAGGAAGGCAGCTCACCTTCTCAGAAAGGGAGTTCCTCAGTGATGGCCTCAGCTCTCTCCAACAAGCTGTGATAAGACCAACAAATGCACCAAGCACATCTTATTTGTGGCAACCCACTCCAGTGTTCTTGCCTGGAGAATCCCAGGGACAGGGGACCTGGTGGGCTGCCGTCTATGGGGTCGCAGAGTCGGACACGACTGAAGTGACTTAGCAGCATTAGGAATGCAATGATGCATCAGACAAGTGACCAGCCCTCTGGGTGCTTATGCTTTAGTAGGGAATAGAGAACAGTCACACAAATAACTTGCAAACATAGAGAAAGATACATGTCATAAAGGGGAGGTATACGTTATTTTCAGTTTAGATAGGAAAGATCAGGAAGAAATGGGAAATATATTTTGAACAACCAGTAGGTGTCCAGTTGGACCAGATGCTGGGGATACAGTGGCACATATAAGTCACCTGCTGCACTTTGAGGGGTGTAATACATCCAATAGACAACTAACCACAATATCTGTGACGTACAAGACTGAGAATAGACATACGCACAAAGTGCATCAGGAATGAGAAAGGGGAGCTCTTTTGCAGAAGTGAAGAGATGAGTTCACCAGAGATGCTATCTGAGCTGGTTAACGAAAAGGTAAGCCCACATTTCATCAAGCAGAAAAGAGATGAGAATTCCAGGGAGTAGGCACTACATCTCCATGAGGGCTCTTTTTTTTTTCCCCCATCCCTACCACTCTTGATTCTTGAGGGTCTAGCAGTGCCTGAAACATCATGGATGTTCAATCAAGGTTACTGAATGAGTCAGAGAATTCAGGACACAGATGGACAGAATACCCTTTGGGGGCAAAACTGTAGTCAGGGGAGTCACTGGGAAGATTCTTGTTTTTGAAAAATGCTTCCAGCAGCCTAGAGCGTGGGAGTGAGCTGGCTCCATTAGCAAGAAACTAGAAGGTTCGAGTAGCAGAATGCTATACATGGTCTGAAGGGCTGGGAAGACCAGGATGTGCAGAGATGATCATAGAAGGCAGTTTCCAGAAATTTTTCAGATACTAAATACAGGGATTTATTACCCAAAAGATACTATTCAGAGAATTTGTCTCTCTCTCTATTTTTAAAGGTATTATCTTTTAAAAGACTTATTTTCTGGAAATAAAGAACTTTTCATAACACATACTAATGATTTAAAAATAAGCTATATACAAAACCAAAAGACTTTGATACAACTAAACAAGGTCAGTGGCTACCCATCTGAGGAATCCTGGCAACTTTGTAAATATCAACTCAGTCTGGGGGCTGGGCCCTGGTGACAAATGCATTTTCCAATTTCATGGAGAATGAGATAAGACAGCGCCAAGGTTGTGCAAGGATACAAAATCGCAGAGTACATAAACTGGAGGTTTTAAACACTATTTTTTAAAGCAGCAGAACCCTTACCTTAAAATCATAGGCCATAACCAGCAGGCAAATCAGATATGCAATAAGAATGTTTGTTTGAGATGGCAGAGTAGGGGCTGGGGGACCCCAGGGGGCATCATTTTCTGTCCCCTCTCAGCCCTGGAGGCAGCCCACAGAGACCCTGAATGAACCCACCCTGGAGTCCCCCTGGGACAGCAAGTACTCTCCTCAATTCAGGAAGACTTCCCAACTGGCCCAGCTTCCACACCAGAGACCCAGGTCCTCAGAATGACAAGATGTACTCCAAAGCCATCTGGATCAGACTTCCGGCTGCTTCTTGTATAATCACCAGTAAGTCTGGAAATATGAATCATGGACAACAAAGGAAAACTCCCCAAATCTGCCCACACGTGGGAGAAGTGAGAGTAGCACCGGGTGGGTTCCTCTTGATGAGTCCTGAAGCTGGGGTTCTGCAGAGGAGATCCTGAGAGCCCTGGGGCAGCACCTTGCCCAGGCACTCACACACATGGGGGAAGGCTGCAGCCGAGCCAGAGCCCAGGGCCCCAGGACTTCTACAGGATTCTGAGGCATAGTGGCTGTGTCTGCCAAGGTGCCTTATGGAGCTGCTGCTTTCAAGAGAAAAACTGAAACTGGACATATCCTGTATCTAGCACTCTGGTATATGCATGCAATGCAATGCGTTGTGGGTGAATCCAAGGACATTTGGACCTTTAGCAGAGACTGACAAGCTCATTTAGTAGCATCCATTCACAGTCCACCAGAAAATGCTGAATCTCACTTATAGACACGGTGAAATTCAGGCAAAGACAGCCAAACAGCGCTGAAAGCTATTTTGGACGTGCATATTTTAACACCACAAATCTTTATTTTTCTTAATAAAAGAAAAATTATCTGTTACAGCAGAGAAGGACCTACGAGAGAGGTTATAATCCCCATTTCAGAGATGGAGAAACTGACAAGGGCAGGCTTCCAGACAGGGAACGAATGCCGAAACTTCCTCATGCACAGCAGCCGTGGAGCACACACAAAGGGCTTCCACAGTCAGCAAAATGCAGCCTCTGGGTGCCTAGGGAAGGCAGTTTGGAGTCATTAAAAATCAGTCCTGTCGCATCCCAAAAGGACATCTGGATAAACATGCACTGGGGAGACATGACTAGCGGGCTTACCTGAGGAATTTAATCCAAGGGTGCTTTAAATTCACAGTACTTCTGCCCTCGTCTGCGCTTTCCCTACTGATAGAGTGGCAATTCTCTAAGCACTTCACAGGAGAATCTACCTTTCGTGTCTTTCTCACAAACCCTTTCCAGGAAATAAAAATTGAGGCCACTAATTGTATATAAACCATCCCATCTAAACATTCTTTCCCCATTCTTGCTGATTTTCTTTTCCTGATCCCTTTTTAAATGGATTTCACACTCTAAAGGTTGCAGGCTGACATCCGCAGGGACCAGTCTTATCCTTTTATGTGTAGGATCCAGAGAAGATGTTTGCCCTCTCTGCACACAGACTCTAAGCAGATGGAGCGAAAGGAGGGAGTGGGAGATAGGAAGAGAGACAACAAGGTTACCAGAATCCAGGGCTGTCCTACTGAAAAACAGTGCCCAAGGTAACAGCAAGTCTACTCCTGAACTGGCCTATTAGCAAGGCTTCTTTGAAATAGCGGGGAACTATTTTCTAAAAGGGATCTTCCTTGGGATCTCAGTGGTAAAGAATCTGCCTGCCAAGCAGGAGACGCAGGTTCGATTCCTGGATGGGGAATACTCCCCTCGAGAAGGAAATGGTGACCCACTCCAGTATTCTTGCCTGGGAAATCCCATGGACAGAGGAGCCTGGTGGGCTCCCATCTAAGGGTCACAAAAATCCAGACACAACTTAGCGGCTGAGCATACTTTCTAAAACATACAGATTTGAATATGCAGCAATGTCTTTCATACTTGCATTGAATACAGTAGAATGAGAAAGAAGCTCAAAAAAACTCCAAACTATTTCTGATTCAGAGGTTTCCTCCAAACCCCTTAACGCAAGCATATTTGCTCTGCAATTTGGTCCCGGGTCATCTCTTCGGCCCCCACGTTCTCCTCTTCCCCATCCCCTCATGATTCCCCCCAAAATCCTACAACCCAACTGCACCACTGTTTTATCCTTTGTCCTAAAATGTCCTTCTCCAGACCTCCACCTCCCTCACCTGATTTAAAAGCCCAGCCCTTTCTTGGCAAAGCCTTTCCTGAAACCCACTAGCAGGTCCGAGTGTCCTCCATGCAGGGAACCGCTCACCTCACAAGTCCCTCTAATCTCAGCTCCCATTCACCATGTACAATTACTTGCGGACAGTCAGCTCTCCCCACCAGGTGATGAGTTTCTTGACAGCACAGTCAATGTCTAATTTGTCTTTGTGTGGTCTGGAAAACTCTTGAAGCAAAGTGCCAGAGTCAATGTCTAATTTATCTTTGTGTGGTCTGGAAAACTCTTGAAGCAAAGTGCCAGACACACAGCAGGTAGTCAGAAAATGTATGCTGAAAAAAAAATGGAGACTGTACTCCTAGCTTGACTCAGCAAAACAGGCCATTTGAGTGACACAGTCGGATGTGTGAAGAGTTCATTGCAATAGCAAGAAATTGGCAACCATCTCAATAGCCCTCAATAGGATGAAGTGTAAACAATCTGCCCACATTAGGGAAGACTCTGGAATCACTGATAAGTCTATTGATAGAGGCAGGTCTATGTTACTGACATGGACAAAGGAAACGGAATAGCGTGTGGAAAATAATGGAAAAATAAATAAGGAAGTCTTAGCTATAATTATCCTGGAATAACAAATGATGCTGCGGATTTGAGAGGTTAATTCTAATTTTTCCATCCTACGCATTTTCTTAAAAGTTTGAAATTTTGCAAGTATGTAATATGCTTAGAACTTTATAAATGGATATTTTTTTTAATTTTTGAAAAATTTTAAAAAGGATTTCAAAATTTCTATTAAGTTGAATTTTTTAAAAAATGAAGTACAGTTGATTTACAATGTTGTATTCATTTCCAGTGCACAGTAAAAGCAGTTCAGTTATACATCGACATCCAGTTTTCCATCATGGTTCACTCCAGGATACTGGATATAGGTTCCTGTCCTATAGAGTAAGACCTTTTTATTTTACTCATTCTATAAGTGGAATTTAATAGAGGTGTCCAGGTTAACAATCCTCACAATTAAATCCATCTAGTAGATGAAACACTCTGTTATGGACCCAACAAGTTTCTTAAAGTATAAAGAAAAAATAGTGGAACCATGCTGTGAGGGCTCAGGACATTTTCCACCATGTTTCAGATCAGCTTCTCTCTGGCACAACAATGCTTTGGAAAACTAGCCCCTGCTGGCCTGATATGCAGATTTATTTCAATTCAATAGATATCTACTGGGCACTTCCCATGAAGAAGGCACACATGCACGGCAATGGATGCAAGAGAAAAAGTGAATGACACAGAGTCTAGCATCTCCAGGCTCCTCCTCTCCCAGGGGAGACCAACACCAGGCCTTTCAAACAAAGTAGAACGGGAGAAGCACCACGCCAAGGAACAAGCAAATGGGAGGGAGAATAGTTTTAACAGGATGACTGGAAGATCTTGGGAAAGAAAAAGATGGAAACAGGGTCCAGAAAGTTTAGACTGACCAGCCAGAGACAGGGGAGAATTAGAGAGGTGTCTGCCTTGTCCCGTTATCTTGCTGTTCTGCACTATGGACTTCTGGCCAGTCCATTTGGGATATCTAGAAAATCCCAGCTTTCAAGGACTCTCTGCATGCAAAGTCAATGCAAGACTCACACATACATATATGCATTTAAAGCTCTATCTGGGCTATAAATCACTTCACCTGCCATAAACCACAAGGCATTATACCAAGTATTAAGCCAGGCACACTATTGCCTTCCATTCCCAGGGTACTGATGTAGCTCTCGAATATAGGGTCACCTCAGTGTGTACAAAATGCCTTGGCAATTTAATTCTTACTTCACAGTTTAGAAAACTGATACCCAAGGCAAACAATCTCCTGAGCAGCCAGGAACTAAGCTTCAAAGTCCTGTGCCTGGTTTATACCTCTTTGCTTATACTAAACCCTAGCTGATACGTTGGTCTTGGAAGAGAATTACTCCTCCAATACTTAACAACCCACCTGCCAATGAGGGAGATGTCAGAGATGTGGGTTCGACCCCTGGGTCAGGAAGAGCCTCTGGAAAAGGGCATGGCAAGCCACTCCAGTATTCTTGCCTGGAGAATTCCACCGGCAGAGGAGCCTGGGGGGCTACAGTCCATTGGTTTGCAGAGTTAGACATGACTAAAGTGACTTAGCACACATGTGCATAACACCAAACCATGAGGGCTTCTAAGTCTCTGATTATCTAGAAAGACCATCAGTGAAAGGTATCAACAAGGGAATGCAGTGAAGACTGGAGGAAAACCTCCCTCCTTGTACAGTCAGGAAAGAACCAAGCAAGTGTTAAACAATTACTCCTCATTCGTGTTGCTTTAAAGCAAACATAAGTGCTCTTGATTACTGTTATTGGAATGTCTAAACTTTTTAAAATAATAAGTACCACTTAGGAGCAATTGTTATTTCAACTGTGAATTAAGATCGCAAGTCTTTTGTTTAAAATACAACCATGGGTTCTACCAAACCCTTCCAAAGGTGCACGGCTGTGATTTGTTTGCAGGCTATGTATGCTTCAGTGAAATTTTTCATTTCAAATTAGGTTGGTTTATGGCAGAAAGGGCTAAATGAAAAGTCATCATCAGACAGATCAAGAAATGGGGCCATTCTTTACCTAGAAGGAGCAATTAGCTGAAACATCTGGGAAAATTTATCTTTCATATACTGTCAAAGGTATGAAAGAATCATTCTAAAAACCTCAAGAACACACCTAAATACTGTGTACCCCAGTGATCATTCCTATCTGCCTATTTATTCAAATTGAAGTAGGAGTTGCAGATTTTCCTTGAATGAGATACCATACCTTCCAATATGGAATTCTACAATGTGCTTCTGGTTCTCAAACTCCCAGCACGGGCAGGTTTGGGCAGATTCATTTTGCATCCATCTATTTAAATGGCAACCCACTCCAGTACTCTTGCCTGGAGAATCTCATGGAAGGAGGAGCCTGGTAGGCTAAGTCCATGGGGTTGCAAAGAGTCAGACACGACTGTGCGACTTCACACCATTTATATGTAGGCTCCCCTGCTGGCTCAATGGTAAAGAATCCTCCTGCCCATGCAGGAGAAATGGGTTCAACCTCTGGGTCGGACAGATCCCCTGGAGAAGGAAGTGGCAACTCACTCCAGTACTGTTGCCTGGAAAATTCCATGGAGCCTGGTGGGCTACAGCCCATGGGATCACAAAAGAGTTGGACACAACTTAGTGACTAAACAACAGTAATCTATATATAGATATACAGGAAAAGTGCCTTGTTCTTGGCTTGTTCATACCACTCATTAATTGTCTGTAGAATGAACAAATTTAATAGGTAACAACTGCTTACATTTATCTATATGGAAGCACCAGCAGGGACACAACCTGCTATGGCGAATTCATTTGATTATTTCCAAAAATACAGTCTATTTTGTCCTCCACTGGATCCCCCACAAGAGAGAGAACAGCTTCCTTGAAACATTACCTCCCTTGTTTAATTTTCTCGATAAATTAGGGAAGATCCAAGGAGAATGAGAGATGTAGGCTCATATTTCACAGGCAGTCTTAATAGTTATCAGACACGAGGTTGTTGTTAATCAGACATATGTTGATTGCTATTTACTAAAATGTTACTTATGACTTCCAAAGTAAAACATACATATATCCCCTATCAAAAGAAAAAAAAAATCTCAAAAACTATTTTCATCAAGTTTGCGTACCCTGTTCAGATCTATTTTTATTTCCAGCAAGTTGAATTCATGCCATTTTTAGTGGCAACTCCTTTAGGAAACACTCAAAACCTGCGTTTTGAGAAATGAAGTTAATGGGCCAGAACTGGTTTATCATGAAATACTCATCAAGTCAGGAAATAAAGTTCAAAGCCTTCTGCCCTTAGGTGAAGGGAACTGTTTGCAGGACAATCTCAGAGTAACTATCTAAAGGTCATTTTCCAGAGTTAGTAAAGAGAGTTCTAGTAGCGATGGACTTGGATTCCGTACTATTATTTCCTGTCATACATAATTTACAAAGGAGAGAAGAACACATTTAATATACTCAATAAAGTGGTCAATCACCCTAAATTACAAACATAATTCAAAAGAGCTGGTGCATATATATATATGGCTAAGTCCCTTCATTGTCCATCTGAAACTCTCACAATATTATTAATCGACTATATCCCAATACAAAAAGTCAAAAAAAGTTTTAAAAGAGCCAGAAGTCAGCCCTTTCCTCTGTTTGCCACATCCAGTTATGAGAGGTCAGTTTTTAAATGTCTCCCAACTGAAAGAACATTTTTGAAAAGCTGGCAGAATGGGGCGGGGCGGGGGGGGCGGGCGCCGTGTTCCACACAAAAGCAGCAGAATGGCTTGCCCTTGCTCCACGGCAGGGCTCCCAGGACCCAGAGAGCAGGCATTCGTTTGGAATGAGGGTCTCCGCTTCCCCAGAAGGTGAAGGGTGATGGCACACTCCAGCACTTCCAGGCTCTCATTCTCAATGTTACTTATCAGCCACCACATTATCTGTCACCAACACGTGCCCTCATGTTACAATTAACTAGATCACAGCTTATCTTACGCTCCTTACAGTTTAGGTTAATGTCTGTCTGATGAGATTTGGGAATGGTTAATCACTTGCCTGGTACATGGATTCTTAGCAGCTTTAATTTAAGAAAAATATACTTACTACTTTACCTGGAAGTCTGGCACAGGAGACCACTCTCAGCCCATCTTGTCTGTTACTCTACTGAAACAGTTCTCCTACTGTGCGGAATATTAGCTTATTATAAGATAGTTGCTTCCACCCAAATCCTCTTGAAAAAGCAGGCAGGCCTTATTCTTGCTTGCACATACTCACCACTCATTAAATATTTGCAGAATGAACAAATTTAAAAGGTAAGAACTGTTTAAATTTATCTACATGGAATTACCAACAGGAACAGATCAACCCACTACAGTATATCCATTCCATCCTTCATTCTTTGATGTCATCAACACTGAAAGTGCACTGGAAACACTAAGATGAACTAAACAGATATGGCCCCTGCTCTTAGGATGTTGACAGTTAATGAAGAAAGACACTGAACAATCATACAAATGATAGTCCAACTGCAAACTTTGACAAAGGATATGAAGGGAAAAGCAGGGGTATGTAGCTGCTGCTGCCGCTGCCGCTGCTAAGTCGCTTCAGTCGTGTCTGACTCTGTGCGACCCCATAGACGGCAGCCCACCAGGCTCCACTGTCCCTGGGATTTTCCAGGCAAGAACACTGGAGTGGGTTGCCATTTCCTTCTCCAATGCATGAAAGTGAAAAGTGAAAGTGAAGTCACTCAGTCGTGTCCAACTCTTAGCGCCCCCATGGACTGCAGCCCACCAGGCTCCTCCATCCATGGAATTTTCCAGGCAAGAGTACCGGAGTGGTTGCCATTGCCTTCTCCAGGGGTATGCAGAGGTAGTAAGAAACCTTGAGACACTGAAGAAAAGACTATTTATTCAGAGATTGGAAGAAAGAGCAGGAATTCAGCAGGGGGAGAGAAAATGGAGAGAGGATAAGAAAAAAGTTTTCTAGGCATTGGCAACAACATGTCCAAAGGGCCTGAGGTGGAAAAAGCTTGACACATTCAACAAACTGATAAGGATGACTATAATTTAGCAGTAGGACAGTGAAGCAGGAATGACTGTGGAAATCTATTCTTTCCTCCTTTGATCCAAGTAAATAACCTTCCTTCCTTCAAAACTGGGCTTCCCTGGTGGCTCAGATGGTAAAGAGTCTGCCTGCCATGCGGGAGACTTGGGTTTGATCGCTGGGTCGGGAAGATCCCCTGGGGAAAGAAATGGCTACCTACTCCAGTATTCTTGCCTGGAGAATATCATGGACAGAGGAGCCTGGTGGGCTACAGTCTATGGGGTCACAAAGAGTTGGACATGCCTGAGTGACTAACACAAGGTTCCTTTAAAATTATAAAACAAAATCTATGCAAGGCTTCTGTAAACCTGTCGAAGGGTTTCTAATTTTGTCCTCAGGTTAAAGAAAGTCTTCCAAACAGAAGAGGGACAGAACCAGACCTGCATTTCAGAAACAACATTCTCCCTTCTCTGCCTTGGTGGAGGGAAAGGCGGGGAGTAAGAGCAAAAGTGGGAGTTCAGCCAGGGGGCCCTGGGAGCCAGTGGGGACCAGGCCTGAACCAGAGTGGGGAGGGGGGTGTGGGTTTGGTGTGAATGTTGGAAGAAGTAACTTCCAAGGTCCTGGAGGATGGATTCAATGCGGAGGTGAAGCAGACAGTGTGTGTCTGTGGGTTTATTCATTCTCAAAGCTACCTTAGACCACCAGGGGCAATGGCAGTAGGCCCAACTCCCAAACCACCCTCCAAGCACACACCTGGGAAGGGAGGTTTGTTGGAATGCGTGGTAACAAGCCCGAGGTCTGGATCCTAGTTCTGCACAAGCAGTACGTACATTTCTCCCAGCCCTCGTCACAAGTTCTCATACCTTGGTCCAGGTCCTGGCTGCCCTAAAGGAAGTAGTTGGGCTCATCCTTGTCAACAGTGGTCTTGGGGTTTCCATGTAAGGAGCCCCTTCCTCAGCTCTACCAACTTGACATGTTCAGGGCTGCCAATGACTGACTACACAATGTCACAGGGACAGTGAAACCTAATCTCTCCTCTTCCTGGAGTGGCCTGTAAACATCCTTCCTTTAAAATAACAAAATAAAAGCCCTGCTTCCCACTGTGAGTTCTGGCCTTGGCTGCCCCCACGGTCAGGGCTACAGCTGAGGACCTCTGGCCTCCCAAGCTTTTAGTGGTTGCTCTTTATTCCCTCTGCTCCATTCCCCTGACATCCAAAGCTCTTCTTAAAACATCCTTTGATATCCAGTTTCCCTTTCATACGGCCCCTACTGTCAAAAGCATGGTTTTGTTTTCTCGCTGGAGGACTGATCCAAATTTTTCTGCTGCTCACCCACCACTTCCTAGCTGTGCTCTTCCATCCCCACGCCAGACTGGTCGTCCTCACAAGCCCCCAGCCTGCTCTTCTCCAGTGACACCTCCTACTCTGAAAGATGCCCCCCACTTTTCCTTCTGTTGATATCAAACAGTCCTTTACCTTTTCCCATGCTTGACTACTCTTTCCTCTGTGACAGTATTTTTTTTTTTTTTTTACAAAACCAGATTCCTTCCAATAGAGAACTGGGTGCATTCCTAAAGGGACCACCAGATAAAAGCCCTAGAAAGACACAAACCACATTCCAATTCCTCCATCTCAGAATCAGCTTGATCTCTGACTTATGTCTCTTCACCTTGAACGTTCAGTTGGGTTAAAGCCTGACAAAAATTATGGCGTGTCTACTGTGTATTTAGCATAGAGTATCATTGATATTTCTATTCAAACACCCTCACATCTTTCTCACTTCTTAGTCCCTGCACTAATTTTAGGTGGATAACTGGAGACAGGGTGCTCCAGAGTGGGAGGATAAGGAGGAGCAAACAGCTGGCTAAACACAGGAAGGCAGAATGGGCCACGAGTTTCAGTCCCCAAGGGGGCGGGGTCTCGTGATCGGGTGGGGAGGACTAGCGATGAGCATGGGGGAAGGGACGGGGGAGCCAGAGTCCTGATTGCATGGGTTATCAGCTGCCGGATAATTGAGACTTAACTGGATGAAAACTTGAAGCGGGGGAGCTTTTTGCCCACTCTAACCCCCACCCTAGTACACTGAGGGCTGAGAGTAATGACTTCCCCTCACGTGATGTCAACCAGGGGTTGAGGGCTTTCTCCAAGCCCTCGCAGGGTGGGTGGGACACTCAGAAGCAGAGTCCTCCCTCATATCCAGCTGACTTTGCAACACAATGGCAAGACACCAGAAGCACAAAAAGGTCCACTAAGGCACTAACCCATACCTTCCGTGGTGTCCAGCTCTGTCTCCTCCAGGGAGCCTCTGTGGGCCACTGCAGGAGAGCTCTCAGACCCGAAGGCAGCGGGTGCAGAGAGCTCAGGGATCCATTCTAATTCCCATGGCGCTTACACTTTCCTGGCAACTCACCCCCAGAACAGATCCCAAACACTGTGGCCAGCAGAGAACTGGATGAAGGCAACACCAAGATCATTTGCATGCTGGGGACAGGCCATACCCCATCCCGTCCATTTACACAGGCAGAATGCGCCCGGGGACTTGGCCCTAAAAAGCCCTCTGCAAGCACCGCAAGTTTTACAGAATGAAAGGGGAACAATAACCAACTCAACGAATCCAGAGGGAATAAAAGAGGATTTCTTCCCCTCCCATGTTGTTCACACTATGCCAATTACAAAATAATTCACCAGCTTATTTAATTTCCTTAAAACTCTGAACACCCTGAGTTCACAAAAGTGAATTCTGTGCAGGAAGGGAGATGTATCTCATATGAACAAGGCTGCATTTGGGAAGGTGGGAAAAGCCACACCTGTTCTTATCCTCCCCTCCCCCTTTCTCCCCACTCACCTGTCACCTTTCTGTGCTTCTCCATTGCAAAACCGGCATTCCTCTCACGGTTGGCTATGCACAAAATATCCTTCTGTTCTCCTAGTCACATCAAAGCACCTTCACGCTATGCAGACAGGTCATCGAGGGAATGCAGAAAATTAACAAACCCACCTAGGTTATTTCTATTAAAATTAGCCCCTCAGCCTGTAGGCTCTGTCAGTTTCCATAGAACACAAACTCTGACAAGTCTGTTGAAAACTCTTAACCTTTCCAGGTTGTGTCAACAGCTTGCAAACACAACAGGAGGATGGCACCTCCACATTCTGTCTTCTCTTTTGAAATAGAGGAAGTATCAGGGTCCACTCACTAGCAGATTTCACCTTTATCTTCATCCTCCATCTCCTTGCTCATCACCCACTGCCATCTACGGGGCATACAACCACCTAACTGGATAAAGACTGATGCCTTACAATTGTCTGTAAGGTCCTGACAGAGGTCTTATTCATCTCTCCCTCCATATCTTATTGCACTCTCCTTTTCACCATACTCAGCCCCACAGGAGGTTGCTTTCTTACTTCTTCAAATAGGTCAAGTTCCATCTGTCCCAGGGCCTTTGCACAGACCAGTCCTTGCATGGGGCCCTCTTCTCACTTACTTAACCCTTTCTCATCCCTCTGGTTATCAACTCAAAAGTCACTTCCTCAGACCAGGGGACGATTCACATTTACCCTGTCATAGGTTTTATATATTTATTTTAAGGTGTTTTCCATAGCTGGTAACTATACATGGCATTTATAAGATTATTTAAATAAAACTCTATCTTCCCTACCAGAGTATAAATTTCATGAGAGCAGGAACAAAGTTACAATGTGCTCTAACACAGAACTTGACATATAGTATGTGCTCAGTAAGTATTTAATTATTTTATCATGTTATTCTTACAGTTAAAAATTTTCCAGTAGCTCCCATGACATTTCACAAAGTCTGCAGAAATCTCACCAAATCATAGGAATTCAAGTGGATTTTTTATCAATCTCTTGAATATCCTTCTCCTGCCAAGGTCATTTTACCTCATCTGAACTGATCTCTTTCTCTCCCTCTGCCTGTTCAAAACTAATCAATCCATAAAAATGTAATTACATAGCAGGCAGTTAACCCAGTGGGAAGAGCATCACTCTGGATTAGAGTCCTAGGTTGAAATTCAGCCTTCACTACCTTTTGAGCGACCATGGACCTGGCATTTCCATGCCCTGAACTTCTCTCTTATAAAATAGAAAATGCCATACTAACATACCACTGTCAGAGATAAATGACATTTTTTCAAGCATTCAACACAGTTCCAGGCACATAGTAGATACTATATAACTATCAGCCCCCTTATACAATGTGAAAAAAATGCCTTCATTTTTTAGGTTAGACTATCATAAACCAGAGTCCATATGCCTAAAAGTTGACATACTGTAGAAGCAACATGAGTCAAGTTCACACACAAAACTCATTGCCAGGAAAATCAAGAGTTATTGTCACTAGCTGGCATGGAGACCCTCATCACAGGTATACGGGCTCATTTCCACTGAGGTCATACGGAGCCTAGAGGTAGGTGTGCTGTCTGTGGTAGCAAAGCAATTCATGTTACAAAGATTTCTTTCCCAAAGTGCCCAACAAAATCCTAGTTTCTATCAAGGCTCAGCAAGGAAATCAAACAAGTCAATCCTAAAGGAAATTGACCCTGGATAGTCACTGGAAGCACTAATGCCAAAGCTGAAGCTCCAATACTTTGGCCACCTGATATAAAGAATTGAGTCACTGGAAAAGATCCTGATGCTGGGAAAGATTGAGGGCAGGAGGAGAAGGGGACAACAGAGGATGACATGGTTGGATAGCATCACCGACTCAATGGACATGAGTTTGAGCAAGCTTCAGGAGATGGTGGAGGACAGAGGACCCTGGAGTGCCGCAGTCCATGGGGTTGCAAAGAGTCGGACCCAACTTAGCTACTGACCCACAAGACTTCCTAAGAGCAACTAAAAGCAGAAAGACAGGATAAGGATGGAAAACAACTTTTATAGAAAAGCAGCTATGTGCTAGGTACTTCCTCAGACTCACTGAAGTCTTAATAATCCCAGAAGAAGGTACTGAGTCTTCCCAGAAGACTTGTCTCCTCCTACACACATCTTCTGAGCATGGTCACTGACCAGCCAGGATTTGTCTGCCTTGGCCCTGGCTACATTTATTTCTAAAGTGGGCGTGTAGTTCCCTGTTTCCAAAATCTCTAAAGTAATTACTTGCTGTATCCAATGGGCTGGAATCACCTCTGCTCTGCTTGTTCCTAATATACCCATCAACCAAATCTAAACACACAGGAGACCAGTGATAGAACATGAGCTATTTTTGCATGACTGCGTATTTGAACAAATTCACAAAGGCCTCCAAGTGCCAGTAAGACCATAAGAATACAGAGGTTTAAAAATGATAAGTGGCAGTTTTACCAATTTGTACAGAACTACAGTATTTTTTTAAGGAAGTCCACTATTCTCCATCTCCCCAAAAGTTCTTTGTTCTTTTGCTCTAACAAAATAAATTATTCCTCACCTTGGGCAAGTTGGTAGGAACGTGAGAAAATTATATTAAATCAGACATCCTTGAGATCAAAATAGATTGGAACAGGGGTTCTCTTTGTTTAAAATAGTTCTTCAAAGAGAAAGCAAAAAAGCTTAAGGGAAGAAAAAAGTTGTCAAACACCCTCCAGCACTTTGGAAGTACCTAAGATCTAGGAACTATTGATATGTTAATTAAATTTACTTTTATCTAGGATAGGTGTTTGCTGGTCATGGTCCCATTACCCTGTGGCACTTTTTGGCCTCTTGAATAAAATTTCATTTCTTGAAAGTCATTAGAAAATGCTTCCTTACTCTATTTCAGAGTGGCTTCCTCTCCCTTAATATACTTTAGTGAGACCTCATTCGACTAGGATGTTAACATTATAAAGTTCATCACTCAAGTTCAGGGAGAACCTGCAACCCCATTAAGTTCCTCCACCATAGGCCTTCTGCCCAGATAAGGAACCAATCATCTCAGATAAGAAGCAAGTCAGGCTTTTTCACCATTGAGTGATTAACAATTGTGTTGGCTAGCTGCCAGAGTGGGCCCTATCTAGAATTGTAAATATCTAGAGAAGGAAAATCCTTTTCAGCAATAACCCACTTCGGTAATCTATTTCAATCTATTGCAAAGCCTTCACTGCTGAAAATTCTTCCTCATAACCAACATAAATCCCCTGGGACAGTTTAACTCTGATTCTATTCCAGGAAAGATGCCCTTTCCGGGTTCTTGAAACATCTTCCTTGTGCTGGTCTTGGTCTCAAACCAATCAGGAAAGAAGGTCAGGCAGAGTACAAAACTGAGACCATCAAGAGCTGAATGAATCCAAACCTAAAAGTATCCAAGGAGTATCCTGTGGATTTGAAGTCAGTTGATGTTACTTGATCATAAGCTCACATTTTCTTTTCCCTTAAAAAGCTAATGGAATCCATGATGCCATCACTATCAGAGTTTTTACTTTCTTCTGGAATAGGGGTTGTTAAAATATGAACTGTGGGCTGAATGCCCGCTTTTATAAATCAAGTTTTCTTGGGACACAGCTGTGCTCATTTGTTCATGTATTATCTATGACTGCTTTCTTGCTACAGTGAAGGACAGAATTGTAACAAAGACCCCACTGCCCACAGATCCCCAAATGTTCACTATCTGGCTATTTACAGAAAAAGTGTGCAGTCCTTTGTTATCATCAAAACGCACAGTTTCAAAATACTAGTCTAAGATGCAAAGAGAACCCTTTGGCTATCTTAAAAACCAAGGCCAACTACTGCATGTTGAATGCAACAGTGATAATGATGAAGACCAGGAAAAGAACCAACATCATCACCTTGTCATATGATCCAATTTACCATCAGCATCTACAAACCCAGTTTTGCCCCTTTCATTTGACTGTATCTTATCAAAAAATTGGGAATGTACCACTAGTGCCTGTAAAAAGCACTGAATAGCAGCACCATAATAACAGAAATAGAAAACCTATCAGAGGCACCACACACATGATACATTATCAGGTGATCAGGATATAAGCTCCACAAGGGCAGGTTTGCTGGCTCCATTCACTGTAGACTTCTCAGTACTTTAGAACAGTGAGTAGCACATTGCAGTTATCCGACGAATGCGTGTATGCTCAGTCGCTCAGTCGTGTCTGACTCTTTGTAACCCCATGGACTATAGCCTGATAGGCTCCTCTGTCCATGGAATTTCCCAGACAAGGATACTGGAGCAGGTTGCCATTTCCTACTCCAGGGATCTTACTGATCCAGAGATCAAACCTGCATCTCTTCCGACTCCTGCAATGTCAGGCAGATTCTTTGCCACTGAGCCACCTGGGAAGCCTGGTATCCAACGAATGCTTGAGGAATAAGTGAGAGTTCTCACAAAAATGCCTCAGAGCTCATTCTGGCATTAGGCAAAGTGACCAAGCAGAGATGTGAAACCCCATAGTTTCAATCTCTCAATAGCTCACTGCCTGTGCCGATATGTGGTTCAATCGGCAAGCCCTCTTCTAGCCCATCTTGTTTTCAATTAAATAAAGACCGCTCGGCAATGGGATAACTAAATCTAACCTGATTAAATGGTAAGCATTTATTGGGGGTTGATTCACTTAGTACTGCATTAGAAACTACAAACCTAAAAAGAAACATGAGATGTTTTTTGCCTACAGCACACGCAGAACAGTAAAGCTATTAAAAACCTGAACTCTGGAAAAAAACAAACTGCCCAACCTTCGCATCCTGGCTCCATCATTCATTTGTTATGGGACTTTGGGCACATTATCCAACTGCCCAAACCTCTGTTTCTCCATCTATAAATGGGAACAATTATCATATCTAACCAAGGGTTGTTGCACAGTTACAGTGCAACATTTATATACTAATATTAATTATATAATTATATATAACATATTAATTATATTAATACTTATATTAATATAAGTGCAATACACTTATATTAATGAGTGGCTTACTATACTTTTTATAGAATTACTTTCTTTTATTCTTCTGTTGTCTCCTGGGCTTACTATATTTCTTTGATATTTATTTTCTATGGAAAAATAGGAAACCTGCAACTGAGGCAATTAGTGAGCAATAATTTATCATTCATAATTTTGAAATTCCATGTGTGGGTAGGGTTTATAGTTAGAGAACAGAATCTTTTCTAAGTCCTGGAATGCTCTTCCTCTAACACATCCCTTGGTTAATTTCCACCCATTGTTTAAGTCTGACGTTCAATGTCATTTCTCTGGAGCAAACTTCCCTGACCAATCCATCCTCCAATTGGACCAGTGTCCACCATATGGTACCCTCTTTGCACCCTGCACCTCCTTTCTGTAGAGACACCACTACTGAAAATACTTGTGCAACAGACTGTCAACCGTATGTATGAAGCTATTGGTTTCTGTGTGTCTCGTCTTCACACACAGGAAACCTCCATAAACGTTAGTGGATTGAATGACTGTGTAGTATGGAACCCGAATGAAGCAGAGAGCATCGTGGGCTTGAAGAGTTTGTGGGGAGGTGAAACTCGGGGTAGTTAAGAGAGTAAAATGAAGAAATGAAGAAAGCTGACTGGTTTGCAGGTCTTAAGTTTTTTTTTGTTTTTTAAGGTAAGAAACAACAGCAGTATGTAATTTCTTGAGAAGAATATATACAAGCTCATCCTCAATCTCAGATGTTCCTTTAGGTAGTTAATGGAAGACACTGAGCCGGGTCTCTTCTTTTGAGACAGAAGTGAGATTTTCAGAGAACATCCATGCCAGCTGGTGCCAGGTTCCTTTGCACATCTCTGAAAATTATCAGAGTGCGTTCCTCAAGGAGGGAGAAAACCTCGGGAGGGAGATTTTTCCATTCAACATTGACTTGATCATCGAAGGCAATACTATAGTACAAAGTAACTTTTTACTCTGTTAATTCAATATGGTTCTTGAGTTGTGACTATTCATGTGAAGTCTGTTACATATATTAAATACATATACACACAGAGAGACATATATACATATATATATACACACATATATATTATCTCTTCCTTCTGTTCTCTAATTAGCACTCATTAAAAACTGTGAAATTCTGTCACTAAAGCACAAGATAAGTGTTCTACTAAGATTCTCATCTATGCCTTGCTTCTCAGGATATTATCAAGTATGTCCATATTCTAGGGAAAGTACAAACCTTATCTCCACTTAGCTATCAGAGATGGAAGATTTTAAAAACTAAGCAAAAAGAATGAGTCTTAATATGCAGTGCAAATGAGTGAATTTTATAAAAGGCAAAGATAAAAAAATTATAATCCCTTTGGCATGCCATTAAGCAAATTCTTCCTGAGGATTATGAGTTTTAAAAATGCTCTGAACAATCCATTCATTCATTCAGCTAATATATGTTATGCATTCATTTATTCGTTCAACTAATTTACCAAGCGCCCTTTATGGACAGCTACTGCTGGGTGTGGGAGGTTGGGGTCACTGGATTCAATGTGTAGCTGAGGAACGAGCGCCAGTAGAGACAGAGATGACGTCATCCTTCACTTTTCAGAGCACTGTGTACCAGGAACCACACAGGTCCTCAACCTGGGCATTACCAGTCTGGAGCAGGAAAAGTACAAAAACTGAGAGGAAGCCTTTATAACCTTTCACATAGATCTGACAGTGTAATTTTACCTCTGGTAACTCTAATAATTAATGGGGGCTTGTGTTTTTTTAATTGTCTTTGTTTTTAATTTTATCCTATTAAAGTTAGCAATCCACTATAGGCTGAGGGGAAAGAGAGACCAAGAACCCTGCCTGAGGGAAGGAAAACTGACATAGAACCCAGGAGAAAGAGACGACAGGACAGAGAGTGAGCAAGAAAGGGAGCACGCATTTAGCTGGAACTAGGAAGCAATGAGCAGTCCTTAAAGGCTTCCTGGAGGTAGTGGCATTTGAGGAAAGTCTGACAGAACAGGGCCAAACCTTGGAGAAAAGACCTTTTGAGGCAAAGTGAAAGACTGAGGTTCAGAAGTACAGGGTTTTTATAGGGTACAGCAGGTATCGAAGCCTCTGTAAAGCAAAGAGGAGAATAATAGCTATAATCATGGCAAATATGTATAGAACACGTACTGTGACATGGGCTCTGTGTTGAGAATATGGTGGGAGTTATCTTCTTTGTTCCTTCCAATAACCCCCAGGGACACTGACTTGGGAAAATGGTTCTCAGATGGGTGGAGGGGGCAAGGGTACACCCTGGGCAGGCAGGAGACAGATGCCACTCAGGGACGGGTGGGCCCCAAGTCTGTGCCTCCCACTGGATGAGGGTGGGGCCTCACTGGGACTGAGTCGGGTTAGTCAATAATCTCTTCAGATGAAGGACAGAAGTTATCCTGGGGGTTCTTTTGAAAGGGTAAGTTGAGCCCAAGAATGAGTGAACAGATGAGCGACAAACACGGGTTTCTCCAGGTCTAGGAAGATTCCCTGGAGAAGGCAATGGCACCCCACTCCAGCACTCTTGCCTGGAAAATCCCATGGACAAAGGAGCCTGGAAGGCTGCAGGCCATGGGGTCGCTAAGAGTCGGACACGACTGAGCGACTTCACCTTCACTTTTCACTTTCATGCATTGGAGAAGGAAATGGCAACCCACTCCAGTGTTCTTGCCTGGAGAATCCCAGGGACAGGGGAGCCTGGTGGGCTGCCGTCCATGGGGTCGCACAGAGTCGGACACGACTGAGTGACTTAGCAGCAGCAGCAGCAGCAAGATTCCCGCTGCAGTCTACCTCTTCTTAGTGACCTGCTGAAACCTCCAGTGAGCTGGCTGCATCTGGCTCCTGCTCGAGTAGCCACCTCATGCTGGTGAGATGTTGCGCCAACAGCTATTTAAACATAGATATTCATCTAATCTTAAAATATACATACTCCGCTATCTACCAGTTGGGTTTCCCTGGTGGCACAGTGGTAAAGAATCTGCCTGCCAATGCAGGAGACCTGGGTTCGAACCCTGGGTCAGAAGATCCCCTGGAGAAGGAAATGGCAACCCACTCCAATATTCTTGCCTGGGAAATGCCATGGATAGAGGAGCCTGGAGGGCTACAGTCCATGGGGTCACAAAGAGTCGGACACAACTTAGCAATTGAACAAAAACAGCAGCCTACCAGTTAGTACAGAAATGCTGCACTTGCTTTTATTTAAGTGATATGATGTGTATAGATGATTTGATCTTAAGCCTGATGGTGTCCTGAGAGGCAAGAAGAGATCCCGGCACAGCAGATAGGGACCAGGAGATGGAGGGAGGCCCTGATTTCTGGATTCAGGATGTGGACTTGGAGCCTGAAGATAGGAAGGAGTTGATGCAGAGCGTAAAAATCCTATGGGTAGCTCTTTGCCTCCACAAAGAACACTCTTTGGCACAACAGAACAATACTGTGAAAATGACCAAGCTACTCATGTGGCCCTAGGTCACAGACCTCTTGGGGAAAAATGCTGGGCTGAAACAACACAGTCAGCTCTTCCTAAAGTAGGTTCCTATGATGCCCAGACATTCCCAAGTCTGCACTTTGCAGACAGCATTAAAATGTCTAGCTAGGGAATTCTTGAGTCTGCTTTAAAATTTTATATATATTAAAATACTAAACATAATATTTAAAATTAAAATTTATAATATCAAAATATGCACACATATATATATTCATATATATATACACATATATACACCCCCACCTTTTCTTGAGACCCTGCACGTAAGAAGGTCTCGTCCACTTACCAATTTGGGAGACACTTCAGCAACTTTTAAGATGTCAAGCACCGTAAAATCAAAGTCCCTGTTATTGTGGTAAACTGGCCTTCACTGCCAAAGCAAAACTAGAGACAGAGTTAACCGTTGTAGCCACGAATAGCTGTTCCTGAACAGCCAAGAATCATGATTTTCAATGTTTTTCCATCCAAAGGAGGGGAACATTACTCACCAGGGCCTGAAACCGTTTCCTGCCCCATGAACCTAAATTCCTACGCCAGCAAGACGGTCTCCACAGAAGCCCTTAAAACAGAAATGTCACTCCACAGAGTTCTCGTTGTGGCCAACACAGCTCTAGGTTTAAACTTGACTGCAGAGACTGAAAATCTGTCTCGCCGCAGAAGCAAGGAGAGACCTTTATTTTTTGAGATGCCTGGAGACTGATGTCATTGTTCTGCCTCTCCAATGTCACCACTTCCCAAAACCCAAGTGAACTCTGGAGAACGTGACAAAGACCTGAGATTTCAGTTTTATCCCATGGCTGGCATGTATTTCCAAACTCATTTAGTGCTCAGGTAAGTCTCAGCTTTAAAAAACATGGTGAGGATAAAGACTAGATAGTTGACTCCACTGGCGTCTGTGTCATAGGAGGGGGACAGGACTATTAATATGATTTTCAGCAGAAAAATGCACTGCTGTTAGGCAGGGTTCTCCAATGTCTTTGTTACAGCCATATTTACTATAGTGGTTGTTGCCATGATTTTAAAAAAAAAAAATGCCATTAACATATACCTCTAACACCTGAAAGAACTTACTGGTGATTCTTCCAGGAAAAATTCTATAGAATGCTATACCTAAAAAAGGGTTGAATAGGTGCTGGTCCATGACCCACCCCTCCCCCACTCCCCAGAAGGAAGTTGGTTATATAAATAAATGGATTTTCTGTGAGGACAACTATCCCTACACCTTGCTCTAGTTACAGCAATTAGCCTAAGTAGCTGTTGTTACTTCGTCGCTAAGTCATGTCCAACTCTTTTGCGACCCCATGCACCATAAACTGCTAGACTCCTCTGTCCATGGGCTTGTCCAGGCGAGAACACTGGAGTGGGTTGCCATTTCCTCCTCCAAGGAATCTTCCTGACCCAGGGACTGAACCTGTGTTTCCTGCATTGGCAGGCTGATTCTTTATCACTGAGCCACTGGAGAAGCCCTCTTAGCAGGTTCACCCCTTCTGATTTACAGTCCTGGCCAATGTATGTCCACCGGGACATGGCCACAGACAACCCCCCAGGGTCTCTGGACACTGGCTTTTTTCCCAAAGGGTATGAGGACTCCTTCATGACATCAAAATATGACGTTAACTTCCAAATCATTAAAGTTATTATTTTAGCCCATTAATTGAGAATGCTCATAAATTATTTAGCCATGCTTCAAATATTTATAAATTGCAAGGCCGTCTACATTTATTTCCCAAAGAAGACTATAGAAGATGTGTGTACAGTGAGTGGGGAGGTGCTGTTCGGTGGTGGGAGGTATCCAGATTCCCACATCCCTGGTGAGGACTCTGAGGTCCATGGGAACCCAGCACCCACAGGTTTGGCATCTCGGGTTTGGCTGCATGAAGACACTGCTCCCTTTCATATCTCCAGAGTGCAGGAAGGAGCTGGCTTTCAAGTCTTTTAATTTTGCCCCTTTAACTGGGATGTGCTGCACTATGAAGGCTTTGTAACGGATAGTCCAACAAAATGCAAATATGAGCCACATTCAAGGGCACCATTTAAAATGAAAACCCACACAAGATCTCTCGCAAACCACTGGCTTTAAAGGGAGCCTGGCTGACTTGAAAGACAGGACACTTGATCCTGGATGCACTGCACCACCCGGCTTCCTGCCACGGCTCTGCTGGTTCTGACCATGGAATTTCCAAAACAGACACCCTCCAACAAAGCCAAGAGCACATTTTTGTGGCTATGGAGTGAAGTGAGGTTTCTCTTTATTAGAGAGAGATGGCATTGCTACATGCATGGACTAGTTTTCCCTCAGAGGGTACTAATCTCAGCAAGCGAGCCTCTCAAGAGAAGGGCAACAGGAAGAGAAATACCACATGATTCAGGCGCCACATGGTTTGGGAGGCAAGCGGGCTCCCAAGAACCCTGGGAAGAAAGAAGCAATTTCAGCACCACAACTTTTCTGAAGCCCAAAGGAACATGGACTCCAGAACTGAACGATGCAGTGATTATTCCACAAGGACCACCCACAAACCAAAAAGACATGAAGTTATCAATGAGGGGGCTTCCTTGATGGGGGAATCATGAGCTCACTTCTGTGATGGCAGAGAAGAAAGCTACTTGGGGAGGGTGAAGAAGAGTGAGCCATGTGTAGGTAAACTGGTTCAGTGGCTCAGTGTAAAATACAGACCTACCACTAGTGAAATGCCTCTGTAGGCAACCCACTGCTGGTCCTGCAACACGGTCTCGAAAACACTGTCTTGATGGAGAATGAACCATTTTAGCAGTAATGGGCCAGATAAATTGGGAAAGGCAAGACGACTAGGGGAAGTCTCTAGTCATCACTCAAGTGTGATATAAGATGGCTTTGAAATGAAGATGGTGGATATAGAAATGTGAATTAATATGGAACCCCAGAGAGATGCCTTCCCCCTCCAAGCAAGATATCAGACTTACTGCCCAACTGTGGGTCTGACTGTAGCATCTTAGGTGTAGACACTACAGGAGAGGGGTTGGCCATATGCACCACTGGCCTAAAGAAAAGAAAATTCTAGGATAACCACAGAATAAAAGGATCCCCATTTGTCTCTTCTCTTGAAACCCTCCCAGCACCAGCACCATCCCTGAACACCCCATTCTTAGATACCCCACGCCAAGCGGGTGATCACCGTTCCTTTGAGGTGAACTGATAACGATGATGCAGGAAAACAGAGAAGTCGCCCCTCTGATGACAAGCATCACTGCAGTGTGACCTTTCCAGCTGGAGGGAAGTGAAGCTCAAACAAAGCACGCAGTCTACGAAGGAGGCCATGAAGGCCCGTGAGGACACAGTTTCCCTGGGGAACTGAGAACTGGGCTCTGTGGCGCTGGGTGAGCCCCGTTTTGGCCTCTGCCACTGTCACACCGGATAAAGCTGAAAGAATGATTTTTCTGAGCCTCGAGATTCTGTATTTGTAAACAGAAGAGATATAACTAAATGGCTCCTAGGTCCCTGTGAGCACTAAATTCTCGTGTGATCAGTGCTTCTGAAATTGGGCTGTGTCCAGGTGGGGAAGTTCATTTACCCCCTATCTGGCTTACGCTCACAAAAAGGAGTGATTTCTTCCCTCTGAGGCTCTCATCTTGCCCATTATTCAGAGTGAGCTGCCTCCTGGAGTGCTGTCAAAATACATCAGCTTCAAAGACAAACACACACCTTTCAATCCAAGGCCAAGATAGTTTACTGTATAATTTATGATAATGTTAAGTCTGCTTCTCATAAATGTTAATGGTTCCACTTTTTCCCTTCATAGATGGGTAATTCTTAGAAAAGCAGCTGGATGCTAAAAGTTACATTTTTTTTTTTAAACAACAAAACTGCCTCAGCCAACAAATCGGATTAAAACAAAATCAAACCCCACTAGTTTGCAGGCACAAAGACTCTGTTAATGGCAGTAAGTAAATCCAAAATAAAACCATTCAAAGTTCTGTTCTCCTGTGCATCTACCATGATTTTGTTAAGTTCATAGTCACAAAGCTTTGTCCATGTTAGTTGTGTAAATACTAACAGAGAAAGAGTTCATTATCTTACTCCACGTTCTTTCTGTTCCTATCAGTTGCTGAATTTGTTGTACATTAGTCTAACGTGTCTAATACGTCTGAGTGCCACCAGAGTAAATTCTTTCCTGCTAAAAACCATTTTGCCATCCAGTCTTCAGCCTTTTCTCATTTATAGAATTAGCAAACTTTAATTTGAAGTAGAAATGCCATCCCTTCATCGTTTATACCCTATAGAATTGCTTTGACTGTTAAGTGTGTTTGAGGAAGGTTCTCTCACAGACATTAGGAAGATGGATTTTGAAATAACCTGAATCTTTCAAACCCATTTTCTGACAAAAGAGTCAATTTCAGTTTAGCTAGTGAAGGTGAGGCTTTTGAAATTCCAAATTTTGAACCATCAAAATAAGACTGTAGGTCTTCTAAATTACTGAGTCTACAAAATACAATAATAAACAAATTATAACCAAAAAAAAGTTTTCAAAATTCCACACTAAAACACCCACAAAATCATATGAAAGAAATAAGTTAAATGTCTTCAAATTGCTTGGTCTCAGGATACCAAGGTTCTAGTTTCTCTTTCACTTGATAACTCTGTAACATTATTCACTCATTCTTTCATTATTTCATTCAACTAAGACACACTAAACGTGACAGCAAGACCCTGCTCTGGACATTGGTTATAAAGAGATGACAGAAGATAGTCTCTGCTTTCAAAGAGCCCACAGTCTGGGGGAGAAAGAGACATACAAACAGATAATGCTACAGTGTGGTGGGTATGTTGATCAAGACCTGCAGAGAGTATAAGGAAGAAAAGTGCGTGGTGATGAGGGCAGAATGTCAGGGTTACAGGGTCTTTTAAAGAAGGGGATGCCTCCATGGAGCCTTAAGATCTGCCCTGTCTTGGCTTCCCAGGCCAGTTGTGAGGCTCCTGTAAGATAAAGCCTGGGAAAGGGCCTTGTGAACTAAAGCACAAAAGAGCGGGACTGGGATTATTTTCCATGGTGAGAAATAGCAAGCAGCCGCATAATGAATGAGTTCTTTGGCATCTCTGGCTGTTAAGGAAAACATCCAAACATGATTTGCAAGAGGGTTTTTAAAAATCCAGTTTCAGCCGATTTTCTCAATTTTACCTGTATTTAGAGAGGACTTAAAATGAAAAGACTATACATCTCCATTTCACAGATGAAGAAATTTCAGCAAAGAGCCCCAAGAACTGGGGAAGACTACAGAGGAAAAAAGGTCCAAGAGCCACTTAGGCCCAGGGGGTGGTGATGGTGGGAGATGCTATTTTCCTTAAATCATATTCTTTTTTTAGAAGATTTTTTTTTTAAATGTAGACCAGACCATTTTTAAAGTCTTAATTAAATTTGATACAATATTGCCTCTGTTTTACCTTTCTGTTTTTTGGCCCTGACACATGTGGAATCTTAGCTACCCAACCTTGGTTCAAACACACACTCCCTGTATTAGAAGGCAAAGCCTTAACCACGTCACCATCAGGGAAGTCCCTTAAATAACATATTCTTCTCAAGGATGACACTCCTGCCAAAAATGGGAAGAGTGATTTTCTTTTTTTTTTTTTTGGTTCATAAAAACACATCAGAAAGTAAACAAAATCCACATTATAAACATCCCAAATACCTGTGAAACACTTTTCTCCACCTCTTTCCAAGGCAGACAGAACACAGCAGGTGTTAAGACTCAGTTCATCTTCCACTTGAGATGAAGGTGGCCCTGACAAGCTTGTCATAAGCGTCCCTGATATGGATTTGAAATTCAAGAGGAAATAAAATGAAGGAAAGAAGGAATCTGGGAGGGCTGGGATTCGTGGAAGACACTGTAAAGACAAGATATCCACAGGAACTGGGGAGATTCAGTGAACACAGAAGGAAGGGCAGCCGCTGGGCAGAATGAACCAAGCACAGGGACCAGCAATGGCCTTGCCCAGAGACAGGACAGCTCCCAGAGACGCCATCAGGAGTCACCCGTGACCAGGGCTTGCCCCATTGCTGCTTCCACAAAGAATTAGCCTGAACTGCCCCTGCTCCCTGAACCCCCTCCATCACAGCTAATTCTCCTGTTGAGAAGCGAATGGCCAGCATGATGAGAGAGTACCAGAGTTGACACATGTATTCCACGCATGCTCCGTTGTGCTTGCCCTGGGGCGATGAAGAGCCAGAGCAATCCAATCTTTGTGCTAAAGAAGCTCCTAGCTCCCAGCGCCACCCACACGCTCTGTAGCACAGAGTGCTGGGGGCAACAAAGGAGGAGGGTGTGGTTGCTGGGGGCACCCAAACAGGGAAGAATAAGAGCTTTGTGAAACAGATGATGAGAGGAAAGAGCCTGGGCCCAGGGGTGTGAAAACACACAGGGCATTTTGAGGAGGGAGGAAAAGCTAGTGTCAGATCCAGTGTGGGTGGCCATCTGCTTGGGCTGTGGTTCTCAGCCCTGACTGCCCATTAGACTTAACAGGAGAAAAAAAATGCAGATGTCAAATGTCCAATGTGGTGTTATGGGTGGTAGCACATGGCTGTGTTCCTATGTAAAAATTCAAACCATACCCTAAAGATTTGTATACTATACTGTCTTAAATCACACCTCCCTAAACAATTAAAATCCCCAGGTCCCATTTCAGACCAATGAAGTCACAGCGGAATATGCAAAAGCAGGACTGAAAATCCTTGTCTTGGGGGAGAATTGTTTTTCTTTTTTTTTTAAGTCCCCTCATTTTAAGGTCACAAATCTTTTCTAACAGGAATTAAAAAGTTATATTCCACTATCTGCTAGGGAGAAATTGACAAAAATAAAATGTATTGAGGGTCCTTTCAGTGATCTTTTTTAAACAAGCAGTAGCTTCAATCCTTCCACACTACCTTGTAAAATAAATAGGTTGAGTCCCCTTTTACAGATGAGGAAACTGAGGCTCAGAGAAGTTATTCTCTTGTCAAAGGGCACACAGCCATTAAGAAGCAGAACCGGGTGCTCTGTGTGGTGCAGGGATGAGTAATTTTTCTGAAGGATCCATGCATCTTTTCTGAAGGGAATTTAGTAAATACCATCAAATGACATACACATCAAATGACAGGGAGCCCACCACCTTCTCTGACTTAAGCTCTAAAAACTTCTTAAAACAGGAGCTTTTTGCTGCTTATAGGAATTATTTCTGCAAACCAGTAAATCTGAAGTCAGCAATGCTTAAATTGCTCCTTGAAGCCCGTAGCCACTTGCATGCCTCTTTGTCTTTGGTCGGGGGGTGGGGGTGGTCTCATCTCTGCAATTCATTTCAGCTTCAGTCTATACCAGAATCTCCAATCTGTCATGCCAAGAGCAAGAAGAAATACCCTCCTAACAAGACTCTGGGCAACACTAGGGCTGCCTGCAATCTAGACTTTCAAAGAGTCATATTCTGCAAGAGCAGCTAACGAAGCTCACAGGAACAGGAAAAACTGCACAAAAGCAGAAAATGACAATTTAGAACGTACACCCATGGAGTGATGGCATTAAGGAAATCCTCAAAGCCCCTAGCAATGTAGCTGCCAAAAGAAAAGAAAAAAAAAAAGACTTCTTATACACACACACACAAAGGCCCAAATTATAATACAGATCCATATACATACCACAGGTTATGAACATCACTGCAGCATTTAAAGTGATAACAGTGTAATATTAAATCCTGGACAATATAAGACAGGTTGCTTAAGCATAAAGGCTCACAGAGTCTGGAAACACCAGGGAAATAAGAAGCACATGCAAGAGAAAAAACATGCACTTGTTATTTCTGGATCACTTTTCCTGGTGCTTGTAGGAGAGTAAACAGTGTTTCCAGATGACATCTCAGTAGTTCCCTGCATTCACACAACTTCCTTCTTTCCCAAGCCCAGCTCTGCTATTTGAGCTGAAATCTTCTGGCTGCCTTCATTCCGTCTTATTAGTTCACTTCCCATTCTATTTCTACAGTTTCGCAATGGATAGCAGACAGTGAGGAGGGGCATCAAGAACTAAGATGCACTTGAAAAAGGACACGTGTGGAAACCTATACACCCACCATCTCCGTAGAATCCAGACATAAGGACTATATAGGGAAAGTTAGAACATACTGAAAAGCGTCCATTCCAAACTCCTGACTTTAAAACTGAGGAAACCAGGCTCAGGGCAGTGGGATGAGTTGCCTGAGATTACAAAACTGGCTTCCCGGCCAGAACTGGATCTAATCAAGTCATAATTTGCACTTTCTATGTGGTTCTATCCTTCCCAGATATCTTACAAATAACGGACTGAGGGTATCCCTCACACAGACAGTGTGACTTTTTCTTCTGAGCTAGTCAGGGGTGGATCTTAAAGCCAGGTGTCTGGAATCCTCCTCTGGTATCCAGAAAAGGACTTATGTTAGGTGTGTGGCTGGTAGGCAGACGTCCCTACCTGCACCAGGCTTCATTAGTCCGATTCATCCCAGTGGAACTAAGGCATCCCTCTCTGTCCACGTCTCGACTAAGGGAGACCACATTACTGTGTAAAGTATATTCGGGTTGCTTAAGGCACATGCTGTACTGCGAAAACTGAGACAAAAGGCTAAGGGTGTTTGGGTAGAGGCAAGAAGCTGTATTACAAAGGTACATCACTTTCATATTCATTTGCACATTTTTCCTCATAAGAAAATTAGGCTTTAATGTAACCTCAATTTCAACCTTGTTGCTTTATTGCCTAAAGCCCATTAGAGAGCTATTTCCCAGGGCCAGGAACTTAGATTGAAGGTCAGGAGGCTGGAGTTTTAATCGACTCATGATGAAACTTCTTTCCCGGGGCTCCACTCCACTGTCTGGCTCTGCTTTACTACGGGGGGAGGCAGGGTGCATCCTGTATAGGTGTGGAAATTTTTCTTAATACACCAAAGGCTCAGTTAACTGCCTTTGTGGGTGTGTGTATGCACTGGGCAGTGGGGACAGAGCTTCTACGGACTCACTGACAAGTATACGTCAAAACAGAACAGCTAAAGCACCACCCTAAATAGTGGAGGTAGGTGCTACCTTATCTGTGTCTTCTTCCTCCTCTCCCTTCTCCTGAGGTAGCCCAGTGTGTCTAATCCACTTTAGGATGCAGGTGAAGAGCCTCTGAAGAGTCTCCTATGGCTCAAAACAGTGGATTCCCATTCTGTCCCCCAAATTCCTCAGACAAATAAAACTATCTACACACTAGGAATGTTCTTGTCCCCTGGCTCTTAAAAACTTAGATCGGTATGGAAAAGACCTAGGTGGTCTTTAAAAATTGCTGATCCTTCAGCTCCCCTAGTCCCTCCTGATTGGTCAGGGGAGCAGCATAAAGCAATGGGATTTTTTAACCACTCCTTCCCCTCTTCCCAGGGTAACTGTAATAAGCAGGCAAGTTTGAGGAGCACTACTCTGGCCTAGGGGCTTCCCAGGTGGCGCTAGTGGTAAAGAACCCACCTGCCAATGCAGGAGACCTAAGAGACGCTGGTTTGATCCCTGGGTCGGGAAGATCCTCTGGAGAAGAGAATGGCAACCCACTCCAGTATTCTTGCCTAGAGAATTCCATGGACAGAGGAGCCTGGCGGGCTGCAGTCCATGGGGTTGCACAGAGTCGGAAATGACTGAAGCGACTTAGCATGCACCCACGTTCTGGCCTAGGTGAGAATTCGAAGCATGCCTCTGACATTAAATGTTCCCTACCCCCTGCCCACCTCTACCCAGAGAGAGGGAAAGCTGTCTACACCCTCCATGCCCAGGCCAACCTTTCCAGCCACTTGCCATCTCCAGGTAGGATGCTGGGGAGAAGACAGGGACAATTTACTGACTGCTTCTGAGTCCTTTAAGCTTCCTTTTCTACTAAATAAAATGCTTATCAGGCCTCGACTTCCTTAAGCACACGTGAACAGCCCTTGGCAGCCCATGCAAGGTTCCTTACCCCTCAGCAGCCAGGACCACGTGGGCTCTACTGATTCCCTTCAAAGCACATTTCCCTCCCTGCTCCCCAAGGCCAGGCTCCCACCTCTTGGCCAATTATGCAGCCTGGCAACCCCCACCATTAAGGTATCAGCTCCTTTTCCTTAAAGCCATTCCCTTATCAGGGCTCAGAGATAATGCCAACACTAGGAAAATACTATTTTTATATTCCAGTGGGTACAGCTTATAATAATTCATGCTGGTAGGTTTTGTTTCCCATATATGCGGATCCTGACTGCAGTCTACCTCCAGGCAGGAACAAAATGCATGCACGTTGGAGGCAGTGGGGGAGGCTCTTGCCTGCCTCAAATGCCGATTCAGCACTCTCTCTGCCCCCTGAAGAGTGAAGGGTGGAGCGGCTGCACACGTCCAGCTTTTCATAAAGCAACTCAGCAAGACTAACAGCAGAAGGCTTTCTAGCCAGAGACTCACAAAAGGAAAAAGTCCTGGAGTTCCCGACACAGGTCACTATAAGTGACCTATTCTCTGTATTTATTCAACCAGTTTTTAACTTTCTTTAAAAAAAAAAAAAATCAGCATCACTCTTCCCTAATTATTTTTCAAATCTGGCCTAGAAGTAATAAAAAACTCAATCATAACCCAAGTGTTGCAGTGAATGAGCCTCAGAACTCTGAAAAACAAGGTATGCCTCCCTAGGCCTCAGTTTCCCCATCTGATAAGGAGATCACACTTCGCTAGGTGACTGCTAATCTTCCACCCTGACCTCACAGGACTCTGAGACTGTAATCCCTTTCTATTCCATTATCATCTTTACGTCTTCTTTCCAGCATCGAATCTACAGCAGGAGCTGACACTGTTATCTTTCCTTGTACAGTCCACCCCAGTCCACCTCTAAAAGGGTGTGTTTGGGTTGGCAGAGGAGTTGTGTGCCTGCTCAGTCGCTCAGTGGTGTCCGACTCTGCAACTCCGTGGACTACAGCTCACCAGGCTCCTCTGTCTATGGGATTTCCCAGGCAAGAATACTGGAGTGAGTTGCCATTTCCTCCTCCAGAGGGTGGAGGAGAATCAAAATGACTTAAAATTTTTAAAAGTCTTTATCAACTCTTCCTATTATTATAGCATGGTGGTATGAAAATTAATTGGCTATAAAATATAAAACTTCTTTTTCTCCACTAATGTCATAATTTACATTTATTAACACTAGTATTCTTATCAAAAGCCAATTATTACATAGTTGCAAAAAGCACATCTTTTGAGAGTAAAAAGGATGAGGAAATGCCAGAAAGTTATTAAATACTCTGTATATGTAAAGTAACGGAGTTTTGTAATATTCTTGGTATTACAGGTAGATAGAGAGGTATTATCAAATTACAAAATTCAAGACTGCTGATATTTTCTGCAGAGCAGTTTAGGTTACAAGATATGTACATTCCACTATTCTGAATGGTGTTCAAACAAGTGGGCATAGTCTATTAGTTTTGTTAGAATTCATGCTTATTTCAATTATATATCAAACAATTCTATTTATTAGATTACAATGGATATGTTGTTATTTGATCCCAAGTATTCCCTTTCATAAAAATTAGATTAGAATAACATAGTTTTATTATACTAGTTCAAATTTTTCCATGAGCAGTTTTTTTAATTGACAACGCTTCTGACTCCTTTAGCAAATACTGCTAAATTTTTGCTTCTTTTTTTGTTCTTCCCCATTTCTCCTCCTAGCTGAATCACAACTACTAACAAAGATGAACCTAAAATTTGTTTTCCATCAAGTTCTGCTATCAAATGCTTTTGATTTGAATAAAATCAGTGCCATTAGCACATTAAAAAAATTCAATTAGCTAAAAGGTAGTGAAAACCTGTCACATTTACTGTGAGCAATATTGTAAAAGCCACAGAACTGTAGCACAGAAATCAAAAAAGCAAAATTTTTTGGTTGAGAAGCCATACTGTAATACTAGTTGACACCAGTATTAATGTCATTTTTAGAGGTCTCATATTACATTAAATTATAGCTCTGCAGCTGTGAAATGAGTGCTGGGAAGATTTCTGGTCACTTTTCTCTAGAAACTCCCTCTTCAGAAGCTATGAGGAATTAATCTTCATTGTCATTTACCACACCTCCAGTCAACAGTCAGACCTTGATTTTCCCTATCTTTGAATCAACAAAGGCCCTCTTTTTTTTCTTTTTAAGTAATTACTGTATGGGGACAGTGAAGAATGCTTAAATGGGAAAATTACCATTTTCCAGAGCGCTTCATGACTTACTTCATTTAATAATCATACCTGCCCTCCCCCCCACACAGACATGTATACACACCTAATAAAAAACTACTTATCTTCATTTTACAGGTTTAAAAAAAGAAAACTGGAATTTTAAGAAGCTAAGTATTGAGTCCAGGGACTCAAGACTGGGAAGCAGCAGAATCACTGTTGGAACTCGGCAGACCATGATGGAGCCCATGCTCTCTTCACCAGGCTGTAGGGCTGGAAAGCGAATGGTTAGTCACTCAGTCATGTCTGATTCTTCAAGAACCCCACAGACTAAATAGCCCACCAGGCTCCTGTGTCCAGGGAATTCTCCAGGCAAGAACACTGGAGCAGGTTGCCATTCCCTTCTCCAGGGGATCTTCCTGACCCAGGGATCAAACCCAGGTCTCCTGCACTGGAGGCAGATTTTTTACTGTCTGAGCCACCAGGGAAGCCCTATACGGCTGGGGTGAACCACAAAACAAGATAAAACACCCAACAATAAAGTGACTTAGGTTGTTAAGTCAATAAACCAAGGCAAACAACACAGCATGCATTTTATTCTCCCAGTATATGTTTGGTGGAGAACAAACTGCCTTGGGAGAGGTATTGCATAATTTCATTTGGAGGATCATCCTTCTGCAGCAGCAAACAGAAACACACACACTAAAATCAGATTGCAATTAAAATCCAATTATATTATATTACAATATTAGACACCTACCCAGAAAGATTCAGCAGGGACCTTCTCTGGAAGGCAGTGTGTCACAGTCTTCAAACTGCTTCCAAGTATGCTTCTGACTCTGCCCTCTGACCCTGAGCATGTGGTAAACAATGCCTGGCAGCCTTTCTCCAATAGCAAAAGGACTTGGTTTATTTCTCATGACAGAGCAACTTTAATAACACCATTACTAATTTACTTCAGAGAATGACATAGGAATATTAAGTATTCCTCATGCATATTATTAAACAAATTAAACACAGCATTTCAACTGGTGGGAATCAAGAGATGGAGTTTGTGTGCAGTCAGGAAAATCAGGGTCACAAGAAAATGTCCCCTGTGTGACTTCACATCCTCTATGCCCTTTGTTTCAACAACTTGTCATTTCACTAAGTTAAAATGTTCAGCAAATACTTATCCCAAGAAATAGTCATTTCTCCACCACCCAAGATTTTCTCTCATCACATGATTTACAAACCCAATTCATGGCAATAACAAATATGCAGTCTATCTGAAGATATAAGAATTTCCTTCTGGTGGCCTTCTAGAAGATATGCATTGCTGGCATTTAGGCTGATTTTCTTTAATTTGACAGAACATTACAACTACAGAACTCAGGCTTCCAGTATTTTTCAACAGTTGTTCAAGTTCGTTTGTCATCATTAACATGGGCCATCCAGAAAATCACCCAGCAAAACTCCATTCAGCCGTCCTGCTCTCTAGTGAGGACAGAACACTAGGGCTGGCTCTCGATATTTTTAATTTATGGAAATGTCTAAAGGCCAGAAGTTGAACCCCCAGAGTTCCTTTTTAAGTGGTCTGGCATAGACTCTAGGTCTACACGATATACACCTTACAGTTACAGGACAGGGGCTAATTAATCTACCTAATTATGTAGTCAGTGGAAGAGGCTTACCCATAGGATTCTAAATCAGATGAAAAAAAAAAAAAAGGAAGGGGAAAGGGAGGGAAAATGCTTTTGGTTTCGTACTGAAACAATTTCAGGAGTCAGCTTCCCTGTCATTTCTACTTTAGTTGGATTGATTCTTTATCTCTCCTATATTGTGATTGATGTGTGGCTTTTTTTCTCTTCCAGGTGTACACCTAAAAAGCACTAACGAAAAAAAAAATGGTAAACTGACCTGGGGATGACTGGTTAGTGTTTATTTTTATCCAAACAAAGAAAAAAAATCCAAACAGCACACAAACTCCAGATCAATTCAATGAAACATGCGAGACCCCAAATGGTGCTGTTATTCCAACAGGCTTCTGTTTGTAGTTAACCATTCACAGGGCTCATCACTAGAATTCCCTGGGTACCCATACAAATGAATTTAATTACAGATATCATGAGCACGGGCCTCTGAGGCTGTGGATTACATTAGGTAACTCAGGGATGCTGGGAGAGAGAAAACCTGGGATGTGCAATGAATTCTGTCGCAAATACTCCCTTGGTCTTTCCAGCTTTACGGAAGGGCCGAGGTGTTGTTTCTGTGGTTCTCAACTGCCAGGAACACATATGAATGCTATGGTAACTGTCTGAAAAGGGGAGAGGAGAATGCTTTCTGAATTTCCTCCAGGGGAATAAAAGCAGATCACAAGGGATATATTCTCTCAGGGCACAAGCTAACATTGGCAAAGCATCCCGAGAGAAAGAACATCAAATGATAAGTGAAGTCCAAGGGCATGAGCAGACTGTGGCCGGGAAAAGAGACTCACCCATTCAGTCCTACACACTAACTTCCATGCCACCCACAAAGAAACACAGGCCATCACAGGCATGTGTCGATGTCCCATTCCCTTCTTTGAATGCCCCCCAATCCTTTGGGCAATAACAATTTAGTGTGCTGAATTAAAATAGCTGAAAATATTTTATTTAAAATAATTTAAGAATTCACATGTCTCGTTAACACTAAATGACTTTCCAGCTGGGCAGAAAATCAAAATCTGCGTTTGGCAGTTTTACAAGTCATTATGGAAATATGTCTACTCTTTATCTGATCTCCTATTTCTAGATATGGTCTAGATATGGTCTCCCAGATATTTTTCTCTTCTGTGGATTACTGCAAGTATCTGAAGAGGCTTAAAAAAATCAAGCACCATGTGTGATCTGAGGGCAAATTAAGAAAAAAGTAAACTACCTGGAAACTTAAGATAACATGTTTTTAAGAAAATAATGACAAGTGAAAGAAGCCAGACACAAAAGGCCACTTATTATATAATTCCATTTATATGAAATGTTCAGAATAAGCAAACACATAGAAAAAGATTAGTGGTTGCCAGGGGCTCGAGGGAGGGAATTCTGGGAGTGTTGGGAGTGACCGCTAAGGGGACAGGGTTTCCCATTCGGGTGTGTGCAAAGGTTCTGGAACTAGAGTGGTGATGTTTGTACAACACCGTGAATGTACTTAATGCCACTGAACTGCAAATTTTTTAGCAGCTAAAATGATCAGTTTTACGTGTATCTATTTTATCACAACTAAAATGTGACAAGGTTTTTTTTTTTTTCCATTTCTTTTCTAATTGGAGCATAATTGTTTTACAGTGTTGTTTTAGTTTCTGCCCTACAACGATGTGAATCAGCTATGCATGCGTGCGAGGTCGCTTCAGTCATATCCGACTCTTCGTGACCCCATGGACTGTAGTCTGTCAGGCTCCTTGGTCCATGGAATTCTCCAGGGAAGAATCCTGGAGTGGGTGGCCATTTCCTTCTCCAGGAGATCTTCCTGACCCAGGAACTGAACCTGGGTCTCCTGAATTGGAGACAGATTCTTTACCAACTGAGCTACAGGAAGTCCCTTTATACATGGTAGTGTATATAGTTGGGGGCTCCCTGGTGTATACATAGTCAATAGTGTGTATAACATATATAGTCAATGCTGCTGTCTCAATAGTGTTTATAGGGTATATAGTCAATGCTACCTTCTCAGTTCTCTCCTCCCTTTACTTCCCTCCATGTAGGGAAAAAGAATCATGACAGTTTTAAATGGTAAAGTGCAAAGTTTGGGTTAAAATGAATGGCAGATGAATCAAAGGATCAAAAACTCTGGGTACTTGATTACCCCACCAGGGCTTCCTGAAGGATTAGAGAAATGCCTCCATCTACCTTCTTTCTTAATTCAACCTTCTTATCCTATCTGTCTGAAGCTCAGAAATTCAAGACAGAGAAGACAGTAAAGACAAAAGACCACCATCTCTCCCTCCCTTCTTCGTTGAAAAGTCCTCAGAGTCCAGCTAAGCAGGTAACCAAACCACGGCCAGCTAACAAAGTTTCAGATGTTTTCAATTTCTTAAGATTGTTTGCAAACAACAGGAAGTTGAAGATGACTCCTCATCAATTCCAAAATGCTCTGACAGTTACAACCTGATCATGTCTCCCTTATCAAGAAGGAAGGAGAAAACTAGGAAGGAAGGAAAGGAAGCAGAAAGACGATGAAGAGGAGGAGAGATGACAGTATCTGTAGAAAAGTTCTCTTGAACCCTGAGTGCCTAATTACTGCTTTTCTATTGGTCTGAAGAAGAGGCATAATCATCTTAGTTACAATAATGCTGGCATGATATTTTACAGTTTCTTCATCCATACGATAACAGCAAGTCAGACATGTCCGGGAAGTGATGCTGCTGCTGCTGCTAAGTCACTTCAGTCGTGTCCGACTCTGTGTGACCCCACAGACAGCAGCCCACCAGGCTCCCCAGTCCCTGGGATTCTCCAGGCAAGAACACCAGAGTGGGTTGCCATTTCCTTCTCCAATGCATGAAAGTGAAAAGTGAAAGTGAAGTCACTCAGTCATGTCCGACTCTTGGCGATATACACATAAATATCTGATGATTGGGAATGGTAATTGTCTCTACACGATCTCCGAAGAGGCTGGAGGAGGCTTCGAAATCCTCTACGATCCCCTCATCTTACAGATGGGAAAAGAGGTCCAAGGAGATCAAAGAAGGTACCTGAAGACCTACCAGGACAATGTTGTATGATGGCCTTTGAAGATCGAGACTATGAAAATCAAAGAATAAAGTGAAAGCTTTGTCATTAGCAGTGTGAGATGTTTTGGCAGTAGGGTGGTGGTTAAATGCAGAATTTAGAATTAACAGACAGGTTCAAACTGTGTATTTTGCCACTTAATAGCTAAAAGTACTCTGAGTAAATAATTTTATCTCTTTCAGTCTGATTTCCTCATCTATAAAGTGGACTTTATTTTTAATTTTAGTATATGTGCTGCCGAAGCGAGCACTAAAGTGGACTTTATTTTTAATGTTACCAATAGGATTAAGTGAGGAAAATGCAGATCAAGGGTTAGCACAGAACTTGGAACATACATCTTCGATACATTAGTTGTTGGTGACGTGGCAACTGTTGAAATCCACTGTGCAATGGCTTTTCCCTATCTATTTCTTGCAACCTTATGTATCATTCAACATATTCATGATAAAGTATTAGGAAATGAATTGAAAGAAACAAACAAAAAAAAGTAAGTGAGGGCTTTAAGAAGCAACAAAGAAGAACAGGCTGACATCCGTAGTTCTGGTATTAATAAGACCCAGCTCATCAATAGTGGATGAAACCCAGGTCTCCGTCTCCAGTATAAAAGATTTCCCAATACTCCACACATATAAATAATTTTAGCTCATATACATATTTCCCAGGATGCACCCACTACCTAAACCCTCTACAGCATTCAGTGACACACAACAGAAATCATCTCAGAGCTACCTCACCAGTGTGTTTTAGGGGAAGAATTAGCAGGCTCTGCTTGAGTGGCAAGGTCAGGCCACTTTTAACATTAGGTGTGAACATGACTGTCTCAAACATTCCCACTTTGCTTTACCTTGGGCCTATTTCAATAACTTTCCAGTGGACCACATCCTGTTCATGTCTCAGCAAAATGTTTCCGCTATTTGTGTATTTATCTGTTAATGCAGTTGTCTTTGAAGTTCTTGATCCACATGTGGGAGAAGTCAATCTAGACTCTTTGTCAAGGAAACTTCTGGCAGATGGAAGCAGCACTAGCAGGGGCAGTGACTCCAGCTTCTCTGGAGGGAATACAGCTGCAATCTCTTCAGAAGCCAGTTTAGTGTTGGGTGTCATGGGGGTGGCTTTGATCACTCACTGGAAAATCCAGAAACCAGGGTCAAATTACTAATGCTACAAAAATAATAGCATTAATAGCCAATGTTGTTATACTGTTTACTATCTGTTAGATGGTGTCCAAAGACTTTTGATATACTAATACGTTAAATACACAATGAAAGTCAGCATTTGAAAATCCAAGTCCCGCTTTTGTACAGTGTACAAACCAACAGCCTGAGCAGAAGTTCCAGTGCTCACAGCGGAGTCAGAGGGAAGGAGCCTCGGATTATTGAGCAAAAGCAGACCTGACTCCTGATTCCTGCCACCGAACGGTTCTAAGTGTCATTCCTGTCCGGTAAAATGTCATCATTGGCAAAAGGAAAAGTTTTCATTTGGAAAATCGGCACTGAACTGGAACTGGGGGGTGGGTGCTGAGATCCTGATTACTAGAGGGTCTGGAACATATAGGCAGACTTTATGTCCCTCTGGGCATTCCCCATAGCCTCTCTCGCTCCCCTTCCTGCCCTCCCTCTTTTTACAAAAGAGAAATCAGATTTGCATTCAAGCCTTTAAAAAAGAAGTACTTTGCTCACTAATCTGTCTATTCTCTGTATAAAATGGAAGTAGAAATTCAGTGAAATGCATAATTCAGAGTGGTTTACAGAAACCATGCCATTCCAGAAAAATAAATTCATCTTAATTTCCCCAAAGTATAACCACATTAAATGCTAGCATACATACATGTCAACAAGAAAACTATTAATTTTTTTATATCTTAACGGATGTTTGAATCATCAATAAACCATGACCTCCATCATGGCAAAACAAAAACGATTCAGCAAAGCGTCTCCTATGTTGGACTTGTTACTGCTGTTTAAAAAATATTGTCTCCCATAGTAAAGTATAATCATCTTTGTTCCTGTTTTATAGGCATCAAACATTCCAGTTCAGACTTTTCCTTCTTCTCAATATTATCTTTAGTAATCTCATGGTACTGCAATAAGTAATGTTGAAAGATGAATGATAAAAAGTAAGTTTCAATGTGCTATAATTACAATTCTTTGAAAATGAAGTGTAATACTTAAGGACTTGTTCTTTAGTGATTACAAACATAAAAAGAATTTCCTCTGGCTTTTGGATACATTCGCCTGTAACAGTACTGCTGTCAGAAATGCAAACAACTGAAAGAACAAACATCGACTTTACCTACTGTTCCATAAATAAAGTCAAATTGCACTGCTGGCGGGGGAAACACAGTCCATACGTTTGGTACCGTCATTTGCTGGGTATACAGTTATATGACTGACCTGTATAAATGTGTGCTGTTTTCACTGGTGACACTTTTATAAATATCAAGAACTTGCCGCATAAATCCTGCTATATATCTCTTGGATCAAAATGGAACACTCCACTGTTGTGAAATCTGGCAGTTAATAAATATAGCCTACTTTTCATTAGATTTTTTTCTAACTATGGGAACACACTAGTTTGATAGTAACTAAGCATGCTTCAAAAGGCAAACTCATCAAAACTGAAAAAATTAGGAAATGTATAAAAGAAATAGTTTTGTTTCCTATCCCCAAACACACATTTTCTTTTTTTTTTTTTGAAGTACTTTCCAAATTATTAGTATGTACGCAAAATACTGTCATTCAAATAATATATCAGGTTCTGCACAGTAACTGCTAATGCCCTCTGGGAATATAAAGAGAAAGCAATTTCGAACACCTTCCTGCACCTTTTTACTATGGGACAGCAACACAAATTGGCACTGCCTAACTCTCACTTCAGTAATAATTATAGTAACAGTAGAACGAGTTAAAATTACCCTATCAGCAGGTTTACATAACGATCTTACTGTGAAAACAAAACTAAAACAAAAATGGTCCAAAGCAAGAAGAATATGGACAAGCATATGTAACGAGCAAGAAACCCAGGAAGCGGCCACCGACTGATGGGAGAGGAAGGTCAGCAGGCACTGTGGTGTCATGCAAGCCAGGAAAAGGGCGGAGTCAGAAGGCAGAGTGGCCAGGGGAGCCCGGACAGACCCAAGGTCCATTGGCTCCCAGGGAGGGACTCTCAGACAACGACTAAGCTACGCTCACATTTATGGACTACAGCTATGGCCACATTTATGGACTACATATATGGTCACAGAGAAGGTAAACCTACCTTCTCTGCTCTCCTGCAACTTGAAATCAATCAGCCATTTGTTGAAATGGACTGGTTTTCTACAGCATCCTACTTATGGTTCCTTGCAAGTTCCAAGAATCTGGGAACACGTGCCTTCATGCAACAAACCCTTGGCCCTACCTTTTCTAACACCTAACCTTCTTTCTACTCTATCACTAGGTTCAGTGAAAATGATTCTAAGGGCAGCACAATACACTGAAATTTTCCCCAAGGAAGGCAAATTCTTGTGAACATCTTACCAAAACCCAGCTGAAAGAGGAAGCCCAGTTTGTCAAAAGAACTGGCTGGTTTCTCTTATGATATGCCTGACTCCTTGCAGGCTCAGGCAGGGAGATCATGGATTTCTGGAATCACAGTCGACTAAGTGAAAGAGAAAGCAAGCCAGAGATTTTTTGAGCAGCCCAGAGATTTTTTTCTTCAGCATTTGAACTCTCAGTTAACACCCACATTTAGCACCCTCATTTAGACATTTACGGCTCATTGAAACTTTACTTCCCTCCCTTGGAAATCTTCAAGTCTGAGAACAGGCTTGGCCAGGCCAGTCTCAAAGTGTTGAATGCTCTGCTGGACTTTCAGGGCTTATTGACGGTTAATAGTGTTAATATAAAAGTTTCTTAGGCTGGCCTAAAAAAGACTTCTCCCACCTAAGAACAGCTATTCTAGGGTTAGCACAGAGTACAGGCCCTGCAGCTACCAATAGTGCTTGAAAACCAGGTCCCTGGTAACACTGCACCCTGGTTCTTCATTGATGAGGCTAGAGGACAGAAACAGGCCCTCATCAGCTTTGTACAGCAGCATCAAAAGAACACACATAAGTCACTTAGGAGAGTACCAGGAACAGAGCAGGCACTAAGTAATTATTAGCCTTTATAATTAACCCATAAGGAATTGAGCAAGAATTCCTGTTCTCAGTCCCTTGAGTAGGAAAAATACACAAGTATGCAATGATTCAAGTTAGATTTCTAAAAAAAGGTAAATGTGCATCTCATTTTTAGATAACCAAATATACAATTTTCAAACCTCATTCAGACCTGTTCTGGTTGTTCTTGCCCAAGAAAGATAACATAAATATGTGGCTAACAGGTATGATCATACTGGACTGTTTCCATCTATGTTTTGATGGTCCTTCGGAGAAGGCAATGGCAACCCATTAGAGTACTCTTACCTGGAAAATCCCATGGACGGAGGAGCCTGGTGGGCTGCAGTCCATGGGGTAGCTAAGAGTCGGAAACAACTGAGCGACTTCACTTTCACTTTTCACTTTCATGCACTGGAGAAGGAAATGGCAACCCACTCCAGTGTTCTTGCCTGGAGAACCCCAGGGATGGCGGAGCCTGGTGTTAGTTCAGTCGCTCAGTTGTGTCCGACTCTTTCAACCCCCTAAATCATAGCACGCCAGGCCTCCCTGTCCATCACTAACTCCCAAAGTTCACTCAAACTCATGTCCATCAAGTCGGTGATGCCATCCAGCCATCTCGTCCCCCGTTGTCCCCTTCTTCTGCCCCCAATCCCTCCCAGCATCAGGTCTTTTTCCAATGAGTCAACTCTTCACATGAGGTGGCCAAACTACTGGAGTTTCAGCTTCAGCATCACTCCTTCCAATGAACACCCACGACTGATCTCCTTGCAGTCCAAGGGACTCTCAAGAGTCTTCTCCAACACCACAGTTCAAAAGCATCAATTCTTCGGCACTCAGCCTTCATCATAGTCCAATTCTCACATCCATACACAACCACTGGAAAAACATAGCCTTGACTAGATGGACCTTAGTCGGCAAAATAACGTCTCTGCTTTTGAATATGCTGTCTAGGTTGCACATAACTCCTTCCAAGGAGTAAGCGTCTTTTAATTTCATGGCTGCAATCACCATCTGCAGTGATTTTGGAACACAAACATAAAGTCTGACACTGTTTTCACTGTTTCCCCATCTATTTCTCATGAAGTGATGGGACCAGATGCCATGAACTTAGTTTTCTGAATGTTTAGCTTTTTAAAAATAAATGTATTTATTTTAATTGGAGGTTAATTACTTTACATTATTGTATTGGTTTTAGCCAAAGCAATCTTGAGAAAGAAGAATGGAACTGGAGGAATGAATGTTTAGCTTTAAGCCAACTTTTTCAGTCTCCTCTTTCACTTTCATCATGAGGCTTTTTAGTTCCTCTTCACTTTCTGCCATAAGGGTGGTATCATCTGCATATCTGAGGTTATTGATATTTCTCCCAGCAATCTTGATTCCAGCTTGTGTTTCTTCCAGTCCAGCGTTTCTCATGATGTACTCTGCATAGAAGTTAAATAAGCAGGGTGACAATATACAGCCTTGACATACTCCTTTTCCTATTTGGAACCAGTCTGTTGTTCCCTGTTCAGTTCTAACTGTTGCTTCCTGAACTACATACAGATTTCTCAAGAGGCAGGTCAGGTGGTCTGGTATTCCCATCTCTTGAAGAATTTTCTGCAGTTTATTGTGATCCACACAGTCAAAGGCTTTGGCATAGTCAATAAAGCAGAAATAGATGTTTTTCTGGAACTCTCTTGCTTTTTACCATGATCCAGCAGATGTTGGCAATTTAATCTCTGGTTCCTCTGCCTTTTCTAAAACTAACTTGAACATCTGGAAGTTCATGGTTCACGAACTGCTGAAGCCTGGCTTGGAGAATTTTGAGCATTATTTACTAGCATGTGAGATGAGTGCAATTGTGTGGTAGTTTGAGCATTCTTTGGTATTGCCTTTGGGACTGGAATGAAAACTGATATTTTCCAGTCCTGTGGCCACTGCTGAGTTTTCCAAATTTGCTGGCATATTGAGAGCAGCACTTTCACAGCATCATCTTCTAGGATTTGAAATAGCTCAACTGGAATTCCATCACCTCCACTAGCTTTGTTCATAATGATACTTTCTAAGGCCCACTTGACTTCACATTCCAGGAGGTTTTCCTCTATTTCTTTGAATTGATTGCTGAGGAAGGCTTTCTTATCTCTCCTTGCTATTCTTTGGAACTCTGCATTCAGATGGTTCTATCTTTCCTTTTCTCCTTTGCTTTTTGCCTCTCTTCTTTTCACAGCTATTTGCAAGGCCTCCCCAGACAGCCATTTTGCTTTTTTGCATTTCTTTTCCAGGGGGATGGTCTTGATCCCTGTCTCCTGTACAATGTCACGAACCTCCATCCATAGTTCATCAGGCACGCTGTCTATCAGATCTAGTCCCTTAAATCTATTTCTCATTTCCACTATATAATCATAAGGGATTTGATTTTAGGTCATATGTGAATGGTCTAGTGGTGTTCCCTACTTTCTTCAATTTGAGTCTGAATTTGGCAGCAAGGAGTTCATGATCTGAGCCACAGTCAGCTCCCAATCTTATTTTTGCTGACTGTATAGAGCTTCTCCATCTTTGGCTGCAAAGAATATAATCAGTCTGATTTTGATGTTGACCATCTGGTGATGTCCATGTGTAGAGTCTTCTCTTGTGTTGTTAGAAGAGGGTGTTTGCTATGACCAGTGCATTCTCTTGGCAAAACTCTATTAGCCTTTGCCCTGCTTCATTCCGTATTCCAAGGCCAAATTTGCCTGTTACTCCAGGTATTTCTTGACTTCCTACATTTGCATTCCAGTCCCCTATAATGAAAAGGACATCTTTTTTAGGTGTTAGTTCTAAAAGGTCTTGTAGGTCTTCATAGAACGGTTCAACTTCAGCTTCTTCAGCATTACTAGTTGGGGCATAGACTTGGATTACCGTGATATTGAATGGTTTGCCTTGGAAACGAACAGAGATCATTCTGTCATTTTTGAGACTGCATCCAAGTACTGCATTTTGAACTCTCTTGTTGACCATAATGGCTACTCCATTTCTTCTAAGGGATTCTTGCCCACAGTAGTAGATATAATAGTCATCTGAGTTAAATTCACCCATTCCAGTCCATTTTAGTTCGCTGATTCCTAGAATGTCGACATTCACTCTTGCCATCTCCTGTTTGACCACTTCGAATTTGCCTTGATTCATGGACCTGACATTCCTGGTTCCTATGCAATGTTGCTCTTTACAGCATCGGACCTTGCTTCTATCACCAGTCACATCCACAACTGGATGTTGTTTTCGCTTTGGCTCCGTCTCTTCATTCTTTCTGGAGTTATTTCTCCACTGATCTCCAGTAGCATATTGGGCACCTACCGACCTGAGGAGTTCCCCTTTCAGTATCCTACCATTTTGCCTTTTCATAGTGTTCATGGGGTTCTCAAGGCAAGAATACTGAACTGGTTTGCCATTCCCTTCTTTGGGCCACATTCTGTCAGACCTCTCCACCATGACCCTCCTGTCTTGGGTGGCCCCACACGGCACGGCTTAGTTTCATTGAGTTAGACAAGGCTGTGGTCCGTGTGATCAAACTGACTAGTTTTCTGTGATTATGGTGCTCCCATCTATGGGGTCACACAGAGTTGGACACGACTAAGCGACTTAGCAGCAGGAGCAGGAGAGCAGGCAATTTCCTTCATCAATAACACTTCGACAGCTCCCATCCTTCACTGATTATCACCTCCAGAAACATGGCCCCTTCCAACATCCCACGTCCTGAGAGATTAAGAGAATTTACCATATAAGGTTATTTTTTCCTAGAGTGATAGAGTTGAAAATTTAAACAATTATTTGGTCTATTAGGAAAAGCACATAAGAATTCTTCTTTTGACCTTAACTACCTGTTTAATCAAGGGGAAAATGTTTTTTTAATTCAGTATCTAGATAATCATTCTATTCTTTCCTTGGTTTTTGAAAGTGTGTATGAAAGTCAACAATCCTGGTTAATAATTGTTGTTTTTGTCGGTAAGTCACAACAATATTGTTATTGTCAGTCACTAAGTCGTGTCCAACTCTTTGTGACCCTATGAATTGCAGCATGCCAGGCTCCCCTGTCCTTCCCAATTTCCCAGAGTTTGCTCAAACTCATGACCATTGAGTCAGTGATGCTATCTAATCATCTCATCCTCTGCCAGTCCCTGCTCCTCCTGTGCTCAATCTTTCCCAACATCACAGTCAATAATTAGCTTCCTATTGAAGATAGGGACACTTTTAGGAACAGAAATAAAGTCAAAGGATATCAGAGCTGGGACTCAGACCAGATATTATAAATAAATGAGAAGATAGGTGATTTACATTAATTTCCAAACAGAGGTAAAATGCATCTATTTATGAAACCAGTTTAAAGTGTTTTTGTTCAAACTCAAATCAGTTCAGTTCAGTCACTCAGTCATGTGCAACTGTTTTCTATCCCAAACACTGAAGCATTCCAGGCTACCCTGTCCATCAGCAATTTCCAAAGGTTGCTTAAACTCATGTTCATTGAGTCAGTGATGCCATCGAACCTTCTCACTCAGTTGTCCCTTTTTCCTTCTATCTTCAATCTTTCTCAGCATCAGGGTCTTTTCAAATGAGTCAGTTCTTTGCATCAGGTAGCCAAAGTATTGAAGCTTCAGCTTCTGCATCAGTCCTTCCAATGAATATTCAGGACTGATTTCCTTTGGGATGGACTGGTTGGATCTCCTTGCAGTCCAAGGGACTCTCAAAAGTCTTCTCCAACACCACTGTTCAAAAGCATCAATTCTTTAGTGCTCAGCTTTCTTTATGGTCCAGTTCTCACTTCCATACATGACTACTGGCAAAACCATAGCTTTGACTATACAGACCTTTGTTGGCAAAGTAATGCCTCTGCTTTTTAATACGCTGTCTAGATTGGTCATAGCTTTTCTTCTAAGGAGCAAGCCTCTTTACCCAGGGGTTTAAAAAATAATTTAAAAAGATAGTATCTTCCTTCCTTTTTAATTGGGAATGAACTCGGTCAGGGGCACCATGATTTTAATAGTTCAGTCAGAATCTGATACAGACTTTCAATGCTTAAGCAGTAGAGGAACTCACTTTAGCTGTACATTTCTTGAGGGTAGGACCATTCTTGAAGATCAAGAGTCCTTATAAACCACAAAAAGTAGGCTTCCTTCCCTTTTTTTCTAACAGTAACCAGTTCTTGTTCTTCTTTATATTGTTTTGTTTCTAGCATGTGTACTAGTCAAATGTTTGCTTTAACAAAAGTTTTGTGTTGTTATCTGTTTATATCATAACTTTGGAGGAATAATATGATACATTCCACTTACAGCAAGTGCAGACACAACCTACCAATAAAGCCTTATTTTTTCCCCAAAGTGTGAGAATAATATCTAAGTGTGAGAGCTTTTCTCACACTTTGATGCTATTCTCACATTTGTAACATCAGACTTTTATTTCTACATTTCAAAAAGTCAAATAAAACTTACCACCAAATACTAAAACCATGTAGCTACAAAATACCAACACATCCTTATGGACAGGTACTTTACGCAGCCCCAGGTAAGTGTAACGCAGGACTATTAGAACCATAGGTGGTGAACTCAGAGACACCTGAAAGTGACCATTAGATAATCTAAGGGACACCAAGCAGAGACATTGCTTTGCCAACAAAGGTCCATCTAGTCAAGGCTATGGTTTTTCCAATGGTCATGTATGGGTGTCAGAGTTGGACTATAAGAAAGATGAGCGCTGAAGAATTGATGCTATTGAACTGCAGTTCTGGAGAAGACTCTTGAGAGTCCCTTGGACTGCAAGGAGATCCAACTAGTCCATCCTAAAGGAGATCAGTCCTGAGTGTTCATTGGAAGGACTGATGTTGAAGCTGAAACTCCAATACTTTGGCCACCTGATGCGAAGAGCTGACTCATTGGAAAAAACCCTGATGCTGGGAAAGATTGAGTGCAGGAGGAGAAGGGGACAACAGAGGATGAGATGGTTGGATGGCATCACCAACTCAATGGACATGGGTTTGAGTGGACTCTGGGAGTTGGTAATGGACAGGGAGGCCCGGCGTGCTGCAGTTCATGGGGTCTCAAAGAGTTGGACACAACTGAGTGACTGAACTGAACTGAAAACAGTTCAGAGACACCAGTACTGATCAGCCAACATGAGACTGGCATTAAGTATGATGGTCACACAACAATGGCTATTATAACACACAGCCCCTGTGAAGCACTTGAAACTTCACAGTGCTTTCATGCACTGGATATTATCTCTTCCCCAAGTTTATGCTCTTAAAATCAGGTTCATAACTGTCATATTTACTTTAGCCAAAGACAAGATGGCCACACATTCACATATAGATATTTCTTGGGATTTGCCATGTAGGCATCCACCCATGCCAAGCAGGCATGGTCTAACAGCCAATGAGCAGAGACCAAAGCTAGTGAAGAGGAGGAGCATGTATCTCTTCAGACCGAGATAAACACAGTCCATATTTCTCAGTATAAATGAAAAATAAGATTTTAACAAAACCTGTTGTTGTTTAGTCGCTAAGTTGTGTCTAACTCTTTCGTGACCCCTTTCATGGACTGTAGCTTGCCAGGTTCCTCTGTCCATAGGATTTCCAGTCAAGAACACTTGAGTGGGTAGCTGTTTCCTTCTCCAGGGAATCTTCCTGACCCAGGAATCAAACCTGTGTCTCCTGCATTGGCAGGCAGATTCTTTACCACTGACCTAACAGGGAAGCCCTGAACAAAACCTAGATTTACACTAAAACTGTCATCTGAATTCTACCAACTTGTTCAGTTGTATTTCTCTGCAGGTTCTTGATCACTCATTTGGTTCACAGCATGTACAATGCAGAAGCAATAGTAGCTGCTTGGCTAACATTCACAGGTGTTCTCTCTCCATGAAGGAAAGAGGCCCAAATCTGGACAATGAGGTCCAACTGCCTTTTGTGTTTGTGAATAGCAACTGTCTTAAAGGAACATGCTTTAAGATCTTTCCTGCAAAATTCATATCTCTCACACACACACTTGTTCTCATTTATTAAATATCTCCTTTCTTGGGCTTGCCTGGTGGCTCAGATAGTAAAGAATCTGCCTGCAAAGCAGGAGGCCCGGGCTCAATCTGGGCCTGATCCCCTGGGAACGATCCCCTGGAGAAGGAAATAGCAACCCACTCCAGTATCCTTGCTTGGAGAATCCCATAGACAGAGGAGTCTTAACATGCTATGGTTCATAGCACAGAGTCAGACACATGTGCCTATACCCTGGCTGAGCTCATACTTGAAAGGCATCAGACTGCAGTGCTGAACCACCCTGCTCTTGTCAGTATACTAGGTCTTCTAAATGCAGACATTCTCCAGCACCACAAAGCACACCTCCTCTCCATGCTCAGAACAGAGCTCAAATATATTTACCATTTTTAAAATGTAAAACGTGTCTGAAATGAATGCCACTCTTGCTGAACAATCAATTTGCATTAAGTTAAATTAACACAATAATAGACAGCTATAAAATTACACTTTTCATGCACTGAATTTAATGATGAAATAATAGGTAGTAACAGGTTACAATTCTGACATAAATATCACACAATGAGTAAATCCACTCAACAGTAATGAATAACTTTCAATATCCCATTTCCTGGGAAACAATATTGAAAGAGCAACAAATAAATTGCAAAGTTATTGTCCATTAGGACAACATAATTTTCTTCTGGAAAGAGAACTACAATGAGCTGTTAACCTGAGCATATGGTTATAATGGAGTTTTCGGGGCTTGGTTTATATTGGATAATTTAATACAGTATCATCTCTATTTTGACATGTTGTTGCAGTATCATTCATCTTTATGGTTAAAAAATGATAACTTGCATGCTTGGATTAGGACAAGAATGAAGGTGATAATTACTGGCAATCCAAGAAAGTGAGAAACCTATGTATTTGGTGCTTAAGGTTCATTTGGGTTTTTTAATTAAACATGATTTATTTTCACTTTTTTTTTCCTAATGATCTATGTGCATGAGACACTTTTTTCTTTTTCTTTTTTATCTGAAATAGTTTTTATTTTGCCATTATCTTTTTTTTTAATTTTTTAATTTTTTTTAATTTAAAGTGCTTTAAAAAAAATGACACGTAGAAGTGGGATGAAGCTAGATGGTTCTGTGTAAGCTGAATGATGTCTGAATAAAAATATTCAGAGCAAGCAGACTTTCCACAGTATGAAAACTTACTGCTTTGGGTTGGCTGTCACTACTTCCCTGGGGCAAAGATGACCACTCTAAAAATGTTCAAATTTCAATGGCTGCCTGTTTTAAGCACAGATCTTTGGAAATCTTTTGCAAAATGTGTGAGCTTTTATATTGCAAGGAATCCAAGTCCCTTCATGCCTTAAAATCAAACTACTACACCAGCAAAAAACTTGTGAACCACACATAGAAAAGCTCCCACAAGATGTGGGGAAGGTCTTACTCTGCACAGTCTAGACTATTGTGTGGAACACTTGTGTGCCCTGGATATTAAGATGTACTATGAGTGAAAAAACATGCTCAGGGGGCAAAAAAAAAAAAAGTTCTGCAAATACTGGACTCCACAAATTTTACAAATTGTTTCTTTTAACTGCAAACATGTCAGGCTTTAAGATGCTAATGTGCAATGAGAAGCAACCAGGGGAGATAAGGCAGGTAGTGTTTCCCCAAACTAAACTGAACTCGGATATATTATCCACGGCATAATACTAATGCTCTCACGGATTACCAGTGTTCCATGGAACGCAGTTAGGGTAACACTTGTTTAACCTAATAGATGAGAAGAACTGGTCAATTTGCCTGGAGAAAAAAAAAAAAAAGACCCAAGTCTTCTTTACTTCCTTACAAAATAAAAACACAAACACACCAACAAATAAAGGAACACAAAGTATTCCTATTCAAGGAATCAGACTGGGGAAAAAGGAAGAAGAAGATTTTAACATCTCAACTTATAAATAAATTAATGGAAAGATTTTTGGTTTGCAGGTAAGAAAAAGTCATCAAGGCAACCAAGGCAGGGACCACCTGAGTCAGCAGCCCAGTGGTAGCCCTGTAGCTTTAAGGGAATATAGTCTCACCCAGGGAAGCAGATCCCCTTGAAAAAACCTAGGAGGTTGATTCTGCAGGATCTTCAGGTAAACCCCTGGCTCACTTTTCTCTTGATGAAATCCAGCTGTTCTGCCATAATGGCAGGTACCTGGGATGGGTGACACAGGGGGTGCCTAAGACCTGAGGGGAGAAAACAACCTAAAAAAAATCACAAGGAAAACAATGCTCCCCAAAAGCTTCCCCCCCACCCCACAAATTCTAGCTTTTTTCCAGGTTCTCTTTAAAAATACTATTTTCAAAAAACTGGACTAAAAGGCATTGTTACCTGAATGGAAGTTCCTCTCATCCCAGGCAAGTTCTGCTCTATGCTGGAGGACACCATTTGGCACCTCCCAAGACTTCATTTGCACATTCTCAGCTGTTCTGCTATAAATGTAACCGCCAGTACGCAGATACATTCACGGTACACTGAATGTACAATGCTGAACTTATTTTTTGAGAGAAAATTGCTCCTCTACGTGTCAATTGTCTCATTTTACCAGAATCTGCTCACTTTCAAAAATGCAAAGACAGAGTAAGAAAACTTGGTTCTGAGTTCACTTGCCTCATGTTTAGGCAGAACGTCTAGCATAGACCCTAAAATTTTCAGCATTACCATGATTCCTCCAAGGCCTCTGTGTTCTGGGTGCTTTTCAACTAAGCTACGAATTATGCTGCCTGGTAGGGGCACTTAACAGACCAGCTCGAACAGGTGTGCCTCACTGACAATCTCTGTCCAAATCCTACTCATGGTAAAGATTCAGTTTAAATGTCATCTTCAACAAACATTCTACGATGTTCCCACCTGGATGTGAGCTCTCCCTCAGTCATTAATGTTGCTCTGCCAGAACTCTCGGACAATGCCTTCAGAGTATTGGTTTTTAATTTTTTTTAAATTGAAATTGAGTTGATTTACCATGTTGTGTTAGTTTCTGTTGTTCAGGAAGGTAATTCGGTTCATACACATATATGCACATATACATTTCTTTTCTAGATTCTTTTCCATTTGGTTATTGAGTACCATTCCCTGTGCTATACCATAGGGCCTTATTGGTTATCTATTTTATACACAGTAATATATATTTTTTAATTTAAACTCCTAATTTATCCTTCCCTATCCCTTTCTCCTTTGATAGCCATAAATTTGTTTTCTATGCCTATGAGTCTATTTCTGTTTTGTAAATAAATTCATTCATATCCTTTTTTTTTTTAGATTTCATATATAAGGAGTATCATATGATACTTGTCTTTCTGTCTGACTTCAGTGTAGTTCAGTTCAGTTGCTCAGTCGTGTCTGATTCTTTGCGACCCCATGAATCGTAGTACACCAGGCCTCCCTGTCCATCACCAACTCCCAGAGTCTACTCAAACTCATGTCCATCGAGTCAGTGATGCCATCCAGCCATCTCAACCTCTGTCATCCCCTTCTCCTCCTGCCTCTAATCCCTCCCAGCATCAGGATCTTTTCCAATGAGTCAACTCTTCACATCAAGTGACCAAAGTATTGGAATTACATAGTGGTAATTAAACAAGAAGGCCTTCAGACTGAAGTGGCTCTAATTCCCTGGGAGCCTACATAAGAAAATCAAACCTGAGCCTATAAATGTCTCAAAGTTACAAAATCAAAATGCTAAGGCTGACCAATTACAAACAACCAACTAGGCTTGAGGCTCTAGCCAGTCATGTGACTCAAGCCTTTTTTGGCTTCTGTACTTCTCATACCCCTGGGTCCTGCAGGTAGGCCTTCCTTCTAACCACTTCTGGTTTGGCACTACCAATTTCAATCTATTTTTCAATCAAATCAATCAACTCAAATTTAATAACTTTAATCAAATCAACTTGAATTTAATAGGCTTCAGTTTACCTTTTAATAGAAAGCAATAGAAGGGTAGATGGAAAGATGAGCCATTGTTCAAACCATGGGGGAAGGGGTGGAGCTGGCCAGATAGAGAACCCTGAAACCTTTATTTAAAAAAAAAAAAGCCAGTGTGGGGCCAGGGGTAGGAGGCCCAGGAAATTCAGAGCAGAGGCACAGGGGTTCACCTCAGGGGCATTTCCACAGGGGTCAGGGTTTTAACATAGATTCTCTGGGGGAAGAGAGAAAAGGAAGAAGAAGAAACTACTGTACCAAAAAAAAAAAACCCTACTATATATTCATATTTGGGGAATATTTTTAGTCTTGTGTTTTTGACGTGTGAGCTGCCAGCACAAAATACACCAAACACCTTCCTAACTCCCTCAAACTAAATAAATAAATGAAAAGAGAGGCTGCTGAAAACCTTGACAAGCAGCTTGTCAAGAAAAGCTGTTTTTCACACAAGAAACCTCCTTTCAGAACCCTAAATCCTAAACTCTCATTCTATTTGCAGTACTCTTATCTATTAGTATCAGAATGGAAAAGTGTAAATTGGACCCTAAAAACAAAAAAAAAAATCCTCTTCATTTTTAAAGCCAAAAACTGATCAAGGAGTTCTGACCACATCTCAAAAGGCTGTATTCACATTTCAGATATATGGATAGAGATGTATAATTTAGAAAGGAGTACTTATTGATTTCTGGTGTTGAAGCCACATGCACAGATTTGTCTATGTATTATGTCCTTCAATTTATAAGTAAATTTTTATGATCAGTTAAATTTGGAATTAATGTAGAATTTGGAATGAATTTTTCAGAACTATGTGTGACTGGAACAGGTTTAAACCAATACACATGTCATGAAGCAATCTTCTGCCCTGTTATGAAGTCTAATGTAATTTCTCACAATTAGCAAAGAGCAAAAGAAAAATCTGAAAAACCAGCAAAATGATCTAGTTTAATCCCACTGTCTGGCATGAGAAAGAGAGGAAATATAACACTAGGAAAAAAGTGCCATTCTTTTAAAAATTTTAATTTTAGAAATCTATTGGAGGATTTCTAAATTTAATGAAATTAAATTTAATGAAATTTTAGAAATCTATTGGAGCCTTGCTGAGGCTGAATTCAGACGGTACCATGACTTGACTTTCTAAGTATAAGATTAACCCTATCCCTGTTGTCAGTCAGATGTTAGGAACATGGTCCCATCAGACATACAAAAAGACCCAGCAAGCCCCTCTGGTAGGCCACTGCCTGCTCTTTGGGTTTAAATGTTATCAGATCACCCTGTCAAATACAAACGGGTCATGTTTGGCAGACACAGAACCAAACCATGACCAATTTGCACTTGAGTTTGGATTAGCCTAATAGTTCCTTAGTAAGGAGCTGTCACACAAAGGGCACATTTTCGTGGGAAGGAGAAACAACAGTTCTGGCATCTGGCTGGTGAGTACTGCCAGGTGGGTCCTGGGCTACATGGGGAAGCGGCAGGAGGCTCGGGTACGGGGAGGGTCTGTCAAGTAGGATGCACAAAGGCACTCTGACACTGTTTACCCTTCTCACATTTTCATACAGGGTAACTATGTGAATAAAGAGTTATGGTTTCAGACTGCACACAATGCAGACCAATTTACAAAGGCCTTTTTTGAGTGTTGTTACCCTAAATATCTCCAAGATTTTTCAGTGGGTTTCCAGAGTGTTCTGGCTGATTTCCACAGCTCCCCATCTTCTCATAGAACTCACACACACAGTTCTCATCTCCTCTGGCATCTCTTGCTAACTGAGGGACATATCTGTTAGCCTTCCATCTTGCTTCATCAGCTTGAATAGGACGGGTCTTCTTGAAAATTACTAACTATAACTCGTCAAATACTCTCCTCCCAAAACATATTTAGGGATGCACTGAAAAAGACACTAACAATGAGCTGTTTCCTGCTGATTCAAATTAAAATACTCAAATATATATTCAAGAAAGAAAACTCTCGATTTATCTTTTCAAAACACTGATTTCAAACCTGACAAAAATACTCCAAAAAATGAAAATTCAGATCTAACTTATAAATAATTATATAAAAATATTAACTCAAATATTAGCAAACAGAATCCACAAGCACAATGAAAGAATAACATACCATGACCTAAGAGGACTAAGTATAAGGATACCAGGCTCTTTCAAGAACAGGAAAACTACTTTGATAATTCATAGTATTTAGTTCAAGAAGTTAAGGGAGAAAAACCATATAATCATCTCCACAGATGCTGAAAAAGCATCTGAAAGACTCATAGTCACCAATGTGTTAACAGACTAGGAATCTATAAATACTTTATAATTTTTTTTAAACTGAAGTATAGTTGATTCATAATGTTGTATTAGTTTTAGGTGTATAATAAAGTGATTTAGTTATGTGTATTTCATATTTATTCTTTTTCAGATTCTTTTCCATTATAGATTACAAGATATTGAATATACTTCTCTATACTATACAATAGGTCTTGTGCTATACAGTTGGTCTTGTTGTTTATTTCATATATAGTAGTGTGTATCTATTCATCCCAAACTCCTAATTTATCCCTTGCTCCCCTATAAACACTTCTTAATATGAAAGAAAGAAAGATATTTTCAAAGCCAGAACAAAGCTTAACAGTGACACATAAACAGCATTCTCACTGAGACAAGAAGCACCACTACCAATACTCCATATTAATAATTTTATACTTTCCAATTAGCACCAGCCAGTGCAATTAGGAGAAAGTCATTGTTATGAACAGAATGTTTGCGCCACTATCTGAAATCATGTAAAGCCCTAAGCCCCTAGGTGTGGCTTTAGTTGAAATAAAATGAGGTCCTATTGGTGGAGCTCTCATGCAATTAGATTAGTCCTTAGACAAAGAGATATTCAGGAGCTCTGCTTTTCCTCTTCGCTCATTCTCACCTTGGATTTCCTAGCTGCAAGTATAGAGAAATATAAATTTGTCTTCTAAGCACCTTTGTCTACAGTACTTTGTATGGCAGTCCAAGCAGAGTTAACACAGTCATGAACACTTAACATTGAAAAGCTAGAGGCAAAATATTATTTTTTGCAGATAATACATTTACAAATGTCTAGAAAATCAACCAAAAATGAATAAAACCATTGAAAGACAATTAAGCTAGATGATTATTAAATAACAAGTAACAGCTTTTCTTATAAAAACAGAAGTCAATTAAATGTAAAGAAAGACAGTATGTACAAGAGAACACAGAATTTCAAGAAATTTCAAAGTGTGCAGAATTCCTAAGGAAAGATGTAAGATGACAAATAAACAAACTATTCACAAATGTAAAACTCACTGTAAAGATGTTATTTCCTCCTAAGTTACTTTATAAATTTAAAGCAATCCCAGTAAATATGCCAGTAAGAATATTTTTGAAATTTGGCAAGTAAATACTAAAATGCACATAAAAAACTCACCTGTAAGAATTGTCATGAAATAAATGGTTATTAACCTCACTGGATGTTAAAACATACTATGAAGCTAAGGTAATTAAAACAGTTTGTTAGTAGAAAATAAAACCAGGAAAATGGGATAAGAATAGTTCAGAACAGACAATACATATACAATTATATAATAAAGTAGGCATTGAAGATGTGGGAGAATGATGGATTACCCAATAAATATCCTGGGTACAAGCAGCCAGTTCTTAGGGGGAAAAACTTTGCTGGTTCCATTCTCATGTCTTACATCAAAATAAATCCCAGATGGCTCAAAAATGTAAATGTAAAAAATAAAGTTGTTAGAATAAAAAAAGAACATTAAAAAAATATTTTTAGCCTAAGAAGGCCTTCCTAGGCAAGGGACAAAAAAACAAATGCCATAAATTTAAAAATAAAGGGAAAGAAAATTGATAAATTTGCATCAGCATCTGAAATGTTCAAAAAGCAAAGAGCAGCCACAAGAAACAAAAAAGCAAATGATGAAGCAAAAATACTTGTAACTCTTAAGTGAGACAAATGTCTCAGTTCTCCTAAATAGAATATCTTCAAATCTTTTAGAAAAGGACCAAGATCATGGAATAAAGTTAGTATTGTATTGCATTTTGGGCTCTCTAGGAGGCAGATAGAGATGGAGAATAGGCTGCAGGAGGCTCACTGGAAAGTGTTCTGACAATCAACACGCATCGGGGAAAGGAAGGAACCACAGCCACGCAAAAGAAGCTGGGCAGTGATGAAATCCCAACAAGACCTCCACTAGTTCCACGCACAGCTCAGGGGCTGGGAACACCAAACTGGCAGCACAGGACATAGGCCTCTCCAGTCTTATTAATTAAGAGCTGAATATGGATATTCCAGGGCAAGGGAGAGAGACCTCTGTCTTAGGGGGATCTTGTCAGCTGATGCAGTTCCCCAAAAGCAAAGGACATGGCTAATAAACATACTAGAAGATACTCAACTGCATTCACAACCAAGAAAAGGTTAAAATTAGTACCATTTTTCCTATCAGAGAGGCAAAGAGTAGATGGCAGCTGATGCAGAGTGGTCAGTATTGATACTCACAATGCTGGTGAGGGGAATGGAAACCCCAAGACCTCTTCTGCAAAGATGGGCACAGAAATGGTATGGACCTAACAGAAGCAGAAGATATTAAGACCAGGTGGAAAGAATACACAGAACTACAGAAAAAAGATCTTTATGACCCAGATAACCACGATGGTGTGATCACTCACCTGGAGCCAGACATCCTGGAATGTGAAATCAAGTGGGCCTTAGGAAGCATCACTACGAACAAAGCTAGTGGAGGTGATGGAATTGAAGCTGAACTATTTCAAATCCTTAAAGATGAGGCTGTGAAAGTGCTACATTCAATTTGCCAGCAAATTTGGAAAACTCAGCAGTGGCCACAGGACTGGAAAAGGTCAGTTTTCATTCCAATCCCAAAGAAAGGCAATGCCAAATAATGCTCAAACTACTGCACAATTGTACTCATCTCACGTGCTAACAAAGCAATGCTCCAAATTCTCCAAGCCAGGCTTCAACAGTCCGTGAACTGTGAAATTCCAGATGTTCAAGCTGGATTTAGAAAAGGCAAAGGAATCAGAGATCAAATTGCCAATCATCAAAAAGCAAAAGAATTCCAGAAAAACATCTACTTCTGCTTTATTGACTATGCCAAAGCCTTTGACTGTTTGGATCACAATAAACTGTGGAAAATTCTGAAAGAGATGGGAATATCAGACCACCTAACATGCCTCCTGAGAAATCTGTATGCAGGTCAGGAAGCAACAGTTAGAGCTGGACATGTAACAACAGACTGGTTCCAAATTGGGAAAGGAGTACATTGAGGCTGTATATTGTCACCCGGCTTATTTAACCTCTGTATAGAGTACATTATGAGAAACGCTGGGCTGGAAGAAGCACAAGCTGGAATCAAGATTGCCAGGTGAAATATCAATAACCTCAGATATGCAGATGGCAACACCCTTATGGCAGAAAGTGAAGAAGAAATAAAGAGCCTCTTGATAAAAGAGGAGAGTGAAAAAGTTGGCTTAAAACTCAACATTCAAAGAACTAAAATCATGGCATCTGGTCCCATCATTTCATGGCAAATAGATGGGGAAACAATGGAAACAGTGACAGACTTTATTTTCTTGGGCTCCAAAATCACTGCAGATGGTGACTGCAGCCATGAAATTAAAAGATGCTTGCTCCTTGGAAGAAAAGCTATGGCCAACCTAGATAGCATATTCAAAAGCAGAGGTACTACTTTGCCGACAAAAGTCCGTCTAGGCAAAGTTATGGTTTTTCCAGTAGTCATGTATGGATGTGAGCATTGGACCATAAAGAAAGCTGAGCACTGAAGAATTGATGTTTTTGAGCTGTGGTGTTGGAGAAGATTCTTGAGAGTTCCTTGGACAGCAATGATATCAAACCAGTCAATCCTCAAGGAAATCAGTCCTGAATATTCATTGGACAGACTGGTGCTGAAGGTGAAACTAAAATACTTTGGCCACCTGATGCAAAGAACTGACTCACTGGAAAAGATCCTGATGCTGGGAAAGACTGAAAGTGGGAGGAGAAGGGGACGACAGAGGATGTGATGGTTGGATGGCATCACTGACCCAATGGACATGAGTTTGAGCAAGCTCCGGGAGTTGGTGACGGATAGAGAAACCTGGCATGTGACAGTCCATGGGGTCGTTAAGAGTCAGACATGACTGAGCAACTGAACTGAATTGACTGAAGACTTCTTTGGAGGAAAATCTGGCCTAACTTGCTAAATTCAAAATGTACACATCCTTTGCCCCAGCATCTCCACTTCTAGCAACTGCTCTTACCAACTGATTCATATGTATACACCAAATATGAACAAAGCCTATTAACCCTAGTTACTTCTGGGGATTCAATCCAGAAATAAAAGGAGAGGAGATGTGTTTCATTGTACACCTTTTGATACTATGCTGATATTTTCCCCCTGTATATGTATTACTTTTAAAGTAATGATCTAAAAGAAAATCTGAACATGAAACTTAAATATCTATCTTAAGAGATATTGCTGTGCTGCTAAGTTGCTTCAGTCGTGTCTGACTCTGTGCGACCCCATAGATGGCAGCCCACCAGGCTCCCCCATCCCTGGGATTTTCCAGGCAAGAACACTGCAGTGGGTTGCCATTTCCTTCTCCAGTGCATGAAAGTGAACAGTGAAAGTGAAGTCGCTCAGTCATGTCTGACTCTTAGCGACCTCATGGACTGCAGCCTACCAGGCTCCTCTATCCATGGGATTTTCCAGGCAAGAGTACTGGAGTGGGGTGCCATTGCCTTCTCTGAAGAAACTACACTACCTGAACGCAAATCCTGATGGTTCATAACACTTTCGGAAAGCAAACTTGAGCTACTGAAATATTATGCACTAATTATGCTAATAGGGACTCTAATATACATTCTAATTTAATTCTTACAACACTATGAGTTAGGTCTCATCATGCCCACGTTACTGATACGCAGAGCACAAAAAGATGAATTGACTCAAAATGGCCAGGTCCAGTTGACATCTAGCTATTCACATCTAGCTCTTTCCACAACATCCTTCTATCTCCTACAGTATTTTTCTTTTGCCTCTTAAAATATTCTGGAAGCAATCACTGGTATCCTAAGTGGTTGGTATGATTTTAAGTGGCATGCTTTTCATCTTGAACAAAACTGAGAAACAGTAATAGGTAAGTATCTCTTTCTAGCTGAAGAAGCTAAAATTTCACATCCTAGAATGTAAGTCTTCATCCTCCTACCGTTTCCTTTGAGTACACTTTCATCTGCTCCTAAACCTCTCCCTAAAAGAGAATTCACAGTAGGTGGATCTCTGCCCATCTTCCTGTCCGGACTGCCATTAGATGAAGGGTTAGAGGAAGTATGTCCTGCCAAGAGAAAGGGCAGGAGTCCAACACCATTGTTTTCCTGTTAGTCACTAAACTCAAGGTTGAACAAGGGAAACCCATGTATGTTTGGGTGAACTATTTCAATCTGAGGAGAGACGGGAGATGAACCAAATTCTGAGACAAAACAAGAAGGGCACAAAATGAAGGATGATTCTTACATGTCAAGATCATTGAATGAGTTTGGGGATGGTGGGTACACTGAGTTCCTGAATGCTGGAAGCAACTGCTTCCCAAATGAAAATAGCCAATGCTGCCGAAAATTAGACTTGAACCAATGACACATCCTTTTAAGATTCTAATCATAAGCAATCAGAGTGAATAATGGGTTGGTTTCAATGTATATATTGAGGATTTTGAACCTACATAGTGTCGTTATCCAGAGGAGGAATACTATCGCTTCTGCTGCAGTGACACTTTTTTATCATTTCGCCCAGACCCTTCAATAGAAATTGCTGTTCCTCACTGCCGACCATCTGTTGTCATTGACACGAAGGATCTACATAAATCCCTACTAGTTTCTGTACCTCAGAAATGCCCCCTCCCAAAGAAAAACGTAAATTAATTGCTGCTGCTTTCAGGGTGGGGGAGGGGGTGGATTTAAACACTCCCGCTCTTCCCAATACATGTACACGTACAGCCAGCAACTTTCAGCTATAATTTAGAAAATGGATGCAGTTCAGCAACAGTTAAAGACTGATTCCTTATGCTTTTTGTGCATTTACATAATTGATTCGCTAGATAATGCACTCTGCTTCCTTATTTAATAAACATGTTAATGATTTCAGACAATTACTCAAAACTGCCTACAAGTGTCTGCCTAAGAAAAGCAACAAAAAATAATTAAAATGAAAATACACACCAAAAGGCACATCCTTCATCTCACATTACACAAGATATTAAGTCAATATGTCACCCTGTCACCAGTCACTTGCTACCTGCTGTTATACATTTATTCAAATTCTAATGTATTAGCTGAAGCTGATACATTGGTTAGACACCCAAGCGGGCAGACACACAGAGCAAGAGAATAAACCTGGTGCTTTGTCAGGGTAGAGGCAGGAAAAAAGCAGCCGAGTAGGGGGAGACAATAAAACACAGGCCAGAAACAGAAGGCTGAAACAGACGTGTTCACAAGAAAGCTCTCTCCAGGCTATTCGTGGTAGGGGGCAGTCACGGGGGAACGAAATGGATTCCATTTCCTCTGCCACCCCTGAGTGCTTGGAGAGCAGTGAGCAGGCCAAGCATCAAAGGAGGCCCAATCTTGGCAGATGCCTCATGCATTCTGGCCCTTTTCAGGCTGTCATATTTTATTTCCCAGAACTTTCACGTGAGTCACCCACAAAGCCATGGCCTGAGCCGCAGACACTTTCACCATCCAAGGGGACTGTGAGGATGCCGCTGGCGGGGAGGCAGAGAAGTACTGAAGGAACCTGCTGGCTGGGCAGCCATGATATGGCCTTCCCTGGGGCTTGGCCAGTCCACTTCGGCTTGGCTCCTCCAGCTCCTGATGGAAGCCAAGTCCCCAGGGCACAGCAAGTCCCAGCTGCCCTCCCCAGCCCTTGGTGAAGTAAAAGGAAGGTCACCTAACGGGTACAACAGGACACTGAAGAAGGAGTCTGGGCATTTCCACCTCTTGCTAGACGCTGGCTGATTTTGGTTCAGGAAGTCCTGACTCCAGCCCTCCCAGATGACAGAAGACTTGGAGACCAAAGACAAAAAGATGAAACTGAAAAGAAACACGGGCCCTCCATCAGTAACTCAATCTGCTACAAAGGAGGGTGAGAGGAATACACAGGTATATTCTCCTAACCAGGTGACACTGCTTTCGGGTTTCAGAGTCCAGGCAACCTGAGTTAGGCACACTGATCTCATGTCAAAAACAGGCGCCATCAGGCAGTGGGCAAGGACGTGTGTGCAGGCATGTGTGTGTGTGGTGGGTGTGCGTGTGCGTGCATGTGTGTGTCCCCGATTTCCAGAGTTTTGACCTCCCTGCTTCATTGTATCAGCTCAAGCTGCTTAAAGCCTGGATATCATATGGAGGAAATGGTGAGAAATAGAACAGAAGCAGGAACAAGAACAGCTCATTCAGAAACACCTTAAGAACTATGCACTATTTGGAAGGTTGTAGAGAGCCACAAGGGGATTTTTATTTTTATTTTTTAAAATTTGTTTTCTTCCAGAGCATTTTAAACCAAGAGAGACAGGGTCTCCGATTTGTTTCCTGGAGCCATCACTGTGGCAATAAGGTGACAAGTGATGTGAAGGGGATACAGAGATCAGCGAGGAGGCTGTCGTAGCAATCCAGGGAGAAGGGGACTAAAGATGCGGACCAAGGGTACAGCTGTCGGGGACAGGTGGGCAGCAGTGCAGGCTTAGAGAGGCAACATCACATTTCTGAATATCAGGCCAGGATAGGGAGGTAGAAGGTGATGCTAGTCTCTCAGGGATAAAGTAAACAGACGGAGGAAGAGGAGGGGAATGGCAAGCACTGCTTTGCGCATGTTCGCTTATTGATGCCTAAGGTACACCCAATTGAAGGTTTCAGAGGCCAACACTGGACTTCTGGCCTGCAGTTTCATTTCCCCAGATATTAAAAACAGTCCACTAGACTACAAAGGCATGGAAAGGGTGACCTGATCACGGTCACTGCATCACCTTGCTCACTATCAAAAAGCTCCCCTTCGTCTCCAGAAACAGAACCTAGGCATAAAATACAATTGATCTACTGCTCCGAAGTATAAATAAAAGAGCTAACTAATTCAAACCACCCCTCCCACCCCCAGAAAGAAAGGAGAACAACAAAAGAAGAGTGGGAGGAACTGCCTAATAATGTTTATAGCATTCTTGCAATTTCATGGCCAATTCATTCAGGTCAAAAAGTAGAGCAGTTAACACCCTAATCAAATGTTCCATATTATTACACAAGGTCCTTGTAAGCCTCCTCAGTAGTTATGTACTTTAAAGTTACATACTCATAATGAAATCATGAAGTCTGACTAGTCCAAGAGGAAAGGAGAACTGGGTAATCTTCTGCATGCATCAAAAATCTACCCACATGATCCCTTTTGAAAGCTGATTAAACAAAGGAAGCTCACAGTCCCTGTGTACAATGCACTCGATCTAGATGCACCCATTTCAGACCCCTTCCCTTGTGCCTGTCAGATGGGATTCCCTTGCCAGCACTGTTGCGGCTTCCAATCAGGCAACTTGCTCTGTTCCTCTTGATGATACTTTTGACAAATGGACAGAAGCTACATTTGGGGATTCCAAATGCTAAAGTTTACAGAAGCTAATGTAACTCAGGTGTTAAGGACTTCATCTAGTTGGATGACTGTGTGCTATCACTCACAGCAATGATAACCCCTTCAGCAGCTTCCATGAGAAACTCAACCATTCCCAGCCTATGGTGATTGTGCATGTTATTCAAGACCTGTGGGGCTGTAAGGTAGAGTGTCGACTGGACAGTCTTCTTCCACATCTCTCTGTGTGCAGCTTGCCCATCCATGGTCCCTCTTGTCCCTCTTCATCTACAGAGCAACCTTATCTTTGGTTTGAAAGCCGGGTGCCCCAAAGGCTTCCTTCTTTCCTACAGAGAGCTCACAGAGACAAGTGTCTCATCAAAAAAATCCCACCACCAATGACTAAAAGTTATTCAAGCTGCTAAAAAGATACCCTTCTCTCTAAATTATTTCCTTTTTAAAATTTTTTTATTTTTCATTTCCTCCCAGAGAGGGTTTGAAGCAGCTTAGAACAAAGGGAAGATATGCCATAAAGAAAATCTGTTCCCCCCAAGGAAGAAGTCAACATACTGTCCTTAAAATGATCAGTAACTGTTGAGATTCAACACAAACATTAGTCAGGGGCTTCCAAGGAGCCACAACAAAAGGGAAACAACTGTTAGTGAAAAGTTGCCTATTTCTTAGTATCAGAAACGATCAAACATACTAATATCCCAAAGGAGAGAGCTTCAGGGCAGCTTTCAAAGCATCAACTTGGGAAGGCTGAATCATTGGCTAAGAACACCCATTTCTTCTCTATAATATTCATGTGACTTTCTCTATTTTATACCCTCTTGATTTTCTTAATTATTTGAGTTAAGAACAGATACTGGACCAGAAGTCAAGAGTTCCTTGTGTGATGCCTAGATCTGCCATAACTAGCCAGGGAGCCTTAGGCAAACAGCCTCACCTTTGCAGGAAACCAAGAGACAAGAATCAAGATAATCCTTCTAATGCCAATATTACATGGCTGTTAAGTTGACCATCACAGGTTTTGAAGAGTTTTGAAGCATCACACATGGTAAAACTTTTTGTGTGAAGAAACAGGACTAAACCTTCCTTCTAAATTAACTCTAAAGTTTACATTTTTGGAGAGATCATATGGCAGTCTACAATTTCTATAGCAGTGAGTCACACCTGATGGTGGGCACTCTACCATATTTCTTAGAAGTAAAAGAATTGATGCTTTTGAACTGTGGTGTTGGAGAAGACTCTTGAGAGTCCCTTGGACTGCAAGGAGATCCAACCAGTCTATTCTGAAGGAGATCAGCCCTGGGATTTCTTTGGAAGGAATGATGCTAATGCTGAAACTCCAGTACTTTGGCCACCTCATGTGAAGAGTTGACTCATTGGAAAAGACTCTGATGCTGGGAGGGATTGGGGGCAGGAGGAGAAGGGGATGATAGAGGATGAGATGGCTGGATGGCATCACTGACTCGATGGACCTGAGTCTGAGTGAACTCTGGGAGTTGGTGATGGACAGGGAGGCCTGGAGTGCTGCAATTCATGGGGTCGCAATGAGTCGGACATGACTGAGTGACTGAACTGAACTGAAGAGAAATACACTATTAGAAAATCACTTATGAAGTATTTACCAGTCTCATGATTGATCCTACTTGGGCTTTTAAAGCTTATCTGTATCAACTGCCCATCTTCTAAATGGGATGTACAATTTAAAATAATTCTTTTGGAGAGTGGAAGAAGATGGCAGAAGAGTAAGATGGGGAGATTGCCTGCCTCCCCACAAATACATCAAAAACTCATCAAAATATGGAACAACTCCTACAAAGAAACTTCTAAATGATAGCAGAAGACCCCAGGCTTCCAAAAAGAAATCAAGCCTATACTGTAAAGCAATGATCCTTCAATTAAAAATAAATAAATTTTTAAAATTAAAAAAATAATCCTTTTGGAGCTACTTGCACAGAGATGAACATACACAGAGAGCATGTACATAAAAACAGATCATCTCAAATTTGGTCCATATTTAATGACCTTCTTTAGCCCTCCCCATGCTAACATTATTATGTATAACAACTTTAATTTAAACCTACAGTCAAAAGAAAACAGCCCTAATGAAACACACTTTCAAATTAGAGTTAAAATCTGTCTCCTAGACCAAAATATACAAAAGGTTCTTGCTTATATTTTTAAACTTCATGTGACTTATTTAAAGATTCAAGGTTTTCACTGAAATGACGCAGAGATGACTAAACTTTCATTTAGGGTAAACAGTAACTCAGGAAGAATTTTACTGATGCATTTGGATTAGTTTCAATACTCTTCAGCAAAACACATGGAAACAGGATTGGCCAGGGCAAACTACACTTTCTTTTGTTCTATTTAAGGCCAATGGTCTGAAGAAAAAAAAAAATGTGCTTGTTGGGGAAAAAAAAAAAAAAAACAACTGTCGTTTTTCTACGTTTAAGTAGGAATTTGTAATCATTACATTGCTTCAGGTACCCTTTGGTGGTTTTCATTTCAATTAAACTAAACAACTATACTTATCTGCAGAGGTTTTTAGTTCTTGGAAGGCAATGACAACCTTAAGGAGACACAATATAAAGGCATTAGAACTTGACAGATTACGTGACCCAGGATGATAATTTATTTGCACACAAGCTGTAACTTCCTACCCACTGTCCACAGCAGACATCACCAGCCAATCATGGACAGCATTCATTTACTCCACACCCAAATGTGGACTCAGATTTTTTTTCAACCCAGCACTGTAGGCAGTTAATTGACAACACATGAGGTGAAACTTTCAGCATTGTGATGTCGACAAGAAAACAGCAAACTCCAAATTGGTTAAGATGCAGAGTGGTTAAGCCTGAGTCAGGACGACACTCTGAACTCTACACTCCTGATTCGGTGCTTTTTCACTAGACACCAAAGACAGTGTTGTAGACCCAGTAAGTCGTCGTCAAATGGGATAAATGAATATATAAACATTTCCCTTGTGTTCATTAACGCCTCCTGCTTTCTTTGGGGAAGACTGATATGGAACAGTGCTCCTAATCATTATCAAGTCATAATATTTGGGTACCAAAAGAAGCTTAGTAGGTAAATGAAAAGTAGCAAACCACTCCTGGATTAAAACATACAGAGCATCCCATTACTACACATCTCATGACTGCCAATCCAAGTATACCACCAGTTAAATCCCACAAGATAAGTACTGTGTGTGTGTGTATGTGTGTTAAGTTGCTTCATTCATGTCTGACTCTTTGCAACCCTATGGACTGTAGCCAGCCAGGCTCCTCCCCTGTCCATGGCATTCTCCAAGGCAAGAATAATGGAGTGGGTTGCCATGCCCTCCTCCAGGGGATCTTCCCTACCCAGGGATCAAATGTGCATCTCCTGGATTGCCGGTGGATTCTTTACTGCTGAGCCATCAGGAAAGCCCCAAGTATTGCATACCTGTTCTGATTTTGCCACTAGAGATCTGTAACACCTTGAACTGAATATTCCCTTTCCTAAGCTAAATCGTTTTCATTTTTAAATGGAACGTTTTAAAGATCTGACGTCTAACACCCTTTTTGATGATGAAACAAACATTTCCTTTAAATACAACACCTATTTATTCATAGCTTAGTGTAAGCAGAGTGCTATGATCAGTGCAAGGAAAAAATCAACCAACAAAACAGGATACTGCCTTCCAATCTGTATGTCTGCTATTAGCAGACGGTTGGGCTTCCCTGGTGGCTCAGACAATAAAGAATCTGTCTGTGATGTAGGAGACCTGGGTTTCATCCCTGCATGGGGAAGTTTTTCTGGAGAAGGAAACAGCAACCCACTCCAGTATTCTTGCCTGGAGAATCCCATGGCCAGAGGAACCTGGCAGTCTACAGTCCAGGGGTTGCAAAGAGTCGGACACGAATGAGCAACTAACACTTTCACTTGTCTTGCAACTTGCCATATTCATGTTGTAAAGAAGGCCCAGTTTGCTTTAGAGGTGGTGAAAATAGCTGTTCATCTTTCTCCATCAAGCTGTCAGCCATAGTAGCTTGGGGAAAATTCTAGTGTTATTTCAAACACTTTCTGCAACTCAGTAGCTTCTCTCCTCTATACCTAAACTAAACACAACTGCACATACTTGTTGTCCCCTCCCTCAAATGCCCCAGTAGGAAATGAAACCAGGAAAGGCTGTGGTAGAGAAGTCAGTGTTATAAACACATTTTAAGTTAACCTTTTGGGGAGGCTGGGATTGACAGGTACACACTGCTATATTTAAAACAGATAATCAACAAAGACCTACGAGTAGCACAGAGAACTCTGCTTAATACTCTGCAATAACCTAAACGGAAAAGAATTTGAAAAAGGATACATGTATATGTATAACTGAATCACTTTGCTGCACACCTGAAACTAATACAACATTGTTAATTAACTATACTTCAATGTAAAGTTTTTAAAAACATCTTTTAAATGGGCATTTTTCTAAAGTCTGTGACCCTAACTCCCCTTCCCTCAAAGATTCCCCAGTTCCTACCACGGAGAAACAGATAAGCTCCTGCCCAACTATGAATGACAAGAAGCTACCAGAAGCAAGTGGCAGTCCTTGAGAAAGATGACAAAGATGTGAACCCACTGTGAAAAAAAGAATCACTATAGATCTAACATATTTTCTTCTAAATTGATCATACTTTTGAACAGAAATCTACTATCTTTTCAGTTAAAATTTTGAAAAAAAATTCCATTGTGTTTCATTCATTCAACAAATATATATTCAAATCTACTATGTGCTAACTACTATTGGAGAAGCTGGGCCATTCAGCAGTGAACAAACCAGACAGACTTCACTGCTCTTACAGAGTTTACATTTATATAAAAGATAAACCAGGAAAGCAGTTCCTGTGTCTATCCATCTGTCCTCCTGCACACTCATAGGTATTTCTTAGGGAACTACATGCCTTTCTAGGTTAAGCTAGGAGAAGAAAAAGATTCTAACATTCAAGCACTAACAAATGAACAATCAATTCAGAACAATCAACTACAGGATAATGGGCAACGGTCACGGGAGGTAACAGGGCTTACCAAGTGGCTCAGTGGTAAAGAATCAGCCTGCCAATGCAGGAGATGTGGGTTCAATCCCTGGGTCAGAAAGATCCCCTGGAAAAGGAAACGGTTACCCACTCCAGTATTCTTGCCCAGGAAATCCTATGGAGAGAGGAGCCTGGTAGGCTACCGTCCATGGGGTTTCAAAAGAATTGGACGTGACTTAAGCCAGTAAACAACAAGGCGGGTATGGACAAAGCACTTGAGAGAGAGGAGTCGTCAATGTTCTTGACAGTTTAGGGGAAGACAAACCACAGCTGGACTGGCCTTTCGAGGAGAAACAGAAGCAAACCAAGTCAACTACGGGAGGAAAGGCTTCCTAACAGAGCTCCATCAGAAAGATCATCACGAGCGGGCAGAGAAGGCTGGAAGAGCCACAAGAAGTCCTGCAGCCTGAAGACGGCATGTCAGGGGGGAAAGGATTCTGAAAGGGCAAGCTGGAGCCCCAAGGGGCTGGGTCTTAACACCAAATCCAGGAGTTTGTCCTTGAACCAGGGTAAATCACATGATAAACCCATTTCTGGTTAATATCCTGTTCCAATAAGCTTACCCTGTATACTCCTTAAGTGGGTTGGGATGGTTCATCTCTCAAGATTTTGATCCTTCTCCAACCTCTAGACAAATGAGGGAAATTCTGCTGATTCTTACCAGGAAAGGACATGTGGGTGTGACCAGCCCAGGCTGGATGGGGCCCAACACACCCAGAGAGATAGTATTTTCTTCCTTTCAACTATTTCATCCAGCGAGCAGCTGCTAACCCACTAGCTGTGCCAAAGAGACTCCATGGGTCTGATGGCTAATGGGCTTTATTACCTTGTTGAGTACCTCAAACTCCAGTTACTAATCACAGGGCATAGATGTGAATATTTGGCTATATAATTTTTGTTAATTGATTTGCATGAGGGGATTTGGGCATGACATGCTCTAAATTTTCTTCTGGCTCTAAAACTCCATGACTCTTCTCTATGGCTATATGCATCAGTAATGACCTTGTGCATTCTGGATCATGAGTTTCATGCATGGGCTCCCTCTTCAATTGCTCAGAACCCTTCGGAGCAGTGTTATGCAAGGACACACAACGACATGGAGGCCCAGGCTGGAGAGCCATTCTCAGCCATTATACTCAGGGCATCTTCCTGACCCAGGGATGGAATCCGAGTCTCTTGTGTCTCCTGCATTGGCAGGCAGATTCTTTACTACTGTGTCACCTGGTAATTGCTTCCCCTGGAGGAAGAAATGGTAACCCACTCCAGTATTATTGCCTGAAAAATTCCATGGACAGAGGAGCCTGGCAGACTATAGTCCATGGGGTCGCAAAGAGTTGGACATGACTGAGTACACATTCATGTGTGCCTAGGGCCACACAGGAAGGATCCACAGATAAACTGACTTGATGATTACACCAAACTTCCTTGAGGCCATCTGCCAGGTACCAATATATCACTAAAATAATATATACCAGGCAGGCTGCTCTGACTCTCAGGCCCATAAGCTTTTTATGCCCTGGTTTTCAAAGTGAAAAATACCATTACTAGGAAACCAAGCTACAGTGCTCCATTACCAACCAAACTGCTGGGGAAGAGGTCAGTGGAAAATCTCTGGAATGGAAAGAAATATTTCTCAGTGACTCTAGATGGCCTGTCATTCCGGATGTGTCATCCACTATTTGTAGCTAAGAACAGGACACCTTCTCAAGTTCTCATTCAAGTAAGGTTTCCTACAAAAATTAAAGGGACTAAAGGCTATACCTTAATAAAGCTCCTCTTGCAGCCCTATATTCTGATATGGATTCTCAAATGAGAAAGAATACAGTGATGTGGGAGCTAAAATTCCCACTTAATCTATGCCTCCACGTGGGTGTGTCTCCTGCAGGGAAATGTCATTGGTTACGTCATCCATTATGTCTGCCATGTATTCCAGAAGGAGATACACACTGGTCCAACAGTGAAGAGTGAACTGAGAGACATGAAGAATGATGGTTCTGCTTCCTCCGTTATGGAGGGGATGTCAACTGGGGCAAGGTCTTTGGGCTAATCAATGATACAGGCATTATCATGTTCCTGGTTCACAATATTGGAACCAACACTTCTTTAGGCATGTAAACTGTAAACACAGCCAAATTCAATTTAAGGCACCAAAAGTGCTTCCATTCTAATAAAAGAAAGAAGGGAGAAAAGTTAAAGAGCAAAGTTAGAACAGTTGCTTGGTTTTTCCTCTTTAAATGGATTCTGGCTGTTTGGAGAGTTACAACCTCAGGCTCTTGGGCAATAGACATCATTCAAATGGGAAAGATAAAGCAAAATACACTTGTGTGTGATGCTTGACAAACACCGTAGTCAGCTGTGACAGACTACAGGGAAAAAAAATTCATTGTTTCCTCCAATAACATTAATTGTCCAACCACAGCAGAAACTTGACAAAGGCTGATGATACGTCTAGATACAGCAAATGTGGTCAATCACTTGGCGCAGTTCCAGAGATTCTGACACCTCAAAAGAGTGACTTTCTCCTCCTCACACTCAAGGTAAAGGGTGACCCTAGCATTTTCAAGGCAGGAATGGGCCAAGTGTGTCTTCTAGGCTTTCTTTTCTGGACAATGGGATCAATTAGAGAGAGACAGATGCCACTGATGCCTCGGAATCCAATAGGCAGGGTGTTAATCCAGCTGCAACCATTTACCCGCCACATAACTTTTCTGGAAGAAATTCCCTAAAACTTCTGCAGACGAAAAATCTCATGAGCTGCTCCAAGTCAAGGGCTGTTCCTACTCTTTATTGGGTGACAAGCCAGTTACCTGTCACTTTTTTTTTTTAAGAGTATAAAGCAAAGCAAAGAGGATTTAAAAAAGAAAGAGGGGGGTAGTCACAACAGAGGTATTAACAAATTTAAATAGCTGTTTTTGTTACCATGTTTAGGATAATTCTAGAGTTTTTTGTTGTTGCTATTTTGTAATTTTTGCAAAGGGTCCAATATTATGTAGAAGTCTGCCAGAGACAGTAGGTTCCTTGAGTTGTTTCTTATAAGCAAAAGGAAGAAACAAAGGGAAGTCTCCCTTCTCCCCTCAGAGGCCTGAACCCCCTACAGCACATGAGTCATAAATTAGCTCATGGAAGAGGCTGCTCCATGGAGTCTTGTCTATTATGTTCCCCAGAGACGGGGAGAGATGGCGCCAGAGAACAGGCCAGCAGGAATCTGTGGGAGTGAAAAGCAAACAGGAAGCCTGAGATCTTAGGAGGTACAGGCAGTTTGGGAAGGAGGAAAATTTGGGGAACGATGGCATTCTATGCACCATCCTCTAGGTTAGGGCCATGAAATACAGCCAAGGCTTGGAATTATAGAGGCCCTTGGAGCTGGAGACTCCTCCAGACCCCTCCACTTTACAGATTATGAGAAAGCTGAGTGGAGAGAGCTTAATAAGCTTGTTCCAGATCACCACATCTATGACTGAGTAGTCACCCCTAACAAGGTTTTGCTTTCGAAAATGATCTTCCAGAATGTAAGCCACGACCTGCACAGATTTGGTTCAACACCCTCTATCTTCTGGAATGAATGGGAAGAAGGGTGTTCTTATTGAAGAACCCGGGGACTGTCAGAGCCCCAAGTCCCTTCTCAATCACCCCAGCAACAGTACGATTAACACATTTTCAAAGCAATGCTTAACTCAATCATTGCTGTACAGTAGAAATGAACACAACATTATAATATGGTAAATCAACTATATGTCAATAAGATCAATTAATAAAATTTTCAAGGCAGAATATAATTCTTTTCCCACCTTCAGGAAACCCACCCCCCCTCCCCCCCAAAAAAAAACCCCACACACAAAAACCCCATGTTGGTACATGGAGTAAATCTTAAAACATAAGACTTATGTTAGCTCCTGGCACATGGAAGGTACTCAGTATGTTTATGGGATTAACAAATGACCAAACCCAAGTACTTTGGCCAAATGGGAACAGATGATATCACTGGAAACATTCGGTCTTACCACCTCTTGGGGGAGAAAATAGCTCTTTAGTCTGATATAAGCAATGCCATGAATGCAAAAAGAGACTTCAAACAAGAGACAGGTCATTCTGGTCATAGTAACCAACACTGTCTGATACTGGAGAGCTCAGTTAGCTCCTGGTATTTCATCTATCAAGGAAAAAGCACACCTTTTAATCTAAGAGTTATTGAGTAGAGCAAATAAAATAGTGAATATGAAACCAAAGTGTAAAGTTAAATACTGGGCAAAATCAAGTATTTGTGCTATACAAATACCATATATTTTGTTCTCAGAGCACCTTGCAGGCAGCTTGATTATAACACTTATCCAATTGTTCTCAAATAGCCAAGATTTAAGAGACACACCCACCCTCAGAAGCCAGGCACTTTGAAAAGTAACTGGCATACACAGCTGAAATAAAATCCTTGTGATTCATCTTACATAGATCTGTCCCACTAGTCTTTATAGTGACTAGCTCGAGACTAGCGACTGCCACAAAGTAGGCTATCACTATAGGACTACTGAATAAATGGATGGGTAAATGCACGCATGCAAGGATGAATGGATAAAAATGAAGGCAGCACCAGCTAACCAGCACATGCTACAGACCCATGTCAGTAAAATCCCATAATCCACTGAGTTGCAGAGAGCCACAACATCAGGCCTCAGAGGTATGTGTATGTTCCTTGGTTGAAGCCAAATCCCAACCTCTGGAGAGCATGAGAGCCACTGACTATCCATGAGAGAATGTGCCAAGGCCCAACTCCAGCTGCAAGCAGATGCGTGCGAGAACTTCCCCAATTCCCTTTCAAGAGAGGGTGCAGGACCACAATCCCCAACAGAGTGCTGATCACATGGCAGACTAGGAGGCCAAGCCCTCCTCCAGAGGGGGGATGAGCAATTCTATCTTGACAGACGTGATCTCCAGAGTGCCTGCAGTGACAGTGCAGAGTTTTCCGCTCCTCCAGACAGCAGGGGAATATGTGCTCATCTGACGTGGCTTAAAGGAAAGTCTGACGGTCTCCTCCCTGGCGGGGTCATCTCTCCTGGAAATCAGCCAGGATGTTTTTCTAAGTCCTGCATTCTCAACTATGGAGAATCAGAGGGGGATGGGCAAGCTGGAGCATTCATTGGATATTAACCTTCCATTTCCCCTCCAGGGTAGTTGATATTGCTCACAGGCACATTATTTTAACCTACTCTATGTCTACATAGGTAGGAAGCTCATTACTTTCTGGGCAGCAATCTTTGCCTTTTTTGAATCAACATTCTTTGGGCCCTTGCTATGTATTAATAATACCAATCACCTTTCTGCTGCTGCTAAGTCACTTCAGTCGTGTCCCACTCTGTGTGATCCCACAGATGGCAGCCCACCAGGCTCCCCCATCCCTGGGATTCCCCAGGCAAGAACACTGGAGTGGGTTGCAATTTCCTTGTTTTATGCATGAAAGTGAAAAGTGAAAGGGAAGTCGCTCAGTCATGTCCGACTCCTAGCGACCCCATGGACTGCAGCCTACCAGGCTCCTCCGTTCATAGGATTTGCCAGGCAAGAGTACTGGAATGGGGTGCCATCGCCTTCTCCGAACCACCTTTCTAGTGCTTTGCAAATATTACCGATTCACTTCTCAACTAATCCTTTGAGGTTTGGTGCCATTATTCCCCTTCCCCCCACTACCCAGCTTACAGATGTAGTAACTGAGGCTCCAAGAAGCTAAGAAACAGCTCACCATCTGGGTAGTTGCAAGAACTGTCATGTCAGGTAAAACAATATTCGATAAAAGACTTGAGAATAAAAGAGCTCCATTCCTTTCTAGGAGTGAGTCATTCTGAAGCAAAAAGGCTCTTGTATTTAAAGGATGGGACCAGTGATGGAGCAGTGAGGACCACAAGAAAAAAGTACAGCGTTAATACTGCACTCACATTTTTATTAGCACCTGTAGCCAAGGACAGAGGCTACAAAGGGAAGCACATGGCCCAAACGCCATAGGCTTTTCCCTTGGATTCAGCCTCAGTCATTTGAGGACTAGACTTCAGTAAACAGAGTAACTCACATATAAATATACAGACGGGATATATATATATATAAATCGATATAGACAAAGCACGACCTCTGAGTCAATATATTAAGAACAGCCTCCTATCCTTTGTTAATTAGAAAATAACCAGCTCTGGCAAATTCCCCTACATGAAATGCAAGGGGGTAACTCATCCCATATTAAGAGTTTCAGTTACCAGCCTTTTTGAAGGAAAAGTCCCAGCCTTTGAGACCCTTCTCATAAAGAAATGGGTTTGCCTTTCCTATGTATCCATCTACTCTGGCAAACCGTGATTAAAACATTAAGCCATCATCTAACCTAGACAACAAAATTTAATCCTGAAAATCTACTCCCCATTTTTTTCTTACCATGTTATCACCTACAGCTCTCTCTTTCTTCCATCAGAAGTCCTTGTCAAAAACTGATGGTTTTTGCATACTAATTTCACCACAAATACCTGATCTGAATTCTAAGTAATTAGCAAATCGGGTAACCTGAGAGATGCTGATCTTTTTTTGTAACCACAAAAAAAGCTTTTCACTGAGGATATTTTAGTTCAAGAACATTTCCAATCAGGAAACCTCACATTGTGTTTCAAAACACCCCTCAGTGTTGCATTCATATATTCCGGCAACATACTGACTGAGGGTAATAATGTACCTTCACATCAATCACACTGCATTTTGAATGGACAGTGGCAACAACGTATTATGTATATTTCACTAGTTTGGGCAGTTGTCCACAAAGAATACTAGCTATCACCAAATTCATTTTTTGAGGTTCAGTTCTCTACTGTAAATGAAAAACATTTGTGCATTCAAGCGGGAATACTTGTTTACTGAGATTTTCATTTGTGAGGCTCTGGGGACACGTATACCCCAACAACAACAAACACCATTTCTATCCAATTCTGAAAAATCAAACCAGGATGTAGCAGACCCTGAGAAAATGATTCATTCCCTTCTCTGCGATCGCCGGCGAGGTGACCTCAGTTTCCTTGTCTGTAAAGTGGGAACACTAGTATGTACATACCTCAAAAGCTGTTGTGATGGATTTTTTAAATGGGAGAGTTTTATACAAACTTAAAGCAACACACCACATAAGCTTTCATGGTACTGACAGGGAACACGAAGACAAGAATTGACAAGACCAAGTTAAAACAAACAAAAAACAGCAAAGCTGCATAAACCTGCCTCTAATTATCGAGACTAGTAAAAGCTGCTCCCTGTTTACAGCTATTAGCTTGCTAGGTCTTTAGCCTAAGGTAACATATGTAAAGTAACTGAGGTGAGAAAGATGCTTTTCTTTTTTCATAATTTACAAGTTCATGTTATGTTAAAATTTATTTTCACAGCACTGTTGTTTTAATGTTGAAACATTTCACACTATGGCGTCTTACTATTGAACTTTAATACTCAGTAAATAAGTTTATTCTTATTAGTACTTTCAATAAAGGTAAAAAAAAAAAAAAATCCCTCGTAAAACCGCATTCTACAAATGGTAAGAAGAGAGACAGTCAGGCTCCAGGCCTGGTCCTGAGGTGGTCTTCAGTACCTGCTTGATGAATAAATAGAGAAAGAAGTACACTGCAGAGGTGATAAGAAACAGTGGCAAGAGAAGCATTTCAGATCTGCATGCTATTTTAGAGCCATCATGATTGATCATAGCCAAGACAGACAAATCTCTGAGTGGGAACTCTTAGGGGGTTAGGAAGACAACTGTCTTCATAAGTGAAGTTGTAAAAGTCACAAATACAGAGTACAAAGAGAAAATTTTTTCACTGAGTCCCAACCAATAATCTGTTCAATGAAGGGAGTTTCCATTAGAAATCTGGGGAAGATGTTCCAGGGGATGTACAACTCTAACATGCCCACTTTGAACTGTGGGAGCACAGATCTGCTTCAAGCCAAGTTCGCTTGAAAAGCCAATCATATCCTTGTCCAACACCAGGGCAGGAATTCTGCTACTTTGAGGAGGGGCCAGGGCGCAAGTGTGGAGGGGGGCAGGGGGTGGGACATTTGACTCAGAAGCCAGGTCTGCCATACTAGGAAAAGCTGGGTTGCTCCAACTGAAGCTAAAGGAGGGGAGATGCAGGAACCTGAGCATCTACTTGGATCCCATGTGAACCCCACCCTCCCAGGTCCGAGTGGGTCTCAGGAGCCAAGAATCCTCAAGAGCAGGGGTTGTCTTTCTGAGTTTCTCCAACAGATTTGCAGTGATGTGGGGCCCCAAAGCAGGTAGCGATTACCTCAAGCCAGGCTTTCACAATGATACATTTTAGGATAATTTGGCATTTTGTTTTTTAAAAGGGGGGTTTGGTTTGTTTTCTGGGGCAGGGGCAGTTTGGTCATGCTGCCTGGCATGTGGAATCTTAAGTTCCCAAACTAGGGATCAAACCCACATCCCCTGCCCTGGAAGCACAGAGTCTTAACCACTGGATTGCCAAGGATGTCCCGAGAATTTGTTATTTTGGATTTGATAGACCTAGGTTCAAACGCTGGTTTTGCCATTTTCCAGCTGGATAAAACTGGGCCAGTGCAAAACCTTTCTGAGCTCAGTTTTGTCTCCTTTGAAGTAAGGTACCGTTTATCTCACTGGCTGTGGCAACCTTATGAGACGACGTATGCGCCTCCGCCTAGTCTGTGCTCCACTGATGCCATTTTTCATTCCTTCCCATCTTTCCTTCATGTTTTATTGTTTTGACTCTTATTGTGTTTAGTCACACATAAGGTCAAAAATAGAATCTTGAAAAGAAGTTCTTATGAATTCCTTGAATTTTTAAACATCTTAGATTGTGGCTAGAATAGAAAATGTTAAGATGTTAATTACCTGCAATTTCTTCTCACAATCAACATGAACTTGAATCTATTATTCTGAAGACCCGTTGGTCTTCCTACCTACAGAGGCCACTTTAGAACAAAAACCTCGCCTGGTCTAAATTAAAAAGTTGTTTTGATACATTGTGGCAACAGTTAATGAATTATGAAACTATTACAGATGATATAAGCAGCCACTGAAAATTATGGTTTTGAACTACTTTTAATCATATGGGAAGTGGATAAGCTCTAATATTTAACATAAAAGTTTGAACATAGATACAAAATAGAAATTTATACATATACTAATATGTCATTTCTAGGATATTTTATTGCTTTCTATTGCAAAATATGGAAATATTTTGCCTATAATAAGAAATTAAGAATGGTTTTCAAAATATTCTATAGTGTAATAATGAGTTTCTATAACTATAATGAACTTGTTCTGAAATGGACATGTATTTTTCCCCTGTCATATGTGCACATGCCGATATTCTACGGTGTAACAACGAGTTCTATAGCTTGAATGAACTTGCTGTGAAAGGGACATGTACTTTTCCCCATGTCAGCGTGCCCCGGGTCATCAGAAGACCCAGAGAAAGATGTGTTCGGTGACCACCTTGTGGACTCTCTGGTTCTAGGTCACATTACAATGGTAATAATTTCTAATAGCCAACTTTGGTGTTTATACCAAATGAAGTGAGAAAAATGGTAACGCCAAAAAAAAAGAAACACATTCACCTGTATTTTTATAGAAACCAGTCTTGACACCACCTGGGTGTCAGGCTACACCCAGAAGAGCAGTTACAGATGTAGGAGCGTTCATGACAGAGATCCTTCCGGCAGCGGCATTTCTGCTGCTCAAGTCATAAAGGCACTTCCACACCAGGCTCACAAGCAAGGGTCTTGGTAAGGGACTCCACCAAATCTGAGCAATGTAAGGGCAAGGCGAGAGCAATCCAGGGGTCTTTTAGCCCTGACATTTCAAATTAACTTTCTATAAATTATTAGAGTTCAAGGGCTGGCTCATCAAGACCAGCAGCCTCATCTTAGAGCTGCTGCTGCTAAGTCACCTCAGTTGTGTCTGACGCTGTGCGACCCCATAGACAGCAGCCCACCAGGCTCCCCCGTCCCTGGGATTCTCCAATTTCCTTCTCCAATGCATTAAAGTGAGAAGTGAAAGGGAAGTCGCTCAGTCGTGTCTGACTCCTAGTGACCCCATGGACTGCAGCCTACCAGGCTCCTCTGTCTATGGGATTTTCCAGGCAAGAGCTAAAGAAGCCAAAGTCCAAGATGAAGGTCAAGTGTTTTATCCAGTCTCAGTCAGTCACAAGCTGAGACCACTAACAAGGTCTCCAGACATACAATCCAGTGCTCCTTCAGCTGCATACAAGCTACTTTGTGGCCAGTTTCTAGCTACTCAATCCTCATTATACTTCTTCAATATAAAACTAGACAAAAGCCCATGATCACTGAGGAATCTGGCAGAATGTAGAACTGTCTTTTATGCTCCATTTAATAGGGTTGGAACAGGTCTTCTAATCTGGGTGTCACACTCACTGCACGCAGCAGAACAGCTCACAAGGTGCTGAGACCTGATGCAGCCCAGGTTAAGTCAACGCATCAATGAATCAATGTCAATGGCTGCAGGCAGCCAAAGAATCACATCCGATATAGTTACACATGACGACTTCTTTCTATCTATTCCCGGGGAGTGGCGAGGGGCGGGGGGGGGGGGGATGTGAGGGGGCAGGGTTACCAAATTCTGCTTCCTCTTCTGCAGGTATCTGGATCTCCATTTATTTGTGTGTCTACGCTTGTACACATCAGTTGTTTCAGTATCAGTTTACCAAAGCACAGAAGGTTACATGGGAATTAAGCAGGCACGGGTCCTAGGTCCTAGAGGAGAAACCAAGAGCATTCGTGTTCCACTTCACACCAAATTAAGTCAGATCTACTACAATCTTTTCAAGGGCAAGTCATCATTCCAAAAATCATCAAGGCCTCAGGGCAGAGCATGTAGAAGGTTCTAGAAACTGACAATTAGACAAGGCAAAAAAGCACCAGCAATTAACACTCAGACATGAGCCTAACCTTCAAAGTAACAACAATTTGTGCTCAATACTTCCTCCCAGAGCAGCGGGGATGTGGAGGGAAGAGAGAAAATTGAGTCCAGATGTGTGGAGATGTTGGTCCACGCTGAGCTAAATAATCAATGGTAGCTGGTTAGGGAGGAGAGAAATTAGAGCTGCAGGTTTGCTCTGGAGCAAAGATGACTTATACAGAATTCTTACAGGAAATCTGGTGTCACCTTCTCATCTCGAACCAATGCATAGCCTGCCGACCATCATACCCAACACCCTTCAGAGAGCATTTCATAGGCAAAGGATTGCCATAGGCTCTTTATGTATTGTTCCCTTTACAAAAAGAGGCTGTTATCTCCCTTATTCACATGGAGAAGCTAAGGCTTGGCTGAAATCACGTGACTTGCCCAAGGTAACAAAGACTAATTTGATCTAAATTAGTCAATTACTGAGGCCGGGCTCAATAAACTTCTGGATAATTTAATCACGTGTCTGCCCAAAATAAACAAGAAAAAACCCCGACAAGCTTTCACAACTGAAGACTTCATCTCTTACGGCAGTGTGTCTACCCTTGGAACAGCCAATGTTTAGCCAGGTGGTTCAGTGACTTCTCAGATCAAAAACATGTGAGGAGTCCATTCTTAACTAATGTATTCATGTGTGCTTTTTTTCTAACTTTGAGGAAAAGGTTTCATCAGCACTTTTAAAGGTATTTCCCATATTTGTCATCTTTTGGCAGTCTTCAAACCCCAAAATTGCTAGGCTACTAATTTTCCTATGTGGTAAAGCTGCTCTCTTTCAGACTAATTAGGGAGAAGGAGGGGAGAGAGGACCATTAGAATAAAAGGGAAAATGTTTGCTTTTTCCTGAACAATTAGGTATCATTCTTTTTTATCAAGAACAACAACAGAAGCCTAGATAACACAGCCTTGCTTTGAAAGCTCCTGCTTTAATGAAAAGGCAAGAAGGATTTGTAATGACGACATTACCTGGCTCTCTCTCAAATACCTACAAGCCCCTTGCTCCTGTGAACTTGCGCTGGACAGCTCTCTCCTCCTAAGCAGAGCTGGAACCACTTTTGCTCCACCTCTGACACAGCAATCCCAAATTCTGAATCCATCAGGCCTAAATGAATACTTATTCCTCTGCCCCAGATCTGCAGATTCTAAAGAAGGTCCCCATTTTAAGAGCTCAAAAGATCTGAAAGCTGCACATTTTGATTTTTGAATTATTAAAAGAGAGAAAAATTAGACTGTTGCAAATAACAGGAGCGCTCCCCAAAGAAGTCCTGCTCAATTCAAAATGCCCATGTGTACTAATGAATACAGTGCTGTTTTAAAACAGAGAATCTTTCCCAAGCCAGACTAGGTGTCCTGCCCCCAGTCACCCTGCACCCGATACTACCTACCCGACTCCCGAAGCTCCTACTTTGAGGTAGGCATCCTGCTTCTCTTCCCAGGCTCTACTCTCAAACCCCAAAGCATCAACTGCTGTCATTGTGAACACAGCATTTGTGTCTTGTAGGAAGAATGCAGTTGCACTCTTCTCACCTTCCTGCTGCTCCAACGTGGAGAGGAGCAGCCCCAGGTTAACATCACCCCAAGGACCCAGTGACAGAAATCAGCTTTTCACCAACTTTAGAAAAAGACCATCAACTGAAAAACTGATCGTACACACAACTCCAGCCTTCATCCTTCGGAGTTATTTCTTGCTGGAATGACAGCCCCACCTTCAACTGTTCTAAAGTAGCTACATCTACCCAGGTCCACTCTTTATTCCCAAAGCATTTGTGGCATTTTATAGCTGTTCCACCTCTTCAGAGTCTAGTCCTTTATCTCCTTCTTATGATCCAAGGTCTTTATCCCAGACCAAGGCCAATGCTGATATTTTCAGACTCCTTTTGCCAAAGAATCTTTACCCCAAAGAAATCCCATTCCAAACTCCAGTATGTCAGACAGACCAAAGGCAGGCTGCCTGGTTAGAGCTAAGTAAGGGCTGGGGCCCTACCAACCTTTTTAAAGAGCAGTTTCCTTTAAGAAGTTACTGAGGAAGCTGATGAAGAGAGACAAGGTGGATACTGACAGTATTCAGGACCTGATGAACTGGCCAGTTTCTACTAGAACACACATCACCAGGCACTGGTAGACAAGTGGTGAAATAAGACAACCTGGAATGCCAGAATAATGTTCCCCTGTCCACCTTCTGAATCTGACTAGAGAAAAGGGCTGGGGCCAGAGGCAGAAATAAGAACTGACACAGATTGGGAGCAGGAGCATCAGAAAGGAAGAGGAATGGGGAGGGAATCAGAGGTAAACTTTACACAGCATTTAGACTTTTCAAAGAAACTGCACATCCCTGATAACTATTGTATCACCTTATAAGAGTTATTTGACTGAACTTCACAGCACCACTATATGAGATCTAACAAAAAAGAGAGAGATGGATTAAAAAACCTAGTTCTACAGCTAAGGAACACATGGCCTTAAGTCATCTTGCCTGGTTACAGAGCTAATTAGGGGTGGAACCAGAGCTAGCACCCAGACTTCAGGACTCTGCAAAACACTCATCCCAACACAGAGGGCTCCATGGAAAGCAGACAGATTCTTGATGCATTTATCCACAGCTACTCTGCCGACTAAAAGCTAACACAGTTGTCTTTTTTTTTTTTTTTAAGACTTTTTCCTTACTACGTCTTCTTGGTCATATGTATTCCTCCCCAACCACCTTCCCTAACATCCTTACTGAAACAACAACTATTTGAGCTGAGCTATGCTCACTCCTTCAGCTCATCCCTCCTTAGAGAATGAAAAAGTCCTCGTTGCCAGAAGATGTCTCAAATTGGTTATAGTGATTAAAAAAAAAAAATCACTACATTGGCTACATCTCCAGCTCTTCTGTTCAAAATCTAGTCCTTGTTGCAATGACATCTAATCAGGCAATGGAATCAGCTGAAATGAGGGCTTCCGTAAAAATCACTGCTCATTTGGGACTCAGCAGTTAAGTCTCTTAAATGTCAACTTGGTAGGAATTAAAGTTTTTTATTCTTCATAACAAGTCTCAAAACTATCAAGTGCTCTCAACTTCCAGCCGAACCCAGATACTCGTATATTCCAGAGGATATAAATGTTCTTTATCTGCTGGGTTTGAACAACTTTGAATTACTCTAAGAAGCAGTGTCCACATCATTAAAGATACCCAGGTTAAGACTAAAATATTCCATGCCTTATACAGATATTTATAAACCTTTGGAATTCTTTGGAGATATAGGTACCTCAACTAGGATTTTTGGCTTTTGATGCAGTTTTTCTACAATCGAGACCACTAGCCCTACAATTTGGCTGTGCAACCACTAGGTGGTGATGGTGTGCCACAACCCAGAGTGAGCAGTGCTGGGATCAGGGGACTCTCCCCAGGTTTCCTCTACCAAAAAAGCAACCTGCAAAACAAAGTCCCCACTTAATTCCTTGCCACAGTTTAACTGTAACTTTCAGCAAAGCATTTCAAATCTTAACCTGGCATTCAAGGCCCTCCAAGGTGGCACTAATTCCATAATCCATACTCAACCCCAGTATTGTTCTACACATACATATTATATATTATTACAGCCGCATGCGATTCCTTGTTTCCTGCACATTCACACAGACACAGAAATACTCCTAATATGTCCTGCTTCTAGACATTTGCGCTTGCTCTTCTGATATGCTTGGAAATTCCCCAAAGGCACCTCTAAAATACTTGGAAATCTTTGCTCAGACCAGATTCAACTGAAGCTCAGAGCTGTTAGTATTTATCAATACATTAAATGTTTCCCATAGACAATTTGTAAAATATAGACTCAGCAAGAATTTTAACAAATCACCCCCCAGCTTCAACACTCTGAGGTATCCACTTGACGACATTAAGGTGTGTTATATATTCATTCTCGATCTTTTTAGGATAACTGTGTGTTAATAAGAGCTGGATCACATAACCTGCTTTATCCACTTAGCTGTATCTCTTGAACGGCTTTCCACGTCATTAAATAACTCATGAGGCATTTTATGATTCCCCCCAGGAGTCAATGCAGTGTGGTGGAAAATATATTGGGCTCAAAACCAAAACCAAGTTTCACTCCTGGTTCTGGCATGGACTCGCTGGGATTGGGCAAATGAATGAACCTCTGTGAGCCTCACTGTAACACCCACCTCAGCCTCTCTGACTGCCTAAACGAGAGAATTTATGTGATGATATCTATGATGGAACCTGCCTCAGAGCTAGCCTCTGTAACTAGCCATTTCTCTCCTGTCCACCTCAGTCACTGGTTTCTTTCTCCTCCTGAGCCCCATTCTTCTCTGTGCCTCCCTATGGCTCTATTCTGCTGGTTCTTCCCTGAGGGAAAGGTGTGAAAAAGCTGCATTCTTCCTTGCAGGGCCTAAGAAGGCCCTTAAAGAGGGAGCTGGCCTGCCTCCAGGAACTAGGTCCTGCAGCTGTCAGCATAGTGCTGGCCCACCAGTGTTCACGGCTTTCTACCTTAACCACAGCCATTCTGGCCTTTTCCCTCCTGCATCCTGTTCACAACTTCAAACATAGTCTGGGCTTCCTTCAGCTTCTTGCTCGCCTCCGATATTAAGAACATTACGTGTGGCAGGGGCCACCACAGTGTTGTGAAGTGACTGTCCTCCAATTAAAATAAATAAATTGAAATATATATATTAAAAAAAGAATTCCGTCTGGAGTCTTGGGGGTCCTGACGATGCCTCTCTTCTTGGCCTCCTCCCCCAGAGGATCCTCCAACCAGAGCTGCTCTCCTGCTCGTCAGTTTTGCTGCCTCTTCTCCAGGCTCCTGAGTCTTTGATCCCAGAGGATAAACTTACTAAGTGAGAGGACAGCGTCTTCCCTCCGCCCCTCCTCCATCTGGGAGATGAACACCACGCTGCAGCTGTGAACTGTACCGCAGAGGCTTGCTCCAGTCTCACAAGGCTTTCTTCACTTCAGTGTTTCTTAAATGTTATATTCCCCTGCCCCCATTTTCATGAAAAAGCACTTTGAGGGAGCTCTTTTTCTGAATCATCTGAGAGATCTGCACTGGATGCTAAAGCCCCTTCCTGTTTTCCTCTCAACACCGCCGCCAGAAACTGCCTTCCTTTAAAACCACCTTAGAAAAGAGAGATGGCTCACATTCACGGTACAACATACTTGGGAAGAAAAATTCCTCTCATTTCACCCCAGCGTTGAGTCTGCTGTGGACCTTCCTGCCCACTCTACTAAGCAAGTGAATAGAAAAGAGGGCCCAGAAGGCAGTCAGGCTGTACCAGAGGCCCCCTGCTGCAGACGCAGTATGTATCATGAGGACGGTACGCATGGGCTCTGGAGCCTGATTTCGGCGTGATTCCCCAGCGTACCACTTCCCTGGCTGAGTGACCCAGGGAGAGCTGCTTTGTCTTTCTGGTCCCCAGTTTCCTCATCTGTCAAATGCACACAGTAGTGAGACTTCCTACATTATTATTTCCTACATTATTTTTCGTATGGCTGCTGGAACAAACGACCACAAACTTAGTGGCTTAAATAACATAATAAATGCATCACTTACAGTTCTGGAGCTCAGAAGTCCTCAAAGCAAGGCGTTGACAGGTTGTGTTCCTTCTGGAAGCACTGGGGACAGTTCATTTTCTTCCCTTTTCCAGCTTCTAAGAGGCCACCTGCAGTGTGTGCTTCACGGCCGCTCCTGCCATCTTCAAAGCCAACATTGTAGCATCTTCAAATTTTTGCCTCCCTCCCTCTCATGTGTTTGGGCATGCTCTGTCTCCTCACCCCTCCCCTCTAACTCCAACATCAGTCTCCTTCTCTGGCTCTGACCTCTTGCCTCCTTCTTACAAGATTCATGTGACTACGCTGGGCCCACCCATATCGTCCAGGAGAATTCCCCCCTTCAAGGTCCTTAACTTACTACAGCTGTGAAGTAATGTCCTCACGTGTTCGGGGGATTGGGAGGTAAACATTGGCAGGGGGTCATTGTTGTACCTCCCACCCTTCTCTATGTAAGAGAAGGGTGTTATGAAAATGTAAGAAGAGAATACACGTCTAGTCCCCTGCACACTGCCAGGCTCCCTGAAAGGCTTCCCACGATATCAGCCACAGTTATCACTATAAAGCAACAGCAGCTTCGACAGGAGCAAGGGAAACACTTGCTCACGCTTACACAGGTAAACTGGAACCATGTGGTCAAATTTTAATGCAAGCCACAGGAAGTACCACTGGGGCCCCAGAGACCTCCCTTTGGTTTAACATTCTCATCCTTCATTTTTGAAAAAAAAAAATTGTTTACTAGGCACCTATTATATATCACTATTTTTCACTCCTCGTAGTAGACCTAGGCTGCAGAGTTTGCTTAGGTTATTCAGCTGGTGACTGGCAAGGAGAGGCTTTGAACCCCTTTTGGTCCAACTCAAGAGCCTGTCCTTTTCGCAGACACCAGGGCCTGGTAACTCACTGGCTCACAGGTACTCTGGTCATCAGGACGCTGCAAGGCCAACCCAGCCGGCAACCAGCACACTCTTTCAGGGCAGAGAGCAGGTCTGTGGTTCTCTCGTGTCCTCTTGGTCCTCCACCCAGTGATGAGCACACGGGGATGTGGGCTGTGGCACCTTGGTTATTTTTTGAGGTGCAGGTGATTCTGATGAGATGGACAATCGCCTCTTTACCAGGAGCAGGCATCAGAATCACCTGGAGAGGCTGAGAAGCCAGACTGTAGGCCCCACTCCCCAGACTTCGATAGGTCTGAATTTGCATTTCAAATAAACATTCAGGTGCTGCTGCTGCTGCTGCTGCTGGTCCAGGCTGACACTTTGAGAAACACAGTTCTGGATGGTATGGAGGTAAATTTAGGAGAGGAGAACAGATGGCTCAGGTCTGTGGGATCCAGGCTCCCTGGCCCCCACTCACTCTTCCCTCTTTTTTATTTTCACAGACCTGCTAGAGCCACCTGACAAAGACATCCAGCAGAGGGGATGGGACCCACAGCACATTGCTCACTCCATTGGCAGCCTCCCCACCCCCACTTCTCCAGGTGGCCCTGATTGAAAGCCTTAGGTTTGTATCATCTTCAGAAGAGAGGCCTGGGCAGGTCCTCACAGTCTCTGCAGCTCAGCCAAACAATGAAACCTAAGATACCAAGGATCAGCTTTGAGAATTGAGGCAGCAGGGGAGTGGGAAGATACCCTTAAAAGGGCAAAAGTTCTTGTGGTCACAGATCCTCAACACCTTATCCACAGCTCAAAGTCATGAGTTTGCCCGCATTCAAAGAATTTGGGAGCCAAGTTCTCCAGTGTGCTCCCTGGGGTTGTTTTTCTTTTAATTTATTTTTAATTGGAGGATGATGACTTTACAATATTGTGTTGGTTTCTGCCATATATCAACATGAATCAGCCATGGGTATACATATGTCCCTCCTTCTTGAACCTCCTCCCCGCTCCCACCCCATCCCAGCCCTCTAGTTTATTTTTCTTATTAATTTCCATTGCAGTATAGTTGCGTTATAACACTGTGTTAATTTCTGCTGTACAGAAAAGTGAATCAGCTATACGAATACATCTGTCCCCTCTTTTTAGGATTTCTTTTTCATTCTTATTAGTTATATATTTTATACATAGTATCAATGGTGTATATGTGTCAATTCCAATCTCCAATCTATCCTCCTCCCCCCACAAACATTCTCTATGTCTGTGTCTCTATTTCTGCTTTGCAAGTACATGGTGGTATTTAGATCTGACCCTCCAGGCTGAAGGTCATGCACATCAGCCTATTTTGGAATAGCTGTTGATGAAGATTTTTTTATGCTTTGCTCGGGGGACCAGTTGCAAGGAGGAGCTTTTTATGAGAACAATACATATCACAGACATCTGAATATATTTCCATGAGAAAATAAGGATGAAGGAAACGAAAAGATGGTGTCGTTTTCTTACATGGCAGATGAATATTTAACATGCTAGCGTTTATCTTTAAGGGGAAAAAAAAAGACCCTTTGCAATTTTACATGCTTCCTACAACAGCAATCCATACACAAAACACCAAACAGTACAGCCACCCATATAAATACCATGTTTTTCATTATTCCCTTATTACAGTGGCACAAAGACCAGCTGCTACATGAAATATCATGAAAACATAAATTACTGGTTATAAATAGCATATTTAAAGCATGAGGCCATCCAGAATGGGCTGGTTTAACATAGGCTGCCGAGAAGAGTCCAAGGAATTGATAAGACAGGCAGGGGAAGTCAGGCAGGGTCTGCACATGGCAGAAGATCAGCCAACAGAAGCTGCAAGAGGGGCTCTTGAAACAGATTTGGAGGAGGGTACAGTGGAGCTCTCAGGAGCCCCGAGGAACAAGTCCACTTTCTGTTGACCCTTGCCACCCCAAGAGGGACCAATTCGCAGACTGCTTATCACCACTATTTTTAACTTCTGGCAGGCTAACCCCGTGCAATGGGAAAATCGCCCAAAGTAAATACACACTCTCCCTTGATTCTTCTCCTGGCGAGTAATTTTCTATTATTTTCGTTAGAACCATTTCCAGGATAAATCATGCTCCAGTGCGAGCCTGAGTGTGAGAGTCCTCTAAGGAGCCTCCATCCTAAACCGGGAGCTCAAAAAACCTACATCTTTGCTCTCTGCTCTAGAGGCTGTGTCCAAACAAGCCCTTTGAGAAGCTTTCCAGGCTTTTCACCTTCCAGGTTCCTTTGTTATATTTTTATTTCCCTTGAGTTTTGCTACTAGACAAATTATGGATCATCATATATAATTATCTTTCCATGAGACATATTAATATGAATAACAGTTTTTGAGCTTAGAAAAGAGAAAAAATTTAAAAAAATTCTTCATGTCAGGTCCTGCACATGCATTCTCTCACGGAATCCTCTCCATGACTCTCTGAGCTGGGCACTACTGTTTTTCCCTTTTTACATGCGTGGAATAAAGTCACATCGAAGTAATTTGCTTGAGATCGTGCAGCTGGAAGGCGGTGGAACATGTCTGAAACTTAGCTGTCTCGAATTCCACAAGCTGCCACACCATGTTAAGACAGTTCCAAAGTTAACACAGACCAAAGTAAGGGCTACAGAAACTAGTTGCAAACTTAGGAAGGATAAATGCAGAATTTGATTTAGATTGTTTGAAACGTCTAACACAGTTTGAAGATCCCCAGTGAAGTCTTTGTGGACCCCTATCCCTCCCAGACCTCCCATGAGGAATCCCTAACCTGGAACCATTCACATATCATTTGCCATGTGCATCTTCTATGTCTGCACAACTAGTTAAAAATACTGCCTGCTTCCCTGGGATCTAAGACAAATCAAGTCCAAACTCTGAATGACGTTCAAGGCTCTTCTTAACCTGGCCCTCGCTATCTCTTCAAATCCATCTTCTACAACTGTGTTATGCAGAGTCTGGTACAAGAAGTGAGAGGAGTGAGAATGTGAAGCAGAACCAGGAGATCTTTACAGGCAGGTAAGGTTGGGCAGCATCTTGACCATGACTCTACACAGATATGGTAACTCTCATCTTCCAGGGCAACTCACCATGTATTAATAAAAGGTACACAGCCTACTCTCTCAGCTTTGTTCTTTGCTCTGGACCATTCCCCAGCCTGTCCCACCCTTTCTTCTTAGGCTCAGTTCCCAAGGCTCCTCTGGGAACCTTGCCTGCTGTCTCCTATTAGAAGCTGTCAGGTCCCATCTGCCCCCACAGCACCCTGCTCACATTCTGCCTTCTGTTGTGGAGAGCTGCCCCCCAGTCTGACCCAGTGGACAGTAAGCTCTTTAAGCACAGAGCTGTTTCTCACTAACCTTCTTTGCTGCCCCCTGCTCTCAGCACAGGCAGCAGCCAAAGAAGGTTCTTAATAAAGATTAGCAGGTCTGATTTGTCACCAGAGACCAGGAGTAGTTACTATACTAGGAACAGGAGGAAAGAGGAAAGAGAAGGGAGAGGGGTTCACACAGGAATTAAACAAAGAGAAAAAAAAATGATGGTTCATTTTTCCCTTTAAGAATGTGAGCCAGGATTAATAATGTACAAATGGTTCTCAGGAACTAGTATTTCACTGTGATCAAAACTTCCTGTAATAAACTCTGACATAAAGTTTTAATGTTTGCATTTGTCATCATTATCAACCACTTCATTCACACCCAAAATAGAGCAAACGTCTCCTGAGCCCAACTGCACCTTCCCAGACCCCAGGAAGCCTCAGACATCCAACTCCACATTTTCACTTGGCATCTGTCCCCTAGGGGACCAGAATTTACTGATTTCTAGCTAACGTTTATTGAGCACCTACTGTGTTCCAGGAACCAAAGCCTTTATTTATATGCATAATATCTAATCCTCATCAGAGCCCTCTGAGATATAGTGATCACCATTTTCTAGATAAGAAATCTGAATTCAGGAGGTTAAATAGCTTGCCCACAGCTGCATAATTAACAATGCTGCGGGCTGAGCTCAAATATGCCTTACTGCAAAGCCCATGTTCTTAGCTACTCTACTAATTTTTAAATAAAAACATCCTTATGATTTTTCAGAGTATTAAGTTGTGACATCAAAATACTAGTGGAAGAAAAGGCTCTGGATCTAGGCTAGAAAATACTCTTTCAAAGGACACAGCTTCCTCATGGGAACTCACCAGCCAGGGGCACAGGACTCTTCAGGCAAAGGTTTGAGTCTGCTCAGGCACACTTCTAACTAAAGATGCGTCAAGAGCCGTGTCTTCAGTGCTGAGAACCCTGGATTCAAGGGGACCTGGAACCTCGTCAGCACTGAGTCTCACAAGGTTTCACATAATGGAAGGGTCAGGGAGATTCTAGACATCCCTAGTCTCACCTTCTCATTTTGTAGATGGGGAAACTGAGGTCCATGGAAGTTAGGCATTTGCGCAGGTCATAGAGCTAACAAGGGGGCTTCCCTAGTGGCTCAGACGGTAAGGAGTCCAGGTTTGATCCCTAGGTTGGGACAATCCCCCAGAAGTAGAAATGGCAACCCACTCCAGTATTCTTGCTTGGAGAATCCCATGGACTGAGGAGTGTGGCGGACTACAGTCTATAGGGTCATGCTCAGGCATGACTGAGCAACTGAGCACAAGCACATGTGTTGACCATATTCCCAGGTCAACAAGATTTAGTTCCTTCTTCCTCGGTGACGCATATCACTCCACTGCAAGGAGGGGGCACAGTGCATTCAGACAGCCTGTTATTGGTAGACAGTCCGATCATGGGGTGTGCCTTCTGCAAGCCACCCCACTGCTACTGAAGTAATGAACCCTGCCAGTATGGGGTCAGGGATAATTCGAAATCATTTAGTTTCACATGGATCAAAATGAAAACCTGGTCTAAATGGAGTCTAATGACTACACCACCCTGAACTCACCTGATCTCATTTAGTTTTCAGAGAGGTTCCATTTCCTGGCACATCTGATGGCCAGCAGTGTCAGTAAAGCAGTCTATGAAAATAAAATATTTTTACTGATGTTTAAAAGTCTACTTACTGAGTGGCATGAAATTGGATGAACTGATATTTCTGCATCTGTAAAATCGGAAAAAGATAGTACTTACCCTACAGAAGCTATGCATTTCAAAATCAAATGAGATAATACATATGAAGGGCCCAACATGATGCCTGGCACACAATAAGCACTTAACAAAAATAGTTAACATGGGACTTCTGGCAGCCCAGTGGTTAAGATTCCTTGGGCCATGGGTTCAATTCCTGGTCAGAAAACTAAGATCCCACATGCTGCATGGTGTGGCCAAAAAAAAAAAACAAAACAAATGGTTACACTATTATGGTTGCTATTGAACTTCTGGCGGACATTCACATATGATCAAAAGAGGGACACAAGTTATGATATGAATGTTTTTGCTTTCTTTGTCTTGACCTCTGTGTTACACATGTTTGTGGAAGACCTTTTCCCATAGATGTGAGAAAGAGGATGGTGAACAAGAAAGGACCAGGGTGAGCTGGCCTCAGATGAATGCTGGTGGTTGAAGGTTAAGACACTAAAGAGATTTAATCCCCACACAGCCATTCAGTGTGTATAACAGGCCTGCAGTGAAATGACAGAGGAGTTTTCACGTTTGAGTCTAGTACACTTCTGCACCCATGAATAATGCTACCTGTAGCAGAATGGAAGAGGAATTGCTGCCCTGGGTTAAGGTTAGAGCATCCGGGTGAGCACAAAGAGGCCTTCGTGGAAAATGTAATTAGGAAAGCAGGTAAGTGGGGACTTGTGTCTCCAGAAATCTGTTTTAAAAACACTAATAGCCTTGGGTTTTTTACCCTAGAGAACATTTTACTTCTTTGAATATGTTTGCAATTTGTGTGATCTGCACACTCCAGATTTTGTTTTGCAAGGGGAACTTTTAAATCACTGCATTATTACTACAAATAATTAAACCAAAGACTAATTTGTGGTTGCACACATGTTCACAACCATGTGAAAAACACTGCTGTCAGCACCAGGGCCCAATTTCCATCACATCACTGTTTACAATTTAATGGGCCTCTGAATGTTGCAAATCTGAGGAGAAAAGAATAAAGAAATTTTTTAAAAGCAGAAAGTAGGAAGAAAGAAGAATGTGAGAAAAAAAAAAGAGGAAGGAAAGAGCAAGAGAGAGAGAAAAAAAATTTCCTTCCATTTCTTTATTCTCAAGAAAAACTGCCAAGAGCTCCACTGGAAAGTGTGTTAGAATATTCTGATTCTCTGTTAATGGTATTTTTAAAAGAGAGAGAGAGCAATGGACCTAATGTGTGTTTTTCAAAATCCTTTGATTCTAAATCCATTCAACTATAAATCTGGGTTCTTACTTCAAAAGCTAGATACATCCTGACTTTCCTAAAGTGACGCAAAATATTCAATCCTAGGCCAAGAAAAATCCCAAACCAACCAACAGAAGTCAAGGAAAATTGAATACAGAAGCTTTTAACTTGAATTATTCAGGTCCAAGGAAATTAAGTCTTTCATCTTTTCTCTCTAGTTAACTTTTAAAACATTTTAAATACTCTGCCCTAAATATTTCAGAATATAATCCAAAAGTGATCAAATTCCATTATATGAGTTGAACAGTACAGATAAATAGATCAATTTTTATCTGGAATATTCATACCCATTTCTCCCACAAGTGTTGAAAAATACTGATGGTACTGTGTCTATTCAAATGCTTTTAGAGTACATTGGAAAGCTTTTTGATATTTTGATTAATTCAACTCTAAACCATCCATCTAAAATAAACCATCACTCCAAAATACTTCTAAAGATAAAAGATACTCTCTAGGAAGAAACTACAAATTATGAAACCCCTTTTACCAATAAACATACCACCACCAGACAGGGAAAAAAGATGATTTATGAATTAGTTCAAATGGAAAACAACCCCACATATAACTGACAAACAGAAAACTGCCAAGAGACATCGGATAAGCAGAAACATCACACAAATGGCACTGTCCTTGAGTAGCTAACTGCTTAGAATATATGCAACTTTTGAAACAGCTTTTGATGGGATGAAACATTTTCATATACCTGGCACATTATTTAATGTTTTTGCATGACTATCCCTCATTCATGTACTTTGGCATGAAGAAAACATAAATACAGGACGTCTCTTCTTATGTGGACTTAAACCCAGAGAAACAGTCTTGTGAATCATCCGTGGACTTCTCTTTTGGAGTACAGGGTAGATGGGAGACCACTAGTCTGTAGTTAGCTTCCTCTCATTCTTTTCAAACACCTCCAGTGTTTCAGCATCTCCCCTCTAGGGAGAACAAGGGCATCATTTAGCAAAGCAGTTCCCACAGGTGTGGTCCTTGGATCCCTGTAGGTCCCCAAGACTCTTTCAAGGAAACCCATGAGGTCAAAACTATTTTTATCATAATGCTTGTCACCAGAAGTAGAGTTTTCCACAGGCTACACGATGTGTATGGCCACAGACTGAATGCAGAAGCAGAGCTGACAATCCAGCTGTCTTCTATTAAGCCAGACTTAAAAGAGATTATTTACAAAACCACACAAGAACGCCATTCTTCTGTTTTTGTTTTGGAAAACAGTTATTCTCTATTATAATGTTTTTTATGGTAGGATGCAATGGGTTTATTTTTTAAAATAAATATTCTGTTAAAATTTTCTCCATTTTCAGTTCTAATATGGCAAATATCGAGCAGCATTTACATAAACAAAAGTTCCTGAAGGTCCTCAATAATTTTTAAGAGTGTAAAGGGATTCTGAAACCAACGAGTTTGACAGTGATTCAGTAGCACAATTCTTGACTTATAGTAAATGCTCAATACACAAATGTGTGGCAAATTTACTCATTAGAGGGCACTGAATATTTTTCAATGTGCAAGAGACTCCAGAGTTCAGAATAAGAATATGGCCAGTAAAGACCCTGGGATGACCATGTTCAGGCCTCTGCACCTGCTTACAACATGATTTTTTTTTTTTTTTAAGATGCTAAGAACACAAAAGTGTAGAGCCAAAACAAAGACAGAATAGAGAGTCCCTTGGACTGCAAGGAGATCCAACCAGTCCATTCTGAAGGAGATCAACCCTGGGATTTCTTTGGAAGGAATGATGCTAAAGCTGAAGCTCCAGTACTTTGGCCACCTCATATGAAGAGCTGACTCATTGGAAAAGACTCTGATGCTGGGAGGGATTGGGGGCAGGAGGAGAAGGGGATGACCGAGGATGAGATGGCTGGATGGCATCACTGACTCGATGGACGTGAGTCTGAGTGAACTCCAGGAGCTGGTGATGGACAGGGAGGCCTGGCGTGCTGCGATTCATGGGGTCACAAACAGTCAGACACGACTGAGCGACTGAACTGAACTGAACTGAAGTGTTGGCTCAAAGACAGGTAAAGGCAAACAAAGGAAAGGAGGGCAGGTATTGGTGGGGACGGGTTCTGATAATCAGTGGATTTCCTTTATCTATCCTATCACCACCTATTCTTCATTTCAGGGGAAAAAATATCATTTATTAATTCAGAGACAATGTCCTTCCAAAGGGGTTTACGGGGACTTCATACACACACTAATTAAACTACATAACACCCTGAATGGTTCAAGTCCTAAGATCCCACAAGGTCACAGGGTCATCTGTGTGGACCAGTTAGTTAACTTCTTTGGGTTCCATAGTGTTCATGCGCCTCTCCCAATTTTTATTCCTGGAAATTTCTTCATCTTGCAAAATCCACTTCGGACAATACCTCCTCCAAAAGTTTTCCTTGCCTTCTTTCCCAGAACAAATTAAAAATTCCTTCCTCTGCCTAACCTCTGTACCTTGTATATATGTCTTTGGCAGCATGGAGCACATATTATTGAAATTCCTCATTTTCACTGTCTCTTTAGCTCATGCACTGTCGACCAGTACTTATTGGTGCCAAAACATTGTAGACGCTTTAAAAACCCACACAAACCCTAGTCACCTTACAGATTCATAAGACAACTACCAGAATTAAGTACAAGGCAAAAGAATAATAAGGAAGTTATTACTCGAAATTCCACTTGTTTCTAGCCAACTAGAAATCCAGCATGGTTGTCTTAGTGATGGTGACTTAGTCTTGCCATGTTCGAGAATGAAGAGGAGCCCACTGAAAGAGAGCCATCTCCTAAAAATATGTCTCCTGGAAGAAAGTATAACTTTTCATCCCTTCTGAAAGGAGACAAATTGCAAATGGCATAGGCAAGTATTGCACAAGATAAATCAAACCAAGGTAAAAACTCACAAGGCAAAAAGATATGCTAAAGTGACTAACAGTCAATTAACAGGAAAGGACTGGAGAAGGGGAGAAATCCAACTATTTGAATGTTTATATGACATCAAAGAAGGCTGGAAAGTCATGCTCTAAAATCAACCAGACTTCATCACCACCTTTTAAGTGACATACTCATCAGCAAAGAACACAAGAACACACATTTTCATTAGTACAGCAAAGAAAGAATTGGTATGCCTACGGTTAGCATTGGCAAAGAAATGGGTAAAGTAGGTTGTTTCCATGTTTACCTTTAAGAATGTTGCCATATGGTAAGAATGAAGATGCTGCCCAGAATCTAATATGGAAGAGATGTCTTCATGCCTCCAAAAGGTGAGGGCAAAACCAGAAGCATTCAAGTGGAAACTTGAGATTGGGTAACTAATGGCCACCTAATCTTATGAAAAGCTACAGAGAGTAAAGGTCTTGAAACACAAAGAGCCTGTTCATCCTCATAACCACCCTTATATAATTGTATATGTATCCTTGTGCTGGACTTTGAAATTAGCACTTTCCCATTCATCAGTCTGATTTCAAACCACCCTTATTGGATATCTCAATTATCTGAGACTCCAAGGTTAACTAACAATTGGACCCTCTCCATATCCGTTTTCTTTATTCCTCATTAGAGTTAAGAGTTTTAGCCCAGGGGAACTCTCACTATGGAACCCCAGAGTGCTAGAGCAGAAAGTCATCACAGAAAGTGACTAATCTAACCCATCCACTTTGGGGAAACTGAGGCCCAGAGAACCCTTACCCTGGGATCACACAGCTAAGGACTGTCAGAAATAGGGCCTCAACACAGCCCTTCCTGCAACACAGTACTATTTCATCATACCAAAGCAAAGAAGTATAGATGCTCATTTGGAAATGTATGTTTGGACAAATCGCTAGCCCCAAGCACCATTTCCTCCCTACATAAATAAAAGCAATGCTTTCCACCTGCCACCACTACCCTGGGAACATCCATAGCATGTGTGTTTATTCCCTCGAGCTGACTGCAGGATGATGGAAGACAGACCATGACTGCGAAGCAGCAGAACTGATCCTACGAGGAGGCAGCGAGAGGGAGCCCGAGCCAAGGCTGAAAGAGCTGCCACACGTCTGGATGTTTAGAAAGACGGGCTGTTTGTCTAGCCCCAAAGTGTCTCCCCGAAGGGTCCACTGTTCAATGGGGAAAAGAGTGACTTTACAGTGGAGAATACGATAGACCTCATCTTCTCTAAAGGACAAAGATCTACATTCCCCGAAATGGAGCAAAGTGGTATCCTGTTCCCGTGATGTGTCAGGAAGGGCACTGCCCCACTGTAGGCTTCCCCAGAGCCCTAGTCTCCACTTAGCCATGAGGAAACATCAGATCACCCAACCTGGGGTTCGTCATCCTAGAAAGTACCTGACTAGTGCTCTTCATGAGGGTCAACATTATGAAAAACAAGGAAAAACCAAGGAACTGTCCTTGCTGGAGGAGACTAAGGAGACAAGACAATAAAATGCAATGTGGGATCCTGGATTAGATTCTGGAACTGAAAAAGGACTGGTGGAAAGCCGGGTGAAATCTAAATAAAGTCTGTCGTTTAGATGGTGGCATCGTGCCAATGCTCATTTCTGAGTTTTGGTAACTGTAGCATGGGGATGCTGTGGAGGTTGCTAACTTTGGTTGAGGAGCGGGCAGGAGCTCTTTGTACTATCTTTGTAACAGTTTTGCAAATCTAACATTATTTCAAATATTAAAAGTTAAAGAAAAAAAATGTGGCTCATGGCTGGGTGGGAGACATAGCTGATGACTTTCCGGTCCCTCCTCTCAACCGCTTCTTAGAATCAATCACTCTTCCCTCTCTGTTGGGAAAGAACGTGGCACAAGTTTTTCCTTCTCCTTTATTCTGGGTTATTCGTATATCTTCAAAAAATGATGATGGTTTAAGAGCAGAGAGAATCTTTCTCACTGCTAAGAGCATTCCCATGTCCTGTGTTTTTCACAAAGTAAATGCTCAGGAAGCCGGCTAGAGGAATGAATGAGTGCACGCACCTGCTTCCCCTGGGTGAGATGAGACACACATTCTGCTCCATTTTATGACTGTGCCTAGTCTTCGCCATCCCACGAGTTAAAATGCACAAGCTGCATTTAAAACCACACTTCTTGCTTCACAGCATCTAATACAGCACACTGCCCTCACCCACTAAATGTTTAAAAAGCAAATGCTATTCAAAATCCCCTTTGCTCTTTGACAAGACTGCCTTTCACCTCCTTCTCAGTTTGGAAACGTGTTGAGTCATCCTCCCAAACTTTGTGCCTTGCATCACCGTCTCCAGTAAGCCTCCTCTGGCCACCTTCCTCCTCAGAATTAATCACTTTCACCTCTGTGGCACTTATGTACCTGGTACATAATTTTGTTTTAGTACTCATAACAATCTGTTAATTACCTATTTACAGATCCATCTCCCCAACCATAACAGGAGCTTCTTGAGAGCAGTCACTTGGCTTTATTTCTTGTGTACCCTCAACTCTGGGGACCATAGTTGGTATGTAGTCAGTGGTACAATAAATGCGTGCTGAATCAAAGAGTGACTGCTATTCCCATTTCCTGACTCTTGCCCAGGAATTTACTGCAATGGCAGACACACAGGCCATGCAGGTGTTACCCAGAACAAGGGGACGAGGGCTGCAAAGACATTCCAAGGGTCTTTTTCATGCCTGCAGCAAGCTGGCAGGTTGGAGGCATCAGCATGGGTGTGAGACATGAACGATGATCTGCTGACTCTGATCTGGCTGAGCCTCTACAGCCAGCTCACTGATACTTAGCCTCCAGACCTGTTGATCCAATCTTTTCTTATTGCCCTGTGAGTCTTCATGCTCAGTAAGAGGGATAGGAAATGGATTTGGGCAACCAGACCCGAAGGGTGTCCAGTGATGCCAGGGTCACCATAGTATAAAGAAAAAGTATATAAATATGCCCAGAATTTCCTCATCAATAACTTCATCTCAGCCAACCCAGTATACAGAGTGAATGGGCTTCCTCTGTTTGTCACCTCACTCGTGCCTTCTGTGGGCTCCTAGATTTAGGCCAGCTGCTCGGCCATCTCACTGGTCCTCTAAGCTAGAAATCTTCCGTTCTTCACTGTGTCTCTCTCCCTTGACCTCCACCACCAAGTGAAACCCTCACCTTATTGATCAGACACTGCAATAACCTAAACAAACATACCCCTCCATCCTGGGACAGGGCTCAAATCCTGGCCTTTGTTATCTCCTGCTCAGCCTGGGACAGGGGCCTCACTGGTTTCCCTACAGACCACCCAATGTGAGACCGAGGCACAGCAAAAATCTCAGCTCCTCCCCCAGCTCTGGTGGCCCCACCAGAGGATGGTCTGCACTTGCCTCCTCCCTCTGGTATCTTACATTACAAGCTCCTTGAAAGACTCAGACTGAGACCTTCTCTGCTACCACTCGCCTTTCCTGGGATGTCCCACTCTCTTCCTCTCAGCGATAAGCTCCTAAACACCCTGCACGGCCCAGCTCGAAAGTACCTGGTTAACCTTCAGCCTGGAGAAAACACAAACACAGGGAATCACTCAGGACTCCACATTAAAGCTCTGTCTGTGGCTGGCCCCCACCACCTGGTGAAGAACTGCACATCTATGAAGTGTCTCCAGGGTACAATTTTTCTGTTTCATGTAATTGCTTAGCTCCTGTCGCTGAAGTTTTCACATGCATATGTGTTGTGTCTCTGACTAGATGGTAATCTCCTCCCTCCCTATATCTCCCAGCACAGCACCCTGCCTACCTGGGTCATTTAAAAAGATGTGCTGGGGTGGAAAATGACCGAAAAACCATCTTGTACCAGCAGATGAAAGCATCCGGGATTATACCTGTGGTCCTCAGCTCCTGTGTGAATCAGAAACAGCCAGGAAGCTTGTTAAAAATGGAAGTGCTTTTGCAAGGCCTCTGCAGATTTGGACTCAGAGGATTAGGGAGGGTTCTAGAAATCAGTATTTTCCACAAGGTCCTCCACGCCTGTGAGTTAACTGTGAAAGTCGTTCAGTTGTGTCTGACTCTCTGTGACTCCAGGGACTATACAGTCCATGGAATTCTCCAGGCCAGAATACTGGAGTGGGTAGCCTTTCCTTTCTCCAGGGGATCAAACCCAAGTCTCCCGCATTGCAGGCGGATTCTTTACCAGCTGAGCCACAAGGGAAGCCCGAGTAAATGGTGCTGCTCCCCAAACATAAGATCTACCCCCCCTTCACCCATGAGGTTTGAGGAGCTTGAGTCACCTGCTTGCCCTTCAAGCTTCCTCCCTCTGGGGTGAGAGGTCAGAGGTGATGCCAGAAGGAGTCACTAAAGAAAAGTCCAGGCCCCTCCGTGTCAGCTTCCCTCAGGAACTGGCTCCTCACCTCAGAAGCAGCAGCTGAGAGAGGTGATCGTATCTAGAGAGCACACGGGCTACTTCTATGCTCTCTCCAAAATGCCAGTGAGTTTGAAAGGCACTTTGTCCAATTAGAAGTGTGGAGAAATATTCATCCTGTCCATGACAGAGATGAAGTGCTTCTTTCAAAAGCAGCGGTGGCAGCCTGCCAGGTTTAAGAAGTCCAACTATTCCACACCGAGCCAGCAGTTATTAATTAGTTTTATTAGTGGCAGGTCTTTAATGCAAAATGACAGAGGGAGAGCGCGAAGATCCCCGTCGCTACTAAAATACAAATTGTCCGGATTTAGGTTGTGTTGTTCCCCAACATGTACAGGCGGCCAGCCAGGCCCAAGTGGGGAACAGAGGACGCAGCCAAATGCCTTTCTGCAGAGTTCCGGACTATTAATGGCGTGACAAAGAGGCTCGGGTTCTTACCTCAGGTAGCTCTCTAGGGGAAAATCCACCAATTTCAACAATCGAGGAGGAAGAGGGAGAGGATGGGGGCATCTGAGGGGAACCCCAGGAGCGTGAGGAGGGGCTGTGGTGGGGGCAAGACGGGGGCAGGCCTGCGTCATCCACTCTGCTCAATGTGCCCCTGCGAGAAATGAGCGTTTCCAGAGAGCCGAGCGGGGCTACTTTGTGGAGAATTAGTCTTACACTGTCAACCTGCTTTTTATGACCATTAATCACATTTGTATTTATAAGCACTAAGACAGGATAATCAAATCTCATGCTTCAAAGCATATGTTTATCACCGCAGGCATAAAAAGGAAGGAGAAAAAGTTTACAAGCCTGCACTGTTGGCAAGAGCTGCTGTTTATCTGGTCTCTTCCCCAGAAGCCCCCTGGGGGGCTCTGGAGAACATTCTGTGAGGGAGAAGGCAGAACTGCCCAGTGTCTCACTCTGTCAGCGTTTCTGCTTTGCTCTGCGCTGGTCTGAAGGCAGGAATTTAAAGACAGTCCCCAAACAGCCTCTCCCAGAGATGCTCACCTAATACAGCCCGGAGCTGTTGGCCTCAGGCCTTCCAGACCTTTCTCCTTTGCCTCATGAAGGGGTTCCTCACAGACTCTGGGCAGTGCATTCTCCCCCATGCCTTTTCTTTAAGCACCCTACACATTTCCAGCGGTCCCCCGGTTGCCCTGTAACCCAACCCTAAGCTCCCCATGCTTCGAAGAGGCTTCCCATACCACCCACCTCTGTAGCCTTCCTCTAGACCAGGCCAGAGATGGCAGAACTTTTTCTGTCAAGTGCCAGACAATATTTTCAGTGTTGTTGCTGTTTCTAATTTAGCAAACGTTTAGTTTTTTAATTTTATTGGAATGTAGTTGACTTACAATGTTGTGTTAGTTTCAGGTGTACAGCAAAGTGATTCAGTTATACATCTATCCATTCTTTTTCAGATTCTTTTCCTATCTAGGTTAGTACAGAATACTGAGTAGAGTCCTCTGTGTTATACAGTAGATCCTTGTTGGCTACCTATTTTATATACAATAGTGCTGCTGCTGCTGCTGCTAAGTCGCTTCAGTCATGTCCGGCTCTGTGCGACCCCATAGACAGCAGCCCACCAGGCTCCTCCCTAACTGGGATTCTCCAGGCAAGAACACTGCAGTGGGTTGCCATTTCCTTCTCCAGTGCATGAAAGTGAAAAGTGAAAGTGAAGTCGCTCAGTCGTGTCCGACTCTTCGCGACCCCATGGACTGCAACCTACCAGGCTCCTCCGTCCATGGGATTTTCCAGGCAAGAGTACTAGAGTAGGGTGCCATCGCCTTCTCCGATATAGAATAGTATATGTATGTTAATCCCAAGATCCTAATTTATCCCTCCACTCACCCCAATATTTCAGTCTTTGCAGGCCCTGGAGTGTCTGTGGCAACTATTCAACTCTGCCCTGGTAGCTTATGTAGACAATATATAAATAAATGGGCATGGCTGTGTGCCAATAAAACTTTATTCCTTACAGGGCAGAGGGTGGGCTGGGTATGACCTGTGGGTTGCAGTTAACTGGCTCTTCCTCTAGAACAGCAGGGCCTGATCCAGGAACCCAGGTTCTAATGAGTTCTACAAAACTGGATGGAATATTTCCAAAATGCTGATAGAAAAGTTGCATTTGCATTGGCCATAATAGCTCAGATTCACCCAGATCTCCTGCCTGGAACCATATCAACTACTTAGTTTGCTAATATATGCCTCCCATTGTCTGATTAACAAATATTGGGAAGTGATCATTAAATGCAGCTAGGTAATCAAAACCTTTCAAAGCACAGGGTCCATGATGGGAAGAGAACAGATAGTAAAAGTGGTCCTACTGCTTATATGTAAACAGGGCATATCAGCACATGCTTCTCTAGAAGATTCCCTCAAGCAGATCAAAACAGTTTTAATGAAGGAGGATATCGTCTCCTAACATATAAGTAACACAGGTCAGTATGAAAACACCTTATCATCATTTTCAATATTAAGAAGAAAAATCTGGAGGACTTCCTGAGAAAGGAAATATTTTACAAGCCTTTTTAGAACCAAAGGCACTACCAACCCAGGCACAGATTTTCTAGAACTGAATAGAAAATGAAAAAAATAGACAGCTCTGGGGAAAGAAAACAAGTAAGGAGACCCTGCTTCTCTTGGTGACTTACTGAGTGATAACTGAAGATAAAAAACATATCTTCTTCCTCTTTGACTCTTCATTGTTAACACAGCACTTAAATGTTTCTTTTTTAAATTTATTTTTAATTGGAGGTTAATTGATTTATCATGTTGTATTGACTTCTGCCATACTCAAATGTTTCTTGAATGAATGAATTTTTACATCCATGCTTGATGTTATAAAAGATTCAAAAGTGAATGTGAGATGAACTTTGTCTTCCCAGGGTTAATGGTCTAATAACAGAGAATTTAAAAGGATGTGGACATAAATAATACACAGCATCTATATGTAGGTGCTGTGTTTGCAGGTTCTCACTCAGCATCTTTGGGTCCTGTCTTAGAAAGGATATACTCTAGCCTTCTTATCTAGCTTCCCAGCTCCTAGTAGATCCATAGTATACGATTCAAAGGATAGTAGAAGAAGGAGCCATATGAGGCTAGCACAATGTCTAGGTCCCACCAAGACAGACAGATACAGCCTAAAAGGGGCTGCAAATGCTAAACATAGATCTATTATCTGTAATTATTCCAGCATTGTTTGCAATGAAAGGAAAAAAGAGAAAAAAAAAAAGCACTGCAAACAATATACATATTCATCAACAGGGATGAATAAATTAACATGTATCTACACTACGGGAAATTTTGCAATTCTTAATAAAAAGAATAAATTAGATTTATACATGTTGTCTTGCAGGCCATGATACATTTTGAAGTTTATCTGCTCCTCACTCCAAAAGCCTGTTGAAGCACATTCTCATGTTTATAAATAAATTTTTTTTTCTCCATCAATTAGTACTTTGGCTAAGGAAAAAAATCAGTGTGTCATGCTTTAAGAACATCAGTGTGCTCAGACCTAAGCTGAGGAAACACACACAAAAAAGCTATAACTCCTCCCCTTGCAAAGGGTGGCCACTAACAAAAATAACTTCACTAGGTTTTCTAAAATGGAGCATTTCCCAGGGCACATGGAAAGCACAATGTCTCGTGAAAACGAAATATATTAAACTTTACAGAGATTTTCTGCATAAGGTAAAGCTCACCTTTAAATATCAGAAGATGCTTTTGCTAAAAAAAAATAAAACCATGAAAGATAGGTTACATAAAGAATTCAAGGAAGAACCTATATATGACCCAATGGGTATATTGAAGAATGCTTGGATACATGTGTGTGTATGTATGCATAATTTCATATACCTTTTACATAAAGCACAAATGCTTTCATATTATATATAAGAATACTATTTTCCTATTGACTTTCTTTAGAAAAACGAACACTCAATTGATCTTCAGTAGCTCATAACAGTGTAATTTTTAGAGTTCCTGGCCTTTCAGCTGAGAAATTAATGGCCTATAAACAAAGACTAAATGCGTCAGAGATATTTTGTATATTTGGGTTTTCACTGGGGAAGCAGTGTTGTGTAGTGGAAGGAACATAATCTTAAGAGTTGAAGAGACCTTTGTTGAAATGCTGGCCCCACTGCTGTGGCTTTGGGCAAAGCCTGAACCTCTGTTTCCTCATCTAAAAATAGAAACAGAAGCCCTTCCCTCACACAATCAACTTGCAGGATGGAAACACTACATACGAAGCCTCTAGTACCACTCCTGGCCTAGAGCGCACACTCCTTAATTGTTATCTACATGACTGTTTCACAAATTCGTCATATCATCACCAGAAAGAAAAAAAGAGAGATCCACTTTGATCGAGGGCACACCTAGCAGGTGAGAGTGAAAAGTGAAATGGGAAGTTGACACCACCACCCAGCCTCTTTCAGGCTCACATTGATGTGTACCAGGACACTAAAAGGCTGGCTACTGGATTTCTCAGGCTGTGTCCAAACCACTTCAGTCAAAACCAGAGCTGTGCAGATGAACACACTGTCGAGCTTTAAAATATTCATCTCCCCTTTCTACCCTCCCTTCCAGTGGAATGGAGAGAGTAACTGCTGATCTAGACTCTCTCTCTAGACAATAAACACAATAAAGTGACACTCAGGCAGCCATGACTCAAGCACCAACCCAAGGACACACCCTCGCAACCCGGATACAGCTCTGTCCATCAGGGCAGCTTCAGCAAGACCCATGCTGCCAATGGGCTCGTCCAGGAAGTCTGCTTCCTCGTGTTCGGTTGGGCTGGCTTCTGTTCCAAAAACCTGGTGGTGACAGGAATATTTAAAAATCAGGTCTGCAAAGTGCTATCAGGTCTGAATGCCAACGACTACTGCCGTTCAAGCTTCACTTCTCATAGAAGAGGCTGCCCAGAATGAAGATCACAACTGCAGGCCAGGCTCAATTTCAGCCTTGCTTAATGGCGCATAAGGTACTGAGGTGATGGTCGAGGGAGATGCACAGCTTTTAGGGGGTAGCTCTCCAGAGAGCAAATTGTGCAGACAGAGGTCAGATCAGCTTGGGTCGTCCTTAACCAACACATGGCTATTTAAGTGAGTGCTAACCTGTGGTTTCAGCCATTGTGATTTATTGAGAAGGGTAGTGTCAATAATGCAGAGGACCTACCACTGGCCCTTAATTCCTCTCATTTAGACAGGCTGCTCTTCATCATAAAATAGTCATCCTGTAAATTAATGTGTTTTATTTCAAAAGTGACATGTTGTACTGGCTTGTGCTTCTGGGCAAATTGCTTTGGATTGCCGGTTTCCCAGCCAGGCTACAAGGGTTCCAGCCCACTTGACCCCCTGGTCCAAGAGAAAATCTAAATGGGAGGCAAAAGATGACAGAGCTAATATCCCTACCTGGGGCCCCCAGGCACTCCATGCATCTGCAAAGGCAGACCTGCTACAAAATAGAGGGAGCTGTGCTCAGTAACCGGGCCTCATCTGCAGCTCAGTGCTGAGCCTGGTCTTATCTACCTGGAAGCATCCCAAGCAAGGTGCCTACAGGACCCAAGGTGGCTCTTAACTTCGCTGAGACCCAAAGTCAGTTGGGCAGTGAGTTAGTCTGTGGCTTTCCTGGTGGCTCACATGGTAAAGAATCTGCCTGCAATGCAGGAGACTCAGGTTCCATCACTGGGGAAGATCCTCTGGAGAAGGGAATGTCTACCCACTCCAGTATTCTTGCCTGGAGAATTCCATGAACAGAGGCGACTGTGGGGCTATAGTCCACAGGGTCACCAAGAGTAGCAACTAATACTTTTCCCTGCTTAGCACTCAACAGTGAGTCACGGAATGATTGGCACCTGTGGCTTCCAGTTCATATTCAACCCCCGCCGCCGTGTCCCTCACCCATAGTATGTGATTGAGTTGGTGAGCAGAGCACCACCCAGCTCCGAGTCTCTGGCTCTCAGAGAGCTCTAACAAGCCCCTTAAAATCTCAGAATATATATTTTCTCATCTGTAAAAGAGAGCTGACACCTGCTTCCCAGGGCTGCTGTGAGGTCCAACAGACAAGGTATCTATGGCAGCGACTGGCCAATACAGAAGCGCCTGCAAATATGGTGGAGAGGTCTGACAGAATGTGGTCCACTGGAGAAGGGAATGGCAAACCACTGCAGTATTCTTGCCTTGAGAACCCCATGAACACTATGAAAAGGCAAAATGATAGGATAATGAAAGGGGAACTCCCCAGGTCGGTAGGTGCCCAACATGCTACTGGAGATCAGTGGGGAAATATCTCCAGAAAGAATGAAGGGATGGAGCCAAAGCAAAAACAATATCCAGTTGCTGATGTGACTGGTGATAGAAGCAAGGTCCGATGCTGTAAAGAGCAATATAGCATAGGAACCTGGAATGTCAGGTCCATGAATCAAGGCAAATTGGAAGTGGTCAAACAGGAGATGGCAAGAGTGAACATCGACATTCTAGGAATCAGCGAACTAAAATGGACTGAAATGGGTGAATTTAATTCAGATGACCATTATATTTACTACTGCGGGCAGGAATTCCTTAGAAGAAATGGAGTAGCCATCATGGTCAAAAAAAAGAGTCTGAAATGCAGTACCTGGATGCAGTCTCAAAAATGACAGAATGATCTCTGTTCATTTCCAAGGCAAACCATTCAATATCACCATAATCCAAGCCTATGCCCCAACCAGTAATGCTGAAGAAGCTGAAGTTGAACGGTTCTATGAAGACCTACAAGACCTTTTAGAACTAACATCCAAAAAAGATGTCCTTTTCATTATAGGTGACTGGAATGCAAATGTAGGAAGTCAAGAAACACCTGGAGTAACAGGCAAATTTGGCCTTGGAATATGGAATGAAGCAGGGCAAAGGCTAACAGAGTTTTGCCAAGAGAATGCACTGGTCATAGTAAACACCCTCTTCCAACAACACAAGAGAAGACTCAACACATGGACATCGCCAGATGGTCAACACCAAAATCAGATTGATTATATTCTTTGCAGCCAAAGATGGAGAAGCTCTATACAGTCAGCAAAAACAAGAGCGGGAGCATGAACTCCTTGTTGCCAAATTCAGACTTAAATTGAAGAAAGTAGGAAAAACCACTAGACCATTCAGGTATGACCTAAGTTAAATCCCTTATGATTATACAGTGGAAGTGAGAAATAAACTTAAGGGACTAGATCTGATAGATAGAGTGCCTGATGAACTATGGACAGAAGTTTGTGACATTGTACAGGAGACAGGGATCAAGACCATCCCCATGGAAAAAATGCAAAAAAGCAAAATGGCTGTCTGAGGAGGCCATACAAATAGCTGTGAAAAGAAGAGAAGCAAAAAGCAAAGGAGAAAAGGAGAGATATAACCATCTGAATGCAGAGTTCCAAAAACTAGCAAGAAGAGATAAGAAAGTCTTCCTCAGCAATCAATGGAAAGAAATAGAGGAAAACAACAGAATGGGAAATACTAGAGATCTCTTCAAGAAAATTAGAGACACCAAGGGAACATTTCATGCAAAAATGGGCTCGATAAAGGACAAATATGGTATGGACCTAAAAGAAGCAGAAGATATTAAGAAGAGGTGGCAAGAATACACAGAAGAACTGTACAAAAAAGATCTTCACGACCAAGATAATCACGATGGTGTGATCACTCACCTAGAGCCAGACATCCTGGAATGTGAAGTCAAGTGGGTCCTAGAAAGCATCACTATGAACAAAGCTAGTGAACAAAGCTAGCAATACGTGAACCATGAACTTCCAGATGTTCAGTCTGGTTTTAGAAAAGGCAGAGGAACCAGAGATCAAATTGCCAACATCTGCTGGATCACGGAAAAAGCAAGAGAGTTCCAGAAAAACATCTATTTCTGCTTTATTGACTATGCCAAAGCCTTTGACTGTGTGGATCACAATTAACTGTGGAAAATTCTGAAAGAGATGGCAATACCAGACCACCTGACCTGCCTCTTGAAAAACCTATATGAAGATCAGGAAGCAACAGTTAGAACTGGACCTGGAACAACAGACTGGTTCCAAACAGGAAAAGGAGTACATCAAGGCTGTATATTGTCACCCTGCTTATTTAACTTATATGCAGAGTACATCATGAGAAACACTGGGTTGGAAGAAGCACAAGCTGGAATCAAGATTTCCAGGAGAAATATCAATAACCTCAGATATGCAGATGATACCACCCTTATGGCAGAAAGCGAAGAGGAACTAAAAAGCCTCTTGATGAAAGTGAAAGAGGAAAGTGAAAAAGTTGGCTTAAAGCTCAACATTCAGAAAACAAAGATCATGGCATCTGGTCCCATCACTTCATGGGAAATAGATGGGGAAACAGTGGAAACAGTGTCAGACTTTATTTTTGGGGGCTCTAAAGTCACTGCAGATGGTGACTGCAGCCATGAAATTAAAAGACACTTACTCCTTGGAAGGAAAGTTATGACTAACCTAGACAGCATATTCAAAAGCAAGACATTACTTTGCTGACTAAGGTCCGTCTAGTCAAGGCTATGGTTTTTCCAGTGGTCATATATGGATGTGAGAGTTGGACTGTGAAGAAAGCTGAGTACCGAAGAATTGATGCTTTTGAACTGTGGTGTTGGACAAGACTCTTGAGAGTCCCTTGGACTGCAAGGAGATCCAACCAATCCATTCTAAAGCAGATCAGTGCTGGGTGTTCTTTGGAAGGAATGATGTTAAAGCTGAAACTCCAGTACTTTGGCCACCTCATGTGAAGAGTTGACTCATTGGAAAAGTATCTGATGCTGGGAGGGATTGGCAGCAGGAGGCGAAGGGGACAACAGAGGATGAGATGGCTGGATGGCATCACCGACTCGATGGACATGAGTCTGAGTGAACTCTGGGAGTTGGTAATGGACATGGAGGCCTGGCGTGCTGCGATTCATGGGGTTGCAAAGAGTCAGACACAACTGAGCGACTGAACTGAACTCAACTGATTATGATTACAACTCCTTAGTGTTGAAACTTTCAGCAACTCTCTATCACCAAGAGAATTAACAAAAACCCCAGCTGTCAAGACCCGCCACAGCAGATTCCCTCTCCCTCCTTATATCTCCCTCCTTCTCAGGATGAACCAAGTATTCCAAACGTTAAGTCTTTTGATTAATCTTAAAACACATGATGCCAATTCCCACCCCTTTTATTTTTGTTCGTATCATCCTGAAATAGACCTGTCTTCCTCCCAGCTCAGCCTATCTAAATTCTATCCTTTCATCACACAATAATATATTTGTAGAATCTACTGTGTGCTCACAAAGCAAGACACAGGACTCAGGATGGCTGCTGAACGTCATACAGCCCCCATTAGAGGCTGTTAAGAGTGCAGGTTGGAGGTCACATGACCCAGCCTAAACCAATGAGCATGGTTTTAAGGATTTCACTAAGTCCCAGGGGAGACAAAGTTGTACTTTTCTCCTTGGATCTCCTGCTGGAGAGGAAATGCCTGAGAACAGAGAAAGGCCAACTCAGAAACTCTTTGTCTGTCCTGATCTTCCCTTTAAACTTTCTAGTTACATGAGCCCATTAATTTCCTTTTTTGGCTAGCCTGAGTTTGTTTTTTCTCGTTTGAACTCAGAAGAATTGTGATCAATACCAATATGAACAGTAGCTCTATTTGAATGTGAAAAACATTTTTTTAACTGCTTTGCATGTATATCTTTTAATTCGCCACTTTTACAGTCGTAGATCTGCTAAGAACCAGAGAGGCTTGATAATTTTCTCAAGGTTGCACAGTAGTGCCAGTGTCAAAGGCCAAGACTCCCAGCTTAATGCTCCATTACCACCATCAGTTATTGGAGCCACTGACCGAAGTGGATGGCTTTGAGGCATAGGAAGGGTTGCCTGTCTTCTAATGCCCTGTTTTCAAGAACTGCCTTAGTTGAAAGGGGCCTCATAGCAATTCTCCACAGCCCCGAGGAGTGCACTGTTACAAAGCTCACCTCCCGCTGCCCTTCACTCACCCTGGCAGCCAGGCCAGACTCATAATGAATGGCCAGTGAGAAGTACACTGAAGTCCAACATGAATCAATGAGAGCACTAATGAAATTGCTTCAAGTTCTAGAGCAGAAGGTAAGTTGAATACAGTTCAGAGATGTACAACCCTGTGCCCTTCCAAGTTCCCAGAGAAGAAAGGAAAATACACATGGGTAGGGGGTGGGGAGAACAGGAGCAAAGCAACACATACTTCTTACAATGACTTTAAACGTGTAATAGTCTCTCAGACCGTATTGTTGGAGAAAGCAACAAAAGTGATTTTATAGATAACGGAAACTCAGTCTAGTTTTTCACCATTAGTATTTTTGGATGAAACGCTGGACATTTCAGTGTGCTATTAAAAGAGCTTCCTGAATATTATTTTATCATGACTTCAGGTTTAGAGGTTATTAGGAAGTAGAGAGTATCTGTTAAAAAGCATAGGTAAAGCCACACTGCCTAGGTTTGCATCCTGGTTATACAATTTTCCAACTGTTGTGACCCTGGGCAAGTTAATTAACCTCTCTAAGCTCCATTCTCCACATCTGTAACATAAGGATAATAACAGGACCATTCTCATTTAAGTGTCAAGAGAATTAAATAAGTAAAATGCTTAGCCCTGTGCCAGTCAAAAAAATATTAGCCTTTTTTTGTCATTATAACTAATATAATTGTTAATGTTGTTATTTTATGTCGTCAAGTATTATTTTTTTGGTAAAACAGTGATTTCGTTAGGATCTCCAGTGGCATATAGGTGGGTTTATGCCATCCCTAGATGATCCCCAGGCTGCTTTATAATTTTTTTCTCTGCTTTCTATAGTTCTTTTGACTCTGCATGTTTTCAGACTGAGCCATCACTGTAGTCAGCCTGGACATTATTTACATTCTGCTTCCGATTCTCAATATAGCCAAGCTTGTGAAAATTAGGTGTGAAACGAGATACTTATCATTAGGCTTTGCAGTAACTTTCTCGGCCACTAGAGGTCTACCTGCTATTTAGAGGCTCACTGCCCTGTTGGGCTTCCCAGAAGTGTGCTGGTGTCTCCTGACTTTAAACAGACCAAACCACATTAGATAGTGCAGTGATTTCCTTAACTTGGTATTCAGAGCTCTGCGCAGTGGGGTTCAGATCTATATTTCTAATCTCCTAGTCCACTACTTGCCATATTCAAATTATCAGCCCCAGACAAAGCATATTCTACTGTTGCCCATGTCAGCCTTGGGCCTCTTCATCTTTGTGCATTTACACACACTCTGCCCCCACTGATAGTCAAATGACACCCACCACACCCACACCCACACCCACACCCACACATTCTCCAGTGGTCTTTCCATCTACCCAAATCTTTTTCATCCTTCAAAGACTCATCAAGGTACACCTGCACTTCAACTTACTAGTGATCTAGCCCCTCCTTTGAACTCAGTAAACTTCAGGTCTATATCAATCCTTAGCCAATGAGTCCTGAACTATTTGTGACAGGTTTCAAACAATTACTTGGTACCTTGATTTAAATCAGTACACATTCATGCTTTGCCTCTCCAATGAGACTGTAATTTCCTAAGGCCCCAGAGGTATTTTATATTCTGTATGAGTGTCCAAGGAGAAGGCAATGGCACCCCACTCCAGCACTCTTGCCTGGAAAATCCCATGGACGGAGGAGCCTGGTGCTCTGCAGTCCATGGGGTCGTGAAGAGTTGGACATGACTGAGTGACTTCACTTTCACTTTTCACTTTCATGCATTGGAGAAGGAAGAGGCAACCCGCTCCAGTGTTCTTGCCTGGAGAATCCCAGGGACGGGGGAGCCTGGTGGGCTGCCGTCTATGGGGTTGCACAGAGTCGGACACGACTGAAGCGACTTAGCAGCAGCAGTAGCAGCAGCATGAGTGTCCAAGAGCAATTAAAAGAAAGTCTGACCATTTAGTGAGCATCTCATATGTACCGAGCACATTGCTGGCCATTTTATAATCTTGATCACAATGCCTGTGCTGTGCTGTGCTGTGCTTAGTCGCTCAGTTGTGTCCAACTCTTTGGGACCCCATGGACTAGCCTGCCAGGCTCCTCTGTCCATGAAATTCTTCAGGCAAGAATACTGGAGTATTGCCATGCCCTCCTCCAGGGGATCTTCCCGACCCAGAGATCAAACCTAGGTCTCCTGCATTGCAGGCAGATTCTTTACTGTCTGAGCCACCAGGGAAGCCCAAGAATACTGAAATGAGCAGTCCATCCCTTCTCCTGGGGATCTTCCTGACCCAGGAATTGAACTGGGGTCTCCTGCATTGCAGGTGGATTCTATACCAGCTGAGCCACCAGGGAAGCCCAATCAGCATGCCTATCAGATATTTCTATTGCCTTTGTAGAAATTGAGCCTTAAGGACATGAAATTACTTGTTCAAGACCACACTGTAGGTAAGCCAAAAGCCAGAATTCTAAGGTAAATCTGACCCCCAAAAGTCATGTATTTTTGCCCCATTAAATCACATCTATTTAGCATCACAAGCAGTACTTCCTCAATGAATATTTAGGGCTTGCTTGAATAGTTAAGGAGCAGCTTGTGCTGAATATCTGGCAAGATCAGACTATCAACCAAGCAGTAACATGTGTCACCAGTCCTCAGTACCCCTGAGTCTCTGTGTGACAACTCAAGCAGCCCAGCAGTCCCCCAATGAGCCAAGGCTGCCTAACGATGGAAAAGCCTCCTTCTCTGGCTGGAGCAGCCCCAAAGACCCTACGGCTGGTCCACCAGCCCACTCCAGGTTGCAAGGGCTCTAATGATCTTCTCACATGAAAGCTGGGGAGGTGAGAGCCACAGAGAAGTGACACAAGAGCACACGAGGCGATGATCAAAGAGTACACGGAGCCTCACATGCACATTTTCCCTGCAAGGAGCTTTACAATTCCAGCAGCACTCTGGTTCGGTTAGCCATAATATTATGAAAGACGCTGCAAACAACTGGATTTCATTTCAAACAGCATAAATTAACAAATTGCACATGTGCACACAGCATCTGCTAACCTAATAATTAAGATATTACAAAAAGTCACCTAATGGCACCCAAGTCAGCATAATGGGATAATTGTTACAGTGCTTAAAAAAATTTAAAGACATATAAGCCGGTCACCCATGGAGCACACCAAACGGAAGGTTGCTTTTTCATGGTCTCTTTGAGCGCCGTGTTTGGATTAGCACAATGTGAAAGGCAGCAACTGCTGTTATGTAACTAAACCCTGCATATACAGTTGTCAGTCTGGGTAAATTTAACTCTGCAGGTTTAAGGCAGAGCTGGCTTGCCAGAGCAGAACTTAGGAAACAACAAAAATTTAAAGCCACACTGCCCTGTGGGCCACAGACGGCTGATTAGAGAGCGGTGGAGAAGGCCACCCTGGCCAGCCTGTGCCATGCCAGGGTGCTAGCCCCCTGTAATAGCTGCTTGGAAAGCAATGAGGGCTGACAAGAGCATCGTTGCTCAATTAGCAAGCTGTCTGCATTTTCTCTCCCCCTACATGGCAATAAAGGCACTTAGGGGGCCTGATGTAGTTCAGAAGGAAAGACACTGAAACCTAGCATCAGGGGGAGGCTTTAATAACAGGTTGCTTTGCAGCAAAAACAAAGTGGATCCCATCCCCAGGCAGGATGGGGATGGCCATGGCATGGCCCAGGTTGAAGGGGGCGGCACTATGGCCTGGGTTCTAGGCCTGGCCCTGCGAGGCCGGCCATGGGGCTCAGAAGGAGCTGGGCCATCTCCCTGAACCGCATGTTTATCAAATGCAAAATAAGAACGAGGGTTAACTCTCCAGGAGGCCCTTCCAAATCTATCATTTCCCCCTCTGGTTATATCGGCAGATCTTTATTCATTACAGACAAGGAATAACTCTGCAGGGAACCTCTCATTCTAAACTGGGCTGTGTCAGGTGAGGCCAAGAGAAGGACATTCACTGGGAACTGTCAAGATGTCAAAAAAGATAAATCCACTGGACCATGCTGGCAATCCTCTTCACTCCCCAGCAGAACTCATTATGAAGTGGGTTTGCCCTGGACCCCATCCAAAGAGCCTTGGTGAACTCCATCTAGACAAAGAGGTGCCCACTGATAAGAAGTTCTCCCCCTGCACAGCTCAAAACCTGATGCTGAGGGCTATGGCCAGGAAAGACCCCATGGCCACAAGACACCCCCAGGGAGTTCAAGGGAGGCTGGAGAACTGTGTCAGTTTATTTACTGTTTGTTTCACGTGGTGTGAGGGGCATATTTTACAAGGGCAGAGTAGACTGGAAGAGATGCCGAAAAAAACTCACAGCATGGAGATTTTCTACTCTGTTTTGTAAATTCAACAGGGCCAGGGCAAGCAAGAGACTCACCTCAGGCACAAAATTTAAAGGGGGCCAAAAAACTTAGTGATCAAGATAAATAGTATTTTAACATAATACTTTAAAATTTAATGTCATGAAAAAAAATCATGATAAGCAACATATCAGAATCTTAAATAAAGAGACAAGCAGTCCGGGAATAAGTGCACAGCCAGAGTCTTCTAAAAGCGTTTAAGTCTAGTTTGCGTGAAATAAACCATCATAACATCTTCCCATTCCGTTTTAAATTCAGATCTAAGAAAATAACCGGGCAAATGACCACTAATGAATGATCCACGTTGCCACCCCTGTCCCATGCACATCTGCACTGGCTACACATTCTGATCGTGGATATTCCGGAATGAGTATGATTCTGCAGAATCATGCTAGTGGGAGATGCCAGTGGAGGGGATCTGGCTTCTATTGCTAAGACTGGACCGTGCAAAAACCCTCAAAGATGACTCCCAGGAAAGTTTGTGTCCTGGAAGGAAATAGTCTCAAAAAAAAGGTATATTCTAAACTGACAACTCTTTAAAATAATTACTATTTAAGCACTGATAAAGCTTTGGCCTGCATTATATCTTCCTCTAAAAGGAAAAGATGAATCTCTCTGCAGCTGTATATTTTACTTCACTGGAAGCATAATTCTGAGGATGCCACTCCTTACTCAAGAAACTTCCATGGCTCCCAAGTGCCTACAGACTTAAATACAAACCCCAGAGCCCAAAGTAATCAGAAGTCTTACTCTCTACACAAATTCCTATGATTCAGCTTTATTCTTTTTTCCTCTACCCACATTCCAGCAGGCCTGTCTTTTTCCCTACTCGGTTTTTCCAGCCCTCCTGCCTCTGCCGTGCCCCCTAGAATCAGAAAAACCCTTCTTTCATCTGCCTGGTCATCTCTCCTTCTCCAAATCTTACTCATTCTTCCCATCGCAATTCTACAACTGCCTTCTCCATGAAGCCTTAGAGCTCTGCTGGGTGCTAAACTCCAGGATGAATTAACTTTAGTAAGAAAGAGCTGCAAGTAGCTTTTGCATTTCAGTTTAACCACAAATTAACCAAGGTACTTAATTAACCCCAAATGCCCCGCTATCAAAGCATACTGATTCTTCCTTCTTTGCCCTCAGGAGCAACACCATGGAAGGGGAGAAAAGAAAAAAAAGAAACTCCTTTTCCTCATTGATTCCTCCTAGAACAAAGGAAGTATTCAATCAATGAAAAAACAAACACATCCAACTTCTAGGAAAGATGAAATATGGAAAAAAAGATCTGTCCAGTAGTTCCAGATACAGATACAACAGGAATATTCTCTGGGGATGCTGAAGAACACACACACACACACACACACACACACACACACAGACACACACACACACACAGACACACACACACAGACACACACACACACACACAGACACACACACACAGACACACACACACACACACACACACACACAGAGAAACACATACCACTCTTGGCCCGCAGGGGAGGAAAGAAAAATTCCATTTCGCGTTCTGAAGCTCAACCGAAGCCCTCGGCTCTCCCAGGCCTGCACCGCCTGTCCCGGGTGATTTTGCTTCTGCAGCTAAGGGCCTGGTGCTCAAAGCCTGATTTTCCCTGAGCAGAGCAATTCCAAACCATCTTAGTCACACAGATAGAAGGTGAAAGTATATTCCAACCAAACTACTGGACTGAGGTTGGGTTTATCAAACCAATTACGCCAAGATGTTATGGGAAGTGGGGGGGAATGTAATCACATATGACAGGGATGATCAAAACTGCTTACACAGTAAATCAGGAAACTGATAACAGGCTGACAACGGCATCTACCTGACTGAGGAATTTCAGGCTCAGATTCCCCAGGCTTGTAAAACAGAAATAACAACACAGAACAAGCTGTGCAGCACTGCTGGGCACCTGGGCACCTCTAGGGCGAGGCTGGGGGTAAGGAAGTACCTGGTGCTGCCAGTGGGAATAGGCAAAGGAGCCCTTCTGAAAGGCCCACCTCCCAGACCGTGGTTTGCAGGAAGCAATCTCTCACTGCACTACTCAAAAACATCTTAATGGGTCCTGACCTTGGACACCACAGAAATACAGCACTGAGTCCGGGGACTCTATGGGGAGCCGGAAAGAGACAGACAGAAGGCAAAGTTATCCACTGCGGTTGAAGACTGGCGACTGCTGAGCGCCACCCGGCAGAAGGCAGGGAGAAGAGTCACTAAGCAAGGTTTCCCACCTAAGCTGACTTACTGAGGAACGGCCTAGAAAGCTATGCAGGCATTCTCAATGGATGGAAGCGTCCTACACACAGAAGGTCTCTGTCCTTTGGGGACCCCGCCTCTCAGGTGTCCAGAGAGCCACCCAGGGTAGGCAGGCTGTGGAGAGTGGGGTCACTGTGCATCCCAAATAGTAATAAATTAACTTTGGGGAACACAGAGTCACTGCAGGATCTGCGGGGCCCAGAGCAAAAGCCAACTGCAGGAGATACCTACTGAATCACTGACAGGACACCAAAACAGAGGCCCTAAATAAAGCAGCTGACCTGAAAAGGAAATAAATACCTGCATTTTAAAGGAGGGGGGTCGTACTCTGTGCATCACTCAGCTTTGTTTTCCATTCACAGTGTGGTGTCTTAAAACACCCTAACAAGTTTGGCTGACTCAGGGCACCAGCTTAAACTTTATCAAGGCCTTCGACAGTCGTGATTTGCATTAAGTTCAATGCTGTCCTTTTGGCAGTTGTTGCACTTAATTGAGTGAAAAAAGCTGTCAGTCTAAAGCCCCAATCCCAAGGTAAATTCACTCTGAACTAACCATCTGCCAGGGCCTCTCCCAGGGTAGTCAACACTTATCATCCAGAGGACTAGATTCACTTCCTCATAATTAGATCATTCCTGAATTAAATTGACGGTCCCAGGGAAAAAAAAAAAAAAAAACAATGCAAAGTGTGTTTTGAGACCAGAAAGGAGAAACTGGCTGGTTTTAACAAATGCAAGAAGCTACATATTTTTTCACAGCAATAGAGTGGCACAATAAACAATTTTTCTAAATAAGGCTTCATAACAATTATTATCTTCCATGCCACCCTTGTCATTTACATTCAGGTTTTTGTTTTGGAAGCTGAGGCATTTTCTTGCAAGCACCAAGCGCAAACTCAAAGGATGGGTAGCTATTGTCTTCAGACCCAGGTGCCCAAGCAAGGTCAGACCAGGTTGACCAATCTTATTAAATGTTGTGAATGTCAAAGTCTCAGTGAATTTGTTGGCACATCCACGAACCTGCTACTTCTCCAAAATAAAGGGAAAAAATTATCGACTTTTTAAAAAATATATATATACCCCACAGTAGCCACAGTGGCTGGAAAAGCTCAGGGAAAGAGGTAGATAAAATAACTCACTAAGTGATAAACCTGGAACCAGGCCCCCAAAATAATGCAATCATGCTGCAAGCCAAAAAGGAAAAAGGAGGTAAGAGACGAATCGAGCGGATAGGATTCTGAAGGTTTCCCTGTAAACATGATTTCATTCTCTGCCAGTAATTGGGTGATTTGCCTCTAGTCAGATTCAGTCCTCTGGGTACTTCACTGCACAAGGTTTTTCAAACCTTGCATATTAACTCAAAATTTTCCAGGAAATATTTCTTAATTAAAGAAAGTATTTAGTAATTCTTTTGTTCTTCAGAAGTTTGCACAGCACTTGGTTATCCTTACATCTTTGATGAGACAGAGAGAGAAATTCGTGAACCGCTGTCTCACAAGGGCTTCTCCAGCCACGGAACAGGAAAGATTAATGTAACTCAAAATAGAATGAGACCAACTCATTTTTGCCTGAATATCCAGATTAGACATTTTAGGGCCCACTTTTGTAGAGAAGTGATATGAGAGGGAAGACAAAGGAAGATGGACAGAAGCAGAGAAAGGACCACTAGGTCCTCATAACATCACAGACTAAATAGAACCTGAGAGATTACCATACATTATATTTCTACTACTTGCCTGATTTTAATAGCCACCTGAAGCATTTGATAAACACGCAGGGTTTTTAGATCCTCCTCCTAAAGATTTTAGATTCAGGAGGTCTGGGCTAGGTCTCAATAATCTCTTGTTTGGCAAGTTTACCAGAGATTAAAACTTCGAGTAAGACACAGAGGCCAGACACAAAGCAAAAAGTTAGAGCCAGAAAAGCAAGGGCATCATGATCCAGTGATCCTGGGTTGTGGGGGGACACATGCTCTGTACACACACACCCTGGGGAAGGCGCAGAGAGGCCGGGCTCCTAACACCCTCACAGGGACAGGAGATGTCACCCTGTGTCCATGAGAGAACAAAAGCTAGAGCTGAGATCTCTACCAAAACAGAGATCCACAAAAAGCTTCCCACTCACGAAATAAGCACTGTAAGAACTCTACCCCTGACACAGGGAAGCGAAAATGAAACTTGCCACCTACTGAGAATTCCAGGTGGGTAACAAAAAAAAAGTCTCCTATAAGAAGCTGTAAATTTTACGCCAATGCAATATGCAGATGTATCCAGGTTCAGAATTTATACTACTCTTGTGCTGTTAAGAGCACTTCTATAGCTCCATATATTCAGGACTCACTGATGAAAAATTCTGATTGAAGATGAATTTGTAATCAACAAGTACATAAGGAAAAAAATCTATTATACATAAGACACAAATTTAAAAAATTAGCACCATATGAACTTAATAGAATGTTATAGCAGGTTCCGTAAAATAAGTAACTCTGAATTTACTAGAGGTTAAAAAAAAATAAGAAAGAGGATAAATAATGAAGCGACAGGCCATTATGGCAAAAAATAGACAAATTTTAAAAACATTTCCACAAGGGACAGATATTAGTCATTTAAAATTAAAAACTCAAAGACTGTGAGACAAAAAGATGTGTTTGGTATGTCTGGTATGTTTCCATTCATACGAAACTCAGTACAAGCAAAACTGATCTATGATGATGGAAGTTGAAAGAACACTGATCCTTGGGAGAATATTGCCTGAGAAGATGTTTAAGGGAGCAGGCAATGCCCTCTATCCTGACCTGGATGATGGTTACAGAAGAATATTCACAGGTGATACCATAATTACTTCTTTGCATGCCTATTAAACAACCACATTCAATGGGCAGTTTAGACACAAACTGAGCATAGAAGATTAGTGAACTCAAAGAAAAAAAAAAACAAGGAGACAGCCCAGAATGTTGAACAGAGAGGAACAGAGATAAAAGACGAGAGAGACAAGAAACAGAAGATAAAACGAGATCTCACATACATCTGAAACGAGTTTCAGAAAGAGAGGAAAGAGACAAAGTCTGAGAATTTTCCTGAAGGGAAGGAAAGAATTATCAGAATGAATAAGCACACCAAATCCTGAGCAGAATGAATTCATGGATCCATGCCTAAACATGTCACAGTGACCCTGCTGAACAGCAAAGACAGAGAAAATCTTGATAGCAACCAGCAAGACAAATTACCTATAAAGGGGCAACAATCTGACTGACAGCCAATATCTCCTCCACACATTAGGTGCCTCCTATGGCTGGTCAAAGGCCACTACTAAGTTGTTGACAACATGGAAAATGTATTTTGTTTGAAATGACTGCAGCGAGAACATTTTCCTCACCAAGAACATTCCATGTTAAATGCATCCTTCATTCACTTCTTCAACAGGTTTTTACTGAGTACCTACTATGTGCCATCCTGGTCAAGGAACTTCCCCGTTCTCTAAAAGCTCAAAACTCTGGATTCAGGTGAGTGATAAATGCTTTGACAGGAGAAATACAGGTGCTCTAAAAGGACAAGGAAGTATATCTAACCCAGAGGAGAGAGGTCAGGGAAAGTTTCCAGGAAGAAGCACATCCAAGCCGAGATCTATCAGATGAAAGGGATTAGCAAGGGAGGACATTAAACTCTGTGAGAACAAGGGAAGACTGCCTGCAATGTTGTATCCCTAGGATTCAGAACAGTACCTGGCATCCAAAAGGGTCTCTCTATTATTGAATGAATTAGCAAGGGAGGACATTAAACTCTGTGAGAACAAGGGAAGACTGCCTGCAATGTTGTATCCCTAGGATTCAGAACAGTACCTGGCATCCAAAAGGGTCTCTCTATTATTGAATGAATGAATGAGTGGACAAATCAATAGATTGGCCAGAATACAGGTATAAGGGAAAGAAGGCGGAGGCAAGGAAACACTGCATGTTTGAGCCCTCAGGTCAGTACGGCTAGAGAACAGAGTATGGAGGTGAGTGTGGGGAGAATGGGATGATGGGGAGACGGGCAAGATGAGCTCGAAAGCTAGACAGGAACCCTTTCAGGATATGTAAAGGGTTTGGATTGTATTTTAAGAGCAATAGGAATTCAAGGAAAGGTTTTAAGCAAGGGAGTGGTATGTTAGACTTGGATTTGCAAAAATCACTCAAGTCCTAGTGGCAATGTCAGGGAAGTTAGCACTGTTTTATAAGGAGAAAGAATATTTCCTCACCAGCAATATGAGGAACAGCTTTCAGATTTCCACCCAAAAGAGCTTGAGAGAGAAGAAGGGAGGGAAGGAGAGAAAGGGAAGAAGGAAGGCAGGGGAGAGGGGCAGTGAGGTGGAGCAGAAGAGAAGGAAGGAGAGACCCAAAGACTGCACGTGAACAGGTCTAAGAAATAAACATAAAATCCTGGCTATCCACATCCTGCAGTGGGTGTGTTTTCCAATCAGCCCTGAGACTTATGGCAGAGATAAAATAGGAAAAGAATATGTCCCCAGCTCCAGCTGAACATTCTGTTCAGGCTTTTCAATCTAAAAACTTCAATGCGCCGGTCGGCACCGTTGCTGTTCTCGTGTTGTTTGCCCTGTACTGGGCCAAACCCTGCCCCAAAATACCAACGTGTCACCTGTGAGCCCAGGCAAGTCTTCCTAACTTTATGAAGTCTGGGTTTTCCCCCTTGTTGCAAAAGCAGTGAACCAGGGAAGGGTCGATGGTAATAATTATGACTTTTCCTTGTACGAACAGCTTCCATAATAGGGGCGGCAAGCCCACAAGAGCCTGGCTGAATAAAACCATGCCCAGCCAATGCCAAGTTCAGCAGCTTCTCTGCTGGCAGCTCCTGTTGGGACTGCAAAGCGTTGAAGGAGCAAGGGAGATTCTGAGGATGTGTTCACAGGCCCTGGCACGTGGTACACTCAGCATCTTTAATATTCACAGCTCACGGCACATGTGGCTGCCAAGCCACAATCAGGTTGCTAGCAACAATCCGTTAAAGTTACTTGTCAGAATCGCAAGCAGGAATTCCTCCATCAAGATCTGGGCTTCATTTCGTCCAGTCAGCCGGAAGTCAGCCAGGACAGTGAGGAAGAGTTAAATTGCGAAGAGTTCTCTGGGAGGACCACCTTGGGCCTGGGAAGGGCAACAGGATACTAAAGAATGAAAGGAAAACCTGCAACCACAAGGATGAAGAAGCTGTCACAGGAACAAACAGCCAGAGGGCAAGAGAGAGTAAACAGCCATTTCTAGGGGCAGCTGTCATCAGCTGACTTGGCTGAACACTGCACACCTCCAAGGAGCTCTGCCTGCCCAGACTGCAACCTCCTGCTTTTGCAGATGGAGAGGAACATAAACAGAGATGGAGAGGGCCCCAGGGTCCCAGGGTTGCTGTCTAGACACACTTATCACAGTCAGGGGAAAAGGAGGCAAGCTGTGGTAGGCAGAGTCCACATTCTGGGCTCTGACTAAGCCATTGGCAGAGGCCTCAGTCTTCTCATCTGCAAGATGGGGGATCATAATACTTTTCTCCGAGGAAGTCAGAGAGAAGTTTAAGGGCTGAGCTCAATATACCCAGGGCCTGCTCATCCTCAGGAAAGTCTGGAAGCACCCAGCCCTGGGCAGGCTTCTCTGCCCACACAGCTACCACAGCTCAGACTCGGCACAAGGGAGGTTCTAAGGTCTACTAAAGAATGTCCTGGTTTATCTTTCTCAGCACCAACCTACCATATCAATTCAACCAAAGCTAAGCTTCCCAGGGCCCAAGAGGCAGGGTGTGATGCTCTAAACATACTTCCACCACTGGGAATAGTAAACAGTCTAACATCTAAATTCCAAGATATTACTGATACTGTTTATAATTAGCATGCTAAATAAAACAGAATCAGGCTGCTGGCTTTCAGAGGCTGAGCAGTATTATGCAGTTGGAAGAATATATGTGTGTGTGAATCTATGTGTGTGTATATATACACATGCACATGTGTGCACACAAATGCACACATACTACTCATGGGTCCAGCTTCTGAAATTTAGACTAGAGTATGGCTACAAAACACACTGACCCCATGGAAGTGAGAAGGGCAAAGGGAGGGCAAAGGGCAAAGCTTTCCCCTTCATCCTCCATGACATACTGGCCAAAGATGGATTCCATAAAACTGAATGGACCTGGGAACAGCTAAAGATGGAAATATAGATTAACCACTTTTCAAGAATTAAACTCCAAACTGGAGAATCATTTAAGAAGCAGTCAGAATACTAAGTTGCTTACCCTCCATTAGCTGCTGCTGCTGCTAAGTCACTTCAGTCGTGTCCAACTCTGTGCAACCCCATAGATGGCAGCCCACCAGGCTCTGCTGCCCCTGGGATTCTCCAGGCAAGAACACTGCAGTGGGTTGCCATTGCCTTCTCCAATGCATGAAAGTGAAACGTGAAAGTGAAGTCGCTTAGTCGTGTCCGACTCTTCGCAATCCCATGGACAGCAGCCCACCAGGCTCCTCCGTCCATGGGATTTTCCAGGCAAGAGTACTGGAGTACTTCTTTCATTAGTTTCTCCCTTCATTAGCTGCTGCTGCTGCTGCTGCTGTTGCTGCTGCTAAGTCACATCAGTCGTGTCCAACTCTGTGCGACCCCATAGACGGCAACCCACCGGGCTCTCCCATCCCTGGGATTCTCCAGGCAAGAACACTGGAGTGGGTTGCCAGAGGCTACCAAATGGCCTACACATCCCATCTTCACTCACAACACAAAAAGAACACCAAATATCAAAATCTCTAGAGCTGTCTAGTCTATGGTGTTTTTCTCTAGAAATTAAGAGCCTGAATACTGAACTCAAGCATCTTCTCGTTCTATCTACCTTTCCTTTGCAATTATATTTAGTTGTCTTTGTGATTCATAGCTAAAGAATGAAGCATGAATTTCTCTGCAAGTATTTCCCTCTCTGAATTTGTTGCTCATAATAATTCTGATGATTTTCAGAGAAAAATGTTGAAAATGACACAGTGGCCAGTGTTCTTATCTCTTGTTTCCAAGTATTTCATCACCCTGCATGTAAAACAACAAGCAAACTGCCATTGGGAAAGCTTTTGAGTCAAGTTCCCTAATGGGACACCGTACATTTATATTAGTTGTATACCACAAAGAAGGGTCGAGTGCTTTCCATTTATTGATAGTTACTATGTGGTTGTTTAATCACAGTGGACCCAGCAGGATCAGTCCACTGACTTGGAAGATTTTAAGGGTTTTAAAACACAAAATTCTGGCCTCTTCCACTAAAGAAGACATGAGATACAGAATTACTATTTTGCTAAGAGAGATCTGTTAGTTCCCCATACAGAGCAGGCTACAGTGAGAATGGACAGTGAGAATATGTGTTCCACAGGACAAAAACGGAAGAAAAAGTAAACTGCCAACTGATGAACGGATAGACAAAATGCGGTATATCCATACAATGAAATAGGATTCAGCAGTAAAAAGGACCCAGATACCAACATCTCCTACAACATAGATGAACTCCAAAACCATGATCCTAAGTAAAGTAAGTCAGACACAGAAGACCATATAGTATATGATTGCATTTAGATAAACATCCAGAAAAAACAAACTCTAGAAACAGAAAGTAGGTAAATGACTCAGCCCGGGCCATAGGAGGGGGTAGTAACAACACATGGGCATGAGGGATATTTTAGGGGTGACAGAAGTGTTCCACAACTGAATTGTGAAGGTGGTTATACAACTGTGTAAATGTACTAAGAATCATTCAACTGTACCCTTAAGAAGGATAAATTTTATGATATGTAGATTAGGCTTCAACATTTTTTAAAAGGGAGCAGAAAGGAGGGAAAATATATTTGTTGTTGGATTTCTTTAAAACGTGGGTCCGGTCACAAGGTCATACTGTAGAATGTCAGAGCTGGCAGGAACATGTAGTTTGGTTCCTCCCTGAGACACACTCAGAGCTCACCTGAAGAAGGTGGGGGTGGGGCTCTGGGGAGGGTGAGAAGTAGTGGTGGTGGCGAAGACCAGTTGTTCAAAGCCATTCACATAATTAATTACCAGTCAAGCTAGAATGAGAAGCCAGGCCTCTTGATGACGGGTCTAGTACACTATTCCTGACTTATCTTCGTTATTTTGCTTCATGCAAACTCCCAATGCATTAACCATACAGGTAACCCAGTCAGACAGATGTGCTTTGAGTCAAAGGTCAACATTTTGGGAAATATTGGACAACCTATGAATTAGTTATCCTCTGCTTGCTTCAGTGCTTGTATGTTTCATTTTCTCGTCTTCTCAATATTTGTTTGTATGTGAAACCTATGCCTGTGTATGACCTTCAGATGGAAGATTCTTTCCTAACCCGAAAGAGTCACAGATGTGTGTTTTAGAAGCTGAATCCACTCTAAAGTTCTCACTGCTTCCGTACCACTAACAGCAAACATCCTAATTCAGACCTAGCCACAGGGACTTGTCTTTCTAATAGAAATGTAAAATAGATCTTTATTTGCCACAAAATTAAAATGTGATCCAATTATGCAGAATAGGAAGGGACTTGTTGTTGAATTACATTAAAAAAAAATCACCCACACTAATTTAAAACAATGATGCCACAGCCTTAATTACCTTGGGCTTTACTACTGTAGCTTTCAAACAGCACAGGAATAGGGTGAGACACAATCTATGATAAAACATACAGAGAAAAACAGGATTCTGCTTAAACAAACAAATGAGCAAGCTGAGACTTTTAAACAACGTTTGGAGACAAACTGACCACCCTGGAAATTATTCGAAAGCCTTAAGTGTCAACCAATATTACAGACTATAGGTGTGTGCCCCCTTCCCCCAAATTCATGTGCTGAAGTCATAACCGCTGCCCCCTGTGATGATGTTAGGAGTGAGATCTCTGGGAGGTAATCAGGTTTAGATGAGGTTATGCAGGTGGCGTCCTCAATGGGATTAGCACACTTATAAGAAGAGGAAGAGACACCAGAACTTTCTCTCTCCATCATGTGAGGATACTGTAAAAAGATGCCCCTCTATAATCTAGCAAGAGGGCCCTCATTAAGAACCAACTCTGCCAGCACCTGGGTCTGAACTTCCTAGTCCAAGAACCACGAGAAAATAAACATGGTTTAAGCCACCCAGTCTATGGTATTTTGTCACTGTAGCCTGGGCTAAGACAACCAAATACTTCCTTTACAGTTTGCAGACCTCTGTACAATTCACTACAGGGATCAAGGTGAAGTGATTATACAACACCCCTTTCTCAGGAACTCGATCAGAGGTTAGTTATCCATGTGCATTAAAGTACGTGAGAAAATATTTAGCCTTCCTAAATTTGCATTTTGCAAGGGGCTATTCTTGCAGTGACTTACTTATACATTTATAGCCTATCTCCCAATGCTTTCGCCTTGGCATAAAGTAAAAATTAAAATAGAACTGCATATTTAGCTCAACTTCCCTGTCACAGAACCAGTCCTTAACTTTCTAAAATGTATGACTTTAGCCTTAAAACAATGCCCATCTCCAAACTACTTCACTTTTCAGTTGTCTATATTCACTGGGGCCAGCTGGATGGATGTGCCCGGGATGCTGGGGGTTCCCCTGAGAGGCAGGTATCTCCTCTGAAAATACAGGTGAAAATATGCAGTTAATGAAGAGGGACAGAACTGTGCTGACCAGTATGAGTGGAAGCTCCGAATTTAAATATACCAATGACCTCAGGCTCAAGACGGCTCCAAATTGGCCCAAGGGAATCAAACTTGTCTAGCCAGTCTTTGTCTAACAAAGCCCCAAAGTCTTCCCCTATTCCACCTGACTGACCCAGGCGATACCTAAAGTAGAAAGAAAAATTTCAAAACTGAAGGCAGTACTTGTACAAGGAGGTCTGTGAGCCCTAAAGCAGAGAATCTTTGGGGAAGGAACAATATTCTCTAATTACAGAGCCTAATCCCATCCCTGTTACAACAGAAGCAAATAAAATAACCTCAAACCACACAATCTCTAAACTGTCAAATCCTATATACGGCCTAATTTTCTCAGGTGACACAGTTTACCTAATTTGTGAAAGAAAGAGACAGAACTGGGGACAATAGAAATATGTAAGGTGGGCTAAAGTTACGGATATCTTGTTCTTTGAGAAAAAAATAAAAGTAAATGGAATATAAAAGTAAATGGAATAAAATGAACTCACTGAAATCTTGCGTAACAAAGAGGAAAGATTACACCACTCTAAGACAACTAGGTTTATGGTCATAAAGATCTCCTCTGAGCCATTTCTTCTCAGGATGCTTATAGAGCCTCAACTGTTTACAAGCTGACATTGGACCCTTTCAGCAACCTTTCTGGCACCAGGGACAGTTTTTGTAGAAGACAGTTCTTCTAAGGACCAGGGTGGGGTGGGGGTGGGGGGGTGTGGTTCGGGGATGATTCAAGCACCTTACATTTACTGTGCGCTTTATTTCTATTACTATTACATCAGCTCCATCTCAGATCATCAGGCATTAGATCCCAGAGGTCGGGGTCCCCTGCTTTAAAACATAATCCAACCTTATGCTGCTTCTGCTGCTGCTGCTAAGTCACTTCAGTCGTGTCCGACTCTGTGCGATCCTATAGACGGCAGCCCACCAGGCTCCCCCGTCCCTGGGATTCTCCAGGCAAGAACACTGGAGTGGGTTGCCATTGCCTTCTCCAATGCATGCAAGTGAAACGTGAAAGGGAAGTCGCTCAGTCGTGTCCGACTCTTCACGACCCCATGGACTGCAGCCCACCAGGCTCCTCCGTCCATGGGATGCTTCTTCAGCAGGAGCCATAACTCTCTTCCTGCATCTCTGCACAGAAAGGCCATGACCCTCAGCTTTCCCTGGCTCTTGGGATGGTGGCCAAGTGAAAAGTCAAGCTGGAGAACTCCCCAAGGTGGGTCTCAGGTAACCGGCTGGTTAGATTTTATCTTGCGTGGGTGAGCTTAGCCTCACTAAGCCAAGGAGGCACTTGGCTTGGGCTGAGAATGATTTCTGTTTAGGTTTCTCCAGGCCTTGATTCTAAACAGCCGGAAGAAAGGCTCCGCTGTCTCGAAGGGCACCTTTCAAGAGAAACCAAAATAGGACGCTCGCTGAACAAAAGGGGACTGTTTGGCCACCAACGTGCTGAACGGGGTCTGCCCGTAGAACTGGAAGGGCTTTCTTGCAAAGTTAAAAAGACTGAGAAGAAAACAGCAGCAAGAAAAGATTCATCCAAGAAATCACCCACTCCAAACTTTCCTTCCCCCACAGAAGTGCCAACGGATAAAATTTAAACTTCTTTGAAGAAAAGTCCAGCCAGAGCTCAGCTTTCAGGTCTTAGAAGACACCAGCGTCCCAAGGCCTCCCCACTGTCAGATCAAACACACACAAAACAGTTCCTGATACGGGCTTGGTTTCCCCCATACCATACAAAACAGGCTTTCGTGTTAATCTACTTACTGCACGGTGGGGAAAGGACTCTAATTTCACAGCTCGGAGATAACACAAATAATTCATATGACATATTAGCGGAGTATCTGCGGGGAAAGCGTTTAGTTAGAGCTCATTGAAAACAATAGGAGCTCGGCCACCACATCAGAAGGTGAGGAAGAGAGGGCCCTTCCAAAAGGCTAAGCCTCCTCCTGTTGCACTCGTTGTTCCAAGTCAACAGGTCTCCCTAATTACACAACACTTCTTTATTCTTTAGTCCGTCCATGGTCTGGGACATTATCAACTTCTTTCCAGGGCCTTCAGATGCTACTGAATACATGAAAGGCCCCTGCAAACTAAGCGCCATCAGTGTGCAGACCAGCAATTCCACTAGAATCATCAACATTGTCACCACCTCCTTACCAACAAACTACTTGTGTTGTGGATTTCTCTGTCTCTTAATGGTAAACTTAAAAATAAAAAATCTTCCCTTATCTTCGCTTGTTTCCCATGGCTAGACTCATCCTTTGAAGATCTCATGCTCTTTCTCAAGACCTTCTTTCAAGTTTTTCTCCCATGAAGTCTTTCTCCCAGGGCAGTGTGGAGACCTCTTCACAGCGATTACTCATTCTATTTCTCCCAACCTTGAGGTTCTGCCAAGCGTGAGGCAGATTCCCTTTAAAACAGGATAAATCAATCCTGGGCTGTGCAGAAAGGTTTTCAAAGGTGGAGGTAAAGGACAACAACTCTACAATCATCAGTTAGACATGTTGGGAAGGAGACCACCACCCAAGCAGATAAAACTCAAATGCAATCCGGAGCATCAATATGCGTTAAAACCTTACTATGAATTAAAGACATTCTCGGTTTGGGGTGTGTGTGTGTGTGTGTGTGTGTGTGTGTACGTGTATGCCTTGTATAGGATCTCTGAGTCTAAAGCCAGTTTTTTATGATGCTTGTCTCTGTCACTGCACCAATTGCTCCTCTTTACTTTCCTAGCCATAGCCACCTGAACCTGAACCTGAGGCTCATTTTCTCAGTATTGCATTTCAAGATCCAGCAACAAATCCTGATGTAAAAATCTCACCTTCAAAAATGCTGCTTCGTAACATCTCCACCCCAGCAATCCCTCTGGTTAAATGACTGTTTGTTTGTTTAACTCCACAGCTGACATGCTGTCTCATACTCCCTGCCAGACCCACATTTCCAGCTGCCCAGAAGACACATCCCCGGCACCTCCAACTCAGCCCATCCAAAGTGGAACCCCTGTCATCAAGCCATCCCAGCCAATAATCACACCCAACTCTGGGGCTGACCCACTGCTGTCATTACCTCTATCACGCACCTCCAATTTCACCTCTGAGCCTACCTCCAAGCCCCATTCCAGCCCCAGCCTGCAGTCTGTCTCTCCAGAATCACCACGGAGATCGCCTAACTTGGCTCCTCCTCACCATCAATCCTCACCACAACTTCAGCACACTCAGGTTGAAGTACTCTGTGTGTGTGTGTGTGTGTGTGTGTGTGTGCACGCGCGCACGCACACGCGCAGTATCTCAGTCATGTCCAACCCTTTGTGACCCCATGGACTGTGGCCCACCAGGCTCTGTCCATGGGATTTTCCAGGCAAGAATACTGGAGTGGGTAGACATTCCCTTCTCCTGGGGATCTTCTTGATCCAGGGATCGAACCTGAGTCTCCTGTATTGGCAGGCGGATTCTTTACAGAATGAGCCACCAGGGAAGCCCTTACCTACTCTATCAAAGAGCAACGAGGTATTTTTCACTTGCTCAAAATATTGCCCTAGAAGAAGGTCCAAAAAGCTTAGCTGGGTCCCTGCCTTCTTTCTCCATCTTCATCTCCTGGTCCTTACTTCGGCAAGGCTCAACTGTACTCATCGACCTAAACGTCCCATGAACCTGCACTTCATGAAACTTGGCCCCAAATGCCTGCTCACTTTTTGCCCTCTAGGCAAATCACTTGCCATTTTTCAAAAAATTAGGCAGATGAACCCACTCAGTGAGCTTTCCCTGATTCCTTTTCAAGTCTTTTTGCCCTCTTATGTGCATTATATGTTTTTTAATATTATAGCATTCTCTGTATTTTTTTTGAAATTACTAGTTAATGTGTCTTTCTTGCTCATCAATTCCTTTTGTTCAACTCTGTACCTACACTGACCAAGAGGGCATCTGGCACATAGTAAGTGCTCAATTAATACCTGATGCCTCAATGAAAGAAGGCAATTTATTGCATCACCTTTAAACATCTGAAGCTTTCTAAGAATATCAGGTTTTCTTGTCTCATCCCAGTTTTGCCTTGGCTGGCTCATTTTTCACATATTGATTCTAAACTGTACCGTCACTAGCATCCTGAAGGCATTCATTGAATGCCCAAATAAGCGACAGAGATGTACAGAAGACTCAAGACAGTCTACAACACTGCCCTCCAGGAACTGAGACCAATGAGAAGATAAACTGACCTGACGCAGCACAATGTGACTTCAGTAAAGGCTGTAACTAATTAACACTAAAACCAGAGTGTGTTTGCTACTGAGAAATAGTAACGGACAAGACCAATTAATACCAACATGTTGTCAAACACCATGGTAATTTCCATTGTAATGTTTTATTGGGAACAATATGATACCGATTTTTTTTTTTTTTACCAAAGTCTGCAATAAACTTTCTTTACTATTTTTTTAATCCAGATGCCAGCCATGGATGCTGTGTACTTTCTCCTCAAATGCTCATGGAGTTTAAAAATCAACAAGGTTGATCTGAAATATAGAAAATGCTCAGTTGTTTATGAAGAAAATTTGCTTTCGATATTTTGATTGTCAGAGTAAGCGTTATATAATGAAAGGTAAATATATCTTAAACTATATAAAATCTCAGATTCTCTGGTGGCTCAGACAGTAAAGAATCTGCCTGCAAATGCAGGAGACCTGGGTTCAGTCCCTGAGTCGGGTAGATTCTCTTGAGAAGGGAATGGCTACCCACTCCAGTATTCTTGCCTGGAGAATTCCATGGACAGAGGAGCCTGGTGGGCTACAGTCCATGGGGTCGCAGAGTTGGACACAGCTGAAGCAACTGAGCACACACATAAAATCTCGACTCTTCGGATGAGGGGTTTCTGGGGTTTCAGATCACCAGGTGGGGGTGCTGAGTGACAATGCTGCCAACACACAACAATGGAGTGAGGGCAGGCGAGAAATGCAGAGCTCCGTCAAAATCCCTTCCAGGTGGCCTCTGCACGAAAACCTGGAGAGGAGACCATGGAGTCAGAAACCGAGTCCGGAGATGAACCAAATACGTCTTCAGGACCTCCCTGGACACGGTTGGAAATCCATGCTCATTTACTGCCAAACTTCCCCAGCGATGCCAATCCTCCTGCAGGTTCAGGGCTAATGTCCTTGGAACCAAAGTGAAGAGTAATTCACCCTGGGACTTTTAAATTCACATGCCCCACTGGGAGCAGCCATGTCTGAGGCTGCCTTCACAGATCCCATTTCTGCTCAAGGGTTCGCTTATGACTTAAGGCATAAAAATATGTCTTTATCTTTCTGCTGTGGCAGAAGCTGTTTGGCCAATGTTCTTTCTTGGGAGATGAATGACAGAATAAAATGACCGCGGTTCTTGGGTCCGTAATGCTTTTTCCCCAACCTGAGACATGTCCATTAATAGAGGCTCTCAGACATGATAATAAGGATGAAAAGGCTGAAACGAATACACGAAGCCTTGTTTTCAAACGCTATCCTTGATACTATAATTGACTTGGTCAGCCATAACTGATACCTGTCCCCAGGCAAGCCAACCAAGTTGTTAAAAAGGCAACACAAGCAAGCACATTAATGCTAATCATGCATTTTCTTTTTTGATCTGCCTGACTGGTATAATATGTATATGCCTGTGTGTGTAAAATATGTGTATATTTGAAGATATAAAAATTTACTTTTTCACTGAACAACAGTTTATTTTCATTCCCTGACTGTTCAGTATTATAGGACTGGGGCTTCTCTGCTAGAGTCTGCTTCTTTAAGACCAGCTACTCTAAGTCTGTATGTGTGTGTATCACCCCACCATCACAATACAGATTAGACAAAATAGATGCTTAATGGTGTAATTCACTTTACAATGGCACTATTATTACAGCATTACTCTATTTTCATTACTACTGCATATTAGAATCAGCTTCCAACATGTTTGAGTGAAGAAATAAAACAACCTAATCACAGTGCCAATTAATTCTGTAAAAGTCATGTAGTATATCAAAATGAAAACATTTTCACAGTATCCCAGGAAGACAGGATTCCATGCCTGACTCACTTCCTCTAGCTTCCTACGCTTCTATCCCACCATACTTTGACCTAGCCTAGTCCAATTACAAGCCAAAAATCGATCAAAGACCCGTAGCAAGCTTAACTGATTCTCTAAGAAAGGATATTATAATCCATCAGCACACCCTCATCTTGTGCTAACATTATTTTCCCAGATTTACCCAACATCATTGTAGTACCAATAACTACTCTTTCTCACGCTGCTCTCTCATCAGCTCAAATACTGTAACAGCAGAGTGATTTCAAGCAGGTTGTGAGTCTCAGAGAGTATTGCTTGCAAAGTGCATGTAAATTATTAGATTACATTACAAGTGAAAGACTCAGCAGTGGGTCACCATAGTGGAGCATTAATGTAGAGCACGTTGAATGGAACCCTTGCAGACAGGCCTCTCCTATGTGATTTTTTGGCAGGGAGGAGAAAGTGACTACGGGGGAAGGGAGGGCAGGCAAGGATGGGGTGCTGAGAAATGAGACACGAGAGAACACCAAGCACAGTGGGGTGGAGGGTGCAGTCTTGATGGTTGGAGGGGGCAGCCAGCAGTACTACAGGACTAGGGAGGACAAAGAGGAGAGGAGCAGGCAGAAGTGGGACTCTCCTCTTGTTCAGCTGCAGTCAGTTCAGTCACTCAGTCGTGTCCGACCCTTTGTGACCCCATGAATCGCAGCACGCCAGGCCTCCCTGTCCATCACCAACTCCCGGAGTTCACTCAGACTCGCGTCCATCGAGTCAGTGATGCATGGTGTATAACCTCTGGGAAACCCAACAGGTGGCTGATGGGCTTGAACTTAAGTGATTCGTCTGAACTTGGCAGGATCTAGCCTATGGCAGCTGAACTGAGGGACTGGCATAGGATCCAGTCCAGGAGAGAGAACTGGTAGTTAAATGAAAGGCCCTTGATGTCCTGGTATTAATTTCACAGAGCAACCGATCAGAAACAGGAAGCAAAAGGGGCTGCAGACCTGAGGAGGAGATGGGGAGAGGTAGCCGGAGGGGCCCTGCTTCTAGATGTGCTCCACCATCACCAGAGTGACACTGGATGTGTGCCAGGCATCCTCACACGTGGGCTTCTCAAGCACCTTGGGAAGCCGGCATCGTTAACATCCCGTTTTCAGGTGACAAGGAAAAGACTGAGTGGTGAAGGAACTCACCAAAGGTCACACAGTTAGCACACCTGGGCCCCACTCCCAGCAGGACTGTAACTACCACGTAAGCTGTTCATCATGGTCTGAGTTGCTCAAGACTGGAGCAGGCCTGGGCCTGCCACAAGAGAGGGCGGGATTGGTGGATCCAAGAGAAACAGAAGTGGGACAAACTAGGGTGGCTGGGTCCAAACCTAAGACCCAGTTGGAGGTGAGAGCAAGTAGAAGCTGTGATTACAGAGCTGGGAAGTGCAGACCTGAATCTTCTGAGACGACAAACAGCTTTCCAGGGCAACGTGTGAGACAATCTGCACTGTTAATGAGCACCTACTTTTTGCAAGGTGTGAGCATGTGTGAAAGAATACACCATGGAGCTCATCTTCTTGGGAGGACCTGACTCTTGCCCAGGAAATACTACTAGAAAACAATGTATAGAAACCTGGCAAAGGAAGAGGTGACATGTTGATTGAATGAGCAAAGTCATCTACGTGTCTGAACACTGTAAAAGAGAACTACAAGAGGGAGAGGGTGAATCTTATCAGGAGCTGGAATGACTGTAGGATCTCAGGAAGCAAGGAGATTGGACCAAAAGTGGGAACTCAGAAGTGGGAAGAAGAGGAAGAGGAGGAGGAGGGCCTATACTAGCGAAAAAAGAAAGTGAAAGTGTTAGTTCCCCAGTTGTGTCTGACTCTTTGCAACCCCATGGATTGTAGTCCACTGGGCTCCTCTGTCCATGAGATTCTCCAGGCAAGAAAACTGGAATGGGTTGCCATTCCCTTCTCCAGGGGATCTTCCCAACCCAGGGATCGAACCTGGCTCTCCTGCAATGCTGGCAGATTCTTTAACCCCAACCCATACTATGAATGCTAAGTCGCCTCAGTCGTGTCCGACTGTGCGACCCCATAGACGGCAGCCCACCAGGCTCCCCCGTCCCTGGAATCCTCCAGGCAAGAACACTGGAGTGGGTTGCCATTTCCTTCTCCAATGCATGAAAGTGAAAAGTGAAAGTGAAGTCACTCAGTCGTGTCTGTCTCTTAGCGACCCCATGGATGGCAACCTACCAGGCTCCTCAGTCCATGGGATTTTCCAGGCAAGAGTATTGGAGTGGGGTGCCATACTAGGAATAGAGAGAGGTAAAAGAGGCTGAGGTCAAGACAGCTGTGGAAGAGAAACCTTACGAGTCTTTGGTCAAAGGCGACCTAGACAAAGGGCTACGCCAAGATGTCACCAGGAGAACTTCAGATCAAGCAAGGCAGGGATTCTGACTTCCCTTTATTGTTTTCTCCCCACAGCTTACTTAGAACAGTGCCTGGCACAGAGAAGGTGCTCAGTAAAGTTTTGTTGATTGAAAGAATACCACCCTCGTGCCTGTACACAGTGATGACAAACTGCAAGCAAAGGGATTCCCAGAATCTACATGCTGAACCAGGCTAGACAGATGCGTGTCTAAACGAAAGAGGATGTTAGTGAGCATGTCCTAAAAGGGCATAAAGATCCTGAATGATTAAAAATAACAAGTATTTACTTTATTTTCCCTCCCTCAACTCTTCCTTGAAATTATAATAAAGTAACACTCGGAGTCCCACATCAGTGACGGTGGAAAACCTCCCTCCCTCCCTCCGTCCCTCCCTCCTTCCCGCCCACAGTCAGGCCATGGCCCGCAGAAAGGCTGCTTCAGCCTCATGCCAAGGATCCGGGTTTTCAACTTCATGGAGCCATCCATATAGGCTGTGAAACCAATCTGGCGGCTCAGGACTTGTATTTTGTCTTTAAATAATAGAGGAAAAATAACAGAACATTGCAGGTAATGGATAATTTATATGAAAAGTTTATTGATGTGTGTGATATATCTGTGTAATGGCTTTCAATATATTGTGTTTTTCTCATAATAAACACATGAAAGACACTGCACTAAAGGGACAAAAAATTCCAATATGAGGACACTTGTTTTCATATTCAAGCTGAATGACCTTTGTTTTCCTGGCTAAATACAACCATCAAAGGTGCTGCTCTTTGGGCCAAAAAACTTGCTTCATCCTGAAACATCATGAAATTCTCTGCAACATACTAAGTTCAGAATCAGTTTCCTCAAAGTAGCATCAGTTTCAGAACACACAATCTTTTTGAAAAAAAATTAGATTTATTTTTTTTCCAGTTACAAAAATAATACACACATTAATGCAAGAAACTCGGAAAATAGAAAAGGGCACAGAGAACGAGGAGCTCACAGATAACCCCACTCTCCAGAGATGACCACTTTATCATTCCATCATTTAGGTACATTTGGGCCCATGCTAACATACACACATACACACACACACACACTCACACACACACACACGTTTTTATAAAAATGATCTCATTCCATGCACACTACTATGAAAGCGGTGATTTTTCACTAAGTATAAGATCCCAAGCATCTTCCACTACAATGTGAGTTTTACTGACTACATAGTATTCCATTTGCAGACTTGCTCAGGAGCATCCCCATAAAAGGCCCAGACAAACCCTCTGCCTTGAGGAAAGATGACAGCTGCTGAGAAATGCCCTCCCCCACTGCACAGCTAGGGCTGGCTGCCTCCAGCTCCAGAGAGCTTAAAAGCTCCAAGAACAGAATGCCCCACTCTATGTCCCTTATTTTACTTTCTATTAAATCAGAGAAGGACATGCAGACACAATTTTCACTATGCCCCCAAATGGCTTTACTGGAAGAGCCACAAGCTCACTAGCTAATTTTTAAAGAATAATAAAAATGCCCGATGGAATTTGAAAATAATAATACTGAGAATGTTCTGCTATTGATGCACAGCCAAGACAAAGTGTGCTGACTTTCAAACTTATCTCCACCTAAGGCTTGGTTAACACATATCTATTATAATAACCTCAGAGGGGGGCATCTCCTGGTGGAAAGGAACTTACTGGAACTTCTGAGCATCTTGACACAGCATACAAGTGGAAGGAACATTGTTAGGGAGGAAGAAGATCTGCGTTCTAGTCATAGCCTTGTTACCTACCAGGAATGGGGCCTCAGGCATATTTTGATCTCTGTGAAAGCCAGTTTAAATGGGGAGAGAGGGTAGATGAGATGGTTCATAAGACCCCTGTTGGCTCTAACAGGTTTTAGTCTAATAAAACATAACCAATGGCAGTCTCGTGAGTGAGCCCTACATATATAGGAACAGGCACCCTCACGCTCAAGATTAGAAATCAAGCTTTAGAATTTTCTAGAGTCCTCTCAGGGGAACCCCATTTGTTCTACTGATTCTCCTGGGGGTCTTGAGAAAGTTTAGCAGCTCACCAATCTTGAGGCACTTTCTGTAGAAACGTGCTTATCCAAAGTGGGTCATGAGTGCCAGAAACGGTAAAATACAATTCCAGCAATTTCACCCTTGTCAGCATCAGTCAACCAATATGATCACTGAAAGAAGCATCGTCTTTGATGATCAAAGTATTTCATTTGCCTTGCTTTCCCCCTGCTTCATTACCTGCACAATTAAGAGTTATGGGCAGTTCACCCTTCCCAGTGCCCTGTCCTTTCATATATATTATCCTTGTCATGGCCATGTTCCTAGGAGTACATACTGTATTGTCACTGTGGCCTTCTTACCATCATCCACTGGCTTTATGATTGTAAAGCGAAAATGAAAAGCAATGCAGTTTATTGAAAAGTTTTTAAACTTGTGAAATATACCCTTGTTTCTTCTCTGATTTGACTCTCAGAAATCCATTAACTTTTAAGCAGTCACTCCTCCCCATGATTGGCATCGATCATTAAGGGATGATACAGGTCTCTTCGCTCCTGGAAGGGCGGCATCCCATCAGAGCGTCTCTTCTCCATCTCTGTCCATTTCTTCAGGTTTCTTTAAAACTAATTAGAAGAGTCAATAAACACGCCCGCCAATTCCCTTAACACACTCGAAGCACATCGGCCTGCCCTTCAGACCTGTTCTTGTTCTGTTGCTCCAAGTATTCCCTTACCTGCCTTTGTCAATTGGCATTCTCGACAAGTTCGTCATAACTTCTCAAAGTGTCAACTTTTCCTCTGTTCATCGTCCTTGTTAAAGATAATTTAAAATTAGAAAGGCACATTCCCAGCCATTACAGAGTCAATGCTAATTTCATTCTCTTTTGCACGTAAGTCTCCTTCCCTCTAGAGATTCCCTTCCTTGGTTTGCAGCCCCCACTCCCCAGCCCCCAAAAGGCAGCATCCTTAATCTCGGTACGCACGACCCCCTTCCCCTGTTTCACCACTCTTATCTTCCCTCCTCCCAAATACTTCACCCAGTGAAACACACTTTAGCATGTGGTTCTCCTTCCTTCACTCCACTTCTGAGAGAAATGCCTGTGTCTGGAGATTGTAAGGTCACCTTCAGGAAAGAGGCATACAGTCGGCTGTCAATTAATCAGGATAAGACAGAAAAAATTACAATGTGTGCAGTTCTGCTTCTTGGTACATGCATGTATGCTTTGGGGATCAGGAGGATTTCTCGTGCATAACCTAAAATTCGCAGCAATACCTTTTTGTTGGGCTATGACGAATTCTCTACCTAGCAGCCATTCTCTACCTAGTCGTTAACAGTCTGGATTATTTAAAACAGTGATTACCATACTTCATTATAAATTCAAGTGTTGGTCCCTCCTGTTTCTCCCCCATTCCGTTTCACCTCTATTCTTTGCAACCTGCCTGTTTCTCCTCAGTAGCACTCTTCGCTTATAAGTCAAATGACTCTGTATGTATTAATTTTTAGTCCCACATCGAGTTTGACATATAGATTTTAAGCCAGTTTATTCTCCCCCATTAGGCACAGAACCAAACATCACCATTCTTGTCACGTACACAAGTCCATCAAGTTTCAGAGTGTCATTTATACACTCTTTTATTGCTTCTTACTTCTTTCACACACGCCTACCACTTACGTACAGCAACTTCACAACATTCATATTTCATAAACTTCATCAGTATTCAGCCAAATCCTCCCCCGAAGTAAGCTAGGTATTTTTAACAGTGCGCTGCCTCTTTCACAGGCGTGAGAATCCTGCACTGGGTGGTACCCTTCCTGGTGCCCAGGAAGAACCTCATCTATCATGGTCTGTTCACGGATGCAGGCACTTCCTAACTGTTTTCAAAAACTTCACGATCATTGATGATCAAAACTCCAATGCCCAATCACGCTGTTAGAGATGACTGGAGGCTGGCGATTATAAATCCTCTACACCTTGATTATTCCTCTGAGCTCCAGGGAAAGCAGCATGGGTGTAGCTACTACCTGGGAGGGCCTGGAGGCCTCTAGCACTTCTCAGACTGTGTGAAACCTGTCCTCTCCATTGTTGTGGGCCCTACAGACAGTGCCTCGGAGGCCGTATTCTGTGGACAAGACAATCACCAGGAGACTGCAGGGCCACACCACTGCCAATGTGCCACAGCATATAATGTGAAGAGACGGTTTGTAATAATGATGTGTCAGTGGAGGCCATAAACGTATGCTAGGAAAAAAAATATGTTCTTCCACCAGCACAGGGGAATTGCTACCTATAATTCCTTTTAACATTAGCACACACGTAAGAGCCAGGCCTGGAACAGAGCCTGCCTAACCCACAGGCTATGGTACATTTATACTTCATTATGCCTCACTCCACTTTTCTAACCATTTCTTGAGACAATCTCCTTGATGTTTTTACTCCAAAGCAAAGTAATAACAACAACAAGGCTGTCACAAAAGAACACCAAGACTCCCAAGCTGAATTTTCAACAGTAGGATATCAAAGATATCATAAGATAACTACAGACAACCATTAAGTCAGGTGGGAGGGCCCTGAGAAAGTCAGCTCTTGATGATGCGGTACCACGGTGGTCCAGTGAACAAAGGCCTAAGCTTTTATAGAGAGCATCCTCTGGGGAAATCTATATGCTCTTTATTGACATTCCTGAAAGTCTTCCTTCTAACTCTAGAACTTCCTAACTTTCAGGGCTGATGAAACCCTTTCAACACATATAAGAAAGAAGCAAAATTAGTTGATATTTCTGTGTACACAGGGGAAAACTGCAGAATGTTATGGTAATACAGCATATGACTTATTTGTAAATACAATAGCTTTGCTAAATTTTTGAGAATGAGTTTACAGTTGCTAGAGAAAGAATCAGCATCTAGACTTGGATTGAAATTTTAAAGTAAAAACCTCAACTAACCAGAATCAACTAACTGACATGAATTTCTATTCTGCCACTTGCAACTCAGAGAACAAGGGAGGCGAATAACAAAACAGACAGATATTGAGGATTTAACCAAAAAAAAAAAAAAAAAACGATTTCCAAGCTAGGATCAGGACAGATTTAGCCCAATTTCTAACACTGTCTTCATTTACAGTTCTATAATGTACAATCAGAACTCATCCTCAGAACAGTGACCCTGCAGTACACAAAGGACCCCCAAATCTCTAAGAAAGATTCAATTACATCCCCAGTGTTCTTCCCAGGGCAGGAAAGGGGACCAACACACTTTCAAACACATTTGATAAGGAAAAGACAAAAAATGTTTCTGCTCACTGTGCCAGAAAAACAAATTCATCAGTGATGCCTTGGTACTCTTATAGAAAAATCATGGTTTATTGTATCTTAATCAATGCTTGAACACTCATTATCTGGAGAGTTCTGGGCAAGCATTAATTCACAAGGATTCAATTGTATTTTTCTTAACATACAGCTTAATAAGATGGGTGAACATTTTAACAACTCATTTCAAACCAACACTTGCCCTTCTGAATGAGATACCAAGGGAAAAATAAAACAAATCCTCATTTAAAAAAACATTTTATATTGTAAATGATGGAAGGGAGAACATCTTGGGGAGACAGAAGCAGAGAGGAGGTTGTTCTTAAATTCTCAGCAAGGAAGACAGTCTTTCTCATTTTCAGAAAGGTACTGCACATTCTAGGTTGGTGTTCTCTCTGGCACCTGAAGGCCTTTCAAAGCAGACTCTTCTTGCTCTACAGGAACCTACCTCTAATCTGGGATGAATGGGTCAGGGGTCCTCTCTAGGAGGAAGGATGCTGTCTACCTCAGAGTCTCTGCACACTGGCTTGTACAAGACAAAGAGGATATGACATTTGAGAACAGTGACATTTTCTATAAAAAATTTTGCACGTGGGGCAATCACATTACAACTCTCTCCCCAGATACCTGAAATGTAGTTAAGTATTTTGCTTCCACAGACATAAATACATAGATGAGCTTAGAAGGAGACTGGAAAAATGGTGGGGGTTGGGGAGAGCACCTTCAGAAAAAGTGGTACATGCTATAACGGACCACACTCCATCAACAGGGTGCTAAGCAACACCCAACTTAGTCAGTCCTTCCGACATCACACCACAACTTCCTCAAGGTAAGAATGGGAGAATCAGGAGAAAACTGTGCATCTTAACTCAGAAATGACAAAGAGTATGGCCCAAGGAGAAGAACACCTGGGTTTGCCTGATTCACAGTCCAAAGGCTAGCTCTGGACAGGAGTCAGTTTGCTTTCAAAAATGATTCAGCTGTCATCAAAGACCTTCAGAATATCTGCATCTGGAGGCACTATATATTCCAATTAACATTCCCGTACCTCCCTACATCCCTCTTAGGAGTCTGGTGTAGAAACAGCAGTATGCACTGTACCCCCCAGCTCTACCGACTTGAGAACACAAGCTTAATGTCTCTTGGTGAGGGGGGTCTGTCCCTGCAGCCTCCATAATTCAGTTTCAGAAACAGAGATGTTTTCTAAAGCCAAGGGCTCCTCTTAACACCAGAAGATTTTGGAAAATTCCAGCAGGTGACTAACATTAAAAAAAAAAAAAATGTCTGTTGTAAATGTTTTTAGCCACTCAGGATTTGACTTCTGGATTAATAATTCAATTCTTTTTAAGAAAGAAGGGGGAAGCAACAGAAAAGGTTTTCATAATCATCCTCAAATGCATTTTCTAAAATTATTCTATTACATTTTTAAAGGGTATAATTATAAATGTTTTTATGAGCAATTTACTGGAAAATGAAAGTCCCTTAGTTTAAAAAATAATTATTCCATCCCCCTGGCACAGAATTTTATCCCAGCCAGTAGCTCTTTCAAACTACAGGGCATCATTTGTTCACTGGGAGAGCCAGGTCCACGTAAGAAAAGCTCATCTGAGAATCAATCTCTAGAAAAACGCTCGAAATTGCCAGGCAAGAGCACCGACCAGAAAGTGAATCAGCCAAGACTGAAGTGGTGAATTGTGGAGAAGTACTTTGAGAGGCAAAGATTCCTGTGGGTCTAGAAGTCCTCAGGGCTACAACTAAACTTGTTAACTGATTTTAAGTCAATCTAAGCTCAGCTTCCAGGGGGTTCAATCTCAACCCAACTGAGCTTTTCAGTGTTAATCCCATCTTCTGGCTTCGATTTTTCCCTTAGGTCAGCCGGCCCTATCAACCATCCACTTGCAGCACCAGTGTTCCAGACCAACGGTGTGGCACACAGCCCCGAGGATAACTTTAGGGAGGTAGAATGTGTAAGTTTCTGGCATGCATATACTGGAAGAGGGTTTTTAACAACAGTTATGTCACAATGCTCAGGGCTCCCTGAAGTCCCTGAAAGCCTTGTTAAAGATTCGCTGTGGCTCTTCCGCTTCATTCTTACTTCCCGTGTTGTCTTCTGCCTTCCTTCCCTTTCACTGGGCTGAAAAGATGGGGCTGAACAACAGCCATCATTAAAAACACCCAGAAAACAGAACAGTTCTGCTGAAAACGCTAACATACCCTGCCCCGTTGTAAAAAGAAAGGGAGGCCGTCTTTCAGATTATAAAGTCACATATTTGATTTTGGAAGTGCAGGCACTAACGGTGCATGGTCCATTCACCCGTGGATTCCCAGGAGTTTGGAATCCAGCAATAGCTTCAAGTCTACCTAGGTAATGTCTCATGAGGTCACCTCAATGTCATGAGAATCCTGACCACAGTCTCTGCAGACTGCAAACACTGGCTGTTTGGAAGCTAACCCCGCTACCTCCCAGGAAAGCATCCCCCAGATCAGAAAGCGGCTCTCTTCACCCAAGGCCAAGGACTCCACTCAACCCTCCTTGAGGTTGAAATGCTGATTTTAAGGTGATGGTGTTTGCTTTTCCTTTTGCATTGTGTGCATGTATGCTTTAAGTATTAAAAAGGCGTAATCACCTAGTGTGTAGGTTAATTTCTTTCCGATATTGTAATTTATGCAACATTAATACTGGATGCCAGCTCCAATTTTCTTGCTGCTTACACTCTGGGAGCCGACTTGCATATTCTGCCAATTCCATTACATCATCTGAAAACCCAAACATTTCCCATTTTCAAATCACTCTCATCTACTGAGCATACTTACACATTCCCTCTTCTTCTTCCTAGCTCACATGCACAAAGATTGGTATCCCCAAGTAGCAGACGGTACATCTGAGGTTAAAGTCTGCAAATGCACATAATTTCTGGAAGCTATTACTACTGCTGTGTTAGCTAAAGGATGCCTCCATCTCTGACCTTCCTTTTCCATTCAGACTGTTATATAACCAAGTGCCTGCGTGCAGGATGTGAGTTGAGTGTTTGGGCCTTACCTCTTCTCCCTCCCCCCATTAACTCTCCGGAGGGATGGACAAGAGGTGGGTTCAAAGAAGAGGGAGTGGGGGGTGGCCCACTAGGGGGCAAGGGGATGTGGGTCAGCAGGTCAGTTGCACAAGATGCATCCTATCTGCACTCTGTCCCTCTTCCCTTGTTGCTGAGCCTCCGGGGCTGGTGGTACCGAGAAAGCCCCATCGGTTATATAATTTGCAAGAACAGCAAGTTACGGATTTGCTAGTCGGTTCTGCAGCCTGCCACCCTGATCTCTTGCAAGAACACCTTCTGGCAAGAATGACACCTGAAGATGCTAATAACACACGGGAGGGGGATGGCTAAGACAGAGGGGGTGGCAGCACAAACCAGAAATTAGTGCGGCTTCCTACATACTATGTCCCCCTCTTCCAAAAAAAAAAAAAAAAAAAGCTTCAGAAACACATGAAGGGGATTTTCTCCAGTGTTTCTGATTAACCCTGTTACATAACCCGCTCGCATTCCAAATCCACCGTCTCAGGTCTAAATATACTCTTTGCAGCCAAAAGCTCTCTACAGACAAACTCACCCAGCTAGCGGCAGGTCCCGGCCCCCGGCCCCATCCCCCTTCCTGTGCTCCCGACCCTCGCTGCCCCCTCCCTCTCCCTTAAACCGCGATTTGATGTGCTCGCTCTTCCGAAATCGCCTTTAATTAAATGTTTTTCGCATGTGTCTTCCTGATGGCTTTTACTGTACTCGAATTCCGTGAATGGGAAAGCGCCTGGACAGGGGGTGTGGCTAAGGTGGGGCGGGGGGGGGGGGATACTGTAAAACAGCCAGCACATGATCAGCCATATTCCTACCTCCAACTCTAACACTGAGAGGAAAGGAGGGGCTCTGGGGCCCCCACTTGCCTCTTCCAGCTCTCCCTATCTCTGCCTGAAGCTGAGTGACAAGAGGAGGGGGCCCGCTGGGCCAGTGCCCAAGGCAGAGCTGGAGATCTCTGTCCCCCAGCCCTGGGCGGCTCGCGCGAGCTGGTTTCCTCCAGAGTGACAGGCGTGATTTATACATTATTTACAACAGTAATTAAAGCCATAGCTTCCTCCTGTTCTTCATAAACTGTGGGCGTTTTCAAATAACCCCCCACCGCAAGAAAAAACCCACATCAGGTTCCCATACCTTTAAGAAAGCGGAAAGAGGGTGAGCTTTTCCCAACACTCCACTTTAATTAGAAAAAAAGCAAGGAGGGGTCATGGAGCCGCCACCCCGCCCCCAAAACAGACACACGCACACAGATCCTACAAATGAAGTGTGTAAAAAATTGCCCCCCCCCGGGGGGGGGGCGGGCATCGATCGCACTATCCAACAAGCATTCAACTCGCACTGACCATTCCCAGGTTCTTGCAGAAACGCTTGGTGAGGGAAGGATTTCCCAGGGCTGAAATAAGTTTGGGTGCCTTGCGATCTTTCTTTTTCTGCTTGTTTGCTTTTGCAGACGCTCACTCCGAATGCGCGTGGAGCGCCCCACAGGACCGCCGCCGCCGCCCCGGGCGCGCTGACGCGCACACGCCCCCCGCCAGCCTGGGCGCCGGGCTGCGAACCCCGGGTCTGCAAACTTGCGCACCTCCCCTCGAGGCGCCCGCCAGACAACTTGGCGAGCACCTCACGCGCCCGCACCCCGCTCCCCCCAGCCCTATCTCCAAACCCCAAATCCACGGCTGTGCTCCAGGAAAGGTACCCACGTCGCTCCCCCGCCCCAAGTCCAGAAGCGCTCCCTTTCTACCCCGGGAGGCGGGGGGGGGCTGCCCTGATCTCTCACTTCTAACGCCCCTTTCACCTCTGCGGGGGGCCGAAAGCCCACCACGTCCCAGGCTTCCCGGGCCGAAACTGTCAAGAGGAGAAAAGGTAAAAGGGGAGGAGGATGGCCATCAAAAGGATTTTTTTCCCCCGTCTTAAAAGGACACTGCCGCTTTAAAAGTTTCTTTCCCGGGCCCCCACTCTCCGGTCCTCCGTATTTTGGGGGAGAGTATTTAATTTGAGCAACGCGGCTTTCTTCCTCTCTTTGCAGAAAAAAATCAAAGCCAGGGGGGTGAGCCCGCCGGCTGTCAACCCTCCTGCCGCCTCCCCCGCCCCCCTCTCCTCCCGCAACCCGAGAACGGGCTGCAAAAGTTTGCAACATTTCTGGGGGGCGGAAGGGGGGAGGGGAAGGGGGTGCTCCGAGCTCCGGACGCCGCGGCCAGCTAGCGCGCTGCCCCCGACCCCGCGCCCCGGGCGCCCGCTCCCGGCCGCCCCCCGCTCCGCGCCGGGGCTCCCGCCGCCCCCTCCTCAGCCCCTCTCACAGCCTCCTACCTCTGCTGGTGCTGGAATAGCTCTGTCTGCGCACCGGGGCGGGCGGCTCGCTCTTGCGGGCGGATTCCTGGTTCAGCGGGGTCTCCCTGGAGCCGGCGGCCGCGTCCGAGCCGCTGCTGCCCGGCTCGCTGGCGGCGGGGTCGGGGGCTGCCGGAGCTGACTCCATGTTTTTTCCCAATGTAGAGATCGCTGGAGATGGCGAGCTCCGAGACTCCCTCTATCTTCTGTTTTCAGAGCAACTCTATGGTACCAAAAAAAAAAAAAAAAAAAAAAAGGGAGAAGGAGACCGGGGAGAGCAAAAGGGAGAGAGCAGGCGGCGGCGGGCGGGCGAGCGAGAGCGCAAGGGAGCGCGCGGAGTGTGTCTGGGTGGACGTGAGTGTGCGCCCGAGAGGGGATGGGAGGCGGGTCTGGCCACAGGCAGCGCTAGCGAGAGCTTCTCCAGCCGGCCCCCACACCCACATTCCCCACCCTCCAGACCCCAGACCGAGAGCCGCGGACTGGCTGCCAATTTTGGGAGGTGGGGAAAAGAGTGGAGGAGGAAGGGAGAGCCTCCCGTGCCCCAATCCTCCCCTTTCCTCGGCCCAGGGACAGCAATTAAGATTCGGGAGATTGATTCTGTACCTACTTCTGGGACTCTCTCGGGAGCAGAACTCGTCCCCATCAGCAGCCAGCCTGGGAAGAGACAAATCCGGTTATCCACGCTGGGGACTCGCAGGTAGCTCCCCGCCAGCCCAGCCCAGGACTGAGGAGATACTGAAAAGGAATTCGACCTGCGCTGGGGGAACTGAGGGCGTGGCACTTTTTACTTTGGGATGGGACGTCCAGTGGGTTTCCCCGTATCGCTTTGATGTAACTGTGTGAGTTTAGAATTGCCACGAAGAGCCAATTTCTGATATGGTTGGAAGAGGTCGCTTTCAGCTCCTTAGCTGTTTTCTCCGAGAAGGGTCCAGAAACCACTTGGCAGGGCAATTTCTACTGGAGAAAACTTTGGCCTGTTTGGTCGATGACTATCTAAGCTGGATGAAATATGCCACACTGCATCTAGTTCATGCGTAGCTGCTAATTGTCAATTCCCATGGTACTACTGCTATTAAATGTACAGTCTCATCCATGAAAGATATACTAGAGAGGCGTTAATAACATCTGGATGATAAAATTCAGATAATTAACAGCTTTTAATACGTCACATCATTGTAGGCATCATTCTTGCACACCCAGCTTTCACTGAAACTCCCCAGCACATAGTAGGTGCTGAATGAAACCCAAGGGTAGCAAAGAACTGCAGCAGTGTTACTTTGATCCCAAACTCCAGTATGAAGGAACAGTACAAATTGGATGAGTGGAAAATATTCAGGTGGTAGTAGCTTGATTTTCTTGTCTCAATACTCAATCCACCATTTCCTATTGCCTGCGGAGACAGTGATGAAATCAGTACATTTTTAACACATACCCCCACCTTTCTTTCAGAAGATTTACAAATTTTGACAACAAAAAATATTGTTATATACCAGAAGGTGACATAAATATGTGTACTTAGGGGGTGGGGTGGGGAGGGCATCGAGGAACATTTTGCTTTTTGCTAACTTCCTGGTTTGGAAGAAAAGACTTTTCAAAAATAAAAGGAAAAAAAAAAAACCTAGTTAGATAATAGCCTAAGAGGAACCGCCATATGCCCAACTTCACACATGGTTTGTGTTACCGTTACTGATCTTGGTCTGATTTCAGATACACAATGCTATTTGCCATGGTCTGAGTGTTAATCAGCAAAACCTGTGGTCCATTCTTCGGAGTGATGTAAATGAAATGTGAACAGTTTTGATACCTTAATCCAGTCTCTGCAAGGAACCCTGGCTTTTGGCTGTCTGTTGGCGCCTACAAACAATGCCATGATTGTCTCCTCCCTGCCCCTCAGATCAGATTTGTGGGTTTCCCCATACATCAAAGCACAGATTTCCAGAGCAGTGTTCACACCTTTTATAACAGGTTAGTGTTAGCCTGTTAATAAAGTTCTTGATGCGCTCGACCTAGCTTGTCACATTTGACTTTTCTAAGTAAATATATCAAAGTGCATAGCTTAATGAACAGGTTCCCGTGGGACAGTAAGTTTGTCAAAACACGTCCATGGCCCCATATTTATTTTCAAATATTTGGGAGAAAAAAAAAACTTTACCTATTAAATTTCACCAATGATTCTATTTGGGATGCAAGCAGCTTAAAAAATATCTACGGCTCATTTTAGCTACCAGTAGTAGCTTATTAACATTTTGGGTGAAATCTATTCCCTTGGGCCTTTAATTGGTTCCTTTGCTATTCTCCTTTGAGAAAACTCGTATTTGTTTACCCAGGAAAAACTGTCCTGAATATGGCCCTAGTGACCTTAGTTAAAGATAGAGTCCATATTCCCCTCAGCGGCAAATTGCAGCTCCCAGAAGCCGCTTCTCCTGCCTTCCTAAAACAATTACTGCTTCTGCAATTTAAAACAATTGGGAACACAAGTGCTTTCCTCAAGGGAAAAATAAAAGTGAGTTAGATACATTACTTGACTGTCAATCATTATTACTAAAGTGTAAATTACTTGGATTGGAGAAGCAGTGATTAGGATTATATTTCTTTCCTTCCCTCATGTCCCTTCCCTGATTACTAATTAAGGCTTTACAATTTTCCAAATATTTAGAAAGATGGCAGCTTTCCTTAGACTCCGTTCATTGAGAAAGGGCAGTACTGTTTGCTTAAAAATGGTTATTTTACTTTGCACTACTGAGTTGAGACAATGGCTTAGAAAAACCTACGCTTTGTAGAAGAGAGAACCCTAAAAACCACTCTTTGCAGACTCCTCTTGCCCTCACCAAACTCACCAGAACTCCCCTACCTCCTTTTTAATCACAGGCTCCCCCCACCACGATGACTCTATGTTTTTCTTATTCCAAGGTCATTACGGGGAACCTGGAGAGTTGGCTGTGACTCCCCTCTCTCACTTCTGCCCTTCACTTTCCACAGCCTAGCAGACTTGCCAGGTGCTTTCAATTCTAACTCTGTGATATCTGCCCTTCCTATCTTTGGCTACCATATCACTCCAGTTCCAGACATTATCACTCGCCTAAACCATAACCTTCCAAATAACTGGCCTTCGTTCTTTTAACTATTCTAATCCATCCCAGAAAACATTGCCAAGTTCATTATCCTGAGCTACAGCTCTCATTTCCCACCATGTCACTCCCCTGCTTACAAGACTTTAATGGCTCCCTATTGCCTATCCAATTAACCACTAACTAGTCAACAAGGTATTCAAGGCTCTACCTCACTTATCCCTGCACCAGGGATGGCAAATTGATCTCATCTCATGAGGCACTCCTGAGGTCAGTTGAAAAGGTGTGGGCTGTGATTGATGAATGCTGTCTCACTTGGGTGGAGGACTAGGAGCAGGATACTGGCGCCAGGAGTCTGCCAAACTGCCTGGCATCCTTACATACTTCCTGCAATCCACGTGCAATTCTCAGACCAGGCCATGCGCCACTTTCCTCTCCTCCTACTTGTGGTGCAGGATAAACGCAGAGACGTTTGCTTCTGCCTCTTCCCTCGCTGCTCAGTGGTAAAGAAACTGCTGCAGGAGACACAGGTTCAATCCCTTGGTCTGGAAGATACCTTGGAAGAGGGAATGGCAACCCACTCCAGTATTCTCGCCTGGAAAATTCCACAGAGAGAGGAGCCTGGTGGGTCACAAGGAGTCAGGCATGACTTAGAGACTAAACAACAGCAATAAAACAACTTCTCCTGAAATGTCCTTTCTGCCTTCTCTGTTAAGTGAATCCCTACGTTTCTTTAAAGGTCTGTTCTACTGGGTTAGCCAAAATGTCCATTCCAGAGTGGATTGCCATGCCTTTGTCCATGAGGGGACTCTTCTATACAACTTTTATTATTCCAAACTATATATTTGAACTGTCTTAGTATTTTGCACTCCTGTTAAGGCACCTGGCTCACCTGGTGCTGTGGTTGGCTGAACATCTGCCTTACCCTCCCTGGTGGAAGATCCATTCCTAGAAAACAGAGGTTTACCCTTGCACACAGTAGGCACACATTAGACTTAGTGGATTTGAGAAATGGTCTTAATCATAAGGTAGCATGTCCACACAGTGATTCCATCACACAACATGAACGAAAACCTGAGTGTTTCAACTTTCAATCACTTGAAATAAGCCTTTCCTTCTTGGGTAAAAGATTAGTTGACATGTATGGGCTGTTAAAATTTATATATGCAAAAAATTTGTTGACAGTTGTTTGCGTTTCTTAGAAAGAGAAGGAAAATTATGGAAATATAAAGAATTTCCTTGGGCGAGGGGAGCTTTCTACAACATGCCTAAGAACAAAGAAGACAGAAAATTAAAACTAAGTGCCCAGGCAACAAGTTTCCTTTCTTTCAACAAAGTATCAAGAAACTGAAGCTGGACATGATGCTCAAAATAGAAGAAAGTCAAAAGAAAATGTAGCAGCTCTTGGGCATGGGAGGGGCTCCCTCATTCTGATGCAAGGTTTGTAGGTTAATAGTCAGAGCCACCCCAACTAGAAAAGTCCAGATTAAGAAGACCCCTTTGTTCAACCTTTTTTTTTTTTTTTTTTGTACAGTTCTTCTGTGTATTCTTGCCACCTCTTCTTAATACCTTCTGCTTCTGTTAGGTCCATACCATTTCTGTCCTTTATCAAGCCCATCTTTGCATGAAATGTTCCCTTGGTATCTCTAATTTTCTTGAAGAGCTCTCTAGTCTTTCCCATTCTGTTGTTTTCCTCTATTTCTTTGCATTGATTGCTAAGGAAGGCTTTCTTATCTCTTCTTGCTATTCTCTGGAACTCTGCATTCAGCTGCTTATATCTTTCCTTTTATCCTTTGTTTTTCGCTTCTCTTCTTTTCACAGCTATTTGTAAGGTTGCCCCAGACAGCGATTTTGCTTTTTCACATTTCTTTTCCATGGGGATGGTCTTGATCCCTGTCTCCTGTACAATGTCACGAACTTCCATCCATAGTTCATCAGGCACTCTATCAATTAGATCTAGTCCCTTAAATCTATTTCTCACTTTCACTGTATAATCATAAGGGATTTGATTTAGGTCATACCTGTATGAATGTGAGAGTTGGACTGTGAAGAAAGCTGAGTGCCGAAGAGTTGATGCTTTTGAACTGTGGTGTTGGAGAAGACTCTTGAGAGTCCCTTGGACTGCAAGGAGATCCAACCAATCCATTCTAAAGGAGATCAGTCCTGGGTGTTCTTTGGAAGGACTGATGCTAAAGCTGAAACTCCAGTACTTTGGCCACCTCATGTGAAGAGTTGACTCATTGGAAAAGGCTCTGATGCTGGGAGGGATTGGGAACAGGAGGAGAAGGCGACAACAGAGGATGAGATGGCTGGATGGTATCACCGACTCAATGGACTTGAGTTTGAGTGAACTCCAGGAGTTGGTGATGGACAGGGAGGCCTGGCATGCTGCAATTCATGGGGTCACAAAGAGTTGGACATGACTGAGTGACTGAACTGAAATGAACTGAACTGAACTGATACCTGAACGGTCTAGTGGTTTTCCCTACTTTCTTCAATTTAAGTCTGAATTTGGCAATAAGGAGTTCATGATCTGAGCCACAGTCAGTTCCCGGTCTTGTTTTTGCTGACTGTATAGAGCTTCTCTATCTCTGGCTGCAAAGAATGTAATAAGTCTGATTTTGGTGTTGACCATCTGGTGATGTCCATGTGTAGAGTCTTCTCTTGTGTTGTTGGAACAAGATAATCATGATGGTGTGATCACTCACCTAGAGCCAGACATCCTGGAATGTGAAGTCAAGTGGGCCTTAGGAAGCATCACTATGAACAAAGCTAGTGGAGGTGATGGAATTCCAGTTGAGCTATTTCAAATCCTGAAAGATGATGCTGTGAAAGTGCTGCATTCAACATCCCCGCAAATTTGGAAAACTAAACAGTGGCCACAGGACTGGAAAAGGTCAGTTTTCATTCCAATCCCAAAGAAAGGCAATGCCAAAGAATGCTCAAACTACTACACAGTTGCACTCATCTCACATGCTAGTAAAGTAATGCTCAAAATTCTCCAAGCCGGGCTTCAGCAATACGTGAACCGTGAACTTCCAGATGTTCAAGCTGGTTTTAGAAAAGGCAGAGGAACCAAAGATCAAATTGCCAACATCTACTGGATTATCAAAAAAGCAAGAGAGTTCCAGAAAAATATCTATTTCTGCTTTATTGACTACTCCAAAGCCTTTGACTGTGTGGATCACAATAAACTGTGGAAAATTCTTCAAGAGATGGGAATACCAGACCACCTGACCTGCCTCTTGAGAAACCTATATGCAGGTCAGGAAGCAACAGTTAGAACTGAACAGGGAACAACAGACTGGTTCCAAATCGGAAAAGGAGTATGTCAAGGCTGTATATTGTCACCCTGCTTATTTAACTTATATGCAGAATACATCATGAGAAATGCTGGGCTGGAAGAAGCACAAGCTGGAATCAAGATTGTTGGGATTAATATCAATCACCTCAGATATGCAGATGACACCACCCTTATGGCAGAAAGTGAAGAGGAACTAAAGAGCCTCTTGATGAAAGTGAAAGAGGAGAGTGAAAAAGTTGGCTTAAAGCTCAATATTCAGAAAACGAAGATCATGGCATTTGGTCCCATCACTTCATGGGAGATAGATGGGGAAACAGTGGAAACAGTGGCAGACTTTATTTTTCTGGGCTCCAAAATCACTGCAGATGGTGACTGCAGCTATGAAATTAAAAGATGCTTACTCCTTGGAAGGAATGTTATGACCAACCTAGATAGCATATTAAAAAGCAGAGACATTACTTTGCCAACTAAGGTCCATCTAGTCAAGGCTATGGTTTTTCCAGTGGTCATGTATGGATGTGAGAGTTGGACTGTGAAGAAAGCTGAATGCCAAAGAATTGATGCTTTTGAACTGTGGTATTGGAGAAAACTCTTGAGAGTCCCTTGGACTGCAAGGAGATCCAACCAATCCATTCTAAAGCAGATCAGTCCTGGGTATTTTTGGAAGGAATGATGCTAAGGCTGAAACTTCAGTACTTTGGCCACCTCATGCAAAGAGTTGACTCATTGGAAAAGACTCTGATGCTGGGAGGGATTGGTGGCAGCAGGAGAAGGGGACGACAGAGGATGAGATGGCTGGATGGCATCACCGACTCGATGGACGTGAGTTTGAGTTAACTCTGGGAGTTGGTGATGGACAGGGAGGCCTGGCATGCTGCAGTTCATGGGGTTGCAAAGAGTCGGACACGACTGAGCGGGTGAACTGAACTGAACTTTGTTCAACCTGGAGAAAAGTGAAAATGAAGTTGTGTCTGACTCTTAGCGACCCCATGGACTGTAGCCTACAAGGCTCCTCCCTCCATGGGATTCTCCAGGTAGAGTACTGGAGTGGGTTGCCATTTCCTTCTCCAGGGGATCTTCCCAACCCAGGAATCGAACCCGGGTCAGGGATCAAACTTGAGTCAGAGATTGAACCTCGGTCTCCCACATTCCAGGCAGACACTTTAACCTCTGAGCCACCAGGGAAGCCCTGGAGATTTACATTGTTCCAACCTGGAGAAGGAACAATGTAAATCTCAAGTCCCCGCAGAGGGGAAGGGAAGAGCCAGTCTTGCCAGATGCTTGCAAGTATAAAGGAAGATGAAGGCCTGCAATACCCACTCTGGATAATCCTCTCCACCTCTCTTCCTATTTTGTACAAGAGGAAACCAAAATGCAGGGAAGTGACTTGCTCAAGACCACCCAGTTAATCCATCCTGCCATGGATGTGGAATCCTCTGATTACCTGAATTCAAGACCCTACTCTGCCACGTACCAGCACTGTGGGCAAGGATGTCACTCACCATTTTTATGATGATATTTCCTCAGATATAGATGAGAGTTATTAGGAGGGTTAGATAAGACAATCCTTCTAAATCCTTCAAAAATGCTTGCCACTCAAAATGTTGCTATCATTCTTTTTAGTGTTAGTCACTCAGTCGTGTCCAACTCTTTGTGACCCCATGGACTGTAGCTCACCAGGCTCCTCTGTCCATGGAATTCTCCAGGCAAGCATACTGGAGTAGGTAGGCATTCCCCCTTATCCAGGGGATCTTCCCAACCCAGGGATCGTACCCAGGTCTAGTACATCACGAGCAGAGTACCGTCTGAGCCACCAGAGAAGCCCTGATTACACATCTTTAATAAAATAATTATATAAAACTTCACTATCCAGTGCAGTAACCACTGGCTGCATGTGGGTACTGAGAACTTGAAATGCAGCTAATTCAAATTGTAATATATGATAAATGTTACAAGTCCACATTAGATTTTGAAGACAGTACAAACATTCAAAAAAACTAAGATCATGGGATCTGGTCCCATCACTTCATGGCAAATAAATGGGGAAACAATGGAAATAGTGACAGACTATTTTCTGTCCAAAAATAGGGCTCCAAAATCACTGCAGATGGTGACTGCCGCCATGAAATTAAAAGACGCTTGCTCTTTGGAAGAAAAGCTATGACCAACCTAGACAGGATATTAAAAACCAGAGACATTACTTTGCCAACAAAGGTTCATCTAGTCAAAACTACGGTTTTTCCAGTAGTCGTGTATGGTTGTGAGAGTTGGGCCATAAAGAAAGCTGAGTGCCAAAGAATTGATGCTTTTGAACTGTGGTGTTGGAGAAGACTCTTGAGTGTCCCTTGGGCTGCAAGGAGATCAAACTGGTCAGTCCTAAAAGAAATCAGTCCTGAATATTCACTGGAAGGACTGATGTTAAAGCTGAAGCTCCAATACTTTGGCCACCTGATGCCAAGAGCTAACTCTTTGGAAAAGACCCTGATGCTCAAAATACTGAAGGCAGGAGGAGAAGGGGATGACAGAGGATGAGATGGTTGGATGGCATCACTGACTCGATAGACATGAATTTGAGCAAGCTCCAGGAGTTGGTGATGGACAGGGAAGCCTGGCATGCTTCAGTCCATGAGGTCGCAAAGAGTTGGACAGGACTGGGTGACTGAACTGAATACAAAAAATGTAATGTCTCATTAATAATTCTATATTGATTGCATGTTGAAATGGCAATAGTTTGGATATACTGGGTTAAATAAAATATATTATTTAAATAATTTCACCTATTTTAACTTTTTAAGATCTGGCTACTAAAAACATAAAATTACTATGTGGCTCACATTATATATCTACTGGGCAGGGGCGGTATGGAGTATATTAACATATGGTACATAGTAGGCATTCTAATGATTTAACTAGACTAACTGCTAGGTTTCATCTGAGGGCACCATTGGGTCAAGAGTTGGCATCCGTCTTGTTATTTTACACAATGTCAGTTGTGCTCCTGCTTTTCACAGGGCATTAAGCAGAGTGAGTGCTAAGCAAAACAGAAGCAAAACTAGTGTGTTTTACAGGGAAAGTAAGATATGCTCACCAAAACTAACTGGCATTCTATGAGAAGGCTCTAGCTGCCCTGGAGACCACCGCAAAGAGAGCTAATAATCTCCCTCAGGGAATGAAACAGTAAGGGCTCTGCCCTGAGCAGCTAATGTTCCCTTTGTTCGCTTCTGAACCTGAGGCTGTGGACTTTGACAAGAAAAAAAGGTACTTGACCACATGCAATTGCCAGGGAACCTAAGAACAGGTCTCCTGCAGTCTCATGTTTCCAACCTGGAACACCTAAGCTTCCCCTGGGTGGGGTGAGGTGAGGTGATGTATTGGGTCAGTGGTTGACAAAGAACCACCATGAGCCCACTGGTTCTGAGCTCACTACCCTCCGTGACTCACTTTGGAAAACGCAAGAGGAAAGAAGCCTAGATTGCAAGCTCCATGAAGGCAGGCATTGTGTCTCACTTGTTCCCCAGTGCCTTCTCGGTGCTGAGCTCTGTATCTAGCACGTTGGTAATTGCAGTATTTGTTGACTGAGTGGGTGGATGAGGTTTTGTTTTGTTTTTGTTTTTTATATATAAAGAAGCTGTGAATATATCAACAAATATAGGAGTACAATTTATTGAATACCTATTTAATATTAGATTCTAAATACCCTTTCATGTTTCACATATATTTTATAGATTAGGCTCCTCTACTTTGCCATGAAGCAATTTATTTAACTTCTCTAAAGATCCATTTCCTTTCTATAAAATGTATTTAATCACCTTTTTTTTTTTTTTGGACCACTTAGAGCAGAGTTGGTGAGGGTCACATAAGATAGATGAAAGTGACTTGGGAATTCTTAGTGGAGTCCCTCCAATAGAACTGTATTTGTGTTACCCAATATGATTGGCAGTAGCCACATGTGGCTATTGAGCACTTGAGACATGGTTAATGTGAACTAATTTTTTTTTCCTTTTAAGTAGATTATTTTTTTTAGAGAAGTTTTAGGATCAGCAAAATTAAGCAAGAAGTGCAGAGATTTTCCATATACTTCTTGTTCTGACACACTCACTGCCTCTCCCACAATAACATCCCCCACCACAGTGATACATTTGTTATAATCAATGAACTTTTATATTGACAAATTATTATCACCCAGAGGCCTTAGTTTACATTAGTGTTGTACACTCTATGGGTTTTGACAACTGTATAATGATATGTATGCACCATTATAGTATCATACAGAGTAATTTCACTGCCCTAAAAATCCTGCGCTCCACCTATTATTTATCCTTCTCTTCTCCCAACCTCTAGCAACTACTGATCTTTTTATTGTCTCCATAGTTTCGCCTTTTCCAAAATGTCACACAGTATGTAGCCTTTTCAGATGGGCTTCTTTCACTTGGTAATATGCATTTAAGTTTCTTCCATGTGATTTCATGGCTTAACAGCTGATTTCTTTTTAGCACCGGATAGCATTCCATGTCTGGTTATACCACGGGCTTCCCTCATAGCTCAGTTGGTAAAGAATCTGCCTGCAATGCAGGAGACCCCAGTTCGATTGCTAGGTTGGGAAGATCCCCTGGAGGGGGAAAGGCTACCCACTCCAGTATGCTGGCCTAGAAGGTTCCGTGGACTATATAGTCCTTGGGGTCGCAAAGAGTGGGACACGACTGAGCGACTGTCACTTTCATTTATCCATTCACCAACTGAAGGACATTTTAGTTGCTTGGAAGTCACGGTAATTATGAATAAAGCTGCTTTAAACATCCCCGTGGACATTTTTGCTTGGACTTGAGTTTTAAGTTCCTTTGTGTAAATACCAAGGGGCCCAATTGCTGGGCCATATGGTAAGAGTGGGACTTCCCGGGTGGCTCAGAGGTAAAGAATTAACCTGCCATGCAGAAGATATGGGAGACTCCCTGGGTACGGAAGTTCAATCCCTGGGTAAGGAAGATTCCCTGGAGGAGGGAATGGCAACCCACTCCAATATTCTTGCCTGGAGAATCCCATGAACAGAGGAGCCTGGCAGGCTACAGCCCACAGGGCTGCATAGAGTTGGACATGCCTGAAGCAACTGAGTATGCATGCATGGTATGAGTATGTTGAATTTTGTAAGGAATTTACCAGAGTGTCTCCCAAAGTGTTACACCATCTTACATTCCCACCAGCAAGAAATTAGAGTTCTTGTTTCTCTATACCCTCTCCAGTATTTGGTATTCTGGAGTTTGACCAATCTAAGAGGCTTGTAGTGGTATCTTGTTTTACTTTGTGTGTCCCTAATGACACATGATGTAGAGCATCTTTTCATATGCTTATCTGCCATCTGTATACTTTCTTTAATGAGGTGTCAGTTCAGATCTTTTGCCCATTTTTAAGTGGGCTGCTTGTTTTCTTGCTGTTGATTTTTAAGTTATTTGTATATTTTAAGTACCATTCTTATCAGATATGTCTTTTAGAAATACTGTATTTTCTCCCAGTCTATGGCTAGTTTTCTCATTCTCTTGACATATCTTTCAATATTAATTTTAATGAAGCTCCGTTTATCGATTCTTCCTTTCACAGATCATACTTATGATGTTATATCTAAAAAATTATCACTGTGTCCAAGGTCATCTAGCTTTTTTCCTTTGTTACGTTCTAAGAATTTTACAGTTTTGTGTGATGCATTTAGGAATATGATGCATTTTGAGTTAATATTTATGAAAGGTTGTAAGGTTGTGTCTAGGTTCTATTTTTGCATGTCAATGTCCAAATGTTCAAGCACCATTTATTAAAAAGACTCTGTTTTCTCTAGTGTATTGTCTTTCAATTCAGTTCAGTTCAGTCGCTCAGTCATGTCCAACTCTTTGCGACCCCATGAGTCGCAGCACGCCAGGCCTCCCTGTCCGTCACCAACTCCCGGAGTCACTCAGACTCATGTCCATCGAGTCAGTGATGCCATCCAGCCATTTCATCCTCTGTCGTCCCCTTCTCTTCCTGCCCCCAATCCCTCCCAGCATCAGAATCTTTTCTAATGAGTCAACTGTTTGCATGAGATGGCCAAAGTACTGGAGTTTCAGCTTCAGCATCATTCCTTCCAAAGAAATCCCAGGGCTGATCTCTTTCAGAATGGACTGGTTGGATCTCCTTGCAGTTGTTGGTCTTCTCCAACACCACAATTCAAAAGCATCAATTCTTCGGCACTCAGCCTTCTTCACAGTCCAACTCTCACATCCATACATGATTTACTCCTCTTTTAAAAATCAGTTAACTTAATTTATGTGGGTCTATTTCTGGGCTCTCTGTTATGTTCCATTGGTCTGTTTATTCTTTCACCAGTACCACATTGTCTTGATTACTGTAGCTTGGAAGTGAATTTTAAATTTTATTTTATGCCAATTAAATTGAAATGGCCATATGTAGCTAGTGGTCATTGTAGTGGATGGTGCAGGCCTTTCATTTCAAGTTTTAATCTTTTGAACTGCTGAGCCACCTTCACATGGATAGCCACTAATAGGTTTTAGGTTCCATAAATATTTAATTTACACCCACTGCAGAAAGATGCTGTAAGGGATTCCAAGATGAATCAGGTAGATTTTATATCCTCTATGAGAAGCCAAGACAAGTCAGTCAGCACCTGAATTCCAAGCTATGTAGCATAAAACGCCATGGGACAGGTTCAGATCAAGTGCTAGGATTTTAAAGAAAGAGACAATGTCTCCTGTTGGAGAAATCGAGGAAGGCTTCTTTGAAAAAGGAGCTGTCCATGAGTTATTTTTCCTGGAGTCAGGACTAAAAATACTCATTTAGGAAGTGGTTGTGGGAATAGATGAACTTTTTGCATGGAGAATTGAAACTGTTCTCCAGGTGGACCTACTCAATGTTATATACAGGTATTTTTCCATTGAGGAACTATGTAAGAATCTTTTTCTGTACAAAGCAATGTCCCAAACAGAATATATCTCAAACATGTATACTTTGCATTCCAGTCAGTGGTTCTCAAAGGGTGGTCCCCAGGCCAGCAGCATCAGCATCACCTGGAAATTTGTTAGAGGTAGAAATTTTCTAAACTCAAAAGCTTTTGAATTGCAAAGGAAACTCACAGTATGGGAGAAAACATTTGCAAATGATGTGACTGACAAAGAATTAATCTCCAAAATATATAAACAAAGACCACCTAACTGGTAAATGCACGTGCATAAATAACTATGAATTCTAAAGGAGGGCTCTTCTTGTGAGAAAATACATCCATGCCTCTGTGGGCTTAACTTGGCCTATGTCTCCAACACAACCACAGAACCCCCTACCCGCTCCCCATAGGGAATCTTACCATAATTAAATCTATACCAGGCTCATTATTTTGGTCATAGTTATACAGAGAGGGTTTTTTTCCCCATTTTTCAAAAACTTGGATAGAGCTTAAATTTTATTTTTTTTTATTTTTATTTTTTTTAGTTTTTTATTTTTTAAATTTTAAAATCTTTAATTCTTACATGCGTTCCCAAACATGAACCCCCCTCCCTCTTCCCTCCCCATAACATCTCTCTGGGTCATCCCCATGCACCAGCCCCAAGCATGCTGTATCCTGCGTCAGACATAGACTGGCGATTCAATTCTTACATGATAGTATACATGTTAGAATGCCATTCTCCCAAATCATCCCACCCTCTCCCTCTCCCTCTGAGTCCAAAAGTCTGTTATACACAGCTGTGTCTTTTTTCCTGTCTTGCATACAGGGTCGTCATTGCCATCTTCCTAAATTCCATATATATGTGTTAGTATACTGTATTGGTGTTTTTCTTTCTGGCTTACTTCACTCTGTATAATCGGCTCCAGTTTCATCCATCTCATCAGAACTGATTTAAAATTAAAAAGAAAAAGTGGGGGAAACCCCTGTTAAACTAGCCTGGGGCACTGATGATTCAGAATGCCAGTTCTGTCCTCGTGAAGATAGATGTTTAGATGGAGAGCCTGTGTGAAACTAAGTAGGAAATCAGCAGGAAATATTTTCTGCTTAACAGATCAGAAGGGTGACAAACAGTAGCACTGTTCCAAAAAGCTGCATCATAGTAGATATCATGGGTCAAACGTTCCTTTAAAAATAGTTCTAAGTTGATCCTCTCTTTCATTTCATAAGAAATGTAATTGCCCCCCAAAGTTAGTTAGCCATCTCACTAAATAATTTTTTTTCAATTTTACATGTATCTGTTACTTCACAACAATGCTGGATAACAAGCACCCCGCAACTTAGTGGCTTACAGACACAAATATTTCTTCCTCCTTCTTATGTCTGCAGGCATGTTGGGGTCAGCTGGGCTGGGCCACCAGAGGTGGCTGACTGGGTTTAGGTCTGTTCTACACGTCTCTCATTGATCTTGGGACAATGGTTGACTGAGATCTGCTCTGTTCAAAGGCAAGTGTACAGGTCTAACATGCATGTATCACACGGGCTAACAGCCCATTGGCTAAAACAAGTCATATGACCAAATCCAAAGTCAAGGGGTGAGGAAGTACCCTCAGCTCACCAAGAGGTGAGGGCAAGAATCTGAAGTGTATACCACTAGGAGACTGAACAACTGGGGCCAACAATTCAATCATCAGAGATGGCTTATCTGAAGACCAGAAGTTCTCAAGCTTGGCAGAACAATGTAATGGGTCCTGGGAGCTTTAAAACCTGGGAGTTTTAAAAATTACTTCTGCCTGGGTCCCATCCTCAGAAATTCTGGTTTAATAGGATTGGGGTGCAGCTCAGGCTGGGAGTGGTAAAAGCTCCCCAGGTGACTCTAAAGAACAGCCCACTCTGCTCAGCCAAGTCTGAGAACACTGGTGTTAAACCAAATGCTATCAACAAAACAAATGAAAAAAATTTGACCACTGTTTTGGAGAGGTCACTTTCCTATTCATTTTGGGGACTCCCTGTCTTTTAAGACCGTTTACAGTTAAAGCACATTATTGTATCAGATGCAATTTCTGTTCCCTCCAGTGAGCAGCCTCAGGTCAAATTCATAAAAAGGTACCATAGAGATTTTCTTAGCATTGAATTCTAATGAATTGCTGGTGAGTCTGTTTGTTACTTAGCTATCATTAAAGTGAAAACACTGATGTGGGTGCTAGCTGTTAAATGTCTGTATTTCTGGAGAAGTTGTATACAGGTGTATAGAATCCTGCTCTTACTAGAAGGTAGGATGTACAGTCTCAAGGCATAGGATGCGTCCATAGATAACACACACATTTTGCTTTTCATGTGTGTGTGTGTGTGTGTGTTAGTCGCTCAGTTGTGTCTGACTCTTTGCGACCCCATCGACTATAGCCCACCAGGCTCCTCTGTCCATGGAATTCTCCAGGCAAGGATACTGGAGTGGGTTGCCATTCTCTTCTTTAGCGGATCTTGCAGACCCAGGGACTGAACCTGCATCTCCTGCAGTGCAGGCAGGTTCTTTACCATCTGAGCCACGAGGGAAGCCCACTTTTCATATATGTTCATATTTTCAGGACGTATGTACATTGAGAGTTTTAACTTTTCTTTCTTTCTTCCTCTCGCCCTTCCTCCCTACCTCCCTCACCCACTCGTCTCTGTCTTTGTTCTTCTTTCTTCTCGTGCCTTCTGGCTTTCAAAGTTCCATAGATGCATGCAAGTTATAAAGGACCCCATAACTGATCTTATACAGATCTGTTCTAAGGGAGTTGTTTTCTGCCATATATTTTGGAAAGAGGATACCTGGGGCTAATTAAAACAGCAGGTTTACTCTTCTATAAACTATGCTTCTTCCCAGCAGAGCTTTAGCCACTTAAGGCTCTCGGTGTATATTTACTCTTAAAGCACTCATGTCATTCATTTCATCACTAATTTTATTGCACAGTTTTCATTTTGGGATCTTTCTAAACCTCTTTATGACACTCTGAAAATAAAAATATGGCAATGTACTCCCTTTCCTGAATTTTTTTTCTTTTACTGTGTGTAAGAAAGCTAATATTTTAAGGACCAACCTGAGTTTTAGAAAACTCTTCTTATCTTTCGGAGATCATCTAGAAACAGTGATCAAGCAAAGCATCCTCCCATAATTTCTCAATATGTTGTCTGGCTCATAGATGGGCTCATTTGTTGGAAAAAGAAGATAAATCATCGGTTTGCATATTATTTTCCCCCGCAATTGAATGCTGGCTGTCAAGATACTTGAGATGTTGAATAACCAATCAAATTATTAATTTTTGGATGAAATTCCATAATGCTGTGGCTAATTGTGGATGCCTGTGCAGACTTGGGGAGTGGGGAGTGCTGTGTAAAACTCTAAAAATGTCAGTGTCAAGGAAGAAAAAAAAGATACATCCGCCCTGGAGATGAGTCACTGGAAACATATTGGATACATTTATCAGAGTAGGAAGCACTATAGAGTCAATAACATTTCAATTTGACACTTACTTCACATCCAAAAGTTAGATCCACAAATATTTTCTTCCCAGGGATATGTTGTCATAATAAAGAAAATAAAGCCTTTGGTCTACCAGCTGTTACCTTTTGCACTTATTCCGTGAGGATAATGACCCAAGAGTACACATCGTCATGCACAAACCACTCCGTAACTGCAGCAGGATGAAGGTAGGAGTCGTCAAACGGCTGCCAAAAGGCTATGTGGCTTTGGAGACGTTGCTCAACATCTCTGGGTTTCGGTTTTCTCATCGGATGAACTAGATGATATCCAAGAGCCCTCTGCAATTTCATTTAATTGCTTAAAGAATTCTTGGCACTACAAAAGACACGGTGTTGGAGGGAGCTATGTTACAAGAGATAGAAACAAGCAGATGTTCAATATGGACGATGTTACTGGTGGAATGTTCTGGTGCTAAGGAAGTTCATCAAATGGAGCAATAACACTGTGGACCCAGAGAACAGGAAGAGTTCTTAATTGTCAGTGAGGAAACTAGAGAGGTCAGTGTGGACTTGGCCAAAGTCATTCAGAGAGTTAGTGGTCAAATGCAAGAAGGACCCAGGACCTCTATCTCCCCATTGAGCACCCCTTCCCTTTGCCCTAGGCTGCCTCATGGGCCCACATTCAACAAACCAGACTTAACTAGCTGACAAATCCTCATTTGGCTGACAGGTCACTTGAGAAGACCATGGGTTTCACTGTGAGCAAGAAGGATCTTTGAGGGCAGACAGAGCCTTTAAGATGGGTCACAATGTGATCCCAATGAGTGTGGCCCCAAATGGGGTCAATATTTTACATTCATTATCAGCCACACCTTAACCATAGGATTCTATAATTTCAGCAAACGGCCTCGGCTTTAACCAAACGATCACGCTGGATTTGAGTTAATTTGAACGTGGCCCATTTGGGCAAATAGAGCCACTCTTCAATCTCAGGGGTGTCCCAGAGAAGACACAGTTGCAAATTGGAATCCTTACCTTCATGCTTACTAGGCTGTGGCTTCAGGGAAAAGTTAACATGTTTTGAACCATACCAGGAGTATCACTTATGTTATCACAGTACCAACAGCTGGGTGATAGAATCCCTGTTTTCCAGAGAAATTTAGCCCAATTCTTAGAGGGGTTGACCAGAAGCTCCATAGTTAACATTCAGCAAGCACAGACTCTCAGTCTGCTGCTGCTGCTAAGTCACTTCAGTCGTGTCCAACTCTGTGTGACCCCATAGATGGCAGCCCACCAGGCTCCCCCGTCCCTGGGTCTGGGTCTGTTTAATTGCAATGCCCATGTTCTTTACATGATATCTTCTTTCTAATGCAAACAGTAATAAAAAGAAAAATAAAAACAAACCTTAAATATCGAGCTAGGGAAAATGAAGAAGAAAAGGGGGAAGATGGGTGGATTCATGGAAATAAACAAGAACTTAAAAATCTGGGTCCAGATTCCAGTCTTTCTTCTTGATCATCATCCCATCCACCTCATCAGCACATATTGGATATTATTATACAACTAAGAGCTACTGAACACTAAGCCTTCACGTTCTTTAAACAGATTTGCTGTACTTTATACAGATTTCTCAGATAATGATGCAATGAACAGCTACTGCTATCATTCCCTGTAACCCTTGAGGAAACTGAAGCACAGAGAGAAGATAAGTAACATGATCAAGATCATACAACTCATGGGCGGCAGAGCTGACGTGTGACAACCCTGACCACCTTTCCAACTTTAGATGACAGCAGACTTCCCTTCACTGCCCACGAGCATGGTTCAGACTTCCTGGACACATCGCTTGAGGGGAAGGGGAAGGAGGAGGTGTGGAGGAGGGTGAGGTGGGGAGCAGATGAGGGGGTGGTGGCACCTCCCTCCCTACAATTCCCAACATCCCACTACTTCCTCCTCTGGTCCTTCATGTTGTGTTCCACTTCAAAACCTGGAAAACACACTCGAAATGTCTTAAGAATAAGAATGTATCATAATACAAGAGGTCCTATGATAGGACGGTCCTGGGGTTGGCTAACTCCACCCTCAGTGATATCAACAAGGGCTTTTCCATCTCCTTACTCTGCGTTTCCTGAATGTCAACTTGAGCCTCATGCAACCTACCTCTTGATGACAATATGACTACTCCAGGTATCACGTCCAGTTGGGAGAAGAGATTCATCTTGTCCACTGATTTTTGTTGTTGTTGTTTGTTTGTTTAAAGAGAGAACCCCCAGAAACTTCTGAATAGATTTTCGCTCATGACTATTGGCTAGACTGAGTTACAAGCCCACTCCTAAACCAACCCCTGGAAAAGGGAATGGGAGTACCAGAGTTGGCTAAGGCTAACTGAGGTTCATTCTAAATTGTTGGAAGGTCACGACTCCTGAGGGAGGGATACTCAAGCACAAATGCTTAGTGAGCCAGCTATTTCTGCCATAGAACCTTCCACTCATCAATTGGAAATGGGGGAAATGACCATTGCTCCTTCGCAAGACTGTTACAAACTGATTTTAAGGGATAAATAACATCTTTTGTCACAGGATTAAAGAGTTTTCTTTCTTTTCTCCATTGTCTTATTTGTAATCAAATCATTGAAGTAGCACCACTCTCCTCCAAGAGGAAGGAAAGCCCTGGGCAAAAGTAACATGTAACAACATTTTCTATAGTTTAAGTACTCTGGAGATATAAGATATTCGTATTCCTCTGATATAAAGCAGAGACCCTCACACTGAGTGAGGGTCAGAGTCCCCTGAAGGGCTTGTTAAAACAGAATGCTGGGCTCTAGAGTTTCTGATTCAGTAAGTCTGGGGGGCGGTCGGAGAATTCATCCATCTAACAAGTTCCCAGGTGATGCTGCTGATGGAGGTCCCAGACCACACTTCAAGAAGCACAGCTCTAGACTGCGAGTGTCTTGAGTGTAAGAACCAGGTTCTTATTATATTTATATCCCTAGTACTTCATTGCCTGGCACATACAGTTGTTGTTTAATCATTCAGTCATATCCAACTCTCGGCAACCCCATGGATTGTAGACTGCCAGGCTCCTCTGTCCATCGGATTTCCCAGCAAGAATACTGGAGTGAGTTGCCATTTCCTTCTCCAGGGCATCTTCTTGACTCAGGGATTGAACCCATGTTTCCTGCATTGGCAGGCACATTCTTTACCACTGAGCCACCAGGGGAGCCTGGCACATACTGGTAATAACTGGTAAGATGGTAAGTAAGAAGAATTAATATTTATTCTGTGCTCAACACTATTAAACCTTTTTCGTACATTTGTTCATTTAATCCTTACTGTCATGCCATGAAGGTGGCAATTTTATTACCCCTACTTTACAGATGGGTAAAGTTCCCTGCTAGCTCAGTTGGTAAAGAATCCACCTGCAATGCAGGAGACCCCGGATTCCTGGCTCAGGAAGATCTGCTGGAGAAAGGCCAGGCTACCCACTCCGGTATTCTTGGACCTCCCTTGTGACTCAGCTGCTAAAGAATCTGCCTGCAATGCAGGAGACCTGGGTTTGATCCTTGGATTGGGAAGATCCCCTGGAGAAGGGAAAGGCTACCCACTCCGGTATTGTGGCTTGGAGAATTCCATGGGCTGTATAGTCCATGGGGTCGCAGAGAGTTGGACACAACTGAGCGACTTTCACTTCAAAGTGAGGCATAGTGGCAGGAGGCTAATACGTAGTAGAGCCAAGATTTAAACCCAGATCCATCACAATCAAGAAACTGTGCAATTAACTAAGACTTTATACTAAATATAATAAGTAGTGGGTAATTGTTGAATGAATGAATAAATGGATTTCGTGTCCTCAAAGAAGGAAAAGTAACAGAGTTATATGTTGATGGGCGCTGGAGAGAAGGCAGGACAAAAGCATCAACATCTCTCTGGGACCATGGTCCAGGAAAAACCCTTGATATCTGGGATCCTGGGCAGCAAAGCAGGCCCCTCAGGGAGAGATGATCCCCAGGGAGGTGTCTCTAACCAGCGCATACTCAGCTGAGTTCCCTCCTTCACTCATTCACCTTGGCTTATTTCCCACTGACATAGCAGCCCAGCATGAGAGTGTGATGGAAACAGAAGAGCAACCAGGGGGCCTTGCTCTTCTCATTTTCCACCCTAGGCTGTCCATGCATTTCAGGCAGAATTCTGAGAGTGCATCCCTGGATGTGAAGGAAGCCCTGTTACAGATGCGCTCTCACTCCTCAAGTCACCAGGGTGCCATCTGGTAAATTGCTGCTGCAAAGCACTGAATGGTACCCTAGTGGCCTCACAGACTGATTGTATCCCTAAAAGTGTTTAATTTATCTCTGGGGGGAATTTACACCCTGGGAAAAATCTGGTTAAATGTATAAATGAATCTTCTAACCAGCCAAGATTGAAGATATGAAATCATAAAGCCAGAAGGCTCGCCTCAAGGGCAGCAGCTTCTCCCCACCCTCCCAGCACACCCTCACCACCCAGTCTCAGGCGATGGTGCTATGTTTGTTGATTTCAAAAGAGCACAAGGAAGGAGGTTCCAGAAGATTATTCCACCCATTGACCTTCAGAATATTTCTGCTTCTCTAACTTGGACCCTATCAGATTGTGCTCATTTCAACCTTCTCTGCCTCCAGTGTGATGAGAACAGATGATTGGCATACTCTTTGAATCAGAACTTTCTGCAGCTTTATGACTGTCATTAAACTTCCTGTAGGTCTAAAGCTTTTGGGGTTAGGCCTCAACTTAATGACTCTTTTTAATTCCTCAATGTAAGATAAAAATGCCAAGAGCCACTTACTGGAGACTTTCAAGAGTGTCTCCATCAGGATAGACAGTTATACAGTGAATGCAATCAACTGTCCAGTCTAAGAGCTTATAATAACCAAGAACTGTGTCTTGCTCATCCTAATGTTCATTGTCTATCAGAGGTGGGAAGCTACCCCTCATAATACCATTTCAAATACTGCTGGTCACTGGACCAGTGAGAAATCAGGTCAGGGCCCTTCAAACTTTCACCTGAAGTAACACTTGGCACTCCATCATACTACATGGGCATGTCACATGTGCTTGCCTTACTCAGGGGTCAATGAAGGGAGAGCCTGACACATTTTCAGAAGGAAGCACTGGAAATATCTGGTAAACCAGCTAAGGACGGCCAGACCACAGGGGGCAATCCTGTGCGAGAGCTTCCTTGAAAGATATTTTTGGTCATATATCTAGGAGTGCCTGGAGAAGGGTTCAGCCAAGTTGTGAGTATGTATATGCTATAGGAAGATGAATCTCTAGGTCTCTCTCTTTTATGGTATGTGCACTTTTGGGGGAACTATGTCTATTCCCATAAATTAATTCCCACCTCCGACAACAGTAACCCAGTCAAGGGCCAGCAGAGAGGGAGGGAGATTTAAATCAGGTGAGCTAATGCTTGTTCTGTGTCATCCCGTGCTACCTGCTGAGAGCACAGAGTGAATACAAACTGTCTCTGGTCTTAAGGAATGTACAGTTGTGAGGGACATCTGAATAAATAAATTCACTGTAGTACATTACACCATGATGCACAGGCTCCAGAATCAAAAAGACCTGGATTTGCACCCTTAGTTCTGTTTATTCAAGTTTCCTCTTCAGAAATTGTCCACAGTGCTGCAATGAACATTGGGGTACACGTGTCTCTTTCAACTCTGGTTTCCTCGATGTGCATGCTCAGCACCAGTGTTCATCACAGCACTGTTTATAATAGCCAGGACATGGAAGCAACCTAGATGTCCATCAGCAGATGAATGGATAAGAAAGCTGTGGTACATATACACAATGGAGTATTACTCAGCCACTAAAAAGGATACATTTGAATCAGTTATAATAAGGTGGATGAAACTGGAGCCTATTATACAGAGTGAAGTAAGTCAGAAAGAAAAACACCAATATAGTATACTAATGCATATATATGGAATTTAGAAAGATGGTAACGATAACCCTGTATGCGAGACAGCAAAAGAGACACAGATATATAGAACAGTCTTTTGGACTCTGTGGGAGAGGGAGAGGGTGGTATGATTTGGGAGAATGGCATTGAAACATGTATAATATCATATATGAAATGAATTGCCAGTCCAGGTTCGATGCATGATACTGGATGCTTGGGACTGGTGCACTGGGACGACCCAGAGGGATGGTAGGGGGAGGGAGGAGGGAGGGGTGTTCAGGATGGGGAACACATGTATACCTGTGGCAGATTCATGTTGATGTATGGCAAAACCAATACAATATTGTAAAGTAATTAACCTCCAATTAAAATAAATAAATTTATATTTTTAAAAAATGCCCTTATGCCATAAAAAAAAGAAATTGTCCACAGACATAGTAACTTCCTTGAGAAGACTTGTGAGAACTAAAGTAGGTAATCCATGTAAACATTTATGACACACAGTAAATGCAGTGTTTAAAATAAGCATTTTATTTGAATAAAGATGCTGATAGTTGCAGGAGCACAGAGAGCCTCCGTGCTAGCATTAGGGATCATGTTCCCTGGTGGCTCAGATGGTAAAGAATTTGCCTGCAATATAGGAGATATGGGTTCAATCACTGGGTTGGGAAGATCCCCTGGAGAGGAGATGGCAACCCATTCCAGTATTCTTGCCTGGGGAATCCCACGGACAGAGGAGCCTGGTGGGCTACAGTCCATGGGGTTGCAAAGAGTTGCACATGACTGAGCAATTAACACTTCCCCTTTCACTTTTTTTCTGAGAAAGCAGCACCTGTGCTGTGTGTTGAAAGGTGAATAGGAGTTTGTTAAGAAAAGAAGGAAGGTAAAGACCTTCTTAACAGTAAAGGCAACATAACCATGGTCTGGGGCCAACATCAGAACCTGGGAAAACTGTCTGCAAACCCTAACTTTGCCACTTGTTAGCTGTGTGGCATTGGGTAAATAACTTCAGCTCTCTAAGCCCTACTTTCCTGACGTCTTCCTTCCTGAGTTATTGTAGGAGGCATATGAGGGTGCTTGATAAACTGGAGATGAAATACAGGAAGGAGTAAGTACATGCAAGAATGGAGGTGTGAGATGCCAGTACGTTTGTCTACCCTCCATTTTTCCGGATGCCTCAAATCTACAACAGAAAGCTGGAGGTGCTCACTCTCATTATTCCATGAACAGCAGGTAAAAGAAAAAAGCAGTTTCATTGCCTGAGGTGGAGGACAAGGGCAAGAATAGAGCTGTGTGTTTGTTTGAGTACTAAGTGGTAGGCTCCTTGGTAGCAAAAGAAGGTAATTGACTTACAGTTCTCACTAAACTTAAGAGGCTTTAGTTTGTGCCAGACGAAAATTAAATAATTAGCAGAGAATGTTCACTTCCAACATTCTCGGCCAACTGCCTATGTCTCCATAAAGATGGGCCCCCAGGGAACGGAGAAGGATGTAACTGCAATTAAATAGGTGCATAAACCTAGCAAAGAGCTGTCACCACACTGCCAGAGCTTGGCTGGGCTCTATTCTAGATAACTCACCATCCCCCATTTATAGTATGAGCCAAGGGAAAAATGTATCAAAATGGTGGCAAGCACTCCCAGATTCACCCATTCTGAGAAAATAAAAGTCAAACAAAAGAGGGCCTTCTAAAGAGCTGCCAATGAAAGATGATTATTGCACAAAACATGGCTGGGAGGATATAATATTTTCTTTAAAGTCTCAAAGTCACTTGCCCAAATGTGAAAGATATGAAATGTATGTATGTCAACCTCCTGAAATTCGCAGATTCGCCATTCTCTTGCCCATAGATGGACATATATACCGCCTACAAACATTTATTGACTGTTTACTATGTTTACCAGCTCCAGTATCAAGTCCTGTGAATAAAACATAAGCTCTCTTCTATGTTTCTATATCATTTAGGATAAAATTTGGCTATATATAAGAGAAATCTAATCCAGAACAATGATGTTTTACTCTAGTTAGAAGTTAATTCTGTTTCTTGGAGAGAAGGAGCAGACAGTCCAGGACTAAAATGCCAGCTCAACAAATTCAGGGACTCAAGCTAATTTTATCTGATTGCTCTGGACTCTTTAACATGATGCCGCAGAGTCCAACATTGCTGCTTTAGCTCCTGCCATCATGTCCACATCCTAGCCAGCAATAAAGAAGTAGAGGGAAGACAGGTCATGCTTTCTACCTTTAAAGACATTTCAGAAAAACCAGATAGTTTCCAGCTTCCAGGAAGTTCATAATTAAATAGTCTTTATTCTGATTGGTCATGTACTCAGCTAAGAATTGGGAGTTCTGCTACTAAGGAGGAGGGCAAGAACTGATTTTGAGGGATAAATAACATCTTTTGTCACAGGATTAAAGAGCTTTCTTTCTTTGCTCCATTGTCTTATTTGTAATCAAATCATTGAAGTAGTACCACTCTCCTCCAAGAGGAAGGAAAAGCCCTGGGCACAAGTGTGTTACAGAAAAAAATATGTCTTGATTTTTTTCCTATCTTTTAGATTACTAACAGCTGAAAGTCTTGTATGAAAACCCAAACAGGAAAATATAAAAATATCAGAGAACTTTTAAGGATGTCCCTCCGGGAGATAACAGTTTACGTTCTTGAGGAAAAATAAACTTTGATGCTTACCTCATGCTATACATATAAAAAGGAATTTCATAAAGATTAAAAATTCAAATATGAAAAATAGAAGTATTCTATGATTACGCTTAGGATGTTACATACTTAATCTAGAAGTGGAAAGGGTCATGAACAGAACACACATACACACACATACATGTGTGTAACACACATACCACACCATACATAGAGATGGCATATTAGGAAACATATCCAAACTGCAGACATAATGCAAAGGTAATCACATCCTTAATATTAGGAAAATATGACAGTTTCAAATTAAAACATGACAATGGGCAATGCACAAAACAATAATAATATAGTCAAAAACAAATAGATATAAAGAGAGGAAAAAATCACAATGAAAACTGTTTTATTTTAACCCATATTCTAGTCAATAAGCCTGAGCTCTCTATTGCACTGGAGACAGGAGATATGGCCCTATCTCTCCATATTTTGTGAACAATGTAAAAGGTCTTCAAGAGTCATTTGGGCTGCATCTGATTTTTTGTGTTAAGTGCTATATTTAGAATATAAGCATCATATGAAATCAACTTATCTTTACCCAGAGTTGGTGAAAAGTTGGGGAGACAGACTCTCTTCACACATATCTGGTAGGAAATATAAGTTTATAGAAGCTTTCTGGACAGGAGTTTAGCCATGTATGAGGTTCAGCAGCCTGGGAGGTATTTAAGAACTATAACTTGTTCAACAAGCAAGGGGACAGATTGTTAGGAAAGTTGGGTAACAAATCACTGAAGCACTTACAAAAGACAGGCTTGTGAGTTCACCACATTTAAACACTTTGATTGTGTGTCCCAGTAGAGAAGTCAGCCTATAAACCAGTATTCTCAGTCTTGGACATCTTGGGTCTCTGGTAATCTATCAAATGTTCTCCAGATCTTTTGCAGTTTCAGAGGAAAAGGTTTTAAAAATTCTGTTTATATACATTTGAAATATGAGCTTAATTATGATTTCCTAGAAATTGAGTTATAATCTGAATCACTATATTCTCAAATGTTGGTTATATACTAATAGAATTATATTATTCTATTGTAGCTAATTTCAGGTAACTGGTACAGGTGTGTGTGTGTGTGTGTGTGTGAGTGTGTGTGCACGCACATGTGTGTGCTCAGTGGTGTCCAACTCTGCAACCCCACTGACTAAAGCCTGCCAGGCTCCTCTGTCCATAGGATTTCCCAGGCAAGAATACTGGAGTGAGTTGCCATTTCTTCTTCCAGGGGATCTTCTCTGCCCACAGTTACTATTGGCTAAAACATTTTTGTGTCTCTTATATGCTATCATATCTGTTTATGAATTATGAATTTATTATTGTTAGTCTATTATTATATTTCCAATAAATTAAAATGATCACTAATTCAGACATCACTGACTGAAGCACATGAGTGGTGACAAAACAAAAAACAGAATTCAAAACAATGTCTAAAACATGAATAGCGAACAGTCCCAGTGCAGACACTGTGAGTCTGTGTTAAATACACAAAAAATTTTAGTCTCATATAGCTAAAAGTGTGATGATTTTTCACATACATTCAAAAAAGGAAAAAGATAATAGAGAGAAGTGTGATGAATCTGAAAATTAGATTTTATTGAGCCAGCCAGCCGTTTACTCTCAATTCTGAAAGTCTCGTCTGATGTGAAATTTTCAAACAGTGATAGGAAATACATTAAAAAAATCTCTAAACATACTGACTTCTCTAGTAAACACATTTAGATTTTCCATAACATACACCAAATAATGTTTTCCAGCACAAAATAGATGTTTGTTGTTGCTAAAGGCAAAGAAGAAGCCAAAACTACAGAAGTGTCCTTCAAAGTCACATTCTTTACAGCATAACAGGAAGCAAGTGCCACTCCTGAAAAGCTTATAAAGTGATCCCCAATATAACAAATATTATACTTAGAACAAGCTATTGGAAAAATCCCTTTATCAAGGGATAAAGATGGACATGGCAAGACAACAGCGGCATATGATGTAAAAGAAAATTATTTTCTCACATAGCAAAGGCTCACAATTGGGAGAGAAACAGCCATCTAAAGTGTACAAATCAGGTCCTGACGTATTACGACATAAACTTTTGTTTGTGAATCACTAACAAATTCACATACAAGAGTTTAGGTAATAGCATTTTCTGAACTAAGATAAAACTGGAAAAGGTACATTGTAATAAATATTGATGGAACACCAGGCATGTACTCAAAAAAGAAATTGTACTACCTTGGACTTCCCTGGTGGGCCAGTGATGTGAGCCCACCTACCAGTGTAGGGACACAGGTTTGATCCCTGGTCCAGGAAGAACTTATATGGGAGGGATAACTAAGCCCTCCTGCCACAACTACTGACCCCGCATGCTCTAGAGCCCATAAGTCACAACTACTGAAGCTCCCGTGCCTACAGCCCATGCTCCGTAACAAGCGAAGCCACCACAATGAGAAGCCTGAACACCATAACTAGAAAGTAATCTGTTCTCGCCTAGAGAAAGCCACCATGCAGCAATGGAGACCCAGCACAGCCTAAATAAATAAATAAATAAATAGTAATAAATGAATAAAAATTTTAAAAAGAAAACATACTACCACAGACACTCAAAGGTTTTTATCTGAACACCAATCCACAGACTGATTATTCAAAAAAGGCAATTGGGAGTGAATGATGTTCCTTTTGATCTTGATAAAATATTGAAGGAACTATTAACTTCTGTGAATATAAACAAATCAGAGCCACGAAAACACATTTTTTTTTTTCAGTTTGCTATGCTAAGAAATGGACAGCAGGTACAAGAATGTTCTCTTGCGCTGATGCATGCTTGCGTGAAATGGAAAGGCATGCACCTAGGTTACTAAAAGCAAGGGTTACATAAACTATCCAATGTCATCTTGAAAAAGAAGAATAAAGTTGGAAAACTTACTCTAACTTCAAAGCTACAATAATCAAGATGAGGTAGTGTTGGTATAAGAAATAAACAGATCAATTGAACGGACTAGAAGGCCCAGAAATAGACCCACACTTACGTCTTCAACTGATTTTCTTTTTTTTCAAAACCTTTTTTTTGTTTATCAAGACAAAATTCATGACATATAATTTTTTTGGAAGGACTGATGCTGAAGCTGAAGCTCCAATACTTTGGCCACCTGATGGGAAGAACGACTCATTGGAAAAGACCCTGATGCTGGGAAAGATTGAAGGCAGGAGAAGGGGATGACAAATGACGGTTGGATGGCATCAATGACTCCATGGACATAAGTTTGAGGAAGCTCCGGGAGTTGGTGATGGACAGGGAACCCTGGTGTGCTGCAGTCCATGGGGTCACAAAGAGTCAGTCGGACACGACTGAGCAACTGAACTGAACTGAAAATTCATGACATATAATTTCTTATTTTAAAATATATAATTTCAAATTGTGTGGGTTTTATGCTATCTTTGCAACACTGGGCAACTATCACAAATACCTAATTGCAGAACATTTTCAGTCTTCCAAAACAAAACCTGTGCTTGTTAGCACTCACTGCTGGTCTCCATCTCCCTTATCCCCTGGGAATCACTAATCTAGTTTCTGTCTCTATGGAGTGGCTGATTCTGCATATTTCATATAAATGTAATCATATGAAATGTGGACTTTAGTGACCTGGCTTCTCTTAGTGTAATATCTTCCAGGTTCATCCATGTGGTAGAATATATTAGTAGTTTATTCCTTCCTTTATGGCTAATAATATTCCACTGTACATCTATACCACACTTCATTAATCCTTTCATCCAGTGATGGACATTTGGTTTTTTCCTATTTTTTGTCCATTATGAATAATGGTGCTATAAACATTTACTGTTATATGAACAACAATCTCTTGCATTTTCAAGAGATTGAAAGTATTTCATATTTTCAATCTCTTGCATTATACCTAAAGAGAAGAATTCTTGCATCATATGGAAGCTCACTTTCTGAGAAACTACCAAATTGTTTTCCATTTGGAAATGGCTATACCATTTTGAGAAATCTATATGCGGGTCAGGAAGCAACAGTTAGAACTGGACGTGGAACAACAGACTGGTTCCAAATAGGAAAAGGAGTATGTCAAGGCTGTATATTGTCACCCTACTTATTTAACTTATATGCAGGGTACATCATGAGAAACGCTGGACTGGAAGAAGCACAAGCTGGAATCAAGATTGCCGGGAGAAATATCAATAACCTCAGATATGCAGATGACACCACCCTTATGGCAGAAAGTGAAGAGGAACTAAAAAGCCTCTTGATGAAAGTGAAAGAGGAGAGTGAAAAAGTTGGCTCTAAAGCTCAATATTCAGAAAACACAGATCATGGTATCCAGTCCCATCACTTCATGGGAAATAGATGGGGAAACAGTGGAAACAGTGTCAGACTTTATATTTCTGGGCTCCAAAATCACTGCAGATGGTGACTGCAGCCATGAAATTAAAAGACGCTTACTCCTTGGAAGAAAAGTTATGACCAACCTAGAAAGTATATTCAAAAGCAGAGACATTACTTTGCCAACTAAGGTCCATCTAGTTAAGGCTATGGTTTTTCCAGTGGTCATGTATGGATGTGAGAACTGGACTGTGAAGAAGGCTGAGCACCGAAGAATTGGTGCTTTTGAACTGTGGTGTTGGAGAAGACTCTTGAGAGTCCCTTGGACTGTAAGGAGATCCAACCAGTCTATTCTGAAGGAGATCAACCCTGGGATTTCTTTGGAAGGAATGATGCTAAAGCTGAAACTCCAGTACTTTGGCCACCTCATACGAAGAGTTGACTCATTGGAAAAGACTCTGATGCTGGGAGGGATTGGCAGCAGGAGGAGAAGGGGACGACTGAGGATGAGATGGCTGGATGGCATCACTGACTCGATGAGTCTGAGTGAACTCTGGGAGTTGGTGATGGACAGGGAGGCCTGGCGTGCTGTGATTCATAGGGTCTCAGAGTCGGACACGACTGAGCGACTGAACTGAACTGAACTGAACTGATACCATTTTATATTTTCAGCAACAGTGTATGCAAGTTCTAGTTTCAACAAATTCTTGCTATTACTTATTTTTCCATTAAAAAATTACTATGATGACAGCCATTCTAGTGGACATGAAACGGTATCTCATTATAGCTTTGCTATGCATTTCTGTAACAGCCAATGATGTTGAGAATATTTTCACGTGCCTATTGTCCATTTGTATACCTCCTCTGAAGAAATGTCTATTCAAATTCTTTGAGCAATTTTTAACTAGTTTGTCTATCTTTTTGTTGTTAAGTTGTAAGAGTTCTTTTTATACTCTGGATATTAGATTGACCCTTAACACACATGATTTGCAAATATTTTCTCCTGTTCTATGGGTTGTCTTTTATTTTCTTGATAGTGACCTTTGATGCACAAAGTTTTAAATTTTGATGAAGTCCAGCTTACTCATTTGTATTTTGATTGTTTGTGCTGTTAGTATCCCACTTAAGAAATCATTGCCTAATTTAACATTATGAAGAATCACATCCATATTTTCTTTTGAAAGTTTTGTAGTTTTAGTTTTTTATTCAATATTTTGAGATAATTTTTGCATATGGTGTGAGATTGGGCTCCAAATTCATCCTTTGTGTGTGGATATTCAGTTGTCTGAACACTGTTCAAAAGACTATTTTTTCTTCCACTGTAAGATTTTGGCACTGTCAAAAATAAACTGGCCATAGGTGTCTGGGTTTATTTTTAGACTCTTCTATTTCATTGGTATATAAATCTATCCTTCTGCCAATAGTACACTGTCTTTATTAATACTGTGCCTTTATAATAAATTTTGAAACCAGGGAGTGTGAACCCTTCCATGAGTCTACTAATCTTTTTCAAGACAATTTTGGCTACTTGGGGTTTCTTATGCTGCTGCTGCTGCTAAGTCGCTTCAGTTGTGTTCGACTCTGTGAGACCCTGTAGACGGCAGCCCACTTGGCTCCTCTGTCCCTGGGATTCTCCAGGCAAGAACACTGGAGAGGGTTGCCATTTCCTTCTCCAGTGCATGAAAGTGAACAGTGAAAGTGAAGTCGCTCAGTCATGTTTGACTCTTAGCGACCTCATGGACTGCAGCCTACCAGGCTCCTCTGTCAATCGGATTTTCCAGGCAAGAATACTGGAGTGGGTTGCTATTGCCTTCTCTGGGGGTTCCTTATATTTCCATATAAATTTTAAAACTGGCCTGTCCATTTATGCAAAAAATGCAGCTGGAATTTTGAAAGGGAATGTACTGAATTTGAGGAGTATTTCCATCTTAACAATCTTATACCTTCCAATTCATGAACATAGGATATTATTTCATTTATTTAGTTCTTCTATAACTTCTTTCAGCAATATTTTATAGTCTCCACTGTAAAGGTTAAACTTATACCTAAGAAGGTTATTCTTTCTGATAGCATTATAAATTGAATTGTTTCTTTGACTTCATTTTTTAATGGTTTACTGCTAATATACAGAAATACAACTGATTTTCTACATGGATCTTGTGTCTTGCAACTTTGCTTAAGTTATTTATTAGTGTTAACACGTTTTTCCCCTGGATTTCTTGTAATTTTCTAAATATAAGACTATGCCATCTGCAAAGAGGGATTGTTTTTACTTCTTCCTTTCCAGTAGGTATGTCTTTTATATATTTTTATTGCCTAATTTCCTTGGCTAGAACTTCAGTACAATTTTGAATAGAAGTGTTAAGAGCTGACTTTTTTATTTTACTTGTTTATAGTATTAGAAGGAATTCTTGAAGTCTTTCATTATTAAATATGATGTTAGCTGTGGGTGTTTCATAGATACCTTTCATTAAGTTGACGAATTGCCCTTCTATTCCAAGTTTGTTAGTGTTTTTATCATGAAGAGGTATTAGATTTTCTCAAATACTTTTTCTGAATCTATTGAGAGGATCACTTTTTTTTTCTTTAATTTCTGTTTTAAAATTTGTTTCTTTTCAATTGAAGGATAATTGCTTTACAATATTGTGTTGGTTTCTACCAATATGATACATATTGTATTGATTCACTTTTGTATGTTGAACCAGTCTTGATTTCCTGAAATAAATCTCACATGGTCATGGTGTAGATCCTTTTAATATGCTGCTGAATTCAGTTTGCTAGTATTTGGTGGGAATTTTTCCATCTATATTCACAAGGGATAATGGCCTTTAGTTTTCTTTTTCTTTGTTGTGTTTGTCTGCCTTTGGTACTAGGACAGCACTGGCCTCAAAAAACAAGTTAGGATGTATTCTCTTCTATTTGTTTAGAAAAGTTTGGTGAGGATTGCTGCTAGTTCTTTCTTGAAGGTTTGGTTGAATTTACCAGTGACATCACCTGGTCATAGCTTTGTTGGAGATTTTTTTTTTTTTTACTATGTCAATCCTTTTACTTGCTATTGGTCTATTCAGGTTTTCTATTTCTGTTTGAGTAAGTCTGGGCAGCTTGTATATTCCAAGAAATTTGTCCATTTTATTTATCTACTTTATTAGCATATTAATTTACTGACATAATAATTTTCTGATTCCTTTTATTTCTGTAAATCAGTAGTAAGAGCCCCTCTTTCATTTCTGATTTTAGTAATTTGTTTTTTGTTCAGCCTGTATAAAGGTTTGCCAATTTTGTTGATTTTTTCAAAGAATCAACTTTTGGCTTTACTGATTTCCTGAATAGTTTTTCTATTCTCTATAGTGTTTACCCCCACTCTAATCTCTATTATTTCATTTCTTTTTTTTTTTTTTTTTTTGCTGTGAGTTTCACTTGCTCTTCTTTTTCTAGTTTGTTAAAGTGGAAAGCCAGAAATGTCAGAAAAGTCAGAAAAGTCAGAAATGAGATTACTCTTAATGTATGCATTCACAGCTATAAATTTCTGACTGAGCACTGATTTCACTGTATCTCATAAGTTTTAGAATGCTATGTTTCTGTTTTGATTTATCTCAAATATTTTCTAATTTTTCTTGCAGTTTCTTCTCCCTAACCCATTGATTATTCAGAACTCTTGTTTAATTTCCACAGATTTCTGAAAACTCCAAACTCCATCTTAAATTGAGTTATAATATCCTTCCATTGTGGTTTGAGGATATAGCTTTACATGATTTCAACATTTTAAAATTTGTTGAAATTAGTTTTGTGGCCTAGCATACGGTCTACTCTGGAAAGTGTTCCTTGTGCACTGGAGAAAGATGCACGTTTTGCTGTTGTTGGGTAGAGTGTTCTATAGAGGTTCAACTGATTCCTTCACAAAATGAAAAGGCAGTCCAGTAGAGACGGTGAAGGAAAAACTGGACGTTCATTCAGAAAAAAGTGAATCTCTACTCTTCCCTTAAAAGGTACATTAAAATTAATTCAAGATAATAAGTTTAATGTAAAAGTTTAGAACTTACAACAGAAAATATAAAACAATACTTTTTGGTGATTTTGGAGGTAAGCAAAATTTTCTTAGGTCACAGAACATAGTTAACTATAAAATCAAAGAAAAAGATGTATTAGATATGATTGCAATAAAAAACTTCTGTTTCATCAGTAGACACAATTAGGAAAATGAACAGGACATAGAATAGGATAAAACATTCACAGAAATATGTGTCCAACAGAAAACTGGTATTGGGATACATACAGAACTTCTATAAGCCAATAATAAAGAAACAAATTCACACAATATGAGTAAAATATTTGAACAAATATTCTACATACGATGAGACACAAATGGCTATGAGTACATGGGAATGTATTAATATCATCCAGAAAATACAAGCTAAAACCATAATCAGATACTACCACTACATGCTGGCTAACATGGCAAAACTAAAGAGATGGACGCCGCAAAATGTTAGCAAGGCTTTGAAGCAACAGAGACTCTCACATGGTGTCAGTGGCCTATAAAAAGTGCTTCAATTATTTTGAGAAAATAGTCTGGTAGTTTCTTATCAAAATAAATATACACTGACCTAATATTCCAGAAATTCTACTCCTAGGTATTTACCTAAGAAAAATTAAAACATATATCTACAAGAAGATTGATACAAGAATGTTCATAGGAGCTTTAGTCATAAGGTCGCCTAACTAGAAATGGCTCAGATGTTCATTAACAAGAAAATGTTTAAATAAACCATGGTATATTCATACAATACAACAGAGCACAGCAATATAAAATAATAGACTACTGATGTACCCAATGGCTTGGATGAATCTTTAAAAGATTATACTGAGTGGAAAAGTTCTTAGGAAAAAACAGTTCATAATGCATACTTTATTTTTCACTTATATGAAGCTCTAAAACTGGCAAAATTAATCTGTAGTGAAAAAAATCAGAACGTGACAGTCTCTGAATGAAAGAGGTAGAAATTGTCTGTCTGGGAAGAGGCATGAAGAATGTCCAGGAGTGAATGTACTTTTCTACATATCAATAGAGATTTGGATAACATAGGTGCTTAGATTTGTCAAAACTCATAGAACAGTATACTAAAGATTTGTATATTCATTATATACAATAAAACTTATTTTACAAGGAACGATACAAAAATTTGAACTCCATTTAATAACATGCTGCTGCAATTTACTTTGAAATGTATCAAAAATGAGTTGAATTAAGGAATGGATAGAAGTGTGAATAGAGAGAGACATACATAATAAAGCAAATAAGGTAAAATCTTAACTGTAGAATCTGGGCAATATATGAGTTCTCATAGTACAATTGTTTCAACTTTTCTCTATGTTTGAAAAATTTTCATAAAAACATATTAAATGTATCTAAGAAAAGTAAATAAAATAACGATTCTCATAGTTTTCATAAAGACCATTTTTATGAATTTATGTTTTTAATCATATGGTGATTCTTAGCAATAACTTAAGCCTTTTGAATAAGGCAAACCTATTATTTCAGGTTTTAAAAAAATGCTTTTTCATATCAAGGATAAAAGTTAGGATGTCTTACAAAGAACAGAACGTGGTGCAAATAACATTACCACCAAGCATTTGACATTTCCCATCACTTGGTTTTCTACACTCATCAAAGAATGTGAACCATAAGGATATGCAGACATTCTTTCCAAAATCAAATGCAATGAGAGCAAAATTGGGAATCCATTTGCTGCCATCTCTCAAGTTGAAATATTCAACCTTCTGGCTTTTGAATGTGATATGCTCATTGATTTAGCATCTGACTGAATGATGAAAGTAGTCTTCAGTGGGAAATCTCTTCATAATTTCTATGTCCATATTCAATCCAGAACCATTTGTCAGAGCCACCAAAAACCTGCTGCCATTCCTGACAACCTGCGACTGTAAATTTGGATTTTCTAATATAGTGAATAGAAAAAGCAAAAAGAGAAATTGACTGGATACAGAACATGGCCTATGGCTCAAGTTATCTGTCAAGATATTAATACATTCTTAGACCAGGTTCTCTAGAAAGCAGAGCCTAAGGCAAAAAGATAATCTGTTCACACTTCACTGGGAAATATAATGCCAGGGAATTTAGAGTGAGGGGAAAAGGGAATTAAGGGAAGGGGAGAGAGCAGATACGAGGGAGTGCACTACTGGAGTGGCTAAATTCCATAACACAACTCAGTTTTTCATTCTTAGGGAAGCATCTCAGGTGTTCAGCGAGGCCATATGAAACATGCATGTTTCAGAACAACCCCGGGTAGGGGAGGTAAAGGGGGATGGAAGTGGGAGAAGCGTTGACAGATTTATCTACTGGTTCCCCTTTGCCTTTCTTCTTCCAGTCTTTGAGGTCCACGTAAAAAGTGGCAACTCTCCTTTGGCCAAAGCCTCCACGGGCCACCTCCAACCGGCACACAGGTGTGGAGTCCTCTCATCCATTGACAGCATACACAGGGGCTCCCTAACTATGCACTTGGTGTCAGCAGCTAGGCTTTATAATCTTGGGGATGGAGTAAACTGTGGCTAGAGCAACTCTGGCCAGGAGGTAAGGCAAGTAGCCACTTTAAGTGGGAATGGGTAGATCTGGGGAAGTTCATAGTGGGCTTGGTACAGATAAGCTGGTGATAGACTGCAATCAATATACACCTGACATACAAGAAAGAAAGTGAAGTCGCTCAGTCGTGTCCGACTGCAACCTCGTGGACTGTAGCCCACCAGGCTCCTCCGTCCATGGGATTCTCCAGGTAAGAGTACTGGAGTGGGTTGCCATTTCCTTCTCCAGGGGGTCTTCTGGACCCAGGGATAGAACCCAGGTCACCGACATTGCAGGGACAGACCCCTGACATACAGGGGACTGACATAAAAATACCATTAATGCTTTAGTTGGAAAATGTCAACATTTTATTATAAAATCTATGATGAATCTTTTGAAAATTAACCTAAAGTTAGCTGTGTCTATGGAGATGTAAAGACTAGGCTTTATGTAGATTTAAAGAATAGCCTTTAAGTGATACTTGGTGGCCAAATATTGGAGAAATTCAGTTATATACTGAAGTCTTTCATGTTCAGTATGGAAAAATTCATGTCATTTAGTTCACTGTATTGTGAATATCACAAGGTATTTTTTGATTACTTAGTAATGTGTACTTTATAACTGTTTCAAGAGGAACAAAACCAATAACAGTGACCAAGCTAACAAAATAAAGCATGTAAACTTATAATAATAGAAATACTCCATAATAGAAAACTTGTTCATTAGTTTCATTCACATTTTTTTCCTGTGTGCAATTCAATGTTCTTTTTCTCTGATAATTGAAATCTTTGTCTAATTCTGTAAATTTTGAGCTAATATCTCTTCAATACTACCTTTCTCCAGTTCTGTCCTTTGTTTCTTGAACTTATTATATTATAATTTCTTATTCTATTACCTATAATTCCTAAGTTCTCTTTCAAATTTTTTTATTTTCTTTATCTCTACATTCTGCAATCTGGATAAATTCTTCAGTCTTATCTTTTCCATCATCAAATCTATTTTCAACTCTGTTGGTCAAGAGATGTTTCTTCTAAGTCTTATGAGTTCTTCCTTTCCATGGCTATATTTTTCAACTCTAGGATTTTTATTTGGCTGTTTTGTTTTCTATGACTTCTTTACTGTATGTAAGATTGTCATTGATTCATTAATATCTTCACAGATCTCAAACATAAACATTTTGAAATTACTTTCAGAATCCTTTTTATATCCATTTTCTCAAAGTCAAATTATTTTGGTTGATGAGGTATCTTTCACAACTCAAATTCCCACATTAACTTTGACATTTTTACATGTAAGTTCATTTGTGTGAAAGTTTCATTATGCTTTTCTCTCTGATTTCAGTCTTATCCATTGGGTGAGTTTTTTTTTTTTTTTTTTAGTTGCCTTCATAGTGGCCCTCAATGTACAGTCCCTCATTCAGAAATAGGTTTCATATTTGGAACCCCTAAATTCTAGTCCCATGGGACTAGATCTTTAATTACACAGTCATTCAGCAGACCCAGGTAAGAGTATAAACATTTGCAACCTCAGTGCACTAGGAGAGCTCTACCCTAGAACCTTTCTCACAAAGTGACTCTAAATATGATCTGTAACCATGAATAGCTGTGTTTGATTCCTTTCTCCTGGAATGAACTCTGACTGCCTTTTTTCTGCTTCTATTCAGGAAGCAGAACAGAGGATCAAGGTTTTAGATGCCATTTGCCTTTGGGTATTTCTGATCTACATAAATGTTTGCCTACTTTTTTCAGTGATAGGTCTTTTAAAATCATTTCAATGGAAATATATTATTAGGGATGGTTACACATTTCTAGCATGAATGCATAAGTATGTATAGAGTTCTGTGATCACACAATTCAATGTATTGAGTGAAGTTCAAAACTGTGACATAAAATGGCAACATGTTAGATTATTAGAAATGTGATTTAAGTATTAAATCTTTTAAAGATGCAATACTTTTAAATGTGAAATGAATGCTTAGGATCAAAATCAAAGGAAGTAATTAGGCATGTGCAAAAATTTTGCCCTTTATGATATTCATCAAAGCAATATTTACAAACAAACAAAAGAAGACATAAATGATCAATAATAGAAAACTGTAGGAAAGATGCATGCACATGAGGAATTTTCATACAGTTATTAAAACAGATTACAAACAACTCATTTAGTAGGATCCCATGTATACACCTGTATATCTGCTGAAAGGGAATACAGCAAAACATTGAGAGTACTAACCACAAAAGTGTGAAAATATGAGTCATTTAATTTTTCTTTCCTTTTTAACTTGTCTCTGTGTTATTTTTGTTAATTAACTCTAAACTTTCTCAAGTTGGACACTTTGTTATCTGACTGTTTATTTTCTTATCTGTAAAATAGCAACAGGCTCAGTCACTCAGTTGTGTCTCACTCTTCAGAACCCTATGCTCTGTAGCCCATCAGGGTCTTCTATCTATGGGATTTCCCAGGCAAGAATATTGGAATGGATCACCATTTCCCAGGGATCAAACCCATGTTTTCCATTTCTCCTGTATTGCAGGCAGATTCTTTATCAGTGAGCCACTGAGGATCCTGTTAAATAGTAAAAAAAAAAAACCGCACTAAATCCTTCATAACATTATTTGAGGATTAAGTAAGATAATTGACACCCGTCATGTCTGTATTTCTTTTGTATCTTGGAAAAGTGACTCTTCTTTACAGCTCTATTTTCTTATGTATAAAACAGGAATAATTATACTATACTAAAAATCACAGGATTGTCAACAGGATGGAATTCTGTGATTAGCACAGTAACATGGTAGACAATATTGCTGCTGTTGCTATTGCTATTACTTTGCTGCTGTTGTTTTTGCTATTGCTTTTAGCCGCTTCAGTGCCTTCCCCTTGAGAGCCTTAGTGGTCCTAACTCTCCTGTTCTCAGGGATGTCTTTGAGAGTTGAAATGTTCATTAATAATAATAATTGAGTGTCCCTCTTTTCCTGGTAATAAATTTATAACAGGAATACTTACTATCATTAATATAAAAATTAATGAAAATCAATCATTAATGTCATTAATTCCTAGTGAAGGAGGACAGAAAATTGTGGCCTATGAGCCTTGGGGCATCCCCATCAGATTGTTTGCCCTTTCAGGGCTGAGGAAGGGCAGAAATGCCTGGGATAACATCCGGAGATTTTATGACTTGTATGAATGTATTAAAGTACTGAAAGCTGACAAGTCTTACAAGGCTAGTAAATTAGAAATAATAATGAATTATAACTGAATAACAAAAGCAAACAATAACTCTGCTATATAATACCTCATTATATTTTGAAACAATTTATATACAATCATGCCAGGAGCTTTTGTATAAAGGAAAACAGTGTTTGACTAGTAGGTGTTTCCTATACTCGGGAGTGAATATTTAAACAATCTCCATGGTGTAACTATGAACTCCTCAGGAGATGTGAAATTGTATCTTACCAGGCTTCTTTGTTGGATCAATAAAAACTAAAAAGATATACTTTCAAAAGTGTGAAATAAAGAATAGGGTGCGACATTCAGGTTTGCAGAACAATGGTAATCATCTGATTATAAATCTTCTTTTCCTCCTTTTCCCCAAAACATAAAATCAACAAAGAGAACAAATAAAACTACCCAAAAAGAAAACACACCTACTGCATTGCTAGGAGAAAGAAAACTCTACGGCCTGCAAATTAACTATGAGTAGGAAAATAATGTTCAAGAGATCTTGCTGTCCACCCACTGCTGAAGCCTGTACATGCAAATAGTGGATGAGGAAAGGCTTAAAAGATTCAGTGATAAGAAAGCAGATAAGAGCGGATGACTCAGAGGAAGCTCTGACAAAATCACCTACAAGAAAGAATGTACAGGACTTCCCTGGTGGTCCAGTGAAAAAGAATCCTCCTGCCCGTGCAGGGGACACAGGTTTGATCCCTGGTCCAGGAAGATTTCACATGCCATGGAGCAACTGAGCTGGTGCACAACAACTGATGAAGACTCCTCACTCTGGGGCCCATGATCCGCAGCTCCTGAGCCTGCGTGCTGCAACTACAGAAGCCTGTGCGCCTAGAACCTGTGTTCTGCAAGAGAAGCCACTGCAATGAGAAGCTCCTGCACTGAAATGAAGAGTAACTCCCACTCACCACAACAAGAGAAAGCGTGCTTGCAGCAGCAAAGACCCAGCACAACCAAAAATAAATAATAAACAAAAATTTTTAAAAAGTAGAAAAAGAAATAAAAACATATTTTAAAAAAGGAAAGCATAGCAATAAATGCCAAAATATGAACATAGATAAGGACCTGGTCATCCAAAGCTCAGGCTGTGAAGAAGGGGCTTAAGAGTGTTATAGAATCAGAAGTGTCAGCCTTGGCGAAATAGTGCTTCTGGAGGGGGAGTAGGTAAACATAGAGAAGGTGTTATCCCTTAGTGATGATACAGTGATGAAAAAAGAAGGAAATACGAGAAATATTAAGGATTCTTAAGAAATGAAAGGGAAGCTAAATGTGAACTTCTCTGTCCACCAAAATCATAATCAAAAAAACCTTCCCAAAGAAGACAAAGCTGATAGAGAAAGCTGTTCTCTAACTAGAAAATCTATCCATGAAATAAATAGGGCTGGCAAAAAACAAACAAACAAACAAACAAACAAAATATTCTGTCTATACAAAGTTACTACAAAAAGTCAAAGAATGTGAATAATATTCTCCTGCTGCTGAAAAATCCCCCCTTTCTCAGTGAAACATAAATCTGAAAAAAACTTTAACACAGCATTCTAAATAGAATTAATACACTCAATCAAGATTAGGGGTGGGGGAAAACCTTGAATCAGAAATACGAAAGCTAAGAACACAAATGGACAGAAAAAGGAAATATTAAACATCACTCCATGGGAAATAGATGGGCAAACAGTGGAAACAGTGTCAGACTTTATTTTTCTGAGCTCCAAAATCACTGCAGATGGTGACTGCAGCCATGAAATTAAAAGCCGCTTACTCCTTGGAAGAAAACTTATGACCAACCTAGACAGTATATTCAAAAGCAGAGACATTACTTTGCCGACTAAGGTCCGTCTAGTCAAGGCTATGGTTTTTCCAGTGGTCATGTATGGATGTGAGAGTGGACTGTGAAGAAAGCTGAGCGCCGAAGAATTGATGCGTTTGAACTGTGGTGTTGGAGAAGACTCTTGAGAGTCCCTTGGACTGCAAGGAGATCCAACCAGTCCATTCTGAAGGAGATCAGCCCTGGGATTTCTTTGGAAGGAATGATGCCAAAGCTGAAACTCCAGTACTTTGGCCACCTCATGCGAAGAGTTGACTCATTGGAAAAGACTCTGATGCTGGGAGGGATTGGGGGCAGGAGGAAAAGGGGACGACAGAGGATGAGATGGCTGGATGGCATCACTGACTCGATGGATGTGAATCTGAGTGAACTCCGGGAGCTGGTGATGGACAGGGAGGCCTGGCGTGCTGCAATTCATGGGGTCGCAAAGAGCTGGACATGACTGAGCAACTGAACTGAACTGAACTGAACTGAACTGAATGGAACTCAGGAATGAAATAGAAGAAAAAGACAAAATAATATCAAAATATAAATGTAATTTAAAAGTACTAAGGTAGGCAGGTAAACAACCAAGGGAATGAAAGCAAGGTTAAGTAAGAAGTAAAACAGGTTAGAGAGAAACTGGTTGGAATGGAAGTCAGGCAAAGGAGATTCTGCATAAACATAATTGTGGTCTGAAGAAGAAACCTGAAACAATAGATCAGGTGTAATATTTAATACTAAAATCTAAAAAAATAAAAAGCATTTCTAAAAAAAAAAGTGAATACTCATACATCTCAATACTGAATTACCAATGAGACTGACTATGAGGTATTGCTTTCAGACACTGCTGGAAGCTTTATATGATACACAGCATATTCATCACAGGATTTTTCTAAAGTCTGAATGATGATGAACTCCAAAACATAATTTCCCCAAGGGCTCTCCGTAATGGATTATAGAATGCTTCTTCTACTACCATCATTACTACAAGTTTTGCTAAGAAGTCCCCCAAATAAAACCAGTCAGAGAAAGGGAGAATAACATATTGCCAATATCTTTTTTAATAGTGAAGAATTGAAAACAACTAAAACTTGCAGTAGAGAAACAATTATGTAAAATACCGTCTACTAAATTGATAAAATTTCTGTAGTTATTTATGATGATTCTGTAACAATAAAGGAAAAATACTTATACTACAATGTTAAGCAGAAAAAAAAATAGGGTATGAAATTCTAAACAGGTCAGAATTTAAAATATACTACTCTTTTTGGTAGTGCAAATGTCCCCTTAAATGGATTAAGAACAAAAGAACAAAAACAAGTGACTTGGGGAAATAGTAAGATTTTAGGTAATTATTTTCCTAATTTAAACAAGACAATCTGCATGCTATTAAACTATTTAGGAAATATCCAGGATGACATTGAATTTAAGGTTGCCTGGAAATCAAGATGGACAGGTCATGGTGGAGAGTTTTGAGAAAATGTGGTCCATGGGAGAACAGAATGGCAAACCACTTCAGTATTCTTGCCTTGAGAACCCCATGAACAGTATGAAAAGGCAAAAAGATGGGACACTGAAACATGAACTCCCCAGGTCAGTAGGTACCCAATATGCTACTGGAGGTCAGTGGAGAAATAACTCCAGAAAGAATGAAGAGATGGAGCCAAAGCAAACACAACACCCAGTTGTGGATGTGACTGGTGATGGAAGTAAAGTCCAATGCTGTCAAGAGCAATATTGCATAGGAACCTGGAATGTCAGGTCCATGAATCAAGGCAAATTGGAAGTGGTCAAACAGGAGATGGCAAGAGTGAACGTCGACATTCTAGGAATCAGCGAACTAAAATGGACTGAAATGGGTGAATTTAACTCAGATGACCATTATATCTACTACCGTGGGCAGGAATCCCTTAGAAGAAATGGAGGAGCCATTATAGTCAACAAAAGAGTCTGAAATGCAGTACTTGGATGCGGTCTCAAAAACGACAGAATGATCTCTGTTCATCTCCAAGGCAAACCATTCAATATCACGGTAATCCAAGTCTATGCCCCAACCAGTAATGCTGAAGAAGCTGAAGTTGAATGGTTCTATGAAGACCTATAAGACCTTTTGGAACTAACACCCCAAAAAGATGTCCTTTTCATTATAGGTGACTGGAATGCAAAAGTAGGAAGTCAAGAAACACCTGGAGTAACAGGCAAATTTGGCCTTGGAGTCTGGAATGAAGCAGGGCAAAGGCTAATAGAGTTCTTCCAAGAGAACTCACTGGTCATAGCAAACACACTCTTCCAACAACACAAGAGACGACTCTACACATGGACATCACCAGAAGGTCAACACCGAAATCAGATTGATTATATTCTTTGCAGCCAAAGATGGAGAAGCTCTATACAGTCAACAAAAACAAGAGTGTGAGCTGACTGTGGCTCAGATCATGAACTCCTTATTGTCAAATTCAGACTTAAATTGAAGAAAGTAGGGAAAACCACTAGACCATTCAGGTATGACCTAAATCAAATCCCTTATGCTTATACAGTGGAAGTGAGAAATATATTTATGGGATTAGATCTGATAGAGTGTCTGATGAACTGTGGACTGAAGTTCGTGACGTTGTACAGGAGACAGGGATCAAGACCATCCCCAAGAAAAAGAAATGCAAAAAAGCAAAGTGGCTGTCTGAGGAGGCCTAACAAATAGCTGTGAAAAGAAGAGAAGCCAAAAGCAAAGGAGAAAAGGAAAGACATACCAATTTGAATGCAGAGTTCCAAAGAATAGCAAGGAGAGATAGAAAGCCTTTCTCAGTGATCATTGCAAAGAAATAGAGGGAAACAATAGAATGGTAAAGACTAGAGATCTCTTCAAGAAAATTCGAGAAACCAAGGGAACATTTCATGCAAAGATGGGCTTAATAAAGGACAGAAACGGTATGGACCTAATACAGAAGCAGAAGATATTAAGAAGAGGTGGCAAGAATACACAGAAGAGCTATACAAAAAAGATCTTCATGACCCAGATAATCACAATGGTATGAGAACTCACCTAGACCCAGATAGCCTGGAATGTGAAGTCAAGTGGGCCTTAGGAAGCATCACTATGAGCAAACCTAGTGGAGGTGATGGAATTCCAGTTGAGCTATTTCAAATCCTGAAAGATGATGCTGTGAAAGTGCTACATTCAATATGCCAGCAAATTTGGAAAACTCAGCAGTGGCCACAGGACTGGAAAAGTTCCGTTTTCATTTTAATCCCTAAGAAAGGCAGTGCCAAAAAATGCTCAAACTACCACACAATCGCACTCTTCTCACACACTAGTAAAGTAATGCTCAAAATTTTCCAAGCCAGGCTTCAACAATATATGGACCGTGAACTTTCAGATGTTCAAGCTGGTTTTAGAAAAGGCAGAGCAACCAGAGATCAAATTGCCAACATCCGCTGGATCATGGAAAAAGCAAGAGAGTTCCAGAAAAACATTTATTTCTGCCTTATTGACTATGCCAAAGCCTTTGACTGTGTGGATCACAATAAACTGTGGAAAATTCTGAAAGAGATGGGAATACCAGACCACCTGACCTGCCTCTTGAGAAACCTGTATGCAGGTCAGGAAGCAACAGTTAGAACTGGACATGGAACAACAGACTGGTTCCAAACAGGAAAAGGAGTACGTCAAGGCTGTATATTGTCACCCTGCTCTTTTAACTTATATGCAGAGTGCATCATGAGAACCTTGGACTGAATGAAGCACAATCTGGAATCAAGATACCTGGAAGAATATCAATAACCTCAGATATGCAGATGACACCACCCTTATGGCAGAATGTGAAGAAGAACTAAAGAGCCTCTTGATGAAAGTGAAAGTGGAGAGTGAAAATTTTGGCTTAAAGCTCAATATTCAGAAAAGAAAGATCATAGCATCTGGTCCCTCATTTCATAGCAAATAGATGGGGAAACAGTAGAAACAGTGTCAGACTTTATTTTGGGGGGCTCCAAACTCACTGCAGATGGTGACTGCAGCCATGAAATTAAAAGATGATTTCTCCTTGGAAGATAATCTATGACCAACCTAGATAGCATATTATAAAGCAGAGACTTTACTTTGCCAACAAAGGTCTGTCCAATCAAAGCTATGGTTTTCCCATCAGTCATATATTGGACTATAAAGAAAGCTGAATACTGAAGAATTGTTGCTTTTGAACTGTGGTGTTGGAGAGGATTCTTGAGAGTCCTTTGGACTACAAGGAGATTAAATGAGTCAATCCTCAAGGAAATCAGTCCTGAATATTCATTAAAAGGAGTGATGCTGAAGGTGAAACTCTAATATTTTGGCTCCCTGATGCGAAGAACTGAGTCATTGGAAAAGACCCTGATGCTGGGAAAGATTGAAGGCAGGAGGAGAAGGGGATGACAGAGGATGAGATGGTTGGATGGCATCACCAACTCAATGGACATGAGTTTGAGCAAGCTCTGGGTGTTGGTGATGGACAGGGAGGCCTGGTGTGCTGGGTCGCAAAGAGTCAGAGACAACTGAGTCACTGAGCTGAACTGAACTCCTCGAAATGTTTGGTAGGATTTACCTGTGAAGCTGTCTGAGCCTGTATTTTTGCTTTGGGGGAGGTTTTTGTTTTTCATTACTGATTCAATTTCATTACTAGTAATTGGTCTGTACATATTTTTTATTTCTTCCTCATTTAGTCTTTGGAGATTGTATATTCTAGAAATTTGCTCATTTCTTCTATGTTGTCTATTTTATTAATATAGTTGTTTATAGTAAAATCTTATGATTTTTGTATTTCTTTGGTGTCAACTGTAACTTCTTTTCATTTATGATTTTATTGATTTGGGCCATCTCTATCTTTTTTTTTGATGAGTCTGGCTAAAGGTTTATCAATTTTGGTTATTTTTTCAAAGAATCAGCTCTTAGTTTCATGGATCTTTTCCATGATTTTATTAAATTATATTGTTTAGATTAAATTTTAAAAGTTTTTGCACAGCAAAGGTAACCATCAGCAAAATGGAAAGACAGCATGCTAAGTGAGAGAAAATATTTGCAAATGATATGACCACAGAATATATAAATAGCTCATACAACTTAGTATCACAAAAACAAACAACCTGATTATAAAATGAGCAGACAGCCTGAATGGACATTTTCCCAAAGAAGACATACAGATGGCCAACAGGCATAATAAAAACATGCTCAATACTGCTAATCATGAGAGAAACGCAAGTCAAAACCAATGAGATATCACCTTATACCTATCAGAATGGCTATCGTGAAAAAGACCACAAATAAACAGTGTGGAGGTTCCTCAAAAAGTAAAAAATAACTACCAGATGATCTAGCAATTCCACTCTTGCATATATATCCAAAGAAAATGAAATCATTAATTAAAAAGGACAGGCATCCCAAAATTTATAGTAGCATTATTTACAATGGCCAATATATGAAAATGACTGTGTCCATCGACAGGTAAATGGATAAAGAAGATACAGTGTATAAATATATATACAGTGAAATACTATTCATTAAAAAGAATAAAATTATGCCATTTGCAACAACATGGATGGACCGGGAGGGTATTATTCTTAGTGAAATAAGTCAGGCAGAGAAAGACAAATACTGTGTGTTATCATTTATATATAGAAATGATATAAATTCAGCAAAGTAGTGGATATAATAAAACAGAAACAGACACACACACGGAGAACAAGCTAGTGGTTTTCAGTGGGGAGAGGAAGAGGGAAGGGCAATATAAGTTCCTACACCTGAAATTAATAGAATATTGTTAATTAATTATTCTTCAAGTTTTAAAAAAGATTAGAAAGGTCAAGTATATGTAGAAATCATAAAAGAAGCAATTATTCCGTCAAAGTCTCTTGGTCTTCCTGGTTAGTCTAACACTTGTACCATCACACATGTGGACTCACATAATCACTGTGGTCACCATGCTTCAGGAATAGGCCTGTCCCTAACATTTGCTGGGTCTGCGGCATGAATGTAAGTGGAGGCCCACATATAACACGTCCAAATATTTAAAGGCATCAGATGTCTAATGAACATTTAATCAATTATGTTTTGACAAATAATGACAGAACTGAAAAATATGTGAAAATTTATAGGTTTTGTCTGACTAAAAATGAGAAAGTTATTGAAGATAATTTAATAATTGCCTATGCCTGAGTGGTCTTTTTGGAGAAGGCAATGGCACCCCACTCCAATACTCTTGCCTGGAAAATCCCATGGATGGAGGAGCCTGGTAGGCTGCAGTCCATGGGGTCGCACAGAGTCGGACACGACTGAGCGACTTCACTTTCACTTTTCACTTTCATGCATTGGAGAAGGAAATGGCAACCCACTCCAGTGTTCTTGCCTGGAGAATCCCAGGGATGGGGGAGCCTGGTGGGCTGCCGTCTATGGGGTCGCACAGAGTCAGACATGACTGAAGCGACTTAGTAGTAGCAGCAGCAGAGTGGTCTTTTGATGGGTTTTCAGTGCTTAGAAGATTAATCAGATACCAACACATACATTTAATAAATTCAGTATCAATTCCATATAATTTATTTTTCTGGTCTTTATACACAAAATCATTTAGTTATGATATGTTATCATCAAGATTTTGATTGAAATGGTGTCCTATGTCAGTCATGATCTAGAGGATTACAAAGATAAAATAAAATTATGTTTGATCATACAAAATGCAATCGATGTAAAAAATGACATCCCAACAAATCCTTCACTGCAGTGGACCTCTGAGTGACAATGCCTATGGACTGTGGGCATCACAACATATAGGCTGGCTATTGTACTACTGCCTTTCCGTCCAGGCTGTCTGAGGCCCTCCAGAGAGACTGGTAATGTGGGCCAGGGACTTCCTTACTGAGTTTACATCAGCTGTCTTTGAAGTGTTTCTCACCAGCCCAAGAAAAGCAGGAAATCAGTTTAGCAGAGGGAAATAAGCAGATGGACAGAGTCATTTATTTTGAGGGGAACTCTGTGCTGTTTGAATTAAAGTAATGAGCACTTTACGAAGCAGTGAAGCTGTTTTTACATTTCATTCGAGTAATTCGAGATGTAAACAGAGCCCCATGGCAGATGAGCAGTTCCAAACTTCTTCAGCTTTTGAATATTCTAATAAAGGACTGGAGAAGGGAATATCCTCCCTCTTACAGAAGCCATAATAATAATAATAATATTAACAGTAATGATGATGATGCTGTCAACAATAGCGTCTTCTTATTGAGCATTATGGGGCTTCCCAAGTGGTGCTAGTGGTAAAGAACCTGCCTGCCAACGCAAGAGACATAAGAGACACAGGTTCAGTCCCTGGGTTGGGAAGATCCCCTGGAGTAGAAAATGGCAACCCACTCCCGTATTCTTGCCTGGAGAGTCCCATGGACAGAGGAGTTTGGTGGGCTGCAGTCCATAGGGTCACAAAGAGTAGGACATGACTGAAGCGACTTAGCATGCACACACGCATTGAGCATTATGACATACAGGTCGCATGTAAGACACTTCTGTACACATGATCTTTAATCTGCCTCATACCTCTGCAAGTTCCTACTTAAAGATGACAAAGCTGAGTCCCAAAAATTGAGAAATTTGTTATGGTGTCAGAGCTGGCAAGTGCTGGCACTGGGATCTGAACCCACTTCTCTGTGATTCTGAAAGTCTCACTCCTTCTGCTGTCGTGGACCGAGGAGGTTCTGCTGTCTCCCATCCTCCAATACAGCATGTTTGCTTTGCTTTTGCTTGAACTTAATTGCTTTGCTACTGATGCTCTGCAGCTAAACTAACAAGCAAGGCAATAGCCTGTATTCTGGCTCGGGTTCCAATAGCTCCTAGTTTAGGATATTCAGTGACTTACCTAATGTTTCCAGGCTTCACTTTCCCATGTTTTAAAGGAGCTAATGTTATCCTTCCCACCTACTGTAGTGAATGAAAAAGCATTCTTGGGTTTTTTTTTTTTGTACACTCATTGCTAGGTCAAAAGTATAATCATGTGACAAGTAATTCACATGGTACTAATTATAGCACAGCATAGTATAGAATAGATGAGTATATTATGTATTAAATACTAGTATAGTATAGCACAGAACAGACGAGAATAGTACATATTAAATACTAGTTTATTATAGTACAGAATAGACGAGTATAGTATGTATTAAATACTAGTATAGTCCAGTATGGAACAGATGAGTATAATACATATAAAATACTAATATAGTACAGTATAAAGAACAGACAAGTATAGTACATATTTAATACTAGTATAGTACAGTATAAAGAATGGACAGGTATACTACATATTAAATACTAGCAGAGTGTGGTACAGAACAGGTGAGTATAGTATGTATTAAATACTAATATAGTACAGTATAAAGAACAGCAAGGTACCTTCTGTGCAGTGTTCTCTGCTTGCTAACATTACATTGTGGGGGAGTAAATTATCTTAAAATGTACATTTTAAAAGCAGAGAACACATTCATATATCACATAACAATAATTTGCATTCACTAAGTTCTACAAGAATTATTTATTGGGTACAAACTGGGGATAAATAAATAAGAATTTATTTATTTATTATATGCATCAGACTCTATAGTAAGAACAGGGTCAGAAGGTGAGAAGAGGAGAGACATGAAAAAGTCGTATTCTCCAAAACCAGTTCTAAAGATCTCCTGGCCTTTGGTACCTATGTCCTCAGGCTGCTATCTCAACATCTTGGGTGATAGCTATTGCTCCTGCTGCATAGGTCTAGAAGTTCAACCTTCAGAACCCCAGGTGGTTCTGGGAAGCAAACTGAGTGTACTGCATTGTGGTGTGACTCCATGAAGTTTGGGATGCTGACTGTCTTATTCAACTCTGTATCCTTGGTACCAAGCATTACTATGTGGGGCAAAACAGGCACTCAATATATGTTTGCTAATGAATATGTAATAATACAGTGCCCTGCATTCACCAAAACAGGTTAAAAATGCATTTAGAGACATAAGGAGAAATTTGCTATTAATTGCAAAATGATTAAGCAGTAAGTATGATACTATCTTGGGCTTCCTTGGTGGCTCAGTAGTAAAGAATCTGCTTGCCAATGCAGGAGACGTGGGTTGGATCCCTGGGTTAGGAAGATCCCCTGGAGAAGGAAAATGGCAACCCACTCTAGTATTCTTGCCTGGGAAATCCCATGGACAGAGAAGCCTGGCAGGCTACAGTCCATGGAATTGCAAAGAGTGGGACATGACTTAGTGACTAAACAACATCAACAACATATTCTATCTTCCTTTTGCAAGAGAAATACATTTAAGTACAGAGAAGCACATATACATACACACATCCTAGAAGAATACCTAGACAAAATATTGGCAGTGTTTATATCTGGGCAATGAGACTTTTAGATGTCCTCAAGTTTGATTTCATTATCTTTATCTTCTTAATTGATAATCACCATTGTTGTTGTTTAGTTGCTAAGTTGTGTTCGACTCTTTGAGACCCCATTGACTGTAGCCCGCCAGGCTCCTCTGTCCATGGGACTTCCCAGGCAAGAATACTGGAGTGGGTTGCCACTTCCCTCTCCAGGGGATCTTCCCGACCCAGGGATCCAGCCCACATCTCCTGCACTGGCAGGCTGATTCTTTACCACTGAGCCAACCATACATGTCTTCTAATAGATAAGTGTTTATGCTGCTAGAAGGCATTTCCCTTATCAGCCATACATTTCAACAGCCCCACATGCCTGGAAATAGGGGCATCTACATCTTTCTAGACTGGAGAAGCATTGTTGCTGGTATCATGGAAACTTGATATTAAGGGGAAAGAGGGAGCCTCTGTTCAGGAATGAGCAAACAGTATTCAAGCTGTGAGTTTACCAGTTGAATTTTCATATGTGTATGAAAGTGAGTGCTGGGTGTTCATAGTTTTAGGTTCTTGGTCAGGGCAGTTTTGAGATTCAGATTAGTTTGGCCCTTCAATTACCACTGAGTTCATGAGAGAGGGCTTCCCTGGTGGCTTGGTCAGTAAAAAATCCAACTGCAGTGAGGGAGACTCGGGTGAAGACGATCCTGCTAAGCCAGGTGGCAGACTGGTGGAGCACTGGCACAGATTAGACTGAAGGTTAACTGGGTATGTGGGCTTGAGTATATGCCTCGTGTATCCCCTAGACTATTTCTTCACTGGAAAAATAAGGAGACTGAAGCACATGACCACTAAATTTTTCCTTGGAATAATAAATGTTGTGGGATTCTCTTTCCACAATGATATCCCCTTGGGGTTTGACCTCTTAAGAAAGGCCGAATTGATTGGTTTTGAAGACCTCTGACAGTTCTCGTCTGTGATCTGAGGGGCACTCCTGCCCTGGGGACCAGGGATCCTGTACTTCCACCCTGAGCTCAGCCAGAGATCCAGAGTTTTCACAGAAACATTCTTGAAATGAAAGCATGTTCAGCGTATATTGTTATGAGGGGAAAAATACAAAGTGAATTTTTAACAGAGATTCACTTTGGGAGGTCAGATGATGGAGACACCCAGAGCAAGAGGATGTTGAAGGTTGGCTTCCTGGGATTGGAAGACCTCTGCTCTGTAGGTATGCATGGTCTGCTTAGGTAGACCTCAGGGACGACGGGGTGAAATGGGTATCCTGCAACTTTCCAGAGGCCTTTTTGTGAGTACTATATATATATAAAGCACTTCAGTCAGGTCAGTTCAGTCACTCAGTCATGTCCAACTCTTTGAGACCCCATGAACTGCAGCACCCCAGGTTTTCCCGTCCATTACCAACTCCTGGAGCTTACTTAAACTCATGTCCATCGAGCATAGGGGCTGATAAGCATAGAGGACTACAGTAGCTATGGCTACTGTAATGTGTAAATGTGATCCGCAACTTTTATTCTTTGCCTCTTGCTGCGCTGACCATTCCACTCCTGCCTCCTGGGCTGCTGCTCTGACTTTAAACCTCCCCCTATCACTTTCCTATACCTAACACCTTCCTTCTTTGTATGCAGAGATAGCATGCCATAGGGAGGCCAGTGGGATCCACATGGTTAACCCAGGGCAGAAAGTATACAGTGTCAATATTTAGAGTGGCACTATTTGACCGATGGTGGTTTTTCCCTCCACAGAGTAATTACTCTGTGTTTGGACTCTCAGTTTTCATAAAAGAAACTTGGCTTGCTAGTGATTACATATACCAAATGAACCTAAGCTTGAGTAAATGTTGAATAATGAATTAAAATGAAATTGCTGCTTGTGACGGGCCTTCCATGACTTTGTGTGGTTTTGGAGGCAATCATGCTTATGTCAGCCTCCTTGAACATCAGAGATGTCACATGCAACAACCTGGTCAGTGCTCCATTTGACTGAAAGATGGGGAAAGTTCTAGAGACAAGCAGAGGCTCTTTCTTTATTCCCCTGACTGCAAATATAAGCTGTCTAAATCTTCATACTTAGGTGCCAGAAAATCTCATAGGACAGGGTCTTCAGAGTTGCTCTCAGACCTATGACTCACAGCTGCTGAATGTTGACATCACAGATTGGAAAGGGTTACACATCTCAGGATGCACTCGAGGGTATTTAATGTTTAGCTTTCAAACATGCAAATGGAATGGAACTGGTAAAAGCCACTTTATCCAAAACCCCTCAAAAGTATTTAAAGTCCCCGTGTCCTTAAATTTGATTTGACTCTATAAGATCTGGACAATCTCGCCTACAGATCACTAAAGAGTCAAAAAATAGGGGTCACATAATATCATCTGGAGTAAACGTGAGTTTAGTCCTTGGGCAAGTAAGGAGGGAGATAGAGATAATGAACACAGGATCCTCTGGGAGAGATGCTGAGAGGTGAGGTGGGGACAGCTTATCCTGGGGGTGGTAGAGTATACACTTAGCTTAGTTGGAATTAAGAGGGAGCTTGGTTCTGATCTGTAGACAGACAATCCATGATTGGGTTAATCAAAAGATATGTGCTTTTTTTTTAACAAAGATCTTTGCTGAAAGGAGGATTATTGTGTTTTTCTTAGACCCCAGCCCTGTCTCTGAACCCAAATTTCAGGACCTTCCAATCTCTGCTCAAAGTCATTTTCTGCCATCACCCAAGGGAGCTGAGTTGGTAAATGAGTTCTTTTAACTCATTTCAATTTGGAAAGTATTTCTTGTGCATCTTTCGTGCTACTAGTAACTGGGGAGACACAGGTGAAGATGCTGTCCTTATACTCAAGGAGCTCACAGGGAGACAGATGCCCAGCAAACAATGAGCTCCTCTTGTGGGCTAAATGAAAAATCAGAGGAATGTCCCCAAGTTAGCATGTTGCAGTGGACAAAAGACTGTACCTGCTCTGGGATGTCTGCTTAAAACTCTGAGGAGCAGCAATGTAATTGCAGGCGCTGGTAGTAGGTGGGAGCAGTAGGAGGTAGGTAGGGTTGCCAGATTTAGCAAATAAAAATAAAGAACACCAAGGTATATTTGAATTTCAAATAAACAACAAATACGTTTTTAGAATAAGTATGTCCCATGCAATATACTAAATTTGGGGGGTTATTTATCTGAAATTCAAATTTAACTGAGAACCTTGGGATTTTAGCTGGCAACCCTAACAGCACAGGACTTGTCTTGAACCTTTAATTGCTTAGCATTTCATCAAAGACTGAGACAATGTCAAGGTAGAAAGGCTTCCTCGAGGGAAGTCTCGTCCAAGGGCAGGGTTTTGAAGACTGAAAATTAGTACCTAGGTCTTAGTTATTTAAAGTGTGGTCTATAGACCAGCAACAAAACATTACTTGGAAACTTTTGGAAATGCCAAATCCCAGGCATAACTCCAGATCTTGGGAATCAGAATCTGCATTTTAACTAGATTCCTGGTGACACATTAACATCTGAGACTCTCTGGTCTAGGCAAGAAGGAGTAGAAGGTAAGAAAGTATGTAAAACAAAAATAAGTGGCATGAACAATTGCACAGACACCTAAAATAGCATAGTGGTTTCTGCGTGGAAAATCAGTCATTTGTTTGATCCCCTACACACAGCCTTAAGGCTATCTATCTATCTGGCTGTGATGGATATTAGGTATATACTTGGAGTCTTTGTTGCATCATGCAGGATCTTTCACTACAGCTTGTAGGCTCTGGAGTGCAGGGACTCAGTAGTCATGGCACCCAGGCTTAGTTGTTCAATGGCATGTGGGCTCCTAGTCCCCTGACCAGGGATTGAACTCGAATTCCTCTGCACTGGAAGGCAAATTCTTAACCACTGGATCACCAGAGAAGTCCTAGCCTTAATGCCATTTTGCATTTTATTTGTTGCAGAGATATTTTTCTTCCCCTCTCCATTATAGGAAGCATGAGAGCCCATACAATTCTTACTTAGCAGGTGATGAATAGTGAAAAATGTATAGACATAAAACTTCACTACAACATTAAAATTAAGCTAAATTATTTTCACTCATGTTCAAAAAGTACATGAAAAGTTAGCATGTAGTGTGCACTGTGTTGTAGCCTCTGCAGAGTGAATAATTTTACCGCCTATTAAGTGGTGTTTCTACATTTTACAAATGAGGAAGCTAAGATCTTAAGATGTTGAGTACTTATAAGTTTCAAAGGCAAACTTTTAACCCAGGAACATCTGATCCTGCCAAACTATGCTTTTTGCCCATTGCTTTCAGATAATTGTAAACAAGGTGAATTAAAGAAAATTTTTTTTAATGGAAAATTAAGGTTAAACACATTCAGCTTTAGATATTCAGATATATCAGGAGGCAGGTTTTTCCGGTTTGGGTTTGGTATTTGGGAAGAGGGCAGCATTAACTTGTTCATTGCAACTATACATCCTTGTATGTATGTATATTGATGGCTACATTACTAGCCTAACATTTTCCCTTCTGTTCATTTATCTTAATTTCACCCTTCCTTCAAGGCCCTCCTAAGACCCTTCCTCCCTCAAAAGGCCTTCCTCCACAATCGGAGTTCACAGGGAGCCCTAGCTCCAGCCCCTCCTCCCAGTTCTTTGTTCTTAATCGATTATGTCTGTGGATCTTAACTTTGCCCTCAGCAGTGGAATCTTTTTAAAAAATACAATAAATATTATGCACAAGCCTTGTGTGAAAAAAGAAGTGGAGTTCTGAAATATCCTAGACCCTCTACACTCAGCTCCCCCCTCATCTCCCAGAGAATCCTTGGGACACAGGGGGAACATACTTTTGAAGGAAATGGATCTGTGTTACTTGCAATGTCTCCATTTGTTTTCCTTCCCACAACTGTCTACCCTCCTAAGTAAATAAAAGTCCCTTGAAGATGGAGGATACTGATTATTATGGGTACCACCTAACTCAAATCCCAAAATGCAGCTCATGTCTTCCTGGGCAAAAGAGAGTAGACTATCTGAAGTCCAATCATGATAAACCTAAATTATGATCATTTTATGCTTTTGTGTATCCTCCCATAATTCATGGTATAGTTTCTTCCAAGTAAAATATGTTTGATCAATTCCATACATGCTAATTAATTGACTGCTATATGGAGTTACGTGGATCATTTTAATCTTGTTGGCTGAAATATATTTATTTAAATTGTACAAATTGACTGTGCTCTTTATAATAGCATGTTGTCAGTGAAAAATGTTTTTTAAAACTTCGAAATAGTAGGAATAAGAGCAACCTACATGCAGACAGCAGAATAGCTGCCGTCCAATTTATAGGTTGTGGTGCTTCTGTAAAAATAAATATGTAGCTAGACATAGTGAATTACACACATCTAAGTTCTGAGAGGGCCTTTTCATCTGAATACACTCCTTGCTTAAGGACTTAAGTTCCTTCTGATACCTTAATGATAAGTAATTAAATCCAACAAGATAGGTAATCATTGTAATGAAAACATTGCCGAAAATTCTGATGGACACATGAATTGGCATCTTAGTTTTAAATGGAAGGCTCTGTCACAAGGAAAATTGTAGCTTCTCCAAAGTTAGGTGGGACAACTAGAATGCTCATGCAGCCGTTTGTCTATTTATTTATTCACCAAACATTTATTGATCAACTTATGAATGCCAGGCACCTTGCTAAACACAGGTGGTTATGCTGTAACATAATACATGTATTCCTAGAAACCCCTCATATTCTGTTAAAAAAAATAACAGACCTTGGAGGTAAAATAAAGTTAGAACAGACCACTTGAGACCTAGGTAATCTGGGGACTTTCCTGGTGGTCCAGTGGTTAAGAATCTGCTTGCCTGTACAGGGGACACAGATTTGATCCCTGCTTCAGGAAGATCCCACATGTCATGGGGCAACTAATTTGTTGGCAACTATGCCCGAGTGCCGCAACTAGTGAAGCCCACGTGCCCTAGACCCATGTCCATAGCAAGAGATGCCACTGCAGTGAGAAGGCTGCGCACTGCAGCTAGAGGATTGCCCCACTCACTACAGCCAGAGAAAGCCCACAGGCAGCAATGAGGACCCAGTGCAGCCAAAAATGAACAAACAAATACACAACCTAGGCAGTTTTGGAACCAGAGCATTAAGAAACACAAGTAACAGTAAATGAAGTTGTTCTCAAAAATACAGCACAGTTAAAAAGACATGCTAGATTTCTAAAAAACTAGAATAAACGCTTATTATATAAGTAGTTTTCAAAAGATGGTGTTATTCATACTTGGTAGAAGTGCATGTGAGGTGTAAGGGAGGTGGGGCTGCTCAGTTATGGAGGTAGGGCCAAGGCGATGGAGGATCCTGCTATAGACACTCTCAATACAGTATGAAGACGGAGCCAGATTGAAGAGTGTCCAGTATGAAGAGTGAGGTGGGGTAGCTTAGCTTTGCCGCAAACAGACCTCGAGATGAGGATGTGTATGCAGGGAGTTTACTGAGAGGTGACCTCAGGAAGTGCAACACAGGAGGAGAGCAGTGAAACAGGGAAGGGAGCAAAGTCACTTCCCTTTATTAAGTGGCCTCACTGAGGGGCCACTACAGCGGGTAACTGGGACTCAACCCCAAGTGAGACCCTGGTGGTGGCAGATCACTCCTTGGGCACTAATTCCTTGGCACTTCTTGCCAAATACTCAAGCCACGTACTACCTTTCAGAGGGCAAAGAATACCCTCAGTGAGGGAGAGTCAGACCATGACTGACTGGTCCTGAAATCTTTTGCAAGCGACCCTAGTAGAAGTATGTAGGCTGGAAGGATCCTGGCAGGAAACCTACAGGGCCTCTGAGGGGACAAATGGGGATTACCACCCTGAGGTGAACTGGCTTCGGGTTCAGCACGGTGTTCTTTCGTGGCTTGCTAGAGCCACTGCTTCAGTCTGCACTGCTGCTGTTTGGTGGAACAAGACTAAAGAGTTAGACGAATTGCCTACAAACCAGTGAGACTTCCGCATGACACAGACACCATAACTGTATGAGCTCATGTGCATCACAGAGACCGTGTGCTAAGAAAGAACAGATGGTACTGGATTACTGCCTTTGAGTAAAATTCTGAACAGTCCCTGATGGCAAGAGACTTCCAGTCTAGTGAGAGAGACGGGAGTTCACAGCTCAGTGAGGTGCGTACTGTGGCAGAAGATGTTTCAAAATGTGATGCATCTCCCGAGGGAGTCCCCCATCCACTCCCAGAGGACCAAGGAAGAGACAGTTCAGTTCAGTCCTGATGGATAACCAACAGGGAGATGGGAAGGACAGAGGAAGAGAAGCTTAGGTGAATTCAAGAGTGAGGAGTCAGGGTGAACTTCCAATGTCTGTTGGGAAGCCTTGCCTCCCACTTCCATGAAGGTCACTAGAGATGCCTGGATGTCAGAGTTCAGCTTAAGTAAATGGGAAACACTAGACTCCAGAAATTGAGATCAGAGAAAAATGTTAAGCCCTAAGGTCAGTGCTCAGACCTATCCCTGCATCACACAGAACCTGCCTGGCTGCCTGGTGTTGGATAAATAATAAATACCAGTCCCTTCTGTCCCTGGGATCAGTGTCCTGCCTTGACCTTGCTTATCAGATCAGGTAAGAAAGCGAGGTACTCCTTACCACATGTGGTCATTACATTTCCCATGGCATTTTTGCAAGAGGCCGGGCTGCTCCCCTGGCTGCTGTCCAGGTAGGTAATTATCTTGCCTCCTGTTCTAACTCCCTGGTGGTTTCAGTTGTAGGAGAGAGCCTCCTTCACTCCCACGTGATTGGCTGCCGGTGCTGAAAGGTTTCATTCTGGAAATCTGTTACCTTCTGCCCTGGAGCTCGGCTGGCATTCAGGGGTGGGAGAGGGTGTTTGAGGACAACTTGGCCAGGTCTATACTTACTAAGAGAAGTAGAGAATTGAGACTGATTTCCTGGTAAAATGAGCACTAAATGTACTTTTTTTCTTTTTTCACCGTATGACTTCATTGTTTAAAAATATGAAAAACTGGATTGTGCTTGGAAAAGAACAAGTTCCCCATTCAAAACTACTGACATAAAACCTGTATTCTTTAACCTTACCACATGAGCATGCTATTTTGGCAAACTGGCCAATAATTATGGTGGTCAATTCCTTTGAATGTGACACACCTGAGGAATGGGTATTTGAGTAGGGATGTACAGCAAAATCTATTGATCAGCTTACCTTTCTCTTTCTCCCTCTCTCTCTCATTATCTTTACCTATCATCTACCTATATTTATTTTTCTTCCTTCCTTTCTTTCTTGCTTTCTATCCATCCATCATCTGTCATCTGCCATCACTGCACACATAGTCTTTTATCTCCTTCTCTATAGATCCTTCATAGATATCCATCAACCCACAGTTGATGGTGTTTGCAGTAGTTCAGTCAACAGACAGTTTCTGAGTACTCACAGTTGCACGGCCATATGACTCCAGAGACATGAAGAACTGTAATGATAATACCTTCCCCTCTGCCCTCTGTATACTTCCAAGCAATACAATATAATAAGACCAGCTCCAAAAAACATTATTCCTGAGTTTAAATTCTGGCACCATTACCTCTGAGACTCTGAATAAGTCACACAATCTTTCCAATCCATAATTTCTTCACCACTAAATGAGGGATAATAATATTAGGACCTAGCTTACAGGGCAATAACAGATTAAAATGAGATACTGAAATTAAAATGCTCAGCATTGCATCTGGTACATAACAGGGCTCAATAAATGTTTGTAATCATTACTATAATAAAACCCACTAGGCATATCGGGACGATCCCTTGGAGGAGGGCATGGCAACCCACTTCAGTATTCTTGTCTGGAGAATCCCATGGAAGAGCTGACTGGCAGGCTACAGTCTCTGGGGTTGCACAGAGTTGGACACAACTGAATGGACTTAGCATGCACACATGCACATGTATACAAAAGCAAGACTGAATTGCCTGGTCCTGCCCTTTTGTCTTCTCCCAGCAGCTCTGAGATGAACTGATGCTCTGCAGCCACGAGATGTTGGTTAAGAACATTGGCTTTGTGGTCAGATGAACCTGAATCCAAGGTTGGAATCTCAGCTTTGTTACATATTAGCTCAATGACCCTGGATATGTTAAATAACCTCTCTGAGCCCTGGTTTCCTCATGGTAAAACAGGATAGTTATAGGATAAAATTCAGGATCTATTTACAGTCACAATTCATAGGTTCTATACCTACCACATGAAAACAAAAAAAAGTGAATGTGTTGTCACTCAGTCATGTCTGACTCATTGCGACCTCATGGACTGTAATCTACCAGGCTCCTCTGCCCATGGAATTCTCCAGGCAAGAATATTGGAATGGGTGGCCATTCCCTTCTTCCGGGGTTCTTCCTGACCCAGGGATTGAATCCAGGTCTCTGCATTCCAGGCAGATTTTTTACCATCTGAATCACCAGAATATACCTACCAGATATAGAGCATCAAATAAATGGTAGTCCTTAGTATCAGAGATAAGCAATAGAGAGAATTTGATGATTTGACCATAGGAGTCAAAAGGCAGCTGCTTTTATTATCTTTATCAAACAACAAATAGTCTACTATTGGATATTTGCCTGAAGCTCAGCTGAAAGAATACTGTCCCTGGAGGTCTCATGAAGGGTGGCCCTCCCTCCACATTCGGAAACCAGGCTGGATCATCTTATAGAAACAGGTTCCTACTGACTGTAACTTTCACGTTGTGCTACTCGCTTACATTGGGGAACAAGGCAGCTATCATTTGCATGAAACTCACAATTGAGTTTAAGCAAGAACATGGAAATCAAGGTCACTCTTTCAAACAGTATTCCTATTTGATGACTCACAGGAGGAAAATCCCTTATGTTTCAGTTCTTTGAAAAGTTGGAAATTTTTGCATTACCTTTAGTGACTTCATTGAAATGTAGAGTATGCCTAACTGATATTAACCTTGACTTTCTTACTAGAGTCTCTGTTTTCTCTGCATCTTGTTTTTCCCTTCAGTTTATTATGTTTTTGCGTTACACATATGCAAGCTGTCGCAAACGCTTTGCAGAACAAGGGGGAGAATAAATAACAAAATGAAATATTCTTGCAATGCAAACATTATGTTCTGCAGTGTTTGGATTATTGTCCAAATGGAGTCAACCTGTGACCATAAAGAACCCTAAATTTGCAATGCTTCTTCTCTGTACTGTAGGCTTTTACCAGAGCATTTTGACTTAAAGAATCTTCCATTTAGTTCAGTTCAGTTCAGTTGCTCAGTCGTGTCCGACTCTTTGGGACCCCATGAACCGCAGCATGCCAGGCCTCCCTGTCCATCACCAACTCCCAGAGTCCACCCAAACCCATGTCCATTGAGTTGGTGATGCCATCCAACAATCTCATCTTCTGTCATCCCCTTCTCCTCCTGCCCTCAATCTTTCCCAGTATCAGGGTCTTTTCAAATGAGTCAGCTCTTTGCATCAGGTGGCCAAGGTATTGGAGTTTCAGCTTTAACATCAGTCCTTCCAGTGAACACCCAGGACTGATCTCCTTTAGGATGGACTGACTGTATCTCCTTGCAGTCCAAGAGACTCTCAAGAGTATTTTCCAACACCTCGTTACCTAAGGACAGTTACTTAACTAAGACTCAGGTTCTTAAAATTATAAAATACAAACAGTTGTGTAAATCTAATGATGATAATAAAAGTTACTAACTTCTGAACACCCATGACACGTCAGACACTTGGCAGAAAACTTCACAAATGTCCTATAGTTAAATATTTTCTAGACATATTTGATCTCATAATAACTTTATGATACAGTCACTGACCCAATTTATACATGAGGACACTGACATGCAAAGAAATTATCTGCCCATGAGGACACAGCTAAGTGACAGATTATTAGTTGAACCCAGAAGAACTCGTACTGTGGCACTCAGAACCACATTCATATTGTTGTTGCTGATTTGGTTTTAGCAATATGACATTTTCTGTTATAATTAATTCAGCAAAAAGACATACATGCTGTGAACCTGATTTTGGTTATGAAGTTTTGCTTTACTTATAATTTTTTTATGTAATATAAAATTAGAAAGGACTTGTACCTCATTTTATGGTTGTATATTTTACATATTATCATAAAACTAATTTAATAGTAAGGATATGAAAGACTTTTTTTTCCCCACTGGAAGGGTTGATATATTTTTCGGGTTGGGGATATATTGATTCCCAATATGGAAGTTTTTTAAATCTTGTATCTGTTTTACCTTAAATTTCTAAGATTTAAAAATCAGTGAGAGGAAAAAGAGAACCCGCTGAGATGACCAAGAAAGGTGAGATTCGGATTAGCTTTAAAGAGACGTGGAAGGCAAATGTGAGTGACAGCTGACAGTATACCACCACCATCATGCAGGTGATTCTCCATTGACTTGGCTCACCTGGAATAGCTAAAGGATGTCCTTCATTCCACACTGTTCCAAGTGGGAGTAGATATGGGAGAGAGAAACCAGAATCAGAGCCAAGCCAGAGCAATGCAGTGGACAGCTCTGAATGCAGAGTTTAGACTTTAAGCAATAGGGAGGCATTGCTTATCACTGAGTAGGAGACTGGTATGAAATAGATGGTATTTTAATACCAAGTCAAAGCATGACTAGAAGGGAAAACTTGCTGGACTGAAAAGAGTATTGGCTGAATTTACCAGGGTGGAGATTAAACAGGTGGAGTTAAGGATGGAGGTGAGTAGCCCTCCTTCACTCCCCAGGTGATGAGGATTCTGACATTTCCATCTAGAAGTAACTTATCGGCACTGGTAAATACAGATGAATTATGGCCAGAGCCTCAGCTTCCCTGATGGTTCCCCACATTTTGGTCAGACCCATAAATATAATGGAGAGATTGTAAGATTGCCCCCTTGGCCTACAATATCCCACTGGGACTAAAAACTACATTGAGATTCCACAAGTATGCTTCTAACAATGCTGGGCAGCGGCTCGTTCAGAAAGACTCTGCCCAGGGTAGCTGCTGCAATCAACTTTTTCACTTTGGGTTTCTGTCATAAAGAGCTTGTCTGAAGGTCTCATGCAGAGAATTCAATTTATATCATCTAAATAGGTGAAACGTAAAGGGTGCCTCACTGACTCCTGGAGTTCGTAGTAGTCACCATGTTTACCTTTCCTTTTTTTCTGGTTTCTGGGGGCAAATGAACTAAAATTCATATGTTACAATTAAAAACCATTAATAGCAAACACCAGAAAGAACAAGCAATTAGTTAATGTATTATTTAAGGCCTTATTACACTATCAAGGACAATCATTCATTCTGAGAAGGATTTTTTTTAAATCCATTATTAAAAGCTTAAGTGTCTACCAATAACTGAAAATATGTTTGGATTTGCCTGAATTCTACTCTCGGGAGCAATACCCTGACAATATATCCTGACCTAATACCTCAAATGTATTAACTTTCAAACACAATTAAAAAACTAATCTATAAATTTCACTCTGGGTTCTTTGCTGTATATGGATCCATCCATAATTTCTAAGGATCTGTTCTTTTCAGGGCATAATACTTGAAGCTGAAGTATGAAGTTGAAATGGGCTTATTAACCATCAGGAATCTCAACTCTTCTCCTCTGTGGTATATAATTAGAATTGATAATGGCAAAAATAGTAGTAATTACCTGTTGATAGGTATTTCTAAAAACATTTAAGAATTTTTACTTATGTAATCAGTCTTTTAATCTTCATTTAATATTTGATGAAATTCTTGAAATAGGATGTTTCCTTGAAAACACATTCTTTTCAAACATCTCTAGATTTTCTGTGAAAACTGACCAAGAATACTATCTAACAAAGCAAGGACATAAAGCAAGCCCCAATAAATACCAAAGAAATGATACCACAGAGATCACAGTTCTGAACAAAGTGCAAATAACCTGGAAATCAATAAGAAAAAGAAAAATTAACAATCCCAAATATTTGGAAAATTAAAACTCTACTTCTAAAGAATTCATAGCTCAAAGAATAAGTCATAGTGGTTAATTAAACATATTTAGACCCAAATACTAATGGAGTGATGCACACACACACACACACACACACATATATATATATACACAAACTTGTGGGGGGTAGCGACAATAGTATGTATATGAGAACATCACACCTCAAATTCTCCTATTAGAAAAAAGTAAACAACAACAACAACAAAACTGAAAACCAATGAGCCAAGCTCTTACTGAAAAAATTAGAAAATAGAGTGAAATAAAATTTTGTATAAAGTGACTACTATTTGTGTCTACGATGGAAAAATTGTACAACACTAACTCTACTATCAATAATAACTATTCAAGAATAATTATACTGGTAAAAACTAAAAACAACTATCTGAATTCATCAGAGATCAGCCCAGATAGACACGATGAAAGAGTCCAAGATCTTAAAGAGAAGATAAGCTCACTGAGGGCATAATCACATTATCCTCCATTTGTTTCCCTAAGGGAATTTGCTGATTTGTGGAACAAGGAAGAGAAGTAAAAGGAAGCAGTGTAAGATTTGTGATGGTTTCACTGAGCTGGACAGTTTGGATGACCTAAGTGGCCAGGACTTCAGAAGTCCAGATCTCAAAGTGGGAACCACACAGAAGTCAGGTTAAAATTCTACTGGTACTTTTATTTGGGGTTGTTTTCAACTCCTAAGTCATATGTGCTTTGGGCAAGGTACCAAGAATCCAAGGAGAGAGCAGCAGCTTCTGTGAGACCAAAGAACTTGAGTTGAGGCTTTGTTAGGAAATAAAGAGGTTGGAGCTATGACTTACAGAAGTGGAGAAGTCCTGGTTAACACGCTTGACTTTCCACTGAGACACCTGAAGGGTATGTTCTAGGAGTCAGAGCTGGGCCCTATGTGCAAAAGCAAATTGAAAACAGAGACCCTTCTCTCCAACAAAGCCTGAAGCCCAGCCTTGATTCATTAAAGGGATCTGCCTGTACTCTGTCCACTTGCCAGAAAAAAAATTAAATCCTCTATATAGAAAGAGAACACAGTCCAGAGTCTCTACATTTTTGTTGTTATAGACAATGTCCAACATTCAATAAAAATTATCACAGGAGTCTAGAAAGAGGGTCAAATGACCAAAAACAAAGTCAAAAATATAACAGTAGAAATTGCCCTGCAAGTGACCACAGTATGATTGTATGTGTGGGGTTGCAGAGTCAGACACGACTGACGACTTTCTCCAGGGGATCTTTCCAACCCAGGGATCGAACCCAGGTCTCCCACATTGCAGGCTGGATTCTTTACCAACTGAGCCACAAGGGCAGCACAAGAACACTGGAGTGGGTAGCCTATCCCTTCTCCAGGGGATCTTCCAGACCCAGGAACTGAACTGGGGTCTCATGCATTGCAGGCAGATACTTTACCAACTGAGCTATCAGGCAAGCCCTGAATGGGGTTTACTCTATCAAAATAGCAAATATTTTTATAAGGCTATAATAAATAAAATGGTGTAGAATTGCCACAGAGAAGACAGATACACCAATGGAAGAGAATAAAAGGCAAGAAGCAGACCTGTATATGAAGCAAATTTGATCTATGGTAGAAGTAGAACTGGACAGTGGTTAGAAAAAAATGAAAATTTAATTGAAGTTACTGGCACAATTACTTATTTGTATGCACAAAAGAAATTGAGTCTTATCTAACATCATACTTGAAATAAACTCCAGGTGGGTTTAAATGCTGAATTTCATAGCAAAACTTTAAAACTAAACAAAAAGTAGGAAAATATTTTATGATTCAAGTGCGGAAAGATTTTTAATTAGGCAAAATAGGTACAACTATATTAAACTGGGCACTAGGGGTGAAGGTGGAGAAGGCAATGGCACCTGACTCCAGTACTCTTGCCTGGAAAATCCCATGGGTGGAGGAGCCTGGTAGGCTACAGTCCATGGGGTTGCTAAGAGTTGGGCATGACTGAGTGACTTCACTTTCAGTTTCACTTTCATGTACTGGAGAAGGGAATGGCAACCCACTCCAGTGTTCTTGCCTGGAGAATCCCAGGGCCAGGGGAGCCTGGTGGGCTGCCATCTATGGGGTCGCACAGAGTTGGACACAGCTGAAGAGACTTAGCAGCAGCAGCAGGGGTGAAGGACCTGCCCACCAACAACGGAGATTTAAGAGACACGGGTTTGATCCCTGGGTTGGGAAGACAAGGTCCTCTGGAGTAGGTAATGGCAACCCACTCCTGTATTCTTGCCTGGAAAATTTCATGGACAGAGGAGCCTGGTGGGTTACAATCCATGGAGTTGCAAAGAGTTGAATGTGACTTAACACACACAACATACATGTTTAACCAATAGATTGAGAGCTCTGACTATATTAAAATGAAAACGTCTGTGAATTTTGATTTAAAATTAAAAAAGTGAAAGATAAGTGAGACTGGGAGGAGATATTTCCAGTGTATGCCACTGGAAATCTGCATCCTGCTAATTTGAAAGCATCCCAAATCTAGAAGAAAAAGAATTTGAAAGAACTGGAATAAGAGGGAGAAACTAAATGGCGAATGCACAAGTGTGAAAAGATGGGCTCTCTTACTGGGGACTAAAGAAATAAAACACAAGTTAAAATTACCAGGGGATATGATTTCAAACACACAGGAGTAGGAAATACTAATATACTGATAATTCTAGGAATTGGTAAAGATGAAGAACCAGGTGAAATGACATTTATAAGTGTAGGAGGGTAAATTATGTGTAACTTCAGGGAGCAGTTTGACAAAATCTCTTAAGTGGACCACACAGATTCTCTACTATCCAGCAATTCCCTTCCTGAGGATGTTCTCTGGAAAAATTCTTGCATGTGTGTACAAGATGGTTTTCATAGGAAAGTTGATAGCAGCATTATTGGTAACTGCAAAATATAGGAAAAACCTAAATATGCAAGTAGAATGAATTTAATTAAATAATAGTATACCCATGCCATGGATTATAAGACTGAACTGAACATAAATAAACTAGAGGTGGGCTGCCATCTCTGGGGTCGCACAGAGTCAGATATGACTGAAGCGACTTAGCAGCAGCAGCAGCAGAGATTTATTTATCATTAAAACAATGAGATAAACATTTTAATTGAAGGTGAAAGAAGCAAAAGGATACTGTGTGATACTATTTTATAAAGTTAAAAATATGTAAATCAACCCTATATATTATTTGGAGGAATATATAGTAAAGTAAGGGACTGACAATCACCAAGTTCAGTACAGTGTTTATTTCTGGAGGTAGGCAGGGAGAGGAAATTGCCACTGAAAGAAGAAACATGGAGGCCTCAAAAGTGTTTGTAATATTTTATTTTTTAAGCTGAATAAAGGCTATATAGCTACCAATTATAGTATTCTTTATACCTTTTTGTATGCCTGAAATATTTTACTATAAAACAATTTTTAAGTGTTCCAGACTTGATAAATCGGGAAGGTATCGTTAAAGGCAAGTGCTTAAGTGCTGGATGAGATCACTTTGACAATCCAGGGCACTACTGAGAAGCTAGTGTGGGAAACAACTATTGAAAAGAAGCTAACCGTAAAAAGATATGAAGCACATCAGGAAACCCTCTCTCACAAGAGACAGGCAACAGACACAGTAAATGAGAGAATTTTCAGTTGAGATACTAAAGAAAACAGAGCGGTTTCCAAAGAACTTCAAAATAATTAAGTTAAAAAATGATCAAAGAGATAGATGAGCCAGCTGAACTCATGTTAGAAGAAGACATGAAAACAGGATAAGTAGAGTTGAAAATAAGCATACATTCTAGAGATAAAAAACCGCCATCATAGATGTAAAATCCAATAGAACATGTCAGAGTAGACCAAAGCAAAAATTAGAAAGTTGGAAGATGAATTTAAGAATGTGACTTGGAGACCTCAAAAGATGTATTATTAAAAAAAAAAGGCAATGAGAGATTTGAAGAATAGAATAAGAAACTCTAATATGTGCTGCTAGCGGTAAAAAACCTACCTGCCAACGCAGCAGACATAAGAGACGTGGGTTTGATCCCTGGAGGAGGGCATGCAATCCACCCCAATATTCTTTCCTGGGGGATACTATGGACAGAGGAGTCTGGTGGGCTACAGTTCATAGGATCGGAAAGAGTCAGACACGACTGAAGCAACTTAGCATAGCACACACAGCAGCACGCATTATGCGTCTAAGAGACCCAGGTGGGGGGAAAGGAAAGGAGGAAATGCAAATATGTTTGTGGAGAATTTTTTAGTGAGACATGAGTTTTCAGACTGAAAAATCACACACAAAATTCCAAATGGAAGAAAACTGGGGTGGGGGGCGTGGGGCAGGAAAAAGAGAGGTAGAGACAGACTGCAGTGCATCAAATATAAAGAAAACGAATTTAAAAACCACCAGAGGAGATAAGACGGTAATCTATTAGGAAAAACAATCAAATTGACATTGGACTTCTCATCAGTCAGAAAGTAATCTGGAAAAAAAAAGAAAATGCCTCCAAAGTGTCAAGGGAAAAAATATAACAGCCAATCCAGAATCTTACACTTAATTATCACTCAAGAGTGAAGATGAAATAAAGATATTTTAAGAAATACAAAGAGAGTTCATCTCTTATTGAAAGAACTTTCTGTTGAGGGAAATAGAATCTAGAAGGGAGAAATTAAACCTAACTTATGATGATGACAAAAATATTAGTAAGCAACTTCATAAAAAAAAATGACACTGGGCAGTGAAAAGAAATAACAACTAATATGAGTTTAAAAGTAAGGCCTTATAAAACATGAATTTTCTTAAGGATAAAGTAGTTGAGAAATAATTAGAATATTCTATTTTCCTCACTTTTGTTTGGGGAAATAAAGATGATTAAGACTTGGTTAGAAAAGCACAAAGTCAGAGTGCCTTTAAAAATTTAAAGGCAATCACATAAAGAATAAAACTTATAGCTTGTAAACTAGAAAATGGTGAAAAGTAATTAAGAAACTCATGGTTCGATAGAAGACAGGGAATTAGGAAAGAAGGAGGGGGGAAGAAGGGTAAGAGAAGCAGCAGCAGCAACCAGAAAAAACCTAGTAAAGAGAAAATCCAGATAAGGCCATAGGATGAATCTAAATATGTTAATGATGACAATATACTATTTGTGAAGACCTGTTTTATTCATCAACTTGGCTAGGCTACAGTCCCCAGTTACTCAAACACTAATCAGATAATGCTGTGATGGTATTTTGTAGATGTGATTAAAGTCCATAAGCAGTTGATTTTAAGTAAAGGGATTATCCTAGATCATCAGAATCAATCAGTTGAAAGGTCTTGAGAGCAGGCTAAGGCTTTTCTAAAGAAAAGGAAATTCAGTCTGTGGACAGTAGCTTCAGTTCATGCCAGAAAGTTCCAGCCTGTCCTTTCTGACAGCCTACCCTACAATTTCAGACTTGCCTAAACAGCTCTGATAATCTACTTTGATCTAATTTCTTGTAATAATTTTCCTAATATAGATCTCTTACTGGTTCTGTTTTTCCACTTAAAGGCTGGCTGATTTGTTATGTAAGTGAATTAAACACATCTCCACATGCACAGATCCTCAAACTGTATTGATAACAAATACAAACGCTCTTTATGAGAAACATCCCTAAAAACATACAGAAAGTTGAAAGTGAAGGGATCAAGAGAATGTATACAGCTGAAAAATGAGCACCAAAAGAAAGTAGTGACAGGGATAAAGAAGAGTATTGTGATAACATGAGTACCTCTGATGGTCAGTAGGACCAACAGGAGAGTCTCCCATGAAGCTTCTGGTGCTTCCAACAAGGTCCCAGCCCAATGAGTCCCTAGTAAACTTGGTGATTCCTTTTAACTTCCCAGAAGAGCCAGATAACTTCCTAATTTAAACCAAGACAGATTTTTAACTTTTAATTTTGAAATAATTACAGATTCAGAGCAAGTTGCAAAGACTGTATAAAGAGGAATAGCATATGCGTTACCCAATTTCCCCCAGGGGTCACACCTTAATGTAACTACAGCACCATCCTGAAACCAGGAAATTGATAGCGGAATGCGTATGTACAGCTCTGTCATTTCATCACAGGTGTAGATTCTTGTACTCATCACCCCAGCCAAGATACAGAACATCACCACAAAGATTTCCCTTGTGCTTCCTTCTACAGTCAAAACCACCCCCTCCCTCTCACTGTCTCTAATCCCTGACAACCACTCATCTGTGCTCCATCTTAATAATTCTGACATGTTTCCAAAGAAGATGTACAAATGGCCAACAGTCACATGAAAAGATGTTCAACATTACTAATATTCAGAGAAATGCAAATCAAAACCACAATGAGACAGCACTTCACACTTGTCAGAATGGCTATCATCAAAAAGTCTACAATGACAAATGCTGGTGAGGATGCAGAGAAAAGGGGACTTTCGTACACTGTTGGTGGGAATGGAAATCAGTATACCATCATACAAAGTAGTATGGAGTTTCTTCATAAAACTAAAAATAGAACTACCGTATAACAGCAATTCCACTGCTGAGTATGTATTCAAATAAAATGAAAACACTAATTTGAAAAGATACCAGTACCCCAATGTTCATAGAAGAATTATTTACAATATCCAAGATATGGAAATAGATGAAGCAGAAGTAGGTACTACTCTGGAATTCCCTTGCTTCTTCTATGATCCAGAGGATGTTGGCAATTTGATCTTTGGTTCCTCTGCTTTTTACAAATCCAGCTTGTACATCTGGAACTTCTTTGTTTACATACTACTGAAGCCTAGCTTGAAGGATTTTGAGCATTACCTTGCTAGCATGGGAAATGAGTGCAATTGTATGATAGTTTTAAGATTCTTTGCATACAACTACTTCTGTTTCATTGACTACACTAAAGCCTTTGTGTGGATCACAACAAACTGCGGGAAATTCTTAAGAGATGGGGTTACCAGACCAACTTACCTGCCTCCTGAGAAACCTGTATGCAGGTCAAGAGGCAATAGTTAGAACTGGACATGGAACAACAGACTGCTTCAAAATTGGAAAGGAGTATGTCAAGGCTATATATTGTCAGTCTGCTCATTTAACTTCTATGCAGATTGAAGTGAAGTAGAAGTGAAGTTGCTCAGTCGTGCCTGACTCTGCGACCCCATGGACAGTAGCTTGCACCAAGCTCCTCCATCCATGGGATTTTCTAGGCAAGAGTGCTGGAATGGGTTGTCATTTCCTTCTCCAGGGAATCTTCCCGACCCAGGGATCAAACCCAGGTCTCCTACATTGTAGACAGATGCTTTACCATCTGAGCCACTAGGGAAGATTACATCATGTGAAATGCTGGGCTGGATGAATCACAAGTTGAATCAAGATTGCTGAAGAAATATCAACAACCTCAGCTATACAAATGGTAGCAATTCTCACTCAAATGGTAGGAAGCGAAGAGGAACTAAAGAGCCTTTCAATGAGGGTGAAAGGGGAGAGTGAAAAGACTGGCTTAAAACTCAATGTTCAAAAAACAAAGATCATGGCATGTGGTCCAATCACTTCATGGTAAATAGATGGTGATAAAGTGGAAACAGCGACAGATTTTATTTTCTTGGGCTCCAAAATCACTGTGGACAGTGATTGCAGCCATGAAATTTAAAAACACTTGCTTCTTGGAAGGAAAGCTTTGACAAACCTAGACAGTGTATTAAAAAGTAGAGATACTACTTTGCTGACAAAGGTCCATACAGTCAGAGTACGGTTTTTCCAGTAGTCATGTATGGACATAAGAAATGGACCATAAAGATGACTTAGTGTCAAAGAAATGATGCTTTTAAATTGTGGTGCTGGAAAAGACTCTTGAGAGTCCCTTGGACAGCAAGGAGATACAATCAGTCAATCCTAAAGGAAATCAATCCTGGATATTCATTGGAAGGACTGATGCTAAAGCTGAAATTGCAATACTTTGGCCATCTGATATGAAGAGCTGAAAAGACCCTGATGCTGGGAAAGATTGAGGGCAGGAGCAGAAGGGCAGACAGAGAATGAGATGGTTAGCTGGCACCATTGACACAATATAGGTGAATTTGAGCAAGCTCTGGGAGATGGTGAAGGACAGGGAAGCCTGTTGTTCTGTAGTACTTGAGGTCACAAAGAGTCGGAGATGACTGAGAGACTGAATAACCACAACCAACAAGATGGAATCAGTCTAAATGTCCATCAAAGATGAATGAATAAAGAATGTGTGTGTGTGTGTGTGTGTGCATACACAACAGAATATAAGCCATACAAAAGGTCCAGCATAGATGGACCTAGAGGTTATTATGCTTAGTGAAACAAGTCAGACAGAGAAAGACAAATATTGTATGCTGTTACTTATTCATGGAATCTAGAAAATAAAACAAATAAATGAATATAACAAAAGAAACAACTCACAAATATAGAGAACAAACTAGTTTTTATCAATGGGAAGACGGAAAGGGGAGGAGCAAGATAGGGTTAGAAGATTAAGAGGTATAAACTACTGTGTATAAAATAATAAATAAGCTACAAGGATATATTGTACAGTACAGGGAATATAGCCAATATTTTAAAATAACTTTAAATGAATACAATCTATACAAATATTGTATCATTAATATGATAATAATTTTGTCATTTTGAAAATGTTACATAACTGGAATAATACAAAATATTACCTTTTGAGATCTGGCTTTTTTACTTAGCACAATGCCTTCAAGATCCATCCAACAAGTTGCATGTAATATTAATTTGTTTCTTTTTACTGCTGAATAATACTCCATAAGCCTGTGTATACTTTTAAGTTCTAACAAAAAAAAAACCCTGGGAATTTTGTTAAATAAAATGATCAATTTAAAAAATATTTCTAAAAATGTAGCAGCTTTTAAGATTACAGGATTTTTAAGTTTTGTCTTAAAATAGGTTGCCAGTTTCACTTCTGGGGCTTACACTGCTGCTGCTGCTGCTGCTAAGTCGCTTCAGTCATGTCCGACTCTGTGCGACCCCATAGATGGCAGCCCACTAGGCTCCTCTGTCTCTGGGATTCTCCAGGCAAGAACACTGGAGTGGGTTCCCATTTCCTTACACATTCTCACACAATTTGGGGGGAAGAGCTCATTTATGTTCTTACCAAATCATTAATTGAATGGGCATAATCATCCATTTATGATAAAAATATTTATTAAGTGCCAGTTATGTCTTACTGTGCTTGCTGCTGGCAAGCATAAAAAGAGGAATGAGATATTGATCTTATCCTTAACACAGAGCTCAGCACATAGCAGGCCCTCAAGTGCTATTAACCGAATGAATAAATCCTGCTTTTAAAAGGAATTTACAATTTGGTGGCAGAGATAATGTGTGGATACAAATAAATGTGAGTTAGAGAATGGCATATTCATCATCGAGAAGGTAGTGCACTGGGACAGTTGTAGGAGAAACATTATCCTCTAAGGATGAGAGAAGGCTCCAAGAGATTGGTGACATAAGTTTGGCATTGAAAAATGATAGGAATTGGGATAAAAATAAATGGGGGGGTAATAACAGTAGTTGACAATTATTTCTATCTTCCTGTGTGCTAGGTACTCTGCTTAGCATTCTACATACTTAAGTTATTCTCACAGTGTCTGTGATATTATATTATCCTCTTGTTACAAACAAAAGGCATAGAGAGGTGTCTTGCCTAGTGTAACAGCTTGTAATGGGCTGAACTTGGAAAACTGGGCAGTGAAACTCCTGAACTCTTGTACTATTAGAGTAAACAGTGGAGCAGAAAGAAGCACGGGTGCATAAAACGGAAATGTGACCGCAGTCTAGAGGGGGCGGAAAACAGGGAAAATGTGGCTGGACTCTAGAGTGTGTAACTGGGAGTAGGAAACTGCTGCTGCTAAGTCGCTTCAGTCGTGTCCAACTCTGTGTGACCCCACAGACGGCAGCCCACCAGGCTCCCCCATCCCTGGGATTCTCCAGGCAAGAACACTGGAGTGGGTTGCAATTTCCTTCTCCAATGCATGAAGGGAGCAGGAAGAGAAGCCCACAAATGTAGGTGGAAACCAGGACCTGCAGAGCCTTGAATTCCATGTTTAATAATTTGGACATAGCTTAGAATGTTTTTGAAGATTTTGAACAGAGGAATGACTTGATTTAGAGGTGTTTTGTTCATTTATTCAGTTTGGGTCTTTGTTCAAAAACATAGCATTAAGAAAGAGCACATAGATATCAGATGTGGGAAAATTAGTAACATCAGTCCAGGTTGGAGCTTAGAGAGCACCTGTGAGAATGGAGATGATGGGCAGTTGAGAGATGCTGTGCGGATGGACAGCTTAGGACCTGGGAACTGGCTGGAATTAACAGAACTGGGTGAGGAACAGGGAGCATTCAAGGTATCTTAGGGGCCTGTCATCTGTATATTTGGGCAGATATGTTGATTTCAGTAGGAACTTGAAGGTGAGGAATAAGTTTCAAGGGAAAAATTATGTCAGCTTCAAATAATTTGAGTAAAGGTTTTCAAGGATGCCTCCAGGTGTCACGGAAAGGACTGAAACCCTAGGAAGAGTCTGGAGAGGCTGCACATTAGCCATTAAAGTGGATGACCTAACTTTGGGCAAGATTTTTTAAATCAGATCAGTCGCTCAGTCATGTCCGACTCTTTGCGACCCCATAAATCACAGCACGCCAGGCCTCCCTGTCCATCACCATCTCCCGGAGTTCACTCAAACTCACATCCATCGAGTCAGTGATGCCATTCAGCCATCTCATCCTCTATCGTCCCCTTCTCCTCCTGCCCCCAATCCCTCCCAGCATCAGAGTCTTTTCCAATGAGTCAACTCTTCGCATGAGGTGGCCAAAGTACTGGAGCTTCAGCTTTAGCATCATTCCTTCCAAAGAAATCCCAGGGCTGATCTCCTTCAGAATGGACCGGTTGGGTCTCCCTACAGTCCAAGGGACTCTCAAGAGTCTTCTTCAATACCACAGTTCAAACGCATCAATTCTTCGGCGCTCAGCCTTCTTCACAGTCCAACTCTCACATCCATACATACCTAGTTTTTAAAAAATATCTACTCTGTAAAAAGATCTCACATTAAATAAACCAGCACATCTTTGATTATGAAGCTCAGAAGCACTAAACTAGGATTTTCTTCAGTGCTTTTCTAAAAATGAATTTACATTTAGATTATACATGAAATGGTATAGAAATATTTGGACTCAAGGCTTAAAGGAATGGCTGTGAGAATTTACACTGGGTTGTAGGAAAAAGAACACAACCAAAATTCATTCTAAGCTTGTCAAGATTTCAATTTACAAACAGGAGACTGAACTATTCTTATTAGCAGCTCTTGACCATTTAAACCACCAGCTGATGCTTTCTTGAGTAAAGTTTTGAAAATTTCAGTATTTTACATTTAATTTCCCTATCTAGCATTACTTTGCTAAAATTTTAAACTTGGAAAGAAAGAGTGACTAAAATTGAAGAAGAAGTAATAACTTTAAAAAGCAGAAATAGTAATAACAGAAGCAATTTCTAAAACTAATAACATTTTGGGTCTACTTTGAAGCCTTTAAAAAATTGGGTGTGTATCTCTAAAGTTTTGGCAGTTCTTGGGTAGACTGCTTGGATTGAAGTCTACTTTTTATTTTCCTGTTTTCCAAACCAGTTCCTTTTAGAAATATATGTGTTAGTTGAGGTATTATAAGTAGAGAAAACCAAAATGACTCCCTTCCTTATCCCTAAGCAGTCAGTAAATGTTTCACCTCTTTGCTCAGAACCTGCCTCTAAGTACTCTCTAGAAGAGGGACTCAAATCCATATTCAAGCAAGCCTTTGAATTTGTATGTTAGAATTGGAGTGAAGGGCATGTATTTTTCTGGAAGTTGGTTTTACAGAGCTTCATCATGATCTCAAAGTGGTTCATGAAGATTCCAGAAGCCAAAGCTGTCTCCCAGGATTCTTCTCAGTTCAGGGACTATAGAATCAAGGCGTGCCCTCTCTTGCCCAATACTGCAGCATGGTGGGCTATATTGGAAACTCAAGGGTGGAATTTAGGAGACTGTTTTTTTTTCATGTTCCCACTTCACTCTAGACTTCTACAAACTTCACACACGTCACTTATCCACTTTAGGCCTCAGTGTGTTCATCACTCAAAGGAGCAGAATGTCCATTAGGCCTGGAAAGAGTCAATCAACTCTCATGAGAATAAAACAGTGTGGGGAATACGCTTTGAATAATGCAAAACACTCAAGGTCAGATATTTCTCAGTGACCTTGTGCTGAACTACTGATTCCTTCCTTTTTCTAGCATCTCTGCCTCTTTCCTTTCCTAGAGGCCACTGGTTCCCTCAAGTCTGCATTCTCTGCTGTTTTCCCCATTATTCAGGTGCTGCTTCCTACAGTGGAGACGGAGAAGAAAGGATGTCGTGGCAGCCAGGGGTCACTTTAAGAACTTGTTTCTAAGAGGGAGACATTAATGCTTTGCTTTTGTAGAGTGCTTTACAGTTTTTCGAAGCATTCCAAGTTAATTGACATCCTGCTTCATGACCACAGGCCCAGGGGAAGTTTTTACCACATCCACTTTATTTGATCTGGAAACTGAGGCACAGAGAAGTCAGGAGTCCCAGGTCACTGGCATTGTCTAGAGTGGTGGCAAGGCTGGAACGGGGTCTTCCAACACCGGGTTCCAGAATTTTGCCAGAATTCTCTTGGGTCTCATTTCAGATGGGAGATAGAATTGATGGGAGTATTAGTTAGTCATACAGTGAGAAGGTATTCACCAGCAAAGGAAGGAAACATTCCTTTTTCTTGTACTTAAGATTCAAGAAAAACTGCTTGTCTTCTATCGTGCTTGTTTTCAAATGAGGTCTGACCTTGTAGCTAAGACTTTCTTCCGCTGCTGACTCTACTCACCCTCCTTTCTACTTGATTCATTTGGGCCCCAGTGGCCCTGTTTGGGGAAAGGCCCAACTGGGAGCACTCAATACATTCGCCTGTCAGGGAGAGGATACTTGCAGAATAAGGAAACTTCCAGGAGGGCTCTGGCCAGAAGTCAACTTGCAGTCTTTGAGAGCAGCATTGATCCAACACCGGCATACATGCTTATTGCTCATTACTTCACAAATGCTCCTGCATATCTTTTTACTCTTGCCCATTCCCGTGAATCCTCTGAATCAGCACGCTGCTCAAAGTTTCAACCATTCAACATGCAGGCACCTCACATACAATTATTGAGCACCTACCCTGTGCCAAGCACTCTGGGAAATAAGAAAATGAAAGTGGACGGGCCTGCTCCAAAGCCTGTCAGCCTGCAGGAGACAACAATGATAAAGTGAAGCACAGAGCTTCTGGAGAATGCTGTGCTCTGTAGAGAGGAGAGACTGAGTTGCTTGCTCTAAAATATTAGCTGCTATGGAAAGATGATACATCGCTGGAGAAGTAAGTGCCAATTAAAACAATAATGAAATACTAGTCTATTAGAATGAACAAAATCCAGAGCATTGATAACACCAAATGCCGACAAGGATGTGGAGCAACAGGAACTCTCATTCATTGTCGGTGGGAAGAGGGAATGGTACAGCCCTGTGAAAGACAGTTTAACCATTTCTTATAATGCAAAACATACTTTTACCATACTTTCTAGCAACTGTGAGTGCTAAGTCATTTCATTTATATCTGACCCTTTGTGATCCTATGGACTGTACCTGCCAGGCTCCTCTGTCCATGGGATTCTCCAGGAAAGAATACTAGACTGGGTTGCCATGCCCTTCTCCAGGGGATCTTCCCAACCCACAGATGGAACCCATGTCTCCTGCATTGGGACACAGATTCTTTACCCCTAGCGCCACCTGGGAAGCTCTTTAGCAATTGTGGTCTTTGGTATTTATCCAAAGGAGTTGACAGTTCAGTTCAGTTCAGCTCAGTCGCTCAGTTGTGTCTGACTCTTTGCAACCACATGAATCGCAGCACGCCAGGCCTCCCTGTCCATTGCCAACTCCCAGAGTTCACTCAAACTCATGTCCATTGAGTCGGTGATGTCATCCAGGCATCTCATCCTCTGTTGTCCCTTTCTCCTCCTGCCCCCAATCCCTCCCAGCATCAGAGTCTTTTCCAATGAGTCAGCCTTTCTCATGAGGTGGCCCAAGTATAGGAGTTTCAGCCTCAGCATCAGTCTTTCCAATGAACACCCAGGACTGATCTCCTTTAGGATGGACTGGTTGGATCTCCTTGCAGTCCAAGGGACTCTCAAGAGTCTTCTCCAACACCACAGTTCAAAAGCATCAATTCTTCAGCACTCAGCTTTCTCCACTGTCCAAATCTCACATCCATACATGACCACAGGAAAAACCATAGCCTTGAGTAGACGGACCTTTGTTGGCAAAGTAATGTCTCTGCTTTTTAATATGTTATCTAGGTTGGTCATAACTTTCCTTCTAAGGAGTAAGCATCTTTAATTTCATGGCTGCAATCACCACCTGCAGTGATTTTGGAGCCCCCCAAAATAAAGTCTTTCACTGTTTCCCCATCTATTTCCCATGAAGTGATGGGACCAGATGCCATGATCTTGGTATTCTGAATGTTGAACTTTAAGCCAACTTTTTCACTCTCCTCTTTCACTTTCATCAAGAGGCTCTTTAGTTCCTCTTCACTTTCTGCCATAAGGGTGGTGTCATCTGCATATCTGAGGTTATTGATATTTTTCCTGGCAATCTTGATTCCAGCTTGTGCTTCTTCCAGCCCAGCATTTCTCATGACGTACTCTGCGTATAAGTTAAATAAGCAGGGTGACAATATACAGCCTTGACATACTCCTTTTCCTATTTGGAACCAGTCTGTTGTTCCATGTCCAGTTCTAACTGTTGCTTCCTGACCTGCACACAGGTTTCTCAAGAGGCAGGTCAGGTAGTCTGGTATTCCCATCTCTTGAAGAATTTTCCACAGTTTACTGTGATCCAAAGGCTTTGGCATAGTCAATAAGGCAGAAATAGATGTTTTTCTGAAACTCTCTTGCTTTTTCCATGATCCAGCGGATGCTGGCAATTTGATCTCTGGTTCCTCTGCCTTTTCTAAAACCAGCTTGAACATCTGGAAGTTCACGGTTCACGTATTGCTGAAGCCTGGCTTGGAGAATTTTGAGCATTACTTTACTAGCGTGTGAGATGAGTGCAATTGTGCGGTAGTTTGAGCATTCTTTGGCATTGCCTTTCTTTGGGATTGGAATGAAAACTGATATTTTCCAGTCCTGTGGCCACTGCTGAGTCTTCCAAATTTGCTGGCATATTGAGTGCAGCACTTTCACAGCATCATCTTTCAGGATTTGAAATAGCTCAACTGGAATTCCATCACCTCCACTAGCTTTGTTCATAGTGATGCTTCCTAAGGCCCACCTGACTTCACCTTCCAGGATGTCTGGCTCTAGGTGAATGATCACATCATTGTGATTATCTGGGTCATGAAGCTCTTTTTTGTACAGTTCTTCTGTGTATTCTTGCCACCTCTTCTTTATATCTTCTGCTTCCGTTAGGTCCAGACCATTTCTGTCCTTTATCGAGCCCATCTTTCCATGAAATATTCTCTTGGTATCTCTAATTTTCTTGAAGAGATCTCTAGTCTTTCCAATTCTATTGGTTTCCTCTATTTCTTTGCATTGATCGCTGAAGAAGGCTTTCTTATCTCTTCTTGCTATTCTTTGGAACTCTGCATTCAGATGCTTATATCTTTCCTTTTCTCCTTTGCTTTTCACTTCTTTTTTTCACAGCTCTTTGTAAGGCCTCCCCAGACAGCCATTTTGCTTTTTTGCATTTCTTTTTCTTGGGGATGGTCTTGGTCCCTGTCTCCTGTACAATGTCAGGAACCTCCGCCCATAGTTTATCAGGCACTCTATCTATCAGATCTAGGCCCTTAAATCTATTTCTCACTTCCACTGTATAATTATAAGGGATTTGACTTAGGTCATACTGGAATGGTCTAGTGGTTTTCCCTACTTTCTTCAATTTAAGTCTGAATTTGGCAATAAGAAGTTTATGATCTGAGCCACAGTCAGCTCACACTCTTGTTTTTGCTGACTGTATAGAGCTTCTCCATCTTTGGCTGCAAAGAATATAATCAATCTGATTTCAGCATTGACCATCTGGTGATGTCCATGTGTAGAGTCTTCTCTTGTGTTGTTGGAAGAGGGTGTTTGCTATGACCAGTGAGTTATCTTGGCAAAACTCTTATTAGTCTTTGCCTTGCTTCATTCCAGACTCCAAGGCCAAATTTGCCTGTGACTTCAGGTGCTTCTTGACTTCCTACTTTTGCATTCCAGTCCCCTATAATGAAAAGGACATCTTTTTTGGCTGTTAGTTCTAAAAGGTCTTGTAGGTCTTCATAGAACCGTTCAACTTCAGCTTCTTCAGCATTACTGGTTGAGGCATAGGCTTGGATTACTGTGATACTAAATGGTTTGCCTTGGAAATGAACAGAGATCATTCTGTCATTTTTGAGATGGCATATAAGTACTGTGTTTTGGACTCTTTCATTGACCATGATGGCTACTCCATTTCTTCTAAGGGATTCCTGCCCACAGTAGTAGATATAATGGCCATGTGAGTTAAATTCACCCATTCCAGTCCATTTTAGTTTGCTGATTCCTAGAATGTCAATGTTCAGTCTTGCCATCTCCTGTTTGACCACTTCCAATTTGCCTTGATTCATGGACCTGACATTCCAAGTTCCTATGCAATTTTGCTCTTTATAGCATCAGACCTTGCTTCTATCACCAGTCACATCCACAACTGGGTATTGTGTTTGCTTTGGAGCCATCCCTTCATTCTTTCTGGAGTTGCTTCTCCTCTGATTTCCAGTAGCATATTGGGCACATACTGACCAGGGAGTTCATCTTTCAGTGTCTTATCTTTTTGCCTTTTCATCATGGGGTTCTCAAGGCAAGAATACTGAAGTGGTTTGCCATTCCTTTCTCCAGTGGACCACATTTTGTCAGACCTCTCCACCTTGGCCTGCCTGTCCTGGGTGGCCCCACATGGCATGGCTTAGTTTCATTGAGATAGACAAGGCTGTGGTCCTTGTGATGAGATTGGCTAATTTTCTGTGATTATGGTTTCAGTGTGTCTGCCCTCTGATGCCCTCTTGCAACACCTACCATCTTACTTGGGTTTCTCTTACCTTGGACTTGGGGTATCTCTTCATGGCTGCTCCAGCAAAGCTCAGCCACTGCTCCTTACCTTGGACGAGGGATATCTCCCCAGGGCCGCCCCTCCTGACCTTGAACGTGGAGTAGCTCCTCTTGGCCCTCCTGTGCCCATGCAGCCACCACTCCTTGGACATGGGGTTGCTCCTCTGGGCCACCTCTCCTGACCTCGGGTGTGGGGAAGCTCCTCTCAGCCGCTGCCCCGACCTTGGGTGAGGGGCAGCTCCTCTCGGCCAGGCTTCTGCATGGTCCATTGCAGGCCTCACACTTCATAAGTTGAAAACTTATGTCTGCACAAAAACCTGCACATGGAAGGATGTTTATAGCAGTTTTATTTATAAACATCAAGACTTAGAAGCAAGCAAGATGTCCCTCAATTTGTGATAAATAACTGTGGTATATCTAGACAATGGAATATTATTCCAGGCTAAAAAGAAATGAGCTATCAAGTCACAAAAAGTCATAGAGGAAACAAATGAATATTATTAAGTGAAAGAAGCTGATCTAAAAAGGCTACATATATCAACTATAGAACATTCTGGAAATAGCAAAACTATGGAGATGGTAAAAAGATTCATGCTTTCCAAGGGTTAGTGAGAAGGAGGGATGAATAGGCTAACCACAGAGGATTTTCAAGGCAGTGAAACCACTCTGTGTGATGCCATAATCAGTTCAGTTCAGTTGCTAAGTCATGTCCAACTCTTTGCGACCCCATGGACTGCAGCACGCCAGGCCTCCCTATCCATCACCAAATCCTGGAGTTTACTCAGACTCATGTCCATCAAGTTGGTGATGCCATCCAACCATCTCATCCTCTGTCATATCCTTCTCCTCCTGCCTTCAATCTTTCCCAGCATCAGGGTCTTTTCCAATGAGTCAGCTCTTTGCATCAGGTGGCCAAAGTATTGGAGTTTTAGCTTCAGCATCAATCCTTCCAATGAATATTCAAGACTGACTTCCTTTAGGATTGACTGGTTTGATCTCCTCGCAGTCTAAGGGACTCTCAAGAATCTTCTCCAACACCACCATTCAAAAGCATCAATTCTTTTGTGCTCAGATTTCTTTATAGGCCAACTCTCACGTCCATACACGATTACCAGAAAAACCATAGCTTTGACTAGATATACCTTTGTTGGCAAAGTAATGTCTCTGCTTTTAATAGATACATATCATTATGCATTTGTCAAAACCTATAGAATGTGCAACAAGAATGAACCCAAATGCAAAATATAGACTTTGGGTGATATTGATGTATTAATATAGGTTCATTGATTGTAGCAAATGTACTGGTCTAATGGGGGATGTTGAAAATAGGAGAGGCTACATATGTGTGGGGGTAGGGGGTATATGGGAAATCTCTGTGTCGTCCTCTCAATTTTGCTGTGAACCTAAAACTGCACTAAAAAAATAAACCCTAACTTAAAAAAATATATCTCCATGAGAAGTGGGGTCTTGTCTACCCTGTTCACTGCTGAATTCTCAGCTCCTATCCTCGAGTGATGCTCAGCGACTAATTCTTGAGGAGTTCCTGGAGGAAGGAGAAGGTTTACCAGAGAGTACGAGAACTGAATAAGCCTGGCAATGAGCTGGGATCTCCACCTTGGGTCTCTGAGGTGATGGCTCTTTCCTACTATGCCAGACCACCGTCTACACCCAAGTCATGTGTATAGTGCGTTTGGGTCGGCATTTCACCACTGGCACAAGCTCCAGAGGGCTATATGAAAAGCTGTACAACTTTTGTTAGGTTGTTGACCCACCAGACACGTAACATATGTTTAGCACAGATTCAATGAGTGTCTCTTGTGAGTACAGAGCCTTCCCAAGTCTGGGGAGCAGGGACTGTTCTGGAGGAATAGCAGGAGGTTGGTATTAGGAGTGGGGGTCAAAATTGACAGAAGTAGGTCCAAATCATTAGTCTGAACAGCTGACAGAGTTATTAACAGCTAACAGAGCTAACAGCTATTTTAACACCCTAAAATAGTTAGTTTTAGCCTGATGAGGGCTGAGGCCTTGAGCAAGGTAGAGTTGATGGGTAAGGAGACAGGCCAATGCCAGAGCATTGACCCAGAGCCTGTGGGCAGGAATGGAAGAGGCAGACAGGTGAATAGAGGGGCACTTGTGTGACTTAGGGAGGCATCTGCATGGGTGGGAAGTAGCAAGAGAGCCTATTCTTACCTGGTTGTGAAAATGGGTTGGGTGGTAGATTCATTTCCCTTGGTTGCAGTAATGAATGACCACAGATTGGAGCTTAAAACAAGGAATCCCTTAGCCCTTGTACAGCATCTTTCCTTGCTGCTCCCGTTTCTGGTGGCTCCTAGCAATCCTTGGAATTCCTTGGTTTGTAGCTGGATTACTCCACTCTGTCATCTCCTGATCTTCCCTGCATGTCTTCACGTGAACTACACCAGCCACTGACTGGATTTAGCACCTACTCTGGGTAGCTCAGAGGTTAAAGCTTCTGCCTGCAATGTGGGAGACCTGGGTTCGATCCCCGGGTCAGAAAGATCCACTGGAGAAGGAAATGGCAACCCACTCCAGTATTCTTGCCTGGAGAATCCCATGGACAGAGGAGCCTGGTGGGCTACAGTCCACGGGGTGGCAAAGAGTCGGACACGACTGAGCAACTTCCCTTTTCACTTTTCTAATCCAGTAAGACCTCATTGTAACTGATTACATATGCAAAGACCCATTTCCAAATAAGATCACATCTTGAGGCTCCAGGTCTACATGAAATTTTAGGAGACACTATCAACCCAGTACACTCTTCCTATTGTTGTTGTTGCGACACTCAGTTGTGCCTGACTCTGAGACTCCATGGATTGCAGCACACCAGGCTTCCCTGTCCTTCACCATCTCCTGGAGTTTGCTCAAACTCATGTCCATTGAGAAGGGTGAAACCATCCAACCATCTCACTATAGATGGTGTAATTTACAAAGTACCATCTTCTGCACACAGGGACAGATTTTCCTGCCTCAAGGACAAGCTGACCCCCTCAAAGTGATGGGAGCTCTTTCTTGACCACTGAAAGTTTCCCAAATGATGTCTAGCTAGCCTCCTCCCTCTGATATCACTTTAAGATGCCCAACAGGGATCTTTATCATCTCCTGTTTATTTGTTACCTTCATATCGTGGGCAGTGGGAACGTTGCTAACCTCCCTCAGTTTGCTTCTGCAGACAATGCACCGCTTTCCTGTTTCTATTTTAAAGCTGCGCACGCATCTGTAAGAAGACGGGGGTGTTATGTAATAACTACCATTTTTGTCAGAACCTCATCTCACCCCATTGCCTGATACAGGAAGAAGTTACTGGTGTGAAATTTGCTGTTTTTTTTCTTTTTTAGGTGAAGAGTATATTCAGATGGATTTCATACCTCACATTCATAAGCAGGTCCATTTTTAAAAGAGTATAGGTATGTGCTAATGAAAGATGAAACCCACATCTGTCTCCTGTAGAGCACATTGGCAATGACTGTACAAATAGAGCTGAATCCTCTGCCTTTGCTTCTATGTAAGTATTTTACAGAGGGGCCCCATAGGGAAGCATGCAGATTGACTGACAGAAAACATCTGAAAGAGAGGAAGATGACCAAGAACATTTTCCCCTTTCACTGGTTATGATGTTAAAGTGTTAGTACTTTTGGAACTTGTCATCTGGACTATTTCAGTTTATAAATGAGATCTGTAACAGTCATGGGCAATATTGGGAAGGAAAAAATTACTTCAGGGAAAATGTATTTGTTTGTTAGAAATCAGGGCTTTTGTGAGAGGTGAGGTGAGCCAGCCTAGAGAATGCCAGCACTGGGGAATCCATCAGAGCTGCAACCTAGGCAAGGTCAAGTGTCAGGGTATGCAAGCCAGGGAAGGGCTTGGAAGCGCAGCCATGGAGATACGTCTGTGTGGCTCTGAATATGGGGGCCAGTCTGGGAGGGAGCAGTGAGAGGATGAAAAGTAACATTAGACAAACGTTTAGGGTGAGGCCACTATAGTGCAGAGTCTCACCTAAATAAAATGAATAGGAAGTTGACTGGAGTCCAGAAAAAGGAGGGGTTGATATTCAGAAAATCTGGCGTAATTTACTGGGATCCCTGTTACAGGAAAACTGGGGATCAAAGAAAGGATATCCAGTCCAGCTAAGCTCTGCAGACATTCCAACCTGGGCTTGGGAAGGGGCTAGAGAAGGGTCTTGGTGACTACTTTGTAAACAGAACCATCTGTAGAAAGGGCTGAGAAATACCTCTACTGGGTTGAATGATGCCCCCACAAAATTCATGCCCACCAGAACCTCAAAACATGAAATAGTACATGATTCTACTTAGAAATGAGGTCTTTGCACATGTAATTAGTTAAGATGAGTCATTCTGGATCAAGATAGACCCCAAATGCAATGACCAGTGTCCTTACAAGGAGGTCATGTGAGGAGCATCAGAAAGACCATGTGATCATGGAAGCAGAGGTTGGCATGACACAGCCCAAACCAGGAAATGCCAGGGACGGCTGGACACCTCCAGAAGCTAGAGAGTGGCAAAGAGGGAATCTTCCCTGGAGCTCCTGAGGAAATGGTGTACAAGGAATCCTTTGGCCCTTGAACATCAGGCTTTACTGCCATTTCTTTCCAGTCCTGGGTCTGTACATCCCATGCCTGCTGGGTCTGTGAGCATCTTCAGTATGAGGCGTGGGCACAGGTGGCAGTGCTTGCTGTCTTTTGTTGCTTAAATTTTGTCACATTAAAAAGAGGATTGGACTTACATTTAAAAGCCTTGGACTATGTTTTATTACTCATTCACGTATGCGTTTATCCATCCAACAAATATTTACTGAGAACAGAATGTGCATCAGGCCCTGAATGAGGCCTGGGGCAGCAAAGATGATCCCAGAGTCTCTGATGTTGAGGGACATGTTCAGGGAATCACACACCCGTGGAATAATGCTTTGAGGGCCATAACAAAGGATTACGAAAGCCCTGGGGAGGCACAACAAAATCCACCCAGGGAGATGGGGGAGGGCAGAGAAGGGTCTTGGAGGTGATAGCCAGGGAAAGCAGGAGGGAGCTAGACCAAGAAGGGAGGAGAGGAGGGAAGAGACACAGGAACAATCCGTGAGCTGACATATGTCGCATTCGCAGAGACCTACAGTCAGCCTGTGTGGCTGGGAATGAAGCATGCAAAGCAGGGAGGAGTGGAAATAAGGGCAGAGGCGGATGCGCATGGGGAGCAGATGGTAGAGAGTCTTGAATACAAGTGACGGAGTTTGGACCTTACCTGTGGGTGATGAGAAGCCGCTTAGGGTTTTGAGCAGAGAGCTGAGAGGTCAGAGTTGTGATGTATGGACTGGAATGAAGCTAGAGGCAGAGACTGGCAAAGGAGGTGCTGTGATAGCTGCGGTGACAGACGATGCTGCTGGGAATCAGGGCAGTGGGAGGAGGGGGCCGTAGTGTGGTAGGAAACAGGTAGGAAGCCAACTCAGAATTCCAACCTCTTGAGCTTGGATACATGCCTTCATTTTTCAGAGCCTTAATTTCCTCATCAGTAGAATGGGATAATGATATTCCAGTCCACAGAGCTGCCCAAGGATTAATTTAGGCCGCCAGTTTGCAAAGGCTTGGCAGCTTTTCTTACAGTCCTCAGGGTGCGGCCATTAGTAGGTTTCCCGTAACTTTTGCGGGATGACGCACCAGGTGTCTCAGTGGTGACGGAGTCAGGGAAATAGGTAAATGCCGAATAGTTTCATACACTGACTTAGAAATTTAAAATATGGTTTTTAAAACCCAGGTTTATAAGTACTTCTGTGTTCTTTCTAAAATATATAATTATGTTCTCTGCTCACATAATTTCATCCATTATAAAAACTGAACATATCACTGTCACTTTCATTGCAGGATACTGGCAGAACTTGCTTTACCTAGCAGATGTGTTCCTGAAAATTTTACTTGTAAATTGATTTTAAAACAAGTCAAATCATACTTTACTCACACTAGGGAGACGAGGCATTTCAAAGAACCCTCTGGTGGTGACTTCTTCGGTAATTTAGCAATTATATATTTCTTATTTTTTGAAGAAGGATTGCATGTGAACTTCCAAAAATCTAAAGTGGGTGGCAGAGGCCAATCTATAAGGATATTTATGTATATAAACATATATTCTAATAAACAAGAAATGCAGAGTATTGTCTATTCAAATACGTCTAGCTATCTCTCAGCCTATTGCTGTGCGGTTGTACTTTTTAACACCCACCCATTGCAATTTAAGACATTCTCCCACCAAACATATCAAGCTAACATCTACATTCATCTTCTCCATGCTTGACATAGATCTAGTCTCAACACGTCCGTGACTGACACGAGATCAATCCACTTGCACAATGTAATCTTCGATGAGACAATAAATTACAAACTTTCTATTTAGCATCCCGTCAGCATCTAATTGCATTTTGATTTGTTTCTTGATGTGCGGGTGGAGTGCTGAGAGTTGGACATGGAAAGTTGAATGAGTCATATTTGCCTAACTATAACTTGTAATTGTAAAACATAACAGCATTAATATGATAAGTGATGCAAATCGATACTGAAAATATTCGAGCAGGGAAGATTTACGGTAATTCGGGTTTATAATAATAATCCATTTTGAAGGATTATTAATAATAAATCATTATGAAGCATCTACTATGTTCTTGGAACTGAATTTGTTTATATATATACATATATATGTTATGTGCGTGTGCTAAGTCACTTTAGTCATATCCAACTCTCTGAGACCCTATGGTCTGGGACCTACCCAGTTCCTCTGTCCATGGGATTCTCCAGGCAAGAATACTGGAGTGGGTTACCATGACCTTCTCTAATAAGTTTTAATTTCTCCCCTGACTCTGGCAGATTGACTTATTTATAATTTTGAAGATGACAATATGGAGTGCTACCAATACTAGGAACTTGTTCTGAGTTACCCAGTTAGGGCCTAGTAGATGGAGAGAAATGTGAACCCCAAACAAACATTATGCCTCAGGTCCTCTCAGTTTAGGAAACCTGGTTTCAAGCCCTGTGTGGACCACTAACTCATCTTTGTACCCAGGTCTCCCATGTATCACAATGGGGTTCAGCTTCTTTACCACTGAGGCCCCTTCTGCTTCCTGTTATTTTTAGTGAAGTTTTAAGAAGGCCTTGGGCTACTTTTAAACAGCCTGGCATTCCACCTCACCTCCCCATAGTCAATGAAATCCAACTTGAAATCCAAGAATAGCTAAACCTCTACTTCAGTCCCAAGAGCCATTTCATTTACTGAAATCCTTACCACACTACCATCCAATTACTATGTAAAACACCTTGGGATACCATTAATACAAAAGGTTATATATTCTAAAACCCAAATGTCATTTTGTATTAGACATTTTCTTAAGGGCTACTTATCTCAGGATGAATTCCAAGAATGGGTGCTTAATAATTATTTTGCATTTAAACAACCTACTTATGAATTCCAGGGATACATTGTGTCACAGTACGGCTTCTGCAGGATACAGCAATTATTATAAACGCTGGTGGATTAACTGCCACAGTATTGCAGCCTGACAAAATGACACATCTGTATTAGATCACTGGTAGGTCATCAGGCGAAATCCTTCCTCTCCCTGCTTATCCCCAGCCCCCAGGAAAGAGGGTGGTATGTCAAGTTTCTCAATCTAGTGAGAAATAATATAAAAACCACAAGGACCTATATATATATATATATATGTATATATATAGAAGCCACAACATTGGTGCTGGTAACAGACATTTTATCATTTGGTAAATTGCAATGCAAACACATCCTTCTTCAAAGGTGCTGGGAAGATAATTTTTAGAAATCAAGGTATTTTTACAAAGACTCCTGAATTTGACTTAAAAGCCACTCAGTCACAGGCATTTTAAGTTTAGGTCTATTTAGTTTATAAAGTTTGTCCTTAAAAGAATGGGTCATAATTTGGGAAAAAAGAGATCAAAATGTGTGGATTTGTTCCTGCATGCACATGTGTGAGTGTGCCTGTGTATGTGTGTGTGTGAGTGTGAGAGAATATGTGTGTGTGTATAGGGCTGGGGTGGTTCAGTTAACCTCTTCTGAACTCAAATAGCCAAGCTGCATGCAGCTTTAGTAAGTAACCACTTGGTGATGAACATTTAACAGGCTCATTAAATCATAATTTAAAAGATTGTTTTGTGTCCCAAACAAATAAAACTCTGTTAAACTCTAATAAGAATCTTTGGAACAGCTGTTTTGCGCTACAGAATGTGTAATGACCTTATAATTGCATTAGATGTGGCATGGAAATGTTTATGTTTCTTTCCTAGTCTGAAATGTGCTAAATAACAGAAGCCAAAGAAAAGGGATTCATTATGAATTCCAAGGGCTCAAGGGCCGTGTTTCTGGAGATGGGAGGGCCCTTAATCAAACTGCAGTGTGGATGCCATGCTGCGTTGGACCAGATTGAGTCAGGCAAATTGGTTTCCATTCAGCTGGAGTTCCTTCTTTGCCTTCCATGGTACCCTGCCCTTCATCTCAAACATTTCAGCACCTGCCTGAACCCTTGGACCTTGGAAAAACCTGTCCTGTTATGACAGATTCTTGGGTTGCAAGTGGCTGAAAATTCCAGGTCCAAGCCCCTATCTCCACTCTCAACACAGTGCTTGAATTTCCTCTATCAGGGGGCTTGTATGATTTCTGTTTTTGCTCCAGATCTGCTCACCAATGCTCACCCTCCAAACGCAGTCTCCTCTGCAGGCACCTGGTCTGTATGAATTCAAGACACTGGCTTCCTGGCCTTCTGATTCTCACTGGGTTTGGCTAATGGGAACCGTGCAGTAAGGAGGGCCTAATTTGGTAAGTATATCCCTGGTTCCTTCCCTTGGGGGTAACCATGGGTTACGTCATCTGTCTCTCTACCAAAGAGCTCAGCTTCTGTCCAGAGGCCTTGCCTTCAGAGCTCTCTGCTTGCAGACTCTGATATTTGCTACCTTCCCTGTTGGGCTGCTGTCTATGGGGTCGCACAGAGGTGGACATGACTGATGCGACTTAGCAACAGTAGCAGCAGTAGTTGGAGAAGCAATGGCACCCCACTCCAGTACTCTTGCCTGAAGAATCTCATGGACAGAGGAGCCTGGTGGGCTGCAGTCCATGGGGTCACTAGGAGTCGGACATGACTGAGCGATTTCCCTTTCACTTTTCACTTTCATGCATTGGAGAAGGAAATGGCAACCCACTCCAGTGTTCTTGCCTGGAGAATCCCAGGGACGGGGGAGCCTAGTGGGCTGCAGTCCATGGGGTCGCCCAGGGTCGGACACGACTGAAGCGACTTAGCAGCAGCTTATTCTTTTGGGGCTTTCCAGGTAGCTCTAGTGGTAAAGAACCTGCCGGCTAATGTTGGAGACAAAAGAGATGCAGGTTCGATCACTGGCTTGAGAAAATCTCCTGGAGCAGGACATGGCAACCCACTCCAGTATCCTTGCCTGGAGAATCCCATGAACAGAGGAACCTGGCAGGCTACAGTCCACAGGGTAACAAATAGTTGGACACAACTGAAGCAATTAGCCCATGTGCTCACTCACTCACACACACACACACGCACACACTCATTCTCTCAAGCCTAGAACTGGTAACACATTTTAGCTGTTAATAGCCCTGGGATGCTTCTTACACTGATATGCTGCTCAACCAGCTCTCCAAAAATGAAAATGAATATATGGTGAAAGGACTGTTACATCATCACAGATGTCAAACTACCCACAGGAAGCTGGTCAATGTAGACGGATTTGGGAAGTAACATGCACTGTGGGCAGCTGCTCTGAGCTGCCGGCTACTACCACCTGCCCGCACCTTGTAAATAACCTCTGTGTTCAGCTCTGCACTGATTACCCACTTTGTGTCGTCTGCTTGCTCCCAGGAGTCTGACTGACACCAAAATAGTGGGCCTTCTAGTGGTGGGGAACCATTTCCACAAATGCAGAATTTCTCTTGGGCCAACTCCAACAGTTAGAGATTCTTCCACAAGTGTCAGGAGTATCCTCTTTCCTGGGTCCCCAGCTCACACCCAGCCTGTTTCCAAAACACAGATATTGGAGCTCATCTATCTCCCATTGCTGCTGCTGCTGCTGCTAAGTCACTTCAATTGTGTCCGACTCTGTGCGAGCCCAGAGATGGCAGCCCACCAGGATCCCCTGTCCCTGGGATTCTCCAGGCAAGAACACTGGAGTGGGTTGCCATTTCCTTCTCCAATGCATGAAAGTGAAAAGTGAAAGTGAAGTTGCTCAGTCGTGTCTGACTCTTTGCGACCCCATGGACTGCAGCCCACCAGGCTCCTCTGTCCATGGGATTTTCCAGGCAAGAGTACTGGAGTGGGGTGCCATTGCCTTCTATTAGGGGTCCTTAAAGTAACCTAGGGTGTTGTGGGGAGGAGTCACACTGTCATTGAACCAGTGGTGGGAGAAGCCCATCCTAGAACACAAGGGCAGCTGCCCAGGGTGCCCTCCCCCTACCTGGGTCTCTGATGGTCCCTCTCAGCCAGTCACTGCTCCAGGGGGCTCCTTCCCAACAGCTTTCCCCCATCTTCTGGCTCCAGAACTTGCTCCCTTTAGGATAAACTCTCTCCCTCAGTTTTTCAGCTAATCTGCTTCAACCAATGAACCCAATGGTTCACCAGGCAGAGCTTCATGTCCTGGGATGGCTCAGACAATAAGGATAAGAAAAAACTGTATTTCCCTTGGGCCTGGACTGTTGTTGCTCATAATAACTGCCAACATTTATTGAGCACCTTCTGTGTGTTAGGCACTAACTTTCCTACCGCCTTGTATCAAGCAAGTTCCTGCCAAAAAACAAGTGGCCCATTCAAAGTGTGAAGAGAGTTAAGTAAAAGCTGCTTGCTCTTGCAGATATGTCATCTGGATTAAGGGAACCACCTAAGAATGGCACAGACCCCACAGGCTACAGAAAATGGGCATCATTGCTGCTCATCACAACAATCGGAAAGGGCTAGGGAGGTAAAGGTGTATTTAGAATCCAGGCGTGAGGGCTGTGGCTGTCAGCTTCTGTAACCACTATTCCAATTAGGATCTCACTAAGTGCAGGCAGAGTGGAAGCATCAGGAGGCAATACATACCCCTGACCCTTCTCTTCCCACTTTCTTTTGGCTGAACTCCAGTGGAAATCAGAGGGCCCTGAGCTGGGTGATAGAGTCCATAAACTTCAGCCTCCTGGGTACTGAGCACAGCAGAGAAGGGTGGAAATGGATCTGAGGTGGGAGCTAAGCAACTGGTTCAACCCCAAGTATTACTATTGTTCCCAGTAAACAGGAGAAGCATCTAGGACTTTAGCGGCAGAATCCATACTTTCAGTACCATGCTACGCTGACTTCCAAAAGGTCACAGTAGAGGGAGAAAGTGAAGATAATGCTTTTATTTCCTCCAGTTTAGCTTCCTTTTTCTCATCCAACCCCCCAGAGATGCCATAGCCATGAAAATCAGAATAACTTCTCAGAAGGAAAGCCACCCAAGAGTTCTAAGGCAAGATAACTCTTCCTGAGGTTGTGATACAATCAATGGGTCTATAGGCAGTTTCCACTTGTTCATTTTATCTTGCTCTTTGTGGCTACAGAAACCAAGCCTAGGCCCTCTCCCACCTGGCAGCTTCCTGGGTGCACGAGGGCAGCCGCCTTGTCTCTTCCTGGTCTCATCTGTTACTGATCTTACTTCCCTGTGCTGAAACTTGGACTGCCTTCCATGGATGGACCTTTCTCCTCTGCATGAGGTCCCACAAGCACCTCTCTTTTACTGGAACATAGTTGACTTACACTGTTGTGTTAATTTCTGCTGTGCAGCAAAGTGATTCAGCTATACACATATTTTCTTTTTTCATATTCTTTTCCATTATGGTTTATGACAGGATATTGAATAGAGTTCTCTGCCCTGTGCACCTCTCTTAATAAGGATAACAGCAACTGTCTAGAAGAAGTCCTCCATTTGTATATCCAGAGGTAGAAGATGGAATAGTTTTAGAGAAATCTTGGAGCCATGTCCCAAGAAGAAAAGGCTCTATATTGAAAATCCTTCTAATGTTACTGAGGTCAAATCATAAACTCTTCTTTAGATAGATTCTGTTTCTCTATGAAGGGAGCAAAAAACTACACATGCATTAGTTATATTATTTTAACTTATTGAAACGCCTTCCTAGAATGATAATTAAGCCCTCTGCTTTTATAAGGTCATTCAAAATATTTTCCTGAAATTTCTGTAGAGTCATCACAAGCAGTCTCCCCTGGGTTGTTTAGTATCCTTTATAGAGTCATAAGGGGAGAAATCAGAATGTAGTGTAAGAAGTTGGTCTTTCCTGACGCATTCCTTCTTTGACCAGCTAGTGAGCACTATGAAAGGTCTTGTTTTCCCTTTTCGCCAAGCTATTTTGCTCATGGCTCTTTGCGGTCACCCAGCTTACCCCAGGCTTTTGGTGCTACTCTTGTTCCTTTACTCCCATTTTTGCTAGCCTGCAGGAAATGTGTCCTTTATTCTTTTTGTAAGTAAGCTAGCAATAATAGTAATTAATTTTGTGTGTGGCAGGTCAACAAAGTGGTTTTTCTTTTCTTCTTTTGATTCTGACAACAACCCTGTGGGGTTGCTGGATTACTACTATTGGAATGTTTTCAGATGACAATCAAGAGGTGGGCTAATCTGGCCCAAGTCACCACCTTGGAAGCAGCGGCCCTTTCAGAAAGCATAGCAGCATGATTCAAAGCTCTGGAGTCTGACTGTTTGGTTAACAGCGAGCTCACTTGATCCCAGGCAAATCACTTACCTAAGCATTCCCTACCTACCTAAGCTCCAGTTCTCATCTTCAAAGTGGAGGTACTCCTCCGACTCAATGGACATGAGTTTGAGAGAACTCCAGAAGATGGTGAAGGACAGGAAAGCCTGGCGTGCTGCCGTCATGGGGTCACAAAGAGCTGGACATGCCTGAGTGACTGAATAACAACTCATACCTAATCCACGGGACTCACTGAAGGATGAAATGAGATCATCCATACAAAGTAAATGGCATCATACTTGACACTAGGTAAGAACCCAATAAATGTTAATGATGACAATGACGATGATGAAGAATATTTAAATTTATACTGTCTTTGTTTTCCCAAGGCTAGCATGCTTTCTATCCCCATGCTGCCTTTCACAGATTATAAGTATCATTCTACCCACACTGCATTCAAAAATTTCTTTCCTTTACCCAGCCCCCACACTGATTTATGATCTAGCAGACACTTTAGCTACACAATGTAACTAGAAAAAGCCCTGGCCAGGAGTGGGTTTTTGTCACCTACGAATGCGCCAGAGAAATGGCCTGTGTTGGCACTTAGGGGAGGGGTTTGCCCCATGTCACTGCCTGAGACAGGTGCTTTCACTCTCCAGGGGACCATCCTCTCAAACAGAGGCTATAAAGAAACAGATTATTTGGGCAGGTCACATCCCTTTCTGGGCTGTTTCTTCGTCTATAAAGAAAGGGGGTGGGTGATGGTGAGAATGGATTCCATGATTTCCAATTGCCCCTCTGTGGCCTAAAAACCAATGGGTCTCCTCCACAGGAAACTCCCAGGATTGACATGCTTCTACTTCTGGCTTGCCCTGCTCCCTGGGGTGTTCTACATGGGGCATTGTGTTATCCTGGAGGGATCAGAGAACATAAGGATTCACTTAGCAAATGAATACCAGTTGTCTGTCACTGACTCCAGAGACGGGAGTTTTGAAGGAATGAGGCACAGATCTGTGAAGGGTGGGGTAGGAGAGTGGATGACACAGTCTCTCTCTAAACAATGATAACAACATACAATGTTACATTTTACAAAACCTTGCCTTGTGCAGTGTCTCTCATTCTCACCACAAACTATTAGAAGTAGACGTTACTATAATCCTCACTTTTCAAAGAGGTTATGTGAATTGCCAGAGAATACAGAGAGAATGGTCTGCCAAGGTAGGTCTTGAATTTAGAGCTCAGAAGCCAGGAGATACTGCTGTTTCACCACACTTTCTGCTTCTCTGTGGCTCAGTCTGGAGTTGTGTTTTCCCGAGTCATATGTACATATTATATACACAATTCTGAAAGACGCACAGACCCTATTTTTCCAGACAGTCCATAGACACAGCAAAACAAAACAGACAGTCCTGCCCAAAGACAGATAACTGTTGCGGTGGCCTGGAGGCAAGGTGGTTACATTTATTTTTAACATTGTTGCCTTGACTTTCAAACTGTAATCACACCTGCACATTTCCCACCCATGGGATCCCATCAGTTCCTCTGAGATTTGGGGTTGGTTGTATCTCATTTTATAACCGAGGGACCGGATTTTGTGTCTCTGCAGGTTTTGCTCACTTAGGCACCTGGAGCTGTCAAGGGGCCTGTCACATCCCCAGCCGTGAGTCAAAGACCCATCGGACCTGAAGTGCTGTGTGGGCTCTCTGAGAGGCACTGCAGTGCAGATCAATGGTCCTCAACCCTGAGAATCATCTGGAAGGCCTATTAAAGCACAGATGCTGAGCCCCATCCCCAGAGTGTCTGCTTCAGTAGGTCTGGAGTGGGACCTGCGGGTTTTCATTTCTAACAAGTTCCAGAGTGAGGCTGATGCTGCTGGTGCAGAGGACCACACGTGACAAAATTCACACAGAAATGAAGCAAGTGAGCTTCAGCATCACTAAGATTTAGGTGCAACTTTGCTTCAGCTTCTTGGGCAAATGTTCAGACCTCCTGCAGGTTCAACTTTCTCACTTCCAAATGGTGATCATAATACCGATTCCACAGAGTTGTGAAAATACTAAAGGAGAGGGTGTGTGTAGAAGCCCAGAGGGCTGCTACCCTGAGCATTGGCTCCTGTATCCCTTCACCTGGCAGAGCTCAGCTCAGTTTCTACATGATCTTGACCCCCAATAATAACTCACTGTGGAAAAGCAACAATTAAGCATCTTGCGTCATTGTAGAGGCCACTGAAAAGGAAGTTATGTCACAGCACTCCACCAACACCTCACACTCCCTCTTTGAACACAGCTGTTCTCCCAACACCTTTCTTTGGCCTCTTGGCCATGTCTTTACATCCCTGACATGGGAATCATGGAGCTCCCAAGTGTCACTGGCTGTCTTCTCTCAATTGTTCTCAACTTGAACTTCTCTCGAGGGTAACAGTTAGGCCAATTTAACTCTCTTGTGGGAGCCTTTGCCCTCCCACGTGGATGCCCAGAACCATCATGGCATTTGTAAACCAGGGGCTTCCAGTTTGGAGCACATTCCTTACTGAAGGCAGGCCCTGGCCATCTTTTGTCACTTGGTCCTGCTTTCTCCTCTTGGCCCCCATCACAAGCAGATTATTAGGGTGCCCCCCACCTCCTTCACATCTCATTCACTGGCTGCCTTCCAACAAAGAGAATGTCTTTCCTGTCTCTGTAAGCCATTATATGACTATCCTCTCAAGGCAGCAGTGGTTGATGGAAGAGGCAAAAAAAATCAGGTGGTACTCAGACCTCCTCAGACTCAGGCACGGCCTCCTCCATCTTCTCTGAGGAGTCTGACAGCACTTGCCTCTGAAAGAATTCTTCTCGATCTGATAGCTCACAGGTGAGGAGTGGTCCTCACCCTCCTTGATGACGCCTCCTCTCAGCAGGAGGTCTGAGAGTGAGTGCGAACAGAGTGGCTTTAGGGGGCATCATTGGCCCATAGCTTCCCCATACTTCCTCACCTACAGAGCCATGGCCCACCCTGGGCTGCTTGTTCCTGCGTCAGGGTGACACCTGGCTTCTTTATCTAGAGCCTCTCCTCTGTCAGGAACACGAGATTTCCTGTCTGCCAAGATTTTTCTCTCCCCTTAGAATACCTCGCATTTCCATCTTCCCAACTTCTGACATGAAGCCCTGGTTCCAATACGCTTGATCTTATCCTCAAGGGCTGTAATTATCACCTCCATTTTCCCTCTGTAACCTAGAATTAGCTTCATTAGAAACAAGACTTTAGGAATCCCTAGTCCCCATCCCATTGGCAAGTGAGATAAGAAGACTCTCCCCATTATGTTCGTCATAAACAGCTCTCCTTCTAACTTTCCCACCAAGCCTCATTTTCCACATCACATTTAAAATCTTCTGTCTTTTAGTTTGCTGCCACTGTCCCTTGAATCTCAAGGTGCAGGCAAAAGCCATGTTTCCCTCTGTGGGTTCATTAGCAGCCAAGGTTAGGAGAGTCTCCACACACATGAATACCCATTTGATCGACAGCCATAGCAACTGAGGTAGTGTTGAGTTTTGAGGCCATGGTTAATGCCTAAGGTTGGGTCTAATAAGCTTTCCATTAATCTCTTCTGATTGTACACTCATGCATCGCTTTGCCTCCCCTGCAGCCCCAGTTAATTATATTAGTCTTGTTGTTAGAGGAACTTAGGATCTAAGTTTGGAAAACCCACGAGTTTGCATCTAACGTGCTGCTACCCAGTTTGTTCAAAAAGGCTGTTTAACCGCTCAGAGTCTGTGTTCTTGTCAAAAAGGGATAAAACAGGGCTCATGTTATCATCTACTTCATAATGGATTGAGTGCATTAATGGATATGTGAGGTCTTTTGCAAATATTTGGTACTTCCCACACATGTTTTTCTTTTAAAAAAAAATTTTATTGGAGTATAGTTTACAAGGTCCAAAATATACAAACACCTCATGCAGCTCAATATAAAAAAAAACCTAATCAAAAAATGGGCAGAATGAAAAGATGCTCAACATATGCTTTTCATATTTCAAAGTGTACCCAGCTATTCCTTCCATCCTAGATTTCCTCTCCAGCTGATACTGAGAGTTTGGGTGTGATGGATAGAGGAGGATACTCTTTTATCCATTTTTATTCCAAGTGACTGGGCATTCGTGCTTCCATGGAGGGAATCGCATCCAAGTTGTTGTCACGTTAATCACAGGCCAACTGGGAGCAGGCTATTTTCACTTGTGTCACTTCCTCCAAGATTCGATTACTGTAATTGCCTATTGACTATGTGTTCTGCCGGCTTCCATACTAGCACCAGCTGTCAGGATATGGAGTGTACACCAACCAACTTCTGTGCCGGTCCATTCATCCTCCCTAAGCTTTTGTTCAGTGTGTGTGCGTGCATGCATGCTTAGTTGCTCAGTCATGTTTGACTCTTTGCAACTCCACTGGAGCCCACCAGGCTCCTCTGTCCAGGGAATTTCCCAGGCAAGAATACCGGAGTGGGTTGCCATTTCCTACTCCAAGGGATCTTTCTGACCCAGGGATAGAATCTGCATCTCCCGTGTCTCCTGCATTGCCAGGTGGATTCTTTACCTCTACGCCACCTGGGAAGCCCTTTGTTCACTGTATTGTTGCTCAGATCTTCCTTTTACCTCTTCTGGGTCTGTTATAATGTGTCTCCAACCAAGGAGAACTCTCTGGATTTTAACCATGGATTTTGTGGTCAAAATCAGCCCAATGCAATTACCCAAGGCTACACAGAGTCTTGTTTAAGGATATTTATATTTCATTTGGAATTGTTTGATGCATTTTTTAAAATTTAAGCTTTCTGCTTATCTCATGTTGCTTAAATTGATTTTTATAAATCATTTGGCTTCTCTACCGATTTTTCCATTTTCTTTCATTAGTATTTTGGGGAGAGGGTGATAGTGGCATGTGATTGTTTGCTTTTTCAGTCAACCAAGTCATGTGCCATCTGACTTCACCCTCAGATGAGAGGTCGGCACAAACTTCCATTTTATTCAATATAGAAATTGGTTTGAAAGAGGATCGGGGAATGCACTGAATTCCTGCTATTTCGGGTTTGAGTGCACTGTTCAACATTCCTGCTGACACCTCAACCTAAACTTTACACAGGTTGTCCCATAGCTCAGCTGTCTCCCAGAACTGAATTTAGCTTAAATCACTGCCATCTACTGCGATTGCCCCAGACAAATCTTTTCAGTCTTCTAACTCTTAAATGAAAAGTGCTTCCTCACTACTCATTTGATGGAGGGTAATGAGGTGCTGTTTCTACAAGATTACTTACCTGATGAGACAGGAGGACTCGATTGAAAAGACACAGCCAGGACCCCAGAAGGCTCTAGCTGAGCACTCCTGGAGGTCTGGGCTAGCATTTTTGTAGAGCAGCCAACACTTTCTTTCTTCCTTTTTGCCCCAATAAATGAGTATCATTCTTTGTCTTCGTAAAGTCATCTTCCAACTTTTTTCTCTCTCCTCAGTGTCTAGATTAGTGGTCCTCTAACTTTGGCATCCATCAGAGTCACCTGAAGTTCTTATTAAGAAACAGATTCCTGGGTCCTGCCCTTTGAAGTCCTGACTCAAAGGTCTGGGTTGGAGCCTGATGATTTGCATTTCTAACAATTTCCCAGGTAATGGTTATGCAGCTGGTCCAGACATCCCACTTGAAGAACCACTGACCTGGAGTGTATAAAGCCGATGAACCATGTGGCCTATAGTATCCTCAGTCATTTGGCACTTTTCTGCGATTCCAACCTTGCCCACCACTGCTGCTGCTCACTGCCATCCACTCAGCCTTCCATTTCAGTAGATGCCTGATTCTGAAATCCCATATAACTGTTGAAAGCAGCAAAGCCTTCCCTACCTCCCTGCCTTTGCTGTTGTTGTTGACTTTCCTAACACCATGTCCTTTATCCCCTGCCTTTCCTACCTTGCTCATCTCCAACTCATCCAAGTTCGACATCAAGCACCATCTTCTCTGTAAATCAAGTCCTTTCCTGGTAAGAGTCTGCACTCTTATTTATTCATTACTGTCCTTGAGTAGGAGAAGGCAGTAGCACCCCACTCCAGTACTCTTGCCTGGAGAATCCCATGGATGGAGGAGCCTAGTGGGTTGCAGTCCATGGGGTCTCTAAGAGTCGGATATGACTGAGTGACTTCACTTTCATGCATTGGAGAAGGAAATGGCAACCCACTCCAGTGTTCTTGCCTGGAGAATCCCAGGGATCGGGGAGCCTGGTGGACTGCTGTCTATGGGGTCGCACAGAGTCGGACATTACTAAAGCGACTTTGCAGCAGCAGCAGCAGTCGTTGAATAATTCTCCATCAGAGCACTTATTTCACTGTATTTGGATCGTTTCTGTACAGGTTTTGGCCTCAGCTAGACTGTGACCTCCTGAGGGCCTGGGTGGTACTTCATTTCGCAGTTGCAGAGCCGCATACAACATGTGGCCCGTGTTTGTTGATCAGTACATGTTTGTGCTTGATTATTTCATGGCAGACACAATCACTTGACTTAATTAACTAGGAGCTTTGGTTTAAACATGATTTCCCTTCAAGAGAAGCAAATGATGTTCATTTGGTTGCTTGGAGTCCAGTGTACATGAAAAGGATGGAAGAGTGTTGTGTCTTGCAGAAGTCTGGTGGCTTCACTTAATTTCATGATCCTACTCACCATCTGTAATCATCACATAGGAACAAAGCCAGAAAGTAGAAACCTCTTGCATTATTGCTGCCTTTGAATAGCACTCTTCTACATTTTCACATCCTTCCTCTTAGTAAATCCTTAACAATAGTTCCGTAACATACTAAGATGCTCCAGTTGCTACAACATCATTTCATTTGAAAAATGACTCCATGCAGAGAGCCTCCCACCTCTGGCCAGGATATGAATGGCAGGACAGGACTGAGATGGAGAACACAGGAGCCAGGTAGACCCTGTTTTGAGTGAGGAAAGAGCCTAGCGCTGGCCTTAGGAGGCATGCATTCTCTGGTCATGATCCAGCCTGATCATGCAACTGCTTCTTCATCTGCCAAATGAACTAAAAGATCTCGCAGCACCTCTCAGCCTTGATATCCTGTGATAAGGTCTTCAGAATAAAATAAGAGATTCATGAATAATTCCCCAGTGAACCCTCCATAGACAATGTTGCTTCTCGATCGACGTCCTCAGGACTATGATGGCTTATGCCCCATGGTCCCTGAATGCTTCCCAGACCCATTTCTGAGAAAAGGAATAGAGGTCACCTCCTGGGCAGGGTGCTCACTGAGTGTTGTTTCCAACAGACAGAAGTCAGCTTAGATCCATCCCAGACTTAGTCACACCCACTGCTGGGGTTGGACTTATTTCCCAAAGGTCAAGAGCTTTGCCATGTTTTCCTCCTTGGGACTTCATAGATGGACACGAAGCCCAGATTCCCTCTGGAATTTTCTCCTAGTTCATGGCTTCAGTGTGTCGCTTGGTGCTGGTGATGGCCCAAATGGGATTTCCATCCCTGACCCTTTCACCTGCTCAGCATTCATACTTAATTCTCTTTCTAGCACTGCACGAGCACCTCCCCAAACTTAACCAGTTTTCTCTTCCAGATATGCCCTTCTTACCAGGGTTCTCCATATCTTTTAACAAATCCTGTTATGTAGGGTTGGATTATAGGCTCTTATTTGACTTCTATTTCTCCTACCCAGGTACCTAAGAGTCTAGTCTATTTGTTTCTGGAATATTTCTCCTTTCCTCTTCCTTCCTTCATCACATGGCCACTGTCCTAGCACAGGTCTCTGTGATCTCTTGCCTAGAGTTTCACAGTAGCTTCCTACCTGGCCTGACCTTATCACTCCTCCTATTTCAACCTGTTTGTCCATTAGAAGCAGACCGTGAGATGAGAGGAGGACTCATAAGCAAATAATTCATCAAGGAAGTGCTTCTTGGAGAAACTGGTAAAGGGAGCACAGGAATCAAGACAGGGAGGGGAAGATTCTAAGCAAAGATGAGCTTTCACATATAGTCCAGCTCCCACCTGATCCCGCAGGGAACTGGCAATGTACATTACGCCTCAGATTTCCTGCCAAGTGGAAGCAAGGGAGTCAAACTTTCATATCTTTACACTGTCAATCATTGGCTCAGGGCTGCCCCAAGGGATGTCAATTCACCAGCACTTTTAGCACTCAGTTCGTTTTGTCAAAGTTCCTCCTGTAGCCCAAAGACAGGTCTCTGAATAAAGTTACAGGTGTGAACTATTAGAAGCAAAGCCTATAGAAGCTAGGAAAGGGGGCCCAGAGATGTATAGTAAAAGGGTTTTAAGGTACCCAAGCACTTGACAGAAACTTGACAGTGTCTACTACCCAAATTTTTGCAATACTGCCAGCAAAACACTGCCACACTACTGCTTAAACATCGCTTTGCTCTACTTAGCAACCATTAGTGACTCCCTAAATGCTCTAAGCACTTTGCATCCAAGTCCCAATAATTTTGCATTAGTCGCAAACATTTACCTCTGCTTGCCTTTTCTTTCCCCTTCATGAATCTTACACTTATGACAGGATGATTTAGTATTTCACACACAGTTCAGAGCTTTCCAACGCTGCGCCTTAGCCCACTCAATCCCCTCTGCCTCGAACAGTCCTGAAACTGCATCGGCAAATCCTACACATCTTTCAAAAACCAGGCAGACTTTCTGATGGCCTCCTAGGAGATGGGATGTTTCCCCCTCTGGAGCTTCCCAGCGCTTTATCTGGCCCTCAGTGCCTGTTCTGTGTATGGAAGCAGCTGTCTTCTCTCTCCTCTGGATTCATCAGCTTTGGTACCCCTTTCTTCTTTACATCCTTCCAGCACCATCCACAGTGCCCAGTGCTTGGGGTATGAACAATGCCATCCATGCTTGTTGAATACACGATTGAAGCTCCTCCATGTGTCTGTGTCAATCATGAGGGTGAATTGGGAAGTGAGCCCCTCCCCCAAGTGAGTTCCCAAAGTTTCAGCTCTTTCAACGGGGGCTTTAGCCTTTTGGAGGCAGTGAATCAACTGTGTGCCTTTCTCATGTCCTTTCATGTCAGTCTCTGTGTGGAGGAGAAGCTGGTATGATGGTGAAGCAGGAGGTGAAAGGCAAAGTTCCAGTTCACCATGTCCTGAAACAACCCTTTCTTTCAAGAAGTTCCAGAAATAGCTTGAGAAACCACTTAAATATGTGAGTCTATCTAACCCTCAGGAGTATTATTATGGATATAAATGTGAAGTGCTTCTCTATCAGGAATAGCACTGAAATGGCATTTAAAGAACTGGGCTCTGTCTAGTACTGTCGTAGTGTGAGATATTGAGGGTGTCAGTTAGTCTTTTGGGGGTTTGCTTTCCTCATGAGTTAGTGGTGTGTTTGGATGACAGAATTAACATTTCTAGTATCTTAAGATTTCACTCAGACCTTTCATGTAGCAGCCGCTGTGCTGAGTACTAGATGCATGAAGACAGACATCATGGGTTCCCTTGACCACAAAACCCTTGAAAAATTGACTTTCTCAACCCCCCTTGAAATCATTAATCTGCTCTGGAAGGAAACTTGTTCCAGTGTTGAAATCGCCTTCCTATGTCTTTGGCCCTTCAGTTCTAATCAGATCCCTTATTAGATCTGATGCCTCCTTCCTCTGCTAATAAAATGAGACTTTAATCACAAGGACCGTCAGGAACCTTAAACTTGAAATTTGTCCACAGAACTTTTTCCCATAAAACACATACATAGATATGTGACACATATATAGAGAATAAAGGTCTGTGTCAAATGTAGATTCCAGCACTCTGCTAGGCTCACTCAGGAGCCATTTGATGGAATCACACACATTAACCCATCCGCATGTGCAATTCAAACCAAGGCCAGAGTAAAATGAAGATTCCCTACGTCATGGGCCACCGAATTCCCTCCTGCATGGATGAGATTGACTTGTGAAAACAACTGCTGCACATCTTGTCCCAGATGAACAAAAGAGACATGATCATAGCCACACAAACCCCCGTGATTCCCCAGTCTCTCACTCTCCTCATTGACTTCAGATACTCTGAGTCATTAATGTATAAGCTCTGGTAACTTATCAAATTCTCACGTGCGCAAGGCACTGCACAAGTCCCTGTAGATAGTAAGATACTGACAAGCAGTCTGCAGACTAGAGGAGACTCCACCTAGTCCTTCTGAGGTCTGCGGACCAGTTCAGAATCATGTGCAAGGCCTGGTCATTTGACCTGCATTTTTGCCTTAAGGCCAGGTTTGTGGTTTGCTTCACCTTGACTATAAAATTCTTTGGCTTATAACATATAAAGGCAAGAGTGCCTCCCCTTTTATTGCTGCCTGGACTTGTTTCTTCTCTAGGCTGGTTACTGGTACATCATAGGCCACTGGATTTCCAAGGCGTGAACCAGTGGTTGCCACACATTCATACAGAATTATTCTGTTCTGATTCAAAGGCCTCTGGCCAAATCCTGACAACCCAGTGGGGAAAGGAGCACTGTTTAAAAGATTCCCTTGTCAGCAGGAATAGAGACACAGACATGGGGAAGAGTCGTGTGGACGTGGGGAGGCGGGGGTGGGATGAACTGGGAGATTAGGACTGATGTTTGTGCACCGCCATGTGTAAAACAGATAGCTAGTAAGAGCCTACCACTCTATAGTGCAGGGAGCGCAGCTCAGTGCTCTTGATGACCCAGAGGGGTGGGGTGGAGAGGGAGGTCCAAGAGGGAGGGGACAGATATATACATATGGCTGACTCACTTCATTGTACAGCAGAAACTAACACATTGTAAAGCAACTATAATCTGAAAAAAAAAAAAAAACAAAAACAACTTTCCCTTGTCAAGAGGTAAGAAGAGCCTAGACTTCAGATGGGAAATCTTCCCATTGGGAGTGCTTCCTCTCTCCCCGTTACCCCTTCCTACAAAGCACAGCCCTGGAGCTTGGAAACTGGATCAGCCTGCAAGGAACAGGCTGCAGGATGAGCACTTTCTTGAATACCATCTACCTCGCCCAGTGGAGACCAGGAGCAATGTCCGTATTACTCAGAGGCCTTACCACTGGGGCGGGGGGGGGGGGGGGGGCGAGGGTGACGAAGGCTCTAGATTTGGAAATCATGACAGATAATGATGGGAGGCAGATTCCGAGGAGCCCCACTTGGAGATGAAGAATCACTGCTGAGTTTAACAGGTTTCCGAATTGCCAGCTCATTTTTCAGGACATCTCTGAGAGAAATCATCCTCTCCTCTGTGACACCATCTCTTCTCTTTGCCTGAATCTAGTTGTTTTTGTTGTTGTTGTTTGTTTTCATTCAAGATACATCTTAAACATGAAAATGTCAATTAAAGGGAATTGGGGGAAAGAAAACGTTGAAGGAAGCTCAGGCTAGTTGAGATATTCATTTCTGGGGAAAAAAGTTCTCTTCTAGATAATTTCTCTTTTACTTGGGGATTTGGTGAGGAGATTATTAAACAGTATCTATTAAAAGCAAACCTGTAGGATTTCTCTGGTGGTCCAGTGGTTAAGAATCCTCCTGCTGATGTAGAGGACATGGGTTCAATCCCTGGTCCAGGAAGATCTCACATACTGCAGAACAGAAAAGTCTGTGTGCCACAACTACTGAGCCTGTGCTCTAGAGCCCAGGAGCCACAGCCACTGAACCCACATGCTACAGCTCCTGAGGGCCCACACGGCTGGAGCCCATGCTCCACAACAAGAGAAGCCGCCACAGTGAGAAACCCAAGCACCCCAACTAGAGAGCCGCCCCTACTCGCCACAACTACAGAAAGCGGGCACACAGCAATAGAGACCTAATACAGCCAAAAATAAAGCAATCCCGTAAAAGAATTTGAGACTGATGTTAAGCAATAACTTGGCCATACTACTAAGAAAAACTTTAGGTAAGTTTCCTACTAAAATGTGCCTTCATGAAGCAGCTGACCGTGAATATCACTGACTAGTGTGTCTGTTTCCTGTAAGTTTTATTCCGACAAGAGCACCATTTTGGGGAATGGATATCAGGGACAACGTTGAGGCAAGAGAGATTTTGACAAGAAGGTCTAGAGGCTGTTCAGCTAGTGAAAGATTCCAACTGTAGTCACAAGCTGGAGGCATCTCATCTGTAGGGTAAAGGAGAGGAGGAAAAGGGGGAAAGAGACAGCGTGAAAAGAAACAGGGACATCTGGTTGGAAAAACAATGAACAAAGTCATTGCAGGTGTACAGTTCAGAACTGGGGCTGCAAAGAGTGATGGGGGCCTGAATCTCATTTTGGAGGTTGCCTCATTGTCTCCTCCCATGCCAGATTCACTCCATCTGTCTCTTCTCTCACATAGTTCTTCCTTCTAAAGTGGCTTTGCCAGATCCCTTTTCCGTCCATGTGTATTTTGCTAAAACTTCAAGTCCCAGGTCAAATTTTGTATCCTCTGTGAGGCTTGCTTATGAGGTGTTCATCACTCCCAGATCTCATTTCTGTTAACTCTTTAAGAACCGCATGGAGGAAATGGCAGAGCAGATGCAGTCTTCTTTCCTAACAGCCTGCATCACTCTGCTGTGGAGTTACCTTAGCATATGCTGCTGACAAAGAAAATGCTTTGTGCACTAATTATCTCATATGAATAGTACTTGTCTGTTTCAATTAAATACCTTTGAGGGAAGCAGCAGTGCTCTATAATTTCTTTTAGCCCCAAATGTAAAACATAACGCTAGGCTTTCGCAGTAGCCAGCATTTATTGAACAGCTGCCATGTGCTTGACACGGTCTGCAGCTCTTTGCATGTGCTAACTCGTTTAATCCTCACAACCCTGTAAGGTAGCTATTAGTACTATTTTCATTTTGCAGATGAGAAAACTGAGGCTTATAGAAATTCAGTTAATCGTCCAAGACCACACCAAACAGAAAATAAGAGAGGCAGGGTTCAGAAGTAGTCTGTCCATACTCTTTCCCATTTATTGTAAATGGCCTGTGCTAGATAATCTAGAAAAGCCTTAGTACTTGTTAATGGATCTATTGACTTTATCTGAAAGAGAATAAAAATTTATTCTAAAGCAAAGCATCCTTTGTACAAAGAAGCAGCTCATGCTTAACGGCATTACCGATTTCCTGTTACTTGGATTTGATCTGAAAATTGAACAGAAACATTTCATCCTTCTCAGGCTGCCCTTGGGCTTTTAGAAAAACTGCAGGAAGCACAGAGTCTGATCAGGGCTTTCAACTGGGTTCCTCCTCATCTGAAGGTGAAGTGGAAACTGGGCAAGAGTCCAAATGCTTTACCAAACCAGCTAATGCTACTGGCAGCTCCCTAGAAACCATTTAGGGGCTCACAAAGCCCACAGCACACAGGAAAAACCTGGGCTGCTCATTAAAAGAGGAAACAGGAAATAAGCATCAAAGAACAAGTGCTCTGGACGATGTGTTCATGTTACATGTATGAATCATCTCTGAATAGGAGGGACAAAGACTTTTTTTCCTTCCAGGCTTGTTATATCTATGCTGCATCCAAAGTGGTAATGTGGTGTTTGTTAAGGCTGCCTGTTGAAAAACTCTCCAGGTCTCCCCAGAAATGCAAGCCAATAGCAGAGCTGATGGGGTGCATAATGTATAGTCTCGTGACGCTCAAGGATGATTTTCCCCCATCATCTGTTTGTATGTTTATAAATCAGTAATGAGGTCAATTTGGGACAGGCAGGTTTTGTGCCATGATTTGGACAGATGTTCAGTACTCTGCAAAGCACAGCTGCCTGGTCTAAGTGGTGCCTTTTGCCAAAAGTATTGAGCATTCAAAGGAGAATGTGTCACCAGGGACTATTCAGAGGAGCCCACTGATCATCAGGGAATCGGCTTGTATCGATCGTTTGCAATCACATTTACACTTCTAGAACCTGTGGTGCTCACTAAGAGCAAATGCACAAAATTAAAAGAGTTTTTTTTTTTTTTTTTTTTTTTTTTGCAGTCGGCAAATAAATATTTGATCGACATAGTTGTCAGTCTTCAATTGTTAATGTACAAAAATATTCACTTGTCTTCTGTTAAATTAGCAAAACTAAGCTTTGAACCTGTCATGACTGAGGTGTCTGAGCTCTGTTCTAAATGATGATATGGCTTTGTCCCTTTGATATTAGGCTTCCCTGGTGACTCAGATGGTAAAGAATCTGTCTGCAATGTGGAAGCCCTGGGTTCAATCCCTGGGCCAGGAAGATCCACTGGAGAAGGAACTGGCAATCCACTCCAGTATTCTTGCCTGGAGAATCCCATGGACACAGGAGCATGATGGGCTATAGTCCACGGGGTCGTAAAGAATCAGACATGACTGAGCAAGTAACACACACATTAAATTGGCAACACAGTGGTAAAGAATCCTCCTGCCAATGCAGGAGATGCAGGTTCAATCCCTGGGTTGAGACGATTCCCTGGAGGAGGAAATGGCAACCTACTTCGGTATTCTTGCCTGGAGAACCCCATGGACAGAGGAGTCTGGAGGGTTACAGTCCACAGAATTGCAAAGAATCAGACACAACTGAACACACACCCATATCACCAAACTGCGACATGGAATAGCAATGCTTTGCTTTTAGAGTATGTGTAGCTCACATGACATAGGACAGACCTGAAATAGCTAACCATAAAACTCCTGAGCTACTATACTAGAATTATTTAAAGCAGCCACATAAGATACGTCATGGCATTCAAGTTTCTGTCCCAAGGGTAACAGCCATTGTTAGCTTAGATCATATCTCAGTTTTCGGCTATCACAAACCATGCTTGGATGTGCACTGTTTTCTGCATGGCTCATTGTGTACATTTGTTGTTGTTTTTCAAGGGTATGCGGTAAAAGTGAGAAAGCTAGAATGTATGTAAGGCACACATATTCAGATTTTCTAGATATTTTCAAGGCACCCATGGAAGAGGCATCAATTTGCAGTTCTTGACAGCCTCCTTTTTCCCACATTTTGCTAACACTTGATGTCAAAAGGCTCTAATATTTGCAGGTCTGGTAGGCATAAGTTCAGTTCAGTTCAGTCGCTCAGTCGTGTCCGACTCTTTGCGACCCCATGAATCGCAGCACGCCAGGCCTCCCTGTCCATCACCAACTCCCAGACTTCACTCAGACTCACATCCATCAAGTCAGTGATGCCATCCAGCCATCTCATCCTCTGTTGTCCCCTTCTCCTCCTGCCCCCAATCCCTCACATAATCAGAGTCTTTCCCAATGAGTCAACTCTTCGCATAAGGTGGCCAACGTACTGGAGTTTCAGCTTTAGCATCATTCCTTCCAAAGAAACCCCAGGGCTGATCTCCTTCAGAATGGACTGCTTGGATCTCCTTGCAGTCCAAGGGACTCTCAAGAGTCTTCTCCAACACCACAGTTCAAAAACATCAATTCTTCAGTGCTCAGCCTTCTTCACAGTCCAACTCTTACATCCATACATGACCACAGGAAAAACCATAGCCTTGACTAGACGGACCTTAGTCAGCAAAGTAATGTCTCTGCTTTTGAATATGCTGTCTAGGTTAGTCATAGCTTTCCTTCCAAGGAGTAAGTGTCTTTTAATTTCATGGCTGCAATCACCATCTGCAGTGATTTTGGAGCCCCCCAAAATAAAGTCTGACACTGTTTCCACTGTTTCCCCATCTATTTCCCAAGAAGTGATGGGACCAGATGCCTTGATCTTTCTTTTCTGAATGTTGAGCTTTAGGCCAGCTTTTTCACTCTCCACTTTCACTTTCATCAAGAGGCTTTTTAGTTCCTCTTCACTTTCTGCCATAAGGGTGGTGTCATCTGCATATCTGAGGTTATTGATATTTCTCCCGGCAGTCTTTATTCCAGCTTGTGCTTCTTCCAGTCCAGCGTTTCTCATGATGTACTCTGCATATAAGTTAAATAAGCAGGGTGACAATATACAGCCTTGATGTACTCCTTTTCCTAATTGGAACCAGTCTGTTGTTACATGTCCAGTTCTAACTGCTGCTTCCTGACCTGCATACAGATTTCTCAAGAGGCAGGTCAGGTGGTCTGGTATCCCATCTCTTTCAGAATTTTCCACAGTTTATTGTGATCCACACAGTCAAAGGCTTTGGCATAGTCAATAAGGCAGAAATAGATGTTTTTCTGAAACTCTCTTGCTTTTTCCATGATCCAGCTGATGTTGGCAACTTGATCTCTTGTTCCTCTGCCTTTTCTAAAATCAGCTTGAACATCAGGAAGTTCACGGTTCACATATTGTTGAAGCCTGGCTTGGGGAATTTTGAGCATTACTTTACTAGCGTGTGAGATGAGTGCAATTGTGTGGTAGTTTGAGCATTCTTTGGCATTGCCTTTCTTTGGGATTGGAATGAAATCTGACCTTTTCCAGTCCTGTGGCCACTGCTGAGTTTTCCCAATTTGCTGGCAGATTGAGTGCAGCACTTTCACAGCATCATCTTTCAGGATTTGAAATAGCTCAACTGGAATGCCATCACCTCCACTAGCTTTGTTCGTAGTGATGCTTTCCAAGGCCCACTTGACTTCACATTCCAGGATGTCTGGCTCTAGATGAGTGATCACACCATCGTGATTATCTGGGTCATGAAGCTCTTTTTTGTACAGTTCTTCTGTGTATTCTTGCCACCTCTTCTTAATATCTTCTGCTTCTGTTAGGTCCAGACCATTTCTGTCCTTTATCGAGCCCATCTTTGCATGAAATGTTCCCTGGGTATCTCTAATTTTCTTGAAGAGATCTCTAGTCTTTCCCATTCTGTTCGTTTCCTCTATTTCTTTGCACTGATCGCTGAAGAAGGCTTTCTTATCCCTTCTTGCTATTCTCTGGAATTCTGCGTTCAGATGCTTATCTCTTTCCTTTTCTCCTTTGCTTTTTGCCTCTCTTCTTTTCACAGCTATTTGTAAGGCCTCCCTAGACAGCCATTTGCTTTTTTGCATTTCTTTTCCATGGGGATTGTCTTGATCCCTGTCTCCTGTACAATGTCACGAACCTCAGTCCATAGTTCATCAGGCACTCTGTCTATCAGATCTAGTCCCTTAAATCTATTTCTCACTTTCACTGTATAATCATAAGGGATTTGATTTAGGTCATACCTGAATGGTCTAGCGGTTTTCCCTACTTTCTTCAATTTGAGTCTGAATTTGGGAATAAGGAGTTCATGATCTGAACCAGTCAGCTCCTGGTCTTGTTTTTGCTGACTGTATAGAGTTTCTCCATCTTTGCTGCAGAGAATATAATCAATCTGATTTCGGTGTTGACCATCTGGTGATGTCCATGTGTAGAGTCTTCTCTTGTGTTGTTGGAAGAGGGTGTTTGCTATGACCAGTGCATTTTCTCGGCAAAACTCTATTAGTCTTTGCCCTGCTTCATTCCACATTCCAAGGCCAAATTTGCCTGTTATTCCAGGTGTTTCTTGACTTCCTACTTTTGCATTCCAGTCCCCTATAATGAAAAGGACATCTTTTTTGGGTGTTAGTTCTAACAGTTCTTGTAGGTCTTCATAGAACCGTTCAACTTCAGCTTCTTCAGCGTTGCTGGTTGGGGCATAGACTTGGATAACTGTGATATTGAATGGTTTGCCTTGGAGACGAACAGAGATCATTCTGTAGTTTTTTTTATTTTTTTTCATTTTTTTTTAAATTTTTTATTTTTTTTTTTAAATTTTAAAATCTTTAATTCTTACATGCGTTCCCAAACATTCTGTAGTTTTTGAGATTGCATCCAAGTACTGCATTTTGGAGTTTTATGCGCCCGCCGGTAGGCATAAACTGGCCTTTAATATCTTATTTGGCATTTCCTCGCATTGTTATTAGGTATAAGTGTTACTGCATTTGTTTGTTTTTCATTTGAGGTGCTTCTTTTCTGAACTTTGACTTTTTTTGTTTTTTGCCATCTTCCTCATTCTTTTGCTTGACATTATTTCTAGAGTTCTTTATTGGTTTTGGATATTAATCCTTTATAAGTTATGTGCATTGCAAATACTGTTATCTAGCTTGGGCTTTTTTTCTTCTTCATTTTTCTGTGTCTACCATCAAACAGAATTTAAAATTTCTTATATAATTGCATTTTATGTCTTGTTTACATAATCCTTCCTTATCCCAAGTCATAATATGTTCTATATTTTCACAAAAAGTATTTTATGAACCTCTCCCCCAATAATTAAGTCTTTAATCCACCTAGAACATATTTATTTATGGTGTGAGATAGGGTTCCAGTCTTCCAATTTTATCTTTTTCCACACAGATGGCCAATTGTCCCCACGTCCTATTGGTGTTTTTTCCTTTTTATAACTTTTCTGGGGCTGAGTCTTAGCTGTCAGTAGTGAAAGCTGGGAATCCTAACCACTGGACCACCAGGGAATTCCTTCCCGCTTTAATAGTCCATTTCTGCCCCTTGATTTTAATGCCATCTCTGCTATATATCAATTTTTCACTTTTGATGGCTTTATTTCTATTTGCTTTACTTGTCTGTCCTTATGTCTGTAATGTATTATATTATTTGGTATACTGTCATAAGGCATCTTGGTATCTGACAGGGCACATACCACCACCAGCCTCAACCTTGTTATTTTTTCCAAATTATATTGGCTACTTTAGGCATTTTTCTTTTTTTATGAACTTAAGGATCAAATTGCCAAATTCAAAAAACTTTCTTGGGATCTTAATTGACATTCTTGTATTTATAAATTGTATGAGAACTGACATTTATATGATACTGAGTTTCCCAAGTGATAGAGATGATACAATTTCAATTATATTAGAAAATCTTTTATTGAAATTTTCTTCAGAACTATAATACCTGTATTTGTTGATTTAGTACTAATTGCCTCAGAGATTTGTCACTGTTGTGAATAAAAATTTAGTTTCCATTTCAAGAGTTTATTTTTGGTATATATATAAAAATAATGATCTGAAGAGTAAAAACATATCCAGATATCATGCTGAGTTTTATATTAATTATGAAAGTTTTTGGTAAATTTTGGTGGACTTCCTATTAAAACAGTCACTATAAAAAAAAAAAACAGTCACTATATATAAAGACATTTTTCCTTTTTCCCCAATACTTATGATTTTTTCTTTTCTTAAAGCAATGGTTAGAATCGATTGTGAATATTCTTGCTATGTTTCTCAATTTAATGGAATTGCTTCTAATTTTTTCATTAAATATAATGTATGATGTAGATTTTAGATTCCTATTATCATATGAAGGAAATTGCATCCACAATTTAATTTGCTAAGGATCCATGTCTTGAATAAAGATTAAATTTTATCAAGTGATTTTTCTAAATCTATTTAAATGGTCACATGTTTTCCCCTTTCATTTGTTAACTCAGTGTGTTATATTGATCAATTTTTAATGCGTTTTTGCTTTTTGATTTCTGGGATTAAATATATTTAGATTTGGCATATTATTTTTTAAATGCTGCTAAATTAAATGTGTTAATATTTTATATGAGCTTTCTGTATCTATGCTTGTAATGAGATTGGTCTATAAATTCATTTTCATATGTATCAAGGCAATAATAACCTTATAAAATGAACTGTAAAACCCTTCCACATTTTTTTCTCACAGTGTGTTATAAATGCACATGCACTTAAGAGTAAAATGCTTTCTCTAAGATTTACTACCAAAAAAAACTTCCCTGGCCCCTAGCACCTCTCCCCACAACTACCATTTTTCTCTCTTCAGTGGCAAAAATTTTCAGCTGATCATTTTGACATTTACCTCAAGATTTCTGGAAAATATGCTTGCATTGCTACCTCATGACTTTTCAGGGTTAGTAGGAAGTATTTATTTCTCAATATAAGGGAAGAAGATTTATCTTTCTTTCCTTCCTCTGCTCCTACACACACAGAGATGTACTTTTCCTATCTCTCCACCTCTCAATAGAGCCATAGGGTAATTTTGGTTACATATGACTACACTAGTGTTTTATTATAAAGACAATGTAAGGGCTGTTCAAAACTGAGACAGTTTTTCCTTGCCTGCATCATGTGGGTTTTGCTTAAACAATGATGATACTTTTATTTATTTATTTGCTTAGTTTCTATGTTTTATCACTAACTCAAATCCCAAAATAAACTACTCAGCAGTTGTCTAAATCTCTTTTCAGGGCATTCAGGTGCAATAGGTATTCTAACAAGTTTATCTTCTGAAAAGTCCCTTTGGGAGACTTCTGACTGCTCCCAAATAGACTGACTGCTCTATACACCTAGTGGACTGCGGTCTTCTGGGGATCTTCCTTCACCTGGGGATTCCCTTTAATCCTTTCCTCTTGCAGGGCGTACTGCTTCTAGTATCCCATGTTTTCTGTTTTCATGAGCTAAATATTCTGATATGTTGTATCACTGAAAATGTTTATTATACTCTTCCTTGAATGACAGTTTGGCTTCTCATGGAATCCTAGACTGGAAACAATAGTTCTTTAGAATTTCAAAGGAAGGTATTGCTCAACTGCCTGAAAAAAAATGTTAATTCTGAGAAGTCTTAAGCTGTTCTGATTCCTCACAGCCATTCCTATGTGACCTGTTTTTTCCTCCCAGAATTTTATATGCTTTTCTCTTGGAGCTGAGTGTTCTGGAATTTCAGAATGATTTTCCTTGTATAGGTCTATTGCTGTACATTTTGGGGCACTTGACTTTCTTGAATGTGAAACTTGGGTTCTTCATCTCTGGAACAGTTTCTTGTTTTAGTCTATTGATTGTTTTTTTTCCATGCATTTTTATTATTCTTCCTTTCTAGAACTTTTAGATGTTGGACCTCTTGAACTGGCTGTCTAATTTTCTTACTTTATCTTCCTTTTCATTTTTTTCTGTCTTTTGAGGAATTTTCCTTTACTAATCTTTGAAAACTCCTATCAACTCTTATCTTCTAATTAAATTTAATTTCAAGGGGTAATGGCAGTTGTTATCTGAATGATCCTTTTTATAGTATACTGTTCTTATTTCATGATTGAAGTAACTTCTAATCTTTTAGGACATTAATGATGGTATTTTGAAAGTTTCTTCCTGTTTCATCTCTGATTTTTTCAAGTTGCTTATTTCTATTCATTTTGGCCTTTGATTTCTACTTTAGAGGCTTTCCCTAGATGTCTTGCATCTTTGTTGTCAACTTGCTTTTTTTGTTTCAGTGTCCCTTCTTGGGCTGTTCCAATCCCTAAGAACTGGCCCTTTCTAAGTTCTGTCTGGATCATACCTGTCTGGCTTCCCTGCTATTGATTTGCCAAAACATCAGGGTAGGAGTCGGGGAACTGGCTCTCTTTCCATTCAATATGTCTATGTTTTGTAAACTGCCCAGTTTCATTGCAGTATTCCCATCCTCAACTGTGCCAACTTCTCCCAAACCAGAGCTTCTGTTTTGTCCTTTTTTAATGTTTTGTTGGAGAAGGCAATGGCACCCCACTCCAGTACTCTTGCCTGGAAAATCCCATGGATGGAGGAGCCTGGTGAGCTGCAGTCCATGAGGTCGCTAAGAGTCGGGCACGACTGAGCAACTTCACTTTCGCTTTTCACTTTCATGCATTGGAGAAGGAAATGGCAACCCACTCTAGTGTTCTTGCCTGGAGAATCCCAGGGACAGTGGGACCCCGTCTATGGGGTCGCACAGAGTCGGACATGACTGAAGTGACTTAGCAGCAGTGTTTTGTTGGGGGCAAATGCAGGGTATCTTCTGGGCTCTTGAGAGCAGGCACAGGGATCTGGAGATCTAAATGCTTCATAGACGTCCAACCCGGCATCTTTAATCTTAAGCTTTCCACGACCCCCACTCTCTCTCCACTCTGTACCTCCTGAGGTACTGTGGGATCAACTCCTGAGTATTCTGCAGATTCTGTGAAATAAAAGACTCTTGCCAATTTCTTGTGCAAGTTTAGAATTTGTTTTCTCAGTTCTGCTAAGTTATTTATGACTTGCCCAAATGTTTTCCGGCTTCCAGAATTCTATTGCTCACTGATTATCCCATTCCAGTTATTTTTTATATCAATTCCACTTTCCTCTGACCACTGTTTTCTTGGCTCTGTAGACATTATTTTACTATTTTTCAGGTATTAACAGGTTTTGTCAAAGTTATTCTCAAGCTATTTTGAATGTAACATGATAATAATTTTTTGCAATTTGATTATAAGCCTCTTAAAGTCTCCTCTTTTTCTTTCTTTGATCATTTCCCCAGTGTCTCATACATTTCACATATCTAGGACTTGATGCCTCCAGGTAACTATTAAGTTATTTCTAACAACACATTCAATGTATCAGCACAAGCTAGTCTCAATATTTGTGTAGCACCACATCAGCTTTTTTTTCTGGTCACTAAATATTATAATCTTCAGACAACTGGATGTTTATTAAATGATAAAAATGATGATGATAAGAGAGGAGAGGAAGATAGTGATAGATAGATGATAGATACATAGATAGATAGATATGGACCAGTAAAGATGTCTCAGTTTTCTAAATGGGTGTTTCCCTAAATGTTCCATTTAGCTCCACTGCCATGATATATATGAATAGATGTTCATGAACAAAAGATTCTTGGTCAAATTAATGTGGCAAATACTGGATTAGGCAAATTTAAATAGGTTTCTTTACTGTAGTATTTCTCAGAGCCATTAATGTGCTTTCATGCATAAGATGACATTTTTCAAACATTCTGTCCCTAAAATTCTTCTTTTGTTTACAGAATAGTTTTTCATGTCTTGTGGGACTTACTTTACATGAAATGAACTTTACAATAGTGTTTACTCATTCTTTCAGTACTCTTGTTTGCTTGTTTGGAGTTGTTGCTTTCACTCATATTTTAAAAATATGTCCCCAAGTCAGGACAATTATGTGGAATATTAAATGGAATAGTTCGTAAACAGCAAAAGCAAGACCCAGCCCCTGTTTTACACCAACATGCTTTCTGGTTAAGGGCAGGACTCTGAATAAAATCACAGGGCATTAAGTAATGATTGCGTAGTTCTCATTGTTGGATCTTGGGTGAAATTAAGTCAAAATAGTGCCAGGGAGGGTCCAGTGGGTGAGGCTGTTATGGGGAGAGTCTCAAAGAATGCTAAGATCAAGAGCAGGATGTATGGCAGAGGGGCACACGGGAATTGGAGGCTTTTTCCTTAAGAGGCTCATCTCAACACTGATGAGAAGTGAGGTGCAGAAGCCAAGAAAACCTGAGGTGTGAGCAGTTAAAAAGCAAGGCTGGACAGAATGAGAGTTCAGGATATAGACTGTGATTCTATAAGAAACTCTCAGGGTCTCACTATTATTGGGTTCTCACTAGGAAACCTGGGATGGGTTGACAGGTTTAAAGGTGTAGGACTGAATCAAGTAATTATTAACAAAACATAAATTTGAAGTAGTTTTATTCCCATAGGATAGAAGAATTCAGATCCTGAAATGCTAAATTATTTGCCAAAGGAAAATAACACGTGAGATGCAGACCTGCTGAGAGAATATAGCTCCTGAACTCTGGGTTCAACATCCAGGTGACTCTATCACCTTGCTTTCCATCCATGGTTCTTTGGCATCTATTGGGTTATAGAACTCAAATTTATTGAGATCCTCATCCTGAGAACCACTGTCTATCTCCTGTTAAGCTGCAGAGGGGTTACAGTCAAGGCCCAAAATCTTCTACCTGAAGTCCATGGTAATACAGACACATGGCACTGGTCAACAGAAAAGCAGCCCATCTGGGAAGTCCGACATCACTTATACACGACAGAGACCCATTTAGTACGCAGCATAAAAGCAAACACATTCTCCCTGTGTTACCTGTTGTTCAGAGCAGGGCAGCCAGAGCACGCGACGACATGGTGCCCTGCTGGAAAGTGGCAGAGATCCTGATGTTATGAGGCCTGGGGCAATCATTCTGGTGGCACACATGGCTGGGAAATTCTGCTTTCATAACTCTGGTAGCTAGACAACATTCGCTCCATAGGGCTGACCTCCCCATTCTGAGTGCTCCCTATCACTTAGTTGCCCAGACCTTGGAATCTTGGTTAACAGGCAGGCCTTTGGGACATGGGTCCCAGTGCACTCCCAAAGACCAGCCAAGACTTTATCTTCTCTGGGTATCTGAGTCACCTCCAAACACCTCATCCCAGAAGGTCATTTTGCTTCATCCTGTTGGTGCGTCTTACCCACAGTGCTTCTGTTCTTTCGATCTGATCCTCAAACTCTATCCCCTTCATTCCATTACCCACCCACAACCTCACTTTCATACTTCCGGTCAGCACTCTCCACCTTTTAATCATTACTTTGACAAAGCAGACTTGAAAGGAAGTTTATTGATCACTTTTGGCAAAGCACCTTGAAACATTTCTGCTGTTTTCAAGAGATGGAGAGGGAGCAGCAGGCTGACTTAACATGTCCAACTGTGGCAGTTAATTAGAAAGGACTTCTTTTTCCCTCTGATCACTTGTTCTGGAGGTTCACACCATTCTCATCCCACCCCTGCCCCTCTTTTAAACAAAATGTTAAAAGCAGTATAGGAACCCAAACTCTGAAGAATTTTTAAACAGAAGTACAAAGTGAACACCTTGTTTTTTCTTTCAAAAATTTCCATCTCACTTAATCCTCATATCTCATATTTTATATAAGAATATCCATAGTGTAAGAATAATTTCACATTCTTTTTAATATTCTATTTTAGAATCTTTCTTCATGCATGCTTTTTCTCAAGGTTGATGCCTACTTGATATTCTATGAAGTGAATGGCCCAATCACATTATTTCTAGAGGAAAGAGTCGATTTATTTTATGGGCCCCATTCCATTAACTACCCCTGTGCTGGATGCCCGTAATTGAGGTAGACACTATAGCATATTATCCTCAAGTTGGATTTTCAAAATGAAGATATAAAAAGGAAAACAAGTTTGATAAGAGGACAAGCATCAGAGGTCAAGAATCACAAGTCAAAACCTGGGAACTAAGACTTTGAGGCTGGGTTTATGGAGTCAGAGGTTGGGACTAATTAGAAGGAGAAGGGGAAGCCTGAGAGCCAGGAAGTCAGTAAGACACAAGGCCTGGAGGGTCTAAACAGGGGCCTGGAGTGCCCCAGGGATTGAGCTGAGCAATATCCTTTCTTATGGGTGCTTGCTGTCTCTTCTTCTATTCATCCTTGTTGCTGTGTTTGCTGCTACTTGTGCCTCAGCACACTTTGCTGACAAAGGTACATATAGCCAAAACCATGGTTTTTCCAGTAGTCATGTATGGATGTGAGAGTTGGACATAAAGAAGGCTGAGCACCAAAAAATCGATGCTTTCAAACTGTGGTGTTGGAGAAGCCTCTTGAGAGTCCCTTGAACAGCAAGGAGATCCAGTCAATCCTAAAGGAGATCAACCCTGAATATTCATTGGAAGGACTGATGCTGAAGCTCCAATACTTTGGCCACCTGATGCAAAGAGCTGACTCACTGGAAGAGACCCTGGTTCTGGGAAAGATTGAGGGCAGGAGGAGAAAAGACGACAGAAGATGAAATGGTTAGATGGCATTATCGACTCAATGGACATGAGTTTGAGCAAACTCCAGGAGATAGTGAAGAACAGGGAAGCCTGGTGTGCTGCAGTTCATGGGGTTGCAGAGTCAGATGCGACTTAGTGACTGAACAACTTGTGGCTGAGGTAACTTTGTTCATACTCACTCTGCTAAATCCCCAACTAAATCATGGATCCGAGAACTGGAATGACAAGGATGTGCCTGGAATGACAAGTTCATGTCCAGTCCATGATGGATCCTAGAGGCTTTACCCTACTCATGGTGATGCCTGGAAGAGGGAGACAAGGGAGCCATCATCAGGCTGGGCTGGGCAGGCACTCAATTCAATGCCTGACCTGTGAAAACCACCTGGGCCAATCTGATTTCTCTTTAAGGAATTTTGTCATGTTAAGATGGGAGAGGCTGTTGCCAGTTAGGCTTGAGTGTAAAAAAATAGCCACAGAGTAGACGACCTGTCAGCCATGATGTAGGATGTGGAAGGAAGTTAAGAGGAAATCACAAATAAACACAGTGGAAGTAAAAAGTAGAGCAAGAGTGCTCAGGAAAGTATAGCTGACAGATAGAAAAAGCTGTTCCCCAAAGACAGCCAAGTTTGTGACTTTGGTTTACCCACTTCTTCAACTTTTCCTGGGTTAGCATACACATATATCTTTTCATTTCATCTCTTCTTTTTTCCTCCCAGGGGACCAAGCAAATCTGTTCCTTCCAACTAAAAGATTATTGTATCAAAGATCCTAACAATAAAGTCTCAATAAAGAAGAAATTCCTCAGAGGGCCCCCTAGGAGGCTGCCTTGAAGTCACATCTCCAACATGTAGGAAATTTGGCAAGAAAAACCATAAGGGCTTGCTGCCTACCTTTATAGGCAGACAATTAAACCAATTAAAGACAGAGGGACAGTATGCTTTTTGCCTTCAAGGTCAGGCCTTGACTCACTAGAACCTTGGCAGAGTCTTGCAGTCTGGAGGGAGTAAGAAATCATCCCTGTCGATGACAGACTTCTGAGCAGATGGTTAGTAAATCAAGGTTCTGATGTGAAATGTTGGTGCTTTTTAGCCCAGGAAGATGCAGGTGAAATATTATCAAAGTAATCACATAGAGTAGACTCCAGGAAGCCCCTGGTCACTGTCCTTGCAGGCAAGGACCATTCAATGTGAGATGAGATACTAATTGCAATTAGCAGAACCATAAAAACGATTTAGAGCCCCAAGGCCAGTGGGATTTATAGGGTGTTATAATTAAGGAGACACCATTTATATTTACAAAAGTGTTTAAACAAGAGAGCCCTTATTTTGTGTGAACAGACTATGTAACTGGGGTGTGCATTACAGAGATACCCTACCTTAGAATGAGTATTATTAGATTAGTATTAGTTAAATCCCAGTTACAATGGTGGGATCAATATATCCACAATAATTATCATGCAGATAGAAAGAGCACAGGGTTGAAAAAGCTCTGTCCAAACCCCAAGTCTCTGAATGTTGGCGGTGGGGTATGAGTCAATCAATTTCCATTTTTTCATTTATCAAATGGGACTAATAATTCCTCTTCTTTAGGGTGGCCTATTCCTTCCTAGTTGGTCTTCCCTTAATGGAGAATCAAGCAAGAAGGTCCTGGCTAAGTTTTGCTTGGACAGAAGCCCCAGGGGAAAGGACCCACAGTCTAGAGGACCCTAGACCCTTAGAGACAGTGCCTGCGGTGACTCTGGCCCTTGGTCCGTAGACAGCCACCTTTGAGGTCCTGTGGTCTAGAGATGGTTCACAAAACCCAGTGCCCTTTAGGCAAAGACTGCAGCTGTTCATTGTATGGCATTGCTTAGAAACTGTCATACTTTGAGATTTCTATGTGGGTCATCCTAACATACATGATTTCATCCCATCCGCACAGCAAACTGCCAAGAGGTGCGTGATTATTTCTAGTTAACAGATGAAGAAACTGTAGTTCTGAAAGGTGAAATCAGTTGTCCGAGATCACACAGCACACCAGCGGTAGGGTGAGGATCTGAACCGTTCTTCAGATAACTGTGTGCACATGCTTCCCATAATCCCATCGAAATCCTGCCAAGTGGACTGGCGGCATGGCACCTCTCCATCCACTAATGCAGGCTGCCTGGACTGCTGTCCTCACAGTTTGTCCTAGTTCAGTGCTTCTCAAACATTAAAATGCATCACCTGGGATGGTTGTTAAATTGCAGACGCGGATTCAGTAGGTCTGGAGGAGGCCTGAATACAAGTGCCCAGGTGGGGCTGATGTTGCTGACTTGCTGAGCACACTTTGGGTAGCAAAGTCCTAGCTGACCTCCAGTGCTTCCCAATTATTCCCTGGATTCTGAACAGGACCTCTTTTCAAAGCTCAGTACCTTCTCTTCCCTCAGTAAGTGGTCAGTGGCCAGATCTGTGAAGCAGTCTCAAGTAGTTCTTAATGAAATTAAAACCAGACTGACATCCCTAATACTCTCCAGCTGTTATCCAGTATGTGCCATTAGGGTAATTGTGCGGGAGAATGGGAGGGCAGGCACTAATACAATAATCTAACCAGGGTCCATTTAAAGCTACAGGCGACGGCTTGATAGTAAGGTAAGGAAATTTAAGATGAGACCCTGGAGTGTGGGCAGCACCTACAGCAGCAGCAATAATGGTAATGGCATCAGAATCACTAACGGAAGATCCTTTACATTTTTAGTTGTGTATATAGTAAATTGTGAATGGGTAATTCTTATAATAGTTCAGCAAGATGAACTGCAGCCCACCAGGCTCCTCTGTCTATGGGATTCTCTAGGCAAGAATACTGGAGTGGGTTGCCATTTCCTACTCCAGGGGAATCTTCCCAATCCAGGGGTCAAACCCAGGTCTCCCACATTGCAGGCAGATTCTTTACCATCTGAGCCACCAGGGAAGCCCTCAGCAAGATAGAAATTATTATTAATTTTCATTCATTCATATTTTATTTTATCAGTAATCTGAAAAAAATGGTCAAGAACATTTAATATAGGACAGGAAAGCACAAGTTTAAATGGGGGGACAAGAAGAAAATTCTGGGTGCAGACAAGGGAGACCAGGAAGGAGGCTGTCAACCAGCACATGAGGAATGTGTACGTGCTCAGAGTGAGCCACTTTCCAGGAGCCAACAAGAACAGGGGAATCTGGTCAGCTGCACAATTCACAGTGATCATGCAATTTTTTAAAAGAGTTTCTTTTTTTTTGATGGGACCATTTTCAAAGTCTTTACTGAATTTGCTACAATGTTGTTTCTGTTTTATCTTTTGGTTTTTTGGCCACCAGGCATGTGGTATCTTCGTTCCCTGACCAGGGATTGAACTTGCACACTCTGCATTGAAAGGTGAAGTCTTAACCACTGGATAGCCAGGGAAGTCCCAGTAATCATGTAATTTAAAAAAAAATCCAAAGAAAGCAAATTTATCTTCACACCCAGATCATGTGAGGGTATCTCCTGTGGCCCTTCCTAGAGGAGATATGGTGTACCAGAATGAATGACTTTCTCTCAACAGTTACTCTCAATAGACCCTAGGATAGCTTCCATGGTGTTATGTCAACAGTGATCCCCAGTGGAGGCTAATGCATCAAAACCAAGCATAATTCAGAAATGTAGCCCTTCAGGGACAAATGAAACATTGTCTGGTACCTAGCAGTTGGTTGCTGCTGCTGCTGTGTATGCTCAGCTGTGTCTGACTCTTTGCAATCTCATAGACTACAGCCCACCTGGCTCCTCTGTCCATGGGATTTTCCAGGCAAGAATACTGGAGTGGGTTGATGCTCTGGTTTAATTCAAAACTATATCTAAGATAACTTGGAGAAAGGGAAGATTATGTGTGCTTCAAGAAACCTCTCTCTCCATTGTCATCCCTTAGTGCCATTTTCCTAAGCTCAACTTAGAAGATGCTAAGAGGCAGCGAGTCAGAGATTGTTCAAATAGCAGGCAGCTCTGGTTGAAAGATAACTTGGAGCAATGGAAAATTATGTGTCCTTCAAGAAACCTCTCTCTCCACTGTCATCCCTCAATGCCATTTTCCTAAGCTCAACTTGGAAGATGCTAAGGGGTAGCAAATCAGAGATATTCAAATAGCAGGCAGCTCCGTTGGAGTGGAGAGCCAAATGAGTTAATGGAAAACTAGGCACAGTTGTTTAACAAGAACACAATCCAAATAAAAGTCATCTCAGCCCCGCTCTGAGGTGAATAAACTTCAGGCAATATTCTGAGAAAGAACAGGATCCTTTTCCAAAAATGCTCCCTTGAATGATTGTGGTCTTAAGTAATACTTCATACAACGAGGATGAAATAGTTGTAGCCTGAAAAATATTTGAGACCATTAGAACTGATCTTCAGTTGGCTAAAGGAAAATCTCAACAAAACATATATAGAATACTTATATTTGGGCAATGTTATTTCTTCTAGAAAAATTATTTGTGAAACCTGTTTTTCTATTCATCCATCAATTTATTTACTTAGCCAATGCATTTTGGGGGGCACCTGTCAAATACTAGGCATACTCTTGGGAACAAAACTCAGGATCACTCATAGCAGCATTAGTTACAACTGTCAAGATTTGAAAGCAACCTGAGTGTCTCAAGGATGAATGGATAAAGAGGATGTGGTACATACATACAATGGAATACTAATCAGCTATCAAAAAATATTTTGTCATTTGCAGCAACATGGATGGACTTGAAGGACATAATGTTAAGCAAAATAAATCAGAAAAAGACAAATGCAGTGTGATATCACTTATATGCGAAATCTAAAAAATACAACAACCAAGTGAATAGAACCAAAAAGAAGCAGATTCACAGATACAGAGAACAAACTGGTGGGTACCACCGGGAGGGAAAGGCAATATAGGTGTGGGAAAGGAGGAGATATAAACTACTGAGGCTTAGGCTCAAGGATGTATTGTACAACATGAGGAAAAAGCCAATATTTTGCAATAACTGAAAATAGAAAGTAACCTTTAAAATTGCATAGAATTTTTTTTTAATTATAGGAAAAAAAACACAAAATCACTGCCCAAATAGAGGTGAAATACTAGTGTGGGAAACCCAATAATCTCATAACTACTGTATCATACAAGAAGACATCATGCCCAGGATATCAATATTCTCCGTTTTTCAACCATTGAATATAAATTTAAGGTCTTCCATCTATTGGGCAGCAGAGAGGGGATGTGATGATAAACGACGCAAATAAATACACAAGTATAAAAGGTGCTAGCTAAGTGCCAAGAGAAAACTAATGGACTGTGTCTATGACAGAGAATAACGGTGGTGGGCTGGGGATGGTCTGCAAAGAGTTGGTCAGGGAGGGTGTCCCCAAGGAAGTGGTTGTTCAAATGAAACCTACAGAATGTGAAACTCTAAATATGAATGCATCTGGGGAAGAGCTTCCTGAGTACAAAACCCCTGAACCTGGAGGAAGCATGCTAGTAAGAGGAACAGGCAAAAAGCAACTAAATGGTCACATCTTATGGGATTAGTATTTACCACGCAGTTATCACTGGAAATGTCAACCAAAATAACTGATTTCAGAGTAATTGATCCATAGCTTTTTCTCTTTGCAATAAGCATTTAGCAAGGCTGGTTGGACATTCCGCGTTTGATGTAATAAAACCCTCTCACTTATATATGGAATGATGTATGATGTTCTCTTCTCTATGGTGGGAACACATGCATTCTACCCACTCAAAATCAGATCTCTAAGAAACACATTAGAAACCAGGAATATTTCTCAAGGTCAGGAAGATTACACTGCTTCCCTGAAGCCTTACAGTCCTGTAAGTGGTGGCCCCAGGATCTGAGACACTAGCTTTCTGATAGCTTAGGTCTTGGCTTCTACAGTACATTCGGCATTCTAATTGGAGGAGACCTGGGAATCAACTTTAGGTCAGCCCTCATTTAAATAAATTCTTTCTCTCAGGGCTCTGAAGATGGATACGGGAACTCAGAAGTTGGCACTTTCAGCTCTGCCCTGGACACCAGCCTGAAGGAAAGCCCGATAGATTCTCTTGACAAGCATGCAACCCTATTCTTCCAATTACCATTCCAGCAAGATTATTACATTGTGTCCTGATATTCAAATGTCTACTTTCTCTTGAGACTCCAAGGCCCCAGGGGCAAAGCCATCCCATCTACCAATCCCCATTTTTCCATGAGGTCAGCCTTTTCCCTCTGCCCATCAGTCTAGATTCTAGCATTCTCTCACTATGATCTTTTCCTTGCAAAAACTTGTGCTCTTCACTTCTTCCACCTTATTCATCAGACCAGACCCCAGCAATGAGTGAACTCTACTTTCTCCTGTCTTAACTTGTACCTGAGCTCCTGAATGTGTATAGAAAAAATGCAAGGGAGCTATAGAACCACTTTAAATTCATGAGCTCCAGCTTCAAATGGGCACTCAAAACTGCCCAGCAGGTCTTGTATTTTTCTCTTGTTGACTTACTTCCCTATTCCCTAAGAATACAACTTTATACCTTCTTTTCCTCTCCTGAAACTTCCTACCTTCCTTGCTCTATCTCAGATGATGACTTCTCATTTCATGGATAAAATTGAAAAATCATCTTCACTTTACCAAACCTACAATCTTCAGTGGGGCCCATTTTCTCCTTCTTTGCTCTGGTTAAAACGGAAAAAAATGCCCATCAGCCTGCTGCTGCTGCTGCTGCTAAGTCGCTTCAGTCGTGTCCAACTCTGTGCGACCCCATAGATGGTAGCCCACCTGGCTCCCCCGTCCCTGGGATTCTCCAGGCAAGAACACTGGAGTGGGTTGCCATTTCCTTCTCCAATGCATGAAAGTGAGAAGTGAAAGGGAAGTCACTCAGTTGTGTCCGACTCCTAGCGACCCCATGGACTGCAGCCCACCAGGCTCCTCCGTCCATGGGATTTCCCAGGCAAGAGTCCTGGAGCGGGGTGCCATCGCCTTCTCCGCCCATCACCCTATCAAAGTCCAGTTCCTTCTACATGCACCTGGGCTCTCACCCCCTCAAATACTGTCCTACTTCGGTTGTTCCCACTTTCTACATTATCAGTTCCTCTCTCACTGGGTCAGGCCCACCACTAAACAAACATGCTCTATTATTGCCTGAATTTATTGAAAACAAAACAAAAAGCACCTACTGACTCTCTTTCTCTATACTATTTCTTGAGTTCACAGCCTAAGACAAATAGAGTTGTCTGTACGTACATTGACCTCAGCTTTCCTGGTGGCTCAGTGATAAAGAATCCACCTGCCAATGCAGGAAATGTTGGGAAGATTCCCTGGAGAAGGAAATGGCAACCCACTCCAGTATTTTTGCCTGGGAAATCCCATGGACAGAGGAGCCTGGTGGGCTATAGTCTATGGGGTCGCAGAGTCAAACACAACTAAGGGATTAAACAAAAACAACAACAACATACATTGGCTTCACACTAAGTTTTCCCACTTTATTCTGGCTTTGCCCCCTTTCACCTGGCCAATAATTTCAGCTGGAAATGAGCATATCCAATTTTCCAAATCAAACGGATGGCTTTCAAGTCTCATCTTGTTCAACTTCTTCTTGAAGGTGGTAGCCAACCACCTTCCCCTTACACTCTCTCTTCCAGCTCCCATGACATCCACTCCTCCCTTTATCTGACCTCTGACTCAGAGTGTTCTCAGGTCTCAGTCTTAGCTGCTTTTCCTTTTTCCTAAGCAAACTTATCCAGCCCATTTGCTTTTGTTTACTTCCTTTTAAAATGGTTTTCATTTTTTATCTAAGAAGTAAATGCACAGAGTCAATAGTCTTTTAGGAGTTATTTGGCTTTTTAATAACCTTCTCCAAAAAGCAAACACATCAGATTTCCATATTCTTTCTCTGGAGTTTTCACACCCATAACCATCTGTGCTGCATTAATCAATCCTTGTTTTCCTGAACAGGTGACATCTCATGACTCCTCTTCCTCACTTTCCTGTGTTAAGTGAAATCCTTCCTGTATCACTTTCTCTTTCCTGGTTTACAACTGTATTTTCCTAAAGGACATTCTTTAATAGCTTTTAAAGAAAAAATATATCTACTTGAATTCTTACAATTATGAAAATATATGTATTTTCATATATTTCAATATATGTATCCTTTTGGTTAAAAGTTTAGCTAGGACTATAATTCTATGTTAAAAATTATGATCAATCAGAATTTTGAACCAATGTTCTTTTTATTCTAATTTTCAGTGTTGCTATTGAAAAGTCCAATTAGTTATCCTGGTTCCTTTTACTTTGTGTGTGTTTATTTTATTTTTTGTCTACCTTTGGGTTTTCTACCCCTGCGTTCTAAAATTCACAATGGAAAATTCCATGCTATAGGCCTTTTCCTGTTCATTGTGCTGGGCGCTAACTCAACAGTCTATTTTAAATGGGAGAAATGTGTCTTGTAATTTGGTGAATTTTTATTGAATCAAATTAGTTGAATGGTGGGCTTCTTGCAGCAATTTTCTAATTATATCCTCTTTTCTGGGGCTGATTATCAACCTTTCTCATTGTTTTTTCTTTATGATCTATGGGATTGCCCCTAAATATGCATCTTTCAATATTTCTATTGATTTAAAAAATTTGATTGCCAGGTTACAATCCTTAAGAATTTACACTTAATCTTCTGTTCCTTTTTTCATAGCATCCTGTACTTGTTTTATGGATATCATAACACATTTTAAGAATATTAATTCTCATTTGATTTTGAGAGTTCTCCTCTGCCTTATCCCTTTTTTGGATTCTTCTAGTCCATCCTTTCATTTTGGAAATGTTCCTAAGATGTCTGCTCTTCTTATTTGTTTATTTGTATTCAAGAGAGAGTTAATAAAAGCTGTTTGCAAGCAGGGAGCTTGGTAGGGTTTGTCAAATGGTATAACTTATTGCAGTTTGCACCAGGCAGACTCGTGTTTATTCTATTCCTGAAACTTGTGCAAAGCTTTTCCATGTCAGGGATCTGAACATCAGGATCTATCTGGAATGCATCTTTTACTAAACATACATACACACATACTACCACACTCCTGCCTGAAGCCTTCTTACCTTTTAGATCTTTGCTTATACATCATCTCTTTAGAGGGGCTTTCTCTGACCATTTCTGTCTAAATAAAATAGCTCTCTATTATTCTTTCCATGTTTCTTTCCTCTGTAATATGTACCACAGTTTATGCCGTTGATTATGTAACTGAATGCTTTCTTGTCTGTTTCATATTGTCTAATAACAAGCTTTATGTGGGAAAGTACCATTTCTATCTCTATTCGTGTTCAATGTTCTAGTCTCAGGACTTAGCACTGAAATATAGCACGGTCAATACATATTATTCATTTAATCAATGAATGGATGGATGGATGTATAGAAATTCTAGGGTTTTGGTCAATCTCTGGTTTAAGTAGCTCTGTAACCTTAGGCAAGTCATTTAACCTCCAAAAACTTTGATTTACTTAGCTTCTTAAGACTTAGAATAATAGTGTTGGCATAAGGAAATAATTGATGTCAAAGTGCTTAGTTAAAAGGTCTATATTATTATGAGCAATTATAAAGACTGAATGTGGCTTACTCTGTTTTTTCTTATTTTTTCCTTCACTTCATATTGAAACTTCAATTTAACACTTCAGGGATCATACCTTGATAACACCTTCTAAGTGATGTTGTTATTAAGAGTTTTTTTAGAACCAAATTAACTAAACTCATAGATGTGATTCAAATCAGATGTGCCTTATTCAGACTCCTGAGCAAATAATGTCATAAGAAAATTCCAGTTTCTGGTTCTAGTTTAATGATGGAAATGAATGAGCAATATCTCAACTCATGATCTACTTTCAAGTACAAGGAAGGACAAGATAAAAGAAATTCCAGTTCAGGAATGAGAACTAAATCATTCCTCTATTTTTGAACTATAATATTTGCCCCAAACTAACCAAAATAATCAAACTATTCAAGTAAATGTGTGGGAAAACTAGAATGCTTGTTAGTGGCTGATAGAAATGCAAATTGATATAATCCTTCTAGAAAGCAGTTTAAAAATACATGTAACATGCCTTACAGGTGTTTATGTATTTTGGTACCATAACTGTTCTGAGAAATTATTCTAAGGGAAAAGTCCCAAATTTAGGGACTTTTTTCATTTCTAACAACAGCACAGGTTGTACTGATGCTTCTGGTCCAAATGTCCATACTTGGAGAACCTCTGTTCTAGACCTTAACCATCCAGTATTTTAGCTCTTTATTGGAGTTATGTTTCCCTAGATCTCTTATCCTCCTACTCCTGTTCACTGATAAACTAATCTGAGATGCTAATCTGACTTAATAAATCATGAGATGATAGTAATAAATAATGTGAGATATCTGCCAAGCATATCTGCCAGGCATTTACACACATACAAACTGCTTGCTTTTTCATATGAAACACACTGTCAGGGTAGATCTCACCCCTTTCAGGGCTGTGATTCTTATGTCAGGAGTCTGGTTATGCTTTTCACTTTGGGGAGGATGGTGTCAACTTTCCCCATATCTGGAGTCTCCTTCCAGTGTTTTAGATACTTCCTCTTCCTGCCCCAGCTCTGGAAGTCCTCAGGACAGTGTTTCAGGAAGGGGGTGAATAAAAATAAATCCATGTCTTCCCACTTGATGACTTAAGGGTGCACAAAGTGACCAAGAGGAGTCCTCCAGTGGGAACTGCTGAGCTAATGCATCATCAGAGGAAGCTCCGATCTGTATGCCTCTCTCCCATGACTTTTGGGAGTGGCTTTCTGCCATACTTGTCTCTCCTAGATTTTTTCTCCCTTGGAATTCCTTCTTGGATTTTCACACAGTTCTTTGAGCTGGTGCCATTTTCTTGGACCGCCCTTGTCTCTCTGGATGTACCAAAATTTCTGACCACATCCTTGGCTTCACTCTTGCTATTCTTTCTTGTTGTTGTTTTGATATTCTAAGCTTTTACTCTCCTGAAGTTCTCATGTCTCTGTTCAACAGATATTTCTAAAGCATGATTTTTTTTTCCCCTCTAGTTTCTCTTTTTTCTCAGGTATGTTTGTACCTGACACCTCCAAGCTACTTTCTTGTGTCCTCATGGTAAAAGTTTTCAATCATTGAACATATGTGTGTTGAATGGCTCTTAAATGTCAGATACTGTGGTAAGTACTGCGAATGCAGACATCTTCAGCATGCAACATTTTCCCTTAAAAAAGTCTTATATTTCACTGAAATCCTGAAAATCTTACCGTTGAAAAGACTGTTGTTGTTGCTTTTTTTTCTGAAGTGATCAAATCAGATGCTGAATAATTGCATTAATCACTTCTGACTCAGGGTCAGCCCTGCTGCTGCTGCTGCTAAGTCGCTTCAGTCGTGTCCGACTCTGTGCGACCCCATAGACGGCAGCCCACCAGGCTTCCCCGTCCCTGGGATTCTCCAGGCAAGAACACTGGAGTGGGTTGCCATTTCCTTCTGCAATGCATGAAAGTGAAAAGTGAAAGTGCAGTTGCTCAGTCGTATCTGACTCTTAGTGAGCCCGCGGATTGCAGCCTACCAGGCTCCTCTGTCCATAGGTTTTTCCAGGCAAGAATACTGGAGTGTGGTGCCGTTGCCTTCTCCTGGGGTCAGCCCTACCCATAAACAAAGTGGGAATGCCTGAGGTAACTTGATTTTAGGGGTCTCCTCTCCAAAGTTGCACAAATTCTCACATTCTTTGCCACCTTGGATGTGGGATAATAATGTAGATGTGAGTGCTTATATTCTGATTCTGTTTTTCATAGCAGTTATCTAAACAAACAGGATATAGGTCAAGAGAAGGTGAATTTGGGTTCATGAAACATGGCTCAAAGGCCAGGAATAATGAGAGTTCTTAAAGATTCCTACTCATCCAGGAATTATCTTGGGAGTGCTGAATGTCTGGCAGGAGATGGGAATGAGGATACCAAGTTGCAAAACTCTAAAGTTGAACTTTACTTATGTAAATTGTGACAAGACTTTTTCCTCTAATGGTATAAGATTAATCTTATTTACCAGGCCCAACAGCATATACTGTTTCCCTCTTTAGCTGGGAACTTTTCCCTCAGTATTTCAAGTGACCATTTCAAAATCTTAGTGTAGTTCTAGATGAAAAATCTTCAAACCCAGAACTAAGACTTGCTGGGTAGAACAGAATATCAATGGAGAGGTTGGCAATTGAATTTACAATTACCAACAATCAAGAATATCTTCCTATCAGTACCATTTTTCCAGATTCCTTAGAGACACAGACATAAAGAACAGGCTATGGACGTAGCGAAGGAAGGAGAGGGTGGGACGAAAAGAGAGAGTGGCGTTGACACATATACACTACCATGCGTAAAATGGGTATCTAGCGGGAAGCTGCTATATAGCGCAGGGAGCTCAGCTCAGTGCTCTGTGACAGCCTAGAGAGGTGGAGTGAGGGGTTGGGAGGAGGTTTTGGGAAATGGCAACCCACTCCAGTGTTCTTGCCTGGAGAATCCCAGGGACAGGGGAGCCTGGTGGGCTGCAGTCCATGCGGTCGCTAAGAGTCGGACACAACTGAGTGACTTCACTTTCACTTTGGAGAGAATGGACATATGTGTACTTCTGGCTGATTCATATTGTTGTATGGCAGAAACCAACACAACATTCTAAAGTAATTATCCTCAATAAAAAATTAAAAAACAAAAACAACAACAAAAAAAGAGTATCTTTCTAAAAGCAATGGCAAAGATTACACCGTAAAAAATAGTCATTGCCAGATTCCAGTGTGTAAAACTTGATATTTTAGGTGCTCAATATAAAGACAATTTTAAATGCAAACAGCAAACTGGATTTTTTTTTTTTTGCAAAATGTATGGCAAAAGTGCATAACACATATTTAATAATAAATACAGGGATCACGCAAATCAGGAAGAAACATTCAACACTCTAACGTTAAAATGGTTTATTAGTTAGGACAAAGCTCAGAGTTGCAACTGGGAATCTCAGTGGCTTATTACAATAGAAATTCCTTCACTGCCTCACAAAGTCTAACATAAGTATGTGTTCCTCAGTGGAAAGAAGAATTTTTCTCTGTAAAAACTGAGGGCCCAAACTTTTTCCATTCGTGAAACCATCATTTTTAATATGTGGCTTCCAATATGGTTGTATCTACTGCAAAAACCAGTGGAAAAGGAAAAGTCTGGAGGATGCATGAATAAGATGTTTTTACAGGCCTGACCTAGAAGAGGTACACGTCATACTCACTCATGTTCTTTTGGCTAGAACTGAGCCCCACTCCCATGAGAATACTTAAGTGCAAGGGGAGAGGGAAATATTGTCTAAACTGTGTATCTAGGGAGAAAAGGAAATGGTGGTTGAACAGCTATCTCATCTCTGCCACAGCCAAACCCCTCCCTTATGGGAGCCAGATGTTGTTTATATACATATCCACTTATACATACACATAAAAAGTAGATTAGTCTTAGTTTAAGCTGTGAACCTAAGATGATAGATGTGGGAGTGCCATGAAGGATCTGCAAAGAAGGTGTTCGCAGAACAGTCTTGCAATACAACCTACCATCCACCTCAAGAGAATATAAAGAATCTGAAGTTATAGATGCAAAGAGGAGTTAGTTAGACGGGAAGAGAGTTACTGGTGTTTTATGAGGCTCATCTCTCTCTCTGTCTCTCTCCCCCTTTTTCAGCCCAAGGAAGAGATTTCAATGAGATGGTTTAGAGAACTTAATATATGCCCTCTGGAGTGTGTCACTTATGCCTAAGAAGTCTGGAGAGACAGAAGCTGGAGTAAGTAGCTGGCAGAATTGGACTAGGGGCTGTGGTTTCACTCCTGCCCCGGGTAGAGGCTCTATTACTTGTGGGCCAGATTGGAGGGCTGCATGGCAGAGAGAGTTGGTGAGTTACTGCTGGAGATCCTGTCCAAGAGGGGCCACCTGGAGGGACACAGGAACCTCAGCAAAGCAAGCTGGAGATGTACTGCTAGATCTTACAGGCTCAGAAAGGCGTTTCATCTATTTATTTATTTATATAAATATATCTCCTCCCTCTTGGGCCTCTCTCCCACACCCTATCCCACCCCTCTAGATCATCAGAAAGCGCGGAGCTGAGCTTCCTGTGTTACACAGCAGCTTCCTGCTAGGTATTTGTTTTACACACGGTAGTGGATACTGCCAGTGCTGCTCTCCCAGTGGGTCCCACCTCTCCTTCCCCCTCTGTGCCCACATGCCATTCTCTACATCCGTGTCTCTATTCCTGCCCTGCAAACAGGTTCATCTCTACCATTTTTCTAGATTCCACATATACGCATTAATATATGATATTTGCTTTTCTCTTTCTGACTTCAGAAATGCCTTTTAAATGATCAGCCAGGAGAAAGGCATCAACTACTGTCCATGGAACTACAAGAGAGCACTTCCCAGCATTAAGGTTGGGGAGGGGATCTCCAAGCAAAACACCCCTCCCCACCAAAAAAAAAAAAAAAGAACCCATAGGAGTGCTCTGAGAGAAAGAAGGTGTCTAAGTACTTAAGACAACCAGGTAGTACTAAGCATACAGACAAGTAAGAATTCTACATCCTTTCCTCTTCTCCCAGCTCGTGCTTCAGCTCTGTAGAATCAGAAACCAAGCGAGCAAGTCACAGAAGTCCAAGCGCTGGGAGAGGAAAGATGAACCGGTTCTCCTTTCCCACAGCAGACGCAGACCTACGCGGGGCAAACTAGAGGGCGGTGTGGGGTGGGGCTTGCCATTAGGACTGAAGTTTCCTGCTCTGGACTGGACGTTAATTACTGAACTAAACCACTTTATGACCAAAAGTGACTGGAGGGGGACACTCCCTGGTGGTCCAGTGGTTAAGAATCTACCTTCTAATGTAGGCGAAGTGGGTTCAATCCCAGGTTGGGAAATGAGGATCCCATGTGTCAAGGAGCAACTAAATCCGAGAAATACAACTGAGACCTGACACAGCCAAAAATAAAACAAACTTTTTTTTTTTCGTTGACTGGAGGACTTTTCATTATCTGAATCGAACATGGTTTTCATTCGAGTGGGAGGATGAATGAGTTTAAATGTACAGTGTGAGACTGCGTCATTTCAATGTGATCATTTCAACCACATGTGTAGACATATCTGAAAAGATAAAGAAAACATACCAAGAAGTGGAATCACTGGATGGGGTAATTAGGGCCAAATAAGTTTCCTTACTGTGTTTGTGTTTGTTTCTAAGTCTTTCAAGATTCCCACAGGACACATTGTGCTTAGGAATCAGGATGACGGACCTACTGTACAGGGTACAGTAAATAGTATATAACTGTAGCAGATTTTGCCACCTTCTCTCTTGGACGATGAATATTTCCTGTATAACTAACCTCAAAATCATTGAGTGAAACAGCCATCATTATTTAATTTATGAACATTAAACTGAAGATTAACTTTGTTTTAATGGCTATATTGGTATCAGCCCTTGTCTTAAAATGTCATGCTCACAGAAATTGAGTTATTTCACAGTGCATCCATTTTCCACTCTTTTGCCCTCCAAATATCTGTCTATTTCTATATTTCTTCTCTCTCTGAGTCCTTATTAAAGCTGTCTTTCTTTAAAAAAGGAAATATTTTGTGTCCACTTCAAGCCTACACTGTTCACCAAAGTTTCCTGCATATATAGACGAATCTCTTTCCCCTCCAGACTCCCACGGTGGGTGAATCAGGACCACATCTCTGAGCAGCTGACTGCATACTATCTTGTGTAGTCAGATGCCTGGCTCTTCCTGAGTGTGAGGGTTTTTTTTTTTTTTTCCTAACTAGCTGGTATATTTCTTAAAGCTACGTGATACATGTAGTCCTTCCCAGGTGCCTTGAGCCCTTAACAACATATTCAACACATCAGGTACGGAGACAAACTTACGCTGAGTGGATTAGGTAAGGAGACATGCTTTTTTTCATTCCTATTTCCCCTGTGTGATAAGCTCTGAGATCTTGAGCTGCTCAGGAAGGCTTTATTAACCACAGTTACAAGACTACTGCTGTTTTTCTGGTTTGTTCTCTCTTGCCTTCTGGTTTCTCTCCTGTCAACAACCTTATCTAGTGACCTTTGTTTGGAGAAGTTCACTGACCCATATGCCAAGTGAAGCTCAGGAAAAGAAGGGAAAATGACCATAAATACCTGTACACCTGTTGTTTGATCTGACTGTAAGTTTGGGGATGATCAAGGAACTGTTTGCTTGTGCTAACTCTATTTTCCAAGTAACAAAGTATTTGAGGCATCAACTACTACTACTATGACAGACAGTGTATACAAAAAATTGTAGAGACTGACCTAAACAGCTTTTATTCTCAAAAAAGAGCATGTCTCTAAAAGCCACTGGTTGAGGAAACTTATTCAGCCTCTCAAATAGTTTATATGGGCCTGTAATTTGATGCAGCATTAGATTTAGTTTACCATTGGCTTTAAATATTTTGAAAGCAAGACCAGGAATTTGCCTTCAGCAAGGCCAAGGGTTACTGGAGTGATCTTTATGTTTTATATCCCACATTACAATTTTTCTGAATGCTTCCAAAGGAGCATTTCTTTTCCTGACAGCTCATTGCACGCAGTATTATAGGTAACTGCAGGGTGGGGCGGGGGAGCGGTGGGTGTGGTGTGGTGGGAGGGCCGGTATTTTGCTCTTCAGTTCTACTGCAGCCAGGAATAGGGTGAAGTCAGCAAGGGACCTAGGATGCAAAACTCTCAGGGCTGTGGTTTCAGATTCACTGTATCAGGTTGAGGAGGCAGAAATGGCTTTAACAGTTTGCTTGCTTGGTTAACTGAAACCTGCACCTAAAGGTAGTCAAAACTAAATGAAGTTAAAATCCCAGAACTTCCCTAGTGTGCTGCAGAGTAAGTTATCTAGGACTGATGCTAAAGCTGAAGCTCCAGGATTTTGGCCATCTGATGCGAACAGCTGACTCACTGGAAAAGTCCCTGATGCTGGGAAAGATTGAGGGCAGAAGGAGAAGAGGGTGTCAGAAGATGAAATGGCTGGATGGCATCACCGATGCAGTGGACATGAACTTGGGCAAACTCTGGGAGATGGTGAGGGACAGGGAGGCCTGGCATGCTGCAGTCTATGGAGTCACAAGGAGTTGGACATGACTGAGAGACTGAGCAACAATAAGTTATCTAAAGTCTTAGGGAGCTTAGAGTGCTCGAGTGGGTTTATCAGGTAAGACCTGCTCATCACATCCCCTGAAGAGTTATAAACACATTCTTTTTACCAAGGTTGTGAATAATACATTTGCAAGGGAGATCCAGCTCCTTAAAGAGATTTGTGGTGGTTGTTCTCATAAAGGTTATTAATAATAGTGGAAACTGCAGTCATTAAACTAGGCTTAGAATACATTATATGAATAGAGGTACCACGATCTAGAAAAATCTTCATATTGACTCCTTTATCCAATGAGTGAGAACTACTCTGGCAAAAATGGCCAAATGGAAGCCACTGAAATTGTCTCTGTCCACCAAAGTAGTAAGCCAAAACCAATACCACATTTCTGGAAGGATTATGAAGGTTAGTAACACCATCAAGGACTTGGAGGAGGTAGGGATGGTGATTCCTATCACCGCCTCACTCAACAACGCAGAAGACGCAAATATCCTGAAAAACGACTATGGATTATCATAAACTTAACCAGGTAGATAAGATAACCTGTCCTGTGGACATCAGTGAGTTTATTTCCTCGGCCACCTTGATCCTTGCCCAGTGGGATCACAGACAAAGTAGTTTTGGTGACAAGGCAGGGGTTATGCATGTGTTCAATAATATGGACTTCCAATATGCAAGTGCAATTATGGACTTCCAATATGGAAGTGCAATCTGGCTTCTGACTTTACAGAATGCCCAATCTGCCAACAGCCTGCTGAGCCCTTGGTATGGCATCTCTCCCCAGGAGGATCACTCATTTACCTGGTTGTATATATTGAAACACTTCTAGCATGGAAGGAGCAGAACTGTGTTCTCACTGGAATAGACACTTACTTTAATCTACATTTTCCTCCCCCGTGTCTATTAGTTGCTCAGTCGTGTTCAACTCTTTGTGACCCCATGGACTGCTGTCCTCCAGGCTCCTCTGTCCATGGGATTTTCCAGGCCAGAATACTGGAGTGGGTTGCCATTTCCTTCTCCAGGGGATCTTCCTGACCCAGGAGTTGAACCAAGGTTTCCTGCATTGCAGGCAGATTCTTTACCATCTGAGTCACCAGAGAAGCCCCACTTGCAATATTTCTAGCAAAACCACCATCCATTGACTTGAGATGCCCTCTTCATCACCGTAACATTCTACACAGCCAATCTTCTGATCAAGGAACTCATTCTACAGCAAATGAAACAGAAATGGGCCCATGCTCATGGTCTTATATTTCCTCCAATCCCTCCTAAAGTAGCTGGCCTAGTAGAAAAGTGGAATGGCTTTCAAAACTCAGAGTAACAACTGAGCAGCAAGACCTTGCAGGGCTGGGACAGTGTTCTACAGGAGACAGTATGTGCTCTAAATCAGCCACCAACAGGTGGTAGTACCTCTCCCATTGACAAGATTTGTGGGGCTGTAATCAGCAGTGGAAATGGCTGAGCCATCTCTTCTTAGTGATCTGCTAGAAACATTTTTGTGTCTTGTTCCCACAAGTGAGGGATCTGCTACAAGACAAGCTTTCTGAAGGAAGAATATTTCTCCCATGGGACAGAGCAATGGTTCTTTGAAACTGAAACTTGAAATTGCCACCTGGCCATTTTGTGATTGTCAAGCCAGTGAATCAACAGACAAAAGAGGGAACTATTCTACTGAAAGGGTGACAGAGCTTGACTACAGGAGGAAACCGGTTTGCTCCTACATAGTTAAGGAAAGGAGGAATATGTTTGAAATGCAAGAAATTCCCTGGAGTCCCTTCACACTCCCCTGATCTATGATTAAATCATGTTAGAAGAAGCAGACAAGATTAACTGTAGTAATTTTGAGTATTTCCTTCTTATTTTGAATATAAAATATTTGTGCATATATAAAGGATAAAGCGTTTCCCAAGTGGCTCGGTGGTAAAGAATCCACCTGCCAAGCAGGAGACACAGGTTCAATCCCTGGGTCAGGAAGAGCCCCTGGAGAAGGAAATGGTAACCCACTCCAGTATTTTTACTTGAGAAATTCCACCCACAGAGGAGCCTGGCAGGCTACATTCCATGGGGTCACAAAGAGACACGGCTTAGCAACTATTTAATAAAACAAAACAACAACGACAAATCAACAAAGAATAAAGAAAGAGGCTCTATCTAGATTTTAAATCTCAACTTTGCCATTTACTAGTTCTGTGACTAGATTGAGTTAAAAAAAAAAAAAAAACACACCTCTCCAGGTCTGCCTCTACAAAATGAGAATAATTATACTATCTTCCTCAAAGGAGTTCTACAAATTTTAAATGGGTTAATACCTTTTCAGCACTCAGAATCGTGCCAGGCCCGGAGGAAGCATTCAGGGATAGCTGTCATTATTAGGACAGGCTGTAGTATCAGAGAAAGCAGATTCCTACAGACATGGTTGTCTCCCCTTCAGTGGAAACTTTCCCTAAGATGTTCCCCCAGTCCCCAAAATCCTACACAGAAAGGGACAAATCCCCAGGCTTAAATTTCCTTTTGCTTGCTTGGCATTTTGCAAGGGACCCTTCCCAGTAAATGCCAATAAGCCTTGCCTGCATATTCAAGTCATCCTCTTGCACTTTTGTGAAGATACTCTGAAAATAGCTTTTGCATGAGAAAGGGACTTAGGGGAGGGTTAAAAATGCTAAAATTTGACCAAGTCTCCAAACGAAAAATACAGCTTTAGGGGAAACCAGAGACATCTTCCTCTTTTTCTTTCACTCTCGAAATGCATTATGATGAAGAATGCCTCAGGGCTGGTGTATGCAAACTTCCACTGTGCTTATGGAGAAAGATTATAATTGAATTCTCTATAATGATGGGCCAAAAAAAAGACCCAGACAGACAAGGCTCAGAGGCTGCGGATCAGCCCAGTTTGGCTTCTAGCCCACAGCACCTACAATTATTCTGCAGTGATTTTTATTTATCTATTTAGTGCTCCCACTAGGCAAGGAGAGAGAGAAAGAGCAAGAGGGAGAATCTAGTCATAATTCAGCCCTCATGGTTAGGCAGCAAGCTCGAAATTGAAAAAGTTATTCAAATGGATAATGAAATGGGGCTGAGTTTCTAATGTCCTCCTCCATGGGAAAATGGCATAAATTGTGGGACTTTGCAAATGGCTTACACACTGCTTGTGATGAGATTATTTAAGAATCAGCTCACTGATGTTATACCAGGGCATCATCCCAGGGTGAGTGGTGGGCCTCTGTATTCTGAATCAAAAGGCAGAACAGAGTCTTTGCATTTGGTCTTGAAAGGTCAGTGACAGCCACCAAATGAAAGGAGGGCCCCCTTTTGTGCTACTCAGACACTGATGGGTAAGAATGGGGGTAAGAATTGCTCTTTAAGGATGTGGCTCTGGGTAAAATATATTCAAATACGATCAAACAACCAGTGTGTTTCTGGATGCAGCTGAGTCGGGAGAGGAACGGTTGACAATATGATTACATCTGACAAACACAGCATGTGACTGATTCCAGTTTCTAGGGGAGCTGTGGTCAATACTGCACTTCTACCCCCACCTGTTTTAAAGGTCAGCCTTGAAATTGTCCCCCCATTTTAAGAGCTGGCAAAAGACACATGGTGATCACTTGCACACCCTCACTCAATGCCCCCAAAGTTCAATGTAAATTTTTTATTTACAAAGCACTTTCATTTACAACAGCTCAGGGAAGTGGGCATTTTATCACCATTTTGTAGTTCTGGAATAACTAAAGTTCAAGAAAGTAATTTGTATAGGTCACATGGTTAGTATGTTGAGCAGAGATGTGACCCTAAAGGTCAATAAGTTATCATCATATTTAAACTCATATCCCTTTCATAATTGGAAAATTAACACTCAGCTTTTAAAATTTGACACTTCAAGACCTAGAATAGTACTATATAATACAACTTTCTGTGATGATGGAAAGGTTCTATAATCTGTGCTGTCCAGTATGGTAGCTACTAGCTTACTGTAAACACTGAACACTTAAAAAAATGGTTCAGTTCAGTTCAGTCGCTCAGTCGTGTCCAACTCTTTGAGACTCCATGGACTGCAGCCCTCCAGGCTTCCCTGTCCATCACCAACTCCCAGAGCATACTCAAACTCATGTCCATTGAGTCAGTGATGCCATCCAACCATCTCATCCTCTGTCGTCCCCTTCTCCTCCGGCCCTCAATCTTTCCTAGCAACAGGGTCTTTTCTAATCACTCAGCTCTTCACATCAAGTGGCCAAAGCATTGGAGTTTCAGCTTCAGCATCAGTCCTTCCAATGTGGTTAAGTGTGATTAAAAAAGTAGTTGTGTGACTAAAAGTGGATTTTTAAATTTTATTAATTTATACTTATATTTAAAAATCATATGTGGCTAGTAGTTACCATACTCATCAAGAGAAATTTACTCAACAATCAGGAAACGTGTGTGTATGGGCTCAGTCATGTTTGACTCTTTTGCAACCCCATGGACTATAGCCCACCAGGCTCCTCTGTCCATGGAATATTCCAGGCAAGAATACTAAAGTGGGTAGCCATTTCCTTCTCAAGGGGATCTTCCCAACCCAGGGACTGAACCTGGGTCTCCTGCATTGGCAAACACATTCTTTACCATAGCACCGCTTGGGAGGCTGAAGTTCTACTCTAAACAATTATAGAAATTTACAGCACATGCTCTAAGTCACACAGAATATTTCACATAATATCCAGCTAAGTTTGGTATCGATCAGGAAAGAATGGGGAGCTTTGAAGAAGTTTAACAAAATAGCTTAGAAATCTGAGGTCTCAGTGTTTCATATACATATATATCGATATTATTGCATTATTTTGTAAGTAGAAAAAGAAACTGGAAAAGAAACATAATCACTTAATTTTTCCCTGGTAGTGTCTTCTTCATGTAGAAGAATCATGGAGAAATTGTGCAGTTTGGAACTAGAGGCTTACTGCTGCTGACAGAGAAATCAAGTATGGCCAGCGGGGGCTCCTCACCAGGAAACTCACAGCAGTAGCTATGGAGCAAACACTAGGACAGAAGTTTGAGGCAAAATGGCAGATCTGAAACAAACGCAGGGTAAGCGCTCAGGATTCGGGCTCCAAGTAGAATAGTTGAAATAGTCAAGAGTTTGTCTCTTTGAAGCAATTAAATACAGGGCAAGAATTCAGGAAACTAAAAATTAAAAAGAAAAGTTTCAGATGCTACCAGATGTTTACTGTCAGAAGGTAGAGGAAGAAGGAAAATAACCCCTAGGATGGTCACTCTTTTGGGGGTGACTCCTGAGGGCCCAGGTTACAATTGTTTAAGGGTAACCCTTGGGACTGGAAGCAGAAAAATCAGATGTGACCTGTTGGTCAGGATGCTCCTGTTTGCAAGCAGAAGAATCCTCAGGTGACACTTTTTAAACAGTAAGGACATTAATTATTTTGAAGAATGAGAAGTCCAGAGGTAGGGTGGATTCAGGGTTGCTTATTTTATCTCATTTATTTCTCACGACGATTTCATGAAGGAAGTGTATTTTATAGCCACAAAGAAATCAAGGCTTTCAGAGTTTTAATTATCTGTCCAAAGACACACAGCTGGTAAGAGGCATTGTCAGCTTTAGTGCCACCTAAAGCTTTGGGTATAAAAAGTAACTAAATATTTCATTTTGGGGGGGTCTCACTGATATAAAGGATTTTCAGTGTTTTATGACAGCATTAGAACAAGGCTAGTGGATACAATTTCCAGTTGGCAAAGGTTGGAATTAATAGTGTACAGAGACCATGAAGTCAGAGTCCAAATCACACAGCAGTTCAAACTGGAAATAAACCCTATAGTTCAAAACACAGAGCTTTCTATCAGAATTACTCGGTGTCATCTCATGTTTCCGTCTCATGACGAAAGAATAATAAACAAGCAAACAAACAAATTAAAGCAAACAACACACCCCACGAGGTCTACCTTGTCTCTTGGCAGTCCTAGGCCCAACTCAGTGCCTGGCGGCTGTGATGTCAGCCTCGCTGCTTTTCCTGCGTGCTCCTAGTGGCTGTGTCCGGTAGAAATGAAGAGACTCTGAGGGGCAAAGTGAGACCGCAGACTCAGCATCTGCAACCAAGGGGGTCAAAATCCCAGGAGAAACTGCACCCTGCCCCCACCAAGCTCGTTCAAGGACAAAAGGGAGTCCTGGCCAAATCTAACGAAGTAGAATTTCAAATGATGAGACACTTGATCTTCCCTTTCTACTCAACATCTCAAACTGGATCAGGAATCAAAAGCTAGCAAAAAACAACAAACCCGTAAGCCTGTATGAAAAGGACTTCAAAATAGATGCAGCCTATATAGAACCTGGTCAGAGAGTATTATTTTCGACTGGAGAGAACTTCCATAACTGGAAGGCCTAAAACATACTCAGTAGATAGAGCTCAGGTTAGCTTAGCCTATGTGAAGAGCTAACATTATTTTTCAGAAGATAATTATCCATTTATTATCTTATCTGTTGCCAATGTCATGTAACACTGAGAAGTTGATCAGTATACGGCCTAGAATGTCTAAGACTTGGGAATGGAAATAACTGCCAAATATGGATTAAATTGATAAAAATAATTCCAAACATGATTAGAGTCACTCTGTTGTATATCCTGCACAGCAGGTGGGAAATCCTTGAGAAGAATTAGGGAAAGGTTTAGGGAAAGCAGATTAATGGAGAAAAGATTAAATGTGTTTCAAAAGCAGTACAAAACATATTTTAAATGACAATCCTTCCATGGGCAATGTTAAAAGGTACTTGAGCACATGCAAAATTCAAGCCCTGGGTTTAAATGCTATGCAGTAATAAAGGGAAATGTATCCTGTGGCCCAGACTGTGCATGTGGGACAAACTTGGACTTCACAAATACAAGGGGTGGTGGAGTTATTTTTCTTTTCGTCTTCACATTTCATTACCTAACATTTCACTGTTATCTAGAAAAGCAACCTTATTGTAAAGGATTCAAACACTACAAAATTATATAAAATGAAATGCAAAGAGGGTCAAAACCCCCTACGTGGCCCTCCCTCCCCCATACACACATTCCCAGGTGAGTTAACTAGTACTTCTGATCATCTCCTATCCATATACCTATAGCCACAGATACACATGTATTTTGTTTTTGTTTCCCACACAAATATAAGTAACAATTGTTACTTGCTTTTTTCACATGTTAATGTATCCAGGTACTATTTTTCATGTCAGTACATATATATATCTACTTTATTTTTAATGGCTAACATAGTACCTCAGAACATGGATATTCGATAATTTATTTAGCTAGTGTCACACTGATGATATTTGCAATGCTTTTTTATAATAAGTTTTCAAAGAAAGGCTTGTTTGCCCACTTATTAAGAGATATGAGGAAAGACTCACTTCTGATCATCATAATGCTACCTCTATTGGCCAAGGCCAGATAGCCACTACCATGACCTCCTTCTCTTTGCTTACTCTCAGCATACACTGTGCCATTTGATCCTCAGTCCCAGTGGCAGCCGTAAAGCGTCATGATTCTTCTCCAGTGTTTGGCACCACAGGGGGTCAGTTCCCTAGCGGTACTCCTATGCTTCTACACATCTCGAGAGCAGAGGCAGTCATGGCCTTTTTGTGGAATGCCAACCTCTGCAACAAAGAACAGATTAGCTTGTTGTTCATTATCTTTATTTTGTCTGGACAAAATGTCTCCTTCCAGAGCAAATGGCAACTTTGTGTGAGTTCATTATGAAAGACTTGCATTACCTAAGTCTGAGTGCTTGTTTAGTTACTTCAGTCAAGTCCGATTCTTTGTGACCCCATGGACTGTAGCCCTCCAGGCTCCTCTGTCCATGGGATGATCCGAGCAGGAACACTGGAGTGGGTTGCCATGCCCTCCTTTAGGGAGTCTCCCCAACCCAGGGACCCAATCCATGTCTCCCGCAGCTCCTGCCCTGGCAGGCAGATTCTTTGCCACTGAACCACCTGGGAAGCCCAGCCTAAGCTTGGACACCCCCAGCTGTGAGAACCCACTGTGTGCACAGCATTCACCTGGGCCACTTCAGGCACCCCGCGGGAACTGGGAAGAGAAAAACCGATGAGAACATTAAACCCACACTGTCGGCTCTGATAGAGTAACAGAGGCCTTTGTTTCTGGCCCAGGAGTCTCATGTCTTCTGCCAGCACTGATAAAACTGAAGGAGGCTAACTTGTTAGCTAGCAAGTAGAGTAAAGTCTTAGACTCTTTAGTTTTTGACAACTATACAGTGCATGGAACTGCCATTCATCCACTAGAAAGAAAAAACGCTCTCAAACCTTCAACTCTTCCACCTTTTTATACAGTTCAACACAAGTTTTGCTGATATCCCATATAAATATAGGACCGCTTAAAACTTTGTACTCTTTGCCCAGAATGCCTTACTCCTACTTCTTGTCCTATTACTTATGCCAGTTCTTCAAATCCTAGTTCAAGTTTTACTTCCTCAGGGAAGGTTAATGCTTCCCAGTTCCATAGCTCTGTAAAATCCTTCTACTTATGCCCAACATCCCTTCTTCATAGCACTTGTCACAGTTGATATTTTATCTTTAATTTTTATTGGACAATAATTGCTTTACAATGTTGTATTAGTTTCTGCTGTACAACAATGTGAATCAGCTATATGTACATATATATCCCCTCCATCTTGAGACCCCCTCCAACCCCACCCGCATCCCACCCCTCTAGGCATCACAGAGCACCAAGCTGAGCTCCCTGGGCTACACAGCAGCTTCCCACTAGACATCTATTTTACACATGGGAGTGTATATATGTCAACGCTACTCTCTCAATTCATCCCACCTACATCTACCCCCCTCTGAATTCTATTTATTTATATTATTTGATCATATCTGAGCTGCTTTCTCCCACTCTGGACTATAAGCTCTGTAGAGAGAAGGATCGTGCCTATTTCCTACTCACTGTAGGGTATTTATTATCGAGATCATTGTTCAATAAATATGGATTGAATGCTGAATGAACAGAAAAGGTAGGAAATGTTATCTCAGTTTTATAGATGAGAAAATTGAAGCTAAGAGATAAATTTCTTGTGGTCACACACAGCTACCTAAGGGGGCAGCATGAAGTCTGAAACTTAGTTTTTCTAAAAGTATGAGTTGCTTTTCATTAAGGTTGTTCATGTAAATCCAAGGCAGACTAAAAAGGTCTGTGTGAGGGTAACAGTATATAGAAGAGTCTGAAGGGAGGTTTATTCTAGAAAATGTGTGTGTGTGTATGCATGCTAAGTTACTTCAGTAGTGTCCGACTCTTTGTGACCCCAGGGACTGTAACCCGCCAGGCTCCTGTGTCCGTGAGATTCTCCGGGCAAGAATACTGGAGTGCGTTGTCATGCCCTTCTCAAAGGAAGCGTGGTAGGTCCGTGTAAACACTGAACAAAGGAAGCAAAAAGAAAACAGATGAGAAAGAAGGACCAGAGAACCTGATGGTACATCCAAATGGAAAGGAAGAGAAAGAGCTTAAACAGGAGGTAGGCAGCAGGCTTGGTAGCAGAAGGACTGGGTGGAGTAAGAATTGAAAAGTGGCCTTGGATGAGGTAAGAGGTTTAGGATCTGACTTGTCTCTGGGCACTTGTTTTCAGAACACAAGCATCTCCTTAGGAAAATAAAACATAATAAAAGTAACAGTAGCTGTTATTTATTGGATGTCTAGTGTGTCAAGCATTGTGCTAGATGCTTTATGTACATTATTTTAGTTGGTCCCCCAGATGATCCAGTGAGAAACATGTTAGCGTTACAACCCTGGCTTGTCCTTTCTCCCTCTAGTTGTTTCCAACATTCAGACTACTAAGTATGTGAAAATTTTCTCTCTGTGTTTTCTTTCACTTTGTCTACTTCCCTCTTTGTCTCCTGGTCCCAACTCTGCTGTCATTTTCATAGCCAGGTGCTTAGGGCCTTAAGATACCCACACGAAATTCCACTAGGTCTGCCTGCCTATCCCAACCTCATTCTATTAAGCTAATTGCCACTAAAGTTTAGATGACTAGTGGATTCTTATCTCTCCCAAGGACCACTTTATTATAATAGAGTACTCTTGGAGAAATATTTAAGGTATTCTTTTAACCCTGTAAGTGAATCTCTGATGACACAATGTCAAGCAGAGATGCAAGGTATTTTTAAAGGCTATATGATTTACTAGACATCTGAAATTAATCCACACCTAGACCTCTATGAATTCAACCTATTGGAAGATTGACCCCTTGCTGGTCATCTAGTCTTCTTTCTCCCACACCACACACACTTCTGTATTAAAATTCTATGTTCACACATAGAAGGTGGGTAGACAAACAATTTACTTTGTATATAGATAGCAGTTCTCTCCACTGTCAATGACATTACCCTGTTTCCATGGAATCCTTGGGAACCGAGAAAGCTGAGCTGTTCCCAGGATGTGGTAAGTAAGGGCAACTGTTCTCTTCCTCTCTTCTACTGTGGAATGATTGAGAGTAACTGGGAGAAAGGTGGTTGGGTGAAACCAGCTTTTTGAATGTGTCTTTTATACAAAGCCCAAGAACCATGAGAAGTCTTCTGACAATAATGATTAGTTGACCTGTACTTCATTGAAGGTGCAATCAGAGTTGTCATGTGACACATGGGGAGTTTTTTCCTAGCCATAAATGAGTTCTCAGGAGCTCCACGAGCTTCCCAGGTGGCTCAGTGGTAAAGAATCCACTTGACCATATAGGAAACAAGGGTTTGATCCCTGAGTTGGGAAGATTCCCTGGAGGAAAAAATGGCAGTCCACTCCAGTATTCTTGTTTGGAAAATACCATGGACAGAGGAGCCTGGTGGGCTACAGTCCACAGGGGTCACAGAGTCAGACATGACTACACAACTGAGCACAGATGGGAGCTCCATGTAGAATTTAACTATCTTCTCCAAGACCATTTCCTTCTCTAGTGGAAATCTTCTCACTCCAACATGGATGGGGATTCCTAGTTATCACCTCACTCCTGGATTACACCTCGTGGTCTAAGTCATTTGTATTGATATTTTGGCTGAACTGTCTACTTGGCTTTTGATTTGAGTTTTATCCATCACTATTGTTTCTTGGGTCTTCTGTATTTCTATTCTCTATAAATGTGAAGACTGGTCTCACTTTACTTCTGTCCAGAATAAGCTTCTGGGATTCCAGTGTCCTGGGCTCTCACTTGTCCAAGAGGAGGATTTTGACAGGATTCTGCAAAATTTTTTTTCTTTCTCTCACACTACAACAAGAATCGATTAGTCAAGTTGACTAAGTGCTGCTTAGTCAACAAAAGACACAGAGTGCTGCTTAAGCCAGTATCTTAGTGGGTAATTTTTGCTCAGTCTTTCCTCCTAGACAAAAGGACAGTCAGAACTCAGAGCTTGAGCTGGATATGGGGATACAGTGGGACAAGACCCCCAAACTGTTAGCATAAAACTGAATATTGCGTGTCAGAGTGTCCAGCCTCAGTTGAAATTAGAAACGAAGCTGTTAAAAGGACCAAGATGAAAGTCAGCATAGCTGGGCCGAGAGAAAGAATCCAGGTACAAAGTAATAAATCTGAGGATATCTAATAGAGAAGGAGGAGACTGGAGACCAACTCTTAGCTGCTAAAGGGAATCTGCAGGGTGCCTGTAGCCTCAGATATGCAAGTACAGAGTTTGTTAAAGAGGCCAAATTGGTACAAATAGGCATGTCACTGAGAGATCCATGTACGGTGGTTTTTAAACTCTGGATTTGATTAGAAAAGATCTTATTAGGTACCTATTGTAAGTGTATGAATGAGTTAGTGACTGCTCTGTAACAAACCACCCAAATACTCAGTGACTTAAAACAATTTATTTTATAAATGTATGAATGACATCAGTCAGTTCAGTCACTCAGTCGTGTCCAGCTCTTTGCGACCCCATGAATCGCAGCACACCAGGCCTCCCTGTCCATCACCATTTCCCGGAGTTCACTCAAACTCACGTCCATCGAGTCAGTGATGCCATCCAGCCATCTCATCCTCGGTTGTCCCCTTCTCCTCCTGCCCCTAATCCCTCCTAGCATCAGAGTCTTTTCCAATGAGTCAACTCTTCCCATGAGGTGGCCAAAGTATTGGAGTTTCAGCCTCAGGATCAGTCCTTCCAATGAGCATCCAGGACTGATCTCCTTTAGGATGGACTGGTTGGATCTCCTTGCAGTCCAAGGGACTCTCAAGAGTCTTCTCCAACACCACAGTTCAAAAGCATCAGTTCTTTGGTGCTCAGCTTTCTTCACAGTCCAACTCTCACATCCATACATGACCACTGGAAAAACCATAGCCTTGACTAGACAGACCTTTGTTGGCAAAGTAATATCTCTGCTTTTGAATATGCTGTCTAGGTTGGTCATAACTTTCCTTCCAAGGAGTAAGTGTCTTTTAATTTCATGGCTGCAATCACCACCTGCAGTGATTTTGGAGTCCCCAAAATGACATATATCACTATAATTAATGCTTATGGTGGTTGGTTAAGGTAGGCTGAGCTTAGCTAACCGGCTCTGTCCATCCTGGTTGGACTTACTCATGTGTCGATGGGACAGGGGAGTGGTGGGACTTCTGCTCTAAGCTTGGGGACCTTTGTTAGGACAATTCCACTCCAGACATCTCTTATCCTACTCCTGAGACTAGCAGCTTAATCCAGCATGTTCTCATGGTGATGTGAGAGGGGCAAGAGCAGAGCAGAAAGACATAAGGTCTCTTGAGGCCACAGGTGGGAAGTGGTACATGTCTCAATCTGCCCTCATTTTATTGACCAAAGTGTATCACAGGACCACCTTCAAGACCAGAGATAAGCAAGTATATCCTGTTCACAGCAGGAGAGCATTGTAAAGATTCATAGCAAGGAATGTGAATTCAGGGAAGGGTGAAGGATTGGAGGCAATAACACAATCTACACAATGTGAGAGGCACTCATCTAAGAACTCCAAAACTCTCAGATGCTTAATCATGGGGAGGCATTATTGCATTGATCCCAGAAATAGCCCCGAATGCTTACATCTGTCAATAAGGATGACACAGCCACTAAGTGGCAAATCATGAATTTCAACCTATGCCTTTCCAGTTTAAAATCTGAAATCTTTCCACCATGAGATAAGAATTCACCAAACTATCTTGCATTCCAGTTAATTTTTACACAGAATATATATATACAAACATATATGTTACGTTCGAAACTTTAACAATTCAATAAAAAAGGTTGAAATTAAAGTGAAAATTAAAACAAGCCCAATTTCATTGTATGTTCTTCCTATTTGCTAGGAATCTCCACGGATCTGTTCAATAGTTTCTGTAATTTATTCTTTGCTCTTAGAATATTCTAGAAAGTTAATAAGAACTTTCCTGATGATAATTTTTCTTGTCATTTATATATAAATATATAGAGTTGATATTCAATATGTTTTAACATGGAACTCATTAGGAAGGCAATTCTTTCACAGCATGAAAAACATTTCATTACTTAAAAGAAAATTTTCCCACACCTTAGCATTAAGTAAAGAAATTAGCTATCAAGATATCCCTTTAAAATACTTTCAGAGGGTTCATATAAAGTCCTCCTGCCATAGCCAAGCCTGTGGAAACTGTAACAACTAGAGTGGATTTAGAGAATGATGGCCTGAGTCATCATGCTCAAAAGGATTATTCCTTTAGACAAATGAGTTTTCTCTATGTCAAGGCAAACAAACAATGGAGCTTCTCAATTATTTCTCAGACATCTTCTGAGAAATAACAAGATGATGGATCTCAGCAGCCACTAATTGACCAAGCCAAGAAATGACAAAGAATCTCTGCTGACTAAGCTCCTGGTCATCTGTGAATTCTTACCAGGGTAGAACTTGGTATCATCCATCAGTTATAGCAAGCCTCATTTCTACTCTCTACTAACCCTGTGTTAGAGCCTGAGACCAAGACCAAATCCATTTTCACATATGAACTTGGCAAAATTATCTATAAAATGACAGTCTAAGGGGTGACTTGTGCAAAAGACAATTCAGAGTATAGCATGGCGAACTGAGCTAAGCGTCAAGAAACCTGAGTTCTGGTTTAACTGTTAAATAGCAGTGAAACCTGAAGTATATCACTTCCCTTTAATTATATGTCAGGCCCTGAGGCTCAAATGGTAAAGAATCCACCTGCAATGCATAAGACCTGGGTTTGATCCCTGGGTTGGGAAGATCCCTTGGAGAAGGGCATGGCAACCCATTCCAGTATTCTAGCCTAGAGAATCTCCATGAACAGAGGAGGGCTACAGTCCATGAGGTTGCAAAGAGTTAAACATGACTGAGCAACTAAGCACAACAGAGAATAAAAAGCTAACACCTTAGAACTGAATAGTCCTGACTTCCACTTCCACTTCCACTTCAACACAAAGAGCTGGGAGTTCTTGGGCTATTACTCAATCTCCTTGACCCTCTGCTTACTCATTTATTTAACAGATAAAACACCCACTTTTCCTTTCCCAGGTGGCTGAGAAGAGTTGCTGTTCAATAACTGTTAGTTTGCTCCTTCACTCCAATTATTCTATAATGGTGGACGTGTGCGCTCAGTCACTTAGTCTATAACAATAGTGTTCTGTAATTCTAAAAACTAACTGTTGGATGGTTTGAATTATTCTCTTAATCATAAGACATTTCCTTCTAACAAGTCACTAGCAATAATACTTCATAGCACATCTCTTTTTAAGACCTTTCCCTATTGGATTCTGCTCTATCCATTTGCTAAAAGATATTCTTATTGTAGACTTTCTCATAGAAATAATCTCAATCAGTGGGAAAACAATCTGGGAATTTGTCCATCCTTTGATCCATCTACAGGTTCTTCATATACTTACATCTCACAAAATGGTACAAGATCACAGTAGGTTTCACTCAGTAGTAAAACTAAGAGCTGCACTGACCAACAATGCTTTGGTCAGTCTTATCTGAAAAATATGCAGGAAAACTCACATTTGGAAAAGAAAGTCTGACATTTATCTTTCTCTTAATTGTTACATCCCTTAAAAGTTTTAGGGGAAAGGATTATCCTTTGACATCAATGTCAGTTTTGAAAAATAAAATACATTTGGATTCAGAAGAGTTTTGGTTTGCACCTAACTTGTCAGTTCTGCTGGTCTGGATCCCAGGGATTTGGGGAGGTACTGCAGGAAGGAACAAAAGACACAGAAAGTACATCTATCTGATTGGCAGGTGCAGTAAGCACTTACTTTCAGCATTATGCGGCTTCCTTTGGGTTAACTATCCAAAGGCAAATATTTATTAGTGGTCTGCAATACATGGCAAACTATAGATAGGATTTACATGGAAATTTTACATATGTTGTCTCATTTGACTCTCACATTTATAGAGCAGTGATGGTGAGAGAGGAAATGAACATGCAATTGATCATTATAACTTAATAATCTGTCATGTATTAATACTGCTAACAACTAACAATGATACTCTTAACATTAAGGCCTTTATTGCATGCCAGGTACTAATGCTAAGATATTTACTTCCAGGGTCACACTTAGTCCTCCCATGAGGCTATCACTCCTATTTAGAAAGGAAGACTCTCCAAAGTCACTCAGCTAATAAATTTGTAAAACTAGTGCTGTCTAACACCAAATACAGAAAAATTTATTAAGGAAAACACTGGGGGTTGGGGAACTCCTAATTTTATATAGAGAGTAAATATGAAGGTAAGAACTGTGCCTTTCATGTCAATACCATTGTTAATTTCAATTCACCAAACCCTGGCTTACTTTACCCTGGCAAAGAACATAGAAATCCTTTTGCTGGGAAAAGAAGCAGTTAAAGTGGGACGTAAATATGTGGGCAGGTATCATGTAGTCAAAAATACTCAGGTCAATTTTTCAGGGTGATCTCATGCTTTCAACTTAGGAATATATTAATGTATACCATAATTTCTCCCAGTACTTGAAGAGATCTTTAAGTCACATATAAAAAGAGGCATACATAAGGAAAGGTTGAATCATATGGAACTCCCAAGTTCCAACCATTTTCAACCTATAAAAATGGCAGATTTATAATGTTCAAGTTGAAAACAACATATTCCTGAATGTGTACAGTAATTCAACTTGATCTTAAAATCCACTAAAACAAAGCAAATAGATTGTTCTAAATACATAAACCTAAGAAGAAGGGAAAACAGGAGAAGCAACAATAATTCAAAAGTTTGAAGGTGGAAAAGCAAGCAGATGAGTGATAACGCATCTAGAACCTGTGACGAAACTGTAAGATGAAGTAAGGAAACCTGACAACCAACCAAAGGTGTACTGTAGAATCTTTAAAAGGCTCAGGAACTAATAACACCAGGACTTCTGGAACTAGGAGTGAAGAGGTAGAAAGGTAAAATCAAATGACTGTCAAAAGCATTTTTTTTAAAGGAGTTCCCTTCCCTATTCCACATTCCTGGGTGACAAGTCCTTCCCCATTTCATGAAATGTTTGAAGGTTTACTCTCTGCAAAAGATTTTTTAAAAGGTCTGCAAACATGGCATAGACAAGCACAGTGGATGGTGTTGAGTGGTTAATCACATACCCAATGCCGAGAACTTTCAACACTCTTCTGTGGTTCAATTTAGAATGCTGGTGGCAAGGTTTTGCCCTCCAGGCAGGGTATTGGAACAGTATTCCCTGGAGTATGAGACAAGCCCAAGGGAAAACACAGAAAAATAATCATATCAGAGGTTCCCCTAAAGAGCTCACCCACAAAATGCTACTGCGGATCTCACATTTAATCAACTACCTTATTTCCCATAACTGTGAAAAAATAAGATAGTGAGGACAGCCTAATAACATGTGAGACACATAATAACATGTGAGGACAGCCTCTAACACAGAAGACTGAGGCCAAAGCAGACAAACAGAACAATGCAAATCAGAAGAGGCAGATTATACAGGGAGAAAAGAACAACAAACATATCATAAATCATCATCATTCATTGCAGAAATAAGGAAAGATAGTACATCCACAAAACTAGAACAGAATGCTGTGTAAAAGGAACAATTAGAATACTGCCCCCCAACACATATACAACAGACATGAAAATCAAAAACATAATAGCAGAAATGGAAAAAATCTCAGTAAAGGCAAATTCTGAAAAGATTTTTAAAATTAGAGAGTCAACTTGTTTCAAGATGCAAAAAACAGTTGGCCTATACAGAAGAGAATAAATTAGGAAAGGAAATAATAATACCATTCGAATATTTCTTATAATCGAAGGATAAGAATCTCCAAATTAAAAGGGTCCCTGGAGGATGCAGTATGAGAAACTGGGTTCTCGCCAGTGGATACTCTTGTGACATTTTAGGGTGTTTGGCTCAAAGAAAAGTTCCTCCAAGCTGATGGTAACAACAAACAAATACCCAAAAAGAAGAATCAGAATAACTTCAGATGTCTAACCAGAATCATGAAAAACTCAAAGGTAGGAAATCCAACTCAGGAGAAAAACCAAAACAAATTTCTAGTATGGCACTGTTCCACTTGTCTGGACAGCACTTAGCTGCAATAGGAGGAAGATAAAGGTATTCTAGATGGATATATCCAAGCAAAAAAATTAAAATGTTTAAATTTCTTGATATGGTTGACTGTGTAGAAGGTTATATTGAAAAACTTTGAGAAAATGTGGGGGAAATTAGCAATTCATGCAAAGGTGACTAGTAACATGAAAATACACACACTTGCACTCACACACACTCACCCATACACATCAATCCACTTCAGGAAAGACAAAGGGCAAGGAAGACAGCAAATGCAGAGTAGTATTCTACAATATGGAGCTTTCCAAGTGGTACTAGCGGTGAAGACACAGGCTCAGTCCCTGGGTTGGGAAGATCCCCTGGAGAGGGCAAGGCAACCTACTCCAGTATTCTCGCCTAGAGAATCCCACAGACAGAGGAGCCTGACAGGCTGCAGTCCATAGGGTCACACAGAGTTGGACCTGACTGAAGCGACTTAGCATGTATGCATTCTACAATACAAAGCCAGAAACATGAGCACAGGAATACTGAATTCTGATTTAGCCAAATGCAATGGGGCAGGAAAAGCAGAAAAGAACTTTAGTCCTCATCTATAATAGAACGATAGAAAATAATACTTAAAAAGCATTAATCCAAAGAGAGTAATATGTGCATATTATTTAGAAATGTGTATGCTTAAATACCAAAAGATAACCTCCCCAAATCAAAATAGTTGCCTCTAAACAAGGAGACTGGAAAAACTGTGGAGTGGTGGGCCAAAGAATTACTTAGAAATTACTTAGAAATTGTTATAAGCCTTTTAGAACTATTTGACTTTCAAGCTATGTACATTCATTACTTTGATAAAATGAATATTAAAAAAAAAAATCCAAGTTCAGTGAGCCTGGTGATACAAGCTCTTTGAAAACATTTTTCCTCTAATTTTGACACAAGCCTTTTTATCATTATCAACACTTACAAAATGCCCAAAATTTGCAGAGCAGTGTGTTAAGCACTGTTCCTGAAATGCAAGAATGCATCATTTTAAATAAACTCACCTTATGAAGTTCAAAGTTTGACCTTACAAGATATGTTGAAAAAGAAGGGTCAACATTTCACTGTGTATTAACCAGAGCAGCAAAGGCAGAAGCCCTTAGGCTAAAGAACATCACACATGGGACAGCAAAGTTCGATAAAATTAATATTAATTACTAGGAGATATCTTTAAGAAAAAAAAATGTTATACTCTGTTGAGCTTTAAATCTTCATTGCTTCCTAAAGTGATCGTTGGGTCTGTGGAACTTTGTTGACAAATCATTTCACATCCTGTGGGTGGGTCTGGAACATCCTCTCTGTGCTTACAAGAACAATAATTTTGGCAGGAAGCTGTTTGTGCACAAACTTCATTTCTCTTCGCTCTGGGTGGATGTCCCTCCAAGGGCCTTTGCTCCGGGCCAAATATGGATGGGTGAAGTCTGACATAATTCTTATTTCCGCATATGATCACTTAGGAGAGCCTTTGTCCTTCACTTTCGATTCTGAATGGTCATTTTCTGATGGTGTATCTTTAAGGACTGCGGTTGAGAAATACTTTCCTCACATAAAAACCATTCATTTTGCTTGAACTTACCCTCTGCCCTTCTGTATCACATTCTTCACCACTGACCTTGTTGGGCTTGGTTTTCTTTTGTCCATTGGCTGTAAGTCCATATTCTTTTGCCTAGGTGGCTTGTTCTCTTGCATTTTATCAAATGTTTGTACATTTTGTGGGATTTCGATCAGGTATGCAAAGGCTTCTGTAGCTAATTCTTGACCCTGATGAAAGGGTCATGGATGCCTTAGGTTCTATTATCATGTTGACAAGTTTAGTGCTGTCTTTTGCTATTCCTGCAAGCTCCTTTATTATTTTTCTTATTATCTGTCAAAGGAGTACTATCTGATGATTTTGCTGCCTTTAGGGCAATTCCTAAAGTTCTGAGGTCAGGGGCTTGGGCCTGGAGAGGCTACCCCACGGCTGAGTCACGGGCGGTGGCCCAGAGGAGCAACCCCACATCCAAGGAGCGGTCGCTGCCGGGGCAAAGGAGGGCCGAGAGGAGCCATCCCACGTTGAAGGTCGGGAAGGGCGGCGGTGAGGAGATACCCCTCATCCAAGGTAAGGAGCAGTGGCTGCGCTTTGCTGGAGCAGTCATGAAGAGATACCCCATGTCCAAGGTAAGAGAAACACAAGTAAGATGGTAGGTGTTACAAGAAGGCATCAGAGGGCAGACACACTGAAACCATACTCACAGAAAACTAGTCAATCTAATCACACTAGGACCACAGCCTTGTCTAACTCAATGAAACTAAGCCATGCCCACGGGGCAACCCAAGATGGGCAGGTCATGGTGGAGAGGTCTGACAGAATGCGGTCCACTGGAGAAGGGAATGCCAAACCACTTCAGTATTCTTGCCTTGAGAACCCCATGAACAGTATGAAAAGGCAAAATAATAGGATACTGAAAGAGGAACTCCCCAGGTCAGTAGGTGCCCAATATGCTACTGGAGATCAGCAGAGAAATAACTCTAGAAAGAATGAAGGGATGGAGCCAAAGCAAAAACAATACCCACTTGTGGATGTGACTGGTGATAGAAGCAAGGTCTGATGCTGTAAAGAGCAATATTGCATAGGAACCTGGAATGTCAGGTCCATGAATCAAGGCAAATTGGAAGTGGTCAAACAGGAGATGGCAAGAGTGAATGTTGACATTCTAAGAATCAGCAAACTAAAATGGACTGGAAGGGGTGAATTTAATTCAGATGACCATTATATCTACTACTGGGGGCAGGAATCCCTCAGAAGAAATGGAGTAGCCATCATGGTCAACAAAAGAGTCCGAAATGCAGTACTTGGATGCAATCTCAAAAATGACAGAATGATCTCTGTTCGTCTCCAAGGCAAACCATTCAATATCACAGTAATCCAAGTCTATGCCCCAACCAGTAACGCTGAAGAAGCTGAAGTTGAATGGTTCTATGAAAACCTACAAGACCTTTTAGAACTAACACCTAAAAAAGATGTCCTTTTCATTATAGGGGACTGGAATGCAAAAGTAGGAAGTCAATAAACACCTGGAGTAACAGGCAAATTTGGCCTTGGAATACGGAATGAAGCAGAGCAAAGACCGATAGAGTTTTGCCAAGAAAATGCACTGGTCATAGCAAACAGCCTCTTCCAACAACACAAGAGAAGACTCTACACATGGACATCACCAGATGGTCAACACTGAAATCACATGGATTACATTCTTAGCAGCCAAAGATGGAGAAGCTCTATACAGCCAACAAAAACAAGACCAGGAGCTGACTGTGGCTCAGATCACGAGCTCCTTATTGCCAAATTCAGACTTAAATTGAAGAAAGTAGGGAAAACCGCTAGACTATTCAGGTATGACCTAAATCAAATCCCTTATGATTATACAGTGGAAGTGAGAAATAGATTTCAGGACCTAGATCTGATAGAGTCCCTAATAAACAATGGACTGAGGTTCATGACATTGTACAGGGGATAGGGATCAAGACCATCCCCATGGAAAAGAAATGCAAAAAACCAAAATGGCTGTCTGGGGAGGCCTTACAAATAGCTGTGAAAAGAAGAGAAGTGAAAAGCAAAGGAGAAAAGGAAAGATATAAGCAGCTAAATGCAGAATTCCAAAGAATAGCAAGGAGAGATAAGAAAGCCTTCTTCGGCGATCCATGCAAAGAAATAGAGGAAAAGAACAGAATGGGAAAAACTAGAGATCTCTTCAAGAAAATTAGAGATATCAAGGGAACATTTCATGCAAAGATGGGCTCAATAAAGGACAGAAGTGGGATGGACCTAACAGAAGCAGAAGATAGTAAGAAGAGGTGGCAAGAATACACAGAAGAACTGTACCAAAAAGATCTTCATGACCTGGATAATCACGATGGTATGATCACTAATCTAGAGCCAGACATCCTGGAATGTGAATTCAGGTGGGCCTTGGAAAGCATCACTACGAACAAAGCTAGTGGAGGTGATGGCATTCCAGTTGAGCTCTTTCAAATCCTGAAAGATGATGCTGTGAAAGTGCTGCACTCAATATGCCAGCAAATTGGGAAAACTCAGCAGTGGCCACAGGACTGGAAAAAGTCTGTTATCATTCCAATCACAAAGAAAGGCAATGCCAAGGAATGCTCAAACTACTGCACAATTGCACTCATCTCACACGCTAGTAAAGAAATGCTTAAAATTCTCCAAGCCAGGCTTCAGTAATATGTGAACCGTGAACTCCCTGATGTTCAAGCTGGTTTTAGAAAAGGCAGAGGAACCAGAGATCAAATTGCCAACATCCGCTGGATCATGGAGAAAGCAAGAGAGTTCCAGAAAAGCATCTATTTTTGCTTTATTGACTATGCCAAAGTCTTTGACTGTGTGGATCACAATCAACTGTGGAAAATTCTTCAAGAGATGGGAATACCAGACCACCTGATCTGCCTCTTGAGAAATCTGTATGCAGGTCAGGAAGCAACAATTAGAATTAGACATGGAACAACAGACTGGTTCCAAATAGGAAAAGGAGTATGTCAAGGCTGTATATTGTCACCCTGCTTATTTAACTTATATGCAGAGTACATCATGAGAAATGCTGGGCTGGAAGAAACACAAGCTGGAATCAAGATTGCTGGCAGAAATATCAATAACCTCAGATATGCAGATGACACCACCGTTATGGCAGAAAGTGAAGAGGAACCAAAAAGCCTCTTGATGAAAGTCAAAGAGGAGAGTGAAAAATTTGGCTTAAAGCTCAACATTCAGAAAACAAAGATCACGGCATCTGGTCCCATCACTTCATGGGAAATAGATGGGGAAACTGTAGAAACAGTGTCAGACTTTATTTTCTTGGGCTCCAAGATCACTGCAGATGGTGATTGCAACCATGAAATTAAAAGACGCTTACTCCTTGGAAGGAAAGCTATGACCAACCTAGATAGCATATTCAAAAGCAGAGATGTTACTTTGCCAACAAAGGTCCGTCTAGTCAAGGCTATGGTTTTTCCTGTGGTCATGTATGGATGTGAGAGTTGGACTGTGAAGAAGGCCATCTCCTGTTTGACCACTTCCAATTTGCCTTGATTCATGGACCTGACATTCCAGGTTCCTATGCAATATTGCTCTTTACAGCATCAGACCTTGCTTCTATCACCAGTCACATCCACAACTGGGTATTGCTTTTGCTTTGGCTCCATCCCTTCATTCTTTCTAGAGTTATTTCTCTGCTGATCTCCAGTAGCATATTGGGCACCTACTGACCTGGGGAGTTCCTCTTTCAGTATCCTATTATTTTGCCTTTTCATACTGTTCATGGGGTTCTCAAGGCAAGAATACTGAAGTGGTTTGGCATTCCCTTCTCCAGTGGACCACATTCTGTCAGACCTCTCCACCATGACCCGCCCGTCTTGGGTTGCCCTGAGGTCATGGCTTAGTTTCATTGAGTTAGACAAGGCTGTGGTCCTAGTGTGATTAGATTGACTAGTTTTCTGTGAGTATGGTTTCAGTGTGTCTGCCCTCTGATGCCTTCTTGTAACACCTACCATCTTACTTGGGTTTCTCTTACCTTGGGCATGGGGTATCTCTTCACGACTGTTCCAGCAAAGCGCAGCCACTGCTCCTTACCTTGGATGAGGGGTATCTCCTCACTGCCGCCCTTCCCGACCTTCAACGTGGGATGGCTCCTCTCGGCCCTCCTTTGCCCCGGCAGCGACCGCTCCTTGGATGTGGGGTTGCTCCTCCTGGCCGCTGCCCCTGGCCTTGGGCGCGGGGTGGCTCCTCTCGGCCACCACCCCTGACCTCGGATGCCGGGTAGCTCCTCTCGACCGTTCCTGCCCTGTCACAGCCTGGCACTCTAGGCCACTGTCCCTGACCTCGGACGTGCGGATAGCCCCTCTCGGCCGTGCAGCCGCCTGTGTTTAGTGCTGTGGAACTCTTCTGTTCAGTTCAGTTCAGTTGCTCAGTCATGTTTGACTCTTTGCGACCCCATGGATCACAGCATGCCAGGCCTCCCTGTCTATCACCAACTCCTGGAGTTCACTCTTAGGGCCCCTAATTAAGAGTTTGCTTACACATATAAACAGTTTGAACTAAGATGTCAGGGAAAAGTTATTCTCAGCTCAGTAGTGATAACTAATATCATGCAAACTCAGGGAATTTACTTCCGCACAATGAGCTAGCTTCTTTCCCAGCCCAAATTTGACTGGTTTCTTTAATTTTTCACTACTTTGAGGAGCTTTCCTCCACCTTTGCTTCTTTCAGAAGTTTGAATTCCTGCCGATCACTTGGGGTAATGCAGAATTCAGACCAAACTGAGTTAAGGTTTATTTTATGACTGAATTTCTTTGGGATGATGAATGAATCACTTACCAAGTGTCAGTTTCTACATGTGTAGAAGGGGGATGATAATAGCCCCTCTCTCTTAGGGCTGCAATGATTAGGTATGTGAAGCTTCCAGCATAAGTGCTTCCTTGTAGGGGGGACTCAATAAATACAGTACAAATTTCCCGTCCGAAGGCTGAAAAGACAAGTGGTGTTACAGGGGACTGGCATGAAATTTCATAAGTAGCTCCATCTCCCTTAGCTGGCACCAAGCCCTGCTCATTACAAGGTGTAACCCCAAATTGTAGAGTGGTCATGCCCTGATAGCAGGTTTCTGACATGACTATCATTGTTGTTGCCGTTCAGTAATTAGCTGTTGTTCAGTTCAAACTCTTTGTGACCCACAGACTGCAGCAGGCCAGGCTTCTCTGTCCTTCACTGTCTCCCAGAGTTTGCTCAGATTCATGTCCATTGAGTTGGTGATGCTATCTTGCTCATCCTGCTGTCCCCTTTTCCTCCTGCCCTCAATCTTTCCCAGATTTTGAGGGTCTTTTCCAAAGAGTTGACTCCTTGCCAAAGTATTGGAACTTCAGCATCAGTCCTTTCAGTGAATATTCAGGGTTGATTTCCTTTAGGATTAACTGGTATGCTCTCTCTGTATTGCTTAATTTATCACTATAAAGGCAAAGTGTGCTTACTAAATAAAAATTAGGAGTAAAAAATGGAGAATAACCACTTAAAGTCACCCTACTTTAAGACGATAGTTGTCAACTTTTTGGTTTATTTCCCTCCAGGTTTTCCTTGTGCATAGATTTTGGTTGCATTTTAAACACAATTGTAATCATGCCACACATATGATTTTGCCTCCTGAATTTTTCATTTCAACGTAGCAGATAAGCTCTTTCCATGCCATTTCATAGTTTTCAAGGCCATTATTTCTAATGGCTATATAACATTCTAGTTTGAAAAGCTTACAAGCAATATACATGCTTTCCTTTCCTTGCCAGAAAACCTCTAGTACAATCTTTTCATATCCAGGGAGACTTCTCTGTTACCAGGTGGCCCCAGATCACATAGCCAAAAGCACTTAGGAGCAAAAAAAAAAAAAAAATCTAGCTGGAAAGGGTAGAGGGAGCAGAAGTGGAAATAGGAATGAACAGTGAGAGGGAAAGCTAGAGGAGGATGGAGAGAGACAAAGGGAAAGAGAGAAGAAATAAGAGGGACAGGAGAAAGAATACAACACACAAAAATGTGAAGGAAAAGGAAAGAAGAAGAGAAGAAATGAAAAGGAGAAAAGGAACAGAAAGAGGAGGAAGGAAGGAGGATGAGACGACGAAGAGGCAAGTAACTGGCATTTTCGTATTTAATGCAGTCTACTCAAATGATGGATGCTTTCTAAGGGAGATAAAACTTTCTTTGGGTTCTCATCCCATTGGCGGCTTCCAACACATTGCCAGCCTCTGACATTGTTGTTCTCAATCATTCGCAGCTAATGCTATAGCCACTGGACCTTTTGGCACAAGTTAATTCTTTATTCTGAGCCGCAAACACATTTACCTGACATCCTTCTTTCTAAAGACTCATCATTACTCTACTAAGTGGATGAAGGTCTTCAGTGATTGATTTCCTGAATTTCAAAGGGCTGAGTTCTGTATGAGGCACCCCTTGAATTCTTCCTCAAGGCTCTCCTTTGAGTCTGTATCTTTCACTGGGATCAGATTTCTCTTCCCATGTTCATGTCACCATATTTGAATTTTAAGATGTGTGGTCCATTTACCATGTGCTAGCATTTCTACAGTCCCTGGAGGGGACTGGGGTCCATCTCCAGTTTTGAGAAAAATATGGTATAAGGGAGACTCAGTAAGCCCCTCGTGCTCCCAACTGATCAATGCAGGTGAAATGAGGGCACTGAACCTGGTTCCCCCAGCCTGTCGTGGGAACCATCTGCATACTGTGACCCTGAGAACTGTTGTCACCCACAGGAGGATTGTGAACATCACAGGGATTGCAGTAAAGACTGGAGCTGGACGTGAAGAGCTTGCCAGCATATTCCATCATTCCAAGAAGTCAAATGCTGCCCTGTGGTGCCTTGGCAGGAAAACGCTCCCACTTACTGGATTTCTAAGGCCTTCTGTCATCATGGCAGTCCAGGCCCAACAAGCAGGCAGGACCCCCTCATTCTTCACAATGGGATGGAATGGGGACCTGGTGTTTCTCTGCTAGGGAAGAGGTATGCTCACAGAACCAGGGGTTGAAACCTGACTTTCCCACCAGGGGGCTCTATGGTTTGTGCCAAGGCGATGCCTTTTTTGGACTCAGTGTCGTCATCTGTAAAATGGGGATAGAAATCCCTGTCCTGCTTACTTCACAGTGTTGTTGTCAGAATCATGAAGGAGATAACAGGGGTTAAAGGACTCAATAAGTAAAATGTCCTTCTTCATTCAAGGGAGAGGGAGGGAGAGTACTGGAGTGGTGGACAGAACACTGCGTTGGAATCAGGAGCCCAGAGTTCAAAGAATTCCCTACTATACCACTTGCCTTCAGCAAGTTCCTTCATTCTATATACAAACTGATAATGCCTGTTCTTCCTTCCTCACAGACTTTTCATGATGATTAGATGAGACAACAGAAGTGAAAGTGGAACATGCTCTAAGACATTATTAATATTGTTAATATCCCTCTTGTTATTTTGGATATTGATGTCAAAAGCAATGTTCACCCTTGGTGTTATGAACTGAATGAGTTCCTCCAAAATTTACATGTTGAAGGCTTCACCCTCAATAGGATGATATTTGGAGGTGGGGCCTTTGGAACATAACTGGGGTTAGATGAGCTCTAACTACAGCAGATTGGATCCAACGGCTCTTGGGTGGCTGATTAGCTCCATGGTGGACAGTGACTCATGGGCAGTAGATCAGCTCCAGGAGAGCCAACTGCAGCTGTGAAGTCAAGGCAACCTCTAATCGTGGTCTTCATACAACATTGACTCCAGCCTTCCCCAGATTCCCTTCCCAGACACTCCAGCAGGGCCTTTGCCTCAACCCATGGCTGCATGTTGACTGACAACCGACAGCCAGTGAAGGTTTAAATGCTCAATAAGGACCAGCAGTGGGACAGCCAGGGCACCAGGAATGTCATCCAGCTACACTGACTGGCTGAATGGCAAGTCCCTGCTTGTTAGGGCCTGACAAAATGTGGTCCACTGGAGAACCACTTCTATATTCTTGCCTTGAGAACCCCATAAACAGTATGAAAAGGCAAAAAGATATGGCACTGAAAGATGAATCCCCCAGGTCAGTAGGTGCCCAATATTAAGAGCGAAGAAATAGCTACAGAAAGAATGAAGAGATTGAGCCAAAGCAGAAATGACTTCCAGTTGTGGTTGTATCTGGTGGTGAAAGTAAAGTCTGATGCTGTAAAAAACAGTATTGCATATGAACCTGGAATGTTAGGTCCATGAATCAAGGTAAATTGGAAGTGGTCAAACAGGAGATGACAAGAGTGAATATTGATATTTTCAGAATCAGTGAACTAAAATGGACTGAAATGGGGGAATTTAATTCAGATGACCATTATATCCCTTAGAAGAAATGGAGTAGCCCTCATAATCAACAAAAAGTCCAAAATGCAGTACTTGGGTGCAATTTCAAAAATGACAAAATGATCTTGGTTTGTTTCCAAGGTAAACCATTCAACATCACAGTAATCCAAGTCTAGACCCAACCTCTAATGCTGAAGAAGCTGAAGTTGAACAAGCCTACAAAGACCTACAAAATCTCCTAGAACTAACACCAAAAAGAGATGTTCTTTTCATCATAGGGGACTGGAATGCAAAAGTAGGGAGTCAAGTACCTGGAGTAACGGGCAGGTACCTGGAGTAACAGGCAAGTTTGGCCTTGGAGTACAAAACAGCAGTGCAAAGGCTAACAAAATTTTGCCAAGAGAATGCACTGGTCATAGCGAACACTCTCTCCCAACAACACCAAAGTTGACTCTAGACATGGACATCACCAGATGGTACCAAAATCAGATTGATTATATTTTTTTGCAGTCAAAATGGAGAAGCTCTATACAAACAGCAAAAACAAGACTTGGAGCTGACTGTGGTTTAGATCATCAGGTCCTTACTGAAAAATTCAGGCTCAAATTTATGAAAGTAGGAAAAACCACTAGGCCATTCAAGTATGATCTAAATCAAATTCCTTATGAGTATACAGTGGAGGTGATGAATAGATTCAAGGGACTAGATCTGGTAGACATGGTGCCTGAAGAACTATGGATGGAGGTTCATAACATTGTACAGGAGGTGGTGACCAAAACCATCCCCAAGAAAAAGAAATGCAAGAAGACAAAGTGGTTGTCTGAAGAGGGCTTACACATCACTGAGAAAAGAAGAGAAGCAAAAGGCAAAGGAGAAAGGGAAAGACGCACCCAACTGAATGCAGAGTTCCAAAGAACAGCAAGGCAAGATAAAAAAAAAAAGCCTTCCTAAGTGACCAGTGCAAAGAAATAGAGCAAAACAATAGAATGGGTAAGACTAGAGATCTCTTTAAGAAAATTAGAGATACCAAGGGAATATTTCACACAAAGATAGGCACAATAAAGGACAAAAACAGCAAGGACTTAACAGAAGCAGAAGAGATTAAGAAAAGGTGGTAAGAGTACACAGAAGAACTGTACAAAAAAGCTCTTAGTGATCCAGTTAGCCATGATGATGTGGTCACTCACCTAGAGCCAGACATCCTGGAGAGTGAAGTCAAGTGGGCATTAGGAGGCATTACAACCAACAATGATAGTGGAGGGGATAGAATTGCAGCTGAGCTATTTCAAGTCTTAAAAGTTGACACTGTTAGAGTGCTACCCTCATTATTCCAGCAAATTTGGAAAACTCAGCAGTGGCCACAGATCTGGAAAAGGTCAGTTTTCATTCCAATCCCAAAGAAAGGCAATGCCAAAGGAAGCTCAAGTTACTATACAATTGCACTCATTTCACACGCCAGCAAGATTATGTTCAAAATCTTTCAAGCTAGGCTTCAGCAGTACATGAACTAAGAACTTCCAGATGTATAAGCTAGATTGAGAAAAGGCAGAGGAACCAGAGATCAAATTGGCAACATACGTTGGATCATTGAAAAAGCAAGGGAATTTCAAAAAAACATCTACTTCCACTTCATTGACTAGGCTAAAGCCTTTGACTGTGTGGATCACTACAAACTGTGGAATATTCTTAATGAGATGCAAATACCAGACCACTTTATCTGCCTCCTAAGAAACGTGTATTCAGGACAAGAAGCACCCGTTGGAACTGGACATAGAACAATGGAGTGGTTCAAAATTAGAAAAGGAGTACGTCAAGCCTGTATATTGTCACCCTACTTGTTTAACTTCTATGCAGAGTACATCATGTGAAATGCCAGGTTGGATGAGTCACAAGCTGGAATCAAGATTGCCAGGAGAAATATTAACAACCTCAGATATACAGATGATATAACTTTAATGGCAGAAATTGAAGAGGAACTAAAAAGCCTCTAGATGAAGGTGAAAGAGGAGAGTGAAAAAGCTGGCTTAAAACTCAACATTAAAAAAAAACTGGCATTAACACCAAATGTCTTACTCTACTGTTTCGCCAGATCATGGCATCTGGTCCTATCACTTCATGGCAAATAGATGGGGAAACAGTGGAAACAGTGTCAGATTTCATTTTCTTGGGCTCCGAAATCAGTATGGACAGTGACTACAGCCACAAAATTAAAAGACACTTGCTTCTTTGAAGAATAGCTATGACAAACCTAGACAGTGTATTAAAAAGCAGAGACATCACCTTGCTGACAAAGGTCCATATGGTCAAAGCTATAGTTTTTCCAGTAGTCATGTGTGGATGTGAGAGTTGGACCATGAAGAAGGCTGAGCGCTGAAGAATTGATGCTTTTGAATTGTGGTGTTGAAGAAGCCTCTTGAGAGTCCCTTGGACTGCAAGGAGATCCAAGCAGTCCATCCTGAAGGAAATCAGTCCTGAATATTCATTGGAAGAACTGATGCTGAAGCTAAAGCTCCAATGTTCTGGCCACCTGATTCAAAGAGCTGATTCATTAGAAACGACCCTGATGCTGGGAAAAACTGAGGGCAAGAGGAGAAGAGGGCAACAGAGGATGAGATGGTTGGATGGCATCACTGACTCAATGGACTTGAGTTTGAGCAAACGCAAGGAGATAATGATGGACAGAAAAGTCTGGTGTGCTGCACTTCATGGGTTTGCAAAGAATCAGACACAATTTAGTGACTAAACAACAACAAGATGAGGTCATGAGGGTAGCACCCACAGATGGGATTAGTATTAAGATACTAATTCTTAACAGAAGAAGAAACAGTGGGACCTCCCCATGGCTCAGCGGTAAAGAACCCACCTGCCAAGGCAGCAGATGCTGGAGATGAGTATTCAATCTCTGGTTGACAAGGTCCCCTAGGGGAGGAAATAGTTACCCATTCTAGTATTCTTGCATGCACAAGAAGATACATCAGAGTGCTTTCTCCCTCTCTCTACGCTATGAGGGACATAGGAAGAAGGTGATTGTCTGCAAGCCAGGAAGAGGGTACTCTCCAAGAACTTAATCATGCCAGTGCCCAGATCTCAGACTTCTAGCCTCCAGAACTTCAGGACATAAATTTTCATTGCTTAAGCCCCCATGGCTGTGGTAATACCTTCTGGCAGCTCCAGTAGAGTGAGACACTTGGTGTTATGCCACGAAGATCCTTTCTCCTGTTCCAGAATGTGGGCTTTTTCACATACACCTGCCCTCCAGCCCCATAGCTGACAATCACCCAGGGTCAGTACTAGGGGAAGGGGAGTGAGGTACTCACCTCAGGGCAAAACTTAAGGTGATGGCAAAAACTTCAACATCAAGATAAATATTTTCATATATTATTTTAAAAATTAATCTTAAGATTAGAAAAAAATGCCAGGATGAACAAAACACCCAACTTTTCAGTCAAGACAAAATCAGTAGCAGTGCTCTACTGAGCCATACTATAGCCCAGGGCAAAAAGAAAAATTAGTGATACTGATCCTGAGCGACTGAACGGAACTGAACTGAACTGATCCTATTTTTATTGAACAATTTTGATTTTTTGCTTATCACGGATTTTTTTACATAAATTTCGATTTTTAAAATGTGGTATTGAAATATGATCTCTCTTGATCACTGAGATTTCTGAGCCCGCTGAAATTCTGTGCCCTAGGCGAGTGCCTCCCTCACCTCCCCAGCCTGGGTCCTGCCTGTCTCCACGTTACATCATTCATGGGGTGTACTGGCCCCTGACCCTGTCTCTGCTTCCTCCTTGGCAAGCCCAGTTTACAGTCTACTGCCTTGTTTTTCTAAGCCCTGTTCAGTTAATCCGTACTGAATGTTAATTGCTGAAAAAGGGTTTATTCTCCTATTAGAAATCAAAGGTTGAACAAAAGTACCCTAATAATGAAATATCCACAGCCAAAAGGAAAAGCCTCTCAAGGTGGATTCTTAATCTTTTAGTTAAGAAATACTTATTAAATATCCAATGGCTGCATGTCTTGAGCTGGCACTGAGAATATATAGATGAAGAGACGCCGCCCCCACTCTGAAGAGCTCACAGCCTTGTGAGGAAGCCAGATAATTATTGGCGGACATGGACGGAGCTCTTAGGTGTTGCCTTTGGAATCAGGAAAATCTTCACAGATGAAGAGCGCTTGAACTCTCAAAAAAATGTTAACTGTGCTATTCTGATTCTGAGTCACACATGCTCACTGCAGAAAAATAAGAAAAGAGAAAAAAATTCAAAAAATTAAAATATTTGATCTTACATCCCAGGAATGACTATTGTTAACATTTAGGTTGACTTATTTCCAGTTTATATCTACGTATATAGATCTATTTATATCTGCAATGGGTCAAATTATTTTGAACACAAATAAGATGTGTTCAAAACACAGAACTTTTCAAAACTTACTGTGATTGTCTTCATCTTGTTCTGGAGTCCCATTCCAAGTGATGGAGTTCAAAAGAAAAAAAGCATTTCCACTTAAGTGGCTAAAATTTACAATAGTTTTTCTTTTCTAAATGTTCAGTCCATTCAAAGTTTAAACTTCCCATCTGTATGTTTCTCAAATTGCAAGCATATTCCTCCACCTCCTCCTTCCACGGTACCAGGGCATAGGAGGCAGAGTGCCCGTCTTCTGGGTCTGCCTTGGCCTCCTGGGAAAGGACACATGTCCTTCTTGATGATTGGGAATCCTGCTCTGGGGTCCAATGAGTCTTTCCAGCCAGGTGTTCTGATGGTACCACTACTGGGAGTCAGGAATCTGATTGTTGCTCAGGTAGTCATGTCCCCACCCCTCATCCTGACCTCAAGCTTCTTCTGGCTCACTGGGTCCTGTCAGCACTCCTGCGTCCCCAGACCTGGGTATGAAGCAACTTCTCTGATACCACCTAATTTTATGGTGAGAGATGAGTCTGGGGATGTGGACATGGGCCAGATCACACCGGGTCTTCCATGGAAGGGCAGGAATCTGGATTTTACCTGAAATGCAACAGGAAGTCAATAGGTTTAAGCAGATGACTGATGTCCTACAGTTCTTGTTATTCACAGATCATGTTTATTGCTCTGCATGAATGGACTGGAAGGGGCAGAAGTGGAGGCAGGCTAACAGTAATCAAGGCCAGACATGACAGGCTAAACTTAGAGCCAAAGATTAGAGTCTGAACACCCACAAGCTAATGGGTTGGATGTGGGAGGAAAGAAAGGCGGTATTTAGGAGACTAAAGGACAGGGTATACGGTTGTAGTACTGAGATGGAAGAACCTGGACTGGGGGCCTATTGGGATCGAAAGTTCTGTTTTGGATATAAGTTCCAGACATACTTGAGATCTCTAAGGGGAGATGCCAAGTGGGTAGTTGGGCGTATGAGCTCAGAAGAGGTGTTCAGTGTATTAGCACACAGTGGGCATTTAAACCCTTGGGAGTAAATTCAATCACATGGTAACAAACTTTAGGAAAAGAAGAAGTTGCATTTAGCAGAGGCCCTGGGTAGGCTTAACATTTAGAGCTGCATCAGAAGAGGAAGAGATGGCAAAGGAGACTGCTGAGGAAGGAGTGGAAGGAAGGAGCAAAGTGGGGAGCAGTGGTCCCAAAACGAAGCAGGGAGGGTCCAAGGAGGATGAAGCAGTGGATGGTGCGATACTGCTGGGAGAGTGATGAAGGTAAGGCCCTTCTGGAAAGCATTGCCAACTTCCCCTGGCAGAGTCAGGGCTCATCTCCTTTGCTGCTGCTAAGTCACTTCAGTCGTGTCTGACAGTGCGATCCCATAGATGAAAGCCAACCAGGCTCCCCATCCTTGGGATTCTCCAGGCAAGAGTATTGGAGTGGGTTGCCATTTCCTTCTCTGATGCATGAAAGTGAAAAGTGAAAGTGAAGTTGCTCAGCCGTGTCTGACTCTTAGTGACCCCATGGACTGCAGCCTTCCAGGCTCCTCTGCCCATGGGATTTTCCAGGCAAGAGTGCTGGAGTGGGGTGCCATCCCCTCTGCACCACCCCAATCTTGATTCTCTTTATACACTCATTATATTCAATTACTGTCTTTGTTCATGTGCCTGCCACTCTCTCTAGTCTAAGAGTGATCCTAGTTCATTTCCTCCAGAGACAGCCTACGGTTTGGTCTTGTGTAAGTTCCCAGGAAATGTTAAGAGAATTAAGAAGATTGATCACCAGAAGTCAGGAGACCATGTTTGAAGAGATACTCAGGAAGATTATGATGGGCCATGACTCGTTTTGGCAAGAAACAAGCAGGCAGATATCTTTATAATAGACACAGGGATGCTGCTGGCAACCACAGCCCTGGGACTGGCTGCTCGGGGCTCCACTGGTGAAGCTCTTCTGAACAGCTGAGAAAAAGGATGGAGATGATGGGGGCAAAAGATGACAAAGCAGCGTCCACAGGAAGCCACCCTTTCCTCCTGAACATTGGAAAAGGCCATCATTCACCTGTGATTTTGGCTTCACAATGCACGTGAATTATAACTTTGTTTTTAAACTAAGATGACTTCCTTGTGGACTTTTTTAAACACATGGTTAAAACTTCTCTCAATTGTTGTATGATATTGTCCCAAATGTTCTTCCCACAGTCAATAGCCAGACACTTAAAACCAAACTTCACTCTTGTTTAGTCGCTCAGTTGTAGCCAACTCTTTTGTGACCCCATGGAGCCCCGCCAGGCTCCTCCGTCCATGGGATTTTCCTGGCAAGAATACTGGAGTGGGTTTCCACTTCCTTTTCCAGGGGATCTTCCTGACCCAGGGATGGAACCTGTGTCTCCTGCAATGGCAAGTGAATTCTCTACCACTGAGCCAGCAAGAAAGCCCTTCACTCTCCTACTGAATGTCCGCCCTGGCCGAGGCACTTAGAAGAAAGAAGAGGAAGAGACTGAAATTCATTAAGAGTTCGAGCCCATTGGGGTATATTCCTCCACTAACATATCTCTTTTTGTATTTACCACCACCATCGGGGTTGGATTTTCATATCCATCTTAAAGAAGAGGAAATGAGGCTCAGGGAATTGTATATGTGGCCCAACATCACACACTGGTGAGGGGTGGAGCTGGCAGTTGGTTATAGAACTGGATGGTAGCTATAGCCGTGACTATCTATCCAGGGCTCTTGGTGACCTGGCAGTGGTCCTCAGCTCCAGGGACAGCCACCTAATTGGGGAAATAGGAGGTGGCTCCCTTGGTGGGTCAGTTCTGCAGTGATCTGGGAGTCATCAGGAGTACAGTCAGCCTAGAGCCCACTTTTCCAGCCCTCCCCATGATCTGGTAAGTCCTTCTATATTAAATGTCGTTCTGTTTGAAATACACAGGGGATTTCAGTTTGCTGAACCAACAGCGCAGTTTCCTATTCCGCCTCCTAACCTACCTCCAGCAAGGAGAAAAGAAACAAGCACTTCACGCTGAAACAATTCCCCTTTCATGTATCTGCTAACCTAACTTCTTTTGGGCTCATGACCCAGGAACGGCTTCATTTGGAGTCATTCCCCTCAAAAAAACCATGAAGGGTATGGGGCTGGGTAATATATGCTGATGTAAGGGTCAAACAGGAACTTGGAGATGAAGGTGAATAAGACAGCAAGCAATTCTGAGTGGGACATTCTGTACAGGCCTCCAAATTAAATGGAAACCGTGGGGATTAATGGAAGGTTCAGAGCAGGAATTGTGAAATGGCTTCTGGCAGCAGCCTCAGTGTGCTCTGCTCTGTCACGATGCCATAGTCTGGGATTTATGAATTTTTCTTGTACTAGATTTATTTATTTTTTAAGCTATAGAATTCCAAAAGGCAAGACAAAGCAGAGTTCAAGGTTCTTTGAAAAAGTAGTAGGAGCGAGAAAGGGAAGGGCTCATGATGCATGGCACCTTGTAGGTGCGACGACTACAAAAGATGGGTTAATAATGTGCTTCCCATAATCTGGCTACAAGCTTCCCTCCCCATCTTTTCTTCCATTATTGTCCTTTGTATATCTCCCCTGCCACTGACAACATCTCCTTGCTGTCTGACTCCTAATGTGAGCCTCCCTGTCCTCTCCCACCTGGAATGGCTCCCTCCCTGCTTGCTCCCTATCTGCATGGTTCATACCTGGCAAAGCTTTAGTCAAATCCTACAATCTTTATGAAGTCACTGATTTTGGGGGGCTTCCCCCTAACAAGGGTCTCACTTTCTCTGAGTTGTCCAACCTCAGCATGGACATCCTCTAGACAGTTTCCTGCTGCTGAGTCATGAATCTAGGCTGAGTGATGCTTATCTTGCTGCTAAGATACCTGAGAGGGAAATCAGCTCACCTGGAGCATTTTTTTTTTTACCTGTTCAGAGCTTTACAGGGCTTAACTCCTTTAATCACCCTATCAACTCTCTGGAGGACACAAGAGTCCTTTGAGCTTAAGCAACTTTTCCAAGAGCACCTGGCCGATCTGGGAATCAGATTGGGTTTTTACTTACGTCTGTCTGACTCAGATCTTGGGGTGCCCACTACTTCATACGGCCTCTATTGACATTAAGATGCTTTTCACAACTAGCCAGGAAACCCCCTGTGGCCAGGAATCAAGCCCCTTCATACTGGTGTCCCACCTGTGCTTGGAAGCATCCTGTACAATAGTTGTTCAATAAATCTTATTTGGCTGATTCAATTGCCTTATAGGTACACAGTATTTTAACCTTTTTAAAGTATGTTTATATTTGGTAATGTCTTCCCCGTGATAGGGATGCTGATTAAAAACTCATTAAACATTAAAATACAAACCCAGAAACAAAAACTAAAGGTAAATGATTTGCCCAAAGCCACATAATAACAAATCCTGGCCTCTAATACCTAAATTAGTTCTTCTGTTGAAGTACCAGCACAAATAATGTAATGAAATATTTCTGAGACAATTGGGAAATTTAACTATTGATTGTCTGCTTGATGATATTAAGGAATTGCATTTGTTTCCTCTTTCTGCAGCAGGAAATTTTCACGAACTTAGTGGCTTACCACAAACTTACGATCTTTCATGTCTTGTAAATCAGAAATCTGAAATGGCTTTCCTTGGGCAAAATCAAGGGGTCAGTGGGGCTGTGTTCCTTTTGGAGATTCTAGGAAAGAATCTAGCTTCAAGAGGCCACCTGCATGTCTTGGCTCATGTCCCCTTCCTCCACCTCCAAAGCCAGCAGTGTAGCATCTTCAAAGCTCACTCTGCTTTCCACTGCCATCACCCACTCTGACACTTCTGCCTCCCTCTTATATTTATCCCGTTGACTCCACTCAACTAACCTGGATAATTAAGGACACTCTCCCCATTGCTAGAGCATTAACTCCGTCACACCTGCAAAGTTCCCTTCACCATGCAAGGTAACATAGACACGGATTCTGCAAATTAAGCCATGGATATCTTTTGGGGAACCATTATTCATCTCACTACAGAAATTACTGATAATTTTGATAAATATAATAATGATATAGTAATTATGCTTTTTATATGTTCTCATTTGTTGCAGGTGCTTACTAAAATATTAATGGGTAAAGCAGCATGGTGTCTGATATATATATTTTTTAATTCAAGAAAAATAAGTGGATGCATATGGAGGGAAAATGAATAAGATTGGCTAAGTGTTTGATGATTATTTGATAGTCATTGAAGCTGGGTATGAGGTACATGGGGGTATGTTTTACTAATTTTTTCTACTTTTGTGTATGTTTGAGATTTTCCACAATATCTTTTTAAACTATAGATATTGAAGTGTTCTGCGTGTCATTCTCTAACACCATTCTCCTCCCTTCCTCTCCAAAGGTAAGCCATGGTGAATTTGGTGTTTTCATTCTCTTTCATAGTTTTACTACACATACGTGTCTTAAACAATATATAGAACTGGTTTGCACATTTTTCCCCAAATTTGTATATTGCACATTTCAACAGAGTTTTTGAGATTTATTCATGTTGATACATGGATAATTCATTCTTTTTCAGTATTTTAAAGCATTCAACAGTATGGCTATGTCTAAATTTATCTCTTATGTTGATGTGTATTAAAGTTGTTTTCAATCTTTAGTTACCACAAACAATGCTGCAGTAGGCCTTCTTATAAATATCTCCCTGTGCACATGTGTGAAATTCCCTCTAGGATGCTAAGTAGTGAAATTGCCAGTTTTCTGGATCTATGCATCTTTATCTTCACTTGATCTTGCTAAATATTTAATCATGGGGTGGTGCCAATTTGTACTCTTCAGCAATAGATGAGATTCCCCATTTCTATTCACATCTTTACCCACACTTAGCATTTTAAGATTTTGAAAATTTTGCCAACCAAAGAGATGTGAAATAGAATTCACTGTTTCAGTCTGCAAGTCCCGGATAACTAGTGAAGCTGAGCATCGTTTTCATCTGTTTAGTACTTGTCATTTTGCTCTTTTGTTAGTTTTTCCTAAAACTGTGTCCAGTCTAAAGTTTATCTCATTATTAAGTTTTTAGTTTTAATATTATTTTCATTTCCAAGAATATATTTTCTCTTTATTTCTGCTTTCTCTTTGGGCATCCAAAACATTCTTTCTTTGAATGGATGCTTAGCCCTTCTTGGTTGATTTTCTGCATCTCATATTTTTCCCTTTCTCTTTTTCTACACTTTGTATTTCTTGCTCCATGTTTAGAAAAATTCCTCCATGTTTTTTCAGTCAGTTCAGTTCAGTCACTCAGTCATGTCCAGCTCTTTGCAACCCCATGGACTGCAGTATATCAGGCTTTTCGGTCCATCACCATCTCCCGGAGTTCATTCAAACTCATGTCCATCGAGTTGGTGATGCCATCCAGCCATCTCATCCTCTGTCGTCCCCTTCTCCTCCTGCCCTCAATCCCTTCCACCATCAGAGTCTTTTCCAATGAGTCAACTATTTGCATGAGGTGGCCAAAGTACTGGAGTTTCAGCTTTAGCATCAGTCCTTCCAAAGAACACCCAGGGCTGATCTCCTTTAGAATGGACTGGTTGGATCTCCTTGCAGTCCAAGGGACTCTCAAGAGTCTTTTCCAACACCACAGTTCAAAAGCATCAATTCTTCAGTGCTCAGCTTTCTTCACAGTCCAATTCTCACATCCATACATGACCACAGGAAAAACCATAGCCTTGACTAGACAGACCTTTGTTGGCAAAGTAATGTCTCTGCTTTTGAATATACTATCTAGGTTGGTCATAACTTTTCTTCCAAGGACTAAGCGTCTTTCAATTTCATGGCTGCAGTCACCATCTGCAGTGATTTTGGAGCCCCCAAAAATAAAGTCTGACACTGTTTCCGCTGTTTCCCCATCTATTTCCCATGAAGTGATGGGACTGAATGCCATGATCTTAGTTTTCTGAATGTTGAGCTTTAAGCCAACTTTTTCACTCTCCTCTTTGACTTTCATCAAGAGGCTTTTTAGTTCCTCTTCACTTTCTGCCATAAGAGTGGTGTCATCTGCATATCTGAGGTGATTGATATTTCTGCCAGCAATCTTGATTCCAGCTTGTGCTTCTTCCAGCCCAGCGTTTCTCATGATGTACTCTGCATATCAGCTTTCTTTATAGTCCAACTCTCACATCCATATATGACTACTGGAAAAACCAAAGCTTTGACTAGACGGGTTCATGTTTTTTAGTGACTTCCAAATGAATTTACTGGCAAGCAAATACATATATTTTTTCTTTCCATGAATTCTTTCTTGTTCTTTGACTGCTTCTTTTCATGGTGGCCTATTATTGCTATATAGGGAAAATATGCTCTTAAATCTCTCCAAGGACACTAGTAAGAATTTTTTTAAAGCTTGCTTCACTTCCTGAATTCTTTTACCCCCTAGGTATTGGATGTGTATGTCCATCTTCTTGCTATTGGGCTGTCTCAGCTGTCTGGTGGTCCTTGGTCATCCTACCATATTTATGAATGAAAAATCATGTTGAGCATTAGACCCAAGGGAGCAGTCAACACAGAATTGTTGGGACCGGCTTCCTCTCTAGTTCTCTGTCCTCAGTGGGAATTCTGTGTATTGCCTCCTATCCCAGAGCCCCTCTGGGGCTCTGCACAAAGAACAGCCCTCTCCCCTTCCCTTATTACATTCTTTCTGACTTGAGTCTCCCTTCTCCCTGGTTTATTAGTTAACATGATTCCACCTCCATTACTGTCCTCTAGAAAATCATCAAAATCTCTATGGATAAATCAACCCTCTTCCCATTCTCAACACTTGAAAAGTGTGCTGCATTCTATGATTCCTAAGCCTGATGGGATTTAGGAAGAGAAGTGGGTGAGGGGCTGCACTCAGTCCATCATCTTGAAGCAGATGAGAAAAATCAGTCTGAGAAAATCACTTTGGCTACTGTGTGGAAAGGGCTTGGATGAGGGCAGAAAGAAGCTGGAAAGAAGAGTTCAGTTAGGTCTACTTGTTTTAAGAGCAAGACAAGGGGACCAGGTCAGAACTGAGTGAGAGGGAAAAAGAAAGAAAGAAGTAGAAAGATGAGGATGTATTTTGAAGATAGGGCTGACCAAAGTCTTTTTTCCCTTCTTATGAACATTTCTGGACTTGTATGAGATCTTGGGCTAAGGGTGTCTCTGATGATGAATCTGGGGAAGCAGCATGGGAATAGAGCACTGGGCTGGGACAAAGATAGGCCTGAATTTGAATTATATGAGTGATGTTTATAGCCTACCTCACAGTCTCAGTGTTCTCATCTATAAAATGGGCCTTCTAATACCTACTGCTGTTAGTGAGGCAACAGAATTCCCTTGGACCACCCTGGAAAATACAAGCAGATTAGCCTGGAAGTGGAAAATCTATCAGAATCAGGTCCTGAATTGCTCCACTCCTTTCTAATGGCCCAAATGACTTCTCTTGCCAAGCATTTCCATTGCTGTGTGTCTCTTGCAGCTCAGTTTTATGAATGCCAGTTTGAGGAAGGGGACAGTCAGCTCATTATCACCATGCCAACTGGAGAAAGCCCTTCACACCAGGTCACTGGGTGGTGCCACTGACTGAGCGGCTGGGCTCAGGTCACATGACCACCTTCTTCAGTCAGGGGCCACCTCTGCAAAGGGCAGCATAGCCCTGCTTGCCTGGCCAGGGAGGGCTCCATGTGTGAAGATACAGAGGGGCCTGGGGAGGCACAAGAACCAGGACTAATACGTCAACACTTTATCTATTACAGTTGATGCGACTAGCAAATAAAGCAAGACACGTAAAATACATAGGGAGCAACATTTTCAGATGAACTCCACCTCATTAAAACAAAAACAAAAACACCCACTTGCATTATACAAAAACTTGTTCAAAAACTGGTAGACTCCCTAGCCTCCCATATTAGCAGACGTCCTAATTAACAAAAATAAGCCTAATTGTGGAAGTGAAGTTGGCCTTGAAACACATCTGGAAATAAAAACTAGAGAAACAAAGGAGCCTAGGAATTTGGGGGAATCACTGCGTTTCCTTGGGTTTGTTTCTTTGTGAGAATTTCTATTGTAGATATAGTGAATTGAATTAATTAGGCTTCATATGAGCTTTCTTTTCTTTATTTTTCTTGAAACCCCAAGCCAAAATATGATTTATATTTTCAGGTCCATGACTGTTCAGTATCTATTTCTAAATCTGCCAGGTTAAAAATGTATACGAAAACGGAAACTGTAATACTGTCATTTAATTAATAAAGGCACGATTCTCAGCTTTTCCACCATATGCATTCTTTTGTTCGTGTAAGTGCTATTTTCTGTGCTCCTTTTAACTTTTAATAAGCTTCCTTTCTGTAGAGTGTGGATAATGTTGTGAAAAAGTAGCTAAAACATATTTTCAAATGGAAAACAACCCTTAACTGAAAAAATGGTCCAAAGGAAGAGGGAACAAAGGGAGCTTCCATGATACATGCACAAAAATTTGACAGTCCTTCTGCCTTGCTGCATATCTGACAGGAAGAGGGGGAAGAGAAGCAGGTCTCCCTGTTTTTGACTTCACATCTGGTTACTCAGTTCTTTCAACACTGTGTTATTAATGCTTGTACTTTGGTGGGATGTTAGATGTGTGCAGGAGAGAAAGCACAGACTAGGGGTCTGGAGGCCAGGAACTAGGCATCACCACTGCTGTTACCCAGCTGGGGAAGCTGGGGAGGGTATTTCCCCCTCATCCTTCAACTCATCATCTGAGGAATAAAGAGAATTTTGGACTAGGCTAGGGCTACCCATGGAGAAGGCAATGGCCTTCTTGCCTGGAAAATCCAATGGATGGAGGAGCCTGGTGGGCTACAGTCCATGCATGGGGTCACTAAGAGTCGGACACGACTAAGCGACTTCACTTTCACTTTTCACTTTCATGCATTGGAGAAGGAAATGGCAACCTACTCCAGTGTTCTTGCCTGGAGAATCCCAGGGACAGGGGAGCCTAGTGGACTGCCATCTACGGGGTCGCACAGAGTCGGACAAGGCTGAAGTGATTTAGCAGCAGCTGCAGGGCTACCAAAGAGCAGAGGCCTAATACCACTTGTCTGGGACCTGGGGACACTTGAGCATGTTGAAACACAAGTAAATACATTAATTTTCTTTTCAACTTTCATTCAGTATTCTCTTGCATTGTATCATAGAGAAAGCTTTGGTTTGGTGCTGGTATGTCTTTAACACCCGTCTAATTCTTTACTGATTTTCCTTTTAAAAAGACTGGACCTCAGGCTCAGAGCCTTTGGCAGGCAGCAGCATCTGGCTAGACCTGAAATATTGTCCATCCCCCACACCACTCCCACCAGTAGTATTTGATTCTAAGGTAGGTCTCCTTCTAATTATGGCAAGTGATCACTGATCATAGTGATACAATGTTTTCTTTGTAATTACAAAGAAAGTAATTTTCTTTGTAAAATAATTTTCTTTGAATTATAAGTTTGAAAAGGATTAAGTACTCTATTGAGTATCTTTATTTGTACAAGAGATAATGGACTTGACTGGAATGGTCAAGTGAAAAGATTGAAGGTACAGAAAGCAACGGTCTAGGTGACCACCAAGAACCCTTACACAACTTGAGCCTAAGCTTTCTCATGTTTCATGTCTCCTAACTGCTGTTTTTATTGATAATACAAACACATTTACAGACCGAGAATACCCTTTGTCCATCCTCCTTATATGACAGTTCACCTGGCTCTGTGGCTCCCAGCATCTTTGTATAATAAACAGAAGAACAACTTACAGATCATGACATAGGAGTGTAAAAAAAAAGCAGGAACATATTTCTTGAAGAATTTTAGGGAAGCTACAAACTCCAAGTGAAACATGACAGATTGAACACATACATTTCTTTCAGCTCCCTCTCAAAACTCAACTAAAAAGAGATTCAAGGAATAAAACAGGTTTATACCTACGAGGACAAGGAAAATGGGGTAGGAGTCAAAAGAGGACCAGAAATGCTAAAAAGTATTTTGGAAGGTGGAAAACTTGTAGATGAGGGATCATTGGAACATAAGTGCCTGTACAGGGAGGTACAAATGAAAAGTTAGCTGATTGATTCCTTGTTGTTGATTAGTTGCTAAGTCATGTTCAACTCTTTTTCGACCCCATAGACCGTAGCCCATCAGGCTCCTCTGTCCATGAGATTTCCCAGGCAAGAATGCTGAAGTTGGTTGCCATTTCCTTCTCCAGGGGATCTTCCCAACCCAGGGATCAAACCCACATCTCCTGCATTGGCAGGAGGTTCTTTAGGGCCTTGAAAAAGTTCAGTAATTCAGTTCAGTTCAGTTCAGTTCAGTCGCTCAGTCATGTCCAACTCTTTGCAACCACTTGGACTGCAGCATATCAGGCCTGCCTGTCTATCACTAACTCCCAGAGTTTACTCAAACTCATGTCCATTGAGTTGGTGATGCCATCCAACCATCTCATCCTCTGTCATCCCCTTCTCCTCCCGCCTTCAATCTTCCCGAGCGTCCAGGTGTTTTCAAATGAGTCAGTTCTTCTCACCGGGTGGCCAAAGTATTGGAGTTTCAGCTTCAGCATCCTTCCAGTCCTGAACATTCAGGACTGATTTCCTTTAGGATGGACTGGTTGGATCTCCTTGCTGTCCAAGCGACTCTCAAGAGTCTTCTCAAACACCACAGTTCAAAAGCATCAATTCTTCAGCACTCAGATTTCTTTATAGTCTCACACCCATACATGACTACTGGAAAAACCATAGCCTTGACTAGATGGACCTTTGTTGGCAAAGTAATATCTCTGATTTTTAATATGCTGTCTGCTGCTGCTACTGCTGCTAAGTCGCTTCGATCGTGTCCGACTCTGTGCGACCCCATAGACAGCAGCCCACTAGGCTCTTCTGTTTCTGGGATTCTCCAGGCAAGAATATGCTATCTAGGTTGGTCATAAATTTACTTCCAAGGAGTTCAGTTCAGTTCAGTTGCTCAGTTCTGTCTGACTCTTTGTGACCCCATGAATCGCAGCATGCCAGGCCTCCCAGTCCATCACCAACTCCTGGGGTTCACTCAAACTCATGTCCATCGAGTCGGTGATGCCATCCAGCCACCTCACCCTCTGTCATCCCCTTCTCCTCCTGCCCCCAATCCCTCCCAGCATCAGAGTCTTTTCCAATGAGTCACCTCTTAGCATGAGGTGGCCAAAATATTGGAGTTTCAGCTTTAGCATCATTCCCTCCAAAGAAATCCCAGGGCTGATCTCCTTTAGAATGGATTGGTTGGATCTCCTTGCAGTCCATGGGACTCTCAAGAATCTTCTCCAACACCACAGTTCAAAAGCATCAATTCTTCGGCGCTCAGCTTTCTTCACACTCCAACTCTCACATCCATACATGACCACAGGAAAAACCATAGCCTTGACTATACGGACCTTTGTTGGCAAAGTAATGTCTCTGCTTTTGAATATGCTATCTAGGTTGGTCATAACTTTCCTTCCAAGGAGTCAGCATCTTTTGATTTCATGGCTACAATCACCATCTGCAGTGATTCTGGAGCCCAAGAAAATAAAGTCTGACACTGTTTCCACTGTTTCCCGATCTATTTTCCATGAAGTGATGGGACTGAATGCCATGATCTTAGTTTTCTGAATGTTGAGCTTTAAGCCAACTTTTTCACTCTCCTCTTTCAATTTCATCAAAAGGTTCTTTAGTTCTTCATCGCTTTCTGCCATAAGGGTGGTGTCATCTGCATATCTCAGAATTAGCTCAGGAATTAGAGATGCCAAGTTCCTCTGGAGGTAGCAGAGAGGCTGCAAACAGGATGACTGCTGGAAATGCTGTCAAAAGCATTGTTTCTCAATCTTGGCTCTATGACATTTGGAGCAGGAGAAATTCTTTGTTTGGGGGCTGTCTTGCCTGGCCTCTACTTGCTAGATGCCAGCAGCAATCCCTTTTCCAGTTGTGACATCCAAACCAGTCTCCAGACATTGGCAAATATCCCTTCAGGTGCAAAATCCACCCCCTCAGTTGAGAACCCCAGTTAAGAACCACTAATTTAAAGGAACCCTCACCCCTCTCTGAACCCATACAGACAAATCTCTATCACTTTTCCACCCCAAAGGAATCAGAGGTCTATTCTGTGAATCCATGGAACCAGGGAAGGTCCAAACCTGGGAACAAAAAGCACAGAAAAGGGAGGGTGAGGCACCAGACTGGAAGCTAGGGGTTAGGTAGAGTACATGTTCCCTTCTGTTAAAGTTTTGGGTCTCCCTGTATGAGATGACTCAATAATGAGACCAGGAGAGCTACAGGGAGTTGTTAATTCCAGGAAAAAGAAGAATATGCATAAAAATCTAAATGTAATCATAGTCTATTACTTGGTTAAGCTCTGATACTTACATACATACATACATACACACACACACGCAAATATATATACATACATTATATATGTATACATACATGATATATAAGGTACACATATACACACTATTTGTCTAATTCAGTGTTCATAATGATATAGGGATCGGACATTACTTCTTTCAAAATTGCAATGTAATTAAAATACAAGGATGTGTGGGACAGCTGTATATGTGGATGGGAGTGGTGGTGGTGGTTAAACCCTCATCTTCCATGATAAGATGTCAATAGAAACATCATCTTTCAATAAAATTAAAAATCAACATATAGAGCATGGTGGTGGTGGTTTAGTTGCTGAGTCATGTCTTGACTCACACGATCCCATGGAATATAGCTCGTGAGACTCTTCTGTCCATGGCAGTTCCCAGGCAAGAATACTGGAGTGGTTGCCACTTCCTTCTCTAGGAGATCTTCCCGACCCAGGGACAGAACCCCAGTCTCCTGAATTACAGGCGGTCTCCTGCATTATAGGCAGATTCTTTAGAGACCGAGCCACATGGCAGGCAGAGTATATAGAACATATATATATATATATATATATATTATTTTAAAATACAGAAGGAAGCTCAAGGAAAAAGACGGAAAAGTTGAAAGTAGCTGCCTCTTAGGAGCAGAATTAAAATGTGGAGCAGAGAGTGCAGGGTACTGATATTTTTAGGATAAATCTTTTAGTACCATTTGCCTTCTAGAACTACAAACACTACACGCTTACACTGATGCAAATCACTTGTTAAATGAAGGCTATGGAGTTAGCAGCTAGAAGACTTGATGACTGAATAGAGAAGATAGAACATAAAGGGAAAAGCATGATGTATTTTGTATATCTATGTTACACGAAGAATAGGTAGAACACAGTGGGTCTATCATAACAAAATGAAGACAAATGTAAAATCATAGAATGTATTATTTTTAAATAAAGGAACATATTCTTTTTTAAAATAAATCACTGGAGAAGGAAATGACAACCCACTCCAGTATTCTTGCCTGGGAAATCCCATGGACAGAGGAGCCTGGTGGGCTACAGCCCATGGGGTTGTAATTGACATTTGCTTGGTGGTAGTGGTGGCATAGCCACTAAGTCATGTCCTACTCTTGCGACCCCATGGACTGTAGCCTGCCAGGCTCCTCTGTCCATGGGATTGCCCAGGTAAGAATACTGGAGTGGGTTGCCATTTCCTTCTCCAGGGGATTTTCTCGACCCAGGAATTGAACCCTGGTCTCCTACATTGCGGGTGGTCTCCTGCATTACAGATGGAGTCTTTATCAGTTGAGCCACACAGCAGGCAGAGGATAGGTATTTTCAAGGCACTGTTGTTGTTTAGTCACTAAGTCAAGTCCAAATCTTTTGCAACCCCTAGACTGTAGCCTGCCAGGCTCCTCTGTCCATGGGATTGCCCAGGTAAGAATACTGGAGTGGGTTGCCATTTCCTTCTCCAGGGGATTTTCTCGACCCAGGAATTGAACCCTGGTCTCCTATATTGCAGGTGGTCTCCTGCATTACAGATGGAGTCTTTATCAGTTGAGCCACACAGCAGGCAGAGCATAGGTATTTTCAAGGCACTGTTGTTGTTGTTTAGTCACTAAGTCAAGTCCAAATCTTTTGCAGCCCCTAGACTGTAGCCTGCCAGGCTCCTCTGTCCATGGGATTGCCCAGGCAAGAATGCTGGAGTGGATTGCCATTTCTTTCTCCAGGGGATCTTCCCAACCGAGGGATCCAACTTGTGTCTCCTGCCTTGGCAGACAGATTCTTTACCACTGAGCCACCAGGGAAGCCCTTTCTATCCATTACTTTATTTAATTCTCATTAAAATGAAGTGTGTATTATTAGTCTCATTTTACAGGTGAGAAAACTGAGAAATACAACTGGGAACAAAGGAATGCCAGGGTGCATGGTGTGGAGTGGAATGCCCATGTTTAAATCAGGCTTCTGACTCTCACAAGCTGTTGCAGCCTTGGGCACATACCACATCTTCCTGTGCATCTGTGTTCTCTTATGCAAGGTGGAAGAGAGACGAGAATAAGGGTTACGACTTCATCTCATAGGAATACTGTAAGGAATTTGGGTGAATACATGTAAGGCATTTATAAAAGTACCTAACACATCCTCAGTGCTATTATCATAAAAGGAATAGAGTCAATCAAGATAGAATGAAGACAGTTAAGAGACATTTTTCTGAAACTCAGTTTCCTCATTTTATTTGACTTTTCTGGGCATTTGGAATTACTGACACTTACCCAGGGTCACATCACTGTTAGTGAAGCTAGACTTTAGATTCACGTCTGTCTGTCTCCACAGCTCAGGCTTTTTCTCTAGAATCCAGTGCCTTTCATTAGCTAACGGGGCCAGTGGTGGAAAGGCCAGCTACACGAGCAGAAAATCTCAACACTAGAAAACGGAGAGAGAGGAATGAGGGAGGGTGGCTAGCGAAGGAGTTAAACAATATGATGATGAGTCAGATAAAGAAGGAAGTGTGATCTAGGAGGATAAAAATAAGATGGCAGAACATGGAGGGGAGGGTAGGAGAATCTGTTACCGAGACAAGTAAATACCTGAGCGAGTTTGTACAAGTAGGACAGTATGATTGGCAGAAATGAATGTAGGTAGGGATGGTCTCAGGAGAAGCACTTGAGGAGTCTATGACACAGCTTACTTTAACCCTTGGAATGAAGACACGTAGATCTTGGCTGGACTTTCAAAGTTGTCCATCTTAGGAAGCTTGCATTTTCCCTCTGCCTCGTGCACTCTGCTTCCCTGCTATGTATAGTTGTAATCAGGGCTCTATGTTGTGATCATCTGTCACCTTAACCAGACTGTAAGGTCTCTGAAGGCAGGGACTATGTGTGTCTTATTCAATCACATGTATCCAGTGCTGCTATAGACTGAAGCAAGGAATAAAGGGAAAGAGAAAGGACATGTGTCAATATTTAATGAGTTGCACTTTAATGCTGTCCATATGCTAGGAGACTCTGCCAGAAGTAATGGAAAAAGTAAATTAGACCATATTTTGCTATAGGACTTAGAATGCGCAGGCCGGAAGTATCTTAGTGATCATCCACCCACCCATCATTCATTCAACTCAGTTTATTAAGTGTTTATAATGTGCACAGTTAGATACTCGTCACTAGGAACATGGACAGGATAAGTTATGACCTTTGCCCTAAAGGAAGGTGCTTTTAGTTAGATGGGAGAAAGAGGAGACAGATCGATGCAGTAGCAGGTGACGAAGGATACGGTACCAAGAGGAAAGAGAAAGGAAAATGGAAAGCAACAATCCACTTTTGTAGCTGTTCATTAAACATTTGTATTTGTTTACTTTGTTCCCAGGAAATAAAAATTCCGCAATGCACTTGAGAATATAAACCTTCCTAATGAAAGACAGCAAGGTGGAACCCCCAAACATCCTGCCTGCTGGTGGGCTTATGGAGCAGCGGGGCAGGGGGTGGGGGAGCTCAGTTATCAGTCATCCTTGAGGGACTTCTGCCAGCCCCCATCTCTTATCTAATGCAGTGGTTTTCAGATTGGGGTATAAGAAGCACAAATGTGTAGCAAGAGAGAACTGCCACCTTGAATTCTGCCTCCAAATGGGCATCAAAACAAATGATCCCTAAATAACCTATCAACTACGCCCACCGTCTTTTTTCTGTTTTGTTTTAGAAATTAAAAATAACATTTTAAACATAAAGAATGCAGAAAGGAAGTATTTTGGTAATTGGAACATTTCTTTAAACAGAGAATCTCTTCTTTAGTGCACACAAGAGGACCATAGGCGCTAGGGAGCTGGAAAGACTTGCTCAAGGCCACAGTGGAGTTAGTGGAAGAGCTGAGGTCAGAACCTGGCAGCTCCCAGGCCAGTGTCCCATCATCCACAAGAGTGATTCCTAAAGCATGATAAGCAAACTATAAGCAAGCCTTTCTAGTTTAGGATGTGTCCTAGAACAGTAGGCTTCCAAGAAAAAGCCAATCTTGTCTTTGGATGTTGCAGCCAGTTATGGTACAGGTAGAGATATGGGGAAGACCAAGCTCTTCCAAAAGGAAAATCAGCATAAATAAACCTGAGGACAGAAAAATAGCTTCTAAGGTAGGCAGCAGGGGGTGGGGCTGCTATCCATTAACAGGGGATATTTAGGGGTTTCCTTCGTCATGTCTTCACTCTGATCATGAAAGAAAGGGCTCTTTTGAAATACTGGGCACCCAAAATACATAAGAATAATAAGAATTGACCTTTACACACCAAGTCTTTCATTCATTATCTTAATCATCTTCCCTTCATCATATTCCTGTGAAGTTGAGGCAGTTGTCATTTCCATTTGAGAAAAGAGAAACCATGGCACCGAGAGGTTGACTTGCTCTAGGTCACTGAGCCGGTAAGAGGAGTTGAACTCAAGAGCTGTGACTGTAATTCACAGTCTTTTCCATTATGTTCTAATGTGCTACAATATGGAACACTGTCAGACACACACCACTGCCCAGAGATGTGATTGATTCACATCAGTCTAAAAAAGATCGCTCACTTAATGATAGTAACCATAGTTTATCTGAGGCACTGAAGAGTTGATAAGGAATTTTTCACATGCATTATTTTATTTAATATTCATTCTAACCTATGAAGGAGATGTCATTGTTCCCGTGAGGAGCTGAGGCCTAGGTCAACCAGCTGTGACCAAGATAAGCCGGGACCCAAATTGCATGGGCCTGTCTTCCCTCTCCCACCCCCCCTGGGGCCTGAGTTCTTAGCACAAGATATTCCTTCTTAGTATTTTTCTTGTTCTGATTTCAAAGGTGGGAGGGACATAAATGTATCATCTCTTGCTAAAATTTTGGTGGGGGTTTTGAAGTATATGACAAACTAACTATACACATTAAAAATTCATATATCTAGAAAAACTCAGATAAACGATAGCTTCTTTACTCCAATAATGTATGATAACCATAATAAGCTGTCTAAAAAAATGGCATGATTAATTTTTAAATCTGAAAATGTCACAAAGAATCACTCCATTATATTCAGAATTATTTACAGTTATCATGGGAATGAATACCTTGCTCAAAGTTGTATAATATTTTGCGGTTTACAGAGCTTTCACATTCATTATCTCATCTGACTTTCGCAAGAAGGCATGATCAATTTTTATTATACCCATTTAACAGAAAGGGATATTGACATTGGGAGAGGTTAAAGCTAAACCACAGGCTTCCCATATGGCATATTGATAAAGAACCCACCTGCCAATGGAGGAGAAGCAAGGGACACAGGTTCGATCCCTGGTTGGGGAAGATCTCCTGAGGTGGGAAATGGCAACCCACTCCAGTATTCTTGCCTGGGAAATCTCATGGACAGAGGAGCCTGGTGGACTACTGTCCATGAGGTCACAAAGAGTTGGACACAACTGAGGACCTGAGGATACACACGCACAAAGCTAACGAGACAGAACTGGAGCTCAATCCAAATCATCTGACTCCAGGGTTATAGCTCTTTCTACAACCCCAGTGGTAGCATCCCTACTGTGTACCCTTAAAAAGTAGACTCAGAAGAAGATTCCAGGTGCAGCATAAATGCCCACTTTCTGGCACATCCCACTGCCTGACTCTTCCAGGAAACAAAGTTTATGGAACCTCTGGCAACCATCCCTGGGGGTTTGATGGTGCCCTCTAGGCAGGAATGTCTATGCTCATTCTGGATAGGCTGCTGATATATTTGGTGGCACACATGGGAGCCTGAGTTTCAGGGTAGGACATGCTCTCTGCAAAAACACCCACAACAGAGAAGCATTTGAGATGCAGGGAGGTGTTTGGAAATGACTGAAAGAGAGATGACGAGTATGAACAGATACAGCTTGGGGAGTGACTCATAAGCAGATAATAATCAAAAGAAACTTAACACTTAAACAAAGAATAGAATCACCCAGAATGACTGCAAACTTGATGAACATAAATACCACTGTCTGGCCTAAATTTGGCTCTGAGGACAGTCGGCATACAACATCAAGAGTACTCCTTCTTAGAGCCCCAGCTGGCCCGTGCCTCCTAGCCTACAAAATGCAGTAGGACAGAAGTAAAATGACAAATTACTGGTCTGGGAACATACTACTGACCATTTAGGGATTTTGCCCCATGCTGTGATACCTTCTCTACCCTTTCACATAAGAATAGAGAAGGATACCCTGATCTTCTTCACAGAAAGTAGTCTATTCCTTTAGACCCAGCTGAGTATCACCTCCTTGGTTAGGCTTTCTCTGACCTCTCTCAAAGCAGAATTTAATGCCCCTGCCTTTGGGCTTTAACTCATCATGCTGTATTGTAATATTTATGTACCCTTATGTTAACCATTGGCCAGAGAGTTCATTGAGGCTGAAGTCCAACAAAGTACCCGATCCAAACTAGGGCCCTGAGAGATTTCAGTTGAATGCATATTACAAGTGAAAAGCACTGATAAGGAATTAAAGTTAATTTTCAGTTAATTAGGACATGATGAATGGAAAGTGGAGCTTTCCATTGAAATGAAGTTTTCTGGAGAAGTCTATGTTTCTTAAATAGTTATAAATAATCTATCTTAATTTTACCTTCCCTCACTCCTGCTTATTCAGAGAAAATCAGTGAATATCAAGAATCTGTCTTTGCTGTCTGAAAGCAGAGAAAGGAGTAACTGATTCTAGCCAATGAGATTACAACAAGTTTCAAAACTCACATAACCCCTCTCCTAGCACTGCTCTTCCTCTGGATGACTTGTTTGCACTGCCCGTATTTGCCTTTGGAAGCTGTGCCTATTGGCACTGCTGTATCTCTAAGGTCTGGCACAGTGCCTGGCACAGGGTAGATTTCAGTAGAGTTTTGTTTAATGAATACATGAATAAATTAATCAGTTAAGGACTTTGCAGGAAAGGAAACACATGTGAACCTTCCACTGATAACACCAACTGCAGGGCTTCACATTATAGAGTGTCTATGGAGATCAGTCACTGAGCTCAACACCTTGAAATACAGGTAGGATGAGGATTTGTGCCAATGTTCTACTGATGAGGAAACTAACATTCAGAGAGTTAAATAACTCACTTAGACTTGTATAACTAATTTATGAAAGGACCATCTGTCATTCACACCAAGCTCTGGCTGATCCCAAAGGCAGTACATAAATGAAGGGAAAAAGCAGTTCTCAGTTGAGGAAAGCATGGATAAAGTACAGATGAGAAAGTGTCTGAAGGATTCAGAAACCAGTTCAGAAACTGGAGAGTAAGCTACCCAGTGAGGAAGAGGCTAGACAGGGAGCTGAGATGGGACTTACCCAAGAATCCAGGACTGTAGACTATATTGAAGCCACACTAACTTCAGGATTTCCTTTGACATTTCTGAATAAATCGTAGGTAACTTATTTGCCAGGCTTTATTTATTTGTTTATTTTGCTAAATACAGAAGTGAGAGGAGATGATTTTGGATGCTTTAAGGTTTCAGTTAGTTGAGCTGCAATTAATCAAATGTCACTGTGATAGAAAATGTCCTAGCTGGATGCATACTTATCATTTACATTTTTTATTTTGAAATAATTATATATTTTCAGAACAGTTGCAAAAATAGCACAGGGAGCTCCCATATACACTTCACCCAGTTTCATAACATTAACATCTTAAATAATTACTGTACAATGATTGAAACTAGGAAATTAGCATTGGCACAGTACAATTAACTAACTCCAGACTTCATGTGGATTTCACCAGTATTTCCTCTGACAGTTTTTTTTTTTTCTGTTTCAGAATCCAACCCAGGAACCCAGGTTGCATTTAGTTATCATGGCTCCTTAGCCTCCCTTAATCTTGTGAATTCCTCAAAACCTTCCTTGTCTTTCATGACTTTGATACTTTTAAAAAGTACTGGTCAGTGAGTTTTTAGACTGTCCTGCAATTTGTTGTTTATTTGATGAGCTTTCATGATTAGATTGAAGTCATACATTATGGCAAGAGGTGCCAAATCTTGCTATTTTGCCAAGTGCATCAAAGTGCTCCATACCAGGGGATACACAATGTCAAAGCTCTGTTGGTCAAGGTCAACAGAATAATACCTGTTGCCGGAAGAATAATACCACTGTAAAGTTACTATTTTCCCTTTTATAATAAATTAAAATCTTGGGTGAGATACTTTTAGACTATACAAATATCGTGTTTCTTCTCAAACTTTTGTCCACTAATTCTAGCATTCATTGGTGGATCTTGCCTCAAACAATTATTACTATGGAGTTCTAATGTAGATTTCATATTTGGCACACTTTTTAATAATGATGAATGGGAATTCTTCTGTAAGGAAAAATGTCCCTTCTTCCCCATGTATTTACTTATTTGATTTTTTAACTTATACTAACATAGACTCGCAAATAGTTATTTATTGGGCTCTAATCCAATGCTAGCATTATTTTTTATTGTTCAAATTGGTCACTGAGAGCTTCCTGCCTTTTCAGCAAGCCTCCATCCTTCTTTCTTGTGGCACCACAGATATTCCCGGTTCATCTTGTGTTCTCCCTGCCCCAGCTCTGGAATCAATCACTTCTCCAAGAAGCCCAGGTTCCTATTTTTTGGAGAATGGTATTTAGAAACCAAAATCTGGGCACTAGATGTGATCATGGTTGTTAGAGTGTCATTTCTTCTAGGTCCTCTCATTGGACAGAAGTAGGAAATATATACACATTTATTAACTCGAGTACTAATAACTCAAGTAACTATTATAACTCAAGCAATAATTATTTTTGTATCTATCATTTTGTATATATATTACAAAACCATGAGTTCATACTGATATGTCCGATTCCAACCCAATACCACTGGGTTCATGCTAGTCTTTCACTTTTTTAAATGGATGCTTTGGAGACAAATTTCTACCTCTTCCTGTATTAAAAAACTGCACTGCATAGCACATCATCAGAATTCAGAAATGCTTGTATGCTTACTGAGCTGAGAAGAAATATTACTTGGGATAGACAAGAATGAAAGCATCCTTTAAATTTTCATTGGCCAGACAGTTTTATGTCATCCATAACTAACGCAAAGAGACACCAGCCAGCACCTGTGGCAACTTTAAAGGTTTGCAAAAGTAAAATATTTAACAGCCACTTGAAACTTAAAAGATCCTTTCCTCAGCTTTCTTATGTACCACTTTCCTACAGCATCTTGTGTTCAGGGTCATGCTGTTCAAGGGGAAAGAGAGATTAGGTATCCCTATTTGTTATCAGAGAAGGCCTCTTGTCTGAGGCCAGAAAAAGCAGGACCACTGCAGATCCTTAGGTTATTGTGACCTAATTTAGCTTCCCTGGCTTATAAAGGGGCTTCCACAGAAGAACTGAAACAGCTTCCCAAGAGCATTTATTGTGTTGCTTTTAGAAGAAGCCAGCCATGTTGGAAAATCATGAGGCACAGAAAAGAGGGAATATGAATGAATACTAAAGGTTTTCAGTGTAATAAATGAGAAAAAGAAGATACCAATAGATTAAATGCATGTCGTGGCACAATTTCAGCAGGATTATGCAGTTAATAAGAACCTATTATATCCCAGTCATACCACGGATATAGAGAAACAGATTATCACTTTTATTACAAAGTTGCATATATAAAATTCATATGTAAAATATGACCAAATGACACAACAATTTAAATCAATTTTCACTGAACCCCTAATGTGTCATACATTGTGACACAATGTATGTGTCTACTGCAAACATCATAAAACTGGTTCAGCTAAATGATCTTCATCCTTTAGCCCCAAGAGTTCCTGATTCTTCTGAGACAATGCAGTTCTTGATTCTTCTGAGACAATGCAGTTCTTGATTCTTCTGAGACAATGCAGTTCCACCCCTGCTAACTCTCACAGTTTGAGCAAATCATCTGGATTTTATTTTGTATTAAATTCTGTTAATTTTGAAAGAGAAATAATAACAACACATTCTCCAAGTGTGTTATGAGAATTGTACTAGGTGAAGTAGGTATATTCCTAGAAGAAAGAATGTTGAGCTCTTCAACTAGCTCTGTCGTGGTGCAGGGGACATTCAGTCCGTCTGTATGTCAGTTTAGTTGCCTACAAGATGAGGAAACTAAATTAGATTTGTGCTTTCAAACGTTTACTTAGCTGGAGAACTCCTTCAAATCCAAACGATGTCTATATAGCTCTCCCCAATTAAAAATATGGATCAAAGAAGGATGATGCATTGAACAAGAGTGGCTGGCTTAGCAGCTCTTCCCCTAACATCCCCTCTCACCACACACATCCTCATGGCACCTCTCAACATAGTTTAAAGAGTCAGAAAATGGTGCGTAAGCTTTATCTAGCCCCCAAGAATTCCAGCATTCCAAGTGTTCATCCCAGGCCTTAGTCCTCTGGGGGACAGAGAATAAATGGTCAGATCTGGTACAAATGGTGATGAGCAGTGCATAGTTAAGTGCAAAGTTATGGTATGCACGCTGCAGGTCCTATGGGGGCTGGAGAATAAGAACAATGAAGGCTATGTTGTTGTCCAGAAACTTCCAAGAAAATTTGGACTGTGCAAATAATTTTCTGGAATGGATAGGACTTTGAAGGGTAAGCAGAGTGGATGTTATCTGGTAGTGGGAAGAAACAGAATAAATCAAGCCCCCAAAGTGGGAATGAATATGGTTGGTCTTGGACAAAGGAGAGTCTGTAGTCCTTTCCAGCAATTTTGTGGTCCCCTTGACCACAGTTCCTTCCAGGTGTTATGCCTTATGAGGCCTTGAATAAGCTTTCTTCTCAGGCAGATGATCTTCTCAGGACTCAGCCTTTTCTCCTCCATGGTGGTGCTATCACCAGACTTGTCTGTATTGCACACTTGGAACCAGACTGAGGTTACATATTGGGAGACTTGGGATTTAAAACTAGCTATGTTGGATCTGGTCACTTAAGAATATGTTACAGGTTGAAAAGTGCACTCCCAGGTGCCACCAAAAAAAAAAAAAAAAAAGATACACTGAAGGTCTAACTTCCGATACCCAAGAATGTGACATTATTTGGAAATAGCTCATTGACCTTATTTGGAAGCAGAGTCACTACAGATGCAATTAGTTAAGATGAGGTCCTACTGGAGAAGAGTGGGCCCTAATTCAACCTGACTCATGTCCTTATAAGAAGATGGCCATGTAAAAACAGAGACACACATGGGGAGCACCATGGGAAGACAGAGACAGAGATTGGAACTAGGCAGTTGCAAGTCAAAGAATGCCAAAAGGAAGAGTTAAGGAAAGATTCAGAGGGAGCCTGGCCCCATTGGCACCTTGATTTTGGACTTCTAACCTCCAGAACTGTGAGGCAATACATTTCTATTGTCTTAAACTGCTGAGTTGGCAGCACTTTGCTATCACTGCCATAAGAAATGAATACATTTTGATGTATGGATTTTGATTGGCACTGAGAAAGAGGCAGCCCAGGGAGAGCAGGCATGCCTGGGTAGAACACAGTTAGAACCAGGTTTCTGAAGGTCAGAGTTCAGGACACATAGGACAGGAGGAGGCTAGAATGAAAAATCTTAGAGGTAAAGTGAGGAGAAACTTGGTAAGCGTTGGGGCAGTAGGGATGAAAGGAAAACACAGAAGCAGAAAAACTGCCAGGACACTGTAACAGACTAGACAAGGATAGAGAAGAGTAGGAGTTACTCAAAAAGACTTAGTTTCTGGGACGAATTGAGAGAAGAGCAGTAACATAAATATACTCCCATGTGTAAAATAAACAGCTAGTGGGGAGCTTCTGTATGGCACAGGGAGCTCAGCTTGAAGCTCTGTGACCTGGAGGGGTGGGATGATGGCCTGAGTGGAAGGAGGCTCAAGACAGAGGGTATGCATGTATACATACAGTTGATTCACATGGTTGTACAGCAGAAACACAACATTGTAAAGCAATTACACACCAGTTAAAAAAAAACAACAAAACACTAGGACTTTCCTGGTGGTCCAGTGGTAAACAAACCACCTGCCAATGCAGGGGAAACAGGTTTGATCCCTAGTCTGGCAAGAGTCCACAAGCCAAAGGGGCAACTAAACCCACATGCCACAACAACTGAAGCCTGGATGCCTAGAGCCCGTGTGCCGCGCCAGCTGAGCCTGTGTGCTGCAACTACTGAAGTCCGTGCTCTGCAACAAGAGAAGCCACCACAATGAGAAGCACGCACGCTTCTCGTTGTGGGGAGAAGTATTAGAGAAGAGCGTAGTCCCTACTCGCCGCAACTAGAGGAAGCCCTCATGCAGAGCGACAAAGACCCAGTGCAGCCAAAGATAAATGAAAGACTTAGCTTCTTGCTTGGACAGTCTCCGCCTCTATAACCCTGGGTAAATCATTCGGTCTCTGCTCTTCTTGACTTATCCATCAATGGAGCCCAAGCTGATGACTTTGGATGGCTAAGAAACAGAGTGTGAGAGCACTGTAGATGTACGCTTGGTACAAAATTCTGATCCAGCTTTGACTTCACTCTCTCTTTGACTTAGTTGGACAATATATGATTTAACAAAACAATAATAATAATAATAGGAGACCTAGACTAAACTGATCATTTCATGTTCTGTTTCTGACAGCATTTTTTGTTTTCTTATTTTATAGGATAATGCATCCCTTTCATCTTCATCAAAAAGTGGGCACATCCGGTATCCTGTATTCTGCCCAAAGAGATATTCGTCCTTTTCTTCTCTGTATCCTCTAGATAGTTTAATTTTGCAAAACTTTCTCAGTCCCTAGCACACTTCCTGCCGTGATGCCAATTACACACTCTTCACTCTGTCTACATTGCCAACGGGAATGCAAAACGGGGCCCTTTTCTGCATTAAACACTGAAAAAAATAAACTGACCTAAAAATCCTGGTTTAAAAAAATATGCATTTAGTATTTCCACGTCTTTAGAGGCTTGATAAGGATTTTTTTTTTTTTTGTAAGCTATTAGAGGTGGAACAGAATGGGGGATGGAAGAAGAGAATGAGCCCATGGAAATTCAGAATTCTGGTGTACATTTCTTCATGTAAAAGCAATTGTCCTGACACCCTAAACAGGGTGTTGTCAAATAAGATGCAAGATATCCAGACACTTAAACAATTTACTTTAAAAAAAAAATAAGTCTCTATCCATAAAAGTCCCACAATAAAGGAGACATTTATCAGTGACAGGGCTGTTTCTCAAGCACCTTTATGAAGACTTAAGAAAAGGCAGCAACTATAATGTATCAATGAAAACTGTTTACAAAGCAGAAGACTGCACCTGGCACGAGCTTTCTGACATATTTATCACTTCATTCCAAAGCTGAGTGGGAAGGGGCAACCTTCCCCTGACAGCTGATGCCTGGCAAAAAGGATGAAGAACGTGTCAGACATTTTACACATCTTCTGCGGGCAATTGTAATAGTGAAAATGATCATGATTCTTCTCTCCATCCCCATTCATAAATCTCCGTCAGCACTTGAAGATAACACTGACAATCTATTGTAGTCTTTCAGCATAAGGTTCCATTGTGGCAGCTTAACTTGGATTCCAGAAGTGGTACCTGAAATTGGAAGCCTTCCCGGTATAGTGTGTACTGATAAGATGCTGAAAAGAGAGAGCAATGGGAAAGAAGCAGAAAGGGATTTGAGGGGGTGCATAGGGGAAGGCTTGTGGCCCTCGCTGTGCGATGGTGAAAAAATCACTTAAAACTTCTGTGATCTACTTGTCTCTGGCAAATAAAGCTAATCATATTTGCTCTACCTAACTCACAGGGAAAATGTACAATGAAAAGAAAAACAAGATCATGGATGTAAAACCACTTTGAAAAGTTGAAAGCACCACACAAATATAAGGTATTGCTATTCATATTATTATGGTAGGAAAATGTTCAAATGAGAAGGATCCAACTAATTAGCAGTGAAGGTGTACCTTGGAAAAGATAGTATGTGGGTGACATGAGGTTAGGAAAAGCAGCTCACACTTGCATTTGCAAAGCTGAAATTTGACATGAGCTCAGTAACCCACACTGCCAAGTTTAATATGTATATGCTCAATAAATATTTATTGACTAAATGATTGCTTTTATTATATTGTATAAAAATTGTTTCTTTTAGTGTCTCCCTCACTATGGTAGTTCTTTAAGATAGGAATTACATTTACTTAATTTATTGCTGTTTTCCAGTACCAACCACAGTGTCTGTTAAAGGGTTGGCATTCCATAAATCTATATTGAATAAGTGAAAAAAAACAAATGAATGAAAGAACAAAACAATGGCAAATATCTCTGTAATTATGGTGAGTCAATTGAATTAACTGGTGACTTAACAACTGAATAATTGAAGCCAAGACGATATGTTAATTAAGAGAACAGAGTATTGACAAATGGATAAGCAGGCAGATTAATGAACTAGGATACAGAGGGTAGGAACAAACCAGTGCTTATGCAGTCAAATACATTTTGACAAGGGACCAAAGCAATTCAATGAGGAAAGAAAGTAGTTTCAAAAGTGAATGCTAGACCCATTGCATTTTCATAGGAAAAAAAGAGCCTCAATTCCTACTTCACACTACACACAAAAGTTAATTGACAATGGGTCATAAATATAAACAGAGTTAGAACTATAAAACTTCTAGAAGTAAACAGAGAAGATTATCATTATGATCTTGGGGCTAAAGATTTTATTGAGAAAACATAGAGAACACGAACCATAAAGGAATAAAAAGATCTTACATTTAGATCTTTAATCCATTTTGAGCTTATTTTTGTGTGGGGTGTTAGAAAGTGATCTAGTTTCATTCTTTTACAAGTGGTTGACCAGTTTTCCCAGCACCACTTGTTAAAGAGATTGTCTTTACTCCATTGTATATTCTTGCCTCCTTTGTCAAAGATAAGGTGTCCATAAGTGTGTGGATTTATCTCTGGGCTTTCTATTTTGTTCCATTGATCTATATGTCTGTCTTTGTGCCAGTACCATACTGTCTTGATGACTGTGGCTTTGTAGTAGAGCCTGAAGTCAGGCAAGTTGATTCCTCCAGTTCCATTCCTCTTTCTCAAGATTGCTTTGGCTATTCGAGGTTTTTTGTATTTCCATACAAATCTTGAAATTATTTGTTCTAGTTCTGTGAAAAATGTTGCTGGTAGCTTGATAGGGATTGCATTGAATTTGTAAATTGCTTTGGGTAGTAGATCTAAATGTAAGACCAGAAACTATAAAACTCCTAGAGGAGAACATAGGCAAAACACTCTCTGACATAAATCACAGCAGGATCCTCTAGGATCCACCTCCCAGAATTCTGGAAATAAAAGCAAAAATAAACAAATGGGATCTAATTAAAATTAAAAGCTTCTGCACAACAAAGGAAAATATAAGCAAGGTGAAAAGACAGCCTTCTGAATGGGAGAAAATAATAGCAAATGAAGCAACTGACAAACAACTAATCTCAAAAATATACAAACAACTTCTGCAGCTCAATTCCAGAAAAATAAACGACCCAATCAAAAAATGGGCCAAAGAACTAAATAGACATTTCTCCAAAGAAGACATACGGATGGCTAACAAACACATGAAAAGATGCTCAACATCACTCATTATTAGAGAAATGCAAATCAAAACCACAATGAGGTACCACTTCACACCAGTCAGAATGGCTGCGATCCAAAAATCTGCAAGCAATAAATGCTGGAGAGGGTGTGGAGAAAAGGGAACCCTCCTACACTGTTGGTGGGAATGCAAACTAGTACAGCCACTATGGAGAACAGTGTGGAGATTCCTTAAAAAATTGCAAATAGAACTACCTTATGACCCAGCAATCCCACTGCTGGGCATACACACTGAGGAAACCAGAATTGAAAGAGACACATGTACCCCAATGTTCATCGCAGCACTGTTTATAATAGCTAGGACATGGAAACAACCTAGATGTCCATCAGCAGATGAATGGATAAGAAAGCTGTGGTACATATACACAATGGAGTATTACTCAGCCGTAAAAAAGAATTCATTTGAATCAGTTCTGATGAGATGGATGAAACTGGAGCCGATTATACAGAGTGAAGTAAGCCAGAAAGAAAAACACCAATACAGTATACTAACACATATATATGGAATTTAGGAAGATGGCAATGACGACCCTGTATGCAAGACAGGGAAAGAGACACAGATGTGTATAATGGACTTTTGGACTCAGAGGGAGAGGGAGAGGGTGGGATGATTTGGGAGAATGACATTCTAACATGTATACTATCATGTAAGAATTGAATCACCAGTCTATGTCTGATGCAGGATACAGCATGCTTGGAGCTGGTGCATGGGGATGACCCAGAGAGATGTTATGGGGAGGGAGGTGGGAGGGGGGTTCATGTTTGGGAACGCATATAAGAATTAAAGATTTTAAAATTTAAAAAAAATAAAAAATAAAAAATAAAATAAATTAAAAAAAAAAGGAATAAAAAGATATACTGGACTCCATCTAAATGAAAAACATCAGTTCATCAAAAGACATGATTCAGAAAATAAACCAATAAGCCTCAGACTAGGAGCAAATATTCACAACAGATACATCTGATCTTCCTTCTGACACTCTCCTATGTCAGTTCTTCCGTCCAGACAAGCTTCTTGAAAGAATGCTCACTGCCTACTCTTCACATTATCCTACAACCTTCTGCATGGGGGTTTATGCCTCCATCCTGATGTCATCCTTTCCAGAGTCACCTTTTAAAGTCCACACAACATCTTTGTGTCCTTGTTCCAGGTGTTTTCTCTCTGACATTTGAGAGGAGTAACCACCCCTCTTGGGTCTGGTTTCCAAACAGCCTTTCTCTCCCTCCTCCTCAGTTTTCCTCCTCCTCTGTATTATTCCTCTCAGGTTCCTTTTGGGCTCTTCTTGTCTCTTATAGTCAGCGTTCCTTGGGGCTGTACCCTTGGATCTCCATTCCTGTCTCCTGGTGATCTCATCCTAATTCATGATTAAAATTCCATGTATTCATTACTAAGTGTAACAATCCACTCCCCTCTCCCAAATCACATGATCTCTAAATTCATTAAAAGGGAAGACCACCACCAGGTCGTCTTCAAATCCAATCATTCCCCCAAACCTTACATAGATTCTCTGTCTCTGAGTTTTTAACTTAGCCCTATCCCATCCATTTGCACTTACTGCTTCAGTCTAGCCTTTTACAACATCTTCCTGTGCCATTATTACAGGAGTTTCCTAAATTTTTCCTTGCTTAGAGTTTGAGCCTTCTTCAATTATGGCCTGTACATAGCTTGCTCTAAGAGTGATGTTTCCCAAACTTAAATCTCTTATCACTTCCCTTGAATCCTCTTGTCTCAAAAATTTTTCCAATGGTTTTGTATTACTTTCAGGATCAAATTAAAACTCTTAAGCTTGCTGCACGAAGTTTTCCTCACTTCTCTACCTTCACTAGACCACACACCCTCTTAATTTCTGGCTCTCTTGACAGTTGTCTAAGTAGAACAACCATCTATCTATTCACTCGTTTATTATTTATGATACTACCACGGCATAGACATCATGTCAAAGAACCTGTGATGTTTCTATTTCCTTTCATATATATATATAAATATGAATATATGTATATATATATAAATGTCAGATAAATTATGTATATTATATTCCCTGCCTTTAGAGTACTTTGTTCTACCTTCTTTATGACTAACTTCAAATCCCTAGAGTTAGTTAAAGATAATCTTTTTTCAAAGGCTTCCTGACCCTCAAGTCTTCTTTGGATATTCCTCAAAACTCCTTCTTACAGCACATCAGTCTTGGTTCTCAAATAGCCCTTGCCACAAAGTACTGCAATCCTCTATCTCTTTGCTTGTCTGCCTCATCAGTAGACTGAAAAAGGAAAACTCCTTGGAGGCAGTACTTGGCATTTTAACCTACTAGAAGAGTGTGTGTTTGCCTTCGATGTTTGTTGAATGAGGTCAACCTCAGTTTGCATCCCTACTTTCTCACTTATCAGTACAATCATCTTGGGAAAATTACTTAATCTGAGCAATGTCTCTGAGTCTTGCTGATTATAATTCTTTCTCAAATGATCATATTTTAAAGGGATTAAATGATATGAAGCCTCTAAAACTCCAAGCACTGTCCTGGCCTCTGGTGGATGGTTTACAAATGTTAGTTCTAGCAGTTTAATCATCACTCCCAATGGTGTAAGCCAACTGCAGTGCCCAGAGAAGAGATCATAAAGTGTAAGTTATTACAGAAAGAGGCTATATTCTTAAAAAGGACCCCTCCCATGTGGGAGAAAGGTCTAGAAATATTTTAAAAATCATGGCTATACAAATAACCATATATAAGATATTAGATGAAGTACAACCAGGTCAAATTAGACATAATCAACATCACATGACTGCTTGAAAAGATTCCTCCAACTCATCTCAATAGGAAGCTCGTTTCCTTCCAGAAACACTTATTCCTTCACTAAATAAGCATCTTTTCCACGTGAAGTCCTATGCAAGATGTGATAAATGATAGAAGTGAACTGGACATGAGCATAGGTTTAGGAGGACAAATACAGGAAACTTGGTCAAAGAACTTTCATCTGACTCCTGGCTTTATAATTTGCTAGCTATGTGATCCTGGGCATATCTCTTAATGTTTTTTGAAACTCAATTTCACCAGTTATAGAATGGAGATGGTCTTAATAAATGCCTTCCTTAATTTGAATAATAAGTGAGATAATGTAAGAGAGAATCTAATTATAAACAAAGTGTTACAGAAATATAACGATTATCTATGCTCCACTCTTAGGAAATTTAGTTGTGTAAGGAAGACAGGACATACCACAAAATGCAGAGAACACAGGCCGCTGGGTGAGGGGGTTCAGAGGAGCAGACACATCCCGGTGCCCTTTCTCAAATTTGACTGCTCATTTGAGTACAGGCGCTTTGTTTTTTGCCTCTTCCCCTTGTGCTTTTCTTTGCTCTGTTTTCCTTCCCTCTTTCCTGCCTCACTTTCATGTTTTTCCCTTTGCTCTTATTGTCCTGCTGGGGAAGCAAACAAACCTCCAAGCCACATGGTCTTTCCACCCAAGTCCGCTTCTCCAAGCTTCCGGATCACAGATCTTTCTGGATCTGACTTCTGAAGTCAGCCACCACAAGGTATTGCTTGCAGTTGTGGCCAGAAGATAAAGTGTGGGGCTTCACACTGACAGAGATTCTTGGTTACAGAAATCTAAGCCTGTCTGTGTTTGTGACTAGCTTTTTACTCCATTACATTTAACTCTCCTAACACACCTGGGAAAAGTATGAACCAGAAACAATCAGGGAAGACATCCTTAACTCAGCCTTCTGTGAATGTCTTGGGTTTGTGGATATAATAAATATAATTTTTAAAGCCTGGAGTGCTTGATTAATGAAACGGAGCTTCTTTCTTCCATATCTCATTTACAATCTAATTTACGATGTTCCATTTTTTGCTTAATATTTTATTAAGAGATAATATTTTATTATAAAGGATTGTGTTTTTTTCCAATTAATAAGTACTTATAATAGATTCTCTGCATTCTTTAAGGTAGTTTTGGATCCCGGGGCCATACTAATTTTCCCATGGTAATGTAGCTCTGATACTACAATGAAAGTAAGTGGGAATGGAGGGTTTGATTTACATTAAATTTTTCATTAGCATAGTTATTTCAGAAATCAAGGTAACCCTGCATTTAAATTTAATAGAACCACATAAATACATTAGCTGTAAGTTTAGGTGTAAGTTCCATTTGTATTTAAATAGGAAGCCAAATGCCTCCATAGAGAGACGCTACCTCACTTTATCATCTTAACCAATTTCAGTTTATGGCATGGATGCAGTCTAAAAGAGAAGTCCTACATGGCCTGTGTAGTTCTATTGGCCCGAGCAGGTATTGTGGATGCTGTCATGAAGAGTTAGAAAAAGTTCAGAAAGGCTTGCCCAGCTATAGCCAGAGAAGTTCTGCTTTTATTTTATTTATTTAAACATACTAATTTAACAAGCCATTTGAAATAAGAGTTGTGTTGTGATAAAGAACAGACTAACCTAAGTTAACCCAGCAACTCCTATCAGGGAATTATTAAGAACTAAATATCCTGTTTCAAAACACTTAGAAGCACAGAATAAAATATAACAAAGACATTTAACGGTTTGGCCACATTTACAACAAAGTAAGAGAAATCCTTAGGGACCAAAAACTAGTAAGGAATGGGAATCAAGTATAATAGACTGATACTGAAGCTGGGGCTGTTCTCTGGGCCTTTGCTGGTCCCTGTGACTCAGTGTGATTTAAAGGCTATGAGGACATGGGGCAGACCCTGGGGCTATGTAAAATACGAGTTGAAATTAGGACTCCTATATAGAATCAAGGATCTCCCTGGTGGCAAGAGCTTTAAAGGGAGTTTAACTTCAGTGAAAGGGTGGGTAGAAAACATGACTCTGCTGGGAAGAGGAGAAGCCTGTTAATCTGGATGTAACCTCTTGTGAGGAAAGAAGTCTTTCTGGAGAATTCTGTGTCTACATGAATTTCTATACTATGAAGGTGATTTAGGAAGCCTCAGTCCCAAATTAACTTACAGTGATCATGGAAAAATTCCTGTTAAGACTCATCTTTGAAGTGAATTTTGCAGAATTCATACAGGTATTACTCAAATGAATCAGAGTTGAGAAACCACAATGATAAAACTTTGAGAAACAAATTCAAATGATTAAGATTCAACAAAACTACAAACAAAAGATGTAGGTTTCCATGGACTTCAGGAAGGCATTGCCAGAAAAAGAATATACAATTGGCCTGTAAAGAAGTAAAAGAGGACATTGAAAGTACGATCAAGGAACAATATATTAAGAAAAAAATAAGCACATTTTGAGATAAATCAACCAAAAATATGTCTATGAATAAAAAATTCACATAACTTTTAAAATTAAAAATCAGTAGATAGACTGAATAACAGACTGGGCAGAGTTAAAGGCAGACTTAGTGAACTGAAGAATAACTCTAAGGAAACTGCTTCTTACATACTGCATACTGAAGCAATCACTATTTAAGGAGAAAGATGAAAGTGTAATAGGATATGGACATGAAAGAGAAAATATCTAATCAAAATTCCAGAAGAAAAGACCAGAGAAAGTGGGAAGAATAATATCTGAAATATAACAAAAATTTTTCAGAAATGATAATAATCACAAATTCTCAGAGATAAGAACCAAAACAAATATGAAACAGAAAAGAAATCTCTATCTGTAAATAAACTTATAGGATAAAGAAGATAAATAAAATCATAAAAAAACAGTGTTTTAGAAAAGATTATCTCCAAAGAAAAAACAATTGGACTTACATCAGATTCCTTACAGCCATACAAAATTCAAATACAGTGAAATTATATTTTCAGAATTCTGAGGAAAAATAACCATCTACATATATATACCCAGGAAAATGATCTTTCCAAAATGAAAATGAAACAAAAACATTTTTAGACAAACAAAGTTGGAGTTTACCAACAACAGATGTATACTCAAGGAATAACTAAAGGATGTATTTTAAGGAAAAGAAACATTGTTCTAGGAGGGAAATCTGTATCAGAAAAAGAATGATGAGCAAAGAGACGGCTTCCAGACCATAAATGCTGTGATTCTGTGAAATTTGTCTGTACCGATGCAGAAGAGACTATTCTGGGGTGAGAGAGAGATGAGAAAGGAAAAACAAAATTTCTGCTCTCATAGGTTTAGCAGCAATATTTCACTATAGGAGGCTTGCCACATATCTTATCTATAGAATCTAATATACCAAAAATGAAGAGAAAGTGGGATTAACAACCCTTCCCAGGTAACATCTACCTTCCTGTAGATGCCGCCATCTCATAATATTAATTGTGTACGATATTCTTAATATTTCACACACATTTCTTGTATTCTCATCCTTTTAAGTTACGGTGAACACAAGGCTATGTCATCTCTCTATGTAACTCCTGCATGGGGGGCTGCCTTCAGTATCATCAGGAACGGTGTGAAAGCAGCCTGCAGCAGTGCTGAAGGCTGGGGAGGAGTTGCTGAAAGCACTGAGGACCTTGCGCTGAGAGATAGCACTGTTCACACCTCTTAAACAGCTTTAACTGAGTCAGCCAGTAATAAAATAAAATAGCTTCTTTAAAAGATGGAAATAAAAGGTTATCAACATAAAGTCATTATTAAACTCATTATTATGTGACATATCAATTCATGTTTGTACACTTTGTTTATCAAAAATTATAAGAGTACGGTTAAGAGTAAAGTGTAAGTCGCTCAGTTGTGTCCAACTCTTTGCGACCCCATAGACCACACAGTCCATGGAATTCTCCAGGCAGGAATACTGGAGTGGGTAGCCTTTCCCTTCTCCAGGGAATCTTCCCAACCCAGGGATCGAACCCAGGTCTCCCACATTGCAGGCGGATTCTTTACCAGCTGAGCCATGAGGGAAGAAAATTTCAGTCAATTACCATGCCCAGCTAGCCAGGCATGGGATGTGTTGCTTCTCATTCTGGCCAGTTCTGAACAAATCCTAAAAGTGGGAGACAGGATTTTTTCAAATAAGCTCAGACTCACCAGCCTGAGGGTTCTAAAAGTAGCTTTATTATGAGTGGCTGGATATTGATATTACGAGTAGATATCCATATTACAAGTGGCTGGATAGGTGTGGAAGCACCTGCCTCAGTTCTTTTGACAGAGACTCAGCTCTACTCCCTGTGACCAGCCCACTCCCATTTTCCTGTCTAGGTAGAGAAATATGCTATTAATATGTCTGGGGAGGAGCCTGGGGCATTCATTAGGCTGCATTTACTAGGAGCATCATCATTTCCTGTCGTGTTGTCTTCTCGCCACTGTGGCTGGTGAATAAGTAGATTCTTCTTTATTCACACATTCCCAAGCACAACGGTCATTCCTCTAGTTTCTAATAATAAGCCAGGCCTGACACTGTTAAGATCCAAGATTTGGATTTAAGCTTTAGGGAGTAGCAAAGATCCCCTCAGATTTTAAACTCCAATCATATGCTTTGCATTGGGCTTATTAGATACTCATGCAAGTTAAAAGCAAAGAGGTCCTTGGTTTCCCATTTGCTAACTGTTCCTATGCATTTCTCCCTTGAGAGATGGTAATAATTGCTAACATTAAGTGAGTGCTTAATACTTGTTAGGGACAGTTTTTAAGTGTTTAATGTATATTAATGAGACAATTATAATAATTCTATGCAGTAGTATCAAGACATTTGCCTTTTTACAGATAAGGAAATGAAGGAATAGGGATTAAATAACTTGTTTAAAGTCATAGAGGTAGTTAACAAGGGACTGAGCATGTGAGTACAGGCAGTCTGCTCAGACCCATTATACCTCTTTTCTATTGGAATGAATATGGCCGATGGAAGAATAGGATCCTGCCATTCCTGGGACATGACTATAAGTCCAGTAAATAGTGCCACTACACCACCCCAACAGCACCCAGGATGGGGCCCAAGCAACCTGTGTACCAACGGAACGCTGCCTTTCCCAGAGCCCACTGTTTGCTCATTGTGTGTCAATGGTTCTGCCTTCGATGTACACCATCTCCCACAACCCACTTATTGTTGTTCAGTCTCCAAGTCATGCCCCCCTTGTTATTCCATCAGTAAAAACAATTTGGGAGCAATGCAGCTACCTTTGTGAAATCTTCTTAGAAGCATTCACTTTGTTCTCATCACCTCTCCTGTCTCCTACTTTGTTCTTGGGTTCTTTAGCCTTGAATCACTTTGTTGGTCTTTCATTTCCAGTTCTGGGTTTCCCCTAGAAGTGAATGTTGAACTTTGGTTTCTGGCTTGTCCTGTACCCTTTCTAGGACTATGGCTTACACTTGTCATCTGACTCATCCTCTCCAGGCTGTTGTGGGTGAAGAATCAGAGCTCACTGTGAATTCTGAACTCTGGGTTCTCACATGGACCTTGAATGATAGGTTGATAGGTAACTTGTCCACACAGAAAAGGCAAACCAGATCTCCAAAGAACTGCAAACTATTAGGCTGGAACTCCACTGGACTCTGGCCAATATAACTTGGTACCTCCTCCCACACTTCAGGCCACAGGTTGACAATATCCCTCCCATGGATCAATCACCTAGAATTGTAATTCCCCTACCTCTTACAACTCATAGATTTATTCACTCTGTCCCTTGGTCTCGAGCTCATACTGGATCTCCTTCAATTCTATGACTGACCTAAATCTAGCTCTCTTAGCTGGTCTCCTGATTGCTCAGCTCAGAGTCATCCCTGTAGTTACAGAAATTCCCCAGAACTTGGTCTCATCACAATTTCCTTCTCTTACTTAACTATGCTGCTAAGAATCAATAGGTCTTATTCCTGAGCCTACCTGAGTTCAACAAATGGCTAGGCATGGCTCAATGGAAAACTACTCCGAGGTGCATGAAACCACATTGGGGGAATTCTTAGAATCTCAACAGCTATTGTTGTTGTTCAGTCACTCAGTTATATCTGACTCTTTATGATCCCATGAACTGCAGAATGCCAGGCTTCCCTGACCTTCACTCTCTCCCAGAGCTTGCTCAAACTCATGTCCAATGTGTCAGTGATGCCATCCAACCATCTCATCCTCTGTCAGCCCCTTCTCCTGCCTTCAATATTTCCCAGCATCAGGGTCTTTTCTAATGAGTCATCTCTTCACATCAGGTGGCCAAAGTATTGGAGCTTCAGTTTCAGCATCAGTCCTTCCAATGAATATTCAGGGTTGATTTCCTTTAGCATTGACTTGTTTGCTGTCCAAGGGACTCTCAAGAGTCTTCTCCAACATCACAGTTCAAAAGCATCAGTTCCTTGACTCTCACTTCTTTATGGTCCAACTCTCAGATCCATACACAGCTAGTGGAAAAACCATAGCTTTGACTCTACTTTGTTGGCAAAGTGTAGTCAAACTTTGTTGGATCTTTTTTGGAAGAGTAATGTCTCTGCTTTTTAATATGCTGTCTAGGTTTATCATAGCTTTTCTTCCAAGGAGCAAGTGTCTTTTAGTTTCTTGCCTGCATTCACCATCTACCGTGATTCTGGAGCCCCCAAAAGTAAAGCCTGTCATTGTTTTCATTGTTTCCCCATCTATTTGTCATGAAGTGATGGGGCTGGATGCCACGATCTTAGTTTTTTGAATGTTGATTCTTAAGCCAGATTTTTCACTCTCCTCTTTTACTATCAAGAAGCTCTTTAGTTCCTCTTTGCCTTCCACCATAAGGCTGGTGTCATCTGCATATCTGAAGTTATTGATATTTCTCCTGGCGATCTTGATTCCAGTGTGTGCTTCATCCAGCCCAGTATTTCTCATGATGTACTCTGCATAGAAGTTAAATAAGCTGGGTGACAATATACAGACTTGACATACTCCTTTCCCAGTTTTGAACCAGTCTGTTGTTCCATGTCTGGTTCTAACTGTTGCTTCTTGACTTGCATGCAGGTTTTGCAGGAGGCAGGTAAGGTGGTCTGGTATTCCCAACAGCATGTTTTATGTTTTCATCTCTTAAAGACTGGGTTCATGGCAGTTTCTTCCTTTTTGCAATGCTTAGTATAGCATCAAGCATCATTTGAAAACAGACAAATGGCATTTTTGAAGGGTGGGTCTGTTGGTCTAGACTCTCTTTGCAGCAAGTAGCTAGAAACAATCCACATGATCAGGAAGTCCTGGGGCAGAAAGAGTTTTGAAGGCTCCCAAGAATTCAGGTAGTGAACCTGGCTTCTCTATTTCTTCCTGTTTATGTTCATACTGACTTTTGGCTTCATTTGTTTTTGCTGCCCACAGGCTTTTTCCATTGACAAGAAGAGGGGACCATAGCCACTAATAAAGGCAGCTTTATGCCATCCCAGCTTGGGAAGCACAGGAGAAAATGAAGATTTATCTCACTTAGTTGCTACATGAAATCTATAAAAAATCCTGCCCTTTAGGGCATGAGGTCATTCCTAAGCCCCTCACCATGATCAGAGATTCCTGGTATTAAGATCAGCCAGGTGAGGGTCACATGTCTATCAATGACCAAGGAGTAAATTGAATAATTAGCAGCCCCTTCAGAACCTAGTAGACTGAGGAATCTAAAGGAACTGGGTCTCTAGGTACATATTTGCGTTTGGATAGACTTGAATGATACCTAAACTGTCATATTCTCTTTTTCCTCTTTAAACTTTCAATTACTTCAAGCCAAAATGTCCAGACAGAGCTTTTCCTGTTTTGTTGCTTTAGCTGCTTACTGTTTGTTGTCTATAGCTTTGTGCTTCTGCTATAGAAATCCAGCTGTCTCTAGTTACCCTTTTAGGAACTAATATTAGAGAAAGTATATATATATTTTTTTCTCTTAAAAAACAATCGTCAGTTGCCAAACATGCAGCTGTTTCTTTTGATGCTAATTTTTGTTTCTTCTTGATTTCTTTTTTCCTTTCATTCCCTTTTCTCCCTTCATTCCCTTTTCTCCCTTACATGGACAAATTTCTTAGGCTTTCACATGAACACTCTCTTGCCAGGTTATTGGTGACTGTGTGCAAATAAAGAAAGAACATACACAGGACCTGAATGAAGCCTCAGCAGTTCCTGGGGCAGAGAAAATCTGGACCCCAGCATAAAGACATTAGGTAGGTGCCACCATACCTCAGAGACCTGATCTCTCTTCTTTGATGTAAATGAACACTCAGAACAAAAAGGTTTTGAGTATAGCCCTCGAGTTTAGTCTAACTAGCCTAACCTTATCCTGGGCTGAACTAGGAAGCCAGCAAAATTAACCTTAGGTACCACAAAGGACTGAACGCTTACAAGGTAGAATTGTAAGCCCCATTTGGTTTCACATCACAGATCTTTCATATGATAAAGGCATTTTGTGTAATGAACCCTGCAGTTAATATAAGACAAGTCACATCCCACCTCTGTTACCGATTGGCCATGAATTTAAACCTTGTTTCTGGCAACGTGGTCAGACATTCATTTATTCAACAAATACTTACTGAGTACCTAGTATGTGCCAGACTCCAATCTAGGTGCTAGAGTATTAGCAATAAACCAAAATCCCTGCCCTCCAGGAGTTCACTCTCTAGTAGGAAGCAAGAAAATAAAATTGATTAATCAATCAGCATGTTAGAGAATGATACAAAAGCACTGTGGACAAAAATCAAGGATGGTGGATAAGAAGAGTAGACTGGATGAAAAGTTGCAGTTTTACATAGAATAGATTAGCTTAAGCTTCACTGAGAAGACATATAAGAAAATACTTGAAGGATGGAGGGGAATAATCCATATGGGTATATGAGAGAAAGGTAATGGGGCAGAAACTAAGATCTGGACACCTGGTATATTTATTCTTACTGATGGTGTGCAATTGGTCCTGGACCCTCTAAGCAAATAGAGCTGGGCAGTATGTGTCAATACCTATGATATAGAGATGTATATATCATGTATGTGTGTGTGTGTGTGTGTGTATACAAAGTCTGTCTTATAGATAAATATTTCTTATTTTCTTTCTTTCATCTATCCATCTATTTATCTGCCTTAAGAGCCATGACTTTATACTAATATTTCAATCAAGAAACATGGTACATTCTTGCCTTTTCCTTTCCCTGATTGTAATCCTTCCCCAACTGTGAGAAGCTAACTTCCTTATCCTCAACATATTTGCACATTTATGTAAGCTTGGAATACACAGAAGGATGAAACGAACACCTAGTAATTTGAGTGTAATATTAATTTACATTTTTTTCTTAATCTAAAATTTACATATTTTTTTGTTGTGTAGTCACTAAATCATGACCCTGTAGCCCACCAGGCTCCTCTGTCCATTGGATTTCCCAGGCAAGAATACTGGAATAGGTTACCATTTCCTTCTCCAGGGGACTTTCTCCACCCAGGGATTGAACCCATGTCTCTTGCCTTGGCAGGCAGATTATTTACCACTGAGCCACTGCTGCTGCTGCTGCTAAGTCGCTTCAGTCCTGTCTGACTCTTGCGACCCCATAGAGGGCAGCTCACCAGCCTCCCCAGCCCTAGGATTCTCCAGGCAAGAACTCTGGAGTGGGTTGCCATTGCCTTCTCCAATGCATGAAAGTGAAAAGTGAAAGTGAAGTCGCTCAGTCATGTCTGACTCTTAGCGACCCCATGGACTGCAGCCTACCAGGCTCCTCTGCCCATGGCATTTTCCAGGCAAGAGTACTGGAATGGGTTGCCATTGCCTTCTCTGTGAGCCACTAGGATGCCCAAATTTACATGTACTTAAAAGCACAAATCTAAACTACACAATTTGATGAGATTTGGCAAAAAAAGAAATACAGCTGTGTAAACTAAACCCCTGTCAAGATATGAGGCGTTTCCATCACCCAATAAAGTTTCCCCTTATATCTTCTCAGTTACCAGTGAAGTGAAGTGAAGTGAAGTCGCTCAGCCGTGTCCGACTCTGCGACTCCATGAACTGTAGCCTACCAGGCTCCTCTCTATCCATGGGATTTTCCACGCAAGAGTACTAGAGTGGGTTGCCGTTTCCTTCTCCAGGGTTTCTTTCTGACCCAGGGATCGAACCTGGGTTTCCTGAGTTGTTGTCAGACGCTTTATCGTCTGAGCCACAGTTACCAGAGGCAACCACTGTTCCAGGTTTTGTTTTGTTTTCCCACCAGAATAGAATTACTTTGCCTATATGAATGGAACCATTTATATCTCTTTTGGCTTCTTTTGCTCACCATTGTGTCTCAGATCCATTTATCCACGTTGCTGCATCATTCGTTCACTTGTTTTACTTTATTTCTAAATAATATTCCATGGCATAAATATATGAATATACCACATTTTATTGCCCCATAGCATTTCTTTGCATATCATCATTCTGTTGCTGGATATTTGGGCTGCTTCTAGTTTGGCAATATTGTAGATGAAGATTCTATTAACAGTCTTATACAAGATTCTGTGAATATATGCTTTTATTTCTTGGGTAAATACTAGAAGTGGAATTATTGGATCATAAGGTCACAGATATTTAAAGAAATTACCAGACATTTAAAAAATAAGTGGTTATATCATCTTATACCCCACCAACAAGCATGATCGTCTCTTTAATCTTCACCATTTTAAAGGTAGATAATGCATAGCCCACAGTGGACTTATTTGTATTTTCTTATTGAATAATGACGTTATCACTTTTTCATGTGCTTGTTGAAAATTCTTGGATTTTCTTTAGGTAAGTGTCTATTCAAGTATTTATATTTTATCAGTTGGCTTGCCTTTTGATTGTAGAGTACATTTTGCCTGATGTATTTTTAAAAACATTCCCCTTTAATCTGTGGCTTATTTGCTAGTTTCCTTAATGTTCTTTTATGATGAACAAATGTTTTCAGTTTTGATGCAGTCTAATTTACCTTTTCTGCTGTTGATGTTTTGTGGTAATTGTTTTCCTTCTCTTTTCTAAGAAATCTTTGACCAACCCTAGATAAAGTTGATACTAGATAACAAAGATACACTCTTATAATTTCTTCTAGATTTTATGTTTCTTTGCAAATGGATCTTTTAGTTGGCATGAAGTAATGGTTAAGGTCCTCTTTTTGTCCTTATCTATCTGTCTTTCTATATCTAACGTTATATTGCCTTGCCTACTACAGTTTTATTAAAAAAAATGTCTTGAGATCAGAGAGTACAAGTTCTTAAACTTTATTATTCCTTTTCTTCAGCTTATCAAGGTTGCTTGCATTTCCATATAAAATTTAAGATTAGCTTCTAAATTCTTATAAGAAATCCTAATGATTCTGATTGGGATTGTGTTGTATCTGCAGCTCAATTTGAGGAGAAAGGTTATTTTTGTAATATTAAGTCTTCTAATTCATGAATATGGTATATTTCTTCATTTGTTTAGGTCTTCAATAATTTCTCTGAGTAATGGTCTGCAGTCTTCAGAATAAGAGTTTTTCACATAAAAATTATTCCTAACTCTGTATTTTTGAAGATATTATAAATGAATAATATTAATTTGTTGCTAGTATGTAGAAACAAAATTGACATTAAATTCTTTACAAATTCATTCATTTCTGTATTCATTATTTCTTTCTTTCTACTACATTGGGTTTAATTTGCTCTTATTTTTCTAGCTCACTAAAGTGGAAACTCAGATAATTAATTTTAAAACTTTCTAAAAATAGCATTTATAGCCACAGATGGCTCTCTAATCACTGTTCTAACTGTACCTCACACATTTCACAGGTTGTGTTTTATTATCATTTAATTCAAAATATTCTCTAATTTCCATTGTAACTAAGCCTACTGGATCTAAAATTTTAGTGTTTTTTTTTTTTTCCACCAAATTTTGGAAAATTTCTGCCATTATTTCTTCAAAATTTTTTTCTGTACCATTTTGCTTTCTTTTGGGGTTTCCAATTATACATATGTTACACTGTTTGATTTAATCTTATACATTAATTAAGTAAATTGCTTACATGCTTCTCTTTCTTTTTTAAATTGGTTAACTTCTACTGATCTATCATCAAATTCACTTTTTTTCCTGCCATCTGCAATATGCTTTAAAGCTCATCTTTGCAGAATTTTAATTTCAATTATTGCATTCTCTTAAAGTTTTAATTACTCTGCCAGATTTCTCATGTTTATTCATTACAAATATAGCTTTCTTTATTTCCTTGAGGTATATGTATAATATCAGCTTTAAAGTTCTTATCTACTCATTTCAACATCTGAAGAATCTCTGGGTTGTTTCCATAGATTGCTTTTTTTCCTGAACTGGGTTTGAATTCTCTGTCTCTTCATCTGTCTAGTATTTTAAAAGAAAAAAAAAAAAACTGAATGCTGGACAGTGTATAGCAAGTTGTAGAAACTTGGATTCCATTATCTCCCTATGAAGGGCATTGATTCAAACCCCAAACTGTCCTTCTTGTCATGGGAAGCACTGAAATTTCCTCTCAGTTCTTTTAGCCTTCATATGTTCTTTCTGCAAGGCCCCTGGAATATTCATATAACACTCACAATTCAGTGATTACTCAAGAATTCTAAGAGTTACGTTCATATTTTAGGGGTTGGACACCTCTGGAGACCCTGTTTTCTGGTATTTCTCCCACGTTTAATTCTCAAGTTATTCTGCTAGCCCAAAACTCTGTCCTCTGACACCTCAATTCAGCAAGCCTATTACTTCCTCTAGTTCTGCACATGTGGATCAGGGAGTGCCCTCAGGCAAACAGTCACAAAAATGTACACATTACCATAAATAATTTCTATTTTTTCAAGGAATTCCTTCCCTACAGCTTCTTTCTACATTGCTTGCTCTACAATACTTTTAAATGTGTTTTAAAAATATTTAGTCCACAGTGCTAAATTTCTATTTATTAGAGGAACAGTCCAACCAAGTTGTTCTACTATTATCAGAAGCTACAATCTACAAATTCAATTTTGAACTTGTTAGTTTTGACGTATTTAATACTAAGTATTTGTGTAAAAATATTGAAGAGCAGTTAAATATACAAGTGTGGAGTTCAGGATAGACATCTGGGGTGGAGTTGTAAATATGGCAGTCATTAGCATACAGATGCTACATAAGCCATAAGATGAAGAAATCACAAAAGGAGTGAGGATAGACAAGAAGTAAGGTTAAGTACTGATACTTGGGCCCCTCCAGAAAAAAAAAAGAAAAGAAAAACCATGAGATCGCAGCACCTTGGAGTCTTAGTGTAAAAAGTTTTACTAGAAGACTATCAGTTATGTCAAATTCTGCTCATAGGGCAAGAAGAGAAATGAAATTGATGATAGTATCTAGCAATATGAAGGTCATTGACAGCCTTGGTAAGAACAGATATAGTTGAGTACTGAGGGTAAAAGTCAGACTGGAATGAATTAAACAAACAGCTACCTACTTCAGAGGGTTATGAAGAGGATTTAAATGATAAATCATGAATTATCTTAATATATAAAGGACTCATAAAATTAATAAGGAAATGAGGAGTTACTATTTAATGGGTACGGAGTTTTAGCTGGGGATGATGAAAAAGTTCTGGAGCTAGACAGTACTGATGGTTGCATAACAATATGAAAGCACTTAAAGCCACTGAATTATATACTTAAGAATATACTTAAGAATAGTTAAAATGGTAAATGTTATGTATATTTTATCACAATAAAAACTAATAAAGAAATGACAACTCACTATAAAAATGAGCAAAACAAGAATATACAAAAAATACAAATGACTATTAAACATATGAAAAAAGTTCTAACTACTACTAAATTTAGCTAGTTGAGTAAAAGCAAATAGACTGGATACAGAACAGTCTAACACACAGTAGAATCCATGATTTCTGTGTAGCCCTTGAAAACTAGGGGCAATCAACTCAATTGGCAAGATGGAGAACACCATGTAGAATGTACTGATTATGTAAGAGAGGGGGAAATACACATGAACATATATTTATATAAATATATGTGTGTGTATATATATATCTCATAAGTACAAGCAAACACACAACAGGAATATACACAATTCTAAAGCATCTCAGGAAGGATTTAGAAGAAATTATTACAGCATTGCCTCTAGGCAGGGGACATGGAACCCTGGGTCTCAGGTATAGGGAGACTTACTATTTACTCTATGTCCTTACTTTCAAACAGAGTGTGTTTTTAACATGAACCCATATTGTTCTTTCATAAAATATATTTTAAAACCTTTATTGAAGCAAAATATATCACAAGCATACAGCTTGATATATTTTTACACAGTGATGTAATTAGCATACAATGTTAGCAGCACCTCTGAAGCTGTTTTTGGGGCCCATTCTAATTATTACCCCCAAGAAATTATTGTTACAATTTTTTAAGATTCTATTTACAGTTTGGTGCAAAGTTGATGGAAAGGTATAAAGATTTCCCATATACTCCCTGCCCCCACACAAGCACAGCCTCCTACATTATCAACATCCTCCACCAGTGGTATATTTGGTATAACTGATGAAACTACCCTATCACATTATAGTCATCCAAAGTCCATAGTTTTTACATCATGGTTCACTCTTCACACTATACTTCATGAGTTTGAACATCCAATGATGTCTTCAAAATTTTGGCATTATACAAAGCACTGCCCTAAAAATCATCAGTGCTCCATCTATTCACTTCTCTCCCTCCATCTTTATATTTTTAAATGTTATATTTGGACAGAAATATATATATTTATAAAAAATATAAATATACAATTTTCTATCAATTTTAGCACCAATCATTATGTCTATCATTTCCCAAAATTGGACAAAAGATTTATGATATGTTTAATTCACCATCTCTTCCTTATCTCCCATAAGATACTACCTAGGAGTTAAATTCTAGTGTGTTACTAACACTTTCAAAACATCAACTATAGCCTACTTAGACTTAATAGTGACTTCACTGGTTTCCTGAGTCACTCCTGCTTCTCATGTCTCATTTCTTTCTCTTGGAGTTTATAGTAACGGTTGGTATTTTTTTCAATTTCCTAGCCTCCAATCTTCCTTTCTCTATTGTGGGAATTTCCTACCTCACAATCTAGACCTTCTTCCACCTACCACTGGAGAATTTGAAAGTGACAGAGATTTGCTTTACCAGGCTGCCTTGAAAGAGGGGCCAGGCTTGTCCATCAGACACCTCCCCTCAAGGACAGCAGACATTTGTCTTAAAGATGGGAGGTGGCAGCAATGATGGCTACATCTTGTCTCCAGAGGCAAAAGGAATAGTTTCAGTGGGAGCATCCACTCCATGTGTTTCTAAGATGCTGCCATGTTTATGTGTTTGTAACTTGTCTCTAGAGTCCATTATACTGCTGCAGAGAATTTCCATTGTATGTCATAGCACAAAATAGTACAGTTTATTTTTCCATTTTGCTGCTTAGGAACATTTCAGCTGTTAAGTTTTTTAATTTCAAAAAGAATGCTACTCCCAAAATCATGAAAGTTATTTTCTGGTGCATATCTTCTATCCTGGACACTAAATATCCATACCTTATTCCAGAAAATGAAATCAGAATGTCTAGGGATGAGGTCATAAAACTGATCAAAATCAGATTATTCATAGTAAGTAAATTATCTGACATTATTATCATCTTTATTATTTGAGTCCTAGGTTAATCAGCTGAAATCTAGCCCAATATCATAAATGCTCTACTATTATGGAAGAAATATGCATCCTGTACTCATTTTAGCAATTTTACTAGCTTCTCCTTTTTTGGGGGGTCTGAGAGGTTTCCAGTGTGATCCTCTGGACCTGATTTTTCTAGTGACCTTCCCTGGAGCCAACTTAATGACCTCGTTCACACCCGGAGGTTCACACAACATTGTGATTGTCTTTGCTCAGAATAAGAGGCAACCCACTCCAGTGTTCTTGCCTTGAAAATCCCAGGGACAGTGGAGCCTGATGGGCTGCCGTCTATGGGGTCGCAGAGTCGAACACGACTGAAGCGAGTTAGCAGCAGTAGCAGCAGAAAGAACACAAATAATTGTTTAGCATAAAGGAAAAGATTCTATTGAATCTGATAACTCATCTGAATAGCTGAAGAGAGGATTTATTTTTCTCTCTTTCTCTTTCTTCTCCCCTTTTCTTCTCATAATGATGCCATCTATGGAGCCGCCTCCTACAGATCAGCCAGGCATTCCCTGAGAGCATTCTGAAAAATTTGATGCTTGGGGATCATTTGCATTTCTAATGGAAGAGGGGCAAGACATTCCTTGAGCTGAATCCTAGTACAGGTTGGGCTTGGGAAACTGCTTCAGGCAATCGTATTTTTTCAATTTTGTATTGGGAAAAACCTAAAATGTACTTAGCCAAACACTCTGAGCCCTGAGGCACTTGAAGCGAAATGTAATCCATATGTTTCTGATTTATTTCACTCACCTCAAAGGCTCTTCAGAGTTGAGTTTCGCTGCTAAGAAGTCTTCAAACTATTCAACTTTTCTTTCTCCACAATAAGGAGGACTCATCATCTGAACCCATTTCCCCAAAGACAGTAACATTCAGGCTTAGCATTCAGAACTCCTATTTCTAGAGTCCTGCATGCTACTGAAATATATCCTGCATCTTTAAAAATCTGTCCTTTTCTTTAAAAAGAAGTACCACAGCACCTTAATGAAATGTTACAAAAGAAAGAGGAAGGAGAATGCTAAGAAGTGATTTTGCTTTTGAGACCTCAGAGGTTCTTAGGGTTAGAAGGAAGCTGTTTCTATAGTTTAACTTGGTTCAATTTACTACTCATTTTATATGATGCAGATTCCACTTGATATTTTTTCTCTAATATGCCATGTCTTTCTTTTCTTTTTCCTTCCTTCCCTCCCTCCCTCTATCCTTTCTTCCCATGACACAAAAACTTGGCAATGATACATTCCAGGCAGAAAATATTCTGGTCCATTGTTAGAGCATGTCATAGATGATCTGATTTTACATTTTTTCCCTTTAAGTAGAAATGTAATCTTCATATGAGTAAAGGCATGCACAGAACAGAGTAGATCCTCAAAACATTCTGGCTCTACAGAGAATGACCAGAAATATCCTAGCAGATACAGTCAGGAAGACAAAGTATGGATTGTGAGTTTAAGCAGTAATCTGGCAAATATATTTAGAGGATCCAAACTCTGTGAGTGAGATTTCTGAGTGCTAATCCTAGGGTAGAAACTGCTTGCTTTCTGTCCCATTTTATATCATCTGCTATTCGTATTACCTTTTATAAAACTCTTTACATTTGTTATTTCATTTAATAAAGAATAGCCAGGAAAGCACATTCAAGTGTCTGTGTTTACCTTTGTATGCACAGTCAGTCGGAATATTTTGATTAAATTGACTAGTTACTTCACACTGGGAGTCAATTTAGTCAAGTAACTAGTTAATTCCATCAGCCTGGCTGAATGTTTTTTAAAACTGTGATGAATTTCAACGTAATTCAAGCCTGCCAACTTAACCAAACTAGTCATAGCTTAAGTAAAATAATTATTCTAGTGAGTACTGTCCTTGAGTATTTTGGGATTGACAACATTTATGTTACTGGCCTGGATTTTCACGTTCCTCAGGTCCAATAGTTTTCCATTCTATCTAGAGCCATTATGACATATGGTAAATGAAATGCAATTTTCCCCAGTAGCTTATAAAAAAAGGCTAAAAATAACTTTTACTTCACCTGCAAAACTTTGCTACCCACATTTTCCCTTATGAGGAGGAAACTCGTCAATAAAGAACAGGACAAAAAAGCCACAGATTGGAAAGAGCTAAAGTGAAAGCTTGTGGATTGTCTCTTAAATCAGAGCCCAAACCCTGTTCTGGAATAATCCATTTTCAGTGTCTGGAATTAATGGGAAAGCAGCCTTGAAAGAAAAATGTCTTCTAACTCTCAGGTTCCATATTCAATTTTGAAAGAGTGTGTTGTGCTCATGTAATGTTTCCAATGAAGTGGAACAAATGTTGTTTAGAGATATACTGTTTTCTGCATAACATTCTCTTATTATATAAAATATGCATATTTAGTTTAAAACTAGTTGACTACTCCAGATAAACAGGGTTATATAAAAATGTTTTGCCATATTCCTGGAAAATTACTACATTTACCAAAACATATTTATAAGTTGCAAGATGTTAGTTGAATGGAATGACGCTCTTGGCTAAAAGATACCTTAACAGAAATGACAAAAATGGGTTCTGATTAAGTTTAACATTCCTTCCCTCATATACTACCATCTATCCTCCTCCATTCCCAAAACACTTAGCTTATAGAAAAATGTTTTGATTCCTCAGTGAGAATTCAAGGCCTTAGTGGACCGGTCTGGCCCTGTTTCCCACTATAAAACCATATTCCAGTTGCATGACATTCTGGGATAAGCATATCAGCTTCCACATTGCTCACACCAACCCTTGGCTGTAGTCCTCCTCCATCTGGCCTCTCTTTCCTCTCTCTGCTTTACTCACATGACTTTTACTCATCTTTATGACCTGGTCATGTTCCCCTTCACCAAGATGAAGCATTTTCTTACCCTTTGAATCCACAAACTTCTCCTTTCCTTGAAATATTTTTGCACTTTCTGTTTATGCCCCTCATCTGGTAATGACATGCTACCCATTATTACTAGACATGATGTCAACTTTTCATTAGGGGAACAATCCATGCTGGATTATCCATGTTTGGGTAAGTACATGATAATGAACTCTAGTATTTATCATCATTATTATCATCACCATCAAAGTCTTAATAGTGCCTTATATTTTGATTAAGATGTATTATTGGTACCACCATTTTAAAAAGAGGTATCTACTCATTCTCACAATCACTTTTAGAAAATATTATGACAAAATTATCTCCATGTCATGGAGATGGAAGCAAAGACTTGAGGTTCAGTGATTTACCTGATTGCAAATAATGAAGTGTCAGAACCAGGATATGAAGCCTGATGTTTTGGAGGGAGGTGGGGAACAGTTAAGAGAAATAAAAATTCATTTTGACTCCAAGATTAATTTGACAAAAAGAAACTACTTAAAAATAACTAAATGAGCACAAACACATTTTCCTAGTTGAAAACTACCACTAACTAAGCGTATGCTCTACTACTACTAAAGCATTTACATATATGATGACATTTAATCCCCATAAATTTCCTGAAGGATGGTATTATTCCCCCTTTTGGCAAAGAGGTTCACATATTTTAAGTAATTTGTCTAAAGTCACACAGTAGAAAGTAGTGGGGCCCAGAGTATTTAACCTTAGATGGCCTGATTCCAAAGCACATTCTCTTTCTATTATATTGTGCTGTTTCTCTAGAACTCTAGAACAAAAGGATGAAAAATAAAATAAAATCTACTCAGATACTCCTACAATGAAAAGCAGACCTATACCCTATCTCACATAAAGATTCATTATTTGTATGTTTGTCATATCTCACCCTTTTATTCTAATCAACTTACTTATTACCTGTGCTCTAGAAAGGATATGAGACTTATGATTCCTTCCACAATCAAGTATAAATTAGATTGTGAGGTGCATATATAAATAAAAATACATATTATAAACCCTAGAGCAACCAATCAAAGAAAAAAGAGAAAAAGACATATACAGCTGATTAGCCAATAGTGGAGACAAAATGGAATTGTTAAGCAACTCAATCAATTGTTTCGTAGCAAAAGAAGGCAGGAAAAAGGAAAGGAACAATAACAAATGGGACAAATAGGAAAGAAATAGCAAGATGATAAATTTAAACCTCAGTTCAGTTCAGTTCAGTTGCTCATTCATGTCTGACTCTTTGTGACCTCATGAATCACAGCACGCCAGGCCTCCCTGTCCATCACCAACTCCTGGAGTTTACCCAAACTCATGTCTGTTGAGTCAGTGATGCCATCCAGCCATCTCATCCTCTGTTGTCCCCTTCTCCTATATGCTAATACTTTTATTAAATGTACATGCTCTAAACATGCCAACTAAAAGACCGAGATTACCACACTGTATACATGGTCTAAAATCTACTTCAAATATCTTCATATTTATTCTTAACATAGTTAAGAATTAAAAAATAGACAAAGGACCTGAGTTTTTCCTAGCTACATATTCCATTCTCTGGGCTTGCTCTGTTTTTTAGCCATGCAGGTTCATGGGGCAGTACATGACTGAAACTATTATCCAAATGCTCCATCTAGATATTAACCAATCTACTATTCAACAATACTAACAAGGAAAAGACTTGCCAGATTGTCCAGTGTTGAACAAAACAAATATTGATTTTTCTTCCAAAGAAACAAGAAAAGAAATACTTATACAAGCATGCTTTGTTTCTTAATTTAAATAAAGCATTTTTAATAACGATGAGAAAAATTCATTTAGAACATTGTGCATATCTTCACAAACACAACAAAGAGATTAAAATAATGCAATATCATGCCATCCATGAAGAATCACTTATGAAATTTCAGACATTTTTCTATTATAAAAAACACTGTATTTATATATATTCTCCAGGAATAAGATAAAACCTTTTTCATGTTAAACTGTGACTATCTTTTCATGTCAATAATCATCTATAAAAGTCTAATGATTATTATTCTATCATATGGGACACTGTAATTTATCACAATAATAATTAGAGCCAATGTATATTGAACACTTACTATGTGCTAGGCACTGTGCTAAGAGCTTTGCAATATTTAAGTAGTCCCACTTTACTACTGTGTAACACCTAACATTATTAATTGCCATATAACATCTTTGTATTGCCAATAGGACAAATTGACTTACTTTACAATAAATACTAAATCTTTCCTTGGCATTGGCTTAGCATTATGCTTCTACCTTTAAAATGCTGTTTCTTTCTATTCCTAGGGTACATGCCCACCCAAAACAGGATTCCACTGGTTGAATGTATCCGTGACAGTATGGCCCTTAATTGCAGTAAAAATATAATATTCATTGATCCAAATTCACTCTGGTGAATGTTCTGAGTACTTTAGCATTGCACTCTAATATCTCCTAATCCCCTACTTTTTGTCTCTGAGTTGTGTCCAAGTTATCTTTCTTTTTTTTCCTATAGTAAGGCTATGATGAACCTCCTTGCAGGCATTTAAGTAAAAACTGCATCATTACCATACTGTTAGTTGCCTGATGTCCAGATCTTCTCACTCACTCTCAAGATCCAAACTATTATGCACCAAATGCTTACCTGGTGTTACATACGAGAATGAGTCTCCTTCAGTGGTGTGCTGGAGCCAGCTTATGTCAGCTTGGAGGACGTGATTGTATGTATCTCCTTCCAGTTCAGCATTTAGTAATCTTATCCTGAAATCAGTAATAGGGGAGTATTTACACCACAGAAATAGGCAAAAACCACCCAATCAATTAGGAAACTCTTTTCCCCAGAGGGCTTGTGGCTCCACATTTACCAGTGTATCCCTGTAATGTATTAACCTATTGATGAGTTAATACAGGTATCTTGTATACCACACCAGACAGTGACTCAGTTGGCATGATTCCTAATCAATATAGTGTTGTCTGCCAGCCAAGCAGTCTGCAACATAGCAGTGCTGAATGTATAGTGTGATCCAAGGTCACAAAGCCTGTAAGTGGTGGAGTCAGAATTCTAACCTAAGATGTTTTCTGTCTCCAAGGCCCATGTTCCTTTGCCCCATTCTGATGCTTCTGGAGACGGCAGGCTCTCGACACAAATTGACCAGCTTATCATTTATCTGGCCTTATCACTTGACCAGCTACATGACTGTGGGTAAGCTACCTATCTTCTCTATCCCTAACTTTCATCATCCACTAAAAATGAATAATGGTAGCATCTATCTCATTGTGATATTATGAGGATTACATGAAGTGATTAATCCAAGGAATTCAGCACCAGTGCCTGGTACATAACAAGTGCTCTATTAATAGTAACTATTCTTAATACATATATTTAAAGCATATAATGTGATAAACCAGAATATTTTATTTAGCAATTATTTATCTTTTACCCCACAGTATTCTTTTAAGGTAAAGAATGTTTGACAGTTTCATTTTCAAAAAATCTTTAAAATCTAGTCAAGCACAGAAATTATTTTTTTAAATAGCTGTTACATATGTCAGTATACAAGTTAGAGTTCCATTACAGAAGAACTATTTACCAGTTCATCTGAAGATCAAATTCCCTTAAAAGCAGAGTCTTAGATATCTGAATCAGTGATATCCTTTTAAAAAATTACAGTATTAATATCACGACCTGAATACCTTACTTTGAGCTAATCAGTAGAAATCTGGTTGTTTCTACCTTGGACAAACAAGTCCTCTTTGATTTCTCCATATGAGGAGGCATTTGCTTTGGACACATAATGTTCTTATCATTTTAAGGAACATATCTTGATAAATGGAAACATGAGCTTTCAGGGGAGACTATTTCTATCAAGTTCCCTTAAAATGAGTTTAATGTTCTCTCTCAGTTCTTGTCAGTTGATAGTGTGGAAGATGTTTTAGGGACATGATTATCTAGAAAACAAAAAAGCTGCAGATTAGAACTATTCAACATAGTTTTGGAAGTTTTAGCCACAGCAATCAGAGCAGAAAAAGAAACAAAAGGAATCCAGATCAGAAAAGAAGAAGTAAAACTTTCACTGTTTGCAGATGACATGATCCACTACATAGAAAACCCTAAAGACTCCACCAGAAAATTGCTAGAGCTAATCAATGAATATAGTAAAGTTGCAGGATATAAAATTAATACACAGAAATCCCTTGAGTTCCTATACACTAACAATGAGAGAACAGAAAGAGAAATTAAGAAAACAATTCCATTTACCATTGCAACAAAAAGAATAAAATACTTAGGAATAATCTACCTAAAGAAACGAAAGACCTATATATAGAAAACTATAAAACATTGATGAAAGAAAACAAAGATGACATAAATAGATGGAGAAATATACCATGTTCATGGATCAGAAGAATCAATATAGTGAAAATGAGTATACTACCCAAAGCAATCTATAGATTCAATGCAATCCCTATCAAGCTACCAATGGTATTTTTCAGAGAACTAGAACAAATAATTTCACAATTTGTGTGGAAATACAAAACAAAAAACAAAAAAAAAAACCCAAACCTCAAATAGTAACACAATCTTGAGAAAGAAGAATGGAACTGGAGGAAAACCTGGCTGACTTCAGGCTATACAACAAAGCTACAGTCATCAAGACAATACGGTGCAGGCACAAAGACAGAAAAATAGGTCAATGGAACAAAATAGAAAGCCCAGAGATAAATCCATGCACCTATGGACACCTTATCTTTGACAAAGGAGGCAAGAATATACACTGGAGAAAAGATAAACTATTTAACAAGTGGTGCTAGGAAAACTGGTCAACCGCTTGTAAGAGAATGAAATTAGAACACTTTCTACACCATACACAAAAATAAACTCAAAATGGATTAAAGATCTAAACGTAAGACCAGAAACTATAAAACTACTAGAGGAAAATATAGGCAAAACACTCTCTGACATAAATTGCAGCAGGATCTTCTATGACCCACCTCCCAGAGCAATGGAAATAAAAGCAAAAATAAACAAATGGGACCTAATTAAACTTAAAAGCTTTTGCACAACGAAGGAAACTATAAGCAAGGTGAAAAGACAGCCTTCAGAATGGGAGAAAATAATAGCAAACAAAGCAACTGAGAAAAAATTAACCTCAAAAATATACAAGCAGCTCCTGCAGCTCAATTACAGAAAAATAAATGACCCAATCAAAAAATGAGCCAAAGAACAAAACCGACATTTCTCCAAAGAAGACATACAGATGGCTAACAAATACATGAAAAGATGCTAAACATCACTTGTTATCAGAGAAATGCAAATCAAAACCACAATGAGGTACCATCTCATGCTGGTCAGAATGGTTGCTATCAAAAAATCTACAAACAATAAATGCTGGAGAAGGTGTGGAAAAAAGGGAACCTTCTTACACTGTTGGTAGGAATGCAAACTAGTACAGCCACTATGCAGAACAGTGTGGAGATTCCTTAAAAAACTGGAAACAGAACTGCCAGATGACCCAGCAATCCCACTGCTGGGTATACACACCAAGGAAACCAGAATTAAAAGCGACATGTGTACTCTAATGTTCATCGCAGCACTGTTTACAATAGCCAGGACATGGAAACAACCTAGATGTCCATTGGCAGACAAATGGGTAAGAAAGCTGTGGTTCATATACACAGCAGAATATTACTCAGCTATTAAAAAGAATGTATTTGAATCAGTTCTAATGAGGTGGATGAAACTGGAGCCTATTATACACAGTGAAGTAAGTCATTAAGAAAAACACCAATATAGTATACGAACATATATATATATATGGAATTTAGAAAGATGGTAACAATGACCCTATGCAAGACAGCAAAAGAGACACAGATGTAAAGAACAGACTTTTGAACTCTGTGGGAAAAGGCGAGGAGGGGATGATTTGAGAGAATAGCATTGAACCATGTATATTATCATATATGAAATAGATTGCCAGTCCAGGTTCGATGCATGAGACAGGGTGCTCAGTGCTGGTGCACTGGGATGACCCTGAGGGATGGGATGGGGAGGGAGGAGGAAGGGGGGTTCAGGATGGGGGACACATGTACACCCGTGGCCGATTCATGTCAATGTATGGCAAAAACTGCTACAATATTGTAAAGTAATTAACCTCCAATTAAAATACATTATTTAAAAAAATAAATAGAAGAGATTTCTTAATACCTACATTTCATGTGTCAAGAAATGCAGGTTCCCCTCTTCCTCTGTACCACTTGTGAAGTGAAGGACCTGTTTATTTCACTTGCCTGGGCCTCAGTTCCCTCAGTTGAAAAGATTAAGAGAATCGAGGCTTTGAAAACATATTTTAACATTAAAAAAAATTCTACAATATACAGAGTGTTTACTGAATTCTAGGAATTGTGCTAATTTCTTCCTATATGTTATTTCATTTTGTTTTCACCATACTTATCCTACTGATCTCATCCTACTTAATAGATGAGGAAACTGAAACCTGACCTAATAGGGTAGGTTTCTTGAGTAGATGGTCAAGTTCATGAGTAGATGGCAGAATGAGAATTCCATCCCAGGCAGCCTGGGCCAAATTTCACATCCTTACCTACTCCCCTGAGCTGTGCCTTACACACCCCTGATCCTTTGGTAGGACTTAGCAGTATCACAAAACAAAGTCAGACCAAAGTGTCAGGTGATCCACTGGACACTGCTCTAAGTGTCCCTTTTATAATTTTCTGTTCTCTTATCCATTGGCATGAACAGCCCAGTTCTGTCATGTTTGATGGCAAACATCCATGCAACACAAAGAAGCCGCAGGATCTTATCTGGTCATTTTATTTGCGCAAGCAAGGCTCTACGGAGGCGGGGCATCTGTGACTCATCCATCAGCTCTGGAATCTCTTTCAAAATTTACTGATCTCCTGACAGGAATGGGCAATGGCTTCACAGAAAATGGAAAGCTTTGAACTTTTTCCAGAATCTCAAACCCAAATGAAACCCACTGCTTACGTCGAGTATGGGTAATAACTTTGTTCTTCTGGCTCTTGCAAAGTCAAAGATGTCTCTCCTCCCATTCCTCTAGACTTAATGAATGACAAATTAAAGTGAGCCAAACAAGTACCTTGCAAAGAGGAGCTGCCAGCGACTGATTTCTGATCTAATAGCCTTAGGATTTTCTCTGACATGGTTAGGCTTGAGACAGTCCATTTAGAGGAAAAGCAGTTAAAAGAAATCTGATAAAAATCTTCTATTACTGCTAAGGCAGAGGTTTTTAGGAGGCTGACTGGTAAAGGAGGGAGAATGTGTGCTCTGGTTTCTATGGGACCCAGGCATGAATCCCAGTTCTTCCATTTAGTAACTGTGCGACCTTATACAAGTTATTCAGCTTCTCTGAACTCCAGATTTCTTCATCTATAAAGCTGGGATAAAAGCTACTTACCAACATGTTTGTTGCAAGGATAAAGTGAATTAATTATGCAAGAACCCAATATTTTTTTTCTCCAAATTCCACAAAATTATGGAATTTTAGAGGTAACAGAGACTTATGATACTGACTTCAGACACCTGATTTGACAGATGAGAAAGTAAAGCCCAAGAAATTAAAGTCCAAAACCACATAAGTAACTCAATATTAGTTAGTCCATTCTATTTCCGGCCACCTTGCCATTTTGCAAATCCTGCATATAAAGATACACTTATCTATCAATCAACATAATTTATGGGGTATGCTTTAATTGCTTAGCTATGTTAAGAACTGTGAAGATTAAAACAACAAAGAGCCTCAGACATTATCAACAATAGGCATTAAGACCTTTCTGTGTTCAGTATTCTGAGCTTTCATTTTGGGGATCATAAATCAAGTGTAAGTCATGTTACGTGCCATCAAGAAGTTTCCATTTTGTTGGAGAAACAGCATCAATTCACATGGAACAAATAGAGATACATGCAAGATGGCTCAAATAAGTGCAAATAGTACAGTTTAGATATGAAAATAGTAGCAGAAGATAAGTAGGACATAAGTAGCTACAGGCTACTTTCCAGATGAGAGAGTCACTTCATCTGAAACTTTAGTTGCTTCATCTGATGATGGAATGAATTAGATCCCATGTTACAATTTCCTGTGAGGGTTATACTCAATGATAAAAACTATGCACTTACTAGAGTACCTGACACATGGTGAACATTTAATAGATACTAAGCAAATAGCTGTCAAAAGAAGAGAAGTGAAAAGCAAAGGAGAAAAGGAAAGATATAAGCATCTGAATGCAGAGTTCCAAAGAAGAGCAAGGAGAGATAAGAAAGCCTTCCTTGGTGATCAATGCAAAGAAATAGAGGAAAACAACAGAATGGGAAAAACTAGAGATCTCTTAAAGAAAATTAGAGATACCAAGGGAACATTTCATGTGTAAAGATGGGCTCAATAAAGGACAGAAGTGGGATGGACCTAACAGAAGTAGAAGATATTAAGAAGAGGTGGCAAGAATACACAGAAGAACTGTACAAAACAGAGCTTCAAGACCCAGATAATCACGATGGTGTGATCACTCACCTAGAGCCAGACATCCTGGAATGTGAAGTCAAGTGGGCCTTAGGAAGCATCACTATGAACAAAGCTAGTGGAGGTGATGGAATTCCAGTTGAGCTATTTCAAATTCTGAAAGATGATGCTGTGAAAGTGCTGCACTCAATATGCCAGCAAGTTGGGAAAACTCAGCAGTGCCACAGGAATGGAAACGGTCAGTTTTCATTCCAATCCCAAAGAAAGGCAATGCCAGACAATGCTCAAAGTACCACACAATTGTATTCATCTCACATGCTAGTAAAGTAATGCTCAAAATTCTCCAAGCCAGGCTTTGGCAATACGTGAACCGTGAACTTCCAGATGTTCAAGCTGGTTTTAGAAAAGGCAGAGGAACCAGAGATCAAGTTGCCAACATCTGCTGGATCATGGAGAAAGCAAGAGAGTTCCAGAAAACATCTATTTCTGCTTTCTTGACTATGCCAAAGCCTTTTTCTGTGTGGATCACAAGAAACTGTGGACAATTCTTCAAGAGATGGGAATACCAGAGCACCTGACCTGCCTCTTGAGAAACCTATATGCAGGTCAGGAAGCAACAGTTAGAACTGGACATGGAACAACAGACTGGTGCCAAATCAGGAAAGGAATACGTCAAGGCTGTATATTGTCACCCTGCTTATTTAACTTCTATGCAGAGTACATCATGAGAAATGCTAGGCTGGAAGAAGCACAAGCTGGAATCAAGATTGCCGGGAGAAATATCAATAACCTCAGATATGCAGATGACACCACCCTTATGGCAGAAAGTGAAGAGGAACTAAAAAGTCTCTTGATGAAAGTGAAAGAGGAGAGTGAAAAGGTTGGCTTAAAGCTCAACATTCAGAAAACTAAGATCATGGTATCTGGTCCCTCACTTCATGGGAAATAGATGGGGAAACAGTAGAAATAGTGTCATACTTTATTTTTGGTGGCTCCAAAATCACTGCAGATGGTGACTGCAGCCATGAAATTAAAAGATGCTTACTCCTTGGAAGAAAAGTTATGATCAACCTAGATAGCATATTCAAAAGCAGAGATATTACTTTGCCAACAAAGGTCCACCTAGTCAAGGCTATGGTTTTTTCAGTGGTCATGTATGGATGTGAGAGTTGGACTGTGAAGAAAGCTGAGCACCAAAGAATTGATGCTTTTGAACTGTGGTGTTGGAGAAGACTCTTGAGAGTCCCTTGGACCGTAAGGAGATTCAACCAGTCCATCCTAAAGGAGACCAGTCCTGGGTGTTCATTGGAAGGACTGATGCTGAGGCTGAAACTCCAATACTTTGGCCACCTCATGAGAAGAGTTGACTCATTGGAAAAGACTCTGATGCTGGGAGGGATTGGGGGCAGAAGGAGAAGGGGACGACAGAGGATGAGATGGATGGATGGCACCACCGACTCAATACACATGGGTTTGAGTGAACTCCAGGAGTTGGTGATGAACAGGGAGGCCTGGCGTGCTGCAGTTCATGGGGTCGCAAACAGTTGGACATGACTGAGCAACTGAACTGAACTGAAGCCATATACTGATATTTATGTTCACAAAATGCTGTGAGGTAGTTACCACTATTCTTTTTAGTCTCTCTTGAGGAACCTGAATTAAGCACAATTACATATGGGCACATGACTGCATTTTGGTTAACAGCATCTGAGCAAAAGTGATACAGGCTACTTCTAGTATAAGGTGATAAAGAATTGGGTATATCTTCTTCCATTTGCTGACTTAATGGAGAGTGATCAAAAGACGAAAAAGAGGGTGGAGCCATAGGATAGAAGGAGGCTGAATCCTTGAATGATGACATCGAAGGTAGCCAACCAGAAATATTTCCCAATGGCCTGGAACATGAGTATGAAATATGCTTTCATAGTATAGCTACTCAGATTTCAGGATTTACTTGTTATAATCTGTGTGTGTGTGTTAGTCACTCAGTCATGTCTGACTCTTTGTGACCCCATGGACGCTAGCCTACCAGGCTCCTCTGTCCATGGGATTCTCCAGGCAAAAATACTGGAGTCACTTCCTTCTCCAGGAGATCTTCCTGACCCACGCACTGAACTCAGCTCTCCTGCACTACAGGCAGATTCTTGGACCATCTGAACCATCAGGGAAGCCCAAGCATTACCTAACTAATACATTTACTAAGAGTCTTTTTTTTTTTTTTTTTTCTTTAAGACTGAATTAGAACACATTATAGCAAGTACATGGGTTTCCCAGGTGGCTCAGTGGTAAAGAATTCACCTGCCAATGCAGGAGATTTAGGTTCAATGTCTGGGTTGGGAAGATCACCCAGAGGAGGAAATGGCAATTCACTCAGCATTTTTGCCAGGTAAGAGTTGGACACAACTAAGCACAATAACAACAACAGGAAACACATATAAGTTAGGTAGTGGGTAGATATGGAGTTTAACTCTTCTAAATTTCTTATCTTGGGGCTTCCCCCAAGATAAAGTTTCCCCCAGGCTAAAATATTAACTTTAGCTTCTGATACATTATATAGACCTACTGTAATCTCCCAGGTAGCCCCCTAAAGGCGGCTACAGAACATAAATTTCAAAATAGTCATGGAAAAACCTTGAATAAGATAAAAAGACTTAACAGAACAAGAATGCTTAAGGGAGGGTAAAAAAGAAATCACAAACTATGATAGTAAATATAAATATATTGGCAATTTCATTACATATGAATGGACAAATGTATCAAATAAAAGACAAAATATCAGAAGGAATTTTTAAAAGTTAACCATATACTATTTACAAGATACACACCTACAACATATAACTACAGAATGGTTAAAAGGATGGAAAATGACATACCAGACAAATTCTAACCAAAAGACTGCAAGTGTAACTACATTAACATCAGAGCAAATGGACCAAAAGTCAAAAGAAAAAAAATGCTAAAGATAAGGAGGACAACTTCATAAAGACAAAATGTTATAATAACAGAGAGATATACTGGTTTGAAACTCATAGTGCCTATATAAAGAAAAAATTTACAGAACTACCAGGAGAAAGAGAAAAATCCACAGTCGTTATAGGTATGCTTGTACTTGTCACTCAGTTGTGTCCTACTCTTTGTGACCCCATGGACTGCAGCCCTCCAGGGTCCTCTGTCCATGAGAATTCTCTAGGCAAGAATATTGATGTTGATTGCCATGCCCTCCTCCAGGGGATCTTCCCAACCCAGGGATCAAACTCAGGTCTCCATTGCAGGCAGATTCTTTACCCACTGAGCCACCAAGAAAGCCCAAGAATACTGGAGTGGGTAGCCTATTCCTTCTTCAGAGGATCTTCCCAAACCAGGAATTGAACCAGGTTGGGTTTCAAGTGGATTCTTTACCAGCTGAGCTACCAGGGACGCCCCATTGTAGGTGTAACTTATAGCAAAAACAACAACAATCTGATAAAGACGTAGAAGATTTGTACAACAGACTTGGGTTAAGTGACAAATATAGAACACTGCTGCTGCTGCTAAGTCGCTTCAGTTGTGTCCGACTCTGTGCGACCCCATAGACGGCAGCTCACCAGGCTCCCCTGTCCCTGGGATTCTCCAGGCAAGAACACTGGAGTGGGTTGCCATTTCCTTCTCCAATGCATGAAAGTGAAAAGTGAAAGTGAAGTCGCTCAGTCGTGTCCGACTCTTAGCGACCCCATGGACTGCAGCCCACCAGGCTCCTCCGTCCAAGGAATTTTCCAGGCAAGAGTACTGGAATGGGGTGCCACTGCCTTCTCCGATATAGAACACAACACCCAGCAACTGCATACTGCACATTCTTTAAAGGTAGATGGAATACGAATAATTTACTCTATATTGAGCCATAAAGCCATTCACAGCAAATTTAAAAGTACTGATTATGTAGATACAATAGAAGGAAAGAATAGTAAAGACAAGAATAGAAATGAATAAAACTGAGAGAGAACACACAACAGAGAGAACCAACAAAGTCAAAGATTTCTTATTTAAAAAGCTGGTATTATAGCTTAGAAAACTTTAAGATGAGATTAATCAAAATTATAATAAAAAGCTATACATAAACATTATCTGAAATGAAATGAAGAACACAATAATTTCTGTAGATGTCAAATAGATAAACAAATATTATGAATAATTTAGATAAAATCAACAATTTCTTAGAAAAAATATATCACTAAAATTGATTCAAGAATAAGCAAAAGACCTGAATATTTGTATAGCCATAAATAAAAGTAAAGTAAAAGCCAAAAATTTTCCCATAAAGAAAATTTTAGGCCCAGTTTCTTCACCTGCAAGTTCTGAAATATTTAAAGAAAGATTATTTCAATTTTATGTAATCCTTTCCAAAGAACAGAAAAAGAGGGAGTGATATCCATCCTTTTTCTATAAGGCTACTGCAACGTTGCTACCCAGATTGACAAGGACAATTAAAGAAAGTTGCAGGGAATCTCATTCATAAACATTGATGCAAAAGTCCTAAATAAAATTAACCAACCAAGTCAAGAAATTCATAAAAACTAGAATATATTATGACCAAATAGGATTTATTCCAGAAATGCAAGACTGATTTACATTAGGAAAACAAATTAATGTAATCATCATATTAATAAAGGGAAAAAATACTCATTTCAATAGAGAAAGTAACAACCTTTGATACAATTCAAAATTCATTTGTGACTTTAAAAAGTTATTAGCAAATTAGATAGCTATATTGGTGAACTGCTGCTGCTGCTGCTAAGTCACTTCAGTCGTGTCCAATTCTGTGCAACCCCATAGACGGCAGCCCACCAGGCTCCCCCACGTCCCGGGGATTGTCCAGGCAAGAACACTGGGGTGGGTTGCCATTTCCTTCTCCAATGCATGAAAGTGAAAAGTGAAAGTGAAGTCTCTCAGTTGTGTCCAACTCTTAGCGACCCCAAGGACTGCAGCCCACCAGGCTCCTCCACCCATGGGATTTTCCAGGCAAGAATACTGGAGTCATACTTATCTAATTATCATTAATCTGGTGCTTCTGTATCTTGGTGAACTACTGACACAATAATTCAATGTAACAAAATGCCAGGTTACCTGATCATTGGCTAATCTATATGAATTAATCTAGGCTTGGTTTTGAGTTTTAGGTAGGTTCAAGTCTGTCCAAATTTGGACTAATAGGCTATCATGGGTATGTTTTCTTGTGATAGCAGAAGCAACAAAAGAGTAAAAAGAAACACGTTAATTCCCATTGTCTAGACTATGCCAAAGCCTTTGACTGTGTGGATCACAATAAACTGTGGAAAATTCTGAAAGAGATGGGAATACCAGACCACCTGACCTGCCTCTTAAGAAACCTGTATGCAGGTCAGGATGCAACAGTTAGAACTGGACATGGAACAACAGACTGGTTCCAAATAAGAAAAGGAGTACGTCAAGGCTGTATATTGTCACCCTGCTTATTTAACTTCTATGCAGAGCACATCATGAGAAACGCTGGGCTGGAGGAAGCACAAGCTGGAATTAAGACTGCCAGGAGAAATATCAATAACCTCAGATATGCAGATGACACCACCCTTATGGCAGAAAGTGAAGAGGAACTAAAAAGCCTCTTGATGAAAGTGAAAGAGGAGAGTGAAAAAGTTGGCTTAAAGCTCAACATTCACAAAACGAAGATCATGGCACCTGGTCCCATCACTTCATGGCAAATAGATGGGGAAACGGTGGAAACAATGGCTGACTTTATTATTTTGGGCTCCAAAATCGCTGCAGATGGTGATCGGAGCCATGAAATTAAAAGACGCTTACTCCTTGGAAGGAAAGTTATGACCAACCTAGACAGCATGTTAAAAAGCAGAAACATTACTTTGTCAACAAAGGTCCATCTAGTCAAGGCTATGGTTTTTCCAGTGGTCATGTATGGATGTGACAGTTGGACTATAAAGAGGGCTGAGTGCAAAAGAATCGATACTTTTGAACTGTGGTGTTGGAGAAGACTCTTGAGAGTCCCTTGGACTGCAAGGAGATCCAACCAGTCCATCCTAAGGGAGATTCGTCCTGGGTGTTCATTGGAAGGACTGATGTTAAAGCTGAAACTTCAGTATTTTGGCCACCTGATGCCAAGAGCTGACTCATTTGAAAAGACCTTGATGTTGGGAAAGATTGAGGGCGGAAGGAGAAGGGGATGACAGAGGATGAGATGGTTGGATGCAATCACCGACTCAATGGACATGAGTTTGGGTAGACTCCAGGAGTTAGTGATGGACAAGGAGGCCTGTTGTGCTGCGGTTCATGGGCTCACAAAGAGTTGGATACAACTGAGGGACTGAACTGAACTGAGGCTTGGAACTGGCACATAGACATTTCTACTGACATTCTACTGGTCAAAGTAATCACATAGTCAAGCCCAATATCCCTGGGCATGGGAAAATGCCACCTCAAGTGGGAGAAACTGCAATGTCATGTGACAGATGTCAAACACAGGGAAAGGTGAAAAATCATGCAATTTATCAGATTAGATAAAAAAGGGAACTTTCTTTAACTAATAAAGGATGTCTACAAGATATAGTTTAAAAATCTGCAGCAAATAACGTAGATGACAGTTGAATAGTTTCCCTTTGAGACAGGGAGAAAGAAACATGCCTCCATTACCACTTCCACTGGATATTTTTACTGGAGATCTTAACCATCACACGAAGAAAAGAAAAAGAAATAGCATCATTTTCAATGAAGAAACAAAACTGTCTTTTTTTGTTGTTCTGGATTATGTTTCCATATTTGGAAAATTCAAAGAATCTCCAAATAAATTACTTGAATTATTAAAAGTATAGGAAGTTTGCCAGGTTTTAAAAAATCAATATATGGAAATCATATATTAGAAACAAATAAATGTTTAAAAGATATAATGAATGCCTTAACAACTTAGGAATATACCTAATGAAACACGTTCAAGATCTTTCAGAGAAGATTATAAAACTTTATTGAATGGCATTAAAAATATCTAAATTAAAGAAGTACATGGTCTTCATAGATGGGAACACTTAATATAGCAAAGATATTAATTCTCTTCCAAAGTAATTCTCTTCCAAAGTGATCTATATAGTGATTGCATCTTAAGTGAAATCCAGACAGGATTTGAGGTTGAACTTAAAAGCTGAAACCAGAATGTATATATATATATGGCTGGGAACCATCTGCCCTAGCTGGATGGAGGGAGGGGATTCTGGAAGGTGAGAGGAAGAGCTAATCGTCCTAACATACTCAGAAAGGCAGAGTAAAAGGAACCTTTGAAGAGCTCTATAAATCCATATGGAAAAAAAGCAGGCAGAGGCTCTTTATGGGTGAAGCAAGAAAAAGGGGGCAGAAAGTTGAGGATATATTTCCAGAGACTTTTGACAACAAACTGGCCAAAAAAAAATCATGAGTCATCTCAGCAAGAGTATGAACTAAGATTCAAGTTAAGAAAGAAGCAATTTATTCAGGTCTAAGATTATATTCAGGGCTAGGATTTACGCAAAAGAACGAGCTATCTGATTAGAAAATTCTTAATAAAATGTACAACAATGAATAGTAAACAATAAACAGTACAGGAATAACTCTATGCATCTTATTTAAATTGGACTGGGTTAATTATGAGCTGTATGTTTGTAAGAAAGGATGCTTCTTTCTCTTAAGCCACTGGTTCTCAACCTTGGCCCCATGAGAGATAAGCAGGGAGCTTTAAGAAAAGTCCTGATACTCAGGCCACAATCAGAACCCCTGAGAGTGGGACCCAGACAACAGTACTTATCCAAGTTTCTCAGGTGATTCTAATTCATAGTCAATGTTCCAATTCTACTGAAAGTAAAACCAAGTCTTCGGTATCAGTGGATTACTTAAGATATACATTTTTAGAGTCCTCTCCAGATCAATTAAATCAGAATCTCTAGGAAGAAGCCAAGGCACTGTGATTGATTGTCCCCAAAGCTCCCCAGGTGAGTTTACTGTGCTAACAGGGGTGAGAGCCACCGGTTCGAGGCCTTCTGTTGAGATTAGCTACCACACTCAGCATCACCAATACCTACTGACTGATGATTTACTGCAACAGTGGGGTCAGTTCTTCAGTGTTTGGGTAGCTCTTTGAGTAGTGAACTGATTAAATCTAAGAAAACAGTATTCAACATGTATGGAATATCTATTGAAGACCAAAGGTAGGGGGAAAAGTCCCAAACACATATTCCAATTTCTGATGAATTGTGGGTGGTCCGGTACCACCAAACTCTAAATAAGGGACTCTCACAACACGAAGAGCAATTTATTAAGGTACAATGCATGTAGCTATCTTTTCTCCAAACGTGCAAATACAGCCCAGTCATATGAACCATATAGCACCTCTCCCGTTCTCACAGCTTGGGGAAAGAGGAGAAGGTAAGATGGTGATAATAGAAGGCAACATCACACCAAATATTATAATCGTCCTGCCAGCCCTGTCGTACCTGAGAAGTGTAGTTCACACTCACAAGAGCAGCACAGCAAGCTACGCTCCTCCGGCACCTCCTTGGCAGGCATGTAACTCCTAAATGACTTAGCAAAATCCAGTTTACAAGGCCAGAGTGCTCATCTCAGCTGAAAACACTGATAGGCATCCTCTGAGGACCCTGCAGACCACATGCTTCTACGTGGTCTCTCCCCACACGCGTCTTCATCAGACGTCAGTTCACAGGGCCAGTCCAACCCCCAAGCACAGCCGTACGAAGGACCTGTAATAACAATCTCTGAGCTCTACAATGCTTCACTGTGTTTCTAGTTTATAAAGTTCTTTTGCAGATATTATCACAGGCATGATAGATGTCATCATCCTCTATTTAGTTTTTACCTGCAAGGATGGAGATATCCAGAAAGATGAGGAAGCAGCTCAGGGTCACATCACTAGTGGGTACAGAGCTGGGATGTAAAGCTGAGTCTTTTCCATTAGAATCCCTGCTTTCCCCTCTACTGTAATAGGTGTACTTGATGTCAGTATACGGTGCCATGTGGAGTGCAAAGCACATACCCATTAACTCAAGGAAATGATGCAAGTATTATAACAGCACTGTGCCTGGCGCATAATGGGCAGGCAACACATGGACTTGCTTCTGTCTCTCTTTATTCATATACTGTTTACTGCTCTCCTTCCTCAAAGGATTTGTGTAGGTCACCTTTATTAAGTTCAGGGTCTAATGAAATTGCTAAGGTTGGTCATCACTTTTAATCCCCCAACATAATTTCCTTGAGTAAAATGGTTTTAAAATCAGACCATGGGATCAAGCAGCATATGGCCTGGGATTTATAGGCCAAAGGGAGAATGACAGATAATCGTAAACATCAAAAAGGGCCACGACCTCTAATCTCAAAGGAAAGTTGCATCTCCAAACTTCAGAGAGTGTTAGTTGCTCAGTCACATCTGACTCTTTTGTGACCCCATGGACTACAGCTCGCCAGGCTCCTCTGTTCATGGAATTCTCCAGGCAAGAATACTGGAGTGGGTTGCCATTTTCTTCTCCAGAGGATCTTCCCAATCTAGTGACCGAACTTGGGTCTTCTGCATTGCAGGTGGATTCTTTACCTTCTGAGCCCCTAGGGAGACCTCAAGTCCACAGCGGTGTTCATCCTTGCTGGGACAGGTTTCCTTTTTATAATCATTAGAAACTGATATTCAGGTTTGCCCATAACATTGTGATTTTGACCATGGAGAAACCCAGGAATAGTTATATCCTGGCCTGAAAACCACTCTTTCCCTTCTCTCCACTCTCACTCCCTCTTCCCTGAGAGTGTTAAGTACACAAGGTACAATAACAGAATGGGAACAAAGGTGCCACTTTATTAATAGCTGTGCAAGAGTCCAGCCCCCAAACTAAACTGCTGATAAAAACCCTTGTTGCAGCATGTGGCTTAGACTTGAAACTAAAGTACACAAGCAACTACCACTCTCCCCATCTCTATGCCCCCACCTCAAATCTCAACTAGGAGGCCATTGCGCTTCACTGGGCTTTTTTTTATACAAGAGATTTATTTGAAGAAATATTGCAACATATAAAAACTACAAAATGTCTTAATTTCCATTCACACAGTGGTAAATTTGATATAATGCATTAAAAAAAAAAAACAAAATAACCTTTTGAAGTCCAAAATGGACAAAGTGAGGCTAGGAAGAGGGAGGGAGACAGCCACTCATCAGTGGATGCCACATGGAAAAAAAAATAGGGAGACAACATCTCTGAGGAGTGGTCTCACCTTAACAACTCAAGTGCAGGGCGGGAGGAGAGCAGAGAGCTTTGCCCTTTTGTGTACAGTGGACCATGTTTGCTGGTAAAATGTGGCCCAGTGACTGTTCTGCACTATGACCAATCAGCTTGCCAACTTTCCACCCCAGTGGGGAAAGCTGGTTCTAGAAGAGGGGTGGCCATGTCTAGGAAAATAAATAGTAGTATCCTCATTATATGAGATTTGGACCATAAACAACCCTGAACACGGAAGAATTGATGCTTTTAAACTGTGGTGCTCGAGAAGACTCTGGAGAGTCCCTTAGACTGCAAGGAGATCAAACCTGTCAATCCTAAAGGAAATCAACCCTGAATATTCATTGGAAGAACTGATGCTAAAGCTGAAACTCTAATACTTTGACCACCTGATGCAAAAAGCAGACTCATTGGAAAAGACCCTGAGGCTGGGAAAGATTTGAGGGCAGGAGGAGAAGGGGGAGACAGAGGATAAGATGAGCGGATAGCATCACCAACTCAGTGGACATGAGTTTGAGCAAACTCTGAAAGATAGTGAAAGACAGGGAAGCCTGGAGTGCTGCAGTCCATGGGGTCACAAAGAGTTGGACATGACTTGCCAATTGAACAACAATAACAACATTCTAAGCAGACTCAGGTTCAGTTTTCTCCCCTTCTTTCTCCCCTTGTTCTTTCACTCATGTTTTGGCTATAAAATAATATCATTCCTACAAATGCTTGTGCAGTTTATGTGTCAAAAAAAAAATTAAGATGAAAATTACCTTTGGGACTTCCCTGGTGGTCCAGCGATTAAGAAAATGCCTGCCAGGGCAGGGGACATGGGTTCGATCCCTGGTCCAGGAAGATCCTACATGCCTCAGGGCAGTTAAACCTGTGCACAACTACTGAGCCTGTGTTCCCTAAAGCCCATGTTCCAGAATAGGAGAAGCCAGCACAATGAGAAGCCTGTGCACTGCAACGAAGACCCAGCATGCAGCCAAAAACATATAAATAATAAACAAGAAAATTAAAGTAAACGGAAGGCATGGGACACTCTGAACATACAGCCCATAATCTTACTGGTTATAGACCACAGAGGTGTAATTTATTTTAAAAAGGTGCCACTTCTTATTTTCCTTTGTCTTATGTAGTGAGAAGAGGAGAGGAGAGGAGAACTGTCCTCTTTAGTTCAGGTGTTCCAAGCACAAGGGCCACCTTTAACAAATCTGAGAAGTAAGTTTAGTCCCTGTGCCTCAGTTTCTCCTTATAGTGAACTTGTACTGACTCCAGGCAGGTAGGACCTCCAAGGCCTTCCTGGTCTTCTCTGTTTTCCAGCCTTGCTCCTGTGAGCTTCTGCCAGTCAGGCACTCCTTGTTTTAGCTCCTAAAGAGTTGTCAGACCCCTGCTCTTTACCCCTATCCCCACAACAGCAGCTTCGTCCTAACTTGTTTCCCAGTTGTGTTTCTTCCAGGCCACATGTTGCTATTCAGATTCAATACTTCATTCTGGTCATGCTCCTTCCTTGCTAAACATGCTTTGGTGGTTACCACTGGCTATGGATGAGAGTATTAGTTCCTTAACATAGAATTTAAGATTTTCTATGACCTGGCTCCTTTTAACACCCAACCCTCCCTTCCCCTCACCTCATCCTTTGAATTTTATTCTCCAGAAAGATTATTCGCCTGCATATACTCAGTTCTTCCATCTCTGTTTCCCTGCTCAGTACATCTCCCTACCTACATAATGCCCTACCCCTTCTTCATTTGCTCAGCTCTTTTTTCCCCTTCAAGACTCTGCCCAGGTGCTATCTTTTCCAGGAAGCATTCTGGCTATCATGCTCTCCTCTCTGCTGCTGCTGCTACTACTTCCAGAAAACATTATCCTTGCTTCTGCCGTATCTTCCCTAAGACATTATCCGTACTTCTGCCATAGCAAACATCACATAAAGTTGAAATGCTGTCTTGGTCACTAGGCTCCAGAGTTCAGGGGGTGTTCTCAGTATCCTCAGCCTCTAGACCTTTGAAATAGGAGATCTTCTGTACCAAATTGCCTGCTTCTCTAGGTAGGCTTAGAAATAGGTGCCACAATTAGCATGAGAGCTAAGCACTTGCTTAAATGGTATGATTTGCAGGCACAATGGCAGAGAAGATGTCTCTCATACAGATTCTGGGTACTAGCAACAGCTACCTGGACTCCTACTGAGGCTTGTGAAATTTGTACAAACACTGTGAAAACTAATATGACTGGATATGCTTGTCACTGTCCTTCTGCTGCCATTTTGGATATAAGGGAAAAGAAATTAGCCATCATGATCATTAGATCATCTAACAATACATATAAGGCACTGCAGTTATTTTGCTGATTTTTGCTTTTATTTCTGTTAATACTAATGAGACTTCTTACTTATTATACTAATTGCTATGTTACTGAGAATGCACTGGTTTTCAGAGATACTTTGTAACTTGTGGAAATCATTATTAAGGTAGTAGAATTTAAGTTAAGGGATCTGGAATCTGCCTAACTTAAAGACTCCGAATCTATCCCAGGTATTAGGTTCCGTCTTCCTTCAAATTGGAGTCATTATTATCCAAGGTCAAGTCTACATTGGCCACAAATGATGGAGGTGGAGTCTCTGATGATGCTGCATTGGAAGTCAGCCTCCTCAGAGGCCCGCAGTTGTGTCAGAGTTTATCTAGACCTCTCATTGCTCAGGATATGAACACTTAAATTCTTCATCTGGACTCCCTGTCTCATTACCCAGTAACTGGCTTCCATGGCTCTGCTAAGACCAGGCCCTGCTGAGCACGATGAAGCTGCTTCCACCCCCAGCCCTGTTTCAGAGAAAGGACCTTGTCCTCCCCTATTCCATACCCCAGATGTGGACACTGAGCTCCCCCTAGCTTTCCACACACCACAGAGACTAATGGTAATGTCAAGTGAGAGGTGAACAAAAGAAAAATGGGTGTACTGAACACAGAGCAATATCACAGACATTGATGGCACTGTAACAGCAACATCATGACCTCTAATGGGATCGGCCAGGAGCAGCTCACTTGCCATTGAAGAAACTGCTTTAGGCCTTAGAATCTGGGCCGACACAAGCTCTGCATTGGGTAAGGGAACATTTGTCATCTTTGGGTCAGCCTAAGTTCTGCCTTTAAAGTTCTCATTTTGTACCCTGGGACTGTCTTTCCTGGATGAAACACAGTGAAAAAATCCTCACTCTTTGGGAAAAACACCACCCTTGTCCCTCTCTGTTTGTGACCTAGACCTCATACTGTGGCTACTTGGCCCCAGGTCTGACATCAGTCCATTTCCCAAAGCCTGAGTTTTACTTTAGAACAGTCATCTTTTTATTGTATCACCATATTAGCCCCATAAAAAGAGCTGTATCTTGGTGGGCAATGGGCTATAGATCTCCTCATTTAAGCATAACTTCCATACCCTTTAATAAATGGTGCCATAGCTCTTATTGCATAACTACTGTTCCAGGTTTGGCGATGATAAGATGATTATTCACAGAGGGAAGAAAAGATGGGCAGAGGAAGGGAGGGAAAAAATGCAAAGAAGGAAGGAAGGTAAAGAAGGAAGGAAGGGCAGATGGAAGGAAATGAGCAGAAAAGGTGATAACATAGGCTAGACGTGTGCAACACACCTGCGGACCAGGCTGACTGAAAAGGTCTTAAAGGAGGAACTGAGTTCCTCCGTGGAAACCAGTGAGATGGATAATGCAGGCAAGAGGCCCCAAAGGACAGAGAACCCTCCCTCCTATTTAAGTGAGGCTGCCCAGTACTGCTTCTGTCTAAGGCTACCTTATAGCACCAGTCACGATCACCACCTAGCTGCCTGCCTTGGGGGCTTGCCACGACCCACAAAGCCACAACACCAGGGCAAAGCCATCCAGACTGACCCAACTCTCCAGGTTCATCAAAGCCTGGTCACCTCAAGGGATAATAAACAGATATTTAAAAATGGGTAAAAAGGCAGAACAACCTTGTGACTCATGGTCCTGAAGACAAAAGGCAGACGTTAATTCAAAAGTATTCTACTCCAACAACAGGGGGATGTCTCTCCTTGTACATTCAGGTATGTTTTAAGACTGGTCTTTAGCTAACCTAGTGCAAAGTGATCGATTGCATCTAACGCTTACTGTATATTTCTCTCCACACTGTTGTGTGTCACGTTCGTCTATTTGTCTCTTCTTGTTCTATTTTCAGACAAAGGGGGCTTAACCAAAAAAAAAAAATCTTCTGAATATATTCATGAATATTTTAGCATCTATTTTGTGTAAACATTTAATATTCTCTCCAGGGCACAGAGAGCAAGGAAGCGATAAGAGGAAGTGAGACTGCTGTTTGGTGCCGGCCACCCAATAGCTGATGCTCTCAGGAGAAAGGGGTAGACTTCCTAAGCTGACAGTCTGAAGAGCTTTGGCAAGGTCAAAACGAGGACACAGAGCTTTCCTATTCAAAGGCAGAGGGTGGTGGGGGTGCAAGGCAGTGGAGTAAGATAGGGAGAAAAAGAACAAGAGGAGTGCCTGCTGTGCCTCTAAAGAGGTATAGTGGTTCTGCGTGCATGTGTTTACTCACTCACTCACTCATTCCAAATAAATTGTGAATACTTTTTAAGAGTCTAAATTTGTACCAGTTTTAAAGCACAAAGTTTGAGGAGGTCACAATCAAGAGGAATGCTAACACAGAAGCCAGGAACCAGGGTAGAGTGTCTCAAATGTGATGGGGGAAGCATGAAGGGGGAATGATAAGCCACCAGTAGTGGTGTGGTACTGGCAGGAGATGCTCAGCAAAGACTTGCTAGGGGAGGCAATACTTGAGCTACAGCTTGAAGCATGAGTTAGCCTCAGACAGAGGACGTCCATCCAGGAAACCAAATACACAAAAGACCTGATGTGTGAGTGGCTAAGGCAAAGTCCATGACCAGTGTGGTTGATTCTGCGTGGCTGGAGTAAGAGGAGGGGAAGGGACAAGAAAGAAGCTGGGCAGGCAGCACCCTATTGCACAGTGGCTGCTGTGCAGAACTTAGGAAGATAAGCATAACTGACTTAGATCCATTAAAGAATTTAGAACCTGCTCAGCTTTGCATTTGAAAAAGGTAATGTGATGAAGGTTCAGAGGATACTTTTGAAGAGGAGAGATGAGATTATAGTAATGGTGCAGGAGAGAGGTGTTGAGAGCCTGGATGGAGGCAATGAGTGGGAAGAGGATGAAGAAAGGGAGATGGAGGGATGGGACTCAGAGACATTTAGGGGTCAAGGGGACAGGACAGATGACCGATGAGGTATGGTATGTGTGAGAGACTAGACCTTTCTCCTGAAAGCGCCTGTGGGTGAGGCAGCACAGTGGTTAAGAGCTGGACAACCTGCCTCTGCTACCTACCAGCTCTGTGACTTTGGGCAAGGTCAGTTTACTTTCCAATGCCTGTTTCTGTTCCCACAAAAGGGAAGAGGGCAATGAGAATTAAGTGTAATACTAATATTAGTAGAAACACATAAAACATGTACAACAGTATGGAGTACAAAATAAGTGCCATATAGCTGTGTGTTCAATAAAATAATCTGCTCTATCCTCTGACCTAGAGGAAAGGATCAGAGGGGATGGAATGGGTGGGTGGGGCTGGCTGCCTAACTGGGGTGAAGTGTGGCCTGGTCTGCAGTGTATCTCAGTCCAAGTATGACCCAGAGACCACTGTTGGCCCGAGAACTCTCTGTCACAGGTTTGTGACAAGTGAAGGAACAAATTGAGAGTAAGAATTTATTCATCTTTATACCAATGGATTTTCCCACTATATTCAAGGTATGGGACACATTTTAATTTTATAACCAGGTGGATCAGAAATTTACAAGCAAAATGGTCATTCATCAGAGATGGTTTGAGAAGCACTGGTTGAGAGCCTTGATTCTCAAAATGTGTTTCATGTGAAAATCATCCTGGGGAGCTTTTAGAAAACTTGATGCCCAAGTAGACCTCCATACTAATTTCACGAGGATTTCTGGGAAAGGAATTTTGACCCCCAGTATTTTAAACATTCCCTAAGTGATTTATGGCAGAAAGTGAAGAGGAACTAAAAAGCCTCTTGATGAAAGTGAAAGTGGAGAGTAAAAAAGTTGGCTCAAAGCTCAACATTCAGAAAGCGAAGATCATGGCATCTGGTCCCATCACTTCATGGGAAATAGATGGGCAAACAGTGGAAACAGTGTCAGACTTTATTTTTTTGGGCTCCAAAATCACTGCAGATGGTGATTGCAGCCATGAAATTAAAAGACGCTTACTCCTTGGAAGAAAAGTTATGACCAACCTAGATAGTATATTCAAAAGCAGAGACATTACTTTGCCGACTAAGGTCCGTCTAGTCAAGGCTATGGTTTTTCCAGTGGTCATGTATGGATGTGAGAGTTGGACCGTGAAGAAGGCAGAGTGCCGAAGAATTGATGCTTTTGAACTGTGGTGTTGGAGAAGACTCTTGAGAGTCCCTTGGACTGCAAGGAGATCCAACCAGTCCATTCTGAAGGAGATCAGCCCTGGGGTTTCTTTGGAAGGAATGATGCTAAAGCTGAAACTCCAGTACTTTGGCCACCTCATACGAAGAGTTGACTCATTGGAAAAGACTCTGATGCTGGGAGGGACTGGGGGCAGTAGGAGAAGGGGACGACAGAGGATGAGATGGCTGGATGGCATCACAGACTCGATGGACGTGAGTCTGAGTGAACTCCGGGAGTTGGTGATGGACAGGGAGGCCTGGCATGCTGCGATTCATGGGGTCTCAAAGAGTCGGACATGACTGAGCGACTGAACTGAACTGAACTGAAGTGATTTTTAATGTACCACCACATTTGAGATTTAATGGTCTCAATGAGGACTTTTCAATCTGCAACGTTTGAAAATAAATCACTAAGGATCTTGTTAAAATACAGTCTGATTTCTTAGTAGGTCTGGGGTGGGGCCCAAGTGTTTGCCTTTTTCACAAGCACCCAGGTAAAGTTAATGCTGTTGGTCCATGGATCAAACTTGGAATAGGATCTGTGTCAAATAAGCTGGCTTCTCTAACCAAACTATGGACATTATAAAACAATATACAGTGAGATCTGTAAGACAAAGCTGAAAGGTACACAGTGCAAGGGAGGGAACTAAAGCTCAGAGAAAACCATAAACCAGTGAGTAGTTACACAAGGACCAGGGCCCAGGACTCCTAAAACTCAAAATCATTTCCCTTCTATATTATACTGTCTTTGTCAATGCTACCATTTCTTTTCTTTTTAGCACATTCATATTTATTTCCAAACTAAAATGCTCTCTTAAACCCATGAATTTCAATCCTTTCTATTTGTTTTTTTAATTGAAGTGTAGTTGATTTTATCTTAATTTTTGGTGTAGAACAAAGTGATTCAGTTATGTGTGTGTGTTATATGATAGTGGTGGTTGAGTCACTAACTTGTGTCTGACTTTTTGCAACCACATTGAGGAGCCCACCAGGCTCCTCTGTCCATGGGATTCTCCCAGGCAAGAATAATATATGTGCATGTTCAGTCACTCAGTTGTGTCCAAATCTTTGTGACCCCATGGACTGTATCCCACCAGGCTCCTCTGTCCATGGAATTTTCCAGGGTCATTTCTTACTCCAGGAATATATACATGTATAGTCATATATATATATATATATATATATATATATACATATATATATACATATACACACACACATATATATATACTTTTAAATATTATTTCCATTATAGTTTATTATAAGATATTGAATAGTTCTCTGTGCTATACAGTAGTACTTTGCTTTTTATCTATTTTGTTTATAGTAGTTTACATCTACTAATCCCAAACTCCTAATGTGTCCTCCCCGCTAACTTTCCCCTTTCATAACCATAAATTTGTTTTCCATGTCTGTGGGTCTATTTCTGTTTCATAAATAAGCTCATTTGTATTGTATTTTAGACTCTATGTTTAAGTGTCATTACATAGTATTTGTCTTTGACTTCACGTAGGATGACGATCTCCAGGTCCATCCTTGTTGCTGCAAATGGCATTCGTAAATGCTGCTATTTCTGGCTTTGGCTTTGTGCTTCCATCTGCTGTGTTTTCTCCCTTACCCACCATTCCCACCTCCACCCCAGTCATTGGTTTTCTAACCAAGTAACTTTTGGAAAATAAAGCAATTTTCTTGGCTAAAATGAAAGTGGAAGTTGCTTAGTCATGTCCAACTCTTTGCAACCCCATGGACTATGCAGTCCATGGAATTCTCTAGGCCAGAATCCTAGAGTGTGTAGTCTTTCTCTTTTCCAGGGGATCTTCCCAACCCAGGGATGGAAGCCAGGTATCCTGCATTGCAGGCGGATTCTTTACCACCTGAGCCACAAGGGAAGCCCTTTTCTTGGCCTTTTAAGGAGAAAAGGCAATTTGCCCACATGCAGGTCTAATCCTAAGTACCTTTATGCACACCTCTACCTTCCAATCAGTTTGTCAGACACTCCTAGAAGGAGTAAAGAATGACCAAAGAGGAACCAAAGGAGAAAAGTAGGATAAATTAATCCTAAATGACATATTCTAGGCTTAATGTGCTGGCGCCCTAAATAATGACAATTAAAACAAATCTCAAATGCTGACATCTCAGATCTAGGCCAGGCCACAGAGGGTGATTCTATGAAAGCCCTTCTCAGCACCCCTGATCATTCAACTCCACGCATCTGTGAGCCCTGAGACCCGCACCTGGAACAAGGAAGAAGGCAGGGTGGGGCCACGAGAGAACCTTGGCTAAAAGTGCTGCTTTCACTATCCTTTGCTATCCTCTGATTCCACATGCCACTCTTGCCTAGCAGGGTGGTTAACCCATTGTCTCTGTTTCCAGAGTTCTTTGTGGCATTAAAGTGAGGTGTATGTATGAGGCGTCTCATCAGACTACATCCTTTCAGTGAGAAGGACCACACCTTATTCAGCCTTTTGGTTTTTAGTTGCTGGACAAACAGCAAGTGCTCAATTACATTTTGTCTAGTAATAGAACACATTCTTTTTTCCATGTAATATGAGTTAAAATGGAGATGATGCAGTTAATTGGAGGAAAAGGTGTGGCATGCAAATTAGGTGTGACATGAAGGCCTCTTAAGGGGGTATCAAGTTCTGGTCACATTAAGGGGGAAAGCTAGAGAGTGAGGACTTAGAGTGAACTTTGAAGAAGACACACTGACCTAAGCCAGGACAGGTGATGAGACTCTAAAGGTCGTGAGAGTCCTGAACTGGACCTGCAGTTTTGAGAAGTCATCCAGTCTAGAGCTGGGTGACCCAGCAGCTGCAAAAGAGCTGGTGAGTCCCAAAAGATAGGTGGGAAAAGGGGGTGCAGCAGTGCTTCCAAGTTCTACCCCAGAAATCCACACTAGACAAGGCTGGTGGAGGAGCTTCAGAGGCAACTGCTCAGGATGAGAGATCTGCATCTCCAACCACTGTGAGCAAGTTGAAGGACAGACTTGAGTCTGAGAACTTGACTGCACGGGGTCGGGGAGTTGCCAGCGTCCCAATCTAGCTACTGTCTTGATGGTGTTATACAGTGTTTTATGTTAATTAAATGTCTGCTGGAGTTCTGGGCCAAGAGGCCTTACAAAACCAGTGTATGGGGAAAAGAGGACAGGCATGCTCACCAAAGTGGCCATTCCCAAATGTCTCTTAGCAAAGTGGGAGAGTCATAAAGACCTTCTTCTGGGCCCTTGAGGAGATGACTGGAAACAGAAATCCTGCGGTGCAAACAATCATTGCAGAGGGTTAAGTATTGCGCCTAAGCCGCATGGGATTATAGAGGTAATTACCAATTAGGGTAAACATGGGATTAGCCTCTCCCCTTTCATGCCACGCCCTTCTCATGGCACTCCACCTCATTTCAGCAGAAACAGACCCTACTGGTAACTGAAAATAAGAGCATGTCGTGGAGAGAAGACTGGAGTCACAAAGAAGTAAAGCCATCAGATGTGTTAATAAGGAAGCCATGATTTAGTTTACTTCCTTTTAAACCCAGGTGGTGCTAGTGGTAAAGAAACTGCCTGCCAATGCAGGAGACATAAAAGATGCGGGTTCGACCCCCGGGTCGGGAAGATCCCCTGGAGAAGGAAATGGCAACCCACTTCAGTATTCTTGCCTGAGAGAATTCCATGGACAGAGGAGCCTGGCAGGCTATAGTCTATGGGGCGCAAAGAGTCGAACGTGACTGAAGTGACTTAGCACCCTACATAAGTCAGAGCCCACTTGCTAAGAGTTCTTACTGGGTATGGTACCCTGAGTATGGTACCAATGTGTGGCCCCAACAAGTCAATGCTTTGAGTTAGATTCAAGCATTATGAGCACACAGAAATGAGATGTTGGTACCCTTGGAAGGTTACCCAGAACTGGAACTTAGGCAGCTGTGCACAAGGACAGCTGTGCACTTGACCTCTCCTGTCCTGCCTCCAAAGCTTCTCTCTCCTCCACGCCTGTAGTAGGAAGCAGAAGGGGAGCAGAAGAGCTGCCTTCACAGAGCAAGCAAGCCACAGTCTCTCAATTGTCCTAATTTTCTTTCTCTTCCCCCTCCCCACATCCTGTGAGTCTTCAGGCTCAATGTCTGCTCAGGGCAAGAGAGAGGGTTGTCATAGGCAGCTTCTTCAAGCATCTTTTCAGAGCTCCGCCTTAGCAGCCCAAAGTGGTGGCCTTGTCCAAACTGTCAAAGCCATCTGCCTGCCGTCCGTGTGGCAGAAAGACCATCTGTCAGCCTCTGACCCGTGCCTTCCCTCTTATAGACCACTCGGGCCAGCTCCAGGCTTGCTGAGAACCCCCTGAGGTCCCTGCCTCCACAGTCCATCTCCCCAAAACTGACAGACAACTCCAATGTAGTTAGTAGAGGGGGTGTAGAGGGCAAGCTAAACTGAGAAACCACACTCTGAGAAAGTGCACATGCATGCATGCACACACACACACAGACACACACAGAACAAACACTATTTTCTCATTTTTTTCTAACAAAGTAAACCTTTACCTTAAGTATCAATCTAATACAAATACTCACCAGATGCTATAGGGAATATATACCATGAATGAGTATTATTCTAATTCCGCCTCATCAAATTAAGGCATATTAAGAAAAAAAAATTTAGTATTATAGGCTTACCCAAAATTATGTTCACATTTTCATACCTTTAACCATGTGGCCCAGTAGTTCTCAATCACAGCTGCACAAGAGAATCACGTGGGGTGTTTTAAAAATAATACCAGTGCTTGGGGGCCATCCCAGACCAATTAAACTTGAATTATGAAATAGGGACTGAATGTAGTATTTTTTAAGGCTTCCCAAGTGATTCAAACCTGCAACCAGGAGTAAGAATCATGGAGTAGCCATGGTGTAATTGAAAAAGGGAATAACTGGGGGAGTGTGGAGAGGGCAGAGGGGATAGCTAATTTATTTTGGGCAGTCAGGGAGGGTTTCACTGAGCATTTGGTCTTTGAGCAGAGTTATGGAAAACAAGAAGCAACAAAACATTCCATGCAAGGTAAACAGGAAGTGCCAAGTGCCTAGAGTGATGATAAGCAGCATATTCCTGAGGAACAGCAAGAAATCAGGGCAATTGAGTTTAAGGAGAGAGAAGGGATGAAGGACAGAAGATGAGGAGCAAAGGGGGCAGTGATCCGAGCCCCTAGAATAGAGGGGTATCTAATGCCTGATGATCTATATGGAGCTGATGCATTAATAATAGAAATAAAGCACACAATAAATGTAATGCACTTGAATCATCTCGAAACCATCTCTCCTGGTCTGTGGAAAAGTTGTCTTCCGTGAAATCAGTCTCTGGTGCCAAAATCGTTGGGGACCGCTGCCCTAGAACCTTGCAGCTTGTTTGGGTTTTCCTTTAATTCTACTGGGAAAAATGGAATCTGATTTTATTTTTAGAAAGACCATCTTGGCTGTGACATGGAGAATGGAGCAGGGGTGGCAGCAGAGTGGAAGCAGAGATGGGTTGGTGATCATTGTGGTATACTGGAAGGCAGGCAGTTTGGATGGGTTTGGATGAGCATGCTGCCTTGGAATGAATGGACCTCAGGGTGGTCATTTGTGAACAGGGTTGAGAAGTATGAGACCAAAAATCCAATACACTATGGGGCATGGAGGAGGAAAAGCCCAGATCCCCAGTGGCATGATGGAGCAGCTGAACCAACACCAGCAGATGTCTAGCCTGGGCTACTTACTTGAGAAAAACAAACCTCTATTTGTGAAAGCAACAGCAGTCAGATTTTTTGTTACTAGTAGCCAATGATTTGTCAACTAATATGACCACTATTTTTTTTATCAGACCTGGGTAATAGAGGGATCTAGGAATAAAACATATTGCATCCCTACTTTGCCCAAATTTTTAAGCTATTTTTTTTTAGGCTAAGAAATTCGCATTCCAGGTTAAAGAAGGGAAACATACTCCAGTGTTTGACCAAAGCCTGCACTAGCTGCTCTGCTTGGGACAGATCCTGGAATCAAGGGCATCAGGCTGAACTGGATAAAGTCTGATTCTCACAAATCTGGCAATCAAGGGCTCACAAAAACAAGCTGGAAGAAGTAAACTCATAGGAGAGAATTAAATCTCAAAGAGCTAGTGGAGGGCTCGAAATCATCTGGTCCAAGTACAGTGTAGGAGTCTATTCGAGGGGAGGCTCTTTTGATCGGGAGAGGGCACTGAAAACCAAGACTGGACCATGGGCAAGGGGCAGAGGAAAGATTCCAGCCACAAGGCAGTACTGCCCTTCTCCTGATTTCCATTGCTATTTTCAGTCTAGTGCTTTCCTTTTAATTCTTAGTGAGTACACGCAATGGGGTAAGAAGAGGGAAGGGTATTGGAGTTAGGGCTAGGAAAGGTATTTCACCTGCAACAGCTCAGGCTCCCAAGCAAACTCTGTTCCTGTAACTGTGCTCAGCAGTCTCCTACTGCCAGCTTGAGGCTGAGGCTCTGTATCTTGACTGAATGGGGAGACAGGCATCTGACATTCCAAGCTGTGCCTCTACACGTGCTTTTAGAAGCATTATTTTATCAGTGATTACACAGTACTATCCTGCATTCCTAGTGCCTTTGGTTTTAACAGATCATCAGGGATTGGGCTATCCTAGGACCTCACTCCATCTCTGTAGCATTATTTGAGGACCACTGTGGGTCAAGCTCCAAAAACTGGTTTACTTGAAGGAACACTCCTATAATGCATCATTTTTTGTGAGTTGAAGGTTGGCTGTACTATCTTGGCTCTCATAACACATGACATAAATATGCAATGTGTTTTGGGTTTCCAGGTGCTGCTGACATTTTTGAGGTTTAATTTTTTGGATAGTTCGTTGTAACACTCAGATTGACAAAAATATTTTTTAAATTGAAGGAAATGTTCTTTTAGGTTAAAAATTCTCATTTCAGAATGAAAATCTCTTTCTCCCTGAAAAGAATGTTTTAAAAAAAGGTTTTTGTTTAAAATAAACTTTTTAAAAGTTAGAGCATTATATACATTTGAAAAAGCCATTTTTTCCCCACTTTTAACTCATTAGTTTTATCAAGGAGAGGAAATGTTTATAAGAGTTTTTTTCAATTGACACAGTAAGGGAAAACATTTTGGATGTTTCACAATATTTTATGAAAAATACTAAGACACTTTTTTCCTAAAATATAAGTTTCACACTTTGATGTAGTATTTAATACCATTGTTATGAATAGCCTGATGAGTAATATCCCACTATAATTTTTGTGTATATTGCAAAAATACATATTTTTATGAAAGTCAGTGGATTTTGATAAATTGCAACACAAAGACGATGTTGCTAGGAAGACAGATCCATGTGAGAAGAGTAGCTCATGCATCTTAATACCAAAAAGCCAAACAACCCAATCGAAAAAGTGGGCCAAATAACTAAACGGACATTTCTCCAAAGAAGACATGCAGATGACTAATAAGCAGAGGAAAAGATGCTCAATATCACTCATTTTTAGAGAAATGCAAATCAAAACAACTATGAGGTATCATCTCACACTGGTTAGAATGGCTGTCATTGAAAAGTTGATAAACAATAAATGCTGAAGAGGGTGTGGAGAAAAGGGAACCTCTCACCCTGTTGATGGGAATGCAAACTGGTATAGCCACTATGGAGGACAGTGTGGAGATTCCTTTAAAAACTGGGAATGGAACTGCCATACAACTCAGCAATCCCACTGCTGATCATATACCCGAAGAAGCCAGAACTGAAAGAGACACATGTACTCTGATGTTCATTGCAGCACTATTTACAATGGCTAGGACATGGAAGAAACCTAGATGTCCATTAGCAGATGAATGGATAAGGAAGTTGTGGTATATATACACAATGGAATATTACTCAGCTATAGAAAGGAATGCATCTGAGTCAGTTCTAACAAGGTGGATGAACCTGGAGCCGATTATACAGAGTGAAGTAAGTCAGAAATAGAAAGACAAATACTGTATATTGATGCATATATATGGAATCTAGAAGGATAGTACTGATGATCCTACACGCAGGGTAGCAAAGGAGACGCAGATGGTAAAGAACAGACTTTTGGACTCAGTGGGAGAAAGCGAGGGTGGGATGATTTGAGAGAATAGTGTTGAAACATGTACATTACCATGTGTAAAACAGATGACCAGTGCAAATTCAATGCATGAAACAGGGCACCCAAAGCCGGTGCTCTGGGACAACCCAGAAGGACAGGGTGGGGAGGCAGGTGGGAGGAGGGGTTCAGGATTGGGGTGACACATGTATACCTGTGGATGATCCATGTTGATGTATGGCAGAACAATCAGAATATTGTAAAGTAATTATCCTCCAGTTAAAATTAACTTATTAATCAAAAAAATAAAACATTAAATAAAACACATTCTATTATTCTAGAGATAAGATCATGGCATTTATAGTTAATGACTATTGTCTTTAAAATAAACACAAAACACCTTAAAAAAAAATAGAGGCAATGTTCATAAGGTTTGAAAACCAAATGTTGTTATTAAAGAGACTCATATGCCCCAGTTCAGGGAGAACAAAACATGGCTGATGCTCCATTTTCATGGGTTCCATGTCTGCAGATATAACCAACCGAATTTCCATCCACAATTGATTGCATCCACAGATACAGAACCTATGGATAGCGAGGGCAGACAATAACAGAAGAATCCACCTTATCTGTGATACCAGAAACGCCATACCACAAAAGTGGCATATTTGTAAAGTCTACATGATATTAGGTCTCAACCAGTTTCAGCAAGTTAATATTATGAGGAACATATTTCCACCAAAGTACAATAAAATTGTAAATCAACAGCAAAATAATGGCTGTTTCACTTTAAAAACCCTAAAAATAATCCACACATTATTAAATTATTCATGATGAAAGAGGAAATCATAAAGAAACTATAAAACATCTAGAACTGAATGGCAATGAAAATTCCCCAAAGAGGAAAAATGCTTATCTTTAATGCTTATATTAGAAATGAAGAAAGATAAAAAATTAATGACTTAAGTATTCAACATAAAAAGTTAAAACAAGTAAAAAAAAGTACTGAAATTCAGGGAAAATAGAGAAGAATTAATAAAGAGCAGAAATTAATAGAAAAGAAAACAATTGGAGAGATAAAATTTTAGTCAAATTTTGGTTTATTCATTAAGCAAATATTTCATGACTCTTACAGGTACTAGGGACTCATAGTCATCCAAATTATATTCTATTTGGGAGATAGAAAATAAATGAGATGAACAAATAAAAGGTATGGTGCTACCTTTACCTTTTAAGGTTAAAAAATTAAGCATCAAACAGACACAAGAAGAAGTAGTGAATTAACCTAAAACTATTAAAGAAGTTGAATCAGTATTCAAAGCTTTAACTTCAAATCACCTTCCAGAAAATGCCAACCCACCCCAGTATTCTTTCTTGAGAAATCCCATGGACAGAGGAGCCTGGTGGGCTATAGTCCATGGGATCACACAGAGTCGGGCATGACTGAAGCAGCTGAGCACAGCACACACACACACACACACACACATGCCAGAAGTGAATTATTTTAGAGATGAAACCTACTAAACTTTCAGGAAACAGACTGTAGTGGGTTGAACGGTGACCTCCTCAAAAGTTATGGCCACATCAAATTACTGGCACTTGTGAATATTAACTTTATTTGAGCAAACAACCTTTTCAGATGTAATTAAGTTAAGGCTTCTGAGTTGCAGAGATTGTCCTAGAGTATCCAGGGGGACCCTATATCCAATAGTGTGTCCTAAATGAGCTATACAGAGCATAGAGGCACAGACAGAACAGGAGGAGGACAGTGACCCTGGAGGCAGACTAGAGTGATGTGCCAAAAGCCATCAGAAGCTGGAGGAGACAAAGACTCTTCCCTGGGGCCTCTGTAGGGAGCACGGCCCTGCTCACACCTTAATGTTGGACTTCCAGTTTCTAGAACTATAAACGAACAAATTTTTGTTGTTTTAACCCACTGAGTCTGTGATAATACGTTAAGGCAGCCTCAAGAAACTAATACACAGATAATCCCAATATTATAAAAACTGTTTTATTGTAAATTTGATGAACCAAGTACAATCTCAATACCAAATAAGCTAAAGTCAGTTATGGCAACAGATACATAAATTTCAAACAGAATGTGAGCATCCTGACAAATAATATACTCTACCTAGGAAGGGATTATCTTTGAAATGCAAGGGTAGTTTAGCAGAAGAAAAACTACTAATCTTCATTAACAACTTAAAGAAGAAAAGATACAGAATTATCTTAACAGATATAGAAAATACATTTTATAAAATTCAGAATATTTACATGATTGAAATAAAATTCTAAGAAAACCTGGAACAAAGGAAAAATACTATCATGTTTAAAAAAGTCATTAAAAACCCAGGGCAAACCCATTTGGTGATAAGATATTTTAAGATCAAGAATCCAACAAGGAGGGATGATGGCCTCCAGTCAGTGACTAATAGGATTAAAAAAAGGCATTTTCCATTGTTTCCAGGCAGGATGACTGGTACACTCCCAAGGTACTAGTGTTCTCCAGAGTTCTGGGGTGGGGGTGGGGGTCAAGCTGTGGCTAGGTGTCAGCTCAACCCACATGCTTGCTAGCTGTTTCCCCTGTCCCCTCTTGTTCCTCTCATTCTCTTTCAAGTTTCAGCTGAGAGCAATTCCCCTCAGTAAATTCCTTTGACAAGAGGCCACATCTATGGTTCTGCTTCTAGGAAACCCAACCTAAGACAATGAACAAATCTCAGTGTCAAGTTCCCAGACCAGATTATTCCTAAGAGAAAATATTCCCTGTCAGCGCTATGTAATAGCAAAACACAGCTATGGCTAGTCAGATTCTGTCGCGAAAACACTGTAGGCCAGCTGAATATCTGGACTGAAATGAGGGCTGTTGATCTAAGAAACTTGACAATTTTCAATATTCCCAAATGAGTATGATTTTCTCTCTGCTTTGCCAGTTTTCACAAAGACAGTATGTCACTTAAAGTCACAGAATCCAACCACTAAATTCTCTCCCAGTTCTTAAACATTGTGATTCAAAAATGCTAGATTATATGCTATCTTTGAACTCCAGAACTTGAAGAGGCCCAAGAGACCATTCCATTTATCCCTTTTGTTTTCTGACAAAGGAGAAGAAAGCCAGAAAAAGAGAACAACATCCCAACCTGGAATTTCCTCTGTTCTCTGAGCTAATCCTCTAGATCCAGTAAAGAAAAGGAAATGGAAGTTCCCTTGTGATAACAGCTTATCCTCACAGGGACAGGAGACAGCAGCCAGCCTGCCTCTGCATCTGATACTGGGGACTTCTCGTAGCTCAGAAGGTAAAGAACATGCTTGCAATGCAGGAGACCCAAGTTCAATCCCTGCATCAGAAAGATCCTGGAGAAGGAAATAGCAACCCATCCAGTACCCTTGCCTGGAGAATTTCATGGACAGAGAAGCCTGGTGGGGTTCAGTCCATGGTGTCACAGAGTCAGACACTACTGAAGTGACTTAGCATGCAGCATGCGCTGCATTTGATATACTGTGACAGAGCCCGGCTCAGAAGCCGCTTCCCTAATCCCATACAGACCCCATTCCTGAGGCAAGATGACAGTCATAAGAGGTATGAAAAACTGCCAATGTCCCACCTTGAATGACAAAGATTTCTCCCACAAAACGTAGTTATTTCTCCATTTGTAAAATGGAGAATTGAGTCAAATAGTTATGGGAAATCAACCCTGAATATTCATTGGAGAGGCTTATGCTGAAGCTCCAATACTTTGGCCACCTGATGCCAACTCATTGGAAAAGACCCTGATGCTGGGAAAGATTGAAGGCAGGAGAAGGGGACGACAGAGGATGAGATGGTTGGATGGCATCACCGACTCAACGGACATGAGTTTGAGCAAGCTCCAGGAGATTGGAAGGACAGGGAAGCCTGGCAAGCTGCAGTCCATGGGGTTGCAGAGTCGGACATGATTTAGTGACTGAACAACAATCAAACAAAAACGAAGGCATTAATAACTATCACATACTGAATGCTAGGTCCCAGGCACTTGGTGCCCCAAAACCCTATCATGAGGATTTTATCATCATCAATTTTACAATGAGTTTATCGGAAACCAAAGCCTCTCAACCTCTTAACTCCAAACTTTCTCAACATGGCTGTTGGTTTTCCACCTTGAATTCACCCAATTTCTTTTCCAAAATGCAAAATCCTGAGCTCCACCCTTACGCATTTAGAATCTTTCGCTATAAGATGGATCCAGTAATCTTCATTGAAAAAAATAAATGGGTGATTTGAATTAAGATGGTCTTTTTGTCAAACTTTGAGGATCACTGAATCTCAACCCTCTCAGTTATCTGAATGTCTGGACTGCTCCTCCATCCTCGAAGTAGGAAAAGAAGCAGTAAAGAAATCTACCATAAAACCATAGGAAGACTTGCTGGTATCTCTCATCTTCTTTGCACAGCGCTATTGTTTAGGAACTCCTTTATCCATCAGGGACTTCCTAGGTGCACTAGGGGTAAAAATCTGGCCTGCCAATGCAGGAAACATAAGAGATATGGTTCCATCCCTGGGTCAGGAATACTCCCTGGAGGAGGGGCATGTAAACCCATCCCCAATATTCTTGCCTGGAGAATCCCATGAACAGAGGAGCCTCATGAGCTATAGTCCATGGGGTGGCAGAGAGTCAGACATGACTGAGTGACTGAGCACACACATGTATCCAGCAGACAAAAATTTAAGAGTAATTTTGCAACCAAATGTTGAATTCTTTAATGTTGAGATTCATTAATCAGGTTTAATAATGATTTTAGCCATACATTTTTTACAGTTACTTCGGTATACTTTTCACAGTTACTTCAGTATGCTAAGTTGCTTCAGTCGTGTCCAACTCTGTGACACCATGGACTATAGCCCACCAGGCTCCTCTGTCCATAGGATCCTCCAGGCAAGAATATTGGGGATAGGTTTACAAGGTTCTCCAGGGGACCTTGTAGACGCAGGGATCAAACCCATGTTTTATGTCTTCTGCATTGGCAGGCGGGTTCTTTACCACTAGCACCACCTGGGAAGCCTAATAAGGATTTTAGCCACACATCTAGTACAGTTACTTCAGTACACTACCAAAAGTCAAAAGTAGTTGTAATTGTATATACGAAAACTACAATGCTTTAAAAGTTGGTCAGGATATCAAGCATTAATTCAAATTTGTTATTTTACAAATAAGAAATTAGTTACTCAGCACACACATTTTGGCAATAATCAAAACAAGAACCTGCTTCTCTTCAGTCCTAACTGTGCTTTAATTACATTTGACTCTTTCTCCATAAAATATTTTTAGTATGTGGTATTCTGAAAGTCTTCCTAACCCATAATATTTTGGTCAAATTAAAGCACTTTTTAAAAGCCTAAAATGTTTAATTTTTTCCTTCATTTTGAAAACAAGGTCCCTAGGAAAAAGTACTTGGCTTGCCTATACATTCAATCAGGAAAACGGAACACATATAAGAACATGAACTGCAATTTCCTCATTGACATGCAGACAAGTTTCAGAGGGAAGGTTTCTGGAGTACAAATTCTACCTATATTCATTTATCACTTTGTGTTTGTAGTTTATATTGGAGCTGCAAGATGACCTGCACTTTCCAAGAGATGGAAGGCAAGCCAATGAAGCACACTCCTGCAGCAAAATGAATCCGGGGTCACCAGATGACACCTTGAGGAGGCAGAGAAATCTTGGGTTTTCAGCAATCCCACAAAGCAAGATGGCCCCACAACTGAACCTAAAGCAAGGGAAGACTGAAGTCTAAAAGCCAGCAATTAGTCATAACAAAGATACAAGAAAAGTGTTCAAATGAGCTTCACTGGTAAGTCAGGCTTTATAAACAATGACCACGGAAAGTTAAACGTTTTAGTTTTTAAAAGCCACTCCAGGAATCCTCTGAGTTGATCTATGTCGATTAGACCAAGTCAAAATGCTAATGGTGAGCAAAAATGTTCTGTCTAGAAGAGTTGACTCTTGTCTGCTGCAGCAGAAATGAAGGTGAGAGAGCAGAGGAGGGGTGAGGAGTAAATCACAGGATTTAAACTCATGGTGACAAGGCCAGGTGCCTAGGGACAGACAGATTACTAAGAAATTTATGATATGGTAATTTCAATTCTGAGTCATGGCAGTGATTTTTTTTCAAGTTTCAATGTATTCTGGACATCTTGTAGTCAAGATACAACCATTTGGAACATTTAACATCCATGAAGAGAATGTAAAACAAGAGCATAAATGGAAAAAGAAAGTTGGAATGTTTTCATCCTTAATGTTTTTTCCTGATATCATATCTTTAGAGTCCAAATCTCTAAAGATTTTCCAGAAAATAACAGCATTCAACATCAGGGATTTCTCGGGAGAGTTGATTTGCTCTTCTTAGGTGTGGCCAGTTACAGGAATTTTATAAACTTAGGGCTTGACAATGAGAAAAAGAGCTGAGACCTAAAACCAAACAATTCCTATTCTAGATACAAACTTTTGGGGCTTATCTTCTGGTTTCAATCTTCCAAAAAAGGATAATAAGATACAGAAGTGAAAAACCCCATCCTTCCTGTATTGATTATCAAGACACACAGGGGAGACTTCAGAGTGAAAGTCAACTTCATCCTCTTGCTCTCCACTCTACTTCCAGTTCCTGTTCATTTCATTTTGGAACTATTTCAAACATCTGGCCCTTTTTCTCTTTCCACTATCTTTCTTTCTCAGGACCCAGATCATTGTTCTGATGTTTATCTCTGCCTGCATGATGGTATGACAATTAACTTTCAAGAAAATATGTTTGATAACACCATACTTATAGACATCGAGAAGATCGAGTTCAAATCTATGTTTGTCAGTTGCTCAGTCATGCCCGACTCTGCAATCCCATGGGCTGTAGCCCGCTGGGCTCCTCACTCCATGGGATTCTCCAGACAAGATACTGGAGTGGGTAGCCATTCCCTTCTCCAGTGGATCTTCCTGACCCAGGGATCAAACCTGGGCCTCTTGAATTGCAGGCAGATCTTTACCATCTGAGCCACTAGAATCTAAAATATGATGTTAAACTACACTTCATATTCTAGCTCATCAGTTAGAACTATGACCTGTGGGTCAAATCTAGCCCACCAATTCTTTTTGTACATAAAGTTTTATTGAAACACAACCATGCCCATTTGTTTACATATTGTCTATGGTTACTCTCGCACTCCAAGTATAGAGTAGAATAAGTCTCTCCCAAGCCATAACTATTTACTACATTTACAGAAAAAAATTTACCAGCTCAATCTACTTTTTCAATCCCCTTTTATGTCTATACACAATATATTTCCCATATTAAAAAATTAGACTGATTTTCTTACTATTCCCCAAACATATCATTGTCATTTGAGATTACTTACTTCTGAACACGTTGTTCATGCTGCTAAAATTGCTAAACTTCCTTTCTTTCGTCAAGACTCAATGCAGATATTGGAATCTCAATGAAGCCTTCCATAACTCCCACAAGCATAGTGGCCCCTAGGTCCTCCATTCTGTCTTAATACTCCATATGTGCTTCTGTTATAGCATTATTACCATCATATAGCATTTAACTCACCCATCAGTGTCCCATATTAGCCTGTGAGGGCAGTTGTCTGCATTTTTGTACTCCAAATGTCTTGCAGAGTACCTGACTTATCTAAGTATTCAATAAGTGCTTGATGAATGAATGATTATTAGACAATGGATATAAATTTGTAACGCTGACCATAGGGTGTTAAGTTACATTCACTCATTTAATTATCTCAGTCATCTCGCAGACAAGCATGCTTTGTTCACAGGGAAAGTTTAAGAGATACCATCCAAAATGATTAGCAAATTATCCTTACCACAAAATAGTAAAGACTCAGAAAGCCAAGGTGAGTAGTTTATACCTTAAGAACAAGATATTCCTATCAATGAGCTATCAAGAAAAAAAATGCAGGTGTTTATAAAACAGAATCTTTCTATTTAATCACTTCTCTTTTTTGGTTGTCAAGGAAGAAAGAACAAATGGCAGAGTAGAGTTTTAATTAAGGCTGTACACTGCGATCACTTTCCTTTTCCTTAACAGTCCACTATACCAAGTAGGGATTAATCCATTAAAAAAAAATACATAAAACTCTTCTCAGTCCTTATGTAAATCTCTGTAGTGACAAATTGACATATTTAATATTGGGTCAGTCTTAGCCCAAAAGGTACATGTGAGCACCCACGCTTCAGAGGTAGAGTTACTAAAGAGATGTTAGAAAAGGTAGAAGTAAATTTGCGACACTATCCAACCCAATTTTCTCTCATGTTAAAATATTTCTTCATAACTCCCAAAACAGAACCAAGCACATTTCTGAAATCTCAAAGTAATTGTTTTTCATTTGATAGGCTGAAACAAACACTAGAATAAATATTCAACTCACACTACTCAGACTGATTAATTTTTTGGTATCTACTGTATATGCAAACAACAGTTGTTGTTGTTGTTGTTGTTGTTTTATCCTGTCCTATAGTTTCTTTGAAAGCTAAGATACATAGAAAAATAATTGGAAGTAAAAGTGGCTCAGCAGTAAAAAATCTGCCTGATAGACTGGTTTCGAGAGATCTGGTTTCAACCCCTGAGTCAGGAAGATCCCCAGGAGAAGGAAATGGCAACCCACTTCAGTATTTTTGTCTGGAATATCCCATGGATAGAAGAGCCCAACAATCTACAGCCCATGGGGTCCAAAGAGTTGGACATGACTTAGCGACTAAAGAACAATAGAAAAATAACTGGAAGTAATAATATATTAGAAGGGTCCGCAGATGCCCCTGGGAAAGGTTCTTGTGCTGAAGTTGAAGCATACACACTGGTAGCTCCCATTTGGTCCCTAGGGTAGCTCACAGCCCCGTTGCTTTGTGTAGTGCCAGAGAAGCCCTCCAACCACTGTTGGTGCACCGGCTAGAGTCAAGGGCTAGGAGCTCAGACATCATTCCATTCACGTCTCTGACTCATGCTAGGTCATGTCCTTTAACCCAGGTCCTATGATAGCAAGAATTATAGGCTATCATGGTTGAAAATCATGTTCCTATCCTAGGGTTGTTGGGGATGAACTGATTTAGAATTCGAAGATCTGATGGTGAGCCAAGTTTTAAAATCACTTTTGAGCTTTCATATTGTCATTTGAAAAATGGGAAATAGTACATCAATTGCAAGGATAAATCAGTGAATTAAAGGTGACTCCATAAGGCCAGAAGAAATAGAGATCAATTTAAAACACAAACAAAAACAAAAACCTTTGGGTGAGAAAGGTTTTGTCAGCATAAAAACAAAGGAAAAAAACCAAAGAGAAAAAGATCAGTGGGTCTTCCTCTGAGGATTTAGAAAGTTCTCTATCAGAATTGGGTGAGCTCTGTGGGATTTATGGTCTTAAACATGGTTACCTTATCTCCTTTCTGTGTTTGAACAGGGATTTGAAATAGTCCTCAACATGGAATGATCTGAGAAGACCCAATGATATTTCTGTTGTCCCAATTACTTCTCAAAATTTTTACCACATGATATATTAATACTTTCCCTATGCACAGTGCTATGGCTGTCCTAGCTGCTGCTGCTGCTGCTGCTAAGTTGCTTCAGTCATGTCCAACTCTGTGTGACCCCATAGATGGCAGCCCATCAGGCTCCTCTGTCCCTGGGATTCTCCAGGCAAGAACACTGGAGTGGGTTGCCATTTCCTTCTCCAAGGCATGAAAGTGAAAAGTGAAAGTGAAGACACTCAGTTGTGTCTGACTGATGTGCCTATTTTTCTTATTTGTTTGTTTGTTTGTTTTGATTCAAGAATGCTAGACAACAGGAAAGACATTCAAGAATTTAAAAGTTATGGGAACCCAGAGAGTCCAGAAGAGTTACAATCCATGTCTATGAATGTGAATGACAAGGTAGACATTTTAACAAAGTCCAAAGCAATGATAACTGTGAAAACATTTGTATCATTTATGATAAATGCTTAGTGTTTGCAACATAAAAACATTTTCAAAACTGGAAGGCAAATATTGGTATATTAAGAGAAATATAACCAAGACCCAGATAATTCACAAAAGAAATAAAATAGCTAAAAATAACATATAGAAATTTAACTTTACTATTTATTAAGAAGGTAAATTCAAGCAAAGATTCTGTCTGTTTATTAAAAGGATTCTCAAACTGGGCTGTATATCACAATCCTTTGTGGAGTTCTTAAAAAAACACAACTGTCCAGGCTTCATCTCTCAAAGGTTCTGATTCAGGAGATCAGAAGCGAGAGTAAGAACCTATTAAAATTATTTCCAAAAAATGGACTCATACTGAGAGCACTTGTTCCCTTTAAAGTATTTAAGTGGTTTCAATGCCCAGCACTATTATTTCTTATTCTATAAATTCCCAATCCTGAGTTTCTAATTTTGATATAAGTAGTATGTTTTATCTCCAGAGAAGGCAATGGCAACCCATTCCAGTACTCTTGCCTGGAAAATCCCATGAATGGAGGAGCCTGGTAGGCTGCAGTCCATGGGGTCGCTAAGAGTTGGACACGACTGAGCGACTTCACTTTCACTTTTCACTTTCATGCATTGGAGAAGGAAATGGCAACCCACGCCAGTATTCTTGCCTGGAGAATCCCAGGGACGGAGGAGCCTGGTGGGCTGCCGTCTCTGGGGTCGCACAGAGTCGGACATGACTGAAGCGACTTAGCAGTAGAAGCAGTATGTTTTATCTGTTGAGGTATCTCTAGAATTTTATTTCTATTGCTGTCACATGTAAATATTAGAGTTCTGAGTTTAGAAACGTATCCAAAACTTTCCTTTTTAAAAAATCTGTAGGCATTTCTCCCTTGTTTTCTGCTTTTTTGTTTGTTTGCAGGTGGAGTCTGAGGTCAACTTGATTTGTAGGTAACATTTTAACTTCCTTGATGTGTGTAAGCTTTTTTTTTATTTTCAAAATTCAGAAACATTACTAGAATGTTAAGCCATCACTGAACCAAAAGTGTGAACTTATTTTCTGTTTGTTTGTTTAAGTTCTTCTAATTCTTATTTAGCACAGGAAAATCACCTTCTATTATATCTTTGATTACTATTTCTATTTATAACTGCTTTGGTTTAATCCTCCAAATTACTTGCAATTCTTTTATTATAAAGCCAGTTTCTGATGTCCTATTGAATAGCTTCTTACCCACTGACTTTCACTCTAGGTTTCCTATACATATACTGTGTAATTGATTTTTTATATTTGTCTCTGTATCACTGAGTCAATTTATTTTTGCAGTCTCAATGATATGCTTTGTGGCTCCCAATAAGACTTTTTAAAGCCAGTTTTAAAATTTGGATTGCTCTATAGTCATTTCTTGTTTTGACCAGAAAATTTTTGCATATTTGTAGTCATTTTAGTCATTTTCTGCCATGACAATCGTATCTTGGTTCAAAGAAGTCATGTCACCCTGTATTTTTTTTAAGGAAATTAGAGAAATGTGAGATTTTAATTTAAATTTCAGAAAATCACTTTTTAAGTTTTTCATTTTTGCTAATACAGAATGTACTAACAATGAGTTATCCTTCAATATAATCAAGGTTATAAATGAGCTGTTACCAACCAATAAACAAATAATAGTCATTTGATTCTTCTCTTGGTTGACTAATTCTCTATTAAGTAGTACAGTTATTTTTACCATTTTTACTGTTTTATGATTTCAAAGAAATTTCTTAGTCTTTACTTATTAAATAATTCCATCAATTGGGAACTTCATATATATATCATAATTATTTCCAGCAAGTTAATGCATTCTTCAATGCCTTTTACTCAACCTAGTTGTCTTAAAATGCATTCTGATTCTTTGAAAGCTAAGTATGGTATCAGTGTTCCCAAAAAGTGAGCATAAAGCTCATAAGAAAGAAATGTTTTCCTTCCTTCCCTGAGTCACAGAGACCACACGAATCTAGCCTCTGTTTTACAAGTATGTATGTATCTGTTTTACATGTACATTGATGGCCTAAGTTCTCCCCTTGTCTGCTGCCATTTGAGTTGTAAGGGATTCCTGTTGCTAAATACAAAGAATGTAGAACATTCAGAAAATCATTTTTAAAGTTAATCTCTTCCTCCACATCTTATGAAAGTCTCTGTTTTCTGCTTTACTATTGGTTCATAAGCATGGACATTTATTTATAGCTATGTTTGCTTCTGCATCTACAGTCTATATCTATTCTTATATCTATATTCCCATTCTATATGTTTTTTTCTGCCCCATTTTCCTTCCTTCCGCCCTCCCTTCCTCTTATCCAGCCACCTATCCATCTATCCATCCACCCACCCAGTCAGCCAGCCTGCCAGCCATTCTTTACCAGCCTTAAAGAGGAAAGAAATGCTCTCTTGAGCTACTATTTGATTAACACAAAAGATGGCATCCTTAGATCTCCTTAGATGCCCCTGCTGCTCACTTGGGTATGGCAGCTCCTGCTTCTTGGTTCAGTTTGACAAGCGGTACCCTTGCTCAATTTGCCGCAGACAGGCTTCCTCCAGTGTGAGCATGTTCAGTTGAACCTTGATATGATATTTGCTTTTGTGACATGACATGGAGAAGCAGACACATTTTGAAAGAACACTCACCATTCAAAAATCTCTTTCTGCCTTTACTCCTGTCTGTGATATTTTCTCTTCAACAACGAAGAGTTATTCATGGTGTATTGGGAATGTTGAGTTAACAGTGGCTGAATGTATGCAGAAAAGCAGCTGATGTGGGCAACGAAGAGTAGGGCCCTGGGCTTGGAGGTCAGTGTTTCACTGGGCTGCAATTCCTTACTTCCCTCAGCAGAACAGTGTTGATTAAAGCCAGACAGTGGGCATAGTCCAGCCTTCTCAGCAACTATCTGGTCTGTTCTGGTTCACAGGATGGTGTGTGTGGTTTGTGAGATGTAGTCCTACAATGGGCTTTTTAACCCATAGTCATCAATGGCTCAGTTAACGTAAATCCCTGACCATGGCAAGTTTAGGTGATAACTATGTCACCAGTTTCTATCTTTGTATGTATTCTTGGAGCATTGTGATAGGAGGTTGAGAGAGGGTGTACTGGGCACATCCAATTTACCACTATGACAACTCAGAAGTTGACAGGTGTACGTACATTTTCCAAATCCCCCACTCATGATATACATGTATGAGAGTTAACAGTCTGCTAAAGAATGAAGACAGAAAATGGGATAACTGAGGTGGGTTCAAGGGAATTAAAAACCCTAATTTTACAAAAATATAAGCACTTTATTTTATTGTGCACCCTGAAGGTAAGTAAGCACAGCTGGGGAACATTTCCGTTAACAAATGATAATAGCTACGACACTGAATTGAGTTAGAAATTTGGAAAAGCACTATGAAATGGATTATGTAAATATGTGATCCTCAGTATACCTATAGAACTATAGGGCCCAAGTTTGTATTGTTTGTCTCTATCTTACTTGCAGATATGTATCATCTGTACACAAATTATTGTAGACTGGAGCTGTGAGATGAATAGACTAGGGCTCAGAAGGTCTGTATCCTGAATATTATCAACAGGGAAATTCACATCTGACAGGGGAAATCAAGTACCACACTGACCCCCACCACCCAAAGCAGTTCTGGTCATTGGCCCTCTATAAAATGCAAGCACCCTGGAACAGGCTGGAGGACATCTGAAGTGACTAAGGGAGTAAGCAGGAGGTTTCCTGCTCACAGGATTGAGGAAGACCTGCTGCTGCTGCTGCTAAGTCGCTTCAGTCGTGTCCGACTCTGTGCGACCCCAGAGATGGCAGCCCACCAGGCTCCCCTGTCCCTGGGATTCTCCAGGCAAGAACACTGGAGTGGGTTGCCATTTCCTTCTCCAATGCATGAAAGTGAAAAGTGAAAGTGAAGTTGCTGAGTCATGTCCGACCCTCAGCGACCCCATGGACTGCAGCCTTCCAGGCTCCTCCATCCATGGGATTTTCCAGGCAAGAGTACTGGAGTGGGGTGCCATGGCCTTCTCCGGAGGAAGACCTAGAGGAAGTAGAATCTAAGTTCAAACAACACACAAGGATTTCAAGAGGTCCAATAGTTTTCCTTATTTATTTTCTTCCCTTCCTCCCTCCTTCCCTTCTCTCCTTCCCTCCATACCCCTCTTCCTTGCTCCCACTCTGTGTACACGCACACATACACACACACACACGCACACAGGTAGGAATTTTTACAAACTATATATTATGCTCTGTTAATGGGCTTACTAACGTTCAGGAGAAGCTGAGCTGTTTGCAGCAGAACCAAACTTTTCAAGGTGACACAGGGAAGGACAACCTTGGGTGCCAGGGACAGACTCTTGAGCTGGCTGGTTGGCTGGGCCAGTTCTGTTGCAGCATTTCTGATGCTTTTATGACTGCACACTGCATGATAAGTGTTCTCTTCACCTCTTGCTTCTCTTGTGCTTTCAAATATTTATATGAAATTGGCTGTGGAATTCCTACACGCCTTTGCTGTTATGCTCTTGTAAGGTGCTGATTCTCAGCACTGACTTCAATAGAAGAGAAGGGGAGAAATTAGATAAGGAAATATAACAGAAAATAGGACACAAATAGAAATAAGGAATGCATTCCTTTTCTGAATTACCTTAAATGAACCTTTAAGGGATCATGGGGCAAATTTCAATAGCAGATGATTCTGTCCTACAATATAAGCACCAGTGTAATTACTGAGGATTTTGTAAGACTCTGAATGAGTTTTAACACATGGGGTGTGTTATCAGTGTGGTTGTCATCTTATGATGGATCTTTTTTATTTTTCCTTTGGTTTTAAGAGAGGAAAAAAATATATAACTACCACTTTAAAAAAAATTTCCTTTGGTTTTAGGAAAGAAAAATATATAACTATCATTTACTGGAGGGCAGATATAGAAGAAAGCATTTTGTATTATTTCATTGACTCTTCAAACAATAGCCCTTTAAAGTGGGATATTGTAAAATATTCTTAGTTTATAGATAAATGAGGTTTCTAGAGGTTAGAAAATTGCTGAAGGTCACACAGCTATCAGTTGATGGTGTTATGATTTGAACCAAGATCTAACTCAATTCTGAAACACAAATTCAGAACCGCTTCCCTACACTTCTAGCTGAGTTACAGAGCATCAATGTTAGTCTGTTCAGGCAACAAAATGATATTGTCTCCAATGTATGGAGGCTGTCACGTGGCTGGAGGAGAGAACTTTGCATCATGGGTCCACGGATGAAACCAGTAGGCAGATGACTGAAGGTGGCAATGTCCGTTCAGAGTCTGGGGTCCCTCATACTACCAGAGCTTGCCCAGTGAGCGGAGTGTTCATTAGACAGTTTGCCACATCACATCACATCACACTGCCATCCTGACAACTTCCAGCAGACCAACCATGGATGGATTTCCTACTTTCCCTGGCTTTTCCTCTTCATCTGCCCGATGACTTGGAGTTCACCTGTTTCTTGGGCTCAGCCTGTCATGTTCTCCCCTTGGCTCACTCTCAAGTCTACTGACCCTGTGGAGGGACCCGCAGTGACCTCTTCTGCTTTTGCTGGTGTCTGAGCTCAGCCCCAGGTTCAGCTTGTTACTCCCTCACCCATGCAGACAGCTGGAAAGAAGCCTGTTCTGGGGCTCAGTGAGAAGTTTGTCCCAGAAAGCAAATATCGATGCCATATGAGGAAGATCTTTCTAGCAGCCAAGGCTAGCCAAAGATTAGATATTCTTCCTGGGGTGGTAGTTATAATTATTGTCACTGAAGTGTTTCAAATATACTTGTGCGAGGATGTGGTGAGGATGGTATCTGTATCCAGGTTTTTGACTAACAAAGACTCCTTAAGCCCCCGTGGTTTGCAATAACTCAGGCCTATTTTTCACTCAGATTAAAATGTCCACCATGGTTGTCATGAATATTCCCTTAATCATTCTCCCTTAAAGACCCAGGATGACACAGCAGCCTTTACGTGGGACACTGCAGGCCTCAAGTCAGAAGAAAAAGAGTCATGGCAACATGAGTTGTTTATTAAAGCCACAGCTCAGAAGGGACATTTGTGCGTATACTTCATTGACCGAAGCAAGCTATGGCCACTCCTGAGTTTAAAAGGGTGGGGATGGGGACTTCCCTGGCGGTCTAGTGGCTAAGATTCAGCACTCGCAATGCAGGGGGCCTGGGTTTGATCACTGGTCAGGGAATTAGATCCTGCATGCCACAACTAAGAGTCTGAATGCCACAACTAAAGACTCCCTGTGCCGCAACAGAGATGGAAGATCCCATGTGCTGCAACTAAGACTTGGCACAGCCAAAAAAATTAGTATTTATGAAAAGAGATGAGGATGTGTAGTCCTCCCTAAGGGAGCATTACTAGTACCCTGGCCAAGTTTCGCATCAATGGGCAGGGAAGCATAAGGTCAAGTGAATCTTTGGAACAGTGATGTAATCTCCATAATGGCTGTGCCAAAACAGAGATTAGAAAAGTACTATTGGGGTGGTTTGAACTGGATGATCTGTAAGTTTCCTTCTAAACTTGAGAGTCTATGATATACTAGGGCTCCCCAACCTTTTAGTGGGAAGCAATTATTTTTGAAATATTGAGGCAGGAAGATGAGGGCTTGAGGCAATAGAGACAGTGAAGTTGCTGGAGCAGGCAGCCCTTCTCACGACATCCTTCTGTGTAGATGCTGTCCGGTCTCATGCAGTGATGACCAGTGGGAAACTACTACAAACCTCATGTGTAATTTTAGATAATCTAGGAGTCACACCATGAAAGGTAAAAAGAAGTATGGATGTGAGAGTTGGACTGTGAAGAAAGCTGAGCACCAAAGAATTGATGCTTTTGAACTGTGATGTTGGAGAAGACTCTTGAGAGTCCCGTGGTCTGTAAGGAGATCCAGCCAATCCATTCTAAAGGAGATCAGTCCTGGGTGTTCATTGGAGGGACTGATGCTGAAGCTGAAACTCCAATACTTTGGCCACCTCATGCAAAGAGTTGACTTGTTGGAAAAGACTCTGATGCTGGGAGGGATTGGAGGCAGGAGGAGAAGGGGATGATGGAGGATGAGATGGCTGGATGGCATCACTGACTCGATGGACATAAGTTTGGTAAACTCCAGGAGTTGGTGATGGACAGGGAGGCCTGGTGCGTTGCAATTCATGGGGTTGCAGAGTCGGACACAACTGAGCAACTGAACTGAACTGAATTGAATATCATTTTAAGAATATATTTTAGTTAATCCAATATATTAAAAATAGTTTCACTTCAACATCAGATCAATAGAAACTATTAATGAGATATTTTACCTTCTTTGCTTCATTCTAAGACTTTGAAATCTGTGTGTATTGACACTTTGAGCACGTCTTAATTTGGAGAAGCCACATTCTACGTACTCAATAGCCACAAGTGGCCAGTGACCACTTTAGTGGACAGTGTAAATTTGGTGGAAAATGGTGAGGCTCTGGCATCAAACAGACCTGGATTTGGGACCTCAGGTTCAGAGAAGATCTTGAGCTGCTACTATTGAGTAGTGATGGACAGAGGAAGTAAGAATAAAGAAAGTTCTGTCTGTACCCCGACAGAGGCAGGAGTACATATAGTGATTAAGATAGCAGACTAGGTTCAGACACCTTGATTGGAAACTGACTTGATTAGAAACCAGCTATGCCACCTACTAGCCCTGTGATCTTGGGTAAGCTATTTATTTACCTTGTCTTACTCCCAATTTTCTTATCTGTAAAAAGAGGAAAGTTTAACTGTTCTTGAACAGTTTATGCAAAGATTTTTAATAGCACCCCTAAGTGGGCTTCCCTGCTGGCTCTGATGGTACTGGATCTGCCTCCAATGCAGGAGACCTGGGTTCCATCCCTGGGTTGGTAAGGTCCCCTGCAGAAGGGAACAGCTACCCACTCCAGTATTCTGGCCTGGAGAAGTCCATGGATACAGTCCATGGGGTCGCAAAGAGTTGTACATGACTGAGTAACTTTCACTTTCATGTGGCCTGGCACATAATAGACAATAAACAGGTATTTATGATAATTGCTGTATGAATGTTTTTGTGAAGAAAGAAGAAGGGTAGAGAGGACAAACATCATTGCCACAAGGAAGGGAGGATGTTAATGGCAGTCAGGGAGCACATTAAAGTTTATAATCAGTGAGTTATATCAATGAGTAAACCAATTGCTCAAGTAGAGAATACTGGTCTACACTGCTTTCCTTCACCATTCACTCTGTAGATTTTTGTAAGTCACGAGCTTCCTTTAGGACCATTCTCCCTTTAACTCCACTTCTTCCTTCTAGCATACTCTTTGTTTCAGTAATCCTAGATAGAAAAGCTTTGCATATCAGACTCAGAAGCATTTGAAGAAAGAATATAGTTCATAAAAGAGAATTAGGTTTTGTGTGGTGGAGAAAATTTGATTTGAGACTGTATTCACAGATCTGACTATGACCTCCAGAAGCCTATTTGTTGCTTATCATGGAGTCTTGTCTTGAGACAGTGAGCCATTTTGTTTCTGGCCAAATCTGGCAGCCTGCGCAGGCACAACAATGAAGGTATCCTGTTCTAAAAAATGCGTTTTCAGCATCACTGTCAGGGGTCCAGCACAGAACCCAAGAGAGCATAAAGAGATAGAGCTTATGAGAACATAGCCCTAAATTAACGTAGCTTATCCCTAGAGTTGAAGAGAAAGAACGCTGGTGAGGGGGAGGGAGATTAAAATATGACTGAAACCTGTAGCCAGCCCCTCTTCTTTGGCTCTGTCATAGGGAATTCTTCCCCTAAGTCTTCCTACGAGCCAGCCAGACCTCAAGATTTTTACAATATGAGCATCTTGGGAGCCAACACAGACTGACTTCAAAACTGTTATCAGCACCTTCCCTAGGATCAAAAAACAAGCAATACAGATTATACTCTTGGATGCCAAGTTTGAGAAAACTCACAATAAACTAATTTTCCAGGACAATGAGTGTCTCAAAGTTGATCCCTGATCCTTCAGCGACACAAAAAAAGAGCTACGTCCTCTGGCCAACCAAGAAGTCCTGTTTTCTTAGTAACTGGCACCATTAGCCTAAGAAGAGGATAAGTAACCATTGGAATTTCAAATGGCGAATTTCCCAGAAATGAATTCTTCTTTTCTGAGAACAGCACAGATTGGCTGGCTTCAATGAGGTACCTGGGGTGATATCCTGGCACCCAAAATACAGTAAAAATATTGTCTTGTGTTTCATAATAAGAATCATCTATAATTTCAGTTTGCCACGTACCTTTAGCTTACATCATTGATAGAATATATATTCTTCTAGCAGTAAATCACTATACATCATCTGGAATTTTCCTATGATCAAATAACAATGTACACTATTGAGATAAATCACAAAAATAGAGTTTTTCACTCTGTTTGATCTCATTATTTTAACTGAGCAAAAAAACACAAATGAATCTTTTATGAACTTCCCTTTCATCATGAATAATATTGTATATGACATTTAAACATACTCTTAATTATTTACCACATTTTTTCTGTTAATTTCTGGGCACTTAAAAAATGAAATGAGATTTCTTTGGCAGGGGGAGGGGTACGATTTTGCATGAACACACCTTTCAGCTTTTCTGTGCAATCTATTCATTTCAAGGACATCCTCGTATAGAATCCAGAGTCTCCATTTCCTTTGCACTGCAGTTTAATGAAACCCCAGCATTTTTCTTGCTCCAAAAATGCCAAATGTAGTTACGAATGCCTTGATAATATGCTATTGCTAAAAACTATTTATATTCATAGATTCCTGACAGTTTACTGCTTTTTGACATGGCATCTCTCATTGTAGAGCTTTGGCCAATATGTATATGTATATATATCACATGTATATTTATATTACATAATTAACCCACACATATTTTTTTACTACATTTTAGTCTCCAATTGCTACCAAACATATCTATACCCTGAGAAATAAAAATATGTAAAGCTCTTATTGTCAGGATACAATTCTAGATATACCTCTATAAATCATCTTTAAGTGGTTATGAATATTTAAGAAGTGAGGAATAATGTATAGGAAAGCAAGATGCCCTAAATTTCAACCCATGTCAAGTTGCACATTTTACTGCTTCTGTTTGAAATAACTCATTACCACCGAGTGGGAAATTAACAGACAGACAGAACTACTTGATTCTATAAAGTCAATGTCTGCAGATGTGTGTGTACAGGTGTGTGTCTTCATGTGTTTCAAGCAAAGAAAAGATAATCATGGGAGTTAAAAACATTCTGAGACAGGAGATTGTCACATTCCACTTTAGGGAATAACATGCCATGTCTTTCACAAGCAAATACACAGGAAGCTTTTCTCTTTGTTAAAATTTGGGCTGGAGAAGGTGAGGGTGGCTGCCCCTGCAGGTAAGGAGAGGTGCTGGTCCAGGGATCAGAGGGTGGAGAGAGAGAGGGCAAGCCCACAGGGGCACCATCACAGTCTCGCGTCTGCCTGTGTAACTTGTCAGCGGGCACTTTATTTGTAGAATCTTTTCCCGCTGGCCACACAATGAGCAGGTGCTCCTTCAGAAAAGCATAGCTAAATTCTGTCTGTATCTCACTTGGGGAAGACAGGACCGGGGTCAGCCTATACATTCTCATTGCAGCACAGAATGCTTTCCCCAGCCCTCGTTTAAACTGAGACCATGGTGCCTTATGGGGATCACCGGGGTTCAACACTGTTGGCCTCATTTTTAAAAAGTTAACACGCCATAATGCTGTGCTCATTCTTGCAACAGCAAGTATGTGAACAGCCTAAAAAGAGAGAATGAATTAAAATGCTGTTAATTATGCTTGAGGCTATGACATTCCTTCCTAAGTAATTACGAGAGGGAGAAGCATCCCCAGCCTTTCTAGTTGCTGAGAGTTTACAGAGAAAGGGGAAACGGTGCATTGCATACAGCTATCAAGACCTTTGTCTCCCCGTTTCCCCAATAAACTGGGGGAGCCTCTGTCCAGTATTTGGAAAACTGCATGCCTTTAGGGCCATAAACTTGCTGTGAAGAGGAAGCTGAGCCAGAAGGGTGCCTATGGCAATAGAAATAAACTCATTTTCCCTTTGTGTCCTTATTAGAATAGAATCCTTACTAAAGAAATTCTGAGTGTTCTAAGGAATTATCTGTTTCACAGAGACAGCCACTGAGTCCCAAGGTCACACAGCTGGCTCCTGTAAGAACTTTCAACAGTGCTTTCTGCCGTTCACAAAGTCTGCACTTATCCACTGAGTGAAAATAAAATAAAGGAAAACAAATAAGGAGGGGTTAGTGCTGAGCCCTGGGGGCTAAAGTGACAGCGTGTTTTTTCTTGAACAAATCTGTCACCTTGAGAGCCCCCCTTGACCCCTTGCCCCAGTTACCAGAGGGAAAGCAATGACGGGCAAGGCTGGCGTAGGAAAAAGGACATGTCTGGTGCACTGTCTTTGGCAAATGGATTACAGGAAACACTGATGCTTTCTGATGTTGTTTCAGCTGGGTGTGGGGACAGTCTGGAGTTGTGGGGTGGACCTTGGCAGATTACACATGTATCAGAGTTCAGAGGTTTATTTGTTCTTGTGGAGATTCCAAATACTGTTGAATGTGGCACAGAAAGTGAATTAAGAGGGAACAGGGCAGCTACAGGTGCTTACAGACGTGAGGAGACTTAATAAAGCCTCTGTTGAGATGAAAGGACCTTAAACTCCATTAGCAGTATCCTTGGGGAAAAAAAAAACCACCAAAACACCATGTGAGCAGGACATCCTGAAATGACTGTCACTGGAGCAACCCACTCCACAGACTCTCCACCTAATTGAAATTAATGATGCCTCTGGCCTTGATTGAGTCCCACACCACCATCTAGGCACATGCAACAGGAAGTACTCAACACTTAGCCAGGGGATTGGGTTTCCACCTGGCCTCTGGTGTTTAGTCTTTGCCTTGTCTGTGGTAAGACACTTTCCCTGGAGAAACCAAATATTCATCTAAGAGTGTTACAGGAGAGGAGACATGGCCAGCCCACAGTATAGTTGATGCATTCTCAGAACTGGTATTTGGCCAGTCTTAAAGTTTCAGTCTAGGGACTGTGTTTTCTAAACAAGATTTTGTTTGTTGGTTTGTTCATATTTTTGCAACTGTCAGGTGCAAATAATAGTCTGGCAGATGTATTTTTCTTTCTGTACAGCAACAAAGATTTATTTAGTCATAGAAACTAGAGCCAAAAAAAAAAAAAAAAAAATCTTAGAGATAAGCCTTCCTTGGAGCTGAAATCTTTTTGTTTTTTTGTTTTTTGTTTTTTTGTTTTTTTTCCTGAGAGATCTTTTCCTTCTAGCACTCCAGTTCTCTCACCTGGCAGCATATTGGAACCAACTGGGAAACTAAAAATACCAGTGGCTGAGGGATTCTCAATTAATCGATTTGATGTGCAGTCTGATTCTAATATATGGCAATGTTTGAGAACCACTGTTCTAGCAAATCCATCCATACACACACACACACACGTACACACACACACACACACACACACACACACACACAGTACCAGTTACAGGATATTTTAAAGCAACATCCACATACCATTAAGGGGAAGTCGCTCAGTCGTGTCCAACTCTTTGCGACCCCGTGGACTGTAGCCCACAAGGCTCCTCTGTCCATGGAATTCTCCAGGCAAGAATACTGGAGTGGATTGCCATTTCCTTCTCCAGGGAATCTTCCTGACCCATGGATCGAACCCAGGTCTCCCGCATTGGAGGCAGATGCTTTAACCTCTGAGCCACCAGGGAAGCCCACTCACGTACCATTACCCAAATCAAATTGGAAGACTTTGGTCTGATGCCAAAATATTAAACATCTTAGATGATTTTATGGAGACAGAATTAAATACTTAGAATTTTATCTGACCAATTATCATTTTTCCTGACTCAAGCTGAATGGGAACCATAGCATGAGGTATATCTCCTTCTGGAGAAATTTGCCTTTTAGGGTCATCCAGTGAAGATTGGGAACTGGGGACATCAAGGACATCCTAAGCTGGGATACCAATACAAGGTATAGGTAGTCACTATGCCCTGATTGGCCTAAGGGATAAAAACAGAAGGCCCATCCTGCCTTTCCCAGCCAACTTTGCCCTTCAGGCCAACTAGAACCCTCAGCTACAAGAAGCTTTCCCCTACACAATTAACATTTTGCCTTAAGTAAGTAAAGAGCTGAATTTCCAAATTATTCCTACTTCTAAACAAAGATGTTGCGCTCTTCCCAGAACCAGCTCTAAACACACTAGGAGAGGATGGTCTTAGAGAGCCAGTCTAACATTGTATTTGAAAGCCAGAGGAAAATCAGCCTAAGAAACCAGTTACTTGATTTTTTTTTAAGAGATGGATGAAGAGGACTGATTACATTTGTGATTAGAAATACGATCGAATATGCCTTCTCTGAAGTCCCCACCTAGCAACCCTGATAGGCTTTAAATATGACTCTGCTGCAGAACCTTAAGTTTTCATTATCAGATATTATTTGGGTTAGGTCATTGAAGGTGTCTGCCAAAAGACAAATCTAAAAGGCCGCACTTGCTGTGATTCTCAAAAGTCATGAGGAACTGGAGGCGAGACCCTGATAAGGGTGGGGGTGCTTTTCTAGACTAACTCCCCCCTTTCCCCACAGAGCTGAAAGCATGTGAGGTGGTGAAGGATGCTGTTCCAAAATGGTCTATTATCTATTTCATGAGGAAGGTGTGGAGATATATTTTAAAAAGTGAAAACGATTGATTTAAACCAAGAGTGATTAACATTTTGGCACAAATTAGTTGATCAGATGCTAGCAAAAGCCCTAGGGATAAGGACAGGGGAGAGGAGAGATGTGATGAAGAAGCAAGTGGGACAGTAAAATCTGAGGCTTGGAGGAGGTGGCCCCAGATGGGGTATTGCCTGAGGGGCTTTGGCCAAGAAGGGGACAGAGGAAGGGAACTGGCAAATGACAGCAGTAAAGGAGGGTCTGAATAGAAAATGCAAAATGTGGAGGACAAATACCTATCTTTCTAATTTCTCTTAGTTGTGTCCTGATCAAACTCAGTGCAATCAGAAATGAAAACTGTCTGCTTTTGTTTGTTTGCTCCTGTTGGTTCATCATAGTAATAGCTAACATTTACTGAGTGCTTATTCTGTGCCAGGCACCATTCTAAGTACTTTATATCATGTCTATGAGGTAGGTACAATTATTGGCCCCATTTAAAAAAGCAGAGAACTGAGAGGTTGAATAATTTGTCACAGGCCACACAGTTATAAGTGGCTGATCAAGGACTAGGGCTTCCCCGATGGCTCAGACAATAAAGAATCTGCCTGCAATGCAGAAGACTGGGGTTCCATCCCTGGGTCGAGAGGAGCCCCTGGAGACGGGAAGGGCAGCCCACTCCAATATTCTTGCTTGGGAAATCCCATGGACAGAAGAGCCTGGCAGGCTACAGTCCATGAGGTCAAAAAGAGTAACACAGGACTGAATGACTAAGCATGCATGTATGCATGAGCAAGGACTCTGGACCCAGTGAACGAGTCCTACTCTTAAAGACAACATTCTGCCCATTCTTCATAAGGGTTAGGAGGGCATGCGGATGTGTATCTCAAAAAAAAGGAAGACCTGCATCTTCCTTCCAGGTAGGACCAACAGGCCATTTAGCTTTGAGCCCTTTACTTAGCCTTGAAAGAAGATAAACACGTTTTGTTTCTTTAAGGGCTGTGAGTCCTTTCAAAGGATGATTTCACAGAGATCACAGAGTACTAACAAAGAAGACAAGAGCTGGAGTTAAAAATGTTTAGGTAAGAGCAAAAGTAGTATCTACAGAAAGTATGGTGGAGGGAATGCCACTTAGGCAGGGAAGGCTGGGAGAAAATACATAAAGGAAGCAGGGAGCAGGAGGCAGGGCTCGGGGGTCCAGGGTTAGCACACTGGGCTCTCCTTTCTGACAATGAGCTCACAGTCCATGTGGGGCTAGTTGAAAGAAAAAAGGCTTCTTACAAAGATGCCTATTTACAGTCCAAAATTTACCCCAGCAGTAAAATAATGTCCTGGTACTCCTTGCATCAAATGATACTTGCAAAGATACATTTCTCTCTTGAGAAAGCAAAAACGGCTCCCAGTTTGAGCTGGAGGTAAATAGAATGTAATTTGCCTATAGAATGCCTTTCATGTCATATACTCATTACTTAGAAGAAGTACCATGTTTGCCTTTATTTTAAAATCATAGAAAAAAAAAAAAGCTTGATTTCATCTGCTTGTGTTGAAAGCCTCCATCTGTTTGACATTATTTTCTTTCTTCTTTTAAACAATGCATTTATTTAAAAGAATATTTATTTATTTGGCTGTGCCAGGTCTGCATTATAGCATGTGGGACCTAGTTCCCTGACCAGGGATCTAATCCACATTGGGAGCCTGGAGCCTTAGCCACTGGATCACCAGGAAAGTCCCCGATTTTCTTTCTGAAGAGCTTCTGGAATGACTCAGGCTTTACTCTCTTTATTTACTAAGTGGTTTGGTTCTCCTAATGAAAAGGCCTAGAACTGCTTAAGTTCTGTGTGCAGCCAGTAGGGTGAAAGCAACAGCCCATGGGAACTGAAGATGGACTAGCAGCTGCCTGGGAGCAGGGTCCTGCCTGTCTCCTCTGCTGCTGGAGACCTGATATACACTCTAGTGCTCAACACAAAGAAGGTCTTTAATCAGGAGGCTACCGTTCAGAGAGGTGAGGTTATATTTCCAATGTTACTCTAAAAATTTATGTGTTTTCTAACAAATCATAACAAACTACCGCAAACATATTACAGATTATCGCTAAGGTCTCAGAATGCATATTACAGATTATCACTAAGGTCTCAGAATGACACACACGTTCATAGTTTCTGTGAACCTTCTCTGCTTCAGAGTCTCTCACAGTTGTAATCAAGGTATTAGCCAGGCTGCACTGCATCTGAAGGCTCAACTGAGGATGGCCCCCCTTCCAAGGTCTCTTGTTTATTAGCAGGATTTAGTACTCTGCTCACCTCTACAAGAGGCCACACTCCATTCCTTGCCTCCAGACCTCCTCAAAATGTGGTCACTTGCTTCTTTAAATAAAGAGTCTGGAAGAGAAGTACAAGATGGTGGCAGAGGAAGACCCTGAGCTCACCTTCTCCTATGGATTAACTGAAACTATACTCACATATAGAGCAATTCATCTTGAGGAAAACTTGGGGCTGAATGAATAGTTACTGCACACAGAAAAACCACATAGAAAGGGGTTGTAAAGATGGAGACACAGTATTCATGAAACTCCATACCTCACATAGCAACCTATAGTAAAGGGGGATACTGCTGAGGGAGGGCCCCAGGGTAGACTCCCCAGCCCTGGGAGATAGTAAAAACAAACAAACAAACAAACAAACAAACAAACAAAAACCTGCAACTGTTTAAAGGGCACATAGACCATATGAGAAGGAAATCCGTTTGCTAACCATAGTGCTTCTGAATCCTCTCTTGTGTTAGAGGCTCAGCAGGTATTCTCTTGTGTCCCTCTAGGGCCCCCATTGGCCCATGCTTGCTCCAACTTGAGCCACCCTGCCAAGGTGGTCTTGGCCCAGGGACTTGCACCCAACCAGGGTCAACTCCAGGCACAGTTGACTTGCCAAGTCAGCCTTAGACTAAGCATTCCCCAGGGAAGAATTTTGGTCTAGGCCATTCCAGCCCCAGCTTCCCTGCCAGGATGGCCTCAGGCACAGAACTCCCCAGGAACTATCCCCTGCTGCTAACTGCTCCAGCTGGCCTGCTAAAGCTGCCAGGTGCAAACAGTCTCCACAGGGGATGCCGCCATACACAGCCACTCCTTCAAGATCAAGAGAAGTAGTTACTTTGCCTAATTCACAGAAACAAAAATTGAAACCTAAACAGAATTAGGAAGTAGAGGAATATGTTTCAATTGAGAGAACAAAGTAACTCCTCTGCCACCCCAAAAAACTCCTAATGAGACAGAGATAATTAATGTACCTGATAAAGAATTCAAAGAAATGGTCATAAGAATGCTCACCAAACTCAATAAGAGAAGAATGGAGGAACACAGTGAGAACATCAACAAAGACTTAGAAAATGTAAGAAAGAACAAATCAAAGTAATATAATAACTGAAATTAAGAAATATATTATAAAAAATCGATAGCAGATTAGATGAAACAAAGGAATGGATAAGTTATGTAGAAGATAGAATAGTGAGAATCCCCCAGTAGGAACAGAATAAAAAAGAAATAAATTTTTTAAAATGTGTAGAATTTAAGGGCTCTCTGGGACAACATCAAATATGTACTAACATTCACATCATAGGGAATCCAGAAGGAGACAAGGGAAAGACAGGGACAGAAAATTCATTTGAAGAAACAATGGCTAAAAACTTTCCTCACCTGTGGAAGAAAACAGAATCCAAGAAGCCCAGAGAGTTCCAAATAAGATGAACCCAAAGAAATCCATACTAAAACATATCACAATTAAAATAGCAAAAGTCAGAGATAAAGAGAAAATTTTAAAGGCAGCAAAAAACAAAAGCAACTAATCATATACAAAGGAATCCCCATAAAACTATCTGTTCACTTTTCAGCATACACTTCACAGACCAGCGGGGAGTGGCAGGATATACTTAAAGCACTGAATGGAAAAAAAAAATACTTAAAACCTAAAAAAGACAAAAACAAAACAAACTATAACTGGCAAGGTTATCATTCAAAATTAGAGAGAGATCCCAGACAGGCAAAAACTAAAGAAATTCATCACCAGTAAGCCAGTTTTACTAATGTTAAAGACTCTTCTTTAAGCAGAGAAGTAAAACTCATAACTAGAAATATGTATATATATAAAAGGAAAAATCTTTCTGGAAGAGGCAAATATACAATAAAGGCAGTGGATCAGCCACTTAAAAAAGCTAGTATGAAGTTAAAAGACAAACATATTACAATCAACCATAACTACAGTAAGTATTTAAGGGAACCACAAAATAAAAAGATGGAAAATATAACATAAAGAAAAACCATAAAACATGGTGCTGCTGCTAAGTCGCTTCAGTTGTGTCCGACACTGTGTGACCCCATAGACGGCAGCCCACCAGGCTCCCCTGTCCCTGGGATTCTCCAGGCAAGAACACTGGAGTGGGTTGCCATTTCCTTCTCCAGTGTGTGAAAGTGAAAAGTGAAAGTGAAGTCACTCAGCCATGTCCAACTCGCAGCAATCCCATGGACTGCAGCCTACCAGGCTCCTCTGTCCACGTGATTTTCCAGGCAAGAGTACTGGAGTGGGGTGCCATTGCCTAGTAGGGAGTAAAAATATAGTGCTTTGAACCATCAACTAAGGTGACAACATAAAATAGATGGATATATAGACAGGTTGATATATATGAACCTTATGGTAACCACAAATCAAAAACGTCCAGTGGATACACAGAAAAATAAAGAGAGAGGAATCAAAACATAACACTAACTAAATCCATCAAACTTTAAGGGAAGAAACCAAAAAAAAAAAAAAAAAGGAACAGAGAAGAACAATAAAAATAATCAGAAAAATATTAATAAAATGACAGTAAGAACATACAAATTAATAATCACATTAGATGTAAATGGGCCAAGTGCTCCAATCAAAAGACGTAAGGTAGTCAAATGGATTATAAAAAAGAAAAAGATGTATTTATACATAGCCTACAAGAGACTCACCACAGATCTGAAGACATATATAGACTGAAAGTAAGGGAATGGGAAAAGACATTCCATGCAAATGGAAAAGAAAAGAAAGCTGGGGCTATAAGAAAAGATGAAAAAGTATATTCAGCTCAGTTCAGTTCAGTCACTTAGTCATGTCTGACTCTTTACGACCCCATGAATTGCAGCATGCCAGGCCTCCCTGTCCGTCACCAACTCCCGGAGTTCACCCAAACCCACATCCATCGAGTTGGTGATGCCATCCAGCCGTCTCATCTTCTGTTGTCCCCTTTTCCTCCTGCCCCCATTCCCTCCCAGCATCAGAGTCTTTTCCAATGAGTCAACCCTTCGCATAAGGTGGCCAAAGTACTGGAGTTTCAGCTTCAACATCATTCCTTCCAAAGAACACCCAGGACTGATTTCCTTCAGAATGGACTGGTTGGATCTCCTTGCAGTCCAAGGGACTCTCAAGAGTCTTCTCCAACACCACAGTTCAAAAGCATCCATTCTTTGGCGCTCAGCTTTCTTCACAGTCCAACTCTCACATCCATACATGACTACTGGAAAAACCATAGCCTTGACTAGATGGACCTTTGTTGGCAAAGTAATGTCTCTGCTTTTGAATATGCTATCTAGGTTGGTCATAACTTTCCTTCCAAGGAGTAAGCGTCTTTTAATTTCATGGCTGCAATCACCATCTGCAGTGATTTTGGAGCCCCCCCCCCCGCCAAATAAAGTCTGACACTGTTTCCACTGTTTCCCCATCTATTTCATAATGACAAATCAGTTAATTCAAGAAGAGGATATAACATTTGTAAAAATTTCTGTACCCAACATAGGAGAACATAAATATATAAAGCCAATATTAACAGAAATAAAGGGAGAAAGGGACAACAATACAATAACAGTAGGGGACTTTAATGGAGAAGGCAATGGCACCCCACTCCAGTACTCCTGCCTGGAAAATCCCATGGGTGGAGGAGCCTGGTAGGCTGCAGTCCATGGGGTCGCTGAGGGTCAGACATGACTGAACAACTTCACTTTCACTTTTCACTTTCATGCATTGGAGAAGGAAATGGCAACCCACTCCAGTGTTCTTGCCTGGAGAATCCCAGGGATCAGGGAGCCTGATGGGCTGCCGTCTAGGGGGTCACACAGAATTGGACACAACTGAAGTGACTTAGCAGTAGCAGAGGACTTTAATATCCCACTTACATCAAATGTTAGATCATCCAGACAGAAAATTAACAAGAAAACACATGCTTCAAGTGGTGCATTAGACCAGATGAACTTACAGACCTACATAGAATATTCCTTCCAAAAGTAGCAGTATACACATTCTGCACGTGGAAAATGATATGGAGGTCCTCAAAAAAACCAAAAATATAACTACCACATGATTCAGAAATTCCACTTATGGGTATCTATCCAAAGAAAATGAAAATACTAATTCAAAAAGGTTAAAATCTTTCCGTTTGAGGCAACATGAATGAACCTGAAGGTATTATGTTAAGCGTAACAAGTCAGATAGTGAAAGACAAATGCTGTATGATCTCACTTGCAAGTGGAATCTAAAAAACAAAGCCAACAACAAACAAAACAAAATAGAAACGGACTCATAGGTACAGAGAACAAACTAGTGGTTGCCAAAAGGAAGGTGGGGATGGAGGAAAAGATGGAATAGGGAAAATAGATTAAGAAGGATCTTCCTGCTCTCACATAAGTCAGAGGAATGTAATGTACGCACAAGAGTGTAGTCAATAATACTGTAACAAATTTGAATGGTGAGGGATGATATTTCAGTGGCCATTTCATAATGTATAGAATATGCTGTACACCTGAAACTAATATAATATATGCTGATTACAATTCAATAAAGAGAGACTCTGCTACAAAGACAGAGGTCACACTCTTAAAACTTAGTCGAAGAAGCAACATCCCATCACCTTTGCCATATTCTATTGAACAAAAGCAGGTCACAAGCATCATCCGCCCCTGAAGTGGGGAGGCTTATACAGGGGTATGAATACCAGGGGCATATCACTGGGGTGGGGGCTGGGGGGAGCGGTATCTTAGGGTCTGGCCAAAAACACAGGCAAGTAAAACCAAGACTACAATCTGTGATGAGCATTGTTTCTTCACTCCCCCCTTTCCTTGGCCAACCACACATATGTACTTTGAACGCAAATATAGTATAACTTATTATGAGCTAAGCAATGTAAGGATAAAGCAAACTTACAGTGGAAAGATTCACAATCTACTAGGGGAGATGGATGAACATGCCAGATAAAATACACAAGAGAACACTGATACTGAAAATTGTGGCGGGGAAGGGTTCAGGGGGATATTCAGGTCTGGAAACATAAGAATTCCAATAAAATAAATTCTACTTTGGGTTTGGGCTACTATTGTTCATAAAGTATATAGAGAAAATATGACTTGAGCTCGGTCTGGAAGAGCAGATAATAACCAAGATTTATTGCCTTTTGCATGTTTTACTATGTTAAGGGTCTTACATGAAATATTATACTTAATTTTCATAGTAAATCCCTAAGGTAAGATTTATTATCATCTCCACTTTAAAAATGAGGAAGCTAAGGTCCACAGAGGTGAAGTGACTTGCCCATGATGGTGAACAGAAACCAACTGCAACTAACACAGAGCCCACACTTGAAAGCATTGCTTCAGATGGGACTGGCCAGTCTAGGCAAGTGGGGGAAAGGCATTTCCAGCAGTGCAAATGGCATGAATAAAGAAATGAAGACAAGCAAGCACCAGCTACCCTTTCAGTTGGACAAACTGCAGTTCCTTCGATCTAGAAAGTTCTTTCTTTAGCTTTTCATAAGCTGGCTCATCAGTGCCTTTGGATCTTAGTTCACATGTCATTTCCAGATAAGGTAGTTAGAAACTCCCTCCCCTTCCCCCATCACCATCACCAGTTACTTATGTCACTTCATCATATTTGCCATTCTTATAAGTCATAATTGTTTTGTCGATTCCTCTCTACCTGGTCATTGTTCCCTCTCCTGAATGTGAGCCCCATGAGGAAAAGACCTTGTTTGGTCATTACTACTGTGTCTCCCATGTCCTCACAATGCCCAGCACAAAATAGGTACTTGACCAAGCGTGAACTCATTACAGGAAGGTGGTGAACTGGAAAGGTGAAGCTGGTTTGCGTGCAGTGAAGGAATTTGGCTTTTATTCTGTAGGTGATGATCGAGCCTGTGGAAGATTTTTGAGCAGGAGAGTGACATAATGACCGCAGAGTTTGAGAAAATGACTATGTGGATTGCATGCTTTTGTACAATGACATTAGAGAACAGTTTGTTGTCAGGGTTTTTGCAACCCTGTCTGTGCCCTCTCTATTTAAACCAAAGGTTTTTGGCTATTTTCCTTCTGCTAAGGGAAAAACTCATTTTGAGGGAGATAAATACTTATTTTTGATCCTTCCAGGAAACTTTGCATTTTAAAAGGAGAGCAGATGTTTAACACTGATTCTTAGGTTCCAGACCTGGTTTTTGGCTCTGGTGTGCTGTGTGATCTTGGGTAAGACCCTTTATGTCTCTGAGCTCAAGTTTCTTCAGTGAAATGAGAAGTCTGGGCTAGATGCCAACCGTATGATCTCATTATGCTCATCTCTAACTTAAGACTGTTGCACTTTGATAAGTAATCAAGGATGTAAAAAGACTTTTCTAATGACAAGGAAATTTTAAAATTTCCTAACCAGTGGTCAAGAAAAAATGGTGATTTATATTAACTGAGATTATAGGTGAGTTGGTTTGTTTCTCTCAGTACCTTTATTCAGGTTCTGTTTCCTCTTCCACAAAATGTCCAGAAACATGTAACCCTCCTCTTGTGAGACACAATCTCTGGAGGCACATGGGTCTCCATTGTTCCTGCATTTATTTAATTTTTCAAAGAGGAGTTTGTGCTTTGTATTTATTTGGCCGCATAGCATGGCTTGTGGGATCTTAGTTCCCCGGGCAGGGACTGAATCTGGGCCTACGGCAGTGAATGCTTATGTCTTAACTGCTGGACCACCAGGGAATTCCCTGTTTCTGCATTTATAACATATCATCACGAACTCTAAAATGAGGATGAGCCAGAATCATCTTGGGGGTGGCAAAGACAGGATTGGCTAATGAATGAAATATCAGAGGGCTTTCAAGCATGAAAGACTTGCACATAACGTAACTTCAGAAACCCTACTGCTGTTGCTGCTGCTGCTGCTGCTGCTGCTGCTAAGTCACTTAAGTTGTGTCCGACACTGTGCGACCCCATAGACGGCAGCCCACCAGGCTCCCCTGTCCCTGGGCTTCTCCAGGCAAGAACACTGGAGTGGGTTGCCATTTCCTTCTCCGATGCATGGAAGTGAAAAGTGAAAGTGAAGTCACTGAGTCGTGTCCAACTCTCAGCGACCCCATGGACTGCAGCTGTTGCCAAGCTCCAAATCCTGCCTCTCTTGCCTTCCTTCCTTCTCTGCCCACAACCCATCATCCTCTGGAAGCTTCCATGCCATGCAGGTTTGCATACTCCAAAAAAAATGTATTTAGTAACTCCTGGAAAGATTTCCATCTCGTACACTGCTAGAAAATACAAATGGGGCATTTGAGCAGTGTTTCATGGTTAAGATGCACAACAAATTGCTACATCTGTTTGAAATTCCTATTTTCACTTGTGCCTCCCCTTACCTTTTCTTTCAGCTTCCATGCTCATTTCCCCACCTCCTCATCTACACAAACACAAGCATTCTTCCTACTTCTGGAAGCTTAGATGATTTTCCCTCTAAAACGTCAGAGGAGGAGATGGCCTGGCAGTTTTTGAAAGTTTCCTTGAGTTCTATTAAACTGAAATATCACTTTTAGAACATGGAAAATAGTAGTGGAGTGCAGTGGTGGTCTTCTCAGAGCATGTCAGGATAATCAATCTTTTTAAAGACCTGTAGGCGTCAAGTGTGACAGTGCTCAAAAGCTTGGATTTGATGCATCTGACTTGCTAGAGTCTCTGTTGAGGAGGATAATTTATCATATCTTAACTGTGGAACTGGCTGGACTAATTGTTTCCTGTGCATGTATGTATTTAATCATGTGTATGTCCCGAAGTACAAGAGAATCATTTGACGGGCTATCCTTTCCTTTTGTTTCCTAAACTAATCAAAGTTTCTCTCTTATCCCAAATCTGCCCACCCTCTCCCACCCCCAAATCCTTAAGGAACAAAATCCCAATCTTCATATTTCAAAAACAAAGAGCATATTTAAATGTCATCTTCTAATACTGTTTCTGAACAAGATAGATTTCATTAAATAGAAATTAATCAGGTTGTGCTCATAACCACGTTACTCAGCAAAGACTAGAGGGCCTGTCCTATGCCATCCTGACAAAGAAGGCACTGCCATACATAGGAGTTGGTGCTGGTAGAGATTAGTCGGTCAGTCACCTTGGCCTGTCATTTTGCATATGTGCAAAATGGAGACAGTATTGGAGCTCAGGCTGTGGCCACAGAGGCTGGTATCCATTTTGTTGTATGAGATGCATTTAAGCCACAGTCAACTCACACATATGATATGGTACAGATATGGTATTCCTCAGGTGTCATATGAAATAAATAAAAAACTTCACTTGAAGTGCCTGGCTCAAGGTCTGGTTCATCCTAGGCACTTATAAACAATGTAATGGTGAGGAAGATATGGTCAGAAGCTGTGGTCCCCAGAGGGGTACCAAGGTCATCCTTTTAAAGTGTGCAAAGAAGATACTCTAATTTCTTTTGATATTTGTATTTTATCTACAAAGGAGAGAAAATGGCTTCACAAACACTTGAAATAAAGGTGGACATACAGCCTCCCTCAGTCTGAGTGTCAGTGTCCACGTGATCTGGGAGGCAGACACACTATCTTAAGGGAAAGGAGTGCTCATTACTAGGACGGGTGGGCAGTGGGGCCCTTGCACTGGTCTTCATGTCAGCGTGCTGAGATGAGTTAGTGTGTGTGCAATGAAGTTGGCTGTCAGTATTACTGAGTTTTAACAGCAGAGACATTACTTTGCCAACAAAGTTCCGTCTAGTCAAGGCTATGGTTTTTCCTGTGGTTATGTATGGATGTGAGAGTTGGACTGTGAAGAAAGCTGTGCTCTGAAGAATTGATGCTTTTGAACTGTGGTGTTAGAGAAGACTCTTGAGAGTCCCTTGGACTGCAAGGAGATCAGTCCTGGGTGTTCTTTGGAAGGAATGATGCTGAAGTTGAAACTACAGAACTTTGGCCACCTCATATGAAGAGCTGACTCATTGGAAAAGACTCTGATGCTGGGAGGGACTGGGGGCAGGATGAGAAGGGGACGACAGAGGATGAGATGGCTGGATGGCAGCACCGACTCGATGGACGTGAGTCTGAGTGAACTCCAGGAGTTGGTGATGGACAGGGAGGCCTGGCGTGCTGCGATTCATGGGGTCGCAAAGACTCAAACACGACTGAGCGACTGAACTGAACTGAACTGAACCCTCATAAACTAGACAAATGGCTAAGAAGGATTCCTGCTCTACTTAAGAGTATTGGGACTTGCCTGGTGGTCCAGTGGTTAAGACTGTGCCTCCTAATGCAGGAGGTGCAGGTGCAGTTTCTGGTCAGGGTGCTAAGATCCTACACGTCGTTGTTGCTAGTCAGTTACTAAGTCACATCTGTCTCTTTGCAACCCCATGGACTGCAGCATGCCATGCTCCACTGTCCTTCACTATCTAGGCAAACACACGCACACACACAAAACAGAAGCAACGGTGTAACAAATTCAGCAAAAAGGCTTGAAAAAAAAGAGTATGAAAGATATCGTCAAAAACTGTGGGGCGTCTGAGGTTTTCCTCTACTTGCAAAATAATAAGCTAGTTTGCCACATTCCATGGAAACTGGCAGAATATAAGACTCCTGGGTCAGAGACAAAATACTCGGCTGTTCACAACACAACAGGCAGCACCAGGCATGTGTGTCCTGGCTCGCCTTACCCCCTCATCCTGCAAGTCCCTCAGGGCCAATATGGACAGCCTGGGTGTCACAGCTAAACAAAGCCTGAGAGAAGGAAACTCAAATATCCTATTCAATATAAAGGGGCTGCTAAAATCCTGTCCATACTCTGCCCCAGAGAAAGATATTATCTTTATAATGCTGGACAGCAAACAAACCTTTCTGCTTTGGGAGCCACTACTTTTAGGTTTCAAGGCTGTTTGCTGTACAAGCATCCTTGAGAAGATAGCCCAGAATGAAAGTTACCCAAACCTCAAGACAAACAAACAAACAAAAAAGGAAACCCAAGAAGACCTGTCTCACAGAAGATATTATGTATTAATGAAGTACAAATGAAGATAAGAAAACATCTAAGTTTATACTTCTACTCCCAGAATGAGCAAACCCTTTCATATGATATAAATAATGATGACCTAATTAGACCAAACTAAAGGTCAGCTAAAAAAATCAGAAGTGATCAAAGATTATCTGAAAGACAGATTTATATGCACTCCCATGAAACATAAACCTTAATGCAATTACATATATTGTGCCTTGGAACAGTAGCAAATCATAATAGCATATTTATATAATTTATCAAAAATGTATTTATAAGGAAAGAACTAAAATTGGGGATCTGTGTTAATTTGTTTAACTTTGGGGGATATGCATTCATATCCTTGCTCAGGAGACTAGAGTAGAATGATATGCTGGGAACTGAAAGAATTCTAGAATGCAGGAGACTTTGCTATAATTTTCTCCTAGGTTCTTCTCTAGGTCACAGCAAAAGTAGAGTCTTCCAAAGAACTTCTATACTAAGAGCTCCTATACATGATTTTTTTTTTTTTTTTTTTTGTAGAAGTCATTCCTAAGTTGTTTGACCATCTCTTGAATTTGGTAAGGAGATTTAAACTTCCTCCAAATGTCCAGAAGCCAGCTTCTCCAGGAAACAGAACTTCCCTCTGGGGTGAATGAGACCCTCCACCTGCTGAGGGGAACAGAGCCCTGCCATGTGGAGCACAACTAATATTGTGTGCCTTTTTCCAAACCCTCCCCTACCTTCAGCTTCTTCAGTCACATCCCAGTTTCAATCCAGGCAAAATGAGAGGAAAGTGAATCAGAGTGAGGAATGACTGGGCGAGGGAGCCTGGTAGAGGATGCTCTGGGTATCAGTGAGGACACAGCTCTGTTCTGTCTTCTAGAGAAAGTTTTTGTTATTCATGGGTCTCCCTTGGACCATCTATATATTTAAAATCACTCCTCATCTTCCTTCTTGCTTTCCCAGGCTTTGCCATCAGTCCTGGCAATCCCTCCACATGGAGCTGAGAACATTTCCCCTTGTTTAGAGACTCTGGGAGTTAATTTTCACAATTGTTTGGTGCAGAGACTCAGGAAAGCACAAAAATTCACCCTTGGCTCGTCAGTATGGTCAGGAAATGACCCCCACTAGCTGCTGAGGCAACTGTTCCCCATCCTACTGTCAAAAGGCTGAGGTAGAAATCTTTCCTTTGTTCCCAGCAAGTGGGCATCACACAGATTTTGAGGCCCTACAATGCTGCATTTGATACTAGGCCATCTCTTGCTAGAAATGCGACCTTGGAATAATTACACTGCCTTTCCATACCTCGGATTCCTCATCTGCTCATCCGGCATTCATATTCACTTTGTGAAAATTGTGAGGCAAGCGCATTGCGTGTACTACATGCTCAGTAAACATGAGCTGTTGGGACTTCCCTGGTGGTCCAGTGGTTGAGATTCTGAGCTTCCACTGCAGGAGACACCAGTTCAAACCCTGGTGGGGGAACTAAGATCCTGCATGCCTTGCAGCATGGCCAAAGATTAAAACCACAAACAAACAACAACAAAAACAACAACAAACTGTTCTTCCCTCTAATGGAGTAGCTAAGAAGATTAAATTAATAACACATAGGAATGTTCTTTTTAAGATTTAAGCAATTCTGATTATTATCTTATTACTAGTTGGTGGTTGCTATTTCTTACCCCAAGTTCTCTCTGAGACTTCCTCAATCTAAAAACCGTTTGTCCAATTGGAAAGGATCGTTTCCTACTCTTCTGAGATGGAGGATGGTGGTAGTGGAAGGAGTTGATTGGTAAATAGTCAAATATTGGCAGCTAACACAGAAGACTGGTTCATTAATCTGGGTTTTGGAAAAGCCGAAGCCAAGAAGGGATTAAATGTGCAGGGATTTTATTAGAGGAAGTGCCTGTGAGTGTAAACGGGGCAGACTGGGAGATCTGAAAGAGCTGTCAGACCGCCAGGCAACTCTGATCCCTCAGTGGAAAATGAGGGGAGAAAGGGCAACCCAGACCGCCATGCAGTCTGAGGGAGGGTCTGCAAGGTAGCTGGTGAGCCCTCGAGCCCACATGGCCTGTCAGAGGAGTCCTGTGTCTTCCAGAAATGGGATGGCCCTATGATCTCTGCCACCCTCAGTCTGCAGCAAAGAGAAACGGGGATGGCATGACTTCAGTGCAAATGCAGTGATGGATTCCAAAGCACAGCAGCTGGACCCTTGCTCAATGAAGTCCTGTGCTGAAAACCTTGTAGGTGAATTCTCTTGGCTGTTCCAGACCAATCCCCCTGAATGCCCCCCTGCCCTCTGTGGGACAGCTTCAGCGATAGACACAGGAGGCAGTCTCTTTTCCTGTCTGACTTGAAGGCTAACTAGGAATTCAGGTTGTGCTTTAAAAAAAAAAAAAAAAAGCTCTCTGTGTCCTGCCAGAATGACTGAAATTCCACCATTGGAAACTAATTCCCAAAGGTCTCCCAAGTTTCCTTAGGAAAGGATTAATTTAATAGCTTCCAAGAAAAAGAGATTATGCCACTGAGTACCAGATAAAGAAGTGAGAGCAGGGTTGGAGGTGACAGTGCTGGGGGTCATATTAGAGGATGAGGGTGCTATCATTTTGAGAAATAGTCCTGGGTGAACCCTGAAAAAAATCTGTAGGCTTCCATGATTTTCTGGTGAACAGCAAGGAAAGCATTTGACCCAACCCAGCATTTGGCTAAACTACCAGAAAGACAAGCCTTTATTGGGGGATGTAGAGTGAAGTGAAAGTCACTCAGTCATGTCCAACTCTTTACAACCACATGGACTATACAGTCCATGAAATTCTCCAGGCCAGAATACTGGAGTGGGTAACCTATCCCTTCTCCAATGGATTGTCCTGACCCAGGAATTAAACTGGGGTCTCCTGCATTGCAGGCAGATTCTTTACCAGCTGAGCTACCAGGGAAGCCATGCTCTTAAGACCTAGAATTCTGCAGACCCAAGCACTCTCTCTAGTGGCTCCAAGGGGCAGTTTCATGTTCTCAAGCCTGTTAAGGTGTCACAAGGTTATTCAAAGTTCCTGAGAGCTTGCGTGTGTCTTTTGGTTCATGGAGCACATTGGTGGATCAATTTGGGCCACAGCCTAGAGCTCCCCAGCCTCTTCAGTGGCCAAAGGATCACGTTCCTCCTCTAAGCACAGCCCAGTCAAGCTGGAACTCCAAGATCTAGAGCTTATGTCAGTTGTTGGCTGGATCTGAATATCTGTTAGAGGGCAGACCTAAAGTCACCCTGGAAACTTTCCCAGAGATACATTTCTCCTGGAGCCAAGAGGACAACATAAGTGATCCATTCTGAACTGATTAATAACTGTCACATTTCTGTCAGGGCACCGGAAGAACCAATTTCGGGGCTTGGTACCTTGAGCTCTGCATAGTAAGTCAAGATGCCAGCATGGCCTGGAGCCATGATTCTGAAACGAGACTACACTTCAGAATAGCTTGGGGACTTTGAACAAAAGACAGATCCCCAGGCCTCACTGGAGAGTCCTAGTAAGGATGAGGGCCTGAAGAGCCTTCTCCTCTCCCACATTCACTCTGATGATCTACCATATGCATATCAGCTAAAAGCTGAGTCATGGAAGTGGCAGAAATAGCCACTGGATTTTGCTTAATCAGGCTTTGTCTTGATCTAAACTGAATCTTTTTTGGAGTAAGCTAGGGTATAACGACTGAAGTAACATAAAGCTACTTTACACACATCAGAGTTGAATAGATCCCTGGGGGAACAGACTCTGAAACAGAGGCTAGCATGCAGAGCTTTTATCAGGGATAGTTCCCGGGAACAGCACCTGTGGAAGGGAGGGAGGGAAAGAAAACAGAACTGGGCAGAGGGAGATGCTAGCTGTAATGGAGTCCTAGTGCAAGCCCTGGGGGTCCAGCAGGGGCGTCTGGAGCTGGGATGGTCTTCTCAAGCTGGGGCAGCAGGCCTGGCTTTCATATCCTTCTGTCGATCAGTCATTGTGAATGTGAGCTGCCCAAGGAAGAAAGTGTGACCTTTGATGGGACAGTTTTTCTCGGCCAAGGCAATTCCCATAAAGGGCTCTAGGACTGCTTTTGGCAAGCACTCCCAGCACCTGGGGGAACATCTTATTTTTATTCTTGAAGAGGGATCTGAGCATCTACCACATGCTGTTAAAGTTCAGATGGGACTCATTTGTGTATAGGCTGGGATGAAAGCCAGTCCCCTCTGCCCTCCCTAAGATCACTATCTAGTATGGGCCCCTGCATGCCAGAGAAGAGTCCGGCGCTAGTACCTTTCCCCATGTGAGAGACTCTGAGTGATCAATCCATAGGAATATAATGAGAGTGGACTGGATTGGACATTTGACTCTTAGGTTTGATAGAAGAGAAGGAAGGCTATCAGAAGCAAGAATACTTGGCTGGTTGGTTTGCTGTGCTAGTAAAGCTAAGGGTGTATGCATAACACCCATTTAGGCCAATTAGATTCATCCCTTTGATCATACCAACTTGGGGTAAGCAGGCATTAGCAGATAGTCTGAGGCGACAGATTATATCAGTCCCTCAAATCATGTCACAAAAAATTAGTGCTCTAGAATAACCACCCCCTTCCCAATGAAACACACCTTGCATTTGGTTGCTCAGTTGTGTCCAACTCTTTGCAAGCCTCATGAACTGTAGCCGCCAGATTCCTCTGTCCATGCGATTTCCGAGGCAAGAATGCTGGAGTGGGATGGCATTTCCTTCTCTAAGCCCATGGTAACGCCACAGAAAACTGAGCCCCCAACAGCATAAAATCTCTGATTAATTATGAAAAGGTTTATGATGACAGAAAATAATGTCACCAAGGCTGAATCTCAGATATTTGACACTGCTGATTTTGATAGGTTTCTACCAAGTTTCACAGTGGTTAGATTCCCCTAATCCCTTAGTAATTATTAGACATGTCTAGGAAAAAAAAATCCTACCACATTCTTTTGATGAGAATGATTGTTTAGTATGCCTATTTATTTATTCACTTGTAATGAGCAGGAGACACTTGGTGAGCTTGTTCTGTTTCTCTATCAGATTCCTTTACGCATAAATTATTTGAGGGTTAGATTTATGCTCAAAGAATAATGAGGTAAACAGGAGCAAAGGGAATAATTTAAAGCAATTCATAACAAGGAAATGATCACATACATAGCGAAAGCATGGAGAACCCCAGCCTGTTATTCCGTTCTGTTTGAAGTCAGGACAAAGCAGAACTACATCCCAGGGACTATTTCTCCAGTGAAAACTCAAAATGCTTTCCCTAGTTTTAACCATGTCGCATCTTGAGACCTGAGTGCTGAGAAAGAGAAGCAGTTGGTGCCTTCATTAAGATTGCTTTGTCTTAGTTTTATTTTATAAATCAACTCATCAGTGCTTTTCCTAAAAGTTTCTTCCTGGAAAAAGAGTGCTCATCAAAACTATGTTTAGTTCACCTAGGGTCTTAAAACAATTTACAAAATCTTAAAAAAGAGCCAGGCTTAGAATGCAATTCATATGCAAAGATTCTAGATGAAGCCAAAAGACATTACTTAAAACTATGAACAAATAACTTTGTGACTAGAATTGTAAACAGAAGCATAATTTGCTAATGTTTTGTTCCAAAAGTCAGACCTCCTTCCTCTTACCTGATTATTAATATGGAACATCAGGGAAATGAGATAGAAATAATATATCTGAACTTAATTTAGAAATTTGACCAAGATTTCTTCTGCTATCTGAATGGGTTTAATATAGAAATATGTTCTGGATAATCAACAGCAACTTGGAGGAAGGTCTTTAAAACCATGTTGCAGTCCTGTATTTTTTTTTTCAGTGACTGCATTATACATAAAATGACTGATAAAATATGTGAATAATAACCTAAATTAGGAGGAATAGTTCTATAGCTTTAATTACCAACTAGTAAACTATATGCTCCAAATTTATATCTTCAGCCTGTTTTCTGAGCTCTGTATCTATCTAGTAGACATTTTTGCCTCCTCTAAATGGCTAAACTCAACATTCAGAAAACTAAGACCGTGGCATCCAGTGCCATCACTTCATGGCAAATAGATGGGGAAACAATGGAAACAGTGACAGACCTTATTTTGGGGGGCTCCAAAATCACTGTAGATGGTGACTGCAGCTATGAAATGAAAAGACACTTGCTTTTTGGAAGAAAAGCTATGACCAACCTAGACAGCATATTAAAAAGCAGAGACATTACTTTGCCAACAAAAGTACATCTACTCGCAAAGATATGGTTTTTCCAATAGTCATGTATGGATGTGAGAGCTGGACTATAAAGAAAGCTAAGTGCGGAAGAATTGATGCTTTTGAATTGTGGTATTGGAGAAGACTCTTGAGAGTCCCTTGGACTGCAAGGAGACCCAACCAGTCCATCCTAAACGAAATCAGTCCTGAATATTCATTGGAAGGACTGACGCTGAAGCTGAAACTCCAATATTTTGGCCATCTGGTGTGAAGAATTGGCTCATTTGCAAAGGCCCTGATGGTGGGAAAGATAGAAGGCAGGAGGAGAAGGGAATGACAGAGGATGAGATGGTTGGATGGCATCACCAACTAGATGGATATGAATTTGAGTAGGCTCTGGGAGTTGGTGATGGATAGGGAAGCCTGAAGTGCTGCAGTCCACGGGGTCACAGAGTCGGACACGACTGAACGACTGAACTGAACTGAAAATGGCTAAAACTGAATTAATCACCTCTGCTCCACTCTTCAGTGGCTTCACCTTCTGTAAATCTTTCTTTTTTTAAGATTTTTTTTTATGTGAATCATTTTTTAAGTCTTAATGAATTTGTTATAATACTCTTCCTGTTTTGTACTTTTGACCATGAGGCATGTGGGATCTTAATTCCCCAACTAGGGATTGAATTCACACCCCCTGAATCTAAAGGTAAATTCTTAACCACTGGGCCTCCAGGGAAGTCCTTATAATTCCTAGTTTGAGCTTCATGTAACTTCTCAAGCGAGAATCCTTGGAGGCATCTTTAACCCATCATCTGAAATACACCTTAACTGATCAAATTCTGTTGACTCCATCTCCTTACTGTCTGTCTTAATAAGGATAAATTGGAATTAGGATAAACAAATACTGATGAAAAGAGAAGACAATAAGAGGAATGCCCTTGAGTTACAATCAAATTAAACTGAAAGTCCAACTTCCAAAGTAAAGAAAGGAGATTTAGAAGCTTTAGCCAATGGTGAGTTCATCTTGAATCCATAGCTTAATTGGCCTCAAAAAGCGTTAATATGACCTGAGGCTACATTTATTAAATTACAGTGTTTAGAAGGCAAGAGGGGAAAATTTTGCTGTGCTCTACCCTCTTGGATCACAATTATATTCACTCCTGGTGACACACCTTAATGTAAAAATAGACACAACTATATTTTGAAGAGGAGACAAAACGTTGAAGCCATGTTCCATTAGAAGTGCTTGCACAGAGTGGGAAGCTTTTTCTTGGAAATGGGAATTCTTAAGATGGATCTGTTGGCAGGGGTAGGGAGAGATAAATTAGGAGTTTGGGGTTAACAGATACACACTACTATATATAAAATAGATAAACAATATCCTACTATATAGCACAGGGAACTATATTCAACATCTTGTAATAAACTATAATGGAAAAAAACCTGAAATATATATATATATTATACATATATTATACATTTATTATAATATTATATATATATATAACTGAATCAAAAACTAATACAACAGTGTAAATCAACTATACTTCAATTTAAAAATGGCTAAAATATTTTTAAATGAACACAACCAGCCAAACAAGATGAATATGATGGCTGCCTACAGCTTACTGAAGAATGCTATCTAGAGCAATGGTGCTATGGTAAGTCACCTCAGCCTGCCAAGCTCCTCTATCCATGGGATTCTCCAGGTAAAAATACCGGAGTGGGTTGTCATGCCCTTTTCCAGGGGATCTTCTTGAACCAAGGATCAAACCTGCATCTCTTATGTCTCCTACATTGGCAGGCAGATTATTTACCACTAGTGCCACCTGGGAAGCCCAGAGCAATGGTCTAATGGACTAATCCATACATCAGAGCTGGCTGAGGTCTGTAGGAACATCCTGGGATAATTCTATAGATTCTTCAGTCCCAGCCCCAAGAGATTCTTATTTAGGGGTCCTGGAGGGGGAACACCCTCTCTAAATCTGTACACTTTAAAAGTCCCCTAGGTGATTCTGACATACAACCAGGGCTGGGAGTGCCACGTAAATGAGAAATCAGATTTTCTCAGCATGCAGCCAAGAAAGAGTGGCTGCCAAGAGAGATCTCTGTGGACTATTAGGAGACACTTTTTAAAACACTGAGCCATCTGGAAATTTGATAGGATCCCTTGGGAGAAAGGGATGAGTATTGAGTCACTGGGAGTTCAAATGGGCTACATGAATAATTTGTAGGCATAAAATCTAGGAGATCTGAGCAGGAATGGTAGTGGTCTCTATGATTTTTAAGAACCTATAGTATTTGTCAAAAGAATGAAAGGCTGATAGGGACTTCCCTGGTGGTCCAGTAGCTAAGACTCTGTGCTCCCCATGCAGGGGGCCCAGGTTCAATCTCTGGCCAGGGAACTAGATCCCACATGCTGCAACTAAGAGTTCACATGCCACAACTGAAGACTTCACACACTGCAACTATTAAATAAAAAAAAAGAAAAGATCCCACATGCTGCAACCAGGGTTGTAGTTCCGTACATGTCACAACTAAGACCCAGAGGGGCAAAAAAAAAAAAAAACAAAAAAAAAAACAAAAAAAAAAACCAATGAATAAATATTAAAAGAAAAAAAAGAATCAAAGGCTAATAGACAAAGAGCAGCTTTAAAAGTTTTTATTTTATTGTATTTTGTCTAGAGTACAAAGTGTTCAGTTGTCAGAACACCACCCATATCCCCTTGAGAATGCTGGCCTGAACTCCATCTGACCCTCTTAACCTGAGGTCTTTCTTGGTTCTCCAGAGTCTACTCTGCTTGCATACACAGCAAGACAGGCATGTGGGGCACTAACCATTCACCGTTTCCCAGAAATCCTAGATTGGCAGGAGATGGTATACATTAACTCCATTGCTTCCCAGGTGGGATAACTCTGGGATTGGGGAAGAGGGGATTGCTTTAGAATCCCCAAATCCACAAGTGGGATGAAGCTTCAGTTGCCCATAGCAGTATTGCTGTTGACTTGATCACTCCACAAATAAATTCAGTTCAGTTCAGTTCAGCCACTCAGTTGTGTCTGACTCTTTGCAACACCATGAATCGTAGCATGCCAGGCCTCCCTGTCCATCACCAACTCCCGGGGTTCACTCAAACTCATGTCCATTGAGTCGGTGATGCCATCCAGCCGTCTCACCTTCTGTTGTCCCCTTCTCCTCCTGCCCCCAATCCCTCCCAGCATCAGGGTCTTTTCAAATGAGTCAACTCTTTGCATGAGGTGGCCAAAGTAGTGGAGTTTCAGCTTCAGCATCAATCCTCCCAATGAACACCCAGGACTGATCTCCTTTAGGATGGACTGGTTGGATTTCCTTGCAGTCCAAGGAACTCTCAAGAGTCTTCTCCAACACCACAGTTCAAAAGCATCAATTCTTTGGCACTCAGCCTTCTTCACAGTCCAACTCTCACATCCATACATGACCACTGGAAAAACCATAGCCTTGACTAGATGGACCTTTGCTGGCAAAGTAATGTCTCTGCTTTTGAATATGCTATCTAGGTTGATCATAACTTTTCTTCCAAGAAGTACACATCTTTTAATTTCATGGCTGCAGTCACCATCTGCAGTGATTTTGGAGCCCAAAAAAATAAAGTCTGACACTGTTTCCACTGTTTCCCCATCTATTTCCCATGAAGAGATGGGACTGAATGTCATGATCTTCGTTTTCTGAATGGTGAGTTTTAAGTCAACTTTTTCTACTCTCCTCTTGCACTTTCATCAAGAGGCTTTTTAGTTCCACTTTACTTCCTTCCATAAGGGTGGTGTCATCTGCATATCTGAGGTTATTGATATTTCTCCCGACAATCTTGATTCTAGCTTGTGCTTCTTCCAGCCCAGCGTTTCTCATGATGTACTCTGTACATAAGTTAAATAAGCAGGGTGACAATATACAGCTTTGACATACTCTTTTTCCTATTTGGAACCCATCTGTTGTTCCATGTCCAGTTCTAACTGTTGCTTCCTGACCTGCATATAGGTTTCTCAAGAGGTAGGTCAGGTGGTCTGGTATTCCTATCATTACTTACATTTAAATACTTGACTTAGGGTCTACCTCTGAGAGAACACAAAGTCACCAAACAATTACTGCCAACTAAGCAGAAAATTGATGCTTTCGAATTGTGGTGCTGGAGAAGACTCTTGAGAGTCCCATGGATCACAAGGAGATCAAACCAGTCAATCCTAAAGGAAATCAACCCTGAATATTCATTGGAAGGACTGATGTTGAAGCTGAAGCTCCAATACTTTGGCCACCTGATGCAACGAGCTGACTCATTGGAAAATACCATGATGCTGGTAAAGATTGAAGATAAAAGAAGAGGATGGCAGAGGATGAGACGATTAGATAGCATCACTGACTCAATGGACATGAATATTGAGTAAACGTTGGGAGATGGTAGAAGACAGAGGAGCCTGGCATACTGAAGTCCCTGGGGTCGCAGATTCAGAAACGACTTAGTGACTGAACGATAACAACAAGTAGAAAATAATTACCTACTAAATCAGAATTTGAAGAAATTGGTATTAAAAAGGCATCTATTTTAAAGTATTTTTAAAAACTTATCAATTTGACAGCACCTGCAGGCTGGGATGGTATTCATAGGCACAGCTAAGTTAGAGGGTCCAACTTCACTTGGCTTTCAGACCATTGGCTACAGAGGGTTGCTGTTCACGGATCTCAATAGCATTCGTCTCTCTGGGCCTACTTTCTACTACGTGTCCTCCTTCACTTCTGATGTTTCAGGAACTACTTATAACCACTCCCTCTTCAGTGTCTCCCAGTTTCATGCCCCTATGTATCTGACTTTTCTATTTGCTGTTGTCCTAGAAATTTTTATTTGTCCTTTAAAAAACACTAAAGCTGTCCATTCTTCCAGGTATCCTCTTGCTTCATTCCCCTACACCAGTGGAGTCATTTTCCACTCTGATTACTCCTAGCTCAGAATGACAGAATTAACAATCACCTGAATATTTAATATTAAGATATAAGTGAGTTAAATTGGAGGAAACAGAAATCTACCCTGGCTCTCTCTTGCACTCATAGCCTGGGAATATCCCAAAGCAGGATGGTTCTTAATGATAATTCATTTGTATATTATCATTCCTTTCTTCCTTTGTTCCACAGCTAGTTGAGTTAGAATGCAATCCTTAAACAAGATTGTTTTGTGGAACTTAAAGCCAAATAAATCCTTAAAGTGGGAGAATGTTATTCAATATTTCAAAACAATCTTTATAATGAAAGTAAAACACTTATGCTATCACCTTAACTGAGAAGAACAGGTTACAAAATTCAGTGAATGTGCAGCATAAATTCAAAAGTTGTGATTTTGAAGAAAGTGAAAGAAATCCATTAACAGTAATGCAGTGAATGTCAGGTGTGGGACATGGTGATTATTTCTCTGCTGCTGTCTACTTTTTGTGTTTTTGAAGTCTTCAATGATGAGCAAGTTATAGAAAATAACAATGATACTTTTTCACCTGTAAGGAATGATTTCCCACAGATCAATCACCATGGAAGAAACTTTATCAGTTATTACAGAGTACCTACAAACCATGTCAAGAGGCCATGAGGCTTTGTGGCCAAATTCCTTCAAATGTTTAAGGAACTACATCACATCATTCTGCTGTCACATAATTTGTTTCAGAGCACAGTAAAAGTGGAAAGTTATACAGTTTCATTTTTTACTGAAAGAAATATGACCCTGAAACCCAATCTTGTTATACACACATAGACACATACATACATACCCCACCTATGAATCAATGATACTAATCAATGTAGGCAAAAAAAAAAAAACTAAATAAAATACTAGACAATCAAATTTAATAGCATCTAAAAGAATTTTCCTCTGCAATCAGATAAACTATCAGAGAATGAATGAGTGATTTAATATTAGGAATACTATCACTATAATGAACAATGTCAATATGGCAAAAGAGACAAATCATATCAACAAATACTAAGCAAACAGTAAGTAAAAAATTTTAAATATATTTCATAAAACTGGGGATAGAAGAGTTCTTAATATGATCATTGATCATTACACTTAGCCATAAACAATGTTAGTTATGAGTAATGGGCTCTGAACTCACTCTGACTTAGGTTTAAATTCTGGGTATACATTTTCTTCCCATGAGACTTTCACTAAGTTACTTTATCTTTCTTCTTTAGTTCTCTCTGTAAAATTGGCATAATAATTTCTTACCATACAGAGTTAGTATAAGAATAATTCAAGTGATGCATGTTAAGTGCTTAGTATAATGTCTGTAATTTAGTGATACTCAGTTCAGTTCAGTTCAGTCGCTCAGTCGTGTCTGATTCTTTGTGACCCTATGAATCACAGCATGCCAGGCCTCCCTGTTCATCACCAACTCCTGGAGTTCACTCAGACTCACGTCCATTGAGTCAGTGATACCATCCAGCCATCTCATTCTCTGTCGTCCCCTTCTCCTCCTGCCCCCAATCCATCCCAGCATCAGGGTCTTTTCCAATGAGTCAACTCTTCGCATGAGGTGGCCAAAGTATTGGAGTTTCAGCTTCAGCATCATTCAAGTGTTATAATAACACTCGTATTAAATGCTATTTAATGCCATGTACATCATATTATACATTGTTATTTATACATTGTACAAGAGTATAAAAGCATATTAAACAATTTCTATGATGATGATGATGATAAACAGTAGCAGTGATAATAGTAAAACTGATAGACTTCAGAATTTACTTATGGAGATTCTTCCTCCTACACCCAAAATATACACACCTGAGAGTTTTCTCCCAGGTGATTCTAATATATAATCAAACATTTAGAATCACGAAATTAGAGGCATTTCTAGTAAAGATCCAAGCAATGCAAGAGTCATGAGACAAAAGGGAGAGGTGTCACTATAGTTGATGAAGATAAATTTGATATTTTCAGATGACTTCATTAAACATAAAAAAAATTCAAAATAATCAGAACACTCCTTCACAATGAGCCTTCTTAGAATGAAGAAGAGGGTTCAGGATAGTGGTCAGATACAAGGTCAATGTATTAAAAAAAAACAAAAGCTTTTCAGCAGTATCCATTTAGACCATATAGCCAGGTAATAGTGAAAAGATCCATCCACAATAGTGCCAAACATATAAAGTACCTAGAAACATGCCTCCAATTAAAATTAATTAACTAATTTTTAAAAAAGTACCTAGAGACAAATTTGTAAGAATATGATACATATGAAGAAAAGTGTACTACTTTACCAGATGATACAAAAAAGGAGCTGACAAAATAATAAAAGCCATATATGATAAACCCACAGCAAACATTATCCTCAATGGTGAAAAACTGAAAGCATTTCCCCTAAAATCAGGAACAAGACAAGGGTGCCCACTCTCACCATTACTATTCAACATAGTTTTGGAAGTTTTAGCCACAGCAATCAAAGAAGAAAAAGAAATAAAAGGAATCCAGATTGGAAAAGAAGAAGTAAAACTCTCATTGTTTGCAGATGCCATGATCCTCTACATAGAAAACCCTAAAGACGCCACCAGAAAGTTACTAGAGCTAATCAGTGAATATAGTAAAGTTGTGAGACATATAATTAACACACAGAAATCCCTTGCGTTCTTATACACTAACAGTGGGAGAACAGAAAGAGAAATTAAGGAAGCAATTCCATTCACCATTACAATGAAAAGAATAAAATACTTAGGAATAAATCTACCTAAAGAAACAAAAACCTATATATAGGAAACTATAAAACACTGATGAAAGAAATCAAAGATGATACAAATAGATGGAGAAATATACCATGTTCATGGATCAAAAGAAACAATATAGTGAAAATGAGTATACTACTCAAAGCAATCTATATATTCAATGCAATCCCTGTCAAGCTACCAACAGTATTTTTGACAGAACTAGAAAAAATAATTTCACAATTTGTATAGAAATACAAAAAAAAAAAAAAAAAAAAAAAAAAAAAAAAACCTCGAATAGCCAAAGCAATCTTGAGAAAGAAGAATGGAACAGGAGGAATCAACCTGCCTGACTTCAGACTATACTACAAAGCTACAGTCATCAAGGCAGTACGGTACTGGCACAAAGGCAGAAAAATAGGTCAATGGAACAAAATAGAAAGTCCAGAGATAAATCCATGCACCTATGGACACCTTATCTTTGACAAAGGAGGCAAGAATACACAATGAAGAAAAGACAATCTATTTAACAAGTGGTACTGGGAAAGCTGGTCAACCACTTGTAACAGAATGAAACTAGAACACTAACACCATACACAAAAATAAACTCAAAATGGATCAAAGATCTAAATGTAAGAACAGAAACTATAAAACTCCTAGAGGAAAACAGGCAAAACACTCTCTGACATAAATCACAGTAGGATCCTCTATGACCATCTCCCAGAGCAATGGAAATAAAAGCAAAAATAAACAAATGGGACCTAATTAAACTTAAACGTTTTTGCACAATGAAGGAAACTATAAGCAAAGTGAAAAGACAGCCTTCAGAATGGGAGAAAATAATAGCAAATGAAACACCTGACACAGAATTAATCTCAAAAATATACAAGCAGCTCCTGCAGCTCAATTCCAGAAAAATAAATGACTCAATCAAAAAATGGGCCAAAGAACTAAATAGATATTTCTCCAAAGAAGACATACAGCTAACAAATGAACAAATGTTCAACATCACTCATTATGCTGCTGCTGCTACTAAGTCGCTTCAGTTGTGTCCGACTCTGTGCAACCCCATAGACAGCAGCCCACCAGGCTCCCCATCCCTGGGATTCTCCAGTCAAGAACACTGGTGTGGGTTGCCATTTCCTTCTCCAATGCATGAAAGTGAAAAGTGAAAGTGAAGTCACTCAGTCGTGTCTGACTCTTAGCGACCCCATGGACTGCAGCCCACTCGGCTCTTCCATCCATGGGATTTTCCAGGCAAGAGTACTGGAATGGGGTGCCATTCACTCATTAAGAGAGAAATGCAAATCAAAACCACACTGAGGTATCATCTCATGCTGGTCAGAATAGCTACTATCAAAAAGTCTACAAACAATAAATGCTGGAGGGGGTGTGGAGAAAGGGAACCCTCTTACCCTGTTGGTGGGAATGCAAACTAGTACAGCCACTAAGGAGAACAGTGTGGAGATTCCTTAAAAAATTGGAAATAGAACTGCTATACGACCCAACAATCCCACTTCTGGGCATACACACTGAGGAAACCAGGATTGAAAGAGACATGTGTACCCCAATGTTCATCACAGTACTATTTACAATAGCCAGGACATGGAAGCAACTTAGATGTCCATTGGCAAATGCATGGATAAGAAAGCTGTGGTCAGTTAGTTCAGTCACTCAGTTGTGTCCAGCTCTTTGCAACCTCATGAATCTCAGCACACTAGGCTTCCCTGTCCATCACCAACTCCGGGAGTTTATTCAAACTCATGTCTATTGAGTTGGCCATGAGATGCCATCCAGCCATCTCATCTTCTTTCGTCCTCTTCTCCTCCTGCCCCCAATCCCTCCCAGCATCAGGGTCTTTTCAAATGAGTCAACTCTTTGCATGAGGTGGCCAAGTATTGGAGTTTCAGCTTCAGCATCAATCCTTCCAATGAACACCCAGGACTGATCTCCTTTAGGATGGACTGGTTGGATCTCCTTGCAGTCCATGGGACTCTGAAGAGTCTTTTCCAACACCACAGTTCAAAAGCATCAATTCTTTGGCACTCAGCCTTCTTCACAGTCCAACTCTCACATCCATACATGACTACTGGAAAAACCATAGCCTTGACTAGACAGGCCTTTGTTGGCAAAGTAATGTCTCTGCTTTTGAATATGCTATCTAGGTTGGTCACAACTTTCCTTCCAAAGAGTAAGTGTCTTTTAATTTCATGGCTGCGATCACTATCTGCAGTGATTTTGGAGCCCCAAAAAATAAAGTCTGACACTGTCTCCACTGTTTCCCCATCTATTTCCCATGAAGTGATGGGACTGGATGCCGTGATCTTTGTTTTCTGAATGTTGAGCTTTAAGCCACTTTTTCACTCTCCGCTTTCGCTTTCATCAAGCGGCTTTATAGTTCCTGCCATAAGGGTGGTGTCATCTGCATATCTGAGGTTATTGATATTTCTCCTGGCAATCTTGATTCCAGCTTGTGCTTCTTCCAGCCCAGCGTTTCTCATGATGTACTCTGCATATAAGTTAAATAAGCAGGGTGACAATATACAGCCTTGACGGACTCCTTTTCCTATTTGGAACCAGTCTGTTGTTCCACTTCCAGTTCTAACTGTTGCTTCCTGATTTGCATACATATTTCTCAAGAGGCAGGTCAGGTGGTCTGGTATTCCCATCTCTTTCAGAATTGGTACATATAAAGCAGTGGTACAGATACACAATGGAATATTACTCAGCTATTAAAAAGAATGCATCTGAATCAGTTCTAATGAGGTGGATGAAACTGGAGCCTATTATACACAGTCAGTAAGTCAGAAAGAAAAACACCAATACAGTACACTAAAGCATATATATGGAATTTAGAAAGATGGTAACAATGATCCTATATGCGAGACAGCAAAAGAGACACAGATGTAAAGAACAGTCTTTTGGACCCTGTGGGAGAAGGCGAGGGTGGGATGATTTGAAAGAATAACATTGAAGCATGTATATTATCATATTTGAAACATATCACCAGTCCAGGTTAGATGCATGAGACAGGGTGCTCAGGGCTGATGCACTGGCATGACCCTGAGGGATGGGATGGGGAGGGAGGTGGGAAGGGGGGGTTCAGGATGGGGAACACATGCACACCCATGGCTGATTCATGTCAATGTATGGCAAAAACCACTACAATACTGTAAAGTGATTAGCTTCCAATTAAAATAACTTAATTTAAAAATGAGCTGAATAAACATAGAGATGTTCAAAAGTTCTAAAAGAGTGGGCTGACCATTGTAATTTGGGAGCCATTCCTCATAGGCTTAATGAAACCCCAATAAAAATGCTAATATTATTTTGATGAAATAATTTGGATTCTATTTGTAGACTGTAAGAGAATAAACAGTCTAAAGCTTGACATACTGTGGGTACATAATACATGCTAGCTAACTAGCAAGGTAATGTTTAAAATCCTTTAAGCTAGGCTTCAACAGTATGTAAACTGAGACACTTCCAGACATACAAGCTGGATTTAGAAAAGGCAGAGAAACCAGAAATCAAATTGCCAACATCTATTGGATCATAGAGAAAGAGAATTCCAGAAAAAAAACTAAATCTGCTTCACTGACCATATTAAAGCCTTTGACTGTGTGGATTACAACAAACTGTGGAAAATCCTTTAAAAGATGGGAATACCAGACCACCTTACCTGTCTCCTGAGAAACCTCTATGTGGATCAAGAAGCAACAGTTAGAACCAGACATGGAACAACTGACTGGTTCCAGATTGGGAAAGGAGTACATTAGGCTGTATATTGTCACCCTGCTTATTAAACTTATGTACAAAGTACATCATGCGACATGCCAGGCTGGATGAAGCACAAGCTGGAATCAAGATTGCCAGAAGAAATATCAATAACCTCAGATATGCAGATAACCCACCACCCTTAGGGCAGAAAGTGAAGAGGAACTAAAGAGCCTCTTGATGAATATGAAAAAGGAGAGTGAAAGAGCTGGCTTAAAACTCAACATTCAAAAATCTAAGGTCATGGCATCAGGTCCCATCATTTTATGGCAAATAAATGGAGAAAAAATAGAAACAGTGACAGACTTTATTTTCTTTAGCTCCAAATCACTGCAGACAGTGACTGCAGCCATGAAATGAAAAGATGCTTACTCCTTGAAAGAAAAGCTATGACAAATCTAGATGACATATTAAAAAGTAAAGACATCACTTGCTGACAAAGGCCCATATAATGAAAGCTATGGTTTTTCATAGCTTTCCATAATAGTCATGTACGGATGGGAAAGTTGAACCATAAAGAAGACTGAGCACTGAAGAACTGATGCTTTCAAATGTTGTGCTGGAGAAGACTCTTGAGAATCCCTTGGACAGCAAGAAGATCTAGCCAGTCTATCCTAAAGGAAATCAACCCCAACTATTCACTGGAAGGACTGATGCTGAAGCTAAAGCTTCAATACTTTGGCCACCTGATGGGAAGAACTGACTCACTGGAAAAGACCCTGATGCTGGGAAAGATTGAGGGCAAGAGATGAAGGGAACAACAGAGGATGAGAATGGTTGGATGGCATCACTGACTCAATGGCCATGAGTTTAGGCAGGCTCTGGGAGATAGTAGAGGGCAGGGAAGCCTAGGGTGCTGCAGTCCATAAGATGGCAAAGAATTGGACTTGACTGAGGGACTGAACATCAACAATACTTCCTCTTGCTTTTTAGTGAAATTCTGATGCCACAGGTCATGGTGATCTCCTCCCTTAATTTTTATAATTACTATTCACTGGCACTTACTATAGAATTTTTGGAAGTTCTATTTTATATTGAATTTTTAGTTAATTTACATTAATGGGTCATTAATTATTCTCTCCAAAACTGACTATAAACTCCTTGAAGTCAAGGACTAGGTTTATATACCTTTGAACCAAATACTTAATGCATACTAGTCACCTACAGAGAACAGAGGGGTGATGTAGAAAGAGACAACTGAACTGTTATTAGCTCATCACTACAGAATAAAATAAAATACTGTTAAACACACTTGAGGAAGTCAAACTATGGAGCCACCTAAGCAATCCAAATGCCAACCACAGTCATGGTTGGAGTGTGCCTTCTCTTACCTAGAGAAGTTACTGCTGAATATTATGTTGACTGATGGATCACTTCATTCCCAAAATATGCTGGAGCTGATAACAAGCTGAGATCGATTCCAGAGTCCAATAAGGATTCTCATAAAATAGGGGTGACTAATTAGAAGAAATACATGTCGACTTAATAGCAGTCAATGGCCTAGGAAGCCATAGGAATGAATGAGAACTCCCCAATTCCCAAAGCTCCAAAGCAAAAATATTTCAGAATCATGCTCTGAGTAGGCCTGGCAGATTCTCAAAGTAGAGTGGCTGCAAAATACTCACTTGATATTTTAAGCATATTTTGTATGCTTAAATTTGTAGAAATTTGTAAAAGTTGAGGAGAAGATACTGCTAGTCAGGAAGTAAACGTAGAGAACATAAGTAATATTAAATCGGTATGTGTGCCGTTTCCAAGAACTATGAGTAAGCAAACCGCTTCTTGACTTCAACTGGATGTCATTTTACCTAAATATATGCAGGGGATATTAATACTATACTTGTGTTTACTTTAACAACCACCAGGACTGTGTGAAAATCAGCTTCACAGCCAAATAAAGTGACAAAAATGACAACTCCAAGAACACAGAAACCACTTTGCAAGTTTTGCTTGCATATTCTGTGTAATCTCCTGAAAAGGAGTCTTAGACATTTGTAAGCTGGCTGCCTGCCCTACCGACTTTTCAAGCTTCTATTTAACACCCTGAGGAAGGGTCTCACCAAAATGCCAACACTTAAGTCAGATAAATGCCTCTAGCCTTCATCATCTGTCCAGTGTTCCAGCTATTACCAAGCAGTGGTAAGTCTCACCAATAACTCAGAGCTCCACATTTCTGAGCAAAACTGTGATGTTTCAGAGCACCTAGTCACACATTCCCTAAATGGAGAGGAGGACTGTGCAGGCTAGCTTTCATGTAAAGTCAGTTTCAGTACTACTAACTGACTTCAAATGAGTGGCCACTGATGATAATTAGGCAGGTCTCCCATCTCTGTATCATCCCCATGCCCTCCTGCAATTTGAAGGGCTATGATGAATGTAAAGAGACTGAGGATATGCATGTGTGCTAAGTTGCTTCCGTCCTGTCCGATTCTTTGTGATGCTATGGAACCATAGCTGGCTGGGCTCCTCTGTCCATGGGATTCACCAGGGAAGAATACTGGAGTGGGTTGGCATACCCTACTCCAGGGGATCTTCCTGACCCAGGGATCAAACCCACATCTCTTATGTCTCCTGGCAGGTAGGTTCTTTATCACTAGCACCACCTGGGAAACCCATACTGAAGGTATGGTCTGCACTTTACCATAATTTGAAATACATTTGAGAAAAAAAATTCACAAATAAAGCACAAGTATATGGTAATTACATGAAACAAGAAAAACTGTTGAAGTTACATAACTCTTATTTGATGATAGGAAGTTTCCAGACATATGCTGCAGACAGTAACTCTAAAGAGAACGCAGAGGACAGAGACTGCGCTGTGGATGGGGTCATTAGAGGAGGCTTTAGGAAGAGCTGCATCTTTAACTGGGAGGCCACTTAGCTTATGGATTAAGGAAAAGGTTTCTGGAGCAACACACTGTGCTTCCAAACCTGCTTAAACTCAGAGGAAATGTGTGTCCTTGAGACTATTATTTGATCCTTCTAAACTTCAGTTTTCCCATCTGTAAAATGGGGATAATAACAGTATAGTATTCACCTTGAAGGACTGAGTTAGATAATGAATGTGAAGTAGCTTCTGGAATATGGTAAGGGCTCAATCAAATATTAGCACACACAATAAACAGAAAAACTTGACTTTGAAATATAGATTGTTTGTGACAGCAAGAGTGTGTAGAAAAGAAACCCTCCTATACCATTGGTGGGAATTTAACTGGTGCAGCCATTATGGAGAACAGTACACAGTTTCCTTAAAAAACAAAAATAAAGCTAACATATGATCCTGGAATTCCATGCCTGGGCATATATCCAGAGAAAGCTCAAATTCAAAAAAATACATGCACCCCAATGCTCACTGAAACACTTTTTAAAATAGCCAAAATATGGAGGCAACCTAAGTCTCCATCAACAGAGGAACAGATAAAGAAGACATGGTATTTATACACAATGAAATATTACTCATAGAAAATAATATTACCATAGCAAAGAATAATGTCTTTCACAGCAACATGTATGAACCTAGAGATTATCATATTAAATGAAGTCAGACAAAGACAAATATCACATGATATCACTTACATGTAAAATCTAAAAAAATGATATAAATGAATTTATTTATAAAACAAAAATAGACTCAAGCATAGAAAACAAACTTATGGTTACCAAAAGGGATAGCTGGGGAGTAGGGGGATAAATTGGGAGTCTGAGATTAACATATACACACCACTATATATAAAGTAGGCTTTCCTGGTGGCTGAAGGTAAAGAATCTGCCTGCAATGTGGGGGACCTGGGTTCAATTCCTGGAATGGGAAGATCCCTTGGAGAAGAGCATGGCAAGCTACTCCAGTATTCTTGCCTGTAGAATCTCCAGGGACAGAGGAGCCTGGTGAGCTACAGTCCATGGGGTCGCAAAGACTCGGACATGACCGAGCAACTAAGTACAGCTTGAAACAAGGACCTACTGTGTAGCACAGGGAACTATATTCAATATATCGCTATATATATATATATAACTGAATCACTTTGCTATGCACCTGAAGCTAATACAACATGGTTAATCAACTATACTTCAATTTTTAAAAAGGTTTTAGAAAAAGATAGATTGCCTGGAAGTGGACTAAAGAGGGATATTACATTAATAGATAAGATGATGCTTAGTGGGAAACATCTAAAGGCAGTCTCCAATTCCTTACCTCACTCTCCAAAGGTCCTGGTTATTTACTATAAACTGCCCAGATTTAGGGGAATTTGGGAGAGCATCCACTGGCCTTCCCCTTAGAATCTATCTGAGGGAAGGAAACCAAATCTTTTCTTTCTGATATTCCACTGAACACATTTTGGGCATAGCACACCACCATCAGAGTAACATTCCAAATGCTCAGAAAGCCCAAGCTGAAAGAGCAAAATAACTCTGACCCAGGAGCAGGGGTTGAATTTTCATGAAACCAGACTTAAGCATTCACTGTGACACTCAAAGGAGTTTTGTCTGTAACACATCATTGAGAAAAAGCTTCCAATTAAGTGAAAATTTGAGCCAATCTAAATGTTTGGAATGGTGTAGACAGCTCAACCCTTTCCTACCCTTCCCCTGTTCTCTCATTACCCCATCCCCATTATTGTCATATTATTGCATTTTCACATTGTTCAGCAAACAATGGGCTGAAATTCTGGCCCCATTGATCAGATGTTTGGCATTATATAGCCAGAGCCAATAAATGGAAAACAACTCACTCAAGAAACATTCTAGCCAAGAAAGGGCAATAAGTGGGCCATTTCACTACCATCCAGAATGACTCCCAAATCTCACATTTCTACATATGATCTGGCAATTATGGTTCCAGATTGAGGATTTCAAAGCAATTTCTGCCATTCCAGGTGCAAGCCCGGTTGTTTAATTGGTATCTGTAGCTTAGGAGGAGGGAGTTTATTGGACTCTTTCAGTATGGCCTCCCAAAATCCAGCTGCAAAAGCTAAAGTCCCCATGCAAACCAACTTCACACCTAAGCATAAAGATTCAAGGCACTATTTAGAGGAGCAAAAAGAGAGCTCACTATTGAATAGCAGCTTTCAGGGCAGGGAGGAAAGGCCCAGCCACACCGTCTTTGGCTCTATGTTTCCAGAGGACACGTTTGGCTGTAGCACCAGATTGCCAGGTTGGTAAAAGCTCTATCAAGCCCTGCGTCTTGCCTTCTGTTAGGAGACCTGTGACACTTTTTCTTCTCTCACACCACGGGGTGAAAGGGAAGTCAGAGAATCGACAATCAACATAAAAGTCAAATTTTACAATCACTTCTGTGCTGAATGGCCCACTTTCCCCCTTGTACTTGGGGACTTCATCATATTAAAGAGAGACAGCAAAAGAGGTACATTCTTTTCAGGATCCAGATACACCTCAAGGCAATTGCTATGAGAGAAGAAAGGCTTCCAGACCAGCTTGCAACTCCCTAGCAACCACTGTCACAGGTTCTTACAGGTCACCTTCAAGCAAAATATTAGGGATAAATGCTCTTTTTTTTTTAAATTTATGGAATACAATCTTTAATACAAAGAAAGCATTGATAGAGTATCACCATTCAGTTCAGCCACTCAGTTGTGTCTGAATTTTTGTGACCCCATGGACTGCAGCATGCCAGGCTTCCCTGCCCATCACCAACTCCCAGAGTTTGCTCAAACTCATGTCCATCAATTTGGTGATGCCATCCGGCCATCTCATCCTCTGTCATCCCCTTCTCCACCTGCCTTCAACCTTGCCCAGCATAAGGGTCTTTTCCAATGAGTCAGTTCTTCTCATCAGGTGGCCAAAGTATTGGAGTTTCAGCTTCAGCATCAGTTCTTCCAATGAATATTCAGGACTGATTTCCTTTAGAATTGACTGGTTGGATCTCCTTGCAGTCCATGGGACCCTCAAGAGTCTTCTCCAACACCACAGTTCAAAGGCATCAATTCTTCAGTGCTCAGCTTTCTTTATAGTCCAGCTCTCACATCCATACATGACTACAGGAAAAGCCATAGCTTTGACAAAATGGACGGAGAGAAGCTGCTGTCAGCAGCTGTCAGCAAAGTGATGTCTCTTGCTTTTTAATATGCTGTCTATTTTTAATATGATTTTTAATACAAAGAAAGCATTGATAGGGCCATACTCCTCACTGATGCATTTTTAGTTTACAAAGCAATAGCAAAACAGGAGAGAAGGGGGCAGGGCACAACTTTTGAAAAGAATGACAGAGGCATCAGTTCAGAGCCATAGGACATGACAAAAACTGGTTAGAACCAATTAGGTACAAGATGGTGGAATAGTCAACTTACAGTTGACCTGAGCCATTTTATTTGCTCATTGCAATACATTAGGATTCCCTCATAGCTCAGTTGGTAAAGAATCGACCTGCAATGCAGGAGACCCTGGTTCGATTCCTGGATGGGAAAGATCCCCTGAAGAAGGAAATGGCAACCCACTCCAGTAATCTTGCCTGGAGAATCCCCACTGCTTGCAGCAGCTTCTCTCAGTAAGATTATTATTGACTTCATCCCAAAGGCTTTTGACCAGGAGCAACATTAGCATAAGCTAAAGGACACATCCATCAGTGCCATAACAGTTCTGAGGCTAACCATAAAAGGCCAAAAAGTGGGCAGTAGCCCAATTCTTGGAAATCCCTCCCTCTTCCCCAAAATAATTAGAATAATCCTCCCACTCACTAGCCTGTGAAATTACCCAGCCAATAAAAACTAACCACACAGTATTTCAACACTCTCTCGCCTTCGGAGATGGCCCACACTCTAAGTCTGTGGAGTGTGTTTCTCTCTAAATAAATTCACTTCTTACCTATCAGTTTGTCTCTAAATTCTTTTACAATGAAGCCAGAATCTTAAATTCACCAGGAACAAGAGCTAGGCCAGGGCTAGACCAACTGCGTTTTCTTCAGTCATCATCAGTTGAGTCCCTCATCATATCTCACTTGGATGACTATGGCCCTTTCCCATCTGTCTTACTGTTTACCAGCCTCTTGCTATTCAGTTCACTCTTCACACCAATACCAGAGAGTTATCTAAGAGACAGCGTGAACATCTGAGCCCATTGCTCTAATAGTGCCCCACCACTATGGGAGGAAAGCCAAACATGGTTTAATGAAAGACCCTACCCTCTACTGACGTCTCATGACCCTGCCCCCTCTTCTTATCTACTCTTACTTCAACAACCGTATGATAGCTATTTTGAACTTCTGTTTTTGGAAGACTTCCTCTGAAGATTTGAGATCTCTATTTCTGCTTAGAGAGTTGGTACTCCTCTTCTAAAAGTCACCTCCTCTGAGAAGCCTCCGCTGATGATCCTTAGACCCAGAAGGAGGTTAGCTGCTTCTTCCTTTGTGCTCCTGGAGCTCTCATTACTCAGTTCTATCACAGTAGTCATCATGTAGGATTTGAAAGACTGGGATTGCATAGGGGAAAGGAGTGAGTCTTACTCCCTTTTCTACGCCCTAGCACATACTAAACATTCTGAAAACGACCAGTGGAAGAATGAATGAGAGAGCACATACTTGCTCCTTAAGAAGCCTTGAGCTTATATCTTCATTTTTCTCAGTGTCTATACTTACAAACTGTGCTCTGCCCTTAGTCATACTCTTACAGATGTGTGCCACTGATCCAAGCAGTTGACTGACAAGACTCAAGGTGCATTTTCCCAATATTAGATGAATTCCAGCACATTGCCCACCAACCCCATGACTGAACTATCCAGAATATAGCTCCACAGGAGTAGGGATTTGGGCCTACAGTGAAGCCTGGCTTATAGTAAGTGCTCACCAAGAGGGAGAATGGAGGAAGCCGGGTGAGGATCAGAGTTATTTCTGTGTTGAAGGAATCATGCATGGGCTCAAGTTGAACTTCCCAACAATGTATGTGTTTAAATAGATTATCAATCCGCTTCTCAGAGGGCAGTAGCTCTATTTTTTAGACTTTGAGTTACCTACTTCTTTGACTTTGAATTATCTATTTCTCCAGAAATATTTACCTGGTACAGGTAGCCCACCTTTGGGGCCCCTCTCAATTTTATCATCTGTAAAGATCCCAGTGTATCAAGTTAGTCCTTCCTTTTCTTAACCTCTCCCTGTATATATTCTGTCAGTAATCAGTTCTCTATGTGTTTTAATCTCGTTTTGCCAACTGAGTAGGTGCCAATTTGGAAAAATCATTTTTAGATACCATAGTGAGCAGCCCCTATACAAAGCACAGCAGGTGCTCACCCCCTTCTTGTTAGATTGATATGTTGAGGATTTACCAGTCTGGAGGGATTAAAGGGTGTGTGTTAGCATAACAGCCAACATCACAATTCCTCTTAGGAAGGAACTAGCTACACTGAGAAAAATACTTTACTAGACCATTTGGGAATGAAATCATAAAGCCTCCAGAACAAGGTCTGGAAAGAAAGAGCAGAACTGGAAAACAAGGGCAGAATAAGAAATCAATTGCTCTACATAGAAAGTGAGAGGATTTCCTTTTATAACTGAGGGGAAGCAGGGAGTGGAGAGAGAGAAAGAAGTCCCACTTATGCAGCCAGAGTCAGGAGTCCAGGTTGTCAAGAATGGAGTTCTAAGGAGCAGGGTATGTAAGATCAAGTCTATGGTTTCCCTCATTCTGCTCCTCCATGTTCTAAGTTTTCCTCCCACATAAAAGCCCTGTGTGAAGCATTTGTATGTGTGACTGTTCATTGATGGAAATCAATGAGAGAGTAAAGTGCTGTACTGCGATCACCAGAGAATTCAGGCCAGAGCTGGATTCACACACATGAGCTATCAACTGAGGGAATTCACCAGAAACAAGAACCCAGAATCAGAGGCAAGGGGAAAGCCATGAGTCCTCTCCTCTTCCTTCTATTAATCTCCAGATTCTGTGAGGATGGGGGTCTTACTACAAATGGGGGTGAGTTTCAAATGAGCTTTAGTAGGATCTCAAAGAGCAGATACTGAAACTGACATGTGCGTTACACATGGATTATAGGCTGTCGAGACCTAAGGCTGCCATCAGTAAGAATGAGCACACTGAGGCCTGGAGTGGGGAAGTGACTTGGCCAAAGTTGTTTCACTCTTTGGGGAAGGAGCAGGGTGTCCAGCACTCAGGCTTTTCCCAAACATTATTCTATGTTCTACTCTGTGCTGTGCCTCCATCCTTAAATTGACCATGGGGGCCCAGCAACAGCGTCTGTCTGAGACTGTGGCATTTGTTGGACTTTTAATTGGAGAAATTTAGGTTACTGTCAATGCCAGCAAGGGCTATTGTTTATCTAAAGGCTGGGATCACAGCTGTGCTGCTGGGCCATCCGGAAGAGCCATCTGTCATTTGGGGGAATCCTAAGGGGATCTGGCATGGGTGGATGAGGTCCTAGGAATGGGCTGAATTGGGGATGCTGCTAGTAGCCTCCAGGCCTCAATTATCAAGAGACTCTTCACCTTGTGCCGCCTTTCCTTGTCTGTTTCAGGAGCCCAGAAGGGAGCACCCTATGGCTGGTATCTCACATTTGCAGGCATGGAATATAGAAGATGTGCTTCCACCAGTCTCAGGACTGGTACCCGGGAGAGGCATCCCAAGGGGAGGTCCTCTCTGAGAGGCTATCTTCTCGGACCATCCCCTTTATTTCCAGGTAATCAGGCTTAGTCGGAATCAAATTAATTTACTTCTTCCTGTCATTTGGGTTTCTTTCCTGTCACTGATATTGCCCTGAAGGTACAGATAGGTATCATAAACCTGAAATTGTGCTAAAACAAGGAGATGCTGCAAGTCAAGGAAGCCACAGGTTTAACTGTTAGCTCCCAGCCACCAGGTTTGAACAATGGCTGTCCCCAAAGAGCCAGAGAACCAGAGAAGTCGCAGGCAGCCTGTCTCCTCAGGGGTCTGGGAGGGCTAGGAGAGGAATTGCCTGACCAGGGTTGAGGACAACAGAAATCAGAGCAGAGAGGAAGAGGGATGAAAATGCTATGCAAATACAGCAGCCTGCTTTTGTCTCTTCTAACCACTAAACATTTGATAACAACATCAAAACCACAAATTTCTTTATCCCTGCTATTGTGTGAAACGATGGCTTCAAGAAAGAGAGGTTAAGGAGATTTAGTTGAGGTCAGCCAGCAAATCAGTAAATCCTGGAAATGATTCAGTCTCTGCTCATCTCCAACTACCACCCTTTGCTGCTTTCTATTGCTGTTTAAATATGAAGCTGTGTGAGTAAACAGAAAATGCTGTAGGTCCTTTCTAGTGGGACTGCAAACACAGGCTAAAAGCCATTTCCATTTTTGATCGGATGAAAATAACTTTTAGGCTTTCTGTCTTAAAAAAAAAAAATGATTGCCATGATAAAACTTTGAAAGGGGGTCAGAGGGAGGGAGTGTTTCTGAACCAGAAAAGCTGCTCTGGGAGTCATCAGATTTTTGCAGCGGGTAGTGGGTCTGGGATTAACTTGTATAACTCTTAGCTGCTAATGACCTATTGCAATGCAGGTTTAAATTTGAAAGTGTGCCATGTTTGCTGACTTTTAGGAGTCTGAAAAGTTTAAAATGAAGTTGGAGACCTACTCCAGATTCCCCTCAATTTGAGGGGTATCTGATTCTAACAGTGATAAAGATCTTTATTCGAACAACAACTACCTCGTAAAGTCTTTCCCAGACACCCGCTCTCCCATCCCATAGCCTCTTCCAAGCTTTTTTTCTCCTCTCTTCTTAATATTTATCACTATTTAATATACTATATATCTTACTTATTTATCACTGCCTAAATTAGTGTATATTTACCTACTTAATCTTGTTTGTTATCTCTTTTTTTCCAAGTAGAATCTATACCTCCTGATGGCAGTGATTTTTCTTGTTTTGTCCACTGTTTATCCCTGGGGTCTAGAGCAGTGTCTGCTGCAGGGAGGTGTTCTAGTAAGACACTGAAGAAATGAATATAAGGAAGGTGATCAAAGTGATAATCAAAATTCTGACAAGGTATACGCTCTATCCAAAGCACGAGTAACTAATTTAAACAAGCAGAAACCATAATAATTCCCTCTATTAGCCTGCTAGAGCGGCCATAACAACATATCACAGAGTGGGTGCGTCCAAAATGGAAATTTTCTCACAGTTCTGGAGCTAAAAATCCAAGATCAAGCTGTTGGCAGGTTTGATTTCTTCTGAGGCCTCTCTCTTTGGCTTGAAGATGGCCACCTTCTTACAAGTCTTCACCTGATCACCCCTCAGTCTATGAGGGTGCACCCCTGGTGTCTGTTTGTCCAAATTTCTTCTTCTTATAATAAAGCTGGTCAAACTAAATTAAGGCCCATCATAACAGTCACGTTCTAATCACCTTGTTAAAGGCTATATGTCCAAATAGTGTCACATTCTGAAGTACAGGGGGAGGGGGAATGGAAGGGCTTCAGCAATATGAACTGGGGGTGAGGGGTTTCATACTGTCCCTCCAAAGGATTGAAGTATGTTAGGAAAATAATATATAATTCCTTGGATATTAAGAATTATCAAGGAGAAAGAACAAAAGTAAATATAAGAAACATAAGATACATCTTACAAGATAGATAATGAAGTGGTAGAGTGTATCAGGCTTGTAGTAGTTTCTTCTTTTTATTAGAAATTGGGGAAATTACATATGCTTCTGAGCCTTGTTCCTCATCTGGAAAATGGGAATAATGGAACTGATAAAGAGATTGAATGGGGTGATGTATGCCACATTCCCAACAGCTTGGCATGTAGATAGTATTTAATAAATGCTGCTTACCTTCTTTTTTTCTTTCCTCCAAAAATACTATGTTCATTTTGGTACCACCCATTAATAGGAACACTGACAGTATTGTGAAGACTGCCTTTCCTAGGCAGTCCTTTTTGTTTAACCACCATAGTGATATTATTTTTCTGATTATGAGATAATACCTACTCATGTTAAAATTCAAACACTATAGGAGTAAGGTAGAAAGTGAAAGAAACCCTGTTAACTAATACCCTCCCCAGCAATAGATAACCACTATTTACAGTTTAATGGGTAGCCTTCAGCCTGTCTCTCTGTTTTTATATAAACATTGAACTTGTTCTTCATATAAAAGTAAAGTAATCCATGACAGGCATTTTTCTATGCCAATATATACAGATCTAGCCCATTCATTTTTACATTAGTATTTCATTATATTTGGAAAGCGGGAATGAACCTGATTTCTTTTCCCTGGAACGTCTCAGAGCTTTTAATATAAACAGTGAGTATCCAAGAGGCTGATAAACTAAGTGGCATGTGCCAGTTATCAAATTATTGTGTCTCATCTCTAAACCCATGCTCTTTACTCTACAGTGCTGGGGTAGACATGTGAGGGCACTGGGGGAGACAGGAAGGACAGAGGAGGAGTTTCCTGTTTGTCTTCTGCTGTTTCACTCCTGTCTCAGAGCAGCCCATCTCTGAGTTGGCAACAGCGAATACTTCTCCTAGCAGCCGCTGAATCAAGTTTTTTCTTTCTCCAACACTTGTAGAACGAGCCTCATTGCATCTGAGATCCCAGCACCAGCCAACTAGCTCTCCTCCTTAGAGGTCTAGATTGCAAAAACAAGGGGACTCCTTTGAGTTCAGAGTCTAGCACCTGACAAGCTATAGCACCTCCTCAGAGGTGTAAGTTCCAGCAACTTGATGTCCCTCATGCAAGCTTCCATGATTTAATAGAGCCAGCCCTGTAATACCAGCTAGTACATTTAATAATATCAGTCCTTGGGGTGGCCATTGCTTCCTGCAGTTGCTACCTGCAGGCATAACTTGGTGTTCTTGTTGTGCCTTCTTGGTTATTTAGTACTATATCTTTACATCAACTTTTTTTCTGTTCAAATAATTGGTAGGTTTCTGTCTCTCGACTGACCTCTGACTAGTAAATGACATCTCTGGATCTTATTTATCTATGTCCTTGTCCTCCAGGAACAGCTCAGAGGTCCAGCCTCTTGGAGAGAGGAGGCTCTGCGTTTAAGTTTAAAAAGTATATGATCGTTAAGAAAGGCTCATCAAGACTTAGTGAACCTCCCTGTACATATAAGGGAGGTAGAGAAAAGGCTGTATATGCTACTGACTTTAATAACCAGCCATCATTTTCCAGCAACTAGATCTACCATTAGTGAAAAGACTTTGAAGAATAACCAAGATGTGTTTTGAAAGCTTTTGTTTGAGCCAAGACTTGAACATTTAATCTTCATTTGAGTTCATTTTATCATTTCTTACAGTCTTTTACTCATTTTGGCTTTAATCATTTATCATGTTCTTTTTCTGTTAGATTTGTGGATTGGGACACCTTTTCTTTCAAACATAGTATTCAACCCAACAAGCCATGAATATTCTCTCTCCACTTTACAAAGCTAATTAAATTCTCTTTCCTACAATAGTGTTGATCCTTCCTGCCAACTTTTCCTTTAAAATATCCTTCACACTCATTGTTTCCTATTCATCTCAGCTGCCAGCTATTTCATTTGCATTCTTCCTCTCCTGCCTGGCTCTTCACAACAATCTCTCCATGATTCTCCTAACCTCCAGCTGCCCCATCTTCCAGTTCACCCTCCATCTCATCATCTGACTGATTTACTGAGTTCCATAATTCTTCTGGACAAAACCCTTCTTAGGTTCCCAAACATCCTCATCTCTAACTTCTTAGTATGATACTCAAGTTCTTCTCAAAATGATTGTGGCAATTTGATCTCTGGCAACTCGAGGTCCTAAATCTAATGCTCCAATCCAACATGTTTACTCATTTCCCTTAAGTTGGATTTTTGCTTTTCTTGCCTACTATCAGGTATTCATTTCATTGTCCTATAGAGAAAGCCCCACCTGTTCTTATTCCCATCCAAATGTTATCAGGTCTGCAAGGCTTAACACAACATCCTTCTGTTAGCAATTGTCCCTTTCCAGTATGCTGGTCTTTTCCTTCCCTGAACCCCTATGACTTTTAGAGTTTTTCCCCTATGTAAGTAATGAAAGTGTTAGTCGCTCAGTCATGTCAGACTCTTTGCAACCCCATGAACTGTAACCCACCAGGCTCCTCTGTCCATGGGATTCTCCAGGCAAGAATACTGGAATGGGTTGCCATTCCCTTCCCCAGGGATATCCCAACCCAGGGATAATACAGCTACCATTTACTGAGCATACACTGGATAACAGCACTCACCTTATTACATTATTGTCACTAATCTTTATGACTCTTCATCCTGTTTTGGATGAAGAAATTGACACTCAGATTTGTTAAGTTTCCTGAGGTCACGTAGCTTATTAAGAGGGGTCATCAGGAGTAGTGGCCTCTTCCTTCGACTCCACCATGCTGTTATTCATTGATCTTCCAGTCAGAAGACCTGGGTTTACCCGAGGTTTTGTCACTAACTAGCAGTCAGATCTTGCATGGATCACTTCACTTCTACGGACTTTCTTTTCTCATCTCCAAGGCCCCTTCCATTACTAACATTCAGAGAGCCAGTTCACAGAGGGTCATGGATCCAATTATATTCTTCTAGATGAGAAAAGAGATCTCAAACCATGCCTACTGGTGCTTTTATTGGGTGTTTAATTCCTAGGAAAGTGAAGCTATGGTGGGGTCAGGACATTGAGACAATTACTCTTTGCAGGATGCTCAGAGGCATCTTGTCATGTTGAATTAGGCATTTACCTTTATTTAGAAACTCTGGAAATTTTACAGGAAGGGTTTGTTAAACTATCTGCCTGCCATAGCATCACCGATGAACAAAAGTTGTGGAGATTTCCTTTTTCCTCTTCATAGCATAGGGGTTTGCCTTATCATTTTTGGGCCCCATGAAAGAGCAGACACAAAGTTCTTTTTCTCAGATGGAAGCCTGTGTTGGGCAACTGCCAAAGCAAGCTGGGCCAGGCCCAAGGAGAGCATTAGGTAGATGGAAGTCTGCAGCTTTTCCTTGAACACATGTCCCAACCCTTAGCCTTGCAGGGTGCAACCACCCAGCACTGACAGAGCACTGTAGGCATGGAAACAGGAAGCCAAAATAAAGACTGCTGCTGCTGCTGCTGCCAAGTCACTCCAGTCGTGTCCGACTCTGTGCGACCCCATAGATGGCAGCCCACCAGGCTCCCCCGTCCCTGGGATTCTCCAGGCAAGAACACTGCAGTGGGTTGCCATTTCCTTCTCCAGGGCCATTTAAATCTCAAAACCATGATTAAGCGGAATTGCTCAAGGTACTTACCTTGACTCTAGCTGTGTAACAGAAAAGAGCAAATCTTACTTCATATTAGACCTGTTTGTTTTGTTTTAACATTTGTATTCTATTGCTTTTGCTTTAAGTTAAGAATGTTGCCTATGGCCTGAAACATACAGAGTGGCTCATTCTCAAGCCTCTGACCTTTAAGGATATACCGCTTTTCCATGAATATAGAAATTTAAAAACTTCAGAACACAGAATAATATTTGTCTTGACAACTGTAAGAACAAAGGATTTTGACACCAAGAAATTTTTAACCACCAACCAAGCCCCTCCCTCACCTTGCCTTTAAAAATGCTTTGCTGTGGGACTTCCCAGGCATCGCAGTGGAAACAAATCCGCCTGCCAACTGCTTGAAGCCCATGCACTCTAGGGCCTGAGAGCCACAACTACTGAGCCTGTGTACTGCAACTACTGAAGCCTGCACGCCCTAGAGCCCACATGCCACAAATACTGAGCCAGTGTGTTGCAGCTACTGCAGCCCAGGCATCTAGAGCCCGCGCTCCGCAACAAGAGAAGCCACCGTACTGAGAAGTCTGCACACCACAACAAAGAGCAGCCCCTGCTCGCTGCAACTAGAGAAAGCCTGTGCCAAGCAACAAAGACCTAGCACAGCCAAAAATAAATTTAAAAAATAATGCTTTACTGAAACCCTTCAAAGAGTTCAGGGTTTTTTGCCGCACAAACCACCCATTCTCCTTGCATAGTCCTGCAATAAACCTTCCTCTGCTCCAAACTGCAACATTTGATTGGTTTTGCCTGAGGAGCATGTGTTAGGTAAGAGTTGTGGAAAAAACATGGATTTAGGAGCTAAGCAGATAGAAATTACAGGCCAGCCCTTGTAAGTTACCTCTCTGAGTTTCAGTTTTTGTTTTTGTTTTGTTTTTTGTAAAATGAGAGTCACACCATTTGCCTTATTGCATTATTTTCTAGAACTTGAGGAAATGAAAACGTAAGTACTCTCAAGGGAGGTACCCACCAAAGGTTCCTTTGTCTCCCTGTCTATACCTTAAATAGTTAATCAAATGCCAGCAACTAAACTATATGATCTCTAAATTCAAACTGAGGTGGGAGGGTAGATGGTGTGGGTAAGAAAAAGGCCACAGGAACACAATCCCACTTTGTGTATTTCCTCCTTGTTTGAATATCCCATTTCTCAATCTTGCAAAAAAAAAAAAAAAGAAAAGAAAAATCCCTCATTGTTTGGGAGATTGCATGCTTTCCCCTCCATCCTGCTTCTCAGGATCAATCCTAAAAGAGTTGGCGTGGCACTTCTCAGCACTGCTACCGCCAATCCCGAGAAGCGGGTTCTTCTAGCACGCTTTTAAGTGCTCGCATGACTAATAAAGTGTGACATGGCTGAGATTTGCTAGGCTTCTATTCGGGAGCGTACATTTTAGCTGACAAAATATGGCTAAATTTAGCTGCTTTCAGACAACAAGCGTCTTTCAAACAAAGAGGGCCTCAAAGGCGAAAATGAGCCATAACGTGTCTCTGTCCTAACATGGATTTGCTCAGCCTCTCATCGGCACCCCAGCCCTCAGCACAAAGATGCACAAGCCACGAGCAGTGTCTGAGCTGAGTCGATGGTGACAAGTACCAGGTAAGGTGCTCCTCTGCTGGCCGTCAACCCCAGAGTTTTTACTAAGGTGGGGAAATAGGTGTGTTGTGCAGCAGACAGAACAAGTTCAATGATCACAGAATCCGCAGTCTGGTAGCACCATCTGTGTGCTGATCTGTGCTCTAACCACTGCCCTCTGCAGGCACCAGTCATAATGTATCAGGCCTGGAAGAGAGCCAGAGGCCATCTCACTTAAACTCCTGTTCTGTGTTTGGGACAACCAGGGTCCAAAAAGGGCAAGCAGCTTGCTCAGGGTCCCACAGCCAGTGGGTGGCTGATCGTAAACAAGACGACCAAGCTTTTAACTCTTGGTCAGCTTAAAACTGCTCCAAAGCACAGAAAGTGTGGGAAATCTGCCTGGACATGTGGGAGGCACTTTGTGGAGAAGAACTGTATGCTGCTGAAGCACCTTAAGAGCTAAAACTGTCCTTTCCAGCCCAAAGTTTGTGTAGTTGGATCCAAAACACCGTGAATGTATTTGGCGTGAATGTAAAGAAGACACTGACCTCTCTGTGGCAAGCAGGGGCACTATGAGTGACAGAGGATGTTCCTTGAGTTCACACTGATGCCCAACAGCAGCCAATCAATTGTAGGCTCAGACTCAGAGGCTCAAAGAAAGAGAGCCACAGTCCCCCACAATGTCAACTACCATGGAAAGGAAATAGAATGGAGCCTGCAGAGCCCTATACCAGGCCAAAGGTGCAAGGCCTTGTACCAACCAAGGTCACATAGGGAGCCCTGCACCAAGGTCATCTCCAGAACTGACCAAGCCCCATAGCAACTGTTGCCATAAGCCACCCTGACCTAAACTGGCCAGCTCCCTGACCACATATTAGGTAAAAACAGTCACCCTAACCAACCATCTAATGCCACCCTTCCAGCAGGAATTTTCTTTGTCTTGAGGCTATAAAAATTGGCTACTAGCCTATGAAAAGCATATGTTCTTCCTTGAGCTGGCCCACTGCTCTAACTGTATCTCCCATTCTAATGAACTCTATTCTCCTCTCATTGCATCTTGTGTCTGGAAATTCTTTCCCAACCTGTGCACAGACCATGATAGAGCCTTCTAGCCAATGGCTAGAATTTCAGATCCAAGCACATCCTCTACTCACTGGTGATTACTTGTTGGCCCTTACATCATTCCCAGCCCCTTCTATGCTCTCCCCATGCCTCAGGGAATAATAGCTGGGAGCTGCATTTCCTATGTCCCTAGGTCAGCAGGGTTCCTGCTGTGGTTTAGGCTCTGCCTGTGAGATGCTCTTAAATGAGTGTTGGCAGCAAATTTTCTTTTCTCTGGCAGTGCTGGTGGACATATGGTTTTGGTCACATGTTATCAGTGGTCTCCATGTTCCCCAGAGGTTACACAGCCAGACGTGACCATTGTCCAGGGTGGTTTTCTGAAGTTTCTTGACCAGGGAGGTGGCAGGAACTTCCTGACTCTCAGGATCACAGATAAGGTGGTTAAGTTGAAAGCTGCGGCTGCCCCCTTGCTTTAACATACAGAGGCAGTCCTTCCAAAGCTTGCAAAAGCACCTACTTCTGTTAAGTTCTTTTCTGTTTGAAATATCTACAGTGGTTTCTAATCTCTTGATTAAACACTGATTACCAATAGATTTAGTTATAGTAACACAATTTATGGAACACTTCCCCAATGCCCAGACTATACTAAGCATTATGCTCACTATAATACAGTAATCACCCTGAATTTACAGATTAAAGAAATGGAGGATTAGCTAGATGCTTGCCTGGCTTCCCTGGTGGCTCAGAGGTTAAAGCATCTGCCTGGAATGCGGGAGATGCGGGTTCAATCCCTGGGTCGGGAAGATCCCCTGGAGAAGGAAATGGCAACCCACTCTAGTACTCATGCCTGGAGAATCCCATGGAGAGAGGAGCCTGGTAGGCTACAGTCCATGGGGTCGCAAAGAGTCGGACACGACTGAGCGACTTCACTTCACTTCACTGCCTGGCTTCACCTACTCAGCAAATGGCAAGCCAAAATTAAACTCAGACTATCCCACTCTGGACTCTACACTCTTAGCCACTTCATGAACCAATACCTTTCAATTTACAATCTGCTTCAGAAGAGTCATGCTTAAGAACACCATCAGAGAAAAGCTGAATTTCAAAGGAAAGAGAAATCAGGGTTCAAGGAGAAGAGACAGCAGAAGACACTGTTTGCCTCTCCTCTCTCTCACCCCTTCTCCTGCAGCTGATGAAATTGTATATACACATGACAAGCATCCGTATGCCTGACCCTCTGCCTCCAAGTAACCTCTCTCCACGACTCCTCGCCATTACCTGTGTGGCAGGGGTTACTGCCCTTAGACTGGGGATGAAGCCAGCTCAGACCTCTGCACAGCCTTCTTTACTTAAGCACTCTATAGCTGCTCCAGTCAGAAGGAATGCCTCCCTTGCTCTACTGCCATTTGTGATGAGTGTCTCAATTCACTTTGAATTTGAACAAGTTACATATATGCTCCCTTCTCGTACTGGCTTGAAAGTGTCAGTCATCAGGCATTACCTTTAATTCTCACCATCACAGAACTTTGAAGGTGCCTCTTGACTCTTTCATGGGATCTCCCTGCCAGCAGAACTCTGACCATAGGAATCTGGCTACACAATCCCCTATTTCCTCTTCAAAATCCCATTTCCTGATACCTCATCAGCTTTTATTCAGTTTCCGTGCATGGCTTGTGACCACAGCTCTGATTCAGGTATGGACTCACTTAGCAGTAGGTATCCTTTGACCTGACACCTGGTAATTGCCTGGTAAACACAAAACAGAGCTGGATCTATACTGGCAGATTACTCTCACAGCTCTCAAGGGTCTGATTTGTCCTTCTCCAGCCAGTGTTTCTAGCACTCACATGGTGCATTACTCCCCCTCGGCTCTATCCTTGACTGCCAGACAGCCCGTAGGTTTCTCACTGACAGCACAGTGACCCTTTCAAAGGAGAGATTCAGGAAATGTTAGCTGAACTGAAATAAAAGTGAATGCCCATAATTTGGAAGAGCCCCCAGAAATGAAAGATTCACTGAAATTGACAGCTACTAAAGAAGAAAGAGGTGTCATCTGCCATCTCGGGGGCAGTAAGGAGGTCAAGGAGGATGGGAATGGCCCAAAATGCATTTGAGAAAGTGTTTGTCCATTTGATTAGAGAATTCAGACAGAACAGATTAGATAGGATCCAAAAGAAAGAAGGAAGATACATGAAAAAACCTGGAGGTAGGGACCACATGGGGCTTTATGAAGCTGAAAGGCAGACCCAGGGAAGCAATTGTCAGGGGATAAGTGTCAAGAAAAGGCTTTGAGGGAAAGGAGAGGCGCAGGAGGGAATGGGAGAGGAGAGAGCAAGTTCTCAGAAGATGGAATATAAAATAGAGACACGGGTCACAAGTCTAGGAAACAGATTAAAAGGGAATAGAGATGAATGAAAAAGAAGAAAGATGATGAAAGAGGGGGAGAAAGACAACTACACATTCTACAAGGCATTAAAACTGGCCAGGAAGATCCTGAAAAATCCTTCACATGTGCAAAGTGAGCGATATGCATACTGGGAGATCCCTGTCATTGCTCTGAAGTTTCTGAATTTTCAGACATATCTGGCCTTCACAGGACAAGCTAGTCAAGCAACGCTGGGGAAATGTCAATAACAAATAGCCCCAAATCTCATTAGCTTAAAACAAGGACAGTTTATTTCTTGCTCACACTACAGGTTCATCATGGTGCAACTGATCCTCCCTTCTGCATTGTTCTCACATAGGGACTGAAGAAGGCTGCATCTCCCTGAATGCTGAGACAGAAAAGAACATGGTGAATAATCCACTGTCCCTTAAAGCTTCTGCCTGTGACTGAAGCATGTTGCATCCACTCACATCCCATGGACCACCAGCAAGTCACACAGCTCTGTCTACTATCAGGGTAGGGGGAAGTATAATCCTACTGTGTACCTACAAGAACTAGAACCATTTTGATCAAGAGAATTAAAGAATCTAATGTAAAGTCCCAGGTTCTCTCTTTCCAACATTGTATTTTCTTGACCAAAATCCATAGAGCCATAAAGTGGCAGAGCAGGAAGGGACTTCGAAAAGTATCCAGGCTCACTTACTGGTAGGAAAACTGAACCTCAGATAGGTGAAGTGACTGATCGAGGACCACGCTGCTGGTGGAATAGCCAGGTTCTTGCTTCCACCTTTCTACACTGCTGGTACCAGGGCACTTCTAGTAGCCTAAGAAACAACAATTCATTTGAACCACCAGATTTATTTCATTCTGCAACAGGCTTTTAATTACTACTAGAAGAAAAGGAAGGTTTTTTTCCTTGCCAGATACCTTGGTGTTGCCAAGTTCCTTATACCTCCAATAATGAATCCCAGCCATATAAATAAATAGAAGACAACCAGAGTGTGAAAAAAAAAAAAGAAGAAGAATAATTTGGGTACTATTAGAGGGAAATGTTTAATGAAACACATTATCACTTCTGCAACACATAAAATTATTTTTGGCCATTAGATGGGATATATATACATGTGTATGGTTTTTTAACATATATTTGCATCTAGGTAGAATATTTCCAGAATGGTGCCTAAGAAGGCTGCAGTGGTGGGAGGGGATTTGCAATCAAGAGAGAGACTTTCATTTTCCCATATGCCCTATTGTATCATTTTGGCTTTTTCTACCATGTGTGTATTACTTTTTCAATAAAAATAGTTAATAAAACAATAAAAGAACTTAGATTTTAAAAAGTAACAGATGTCAAAAAATGCTTAATGGGACTCTGCTGTGTCTTTTAGAGTAACATGAAGTAGAACAAGACGAGGAAAAAGACTAAAATGGAAGCAAGTGACAGCACTTACCAGCAGGCAGTACATTTTTTAGCAAGTTGCAATATATTTTTATGTCAGACAAGCATAATTTAAATATCATTAGGCTGGGATAGTCAAGATCTGGGTTCAAGCCCTCCAGATGTACTGCCATCTTTTGCTGTTACTTTGGGAGTAAATCACTTGAACTTCTTTGTGGTTCAGATTTCTCATCTGTTAATAGTCCAAGGTTTGGTTTTCTGTACCAAGGTCCACTAGAGTTTTCCTGAAGAGCCAGCACATGCAGTGGAAAGATCCAGGGCCTGGGACACAGACATACTCTGGCTTGCATTCTACATCACCCACATATTGACTGTGGGACCTTGAGCAAATTACTTGATTTCTCTCAGTTTTGATAGGGTTGGGTAATGTCTGCCTAGAGTTGCTGTAAAGATGAACTAAATGCCGATACAGAGAACTTCTGGTACGTGACGGCACTCACACATTTTAAAATCCTTTCTGAAACCATCTCAAAAAACCAAGAGAAAAGATCCGTAAGCTGAGGAAGACAAAATTTACCCATTTCTGGCATCTAATTCTTTCTTTTCAGTGAGTTTATGTTGCCATAAACAAGGATAGAACAGGCTCAGACAGAAATGACAGCCTTCTGGTGATCAGAATCTTTAATCCATAACATGTGTAATGCTGATCCCAGCCAGCATTTCTCTACAGTGTGATCTCAACAAAGATCAGACTTCTTAACAAAGCAGCACCCGATCACGGTCACAAAAGTAACAACAATTCCACAGTTTATATAATGCTTTTATGCATAGCATTCCATTAAATGCCCCCAAGAAGTTGTGACTCATTCATCCATTCATTCAATCATCTATTCAATAAGCAGTTATTGACCATCTGCTATGTGACAGGCACTGCACTAAGTGCCAGAAATATACTGAGAGATAAAAGAACCACATTAGGGACTTCCCTAGTGGTTCAGTGGCTAAGACTCCGTGCTCCCAATGCTGGGAACCTAGGTTTGATCCCTGGTTAGGGAAGTACATCCCACGTGCCATAGCTAAAGAGTCCATGTGCCACAACTAAGACCCACTTCAGCCAAATACATACATACTTATACAGATATTTTTCAAAAGAGCTGCCCTCAGAGATCCTACCATTTAATGGGGGGGAGGGATGTACTAATCAAATTATCACATAGATAAATGATAAATGAGACCTGAGTGCTCTTTGGGTGGGCAGGATAGACTGTGTAAAGACCCTGTGGCAGAAAAGGAAGGAATCACACTATGAGAGGACAAAAAGATTCCAAAGGGACACAGACATAGCGTGAGGTGACCGACGGGAGACCCTGGAGAGGTGGGTTGGTGGGGGGGTGGGGGGCAGGGGTAGGCTTTGCAGTGCTAAGGAGAGATGTCCTTAAGAACTACAGGCAATTAACATTTGCCAGGGGCTGAATCCAGAGTTTGCAGCTGACAAGGTGCACAAAAGAATATGCTGGCTGTAAGCAGGTGGAAAAGTAGGCAGACTGGGTTAAATCATCTGCGCTTCCTGAATGGAATTCAAAAAGCCTGAGGAAGTCATTGTCCTGTTTGTGTCTACCAAAAGCTCTACAAGGGAGGGGGTGGGACTAGGGAAGAAAGGGTAGGGTTCATGTGCCTTCTTTCCAAGGTAGAGAAAAGAAAGTTCTACAATGCTTTGGGGAAGATGGTGACTTGGCAGCTTTAATAAGAAATCCATGGTTTCTATACTTTCCTTGGTACTTGTATCTTTTCTCAGTTCTTTCTTCTAACCCACAGACATCTACATTTATTACCCATTGATGACTTCTGAAAATTATCCCAGCCCCCGGGAACCAGACAGTAAACTAAGTTGATCTGCAACGGTGTGAAACATCTTTAGGTACAGAGTACTCCACAAATTTAAGGCTACTGAAATTCCTGTCAACCTTTTCTCTGGCAGTCTGGGTTGTGAGTCTTGAGATAAACATTGGAAAAGACAGTGGCTCTCAAGCCTAGTAACACATTAGATTCAGCTGGTGACAATTAAAAAAAAAAATTGGAGACAAACTATGACTGGGTTCCAACTACTTGAGAGCCTCAATGTACGCTACAATGTAGGCTACAATGAGGACCAAGCATTGGTGCTTTCTGAGTGTTCCTGGGTCATTCTCCTGCCCAGACAAGGTGGGGAACTGCTGTCGTGGAGAAAGCACTCCCGTGTCCAAGTCCTTGGCTGTTGGGTATGTGAACTGTCTGGACCTCTATATTCCTATCTCTACACTTGGGGAGCCACTCTTGATGTCCTCAAAGCTGCCCTCTGCCAGCTGTCACAGTCTAGGACACTAACTCCACTTTAGGAAGCAAGCTACATCCACCGTGAGTCCTATCCTTGCAGGATTCTACTGTTCCTCCCCCAAGAGCCTCCCTCAGCTTGAGGCACAGCATCAAGAGAAGAGCACTGAGCAGGGAATCAGGAGACCAGCCTTGCAGTCCACACACACAGGTGTTGGCCGACCAGCACAGAACATCACTCCGACTCTTTACACCTCCGTTTGCCACATCTCTTAGATGTTGCTCATGCTGACCGTCCTCAGTAATGAAGGCAGAAGCTGGACCAGGTGGTCCAGCCAGGACTTTCCAGCTCCAAGAGTCTCTGAGAATCCCAGACTGGATGTGTGAATTACATTTAGAAATGAAAACATGCAAACCAGAGCTCTCTGGGATGAATATTCTCTGGGCTCTGATACCTTACAGTCCTCTCTTGGTACAGTTGTTCTTACCTGCACTATGCTGTTCTGACCTGTGACATGTTTCAATACCAACCCCTGCCCAACAACTTGGAAGGAAACTGAGACCAACTGGGACTATAGGATCCACTTTGACCAGCCCATGAGTGTCCAAGGGGCTGGTGACCAGAGCTGCCGGGAAGAAAAAGCATTATTACTGCTGCTGGCAGCACAAGGTCACCATCAGCAAGGAGTGGAAAGATGTAAGACAGGGCCCCACCTACTAGGCATATGTTATGACCTATGTGCTGCAGACTTCAAACTCCCTTCCCTCACCTGAGCTCCATATTTAACTGTCCCCTAAATCAGTTCTTTTAAAAGGGGGGAGGGGCACCCCTATCTCATAACATTGAGAGCTGGCCAAGAATTATCCTTCTGCATATCCTTGTGCATTGAGGCCTGTAAAATCTCTTGCTGAAATATCTCACCTATCCACCCCCACCACATCTCCAGCCTTTCCCAATCAACTACCCCAGCCTCCCATCTGCTCTTCTTGCTAATTATTCCCCCTCAATCTATCTTGGCTTAATGGCCGCCTTTGGACACAGTTTAATCACTCTGCCACCTAAAAAGCTCTTATATATAAAGAAATCACTCCATTGTTTCTTGCTCATCACCCTCTTTAGTTCTTTTGCAGTGATTACCACAGTCTGCTATTACCTTCTTCCTATGTTTGTTTACTTTTCTGCTGTCTGTCGTGCCTTTAGAATTTCTGCGCTAGAAGGATAAGATCCTAGCTTTTGCTCATGTGAGACCTCAACATTTAGCACAATGCCTGGCACATAGTAGGCCCACAATCAACTTGCTGGGAAAATGCATGAATGGAAGTTCATCAGATGACATCCAAATGCTATGCCTTGCATGCCAAGTTCTCCCACTGTGAGCCTGAGCCCACCTTGTTGCCCTAATAACCAAGGCCTCTGTTCCCCATGCCCTACAATAAGCAATTGTTCACTGTTCCCCAAATCACCATAGCCTTGAATGTTCCTGGGGATGGAACCTGCTGGTCCCAATGCCTGACATGACACTCCCCCTTTTCTGTGACTGCATGCTCAGTCACTCAGTCATGTCTGACTCTTTGCAATGCCTGGACTATAGCCCACTAGGCTCCTCTGTCCTTGAAATTTTTCAGGCAAGAATATTGGAGCAGGTTGCCATTTCCTTCTCCAGAGGACCTTCCCGACCCAGAGATTGAACCCACCTCTCTTCTATCTCCAGCACTGGAAGGCAGATTCTTTACCACTGTGCCACCTAGGAAGCTCCTCCCCACTTTCTAGCAAAGTCCCAATCATCTTTGAGGAGTGAGCGTACATTTTCATCTTTCAAAAGCACTCTCCTTCCATCCTCTGCCGATCTGTCTTCTGCACTCTTGGGGTGCTCTGAAATCCCTTTATTGAATCTTTTATTGCATCATGTTGCACTCATTTGTTTAAGTAACTGCCTTCCACTCTGGACCTTGAGCAACTTAGGAACAAAGATTCTCTTCATTTGTCTTCGCTTTCCATCAGCACCTGGTATGGAACCCAGTCCATAGCTGATGGATATCTGTGAATTGTATTTGCAATGCTAGAGGTTGTCCCATGTGAACTTGTCCCATTACAAGTTGCATCAACTCATAACTGTAAGAACTGAAGAGCTGGTGGTCCTGGACTTCCTAACTAACCATCCTCAGAGTACATACTGAGGTACTCTATTTGCAGACTTCTAACAGTAACAACGGGGAAGGCAATGGCACCCCACTCCAGTACTCTTGCCTGGAACATCCCATGGACAGAGGAGCCTGGTAGGCTGCAGTCCATGGGGTCGCAAAGAGTCAGACACGACTGAGCGACTTCCCTTTTACTTTCATGCATTGGAGAAGGAAATGGCAGCCCACTCCAGTGTTCTTGCGTGGAGAATCCCAGGGACGGGGGAGCCTGGTGGGCTGCCGTCTATGGGGTCGCACAGAGTTGGACACGACTAAAGCGACTTAGCAGCAGTAGCAGCAGCAGCAACAGTAACAAAAAGAAGTAAAAAAACAAGCCCAGTGTTGGCAATAAAGTCAGATGAGTCTCAGACAAGGAGATGGTCCATCACTTTATCCTTCTGCTATGAAGGGCCTTCTGTCAGCAAACATTACTGACTGCCTACTAGGTACCAGACACTGTGCCAGCACATCTCAAAGTCAAAGAAGACATGGCCATGACCTGAAGGAGCTCATGGGCTCATAGGCACAGGGAGGAGACATCCCTCCTTGTTCCTCTGCCAGTTTAACTCAGGCCTGGTTGTTGATAAATGAAAACCTCGTGCAAGTTGGCACTTCAGTTCAGTTCATTTCAGTCACTCAATCATGTCTGACTCTTTGTGACCCCACGGACTGCAGCACGCCAGGCCTCCCTGTCCATCACCAACTCCTGAAGTTTACTCAAACTCATGTCCATTGAGTCAGTGATGCCATCCAACCATCTCATCCTCTGTTGTCCCCTTCTCTTCCCGCCTTCAATCTTTCCCAGCATCAGTGTCTTTTCAAATGAGTCAGTTCTTCAGATCAGGTGACCAAAGTATTGGAGTTTCACCTTCAGCATCAGTTATTCCAATGAATATTCAGGACTGATTCCTTTAGGATGGACTGGTGGATCTCCTTGCAGTCCATGGGACTCTCAAGAGTCTTCTCCAACACCACAGTTCAAAAGCATTAATTCTTCGGTGCTCAGATTTATAATCCAACTTTCATATCCATACATGACTACTGGTGAAACCATAGCTTTAACTAGATGGACCTTTGTTGGCAAAGTAATGTCTCTGCTTTTTAATATGCTGTCTAGGTTGGTCATAACTTTTCTTCCAAGGAGCAGGTGTCTTTTAATTTCACGGCTGCAGTCACCATCTGTAGTGACTTTGGAGCCCCCCAAAATTAAGTCTGTCACTGTTTCCACTGTTTCCCCATCTATTTGCCATGAAGTGATGGGACCAGATGCCATGATCTTAGTTTTTTTCTGAATGCTGAGTTTTAAGCCAACTTTTTCACTCCCCTCTTTCACTTTCATTAAGAGGCTCTTAAGTTCTTCTTCGCTTTCTGCCATAAGGGTGGTGTCCTCTGCATATCTGAAGTTGGCAGGCCTGAGGGCAATTCAAGGAGATCTCTAGGAGATGAGGGGCCTTCTTTGTGGTCTTCCCAGGCTTCATGTCCAAGGACTGAACAGCAGACAGGACCACCATGGGGATTTGTTGACGTACTGACAACAAATTCATGAGGGAAGGTCTCCGCTGTGAAGGAGCTCCCAAAACTGATCGTACAGCCTAGGGCTTACAGCATGAGATTAACAGCAGCACCAAATTATGCTAATTTTAGAGGCCTGCCCAGTTTGCCCTCAAATAATATCTCTTTAAAAAAGGTGACTTGGATTTCCTGGATGGCTGTCCCATTGCCCCCCCAATGCTGGCATATGCACCAATTATTTATGGGCTTGAGGTTTTTCTACTATTAAAAAAAAAATGCCTCCAAGTATGCGGAGTACAGGGGCAGATGGTCTGCCCTTACATCGAGCTACTGTCTCGGCCACAACTGGAAGAGAAAGAATCTGCTAATAAGGAATTCCTTATGAGTCTGAAAAGCAACATTCATGCTCCTTACCCAGGTTAGCCTTTAGAAGGCCAGCACCTGCTTCCAGTTCTTGCTCCCTGACCTGTTGCTAATACAGGGCTACACAGCCCTAGGATGACCTAACCTAGCTCAGGGTTGAGTAGGGGTCTTTCTGAGAGTTAAAGATTCTTCTATGAGCTTTTGGCTTATTCTCCCTTTTTGGTTTCAAAACCCAAATTACATCTATTACATTCCTTAGTAGAAAGGTTCTGCTGGTCATAGGGAATAATAAATTTTATAAATTACCCAATTAATCGCAACAGCAAACAATTAAGCTGGTGGGGACAGTTGGTATTCCACCTTGCTTTTGGAGGGATGTTTTAAGAGGTACATGATGCTGTTGTTAATTTTATTATTGATGTTGCTTAAACTTATCATTCCCAAGAGATCAGGATTAACTGGGCTGATTCACAGTGAAGGAAAGCTGATTTAAAACGTCCCTCTCTGAAAAGCCTATCCTCGTAAAATCTCTCAGGTCTCTTCTATCCAGCTCATGATATGTACATATAGCAGGGAGATGACACTGAATGCTCCTGGGGCACAATTATGAGCACTGATGGAGCCCACCTATGAGCACAGAGCAGGCAGTTCACAGGTTCCTGCCTCTAGTTTCACAACTGTCAAACCCTGGGACCAGCCTGTCCTACTCCCTCAGGATTGTGCCCACCCTCTGCTTCAGTTTTGCTTTAAGGATGGGAATTTGGAGACCTCTTCACATTGACCTGATGACCGAACCTCCATCCATTCCAGATTCTTTCCACTGCTTTGGAGGAGAAAGTGAAGCCCTGAAGAGTGAGGACAGAAATAACAATAGTTACCTTTCTCCAGGGCTTGTGTGTGCCAGGAGTTTCTACTCTTACTTTTGGTAATCATCACAAGTCCTCTATGGTATAAATCATCATACTCCTCTTATAATTGCAACGCTAAAGTTCAAAAAAGGTTATTTAACTTGCGTAGGGCTGCCAAGCAGACCGAAGCAGGCACCAGGGGATTTGACATTTAGGAAGACATATAAAATGAAACAGGTGAGGGTGTGTGGTTCGGGACTCAGGCTAGTGCTGATGAAAGGAACCAGAGACCAGACATGGGCCACATGTGTCAAGGTCAAGGGCCAGTTCACTGCCTTTTAAGAGGCATGCAGAACTGGCGACGATGAATTTAGTCAGTAGGAAATCATCAGCAATTACACTGCCGTATCAGTGTGATGGGGCAGATGTGTGTACATGTATGGTGAAGGCAGTGGGTTACTATCCTGCAACACCAGAAATTTAGAGCTGCAGGTGCTCCGAGAGACAATATAAGCCAACCCTCATTTTGGAGCTTAGAGTGTACAAGACCAGAAAGGGCAGATGACCTATCCAAGCTCACATAGCTTAGGGGAGGCGGAGTAAGGACCAGAAACCGGGTGTCCTATGCCCTAGGCAGATGTCATCAAACACATATAGGTGTTACAGGGTTGGACACTTACAAAGCAAGTCAAACATAGCCTCTGTCTTTTCATAAGAGACAAAACTAGGAACACGTGTAACAATAGGAGCAACCATAATGTGGGCAATGGAAGGGAGGCTACTTTGCAGTTGAGAGGGATAAAATTCCACAGATGACAGGGAATCTCACTGGGCCTTATTGCTGGTTATTGGCAGAGATAGGACTAATATTTTCCAAATCTTAGCTCCATGATTTCCCCTCTCTCATTCTTTTTCATTGGCCCTCTTGCATACTGCCATAAATCCAGGTGACCATGGGCTCAGAAAATTTCATATAAAAAACTAATGTTTACCTAACTTAAGCACCTCTCTAAAAGAATAGGAATCTTCAATATCTAAAAGAATCAATACTGAATGACTAGAAGTAAACAGTAGGAAAATGAAGTAATTGAATTTAGGCCAATATTTACTTGTTTATCAACATTTTATTTCAAATATGCCTTGAGTATATGCTGGGCATACAAATAATAATGGTGTTTATAGTTATCATAACTACCACTTATTGGCCATCATTTTTATACATTACTTTATTTGACCTTTAAAATAATCTACTAAGTAAATATTCTCATCTTTGAGGCATAGAATGCTATCTGCCTACTTCAATATTCATTCTGACTTTCCTTTTAGAAATGCAAACAAATTCCAACTAGAGCTATTTCAAGTCCTAAAAGATGATGCTGTGAAAGTGCTGCACTCAATATGCCAGCAAATTTGGAAAACTCAGCAGTGGCCAAAGACCGGAAAAGATCAGTTTTCATTCCAACCCCAAAGAAAGGCAATGCCGAAGGATGTTCAAATTACCGTACAATTGCACTCATTTCACATGCTAGCAAAATTATGCTCAAAAATCCTTCAAGCTAGGCTTTAGCAGTACGTGAACCAAGAACTTCCAGATGTACAAGCTGGTTTTACAAAAGCCAGAGGAACCAGAGATCAAATTGCCAACATCTGATGGATCATACAAAAAGCAAAGGAATTAAAAAAAAATCTACTTCTGCTTCACTGACTATGCTAAAACCTTTGACTGTTAGATTGCAACAAACTGTGGAAAATTCTTAAAAAGGTGGGAATACCAGACAACTTTATCTGCCTCCTGAGAAACCTGTATGCAGGACAAGAAGCAACAGTTAGACCTGGACATGGAACAATGGACTGGTTCAAAATTAGGAAAGGAGTATGTCAAGGCTGTATATTGTCACCCTGCTTAATTAACTTATATGCAGAGTACATCATGCAAAATGCTGGGCTGGACTGAAGCACAAGCTGGAATCAAGATTGCCAGGAGAAATATCAATAACCTCAGATTTGCAGATGACACCATCCTTACGGCAGAAAGTGAAGAAGAACTAAAGAGCCTCTTGATGAAGGTGAAAGAGAAGAGTGAAAAAGCTGGCTTAAAACTCAACATTTAAAAACCTAAGGTCATGGCATCTGGTTCCATCACTTCTTGTCAAATAAATGGAGAAAAAAAGAGAAACAGTGACAGGCTTTATTTTCTTGGGTTCCAAAATCACTGCAGATGGTGACTGCAGCCATGAAATGAAAACATGCTTGCTCCTTGGAAGAAAAGCTATGACAAATCTAGATAGCATATTAAAAAGCAGAGGCATTACTTTGCCAACAAAGGTCCATATAGTCAAAGCTATGGTTTTTCCAGTAGTCATGCATGGATGTGAGAGTTGGACCATAAAGAAGGCTGAGCGCTGAAGAATTGATGCTTTTGAATTGTGGTGCCAGAGAAGACTCTTAGGAGTCCCTTGGACAGCAAGGAGATCAAACCAGTCAATCCTAAAGGAAATCAACCCCGAATATTCAATAGAAGGACTGGTGCTGAGGCTGAAACTTCAATACTTCAGCCACCTGATGTAAAGAGTCAACTTATTGGAAAAGACCCTGATGCTGGGAAAGATTTGAGGGCAAGTAAAGAAGGGGATGACAAAGGATGAGTGGTTGGATGGCATCACCAACCCAATGGACATGAGTTTGAGCAAACTCAGGGAGAGAGTGAAGGATAGGGAAGCCTGGCATGCTATAGTTCATGGGGTGGCAAAGAGTCAGACATGACTTAGTGACTGAACAACAACAAGATATATTTTTCCCAGTCAAATAAATGTATCTCCCAGATACTCTTACATGTAAATATGGCTATATAACTAAGTTTGATCAATGAAATGTACACAGAATAGTCAGAGAAGTTTTCTAAGAAGTTTTATTAAAGAGAAGGGGTATGCCCTTTTGCCTTCTTCCTCTATCCTTAGAACATGAATGTGACGGCTGGAGTTCTAGCTTCCATTTTGAACCATGAGGATGACAGCTACGTCTAAGGCATAGTCAAGTAGACAACTGTACGGATTCAGAGTCTGACCATTCTGTGGAGTTACTCTACCATAGCTGGACCACCTACTCTGAACATCCTCTGTCTGTGTGAAACATAAAAGTAATTGCTTAAGCAGTGTAACATGAGGCATTTTATTAGATACAACCAAAACCTAATCTCAACAAACATACAGTTGACCCTTGAAAAATGTAGGGATAAGGGATGCCAATCACCTGCACAGCCAAAATCCATGTATAACTTTTGTCTCCCCCAAAACATAACTGCTCATAGCCTACTGTTGATCAGAAGCCTTACCAATAAAATAAACAATCAATTAACACATATTTTTATGTTATGTATATAACTATATCCTTAAAGTACACTAAAGAAAATGTTATTAAGAAAATCATAAGGAAGAGAAAATATTATTTACAGTACTGTATTCTATTTATCAATACCATAAGTTTATACTGTCTCTTTACAAGATGAATCATCTGTCAGTACCTATATCAATATCAACTTACAGGATATAAAAACACTGTAGATATTATATGTATTACTAACACTAGACATCAAAAGTGAAAGATAATATGAAAACAAATTCATATTTCTTTATAGCTATTCATGCATTGACAGCAGAGAAGCAGCAATATGACTGCTTGATGGTAGTCTATCTCTGTTTCCACTCTTCCCCCATCTATGTGCCATGAAGTGATGGGACTGGATGCCATGATTCTAGTGTTTTGAATGCTGAGTTTTAAGCCAACTTTCTCACTCTCCTCCTTTGCCCTCATCAAGAAGCTCTTTAGTCCCTCTTCACTTTCTGCCATGAGAATGGTCTCATCTGCATATCTGAGGTTGTTGATATTTCTCCCAGCCATAAAGGAGGCTGAGGGCCAAAGAATTGATGTTTTTGAATTGTGATGCTGGAGAAGACTCTTGGGGGTCTCTTGGACAGCAAGGAGATCAAACTAGTCAATTCTAAAGGAAATCAACCCAGAACATCCATTGGAAGGACTAATGCTGAAGCTGAAGCTCCAATCTTTTGGCCACCCCATGTGAAGAGCCAACTCATTGGAAAAGACCCTGATGCTGGGAAAGATTGAGGGCAAGAGTAGAAGGTGGTAACAGAGGATGAGATGGTTGGATAGCATCATCAACTCAATGAACATGAGTTTGAGCAAACTCAGGAAGATAGTAAAGGACAAGGAAGCCTGGCATGCTGCAGTCCATGAGGTAGCAAATAGTCAGATATAACATGGCGACTGAACTACAATGTTAGCCTAATATAATCAACAGGGATGTTTAGCGGTAGCCTGGCCTATATACTAAAATATGATTCATGATAAAATTTGCATGGCATACAGTATTAGTCATATTCATAACACAGTATTGGAACCATTGTTACATTTACCAGTGATTGGAGGCTGATGTGCAGTTTCTTTAATTATGAGAAAGAAAGCCATACTATATGGTAATTAATTTTTGAAAGCAAAATTATAAAACAGTAAGAAAACTGAATATTAATTTCATATTAAATATCACTCACCTTATACCAATGAAAGGATAGATCAGTATCTACACATATTTTATGCGTTCATGACATTCCTAACTTTATCTTCATTTGTTTCAATATTTCTAGGCTATATGGCTCATCAATGAGTTTTTTTCAAATCATGGAAAATCTCCAAAAACATTTTCCAATATATTTATTGGGGAAAAAATTGCATAAAGTAGACTGGCAGCTCAAACCCATGTTGTTCAAAGGTTAACCGTAATTCCATTTTGCTTGTGAGGAAAAGGCGGCTTAGAGAGCTTAAGGAATTCCTTCCACTTCTGAGACAGATAAGACGCTAAACAGTTAACCCTTGAACAACATGGGAATTAATCCATGTATAACTCATAGCCAGGGCTTTTATCTGAAGTTCCTCCACATCTGTGGATCCAACCACAGGTCATGTAGTACTGTAGTATTTACTACTGAGACATATCCACCTATAAGTGGACTCACACAGTTCAAACCTGTACTATTCAAGTGTCAGCTATATATGTAACATAAACCGACAGCACTTTTCTCCTGAGAACTCAGGAGGAATACACTTCCCAGGTTCCCTTGCTGTTAGCTTGCAGGGAACTCAGGCCATAAGGCTGAGTTCTGGCCAATGAGCTGTGTGCGAAAATGATACATCTGTAACTTCCAGGCCAGGCAATAAAATCCTGTGCATTATCCTCCATACTTGCTCTTCCATTTGGAAGTGACAATTCATGCTTGAAGATGGGGTTATGACAGGATAGAAGGACACTGAGTTCCTGAAGGGCTGTGGGGAACAGGAACTCCTTCCATGACCTATAGACATGGGACCAACATAATAGAGAAATAAACCTTAGGATGTCGAGGCATTGGGACTGCAGAGTTATTACTGATCCTTCCTAATTAAACTTCATTCAGTAGTGAGTAGAGGAGCTGGAATTTGGTCTCTGGGGTTGAGTCTAAAGCCTGTGTGTTGGTCCCTGCCTTGGAGGAGTTCACAGTGTGTCATGGGAAGATGGATGGGTACATCATTAGGTTGGTGAAGTGTGAGGGGCCCATAACAGAATTTTACCTGCATACAATGTAGCAGAGATGAGGTAATGGTCAATTCTGAAGGTCTGAAAAAATCTGAAGCTGGAGTCAGCAAGGGTAACATTATGCCAGATATTTTTAGGGCATGAAGAAGCTTAAGGCAAAGCCTCTGCCTTTCAAACCTTCGAGCTAGGCTGTGGAGCAGGACAACTGCAAATGAAGTGAAAGCAACAGTGAGAGGCAGTGCCCTGTGTGATTAAGAGACAGACTTGGTGACAAGATACCGAGAGCACCTCAAGAGCTAAGGTGAAAGCCGAGCATAATCTGGAGTGCAAATGGATGGCTTCATGGAGAAGACTAACTCCAAACTAGACCTGGAAGGATATATGGGATCTGAGTTGGTATAAGGATGAGACAGGAAACATTTCATGAGACAGAAACAGACAGAGAAAAGGCAAAGGGGGAATTTTTCATTGAACAAAGAAAGGTTAAGTGCCTACAGTATGGCAGGGAGTTTGCCTGAAGTTTGAAATGCAATAATAAGTCAGATGAAGCTCCTGTCTTCAAGAAGTCATGGTCTTGAGGAGGAGAGAATGACTATTGCTCCACAGTCACCATTGCATGGAAAATGCTCTCAGAGGGTGTGCAAATGGCGGGGGTCAGAGAGGATAGAGGAAGACCAATAAGGACTTGGCTGAAGATTTGGCCAATGGGGCAGGACAATTTCATAAGGCCCTAAAGGAAGATTCGTAATTCTCCAGGCCGACAAGAGCAGGCAGGGAAAACCATTTCCAAGCACAAGGAAACAGCTCTGCAAAGGGTGAAAGATAGACTATGCTACGCCCATGGATGGTAAGGCAACTAATGTGGCTACAGTGAACATTCATACTAGGACGCAGACATGGCAGCTGGGGCTGGAACATAAGCAAAGGTCGTTGAGGAACTTTTTAAAATCCAGGAAGAAGAGTTTACATGAAACATAATAATCAAGAAATGCCCACAGCATGGAGTTCTACGGAGTCCTTTAGACAAGTGTATGGAATTTAGACTCACTTCCCTTACTTGGGGAGCATATCCAAAAGGAATCTGCATTTTCAGTGTGGCTTGAACATCTGGAAGGGAAAGTGTCAGTCAAGCTGGAGTACAGAAGGGACTTCCTATCCCAGATCACAGCCAGTCATGGAAAGGCAGAGAGTAGGAGAGAGTAGGCAGTAGATGTGGAGAGAGGAGGAAAAGAATGATTAGGGGAAACAAGACGCATACACTTTTAACAGTGAAGGCAATTTAAAGTGGAAATCAAGGTAAGGCCAAAAGCTATCCATTGTTTTTTCCTCTTTTTCTTCCAAAAATATTGAATCCCTTACTCTACTACCTTTTTCCAAATGTATTTTCGACTTAGCCATGAACAACCATAAATGAAAGATAAATTGGGCTTGATCAAAATTTAAAATGTCTGCTGTTTCAGAACCACTTTTAAGAAAATGAAAATATAAGCCACAGGAGAAAATATTTGCAACACGCTGATAAACATATCTGAGAGAGGGTTTGTATTTACAGTATATAAAGAAGCTCTAAAATGAAATAAGAAGAAAACAAATGACCCAATTAAAAACTGGACAAAAGATCTGAAAGGATGTTTCACTAAGAATGAGTTATGGATAGCAAAGAAGCCGAAAAAAAGATGTTAAACATCATTTGTCATAGGATATGCACATTACAGCCACAACAACACACACTATTCTCATGGTCCAAATTTTAAAAAGATGATTTCAAATGCTAGCAAGGAAGCAGACTAGGCGAGACTCTCACACACTGCTGGTGGAAATGCAGAAGTATTAGTCACACTGGAAACCAGTTATGGCAGTTTATTATAAAGTTAATCACACACTTGGCACATGACCAGTAATTTTGTTCCTTAGTGTCACCCAAGAGACTTGAAAAGCTATGCCCAGATAAAAACCTATGTGCAATATTTATGACATCTTTATAATCACCCCAAATAGAAGCAATTCAAATATCCATCAATTGGAGAGTAGATATCAACTGTGGAATATCCACATAACGAAACACTGTTGTTGTTGTTGTTGTTATTCACTCACTAGCCATGTTCAACTCTGAGACTCCATGGATTGCAGTATGCCAGGTTCCTCTGTCCTTCACTACCTCCCAGAGTTTGTTGAAATTCATGTCTATTGAGTCAGTGATGCTATCTAATCATCTCATCCTCTGTACTACTCAGCAATGAAAAGGAACCAGCTGCTGACACATGAAACAACACAGATGAATCTCACCATTTTGCAAAGTTAAAGAAGCCAGAACAAAAATGGAAAAGAATGTTTTTTAAAACGAATGTATAGACATATAAAATGGAGTCATTGTGCTGTACAGCAGAGACTGGCACAACACTGTAAATTGACTATACTTTGATTTAAAAAAAAAGTAAAAGAAGAAGAAGAAAATACCCAAATCACCAGTGCAGAGAGGCACTGTGACCTTAAGCAGCCTGCAGCCATGTCTCTGGACACAGAGTCCAAGCCTCTTCCCACGTGACCACTGGCTAACTCTCCATTTGACCTTGAATAACGTGTACTACAGCTACACATGTTGAAATAGGCTTTCTCCACTAGGGGCAGCATGGCAGGGGGGCTTCAAATTTCTAGACTGAAGCAGCTAGGCATGGCAAACTGAATAGAAGAGGGCTCTGGTGAAAGAATGTAAAAAAGATATATATATATATACACATATATGTGTGTGTGTGTATATGTATATATAACTGAATCGCTTTGCTATACACCTGAAACTAACACAACATTGTAAATCAACTATCCTTCAAAAAAATAAATAGGTAATTTTAAAAAAAGAACATGAAGAAAGGAAAGTGTTAGTAAAAAATGACACAATACCCTCAAGATATTTTGCTTCTCTACCAATTTCAGTTTCTCACATGAAAAGTGAGCGCTAGTGGTAAAGAATCTGCTTGCCAATGCAGGACACTTAAGAGACGTGGGTTCTATTCCCTGGGTCAGGAAGATCCCCTGGAGGAGGGCACAGCAACTCACTCTAATATTCTTATCTGGTTAATTCTATGGACAGAGGAGCCTGGCAGGCTACAGTCCATGGGGTCACAAAGAGTTGGGCATGACTGCAGTGGCTTAGCACAAACACCAACACCTGGTATCCCAGATATGTGTTTTAGTGACTTGCTAGAACAATCTAGCTGCTACAATGAAAACTAAATGTGCCTCTTCTGAAATATCAAATGTTAAAATATGATTGCCAAATGTTTAATAGTAAAATTCCAATGTTAGTAAAAATTTGAAGAAAAAGCAAAAGAAATTATGCCCAATAAGACTGTCTAAAAATGTGCTAAGTCACTTCAGTCATGTCCAACTCTGTTCGACCCCACAGACAGCAGCCCACCAGGCTCCCCCATGCCTGGGATTCTCCAGGCAAGAACACTGGAGTGGGTTGCCATTTCCTTCCCCAATGCATGAAAGTGAAAAGTGAAAGTGAAAGATGTACAGTGGTCTGAGAAGGGTTAACTACCCCATGGCTCCTTCACTGCAAGTCAGCTCCTGCTGAATTCACCTAAAGAAGAAATGAACTGCCTTTACTTGAAAAGGCTTGGCTCTTACTTCAGCTTCCCTCCTCATGCAAACTCCTCAGGGAAGCAGCAATAGTAGTGTCAGTTGCTCAGTCATGTCCGACTCTTTGCAACCCCAGGGACTGTAGCCTGCCAGGCTCCTCTGTCCATGGGATTCTCTAGGCAAGAACACTGGAGTGGATTACCATTCTCTTCCCCAGAGGATCTTCCTAACCCAGGGACTGAACCCAGATCTCCTGCATTGCAAGTGGATTCTTTACCAGCTGAGCTTCAGGGAAGCCCTTCTTCAAGGAAGAGGCACCTCCGACAGGAACCATGGATAAGCTCCGGGAACCATGGATTATTCAAATACTGAAGTGCAGACCCAGACCCTGAAGGGGCTCGCAGGGGCAGTGCCTCCTACACAAAGCATGTCACACTGCTGGTGGGTTTCTCAGAAAATATCCCCTTTCCTCCTAAGACAACTGAGGGAAATACTTTACAGATTCAAGTATGTTTTACTGGAGGGCACCGTTTGATTATCCATGGGGTTTTTAAGCCCCATCATTTAAAAAAAGAGCTTCACTAGAATACATTTTTTAATCAAACGGTGATGAAATCCCAAAGGACTCCCAATTCCTTTTCCTGGGTTGCACACCGTGAGTAAGTGGAATTAAAATGGGACCAGAGAAGAAAATCTATGCAAAGATAAAGCCAGCTGAAAGGTAAAAATACATGGGAGCAAATCAGCCACACCACAGAACATTCACAACTCTGGGAAGAAATCGATTCAAAGCATTAACTACAGATACTTTCTGAGGAATTCACACTAAAACCCCCACTCCCAAGCCTCTCTTACTATTTACCTAGGTGTCTGAATTTGCACCTACTGTACCTTTCTTCCTAGTTTTAGTTTCCCATCTGCTTTATTCCTCTCCAGGCAGAATGACGACTAGCTGTTTTAAAACACATGACTATTAGACAACTTAGAATAAAAAAGGCGAGTTACCTGTTTATCACCAAGGAACCCTATAATTTGTTAATTTGGCACACAGCTACTTTCCATGAGAATTCAACTTAGCTGAGCATCAACTCTGTCTCAGACCTCAAGCTAGGCACTGTGGTTTGAAAGATGGATGAAGGCATAGTCCTCTTTTTAAGGAACTTGTGGTCATGAAGAGTAGGCAGGAATGCAAACAAATTGTTATACTTTGTTCTAAGTGATACAGCGAAGGAACAGTACATGAGGGAGGAAATGAGTACCTCTATCTGTGAGGAGTCTTACAAGGACTACTAAGCCCACCCTTTGAAGGATGAGCAGTAATTCCCCAAGTCAACAAGGGTGGAAGGGCATTCCAGGCAGGGGAAATAGCATGTGGGAAAAGGGAACTGTTCACAGCATGATCCATTTCAAGGACCACAAGAACTTAGATATTGCAGGGCCATCAAGTGCAAGGTGGAAGAGAAATATGAGAGAAAAAAGCCAAGGTTGAATCACAAAGAATTCAGTTTGCCATGGCAAGGAGTTTAGCTCTTACCAATAGGAAATGTGACACTAGGCAAGGGTTCTAAGCAGAGGGGAGACACAATCATATTTCTACTGTAGAAAGATTACTCTGGAAATGGAATGTCAGAGGAATAAGCAGAAGAAGAGAAGAGCAAGAAGAAGCAGATTCGTCGGAGAGAGACCACAGACACCCACCAGCAGTAGTAGTGATGTGGGGTCAGGGGAGGCAGAAGTGAGGACAGATCGCAAGTTTCTAAGTCAAGAGGCTAAGCGATTGATGGTACCATGCAAGGAGATGGACAGTATGGAAGAGAGACTAGGTTTGAAGGGAAAAGAGGGGAGGGGAGCAACATAACGGCTCAGTTTGGGAACTAAGTTTTCTATCTCAGTGGGGATAACTGGGAAGTGATGATTAAAGAACCTAGACTGAAAGGAAAAAAAAAAAAAAAACCCACTAGAGTTAAAGGTGAAAAGATTAGATGAAGAAGGCAGACCCTGGAGAATGCACTGGAATGTTGCCGGCAAGCAGCAGAAGCAAGACCAGGCAAAGGTGCTAAGAACAAAAGCAATCGGTCCAATCTACAGATTTTTCAGACTCATTATCTGACTGCAGAGCCCTTTTCTCAAACAAAATCTCAGCTGAGGCTCAGAATGTAAACTAGAAGTAGAGCTGGTTACCTGAAGGAAGCCCACTAACCCTTTAGCCCACGGAGAAGTCAGAAAAGCTCAGAGTTGAATGACGTCACAAGAAGCAGGGAGCAAAATCACCCCTTCTCAACAGCAGGAGGTCTGAGGAAAAGAACTCCCCTGAAAAGTGAGTTAAGAAAATGAAACCTGAAACTTCCCTGGGGGTGCAGTGGTTAAGAATCTGCCTTGCAAAGCAGGGAACATGGGTTCAATCCCTAGTCAGGCAAATAAGATCCCACATACCACAGAGCAATTAAGCCCAAGCATTGCAGCCACTGAGCCCATTCACTCTGGAGCCCTCAGGCCACAACTAGAGAGTCATGTTTGACAAGTGTGAACACAGAGGAAAGACTAGTAGCACCAGAGGACCACTTCACCATCTTCAGTGGTAAAGAAACAGAGATCTAGAACTAGGCAGCTGACTGGCTTGCCAAACTAGTTGTCCTAGGTCACAGTCTAGAGAGTGGCTGAGTGAGGACTATGCTTCCAGTTCAGGGTTCTTATTACTGTACTCACTGCATTCCAGCTTTGCACTGAAGAATTGTGCTCTTGAACTGTGGTGTTAGAGAAGACTCTTGAAAGTCCCTTGGACAGCAAAGAGATCAAATCAGTCAATCCTAAAGGAAATCAATCCTGAATATTCATTGGAAGAACTGATGCTGAAGCTGAAGCTCCAATACTTTGGCCGCTTGATCCAAAAAGTTGACTCACTGGAAAAGACCCTAGGGGGTGGGAGAGGATGAGATGGTTGGATGGCATCTTTGACTTGTGTCAAAGGACACGAGTATAAGCAAACTCTGGGAGATAGTGAAGGACAGAGAAGCCCGGTATGCTGCAGTCCATAGCATCGCTAAGAGTTGGACATGACTAGTGACTGAACAACAGCAAATCTGGAACTGAAACCCAGGCCTAAAGTAGAACTGGCAATTTCATCATAAGCAGAGCTCTGCTTTGACTTCAGTCACATTGTAGGCCCTCTAGAAGAGCTCATTAACTGCTTGAATTGCAGAGCACATGTGAAAAACACACCAGGAACCTGGGTTGCTGTTCTGAGGACAGAGGACCTTTGGACCAAAAGGAATATTTTCATTTATTCAGCATATACCACCTAGAACCGAGGTAGATCATGCTGGAGAAATGTTAAGGCTTCTGCCTGTCAGATGGCAAAGCCAGCTAGGAAGATTGTACACAGTCCTCACAATAGCACCATGGAATGTCAACCTTCCCAACCTTCAGTGATTTTAAGACAATCTCTGAGAATATCTGTGCCAGGATGGCAGGACCAGCCATGGGACCAGAGTAGCAGTTAAATGTCCAAGCAAGTGGAAGTGGCAGGAGCATGGCTGGGAATGGAGGTCCAGAGCATGCCAGTCCTGTCCCCATCCTGCCATGTGGTCTCTCACTGCTAAAATATCCTAGCAGGAGTTGGCCATAATCTACAAACTCTTGGAAATCTACAAACTCTTGGAGGCAAGCCTGAAAGATTTATTATCCACCAACCTCAAGGGTCAGTCTGAGACAGATACTGGAAGAAGGAGGAGGAGCAGGCAAGCAATCTGCCTTTAGATTTATCTTGCTGTTTTGGAAGAAATTAACTTTTGATTTGCTGCAACACAGTTCTCCTCCAGGTTTGCTGCTGGCAAAGCTAATCACTTATTGTTTGCTGCAGCTTTACCACCAGGAAGAGCTTTCCCCACCTCCTGTTCCTTGCAGCCATGCGTGCTTCTCTTTTATACCAATGGAGAGAAGAAGAGGAGTTTCAAGCTTGGTCTGCCACAGAACCTCCCATTTGAATTGCTAGAGTCTTGTCACAGACTAAAGGGTAACAAGAAAGGGTTTAAGTACAGAGCTCAGTTTTCCTTGCAAAGAAATACTAGTCCTTTCTTGTCCAGAGGCAGTATCAGAGGTAATTTAAGAAGGCAGGGTAAAAATATGCAAAACGCAATCTGGCTTGGGAGAAAGAAGTTCCACTCTCAATGTTCCCAAGTATTATATTTGGATTTTGAGGATCAAATATAAAACAGAGGCTAGCTAAAGATTGCTTAACTTCCAGAAGTCCCGGCAAGTAACCCAAATGAGTTGATGTCCTCCTAACGCTGTTCTGGAATTCTGTTGGTGGAACAAAATGTCCCAAAAGATTCCAGGAATTTCTACATCTACAACACAAGTACAGATAATTTTCTCAGCATTTTTGCCTTTGTTCAGTAGGAGTTGGTTTGGGGGGTGGAGTCTATAGAAATTGTTTACTGCTGGCTTTTAAAATTGAGGTCAGACTGGAAAGCAAGCCCACCATAGGAACAGGTCTCAGTGAGGGCAGTGTGGGGATCAGGTTTGGGGGATGGTCCACCAAGTACTTCTTAGGGAGAAACCCAATGACAGAAAAAAGATCAAGACACAACTTGAAGCCAGAGGTATTCAACATGGTAACATACAGAAACAATTATTAGTACCAGGGGCATGGATGTGGGTTAATCTTGGAATGTTAGGAAAATTCAGACAAGTGGTGGAGGCAGCTGTGACATTTGTACTCTCTTGCCTTCTGAGGCTTCTTTACCCAGTGGCCAGTTCTTAGGGGTATATAATAGCAAGAGTACCTGTGGGCTGGACTACATACCTCAACCAGACCAGGTCTCAGGCAGTGCTTTTGGACTTGGCCTTGATGAGGAGGCCAAAGGGAAGGGATGTGATCCATACTGACAGGATCCAGCCTCTCTACCTGCCTGATTCATCCTTGGAACCACTCACTAAGGTCCTACCCCAGATCACAGAGGCTGTGGACTAATAGCTAATCGTATTAGCTACCATCTACTGGGTATCATGTGGTATTTTATGCATCAGTTCAGTTCAGTCTCTCAGTCGTATCTGACTTTTTGCAACCCCATGGACTGCAGCATGCCAGGCTTCCCTGTCCAACTCCTGGAGCTTCCTCAGACTCATGTCCATCGACTTGGTGATGCCATCTAACCATCTCATCCTCTGTTGTCCCCTTCTCCTCCTGACTTCAATCTTCCCCAGCATCAGGGTCTTTTCCAATGAGTCAGCTCTTCACACCAGGTGGCCAAAGGATTGGAGCTTCAGTTTCAGCATCAGTCCTTCCAATGGATATTCAGGACTGATTTCCTTTAGGATTGACTGGTTTGATCTCCTTGCAGTCCAAGGGACTCTCAGGAGTTTTCTACAACACCACAGTTCAAAAGCATCAATTCTTCAGTGCTGAGCTTTCTTTATAGCCCATATATATTCTCTAATTCTTTAAGTTAGTCTTTTCTACAATCTTGTTGTTCAGTTGTTCAGTTGTGTCCAGCTCTGCAACCGCATGGACTGCAGCATGTCAGGTTTTCCTGTCTTGCTTCTATATCTCCTGGAGTTTGCTCAAACTCATGTCCATTGATTCAGTGATGCCATCCAACCATCTCATTCTCTGTTGCCACCTTCTCCTCTCATCCTCAATCTTTCCCCACATCAGAGTCTCTTCCAATGAGTCAGCTCTTCACATCAGGTGGCCAAAGTATTGGAGTTTCAAATTCAGCATCAGCCCTTCCAATGAATATTCAGGGTTTATTTCCTTTCGAATTGACTGGTTTGATCTCCTTGCTGTCTAAGGGACTCTCAGGAATCTTCTCCACCACCAGAGTGTGAAAGCATCAGTTCTTCAGTGCTCAATCCTCTTTATGGTCCAACTCTCATATCCATACATGACTACTGGGAAAACCATAGCTTTGACTAGATGGACCTTTGTCAGCAAAGTTATGTCTCTGCTTTTTAATGCACATTCCACACAATCTCATTACATGATTACTTTCAACTCTATTTTATAGAGGAGAACATAGAGGCTTCAGTTCCGTTCAGTTCAGTCGCTCAGTCGTGTCCGACTCTTTGCGACCCCATGAATCACAGCACGCCAGGCCTCCCTGTCCATCACCAACTCCCGGAGTTCACTCAGACTCATGTCCATCGAGTCAGTGATGCCATCCAGCCATCTCATCCTCTGTCGTCCCCTTCTCCTGACCCCAATCCCTCCCAGCATCAGAGTCTTTTCCAATGAGTCAACTCTTCATGAGGTGGCCAAAGTACTGGAGCTTCAGCTTTGGCATCATTCCCTCCAAAGAAATCCCAGGGCTGATCTCCTTCAGAATGGACTGGTTGGATCTCCTTGCAGTCCAAGGGACTCTCAAGAGTCTTCTCCAGCACCACAGTTCAAAAGCATCAACTCTTCGGTGCTCAGCCTTCTTCACAGTCCAACTCTCACATCCATACATGACCACAGGAAAAACCATAGCCTTGACTGGAAGGACCTTAGTTGGCAAAGTAATGTCTCTGCTTTTGAATAGACTACTAGGTTGGTCATAACTTTTCTTCCAAGGAGTAAGCATCTTTTAATTTCATGGCTGCAGTCACCATCTGCAGTGATTCTGGAGCCCCCAAAAATAAAGTCTGACACTGTTTCCACTGTTTCTCCATCTATTTGCCATGAAGTGATGGGACCGGATGCCATGATCTTCGTTTTCTGAATGTTGAGCTTTAGGCCAACTTTTTCACTCTCCACTTTCACTTTCATCAAGAGGCTTTTTAGTTCCTCTTCACTTTCTGCCATAAGGGTGGTGTCATCCGCATATCTGAGGTTATTGATATTTCTCCCAGCAATCTTGATTCCAGCTTGTGTTTCTTCCAGTCCAGCATTTCTCATGATGTACTCTACATAGAAGTTAAATAAGCAGGGTGACAATATATAGCCTTACAAAGGTCAAATAACTCCCTCAGAGTTCTGAAACTACTAGCTAATTTTCAAAACCCGGTTGGTTTTACTTTTTCCATTCTTGAAGGTGTGGAAACAGAGAAACTAGCCTAGGACACATCTCCAGTGAATCATATTTCCAGTGTTCCTCTAGGAGACACTTATCAGCTCTCTCTATGAAGCTCATCCTTTTTGCCTTTATAACCACCACCCCACTGATCCATGAAAAAGCTAACAAGAGAGCCTCTTGGTGGTATGGATGACATTAAGGATGGACCACAGGGGATCCAGGACTTCCTTGGTGATTCAGTGGTAAAGAATTCACCTGCTAATGCAGGAGACATAGGGTCAATCCTTGGGTTGGGAAGATCCCCTGGAGAAAGAAATGGCAACCCATTCCAATATTCTTGCCTGTGAAATCCAATGGACAGAGAAGCCTGGCAGGCTACTGTCCATGGGGTCACAAAAGAGTTAAGGGGTCACAACTTAACAACTAAACAACAACAATGGAGGATCTAGGCACTTCTTTCTGTTGAACATGTGCCCCTAAATGTTGAGTCCTAATCCAGTAAGCCCTGTATAAAGAAGGGAACACAGTTTACCCAAAGAAAAAGAGAGGAATCTATCCACTGACCAGGGTAGGAGGGGAAAAACATGCAGAAAATGGAGTTGCTAAAAGAAACCAGGCATAGAAAACTAAGGTGCAGGAGGAGAAGGTAAAATGAGTCTTTTTAAAATGTTTCTGTGAATTTACTGATAATCCAACTTGATATGCTATTTTTAATCAAATTTCATAAAAATAAGGAACTCACTTTTTCCCGTATACTCACTTTTCCATCCTAGCTTGTGATTCCTTTAGATATTATTCTAGTTAGTTGTGTATAAGTTTGTCTCCCTGAAGGCAGGAATGACTTTTTATTTTGTTTATTTTTTTAAAAATTTTATTGGAGTATATGTGTGTGTTAGTTTCTCAATCATGTCCAACTGTTTGCAACCCCATGGACTGTAGCCCACCAGGTTCCTCTGTCCATGGGATTATCTAGGCAAGAATACTGGAGTGGGTTGCCATTTCCTTCTCTAAAAGAAAACTGGAGTGGGTTGCCATGCCCTCCTCCAGGGCATCTTCCAAACCCAGGGATCAAACCCAGGTCTCTAGCATTGCAGGTGGATTATTTACCATCTGAGCCACCAGGGAACCCCAAGAATATTGGAGTGGGTAGCCTATCTCTTCTCTAGCAGATTTTCCTGACCCAGGAATCAAACTGAGGTCTCTCGCATTGCAGATGGATTCTTTACCAGCTGAGCTACCAGGGAAATGTTGCGACAAATTACTTACAAATACAAACACAGAACAAAACAAATTTGCATTTATCATGCGGTTACTGTAGGGTATCTGAAAATGTTACTGCAAGCAAGAAATGGGGAAGTAGAAATTAATTGAATAGCACCCATGAGGGTTGGCTTTTTAAATCTGTTGCCCTAAGACCAGTGCCCAGCCCCAGGCTTCTGGCAGAGCTGGTCTCTAACACATATATGTTCTATGTACAAACAAAGAGATGAATGGAAAAATAACTGATAAGATTTTATTTGTGGAACAAATGTCCATGTTTAAATATTTTTAATAGAAGATTTCATTTCTCTTTCCTTTAAAGGGAAGCAGCTGCCTTGAAATCCTACTGTTGGCCAATTTCGGCATTCCCAGCATGGGTGGAAGCACTTTGTCTCTGGATGGTCTGGGCTGCAGAGTTGCTGTGGCTCTCTGGCCTCCTCCAGATGACCACTGCCCTTCACTCACTCTCTAGTTCTCCATTCTACAGAGAAGAGGAAAGAGTCAAGCTCTACAACTGTCTTCCCCAATCCACCCCATCTTCCTTACATGGTCTCAAGAAAACCTCATTTTCTTGGACACATGCTAAATATTCCCCCCACCACACTCACACCTGTGAAGCTCTCCTATGGGATGGTAAAATATGAAACATTTGGGCCCAGGGGCACAGAGGTACCCAAACCCACACTCAATTTTAAAAAAGATAGAAGTAGCTGTAAAAGCCTCCACCACATCCCTCCAATACACCCACACTCAGTGACACCTTCCCTACCACACTCCATGGTGGACCATGTGAGGGTGAGTGGCCTCTTATCACTGCATACTCATTTCTTTGGAAGAAGGAAAAGTCAGGGACTGGGCCCAGAAGAGAAGGGGACATACAGAAGTTCAGGTGGGTTGCTTAGGGGGACACTGATGAGGGTCCCAACTTAGTCCTGCTGACAATCTATTACCCCTGGAGCCACCGCTTCGAATAGGTATCCTGGAGGTGAAAGCCTTGGCCAAAAGACACACTATACTGACCTGTGCACCCTTAACTTGTTGATTCATTGATTTGAAAGGCAGCAGAACGTGTTAAGAATGTGGACCAGGCTGCCTGGATTCAAATCTTGACTAAAACATATACTAGCTTTAACCTTGGCACCTTGGCATAGTGTCTTTGTTTCTTTCTCTGCAAAATGCAACAGTGATGTTGATAATGGAAACTATGTGACAGGATGCTTATGATGGCATATGATGCTGCTTGGGTGAGACTTCCCAAATGTCTCCCCAGGTTCAGGCTTAACTACCTTAACTAGGGAAGACCAAGAGTGCCATTAAGTGAGATTCAGGAAAAAATGGAAGAAACAGAGAATAGGGAATTGTGGGAAGGTTCTCTGGTCTTCCTCGACATCACTTTGATGTCATCATCCCTACTTTGATGAGAATCATTTATATTGAATTCTACCCCAGCTGTGGATAATGAGCAATAGAGGGTCGGAGCCTGTGTTCTAAGCTAACATTCCTTTTCTAAGTTCTAAACCTCCCTTTTAGCTTCCTCTCCATCTCAGTTCTTTGCTTTCTGATTCCTCAATCAGTCTTCACAAATTTCACAACCAGTTCCCTGGATGCAGACAGCTAGGCTTTTTTGGACACACCCTCACTTCAGTGCCCCAGTGCTTTCATCCAGCTCTAAGCAACAGACAGGCCTACATTTTCTTAGCCAGTCTACTTTCCCTTGAACCATTTCTGCACTCTTACTCTGCATCTTCTCCAGCTCCATCATATCTTTCTGGAGATGAGAAGACCTGAAGTAACGTTCCATCATCCCAGGTGTGAATTCCATGTGGTTTCACGTAAAATCCCTGCTCCATCCAATAAAGGGCTATTATCTTCTCACTGAAACCCACCTCCTTATAGGGGTCTGATTAGAACTCTGGATACATAAGCTTTCCCACCCATTTTATTTATCATACGTATATACGTATGTACATATATACACATATGTATAATAATTTGTTCCTGATTAAAATTAAGTACCTATTACCCTCCAAATGCACAGTGTGACTCCTTCAGCTTCAAGAGTCTTATTCTGAACCAAGCAGAAGGACATCCTGTCTTTAAGATACAAGAGTCTTCTTTTGACTTCATTTTCCTTGGTCCCCATCTATTCGAATGCTGCTCAGCAAATAAAGTTCTGCAGAAGAGAAGGAGCTGGGATGGCATCACTGACATCCTCAAAGAACAGGGGAACATTTTTAGCACAAGCACCGTCACACACGTTTTCTGCAGTTTCCATGAAATGACATGAACTGTACGAAAATGACACCTGCCATCTATTCTTCAGTACATCACAAAACGCAGTGATTTTACACATAAATCTTCAACAGAGGCAGAACAATGAGACACAAGCACAGCGTTCTTTTGTTTCCAGTCAGTCCTGGGTGTGGTGGCCACAGGGCAAGGTCAGGAACATGCCTGTCCCTGCAGCCTTACTGCAAAAGGAGGCGGAGATCCACAAACCCTGCCTTCAACCGCCCGAGCCCGCTGCTTTAAAACTACTCTTCTTTCCCCTCATTTCAAAATTATCTAAAGACCAATTGGTTCCAGGCAGCTCTTTCTGTCTATTAATTTTTAATTGGAGAAATAGCAATTAGATGGCTGCATTGATTGCCAGTTCCCATAATCTTTTTTAATTTGAGATAACAATCTACTCAAAAAATGAGTTTGTCCCTAAAATATCTTCTCTTAATGGCAATAATAACTGAAGTTATATACAAAACCAGCAGAGCAGTCCACAGGGAAGGGGTCTAAATTATACATGGAATATTCTGCACCTGGTTTGTCAGTTACAACAAAGACCTTACCACGGATGCCCTATGAAAATGGTCAATTTCATAGGCTGTTTTTATTAATACCATTTTTGAAACAATGAGAGAATCTCTGAAGAGAAGATTTTCATAGTACGAACCCTGCTTTTGACACCCAACAAACTGAAAACTGCAGATAATAAAATTTTTACTTTGCTCCTTGCTGTGGACCCTGGGCAGAGGAAGATTAAGAGGGAGAAAGACAAATCAGAGACGAACAGAATTCCAGCTTGGGAGGAACTACCAGACTAGGGCAAGAAAACAGGAAAGCAAGTTCACAACATAGACCAACAGATCTCAGTTCAGTTCAGTTCAGTCGCTCAGTCGTGTCCGACTCTTTGCGACCCCATGAATCACAGCACGCCAGGCCTCCCTGTCCATCACCAACTCCCAGAGTTCACTCAGACTCACGTCCATCAAGTCTGTGATGCCATCCAGCCATCTCATCCTCGGTCGTCCCCTTCTCCTCCTGCCCCCAATCCCTCTCAGCATCAGAGTCTTTTCCAATGAGTCAACCCTTCGCATGAGGTGGCCAAAGTTCTGGAGTTTCAGCTTCAGCATCATTCCCTCCAAAGAAATCCCATGGCAGATCTCCTTCAGAATGGATTGGTTGGATCTCCTTGCAGTCCAAGGGACTCTCAAGAGTCTTCTCCAACACCACAGTTCAAAAGCATCAATTCTTCGGCGCTCAGCCTTCTTCACAGTCCAACTCTCACATCCATACATGACCGCAGGAAAAACCATAGCCTTGACTAGATGGACCTTAGTCAGAAAAGTAATGCAAAAAAGCAAAATGGCTGTCTGGGGAGGCCTTACAAATAGCTGTGAAAAGAAGAGAGGCAAAAAACAAAGGAGAAAAGGAAAGATATAAGCATCTGAATGCAGAGTTCCAAAGAATAGCAAGAAGAGATAAGAAAGCCTTCCTTAGCGATCAATGCAAAGAAATCGAGGAAAACAACAGAATGGGAAAGACTAGAGATCTCTTCAAGAAAATTAGAGATACCAAGGGAACATTTCATGCAAAGATGGGCTCGGTAAAGGACAGAAATGGTATGGACCTAACAGAAGCAGAAGATACTAAGAAGAGGTGGCAAGAATACACGGAAGAACTGTACAAAAAAGATCTTCACAACCAAGATAATCACAATGGTGTGATCACTTATCTAGAGCCAGACATTCTGGAATGTGAAGTCAAGTGGGCCTTAGAAAGCATCACTACAAACAAAGCTAGTGGAGGTGATGGAATTCCAGTTGAGCTATTTCAAATCCTGAAAGATGATGCTGTGAAAGTGCTGCACTCAATACGCCAGCAAATTTGGAAAACTCAGCAGTGGTCACAGGACCGGAAAAGGTCAGTTTTCATTCCAATCCCAAAAGATCTCAAGCTATCCTCAAATATAGTCCTGTGTGCGAAGTCGCTTCAGTCATGTCCAACTCTGTGAAATCCTATGGACTGTAGCCTGCCAGGCTCCCCTGTCCATGGGATTCTCTAGGCAAGAATTCTGGAGTGGCTGCCACATTCTCCTCCAGGGGATCTTCCCAACTCAACCATGTCCCTTGTGTCTCTTGCATTGGCAAGCGGGTTCTTAATATACTCCTAGCAGGCAGGAACATGGAGGGCTTCAGGGGAATCTGCAATAAATAGGCCTCCTTCCCCAACCAGGTTCTGAGCAATTTGAGAAACAGAAGAGTTGAGATACAGGTCAAGCATCATCTTTACTACTTACAGAAGCCAAGCAAAAGAGTATAGCTTAGGTGAGTCCAGTGGGCCAGACATCTGAACCCCTGAACCAGGAAGGCTTCTTACCCACCCAGTAATGTGGCAGCCACCCAGGGAAGAAGAGCACCTGGAAAAACCTAGGATCCAACTGCTCTCTGAAAAAGGAGGGAAGCACATGCAAGAGAAAGAACAAAGGTGTCACAGAGCTGCGCATCCTTATTGATCCTTTCCACAGTTATCAGTCAGAGGGCTGTTCCACCTCCCAGATTGTGAGAAAACAGAGGCTGGGAGTATGTATAAGGAAAATCATTCCTCGAGCAAACCAAGATTGAGAAAATAGATTTTCCTCAAAAATAAAGAGAGAGAACTGGAGTCCAGAAAAAGTGACTGGAAGTGACTTGCTTCCACCCAAAAGGACTCTTTTGGGGAGGGTTCTCTTAAAATATCTTAAAATGTTATAAGATTTCAGGTTTCGCCTAGTGGTTAAGAATTTGCCTGCTAGTGCAGGAGACACAGGTCTGGAAAGATCCCACTCGCTGAGAGGCAAGTAAGCCTGTGAACCACAGCTACTGCGCCAGAGCACCTGGATCCTGTGCTCTGGAGAAGCCACTGCAACGAGAAACCCACTCACCACAGCGAGGAGTCGTCCCCGCTGAGTGAAACGGAGAAAGCCTATGAGCAGCAATGGCAATCCAGAGCAGCCAAATAAATACATAAATCTTCCAAAAGAACTTTTATAAGTTAAAGTTACATCCTTCTGTCACATTAGATTTCATGGAAAAGGTTTGGGTTAGACCATCTGAGAAATTCTCTCATGGTCACTCGGAAAATTCTTTAAAATTGAGCAGATGTGGATTTCAATTCTACCCTGTGGTTTTAATAAGACGTTTATCTTGAGTTTAAAAACTGAGGATAATGACTGGCCTACCTTAGTAGGACATCAGAAAATGATTAGCAAAGATTGGTCAGAGAAAATGCTCTGGAATGCACTAAACCCTTGATAAATGTTTTGCAAATTAATGTCAGTAATTGTATTCCACAAAAATGTCTGTGTTTATGCTATGAGTCTGATGCTCCTGGTCTCCTACAGAGAAGCCTGGGGTTCATATCCTTCAGCAAGAGAAGCTTTGTTTTTGTGCCTCAGCCCATCATTCCTTCTCTGCCTTCTAAGTCTCAAACCCTGCTCCTCCAACCACACCTCAGGCAGTGTATATTGAAAGTCTATGACATAAAGTATTGGAAGTGAAGATGGAGAGGAGAGAGAGATGCAAAGATGACCCTTCAAGAACTTCTGATCCTGAAAGAAGAGTGAAAAAACCTATTATTCACAAGTACAGACATAGTACAGATAAAAATTTATGGTAACCTGGAATGAGAACAAGGTTCCCTCCTTACAATGCTGTAATCCCTCAGGAGTCTGTCTCAGTGTACTCACTGGAGACATTTTAAATGGGTTACCACCTCTGATCAGAACTTAGAAAATTAGGAGAGCACCAGTATGAGGAGATATGGTCAGCAGAACTCATCTGAGAATGAGCTAACCAACTCCTGAAAGATATAATATGCAGAAAATGATATACAGTTTATTCCTAAGGATAACTGCCTCAAAAACAATTCCTTGTTGTTTAGAGGCTTAGTTGTATCTAACTGTGCAACCCCATGGACTGCAGCAACCCAGGCTATTCTGTCCTCACCATCTCCCGGAGCTTGCTCAAACTTATATCAATGGAGTCCATGATGCCATTCAACCATCTCCTCCTGCCTTCAATCTTTCCCAGCGTCAGAGTCTTTTCAGATGAGTCAGTTCTTCACATCAGGTGGTCAAAGTATTGAAGCTTCAGCTTCAGCATCAGTCCTTCCAATGAATATTCAGGATTGATTTTCTTTACAATTGACTAGTTTGATCTCCTTGCAGTCCAAGGGATTCTCAAGAGTCTTCTCAACACCACAGTTCAAAAGCACCAATTCTTCAGCATTCAGCTTTCTTTATAGTCCAGTTCTCACATCCACACATGACTACTGGAAAAACCATAGCTTTGATTAGACAGACCCTTGTCAGCAAAGTAATGTCTCTGCTTTTTAATATGCTCTCTAGGTTGGTCATAACTTTTCTTCCAAGGAGCAAGCATCTTTTAATTTCATGGCTGCAGTCACCATCTGCAGAATTTTGGAACCCAGGAAAATAAAGTCTGTCATTGTTTTCATTGTTTTCTCATCTATTTGCCATGAAGTGATGGCACCATATGCCATGATCTTCGTTTTCTGAATGTTGAGTTTTAAGCCAACTTTTTCACTCTCCTCTTTCACTTTCATCAAGAGGCTCTTTAGTTACTCTTCATTTTCCTCCATAAGGGTGGTGTCATCAGCATATCTGAGGATATTAATATTTCTCCCTGCAGTCTTGATTCCAGCTTGTGTTTCATCCAGCCCAGCATTTCACATGATGTACTCTGCATAGAAGTTAAATAAGCAGAGTGACAATATACAGCCTTGACGTACTCCTTTCCCGATTTGGAATCAGTCTGTTATTTCATGTTTGCTTCTGTTGCTTCCTAACCTGCATACAGGTTTCACAGGAAGCAGGTAAGGTGGTCTGGTATTCCCATCTCTTTAAGAATTTTCCAGTTTGTTGTGATCTAACAGTCAAAAGCTTTAGCATAGTCAATGAAGCAGAAGCATATGTTTTTCTGGAATTCTCTTGCTTGATGGATGTTGGCAATTTGATCTCTGGCTCCTCTGCCTTTTCTAAATCCAGCTTGAACATCTGGAAGTTCTCAATTCACATACTGTTGAAGCCTGGCTTGGAGAATTTTAAGCATTATTTTGCTAGCATGTGAAATGAGTGCAAATGTGCAGTAGTTTGAACATTCTTCGGCATTGCCCTTCTTTGGGCTTGGGATGAAAATTGACCTTTACCAGTCCTGTGGCCACAGCTGAGTTTTCCAATTTGCTGGCATATTAAGTGCAGCACTTTAGCAGCACCATCTTTTAGGATTTGAAATAGCTCAGCTGGAATTCCATCACCTCCACTAGTTTTGTTTATACTGATGCTTCCTAAGGTCCACTTGACTTCACACTCCAAGATGTCTGGCTCTAGGTGAGTGATCACACCATCATGGTTTTCTGGGTCATAAAGATCTTTTTTGTATAGTTCTCTGTGTTCTTGCTACCTCTTCTTAATATCTTCTGCTTCTGTTAGGTCCATACCATTTCTGTCCTAATTTATTGTGCCCATCTTAGCATGAAATTTTCCCTTGTTATCTCTAATTCTCTTGAAGAGATCTCCAGTCTTTACCATTCTGTTCTTTTCCTCTGCTTCTTTGCATTGATCACTGAAGAAGGCTTTCTTATCTCTCCTTGCTATTCTTCAGAACTCTGCATTCAGGTAGATATATCTTTCCTTTTCTCCTTTGCCTTTCGCTTCACATCTTTTTAATTCAGATATTTTAAAGAAATTAAAGCATTAAAATAATGCTTCACTTCTTTTCTCAGCTATTTGTAAGGCCTCCGTAGACAGCCATTTTTCCTTTTTGCATTTCTTTTTCTTGGGAATGGTTTTGATCACTGCCTCCTGTACAATGTTACAAACCTCTGTCCATAGTTCTTTAAACACTCTATCAGATCTAATCCCTTGACTCTATTTGTTATTTCCACTGTATAATTGTAAAGGATTTGATTAAGTCATACCTTAATGGCTTAGTGGTTTTCCCTTTTTTCAATTTAAGTCTGAATTTGGCAATAAGGAGTTCGTGATCTGCGCCACAGTCAGCTCCCAGCCTTGTTTTCTCTGACTGTATAGAGTTTCTCCACCATTGGCTGCAAAAAATGTAATCAATCTAATTTCAGTATTGACCATCTGGTGATGTCTATGTGTAGAGTCATCTCTTATGTTGTTGGAAGAGGGTGTTTGCTATGACCAGTGTGTTCTCTTGGCCTAACTCTGTTAGCCTTTGCCCTAATTCATTTTGTACTCCAAGGCCAAACTTGCCTGTTACTCCAGGTATCTCTTGACTTCCAACTTTTGCATTCCAGTCCCCTATGATGAAAAGAACATCTTTTTTTGGTGTTACTTCTAGGAGGTCCTGTAGGTCTTCATTGACCTAAACCAATCAACTCCAGCTTCTTTGGCATTAGTGGTTGGTACATAGATTCGGATTACTGTGATACTGAATTATTTGCCTTGGAAACGAACAGAGGTCATTCTGTCATTTTTGAGATTGTATCCAAGTACTGCATTTCAGACTCGTGTTGACTATGAGGGCTACTCCATTTCTTCTAAGAGATTCTTGCCCACAGTAGTAGATATAATGGTCATCTGAATTAAATTCACCCATTTCAGTTCACTGATTCCGAAAATGTCAGTATTCACTCTTGTCATCTCCTGTTTGACCCACTTCCAGTTTACCTTGATTCATGGACTTAACATTCCAGTTTCCTGTGCAATATTGTCCTTTAAAGCATCAGACTTTACTTTCACCATGAGACACATCCAGAACCAGTTTTGTTTCTGCTTTGACTCCGCCTCTTCATTCTTTCTGCAGCTATTTCTCCACTCTTCTCCAGTAGCATATCGAGCACATATCAGCCTATGGAGCTCATCTTTCAGTGTCATATATTTTTGCCTTTTCATAGTGTTCATGGGGTTTTCAAGGTAAGAATGCTGAAGTGGTTTGCCATTTCCTTCTCCAATGGACCACATTTTGTCTGAACTCTCCACCACGACCTATCAGTCTACGGTGGCCTTATATGGCATGGCTCACAGTTTCATTGAGTTTGACAGTGTTGTGATCCATGTGATCAGTTTGGTTAGTTTTCTGTGATTGTGTTTTCCATTCTGTCTGCCCTCTGATACATGAGGATAAGAGGCTTTTGGAAGCTTCCTGGTGGTAGGGACTGTCTATGAGTAAAACTGGAGTTTCTCTGGTAGACAGGCCTATGGTCAGTAAATCTTTGATCTAATTTTCTGCTGATGGATGGGGCTGTGTTCCCTCCCTGTAGTTAGGCCTTAGGCCAAACTATGGTAGGGGTACTGGCGGTCATGGTGACCTCCTTCAAAAGGACTTATGCCACTATACCACAGTTCCCAGGACTGCTGTAGTCAGTGCCCTTGACCCCACGGCAGGCCACTGTTGACCCAAACCTCCGCCGGAGACTCCCAGATACTCAAAGGCGAGTTTGGCTCAGTCTCTTGTGGGGTCACTGCTCCTTTGTCTTGGGTCCTGGTGCACACAAGGTTTAGTTGTGCCCTTGAAGAGTTTGTTTCCCTGGGGGTTCTCAGTCCTTTGGCTGGATCCCCAGGTTGGGAAATCTGTTGTGGGCCCTAGAATTTTTGTAACAGTGTGAGAACTTCTTTGGTATAAGTATTCTCCAGTCTGTGGGTTGTCTGCTCAGAGGCTCTATGGTGCGGGGTAATGGTGACCTCCTCCATGAAGACTCATGCCCCATGCTGCACCTCCCAGGTCTGCTGCAGCCAGGGCCCCTGCCCCAGCGGCAGGTCACTGCTGACCTGTGCCTCCACAAGAGACACTCAAACACTCAAAGGCAGGTCTGGCTCAGTCTCTTGTAGGGGTCGCTGGTCCCTTCCCTTACTTGTGGTGCACACAAGGTTTTGTTCGTGCCCTCTGAGCATCTTTGGCGGGTCTGAGATTTTATTTTAAACATGATTGTGCCTCTCCTGCCATCTTGTTGGGGCTTCTCCTTTGCCCTTGGACACAGGGTGTCTTTTTTCGGTGGGGTCCAGCATTCTCCTGTTGATGGTTGCTCAGGAGCTAGCTGCGATCTTGATGTTTTCTCATGAGAAGATGAGCATGCGTCCTTCTGCTCTGCCATCAGTACTGCCTCCCGTTACCCACAGGAGGTAACAAAATCTAAGATACATACAACTTAAATAATGGGTGAATTCAGATACTAATCATGGGTAAACTGATGGATACTAATAACAAGTAATGTTTATCATGCTTAATTACAGAACTAAGTACTTAACTTGTATTATCTCACTAAAAAATGGCAGATTCCTACAAAACATGGTTCCAAAGAAGCATGGCCTAGGTGGAGTTCCCTGAGAAATAGGCTTGGAGGTAGAGGATTGTGGGCAGGAGGCTGACAGGAGAGTTTGCAAGAACAACACTTGGGAGGAATGACGGACATGGGACCCAGGAAGGGAGAAATGCCAACACAATCCAACCACAAAAGTCTTGGGTGACCCTACAGCTCTAAAGCTCTGAGGCTGAGATAGCCTTTCAGGGCCATCCTCAGTGGAGGCAAGGGTACTGGGACTTATACCCCTGCAACAACTAGTTGCCAGCTTCAGGCTGCTCCCAGGGAGGGGACGTGGCTGGAGAGAGACAGCACACTTCGGCTAAGGGCAATGCCCAGGGAGAGACACAGTGAGCTGTCAGCAGCCATGCTCCTTGTAGCTGGGGGAAGGAGTGTGTCAGTCCTCACGTGGGGATATGGAGGCACACCATAGTATCACTCCAGGAAGAGGAAAGAGAAGAAACTCAATGTATTGATATCCCACCTCAATACCAGGCACTGTGTGGGGGCACTTTCTTTATAGTCTTCAATCTTGCTCTGTAGGCATCAGTGACTTACTCCAGCCTCTGGCAAAATTTCAAGATTCCCTCCTTCATCTAAACTAGTGGTTCTCAACTGGGGGTGATGCTGATCCCCAGTGGATATTACCAGAGAAATGTCTAGAGACACTTTTCTTTTGTTACAACTGGGAATGGGGTGGTATGGGCCTAAGCAGAGGTTAGGGATGCTGTAAAACATCCTACAATGCACAAAAAGCTTCCACAATGAAGAATTTCCAGCCCATATGTCCATCATTTGAACATCTCTTCCATCAGAAGAATTGCTGTTGTTGTTCAGTGGCTAAGTCATGTCCAACTCTTTGTGACCCCATAGACTGAATCATCAGAGAAGGCAATGGCACCCCACTCCAGTACTCTTGCCTGGAAAAATCCCATGGACGGAGGAGCCTGGTAGGCTGCAGTCCATGGGGTCGCGAAGAGTCAGACATGATTGAGCAACTTCACTTTCACTTTTCACTTTCATGCATTGGAGAAGGAAATGGTAGCCCACTCCAGTGTTCTTGCCTGGAGAATCCCAGGGACGGCAGAGCCTGGTTGGCTGTCATCTATGGGGCCCCACAGAGTTGGACATGACTGAAGCGACTTAGCAGCAGCAGCAGCAGCAGCAGCAGCAGACTGAAGCATGCCAGGCTTCCCTGTCCTTCACTATCTCCCAGAGCTTGCTCAGACTCATATCCATTGAGTCGATAACACCATTCATCCAGTTCATCCTATGTTGCCCCCTTCTCATCCTGCCCTTGATCTTTCCCAGCATCGGTGTATTTTCCAGTGAGTCAGCTCTTTGCATCAGGTGGCCAAAGTATTGGAGCTTCAGCTTCAGCATCAGTCCTTCCAATAAATATTCTGGATTGATTTCCTTTAGGATCAACTGGTTTGATCTCCTTGCTGTCCAAGGATCTCTCAAGAGTCTTCTCAAGCACCACAACTATAGAGCATCAATTGTCATTGATGTTACCACATTACAGATGAAAATAACCAAGACATAGAAAGGTTAAGCAACCTATTCATGGCCACACAGCTATTAATGGCGGGGCTGAGATTTATAACCAGGTTTGTGTGGTTACAAAATGCATGCTCATTTGTCTGAGAAATATACATACTCTTTGAAATTAATCAGATGCAATGTGCACATCTTCCTATACATGCCTTGAGACCCTGAGACACAAGCTGGGCTGGACCCAGTTTCTTAAGCTTTCTGTTATTTTCTTATTTTAAGTGTAAGAACTCTGAGCTTTCTGATTTCTAAGGAAAGGCTAGAAGTGAAAGACAGGCTGGGTGATTTATATAAAGTGATAATGTGAGCCCATCTCCTTGCAGCCATCATTTTAGTCTGTAATAAAAATGACTGGTCTGACACCCTCCACTTCCTGAATATCCAGAAGGCCTAACTGCTTGGACTCTCAGACATAAAGTTCTCTGTTAATGGACCTGTCAATTTCTTAAAGTGAGCAGTTTTTCATAACACTCCATAAAAACAGAAAAATATTAAATTAAAAAAGAACATAGCATTTAACATGAAAATACAGGTTATCATTTATTGAATGTGAGCTAAAAGCAACAGAAAAAGAACTTGAAGGAGAAACAGTGGCTGGTGATGGAAAACAAAAAATTACCTAGGAACGGGATTCTTTACCTACCAAACAGGGCCCCTATTTTTAGCAACTTAAAAAAAACAACAACAGACATTCATTAAGTACTAAACTTAAAAGTAAAAAGCCCTATGTTCCTCTAATAACAATTTAGTATCCTTGTTATGATAGATTTACTAACCTCAATTTAGACTCTCAGAGATCAGATTCATGTCCCATAAAACATATAGAGAATACATTACTGAGCAAATATATAGTAATAGATGGCATAAATATCCATGCCCTATTAAATTTTCAGTTATAAACTATGTTCTTTTCTTGAGCCATTTTAATTCATGAAATTATTTACAAGTTTACAGACACCAAGGAACAAACTGCTATACTGTATTAAGCAAATGTTTTTTTCCAAATATGGAAGTCATGAGAATAGGATACATCTAGTGATCAACATATAAGGCTATTTCAAGGCTTCATTAACGGCAGCTGTTCATGAGATATTTGGAAGTCCTCAATGATCTTTATTAACCCTCTATACATGTAGCTAATTTATGAAGGCCATCCCCCTTTACATTGCTCTATTATCATCTGCCCCAAATTTTATCATCTGTTGAAATTTAATTTAGATATGTTCCCCTATAGAGAAAAATCTGAGAATGTAGAAACTGACTTCAGCGTGATAGGTTTCTATATTTTTTTTAGAGATGGCATAACATATTATTTAACACTGGAATTTGAGTCAGTAAAGATGGGTTAGGGTCTCATTCCACCACAATCAAGCCTGTAAACTTGGGGAAATATTTGAACCTCACCTGTCTAGTTCTTATATGGAAATGAATCTGCTAATCTCTGCCCTACCAACCTCTTAGGGTTGTTGTGAAGACACATAACATAGTTATGTGAAAATATCTTGAATACTGAACAAAGGTAAATGAGGTTCCTCATCAAAATGAGAAACAATTATGATTGTGGAGAACATTCTGATAAGAAACAGTGACCAAGTGCAAATATATTCACCTGGGGATGCTAAATCTGGAAATCCTAAGGTAGAAGGGGTTTGGGAATCCTTTATCCCCTTCAAGTGTGGCAAACCATCTTCATTACTGATTTACTCCTTGCTTTATTCCTTGCTACATATAAGTGTCATGATTGACTCATGATAGTAGGGCATTCAGTTAAATTTGAAGATCTTATAAGCGCTGCTTTACTTTTCACCATAAGTACACCCCAAATTCCATGGACAGAGGAGCCTGGAGGGCTACAGTCCATGGGGTCACAAAGAGTCGGACATGAGTGAGCGACTGACATTTTCACTCTTTATGCACCAAATAATGCACTGAACATACCTATACTAAAAAATTTATTCATTATTTACCTGACATTCAGATTTAACTGGGCATCTTGATTTTGCCTGTTTGGTTTGGCTGGGGGTCTAAATCCAGTAATTCTTTGAGAATTCTTTATCTCCCTTCCCCAAGCATGACAAACCACCTTGAATATTGAGAGTATTCACTTCCTGTTTTATCCCTTTCTTTGTTCATCTCAAATATTAAGGAATTCCAGTTTCACCGTCTCTTCTTGCCGTTCTTTTCAGGTATCCTAGCACCTGCACTATCATAAACCAATAGAACATTATTATTCTCCAATATACAGTTGACTCTTGAACAATGTGGGTACAAACTGCATGGGTTCATTTATACACAGAATTTTTTTTATAATAGTGAATACTACAGTACTCCATGATCTGAGGTTGACTGAATCCATGGATGAAAAATTCCCGATTTGGAAGAACCATAGATAGGGATGGTGGACTGCCAAGTTATACTCGAATTTTCAGCTGCAGGGAGGCACAGCACCCCGACTTCCAGGTTGCTCAAGGGTCAACAGTATTCAACTGTGCATGTTTCTTTCCAACCAATACATGAATTTAATTGAGGGAAGAGACATTCATTTTGGTCACCCAATACCTAGTACATAGTAGGGTAAATCAGAAAATGTTTTATGAATTGAAGACCACAGTTTTCTTTGCATTCCATGCTCTCACCATGGAAAGCCTTCTTCATGTCTGCCGCTTAAATGATCAAGAACCAATGGACAAGTCAACAAAGCATGTCTCCAGTCTGGCCTTATCTAGTGTTCTCCACATCCATGTTTTAAAATAAACTATGAGCTGTCTCCAGCTGGTTTCCCATGAACACCTCAAATGTAGCCTGTCCCAGACTGACCACATTCTCTGCCACTTAAAGCTGCTTTTCTCTTGACATGGTATCCGGTAACCCAGGATAGAAAACCAGAGTCCTTCTAGACTACTCCTCTCCCTCACCTTTCCCATCACTAAGCAAGTACTTTACATCAACAAGATTTTTGAGAAGCTTTTGAAAAGAGAATTCTGATTCTCTTAGTGTGGCCAGGGAGTGAGTATTTCCTGAAAGAGGTCCATTTGATTCAGTGGTATTTAGGGCCCAGAGTCCTATGTTGTGCTGTGCTTAGTCGCTCAGTCATGTCTGACTTCGTGCAACCCCATGGACCATAGTCTTCCAGTTACCTCTGTCCATGGGATTCTCCAGGCAAGAAAACTGCAGTGGGTAGCCGTTCCCTTCTCAGAGGATCTTCCCAACCCAGAAATCGAACCTGGGTCTCCTACCATGCAGGCAGATTCTTTATCAGCTGAGCTATCAGGGAAGCACTCCAGAGTCCTACAGAACACAGAAAAATACCTAGAAACAGCCTTTCTGTACGGACCTACTAATTCAACTAATAACATGGAAATGACCCCATCTGTTTTGTATTAATAATTTGAGAGCCTTATTAACTTTTGACTTAAAATACTATTTTCATTTATGTATGGGAATTTTTAGTAGGCTTTGTGTTCCTAGGTATTATTTGGGATAACTCCCCCCACACAGAGTTCAAAAATATATTTATCATTTTATAATGAAATTTGTTATAAAATGTGTAATATAAAAACTAATGCTCTAAGTAGCACTTGCTTGGTAAAGTATTCATTTTATTACAAGTCTTCTCACCTAGACTCTGAAAGCATCATCAATTAGAAATGAAAAGAATAGAGAAAATAAAGATTTTGAATTATTTACAGTTGTTATTCACACACACACATTAGGATAGATCACCAGCTGGGGATTTACAGATGTCCAACTTACCTGTAATATTTCTTGGAATATGCTTCAAGTCCAGAATATGCTTAAAACTCAGAATGGAGCTTAACTGTAAATATTCAAAAACACTCCCAATTTGCTATCCTTCTAGAGAGCAAACCATTTACCTCCATTCTGCATCCTTGCATAATACAGAAATGGCAACTCTGAAAAAAATCTTACCATCAGTGAAAAAAAATGTTTTTTTCTAAACTTTTTAAATAAATGGCTTGCCCAAGGGTAAGACCTTTTATACCATCTTAGCCGAGAGCAAATTTCCCTAGACAAATTGGCTGGCTGCTTCTTGTATTCTTCTCAGCTAAAATTGAGGCACTCCTATTATTGATATTATCTGGCCACAGTTTTTTCCCCTTAAACCCATATATTTTTGCTACACTGGAAGAAAATTAGACTATATTAGGTTGTGTACAACACACATCTTCAAAACATTCATCCTGTCAAAATAATTTCTTAATTAGTGGTACAACATACTTTTCTAAGACAGAGCTTGTCAGAAAAACATCCTGCAGTAGAGAGCTTAAGTGAATTCATTCTCCGGATTTTAATGACTACATTTCACCTCCTAGATGGAGGGGGAATAAAGTAAATTTGTCTGGCAACTCTTTGCTTCCTTGGAGACCCACTCCAGGAAAAAAAAAAAAAAGTTTCAGCTACTTTTATAGAGAAATCCCTTACATTTTTAACAAAACAAAAAAATTCACTAGGTTATTGTAAGTTGAGTTGGTGACAAACCTTATAGAATAAGGTATAGAGAGAAAAATTAAAACTTCCTTCTCAAAAATAATATCCATCCATGAGTTTGTATAAAATGAACTAATTCCATACAAGGATCCAATTAAAGAACATACCACGCTGCACCTGAAACCGATGTAAAATATTTTACCACTCAGTCTGTAAGTACTTTGAAGACATTTCTTTATTCATATCATGTAAGCATAAATATGGGCTTCCCAGATGGCTCAGTGGTAAAGAATCCACCTGCCAATGCAGGAGATGTGGGTTTGATCCCTGAGTCACGACGACCCCATGGAGGAGGAAATAGCAACCCACTTCAGTATTCTTGCCTGGATAATCCCATGGACATAGGAGCCTGGAGGGCTACAGTACCTGGGATCCTAAAGAGTGGGACATGACTGAGCATGCATGCTAAGCATAAATATATCAAAGTGTTTCAGGTTTAGAAAACAGAAGATTTGGATTTTCGACCTCATTGTGTCATGACATTTCTGAGTGATAATAAGAAAGCCAGTTAACTTCTCCAAACTCCTTCTTACTTAAAGACTATAATAGGGAGATAAGAAGTGCACCGTACCGGATTCATGGGATTATTATGAGGAATAAATGTTGTCATGATGGGGGCCATACTTAGAAAATAAAAGCAATGTCCATCAGCTGCCATTTACCTACTAGGTGTCTACTCTGGGTAGGATACTATGTTAGATACTCCTCATAAATGGAGGATGAGCAAACATTTCTTACTCAGAGCTTTTAAATGAGGAAATCCAGACTCCAAGAGGTTAAGCCACTTGCCCTGCATCAAACATCTGTGAAGTAGTAGAGCTGAGACTGGAGCTTAAGTCTGTGGACCCACACCTGGCACTGCCCCTTTCTGTCCTTCCTCACTCCCTTCTCCTTCTCTTACCCTCAAAAGTTGTGGTGTGGGCTTTGGTAAAGGATAGAGAAAAGAGTCTGGGACTGAGTCCCTAACTCACACACAAGTGGTGAGCACCATGTCTTGCTCCTGAAAAATCAGCCCCTTGGAACACCAGTGCGAAGACCAAACTGGAGGGGGTTGGGGCTGGGCTACTCAATCTAACTTCAAAGGAAAGTGGTAAAAGGGGACCCTCAGGGTTCAGTCTCGGGGTTTCCAAAAGCTACACTTGGCACAGTTAAAGGCAGTTCTGACAGGTACCCCAAAGGATACCCAGAAGGGTAGGGTGTAGATCCTGCTCTCAGAGGGCATAAAAGCAAAAATAAACAGGTGAGAAAGTGGCAATACATGATCAAACTGTTCACAATGAGCAGTGAAGAAGTCCTCACAGGGCCCTATGTAAAGAACTGTCATTCGTGTGGCTTAGATGATAAAGTGCTGTGAGAAAGCGCAGGGGAGAGGTCTTTTAGGCCAAAGGGGTCAGGAAGTGCTTTGAGGAGGAGAGCAAAGGAATCCTTTATGCATTTCAGGTATTTTCATTTTCTCCCACCTTAAGCTAAATATTTATTCCTCACTCCTTGTAGTATCTTCTAAAACATACCTATTGTCAGGGTTCTTTGTTCTATGTATAAAGGAGCTATATGACCACATCAGGGCCAGCGTATCATTAATGTGCCCACTTTGTTAGGGAACCCAGACCACAAGGAACTGAGCAGACCACTGGAAAACTGATGGGAAAGTGGAGAGAAGCCTTCCTGGGTGGAAGAAAACAGTATGTGCAGGAGCAAAGAGAAGATAAGCATAACATGCTCTTAGGAGATTGAATGCAAGGTCATCTGGCAGGAAGAGAAGTTGCAGAGAGGACTGCTGGGTGCTGAGATTGGACTGGTGAGTTAGAAGCCCCTGGGGCCAGGCTAAGGAGTAAGAATTTCATCACATGGGCAATGAGGTGACACTGAGGTTAGGAGTTCAGCCTGGCTGGAGACAACTCTCCCTAAATAAATTTAGGGAAAGTGTTCATTTGGTTCACTGAGTCATGTATGACTCTTTGTGACCCCATGGACTATACAGTCCATGGAATTCTCCAGGCCAAAATACTAGAGTGGGTAGCCTTTCCCTTCTCCAGGGGATCTCCCCAACCCAGGGATCGAACCCAGGTCTCCCACATTGCGAGCAGATTCTTTCCCAACTGAACTATGAGGAAAGCCCTCATCTGGTTCAGAAGAAGGTAAAGAACAACAGCTCAAGTAAGAAATAATTAAGCATCGAGGCAATGGGTACACCTAGGTAAGGGGCTGGTGTAAATAACTGGATGTGAAGAATGACTGGCTACAGGGGAAGAGCAAAGAGTGATGAAAGTGTTATTCATTCGTTTGACAAGTATTAATTGAGTACCCTTTATGTACTTGGAACTACCTCTGTTTTCCTTGAAAGAAAAGCTATGACAAACCTAGACAGTGTATTAAAAGCAGAGACATTACTTTTCCACCAAAGGTCTGTCTAGTCAAAGCTATGGTTCTTCCAGTAGTCACATATGGATGTGAGAGTTGGGCCATAAAGAAAACAGAGTGCCGAAGAATTGATGCTTTTCAACTGCGGTGTTGAAGAAGACTCTTGAGAGTCCCTTGGACTGCAAGGAGATCCAACCAGTCCATCCTAAAGGAGATCAGTCCTGATTCATTGGAAGGACTGATGCTGAAGCTGAAGCTCCAATTCTTTGGCCACCTGATGTGAAGAAGTGACTCTTTGGAAAAGACCCTGATGCTGGGAAAAATTGAGGGCAGGAGGAGAAGGGGATGACAGAGGATGAGATGGTTAGATGGCATCACTGACTCAATGGACATGAGTTTGAGCAAGCTCCAGGAGTTGGTGATGGACAGGGAGGCCTGGTGTGCTGCAGTCCATGGGGCTGCAAAGAGTAGGACACAACTAAGCGACTGAACTGAACTGAACCCTCTATGTGCTTGCCATACATCTATTGTTCTAGATGTTTGGAGTTTGTTAATGGGAAAAAAAAAATACACAAAGATCCATGTCTTTGCAAGCCTATAGATAGTAGAGCAGGGATAGAAAGAGTTAACAATAGATATAACCAATACGTGTATAAGATGCTAGCAGTTGATTGATGCCGAGTAGGCTAAGAGGGGTTGGGAGTGCCAGGAGTAGGACAGGACCATTTTCAGGGAGAAGGTGGCATTTGAGTGAGCAAAGATCTGAGAATGAGGCAGACAGCCATGAAGATACCACCAACTGGAGGGAACACACAGTGTTCCTAAGAGCCTGAGGTGGGAGGATTTCTGTTATGCTCAAGAAATATCAAGGAGGCAGTGTACCTGCAGAAGGAAGAATAAGGAGGAGGGTAAGAAGGGATGAAGAAATGGGCAGTGGAAAGGGTATGCATCACGTAACACCTTACAGGCTATTATAAGGACTCTGGCTTTTACTCTGTGTGAGATGTGCTCCACTGAATGGTTTTGAGAAGAGTGACATGATTTGATGTATGTTTTAAAAGGATTGCTCCAGCTGCTATACTGAGGAGGATCTTCAGGGGGCAAGTGCAAAAGGAGCAGGACCAGGTAGGAGATCTTGGCAGTAATTCATGTAAGAGGGGATGGAGGCTCACAGCAGAAAGGCAGTAGTGGAAATGGTGAGAAGTGATAGACTCTAGATACATTTCTTATAGTAAGACTAACAAGATACATCCTGAATTGAATTTATAAGAGAGAGAAAGGAGTGAGCAATGGACACATTAAGAGTGAGGTGTTTGTATCTCCAATTGGAAATTTCCAGAAGTCAGCTGCATTGGAGATATATTTGGGAATTTTGGGTGCTTATTTGGTACTTAAGGGGCTTCCCAGGTGGCACTAGTGGTAAAGAACCTGCATGCCAATGCAAGAGAAATAAGTTCAGTCCCTGGGTCAGGAAGATCCCCCGGAGGAGGGCATGGCAACCCACTCCATGTTGCCTGAAGAATCCCACAGACAGAGGAGCCTGGCAGGCTGTGGTCTATAGGATTACATAGAGTCAGACAAGTCTGAAGCAACTTAGCACGCACGTACACACACACACACACACTTGGTACTTAAAGTCGTAAGACAGAATAGGAAAGGGGTGGAGATAAAGGGAAGAGAACCAGCACCTGAGTCTTGATCTACTCCAACACAAAGCAAGAAATGATAAGGAACCAGCACAGGTGGCTGAAGTGGAACAGTCAGTGAAATTAGAAACCAAGTGAAAACAAAAATATCAGAGAGGGTAATCAGCCATGCCAAATGCATGGATGTGCTAAGCAAGGTGAGGGTTAAGAATTGATCACTGGCTTTATTTATCTGGGAGTCATGGGTATGTATGGGTGCAGTTTTAGAGGACTTAATCAGACAGGCTAAAGGAGCCTGTTTTAAGCAAAGGCAGGACAATGTTAAGAACCTGGTTTCAGACAATTTTCGTTCCCCATTTTTTCATATGTAGGAAGACGACTGAAACTCTCAACTTTGTCACTTGCTGAAGGGTGACCAAAATGTTAGTCCAGACCAAACTGAGGCACTCCCAGACAAATGGAACCCCATGAGAGACATCCTGCATGTCCCATTCCATGGTATTTACCTGTGTTTATTGATTCATTCTTTGATACCCAAATTAATATGTTATATATTCTGTTCTTATATATTTGATTCTCTGTAAACGACCCAAATTAAGCCCCCAAACTCACAGGCAGTTAGTAGATGCCTAAACTTTCCCCAGTCCATAGTCAATTATACTCAAGTTGACATATCCATTGACAGTTGTCCATGACAACACTTTATCAAGGGACATCAGGCATTCATTCATTTCACAGATATGTATGTAGAGCCCACCTGGGAGCAGTCCACTTGTTAGGCCCTGGGGAGACAACCATGGACCAGGCACAGATGTGGTCCTCAGCAAGTACAGTTGAGTGGTGTAGTGTATTACAGTGAAGCAACTAATCCCGGAGTTAAGATGGAGGACTTTCAAAGAATGACAGGAGCACCATGGGATCGTAGGTATGTACAGGGGAGTTAGGAACACTAAAGTGAAAAATGCATCAAAATTTTACAAACTCACATGACATATTTTCAGGTCCCTCCTGAAAAGTGAATCTGAGTAATTCTATGAATTTAGAGAAATTCAATGCAACTAGATGGTTTTCAAATTTGCCCCCATAGATAGAAGGCAAGGAGAGACCAAAGGAAGAGGCAGGTTAGTAGGTGGCAGTTTTGATAAATAGGGGAACTTATGAAGCCTGTCTTGGGCAGCCACAAGATCACCACACCTGCCCACCAGGATCTTAACCCAGATGCCTTATCTGGGTTCAGTCATCTTTACCATCCAGATGGTCACAACACCACCTTACTCCCTCGATTGCATCCTTGGAAAAGTTCCCACTTGGAACAGTGGGAAAGGTGGGAAAATGTACATTCCAAGGACATAGAAGGGAGTAGGAGTCTCTGACTGCTCAGGTCCAACTCACAGGTCAGCCAGTGGTTGTGGCCTCTGGATGACCTCCTCCAACACTACTATTAACTATGGTTTATGACCTTATTGATCATCGACTGACTCATTTTCTGAGGTCACTATGCACGGAGGGCTCCCATGGTGGCTCAGATGGTAAAGAATCTGCTTGCAATGCAGGAGACCTGGGTCTGATCCCTGCATCAGGAAGATCCCCAGGGGAGGGAGTGGTTACCCACTCCAGTATTCCTGACTGGGATATCCCATGGGCAGAGGAGTCTGGTGGGCTATAGTCCATGGGGTCTCAAAGAGTTGGACACAACTGAGCAACACACACACACACACACACACACACACACACACACACACACACACACACACACACACACACAGACACTACATGGCCAGACTGGCGCACTGGGAATACAAAGATGAAGAGGGTGGAATTCCCATCTTCAATGTCATTTCTACTCCTTTTCACAGGCCCATCTTCATACCATGGGGAGTGTCCATCTCTGTATTCTCTCACAGATGCTACAGAGAATAAAAAGGAAACAGGTGGAAATCAACAATCTCCTCTTCCCATCTTCACTTTTCAAAATCCTACTCACCCTCCAAAGGTCAGATCAAATGCCACCTCTTTAATGAAGTCTTTCCTACTAACTCTGAGGTGACCTTTACCTTACATAAGCCGAAGCTGCTTGCATAGGGCTTCATATGGCCTTTAGTGCATGAACTCTAATATTATATGCTTAGTATACATTTGTATATTTTTAGTTAAATTCCAAGTTAATTGAGGTCAACTTTCTGATTTACTTTTACCTCTGGCAAAAGACACAGTTCGAGTATGTGTATATTATATGGTCAATGAACATTTGTTGAAAGAATGAACAAAAACGCGTTACTCAAGGTCTTCCAACTGTTTCTTCTCTTATCCTCTTCATTTCTTATTACTAGCAAATAATGAGATTTCAAAATGTTTTATATATTACCTATTTGTTTATCTGACTATCAAAGTAATATATACATTGGAGAAAAAGAAAAATATAAAAAAAGAACAAAAATACTCAGAATTCCAGAATACAGCCACTGCTTAACATCTTAGTCTATTTTTTCAGTATATACATATTGAGGTGCCAAACAAAACTGCCATCATGCTCTTTACAAAGTTTTCTATTTTAGCTCAGGGATGAGGTTACCACAAGAATGTCAGTGCCAAGAAATTTCAAGCTGAAATAACACAAGTTAGAAGAGCAGGCTGTCCTACAAGATCCTTTGATTAAACTGGAGAATGCAGTTCCATTCACTAATTCTACAATCTACCAGTGTAATGGTATCTCTTGAGAACTCAGAGTGAAACTGTGAAATATGGTTCTGGAAACTGTAGGAAATTGGGGTCCAGGAAACTGTAGGACTGAGATCCCTTCACTTCCGATATTGTTGTATAACAGTTTAATTCCATCATATATGAGGAAATAACGTGAACTACTATTGGGTGCAGCTACTCAGAAACCTAAATCAGTCTTACTAATGAAGCCGTTAATAAATGGCCTCCTCTTTTAGAGGAGAGAACTGAGACTCAAAGAGGAAAATTCCCCAGCAGAGTTTCGCTTCTCACCACTACTGTCCGACCCTGTCTGCCCATTTTTCCTGTGCCTTGGATTCTTCTCAGTCAGAACCAGAGCTACGGTGAGGCCATGTCTAGCTAGTGGTCACGGGGGGAAAAGAGAGAGGGCATCATCAATGCTGAATCAACCTGCTGGGCACATGTGGTGATGCTGCGCAGCACCAGGATGGGTGCTGGTTCACGAAAACAAGCGGGTGACAGTCCTTAGAAAGGAGTTTCTATTCTTATGAACAAGGCAGTCTTGTCTCCTAACACCACACATGCTGTCCATGGTGATTTACTAGTCAAGAGCCAGTGAGCACTGCAGGACAGGGCCAGTGCAAGCTGTCAAGGCCAGGTGGAAAAGGCAAAGCCAATGACTAGTGGGAAAGTCAGGAGGTTGGAAAGCTAGGAGCGAGCAGGTGGGGTGCTGAAGCCTGGAAGCAGCAGGAACTCAAAGCGGGGAGTATGACCAGGTGTAGGAAAGCAAAATAGCCAACAGAAGACATCAAATTCCCAACTCAGCAAATCAAAGAGATGGGCTTCTTTGCCAGTCTGGGTTCCTAAGTCAGTGAGCAAGAAGCCAAGGTATACTCATTTGGTTTCAAACACTGTTTTGGGCCAAAGTTCTGGCATTCCTTTTGAAAAGTCTGTGCTCCTGAGACCACCACCTGTACTTAGAGGCATGACCTCTAATTCCACATGGCTCCAAGTTCCAGGACCTGTATCATAATATGATGGCACTAGAGCACTGGACTGAATTTAGGCCACATGGTTTTGGGTAAGAGACTCCACTTTTTAGCCTCACACACAGACTCCTTAGTGTAGCCATCCCTTCAGACCCCATGAGACAGACTTCCACAATGTCTATGAGGATATGGCAGGGCAAAAAAGTGGAAAACCTCATATTTTCTCTTATAAAAGGGCTCATTGGTTAAGTGATCACAGTTTCTAAATACATTTACAAACACTGTATCACTGTGTCAAATGATCAGGAAACCAGGCTTTTGGTCACTCAGGTCCCTGAGTTTTCAAACTCAGTTTCTTTCTCTATAAAATAAGACAGGTTTGATCTATCTTGAATTTCATTTTCAAATAAGTCTTTTATTTAACTTTAGATACAGAAAAGCTGCAAAGATAGCACAGAGTTGTGTTTCCTCAATTTCCTCCCATGTCAACAGACTATGTCACCATGATTCATTTGTCAAAACCAAGAAATAAACATTGGGAAAGCACTATTAATTAAAAAACAGACTTTATTCATACTCTACCACATTTCATTTTGATTCCAAAATGTTACTGTTTACAAATATGAAGGCATCTGATTTATAATTTTTAATATAACTTTTCAAGGCCCATCTTGAGGCGGATGAGGTATAGTGGACATATATTCCTACTTTGGGAACATGCTCAAGAAAAAGTTCTGAAATGGAAAACATATACATCAGAGCTTCTGTGTTGGAGATCCAGGGGCAAAAGGCCTGGCTGGTAGGGACTGGGGCCAGTATAATGAGTAAGAGATTAGCATGTGGCAGAAAACTAACTGGTAGCTGCCTGACGTAAGGGAGGTGGGGGTTGGGAAAATTAGGTAAAGGCAGTTAAGAGGTACAAACTTCCTGTTATAAAATAAGTCACAGGGATGTAAAGTGTAGCACAGGGAATATAATCAACAATAACTTTGTATGGTCATGGATGGTTTTCCTGACTTACAGTGATCATTTCATAATGTATATAAATGTTGATATAATTGCACTCTTTCACATGCTAGTAAGGTTGTGTTCAAAATGCTTTAAGCTAGGCTTCAATAGTACATGAACCGAAAACTTCTAGATGTATAAGCTGGGTTTTAAAAAGGCAGGGGAACCAGAGATCAAATTGCCAAGATTTGCTGGATCACAGAGAAAGCAAGGGAATTCCAGAAAAACATCTATTTCTGCTTCATTGACTATGTTAAAGACTTTGTTGTTCACAACAAACTGTGGAAAATTCTTAAAGAGATGGGAATACCAGACCACCTTACCTGTCTCCTAAGAAACCTGTATGCAGGAAAAGAAGAAATAGATAGGACATGGAATAACAGACTGGTTGTATGGAAAGGAGTACTTCAAGGCTGTATATTGTCACTCTGATTATTTCACTTCTATGCAGAGTACATCATGTGAAATGCCAGGTTGGATGAATCACAAGCTGGAATCAAGATTGTTGGGAGGAGAAAAGTCAACAGCCTCAGATATGCAGATGACCACTCCAATGGCAGAAAGTGAAGAGGAACTAAATAGCTTCTTGATTAAGGTGAAAGCAGAGAGTGAAACAGTTGGCTTAAAACTCAACATTCAAAAACGAAGATCATGGCATCTGGTCCTATCAATTCATGGCAAATAGAAGGGGAAAATGTGGAAGCATTTTATCTTCTTGGCTCCAAAATCACTTTGGACGGTGACTGCAGCCATGAAATTAAAAGACACTTGCTCCTTAGAAGGAAAGCTATGACAAACCTAGATAGCATGTTAAAAAGCGAAGACATCTTTGCTGACAGTTAAAGCTATGGTTTTTCCCATAGTCATGTATGGATGTGAGAGCTGGACCATAAAGAAGGCTTAGTGCTGAAAAACTGATGCTTTCACATTGCAGGGCTGGAGAAAACTCTTGAGAGTCCCTTGGACTGCAAGGAGATAAAACCAGCCAAGCCTAAAGGAAATCAACCCTGAATATTCATTGGAAGGACTGCTGCTGAAGCTGAAGCTTCAATACTTTGGCTACCTGATGCAAAGAGTCAACTCATTGAAAAAGACCCTGATGCTAGGAAAGATTGAGGACAGGAGGAGAAGTGGGCAAAAGAGGATGAGATGGTTGGATGGCATCACTGACTCAGTAGATATGGATTTGGGCAAACTCCCAGAGAGGGCGAAGGACAGGGAAGCCTAGTGTGCTGCAATCCATGGAGCCGCAAGAGTTGGACCTGACTTAGCAACTGAATAACAAAGACAATAAACACTGAAGCTCTGTATTACATATATGAAACTAATATATGTTAACTATGCTTCAGGAAAAAATTAACAGGAAAAAAAAAAGAAATCAGTGTGTGGGATGGTTTTATCCTTTACTCAAATTTTCCAATCTTCTAGTCCCACCCACTGAAATCTCAGTCCAAAAATATAGCTGGGAACCCTTGCTCCCAACAGAGCAGAACTCATTACACATACACTTAGCAACTCATTCTCTTCAATTTATTTGCAGTTACTTTTGCTTTGTTTGTGTTTTCATCCTTAACCAGGATCTAGTCTGGATTAAGATGGTAAAATACACACAAAAAGCCTCTAATTTAAATACGCTCACTGGAGCATCATGATAATCACCATGAGATAATAGACCGTATGTTTTTAATCAACTTTGTATTTTCCTCCTTTCTGATTTTCCCATTCATCCCATTTCCTGAGAAATGAAGCACTGGCAGTTCCGAAAGGGATTCTCTCCAACTGATGCACTTTTAGGGAAAATTAGCTAATATATAAAGATTACATAATAATTTATTGAAGACTTAGGAAAACCTTTTATAACCATGCAGGTTAGAAAAAAAATGCGAGGTGCTGCACTGACAAATTTATAAATATTAGTTCTTTTATTCCTCCAGAATCTATTATTCTCATTTTATAGATGAGAATTGCAAAGGCAATTTACACAATCTGCATAGTCATGGCAAACAGAAGCAGAGCCCACCTTTTCTAAAATCTATATCATACAGTCCCCATTTGCCACAAAGTTTAACCACTAGCCACAGAGCCACAATTAACACACAGGAGACAAATAGAGTGACATTTAGTGGTATTGTCATCCAAAGGAAATACACAACTACCAGTATTAATGTTTGTTTAATTGTTTTTTGGTGACACCATAGACAGGAACTATCAATTTCTACACACCAGTTTTAAATGGGCACACAGTTACTCTAGTTAATTAGTGGTTCCATCTCTTCTAAGTCCTTTGGGGAGAATACCAAGTCCATGCACCAATTGCAGTAAACATGGATGAAGGGCATGCAGGCAATAGAGAAGGGAAACCGACATCTACACTTTTCAGAATCTGAAACAACAACATCTCAGGTTTTAGGACTGGCTCAAAAGACAGAACGCTTCTGCAAACAAAATCAAAACACACTTTCAAAAGTTTCCTTTTCAAAGAGATTATAATTTCTAGAGACAAATCCCATTCCCCCTTTCCCAATCCATTCTTTTTTCCTTGAGAAAATATTTTTTAAAAAATAAATACATCTGGACAGTTTACAAAGTCCTCAGAGGCTGAAAAACTAGCTATAACAAGGGCTGCACTTGACACATTTTTCTTCAGGCTAAGTTACTTCATTCAAGGTTTTAACGTTTAAATAAACTGCTGCCCAAATCAATAATCTACAAAATCATTCACTCGGGGAGAGGTCTTCAATCCTTCTGCCCTGTTTAAGGCTGATTTGTATGGTGAATGAACACATTTTATTATATTTCGCACAGTTTGCTCCCATAAATCCTGAAAGAATGGTGAGTATATTTTCAGTGAACAAAGTCATACAAAGCTCCTAATATGGTGCCACAAGTACGTAGCACAGCTAAGACTGAATCTGGTCTGGGAATGTGATGGAACAGAGATCAGAGAAACATCCTTCGATCCTTGTCCCTCCCAGGCATAGCAGTGAACCGGACAAGCAGGTAGACCATGGAGCCAGCTGGACTCAGATAAATCCCAGCTTTGCTTATGGTTCAAAGTGAGACTTCAGGCAAGTTGCCTATCCTCTTTCTAGTCCATTTCTTTATCTGTAAAATGGAGATGATAGAACATTTACTTCATAGGTTACACTGTTGACATATAATTGTTAGCCATTATTATTTATCATAGGAAAAGAAAAATTATATTGATTGCCTCCCTAAAAATTGCCGTTTCTGAGGTTCAAATAGCCTTTGCCTACTTTCTCTGAGGAAGAACTGCACGGTCCCCTCCTGAAACAGCTCTGCAGGTCACTTTCTTATTGCTTCCACACAGAGCAGAGAGTAGCTCCCACTGGAGATCCTACCCATTCCCAAATTCAAAGTTTCACTCTAAAAAAATCAAATTTTCTATTTTTCTGGTTAAGAATCATTATTAGGAAACAAACAGTGATCCCATGAAACTTTTAGTGAGAAATAGCAGTTCATGAAAAAAAAAAGTGAACAGGAGAACATGTAACATCTCTGGAGAAGACAGGACTGCTACTTTACACTCTCCCGTGTGGGGCTCAGGGATGGCTTCTTGGGCAGAGTGGCATAGACCTGAGAAGTGATGCGGGGATTCAGACAGAGGCACAGGGAGCTTCAAAAGCCTTACGGAGGGGCTGTATTGAGTTTGAGGTAGGGCAAAAAGACTAGAAGCTTACACTAACTAGAGTCCAGTGAGCAAGGGGAGAGTGGTGGATGATGGGCTCAGAGAGATGTGGGCTGAGGATATTTCACAGGAAGCCACTAGAGGCTTCTAAGCTATGGTGATGATCTCACTTATGTTTTAGAAGGCTGGTCTGGCTCCTGGTGCAGTAAAGACCATTAGGGCTCATTAACAGAAAGAAGCAGAGGGACCAGGAAGGAAGTGACTATGAGTGAATGTTGTCTATGATGATGCTGGCTTGGGCTGTGATGGAGGTAGAGAAAAGTGCTAGATTCAGCTTTTATTTTCAAGACAGAGGCAAAGGACTTGGTGATGGACTGGACATGTATGTGTATGGAAAGAGGCTGTGAGAAAAACAGAAGAGACAAGTTACTCAAAACTTCTTGAATATTCAATGATATAGAGATGACTATATGAGGAGTCTCTTTTAGCCATCTTTACTTCCATCACCTGGAGAAGGCAATGGCGCCCCACTTCAGTACTCTTGCCTGGAAAATCCCACGCCTGGAGGAGGCTGACAGGCTGCAGTCCATGGGGTTGCAAAGAGTCAGACACGACTGAGCAACTTCACTTTCACTTTTCACTTTCATATATTGGAGAAGGAAATGGCAACCCACTCCAGCATTCTTGCCTGGAGAATCCCAGGGACAGGGGAGCCTGGTGGGCTGCCGTCTATGGGGTCGCAAAGAGTTGGACACGACTGAAGCAAATTAGCAGCAGCACTTCCATCACCAATATTAACAGTATGCTATCTTTCCGGGACCATCTTATTTCCCCAACAAAAGAATAGTATTTTCAAATCATTATTTTCACAGGAGGTTCTAGGCCAAAAACAAAATACCATGACTACACCCCCACCTAAGGGCTTGGCTGTATTCATTCAATAACTAAAGGATCACTGGTTCAACAAACATTCCCATCTAGTATTGCTAGGCACTGTCCTAGGTGCTGAAGACACAGGTATTAAATAAGATTCTCTCTACAGATAATTCAAAACTGTATATTAGCAAGTTTCCATGGTACTCCATACCATAGCCCTTGGTGTTGGCTGGGAGTAGTTAAATATAACCATTAAGTGTGGAAATTATGAGGATCTACCTACATAGAGTTCCCTGGGCTAACCCTGTGATTTCACTGCTCCATGACTGTGCATATTCTGCCAACTCCTCCCCACTAGGTGGAAAAGCCTGGTCATTTAACTCAATCAACTCAAACTCATTGACTTCTGAAAAGCCTGCTCTGAATTCTTCCTGCTCCCAGCAGGGTTCAGTTCACTCATCATATTCTGTGATCTTCTCCATTACAGCCCTCATCACTCTGTTCCAGTTACTGGTTTGCTTATCTGTTTTCTTTGACAGACTATAAACATCTTCATAGGGACCATGTCTTAATTTTTGTGTTTGGGGAGCCTAGAACATAACCTTACATGTAATAAGCACTCAGTCAGTGTGTGTTGAAAAAAAGAATGAACCAATCGATTTCATGATTCATTCCTAGAAGACAGGTACTAGGATTTATACCTTTGAAACATTCATGGTGTCTAGAACAGAGAAGCTCTTCTATATTTACTGCTTGAATTTCCACCCAGGGAGCACCTCTTATCTTCATCTGTTCAGGTTTTATTGAAAATATGACCTTGAGAAGCAGAATTTTGAGACTTCACTATTTCTTGAATGAGACACAAGTACTGGCATTTTCTGAGTTACAGAAACTGGAAGGAAAGTTGTTTTTCTTTAGCCACAGAAATCTTTTTGCAACAGTAATACATGGAGTCAGCCAAGAAATTCAAGCTTCATGAAAAGCTTATTGTCCCTAGAACACACTGTTGTTTGTTTTGGTTTTGGTTTGTTTTGCTATTAAAGAAGTATAGAAGAGAATTATTAAACAAAATTAAAAATGGGACTTCAGGGCTTCCCTGGTGGCTCAGTGGTAAAGAATCCACCCGCCAATGCAGGAGACACATGTTCAACCCCTGATCCGGGAAGACCCCACGTGCCATGTAGCAACTAGGCCCATGCGCCACAACTACTGAGCCTGTGCTCTGCAACAAGGGAAGCCACAGCTATGCAAAGACCTCGCACTGCAGCTAGAACGTGGTCCTCGCTCTCCAAAACTAGAGAAAAAGCCCCCACAACCGCGAAGACGCACCGCAGCAAAAATACAGATGAATAACCAGGCTTCGGGTGTCAACATTCACTTCCCGAGACTAAATATCAATGTGGAGTTAAAGAACGTTAAAGGTCTTTATCGTGGAATGTGATATGGAACATTAAAAAAAAAAGGCATTAGAGATTCCTGGAAAGATGGCAAACTGATGACATGTGTGACTCACCTCCATTGTCATTTTTGAAATAACAAATAAAACATAAAATGAAAAAAAAAATCCTGTATCAAATTATAAATTGGGGCAAGAGGACACTGGAAACCAGACTTGTTGATTGATAAGAGTTTAGGTGGGCAGTTTGGAAAACAGATCTATGGGGACACCTAAGGGGGTGACCTAAGGGGATATCTAAGGGGGGCTGTTTTTCAGGTAAATTTCATTGGAAATATAACCCATGTCCATTTGTTTATATATTGCTTATGGCCGCTTTCTCAAAATAGCAGACATGAATAATTTTGACAGAGACAGTAAATATTTTAGCTTTTGCAGGAGATACTCTCTGACCCTTTTCATAACAGGGTTGGAAAACTTTTACCTAAAACTTATACCTCCCCATCTGTGAAGAAAGAACTGACCTAGAGAAAAAGATGAAGACACCTACTAACTGGAAGGGATGAACACTGGAGATTAGGGTAGGTGGAGGGACAGTCACTCCCACAATTGCCTCTGCAAGTATAAAAACATCAATGGCCATTCCAATGATGTACGTGATAGCTCTGTGACCCCCGACTTGCCTTGGATACTGTGGGCCTCACTAGGCCAAGAGGTGCAGTGGTACCCAAATCATTCTTGCCTGTAATAAATAATCATTAATTTTCAGCTGAGTGGTATAGCCTCCCAACATATAGCCTCTGGATTTGGCATCTGTCCTATACCCACAGGGTGCTATAAGCACACACTGGCAAAGGAAAAAGATAGGAAAAATAAACTTCTCCCTTTGGCTAGGAGATTTGAAGTAGAATACATGCACACACACAGAATCTGACAAGATCCACCTCACCCCTCCCAGTACTAGAAAAGCATAAAACCCTTTTGGAAAGGACAGGCACAAGGAGAAAAAAAAATTACCAGAAACTCACAAACTTTCTGCAGTTCACACAATGAAGAACCACACTGAGAAATCAGAGCTCATCCCTTCCTATGAAAATTACTGCAAGAAAAAAAATTTAGAAATTTCCTAACTACATTCTCAACATATTTCGAGAGGCTGTTGCATTTATAAAACTAGAACAGGTAGTCACAAAAAGGAAAGGAAAAACTGCATGAAAGTGAAAACTGCCATTGCTAAGTTAAAATGCAATACAGTTGGTAAATGGTGTCGGCATGCCAAGGCAACCCCAACCTTCTAAAAGACCAAGACCCTTATGGTTTGCAGAGGGTTTAAGATGCTGTCAACCTTAAGATATACAGAGGCATCAAGGGAGCAGAAAAGGCATTTCAGCTCCAAGGACTAAATATGTACAAAGACATGTTATAGTTTATACTTTTACCCACATAGTAATATCTTTCCCAATTTTCAACCAATTTAGCTCCATCTTTTTCCACATCCACAGCAGTTGGAAACATAAGCAAGTAATGTGGAGGGAGGAGGTGAAGGAAGTTATCTGTGAGTTTACCTGAGTAAGCATATTTCGTTTGATCCTTTTTACCCTTTTTTCCATCTTAGCATACAAACTGCTTGCCAAATAACACTTCAAAAGATGGATCTCAGTGATTGTAGTGTCTTAGAATCAAGACCTCTAGTTACATACATGCATATAAAATATACACATCAGATTTCAAAAGTGCCCCTGTTAGAAAAATCCAATATTATAGGTGGAAGAGGAAGGTGCCCAATGAATCCAGCCTAATCTGGTGGGTTCTTAAAGTGGTGTCAAAAGACAGCATCTGTATTACCTAGAAATCAATTAGAAATGTAAATTATTGAGCCTTACATCAGACTCACTACATGGGAAACTCTAGAAGGTGGTGCCTAGATTTTATTTTAAGAAGCCCTCTAAGTGATTCTGATACACAGTAAAGCTTAAGAACTACTATCATTATCAGACACACAAAAATAGGCTAGTCAAAGGTCTTAGAGCAGCACTTCTCAATACTGGTTGTATATTAGCATGATCTGGGGAGCGTAACACATTTCTGATGCCCTCTGATCACCAAAATAATTAAATCTGAATCTCTGGACATAAATGCATATGATTCCAATGTGCAACCAAGTTTAAGAACTAATGTTTCTTAAGCAAAATGAAATCCCAAATGTGAGCAGCCATGGAAAGAACTGGAAAGGTGCACTATTGATGAAGGGATTAATAGAAACAAGAAACAAAACTAAGCAAAAAGATAGGTTAGGATATGAACTGTGCTAAATGGATACAGAAGGATAGCTACCTTCTGTAGCTATCCTTACCCAACCTGGGGAATAACTGGAGAGAAATTCAGACTGACTTGGGTCTTTGAGTGTCCCTGAATCTTGCCTTGGGTGCAGAGGAGAACAGACCTGAAAACAATGAAGAGAAAACAGAGGCGTGGAAAACAAATCCAGGAAACCTAACATATCTATAGTTCCTAAAGTTGTCTGCACACAGTTTGAATACTCCTGGTGGTTGTATTCCACCCCTAGAGAATTCAATTTAATTAGACTGAGCGTGACCTGAGCATTGGGCTATTTAAAAGATCCGTCGGTGAATTTAATATGTAAACAAGTTTTGGAATCACTACAATATATGTGGAACAGATATTTTAGAAGAATATGACCAAGCACAGAGGAGAGGAGGAAAAAATAGATGAAAGAGTAGAAGAAAATGATCCTAAGATGAAGAAAACCTTGTGCCTCATCACCAAAGGGCCTTACTGATAGATAGGATAAGCTAAAAGAAACCAACTCAGATATAGCCTTATAAATTGTTAAATTTCAAAGACAAATATCATGAAGAATCCAGGCAAGGAAAAAAAATCATGTAAATATACAAACTCAAAAAGAAAAGGGGCAATGCTACACACTTCTAACCATAAATAGAAATATATATATATATAGTAACCTGAACACAATAACCAGCCAAATTCTCATCTGTGTGAAAGGCAACCAATGATATTATCTCCGTGCACAGTAACAAAGAAAATTACCAAGAGAAATAAGAAAAAAATTGAGAAGTCAAATATGAGGGATCTTTGGTTCAAAGGAATTGGTGATGAGTGATGTAACCACTAAACCAATGGGTCTTAAACGTGGCTGCACACTGGGATCTATGGGAAACTTGTGAGAGTACCACTGTTTTGTTGCTAAGCCAGATATACTGATTTAATTGGTACAGAGTGGGCCCCTCAAAAGTATTTTTAAGTACTCCCCTAGGTGATTCTAATGTGTAACTATGTGGTTGAGAATTACTGTGCTAAAACAGTTAATTAAATAATTATTATTGATAACAATTATTGAAAGAAGATGTATAATGAAAATAATAATGTAATAACAATCTGGTTCTAAACTTCCATATTACATTTACTTCTTCCTTGGGGAAAATAAATTAAGTTGGTGTATTATTATACAGTCTGAATGCACTGCCTAAGGGAGGTTCTTAGCTCCCCTAAGCATCTATGCTGGCTGTATGCATACACACAACCCTCAGATGTTAGGGAGTGCCTGCTCCCTGCCTCCAGGTAAGGCTTGGAGTCCAGCTAGAACGAGGACTGGGAAAGAAGCAAAGTGCAGGAGCTCAGGAGAGAGGCCAGGAATATCCTGATGCTATCTGTGCTTTCATTTGAGTTAGGCTTGATCTGTGAAGGGAATGGTGTCCTTATAGGTGGCACCCTAAGTAATGCCTGAACTCCATTGTAGTAAGCCTGAGAAGGGTGGGGGAAAAAGTATATAAATGATCAAAAAGAGATGTTTCATCAAAGGGTTGTGTGGATTTATAGACAGAGCAAATTAAGAAACTAAGAATGAGAGAACATAGACGTGTAATTCCTTTCCTTTTTGTTTTCAAGTCTGAAATCAGAAAAAAAATATGTATATATATTTATGGTGATAAAAATTTGGTGAGCAAGTGCAAACAAACCAAAGAGTAGACCAGGGTTTCTCAACTTCAGCCCTATTAATTTTGGCCAAATAATTTTTGGCCAGATAATTCTTTGCAGTGGGGGCTTTTGGGAGCATTGCAGGATGTTCCGCAGCATCTCTGTTCTTTATGCATGAGATGCCAGAAGCACAACGCTAGCTATGGCAACCAAACCTGTCCCCAGATGTGGCTGGATATCCTCAAGGGGGCAAACTCACCTCGGGTGAACACCACTGGTTTAAACTAATTTTCAAAATTCTTTAAGAGAAACTAGGTATTTATTTTCATCCTGTAAGTTTATAGACTATGATCCTGTATTTTTATATTTTATTCTTGACATTGTTAATTAGAAAAAATTGGTTCAAATATATTCTGAAGTAACCACTTATAGAGAGAAAATGGACTTTATATAACCTAAATCACTTAAAATACATGAAAAAAAAGACAAAGTCTATTCATCAAGTGACATAAATTATTAAAAGCAGGATGATAGAAGACCAAGTATAACTACTGAAAATAAATGTGAATGGAATAAACTTCCCCATTAGAAGAGGAAGAACTACAAATTAGGGTCAAAAATCACAAATTCAACTGTACACGGGGAAAAAAAGTTGGAATTAAAGGGCTATGTAAAATATACTTGACAAAACAAAACAAAAGGAAGTAGGAACAGTGATATTATTGTCAAATCTGAATTAAAGCTTAAAGCTTTGTGGACCCAAAAGGTTTATTCACAGTTAACAGCATTAAGATAGTCTTGGACTCGGAAGACAGTAGAATAATGAGCTATAGTTCTTCTTCCTACATTGCTGCAACTTCTAACTTAAGCTCCTTGAAGGCAGCAGCTGTATTTTATTTATTGTGTATTCACAGTACCACTGTGTTTGCCAAGGAAATCACCCTCATTTATAAATGTTTGTTGGCTAAGTAGATGTGTTTACATGATCCATGGACTCTGATGGAGTTCAATGATTCATTGCATGGGCCTCTATTTCCTCTCTATAAAATGAGAAGTCTCAGCTCTCCCACTTCTATACTGTGATATTTTTATCTCTCCCAACCCATCCCTTTTTTAATGCCAGTTGCCTAAATTATGCCTCAAAATTAGTGTTAAGCTTATGGGACATGAAGACATTAAGGATCTCCCATATTAAGCAGTTTATATTGAGAAAGTGGTTATTAATCTGAAATGCTATAAGACCCATATTCAGCCAAACTATAAGGTAGTGTTGCTATGAGAACAGTCATGTCAGATGGGATTACATTTTGACAGCTCTTTCCAGCCCCATATCTTTCAGAGAAAACATTGCCTTGAAATGGTAGGCAAGGCTACAAGCTCTGTGAGATTAGCTGCACTTTTTCCCATTTCGCTAAGCCCATTCCTGGCTCATAGTAGGTGCTCAGAAAATGAGTATTGATTGTGAATTAAATAAAATCTTTGTGTTTTTATTTACTAGATGGAGCCCTCAAACTGCCATTCTTTTCCTCTAAATTTCTCAAAAGCTTTTAAGAGGGTCTTTTAAAAATAGAACCTATATTTGGACAAGAGGCCATATGGAACAGGCACAATGATGCCACTCAATTTGTCATCACTCAGCGAGGACCACTGTGCAGGGGAAGCCATGGGAAAGAAAATAGAGACACTCGTTCCCAGTAACTGGCTGAAGTGTGCATCCACCTCTCATCCAGCCTTCCTGCTCCCTGTCCCTCCAAATTAAATAATGCAGAAGAAAAAATATCAGTCTAACAAGGTCTTATTTAATGTTCCAGGCTGCCTCAAATCCATATTGATCAAGTTTCAAAGTGAAGCTGGAGCCTGCAGCAATAAGTGAGATCAATATGAGGCCTTCATTCAAATCTCATCTGTAAAAAAACAAAAACAGATTCTAACACTGCACAAAAACACTAGGTTGATGAGAAAGCCATTACAAAAAAAAAAAAAAAAGCTGCTTTAAAAAGACATAACCAAGTATTTATGCTTATGATAGACTCAAACAGTTTTTGAAAAGAGAGATATTTTTAGGCAAGCAAAAAGAAGGAAATCACTAAGACTTGCCTAAAGCCCTTACTGATTTAGTTGCAAGGTTTAACTTCTGTGTTTCTATGATTTCTTTTCTTAATGCAGCTCTAAAAATACCTTTTGTGGAAGCTGAGTGTTGCTTTTTGTGTGTACTCAGTTGATGAGCGCCACACATATTGTGCCTAGCATTGTGCAGCGTACTAAGAAGGATGCCCAAGAAATCTGAGCCCTATTGTCAAAGAGTGTACAATTCTCTGCAGAAAATGGGGATGTTGTTGTTTAGTTGCTGACTCGTGTCTGATTCTTTTGAGACCCCATGGACTATAGCCCACCAGGCTCCTCTGTCCAAGGGATCTCCCAGGCAAGAATACTGGAGTGGATTGTCATTTCCTTCTTCAAGGGATCTTTCTGACCCAGGGATCAAACCTGCATCTCCTGCATTGGCAGACAGGTTCTTTACTATTGAGCTACTAGCGAAGGCCGCAGAAAATGGGAATGCATATACTAAAATGATTAAGATCTAAAACAAGGCAATATTGCCTTAAAAATCAAAATAAGTGATCAAAATAAAGACCTCAGGAAAGCAATTCAGGAATAGATAAAAGAAGAGTTATTTGGAGAAGACATGCCTCTGGCACTATTTCCTTAAGCAAATGTCCAACCTCTTTGTGTACATGTTTCCTCAACCATTAAACAAGGAAGGTGACACCTCTATATCATGAGGCTGTTGTAGGCAACAGATGTGAAGAACACAGTTAGAAATAAAACCAAAAATAAACAAATGGGATCTAGTCAAACTTATAAGCTTTTGCACAGGAAAGGAAATCAAAAGCAAAATGAAAAGATGGAGAAAATACTTGCAAATGATGTGACTGACAAGGGTTTAATTTCCAAAATATACAAATAGCTCATACAACTCAGTAACAACAACAACAAACCCAAGCAACCCAATCAAAAAACAGATCTAAACAGAAATTTTTCCAAAGACATACAATGGCCAACATGCATACAAAAAGATGTTAAACATAGCTAATTATCAGAGAAGTGGAAATGGAAACTACAATGAGCTACCTACCACGTCACACCAGTCAGAATGATTATCATTAAAAAGTCTATAAATAAATTCTGTAGAGAGTATGGAGAAAAGGGAAACACTCCTACATTGTTGCTGGAAATGTAAATCGGTGCATCCACTAAGGAAAAAAAGTATGCAGATGCCTCAAAAAACTAAAACTAGAGTTTTCATATGATTTAGCAACCTCACTCCTGGGCATGTATCCAAACAAAACTATAATTCCAAAAGATACATGTACTGGTATGTGCATAACAGCACTATTTACAATAACCAAGACATGGAAACAACCTAAATGACCGTTGACAGATGACCTGACAAAGATATGTATACATACATATAATGGAATATTATTCACCCACAGAAAAGAATGAAATATTGCCACAAAGATGGACCTAGAGGTTATAATACTAAGTGAAATAATTCAGAAAGAGAAATATAAATTCCATATGATATCACTTACATGTAGAATCTAAAATATGACACGAATGAACATATCTACAACACAGAATCTGACTCATAGACACAGGAAACAGACTTGTGGTTGCTGGGGACTGGAGGGAGGGACGGATAGACTTGGAGTTTGGGATTAGCAGATGCAACTATTTTTTTTAAGTTATTACTTTATTATTATTATTATTTGGCCATGCAGGATCTTAGTTCCCTGACCAGGGATCAAACTCACATCCCCTACAATGAAAGCATGGAGTTTTACCCACTGGACCACCAGGGAAGTCCCTAAACCATTATATATAGAGAGGGGATAAACAACAAGGTTTTTATTGTATAGCACAGGGAATTATATTCAATATCCTGTAACAACCTATAATGGAATTTTTTTATATGATATGTATGTGCATATGACCAATGAAATTAAATAATATGTTTAAAGAGAGAGAGAGAACAGTTGGCTATTGAAGTTAAAAGAAGGGAGAATCTGTACACATCTGCACATGCCAAAAACCCTAGCAGAGGAGATACGGCCTGTGACCTGGCAGAATTAGCTATGTGGAGAAAGGGTGAGCTTGGGCAAGTCATTTACCTTTTCTGGTTCCTGCTTTCTCAGCAAGGTGATACACGTAATGGTTTCAACATACTATCTGATTATCTAGTGTGGAGAAACAAATGACCCCAGAACTTGGTGGTTTCAAACATTCATTTTTTCTCACTAGTGGGAATCTGGGCAGCACTTGGAGGAAACGGGTGTTTCTTCTTCACTCCTCATCAGCGGGGACAGCTTGAAGCCTGGGAGCTGGAATCATCTGAAGGTTGTTGATCCTGACTGGAGTCTTAGCTGGAGCTATTGGCTGAAACACCTACAAGCTGCCTCTCCATGTGGCTCATGCTTCCTCACAGCTGGTGGCCAGGTGCCAGAGGTAAATATTCAAAAAGTAAGAAAGTGTACCCTTTGCTATGATCTAGCCTCAGAAGTCACATGGCCTCACTTCCCCCATATTGTCTGTAGCCCTTGCAGGTTCACAAGGAGGGGAAATTGACATCACTTCTAGATTGGGAGTGGCAAGAATCCAAAACAACATGTGATACCAGAAATATTACTGCAGCTATTTGGGGGGAAATACAGTCTGCCGCACCTACTGTGCTTTCTAAAATGTTTGCAATCATTAGCCGTAGCAAGAGTAGTAATTTTGGAAAGAGGAAACTCAGCACAGGTATCAAGAATTTGCAAGGCGTTCGGCAAACAGGCATTTATTATGGACATAACTATAAATAAGAGAGTCCCTGCCTTCAAGGAATTATGATTACAAGAACAACTGTAACTCAATATGTTAAATTCCCTGGAGGAGGAAATGGCAACCCACTCCAGTGTTCTTGCCTGGAAAAAATCCCATGGACGTGGAAGAACGGCAGGCTACACACTCCCATAGAGTCACAAAGAGTCAGACATGACTGAGCAAGCATGCACATTGTATTACTTAGGACTGAGAGCACAAAAAGCATTGGAGCTAAGAAAAGAAAGTTTCTGGGAGATGTGGGAAGTCTCGTGACAACGATCGGGTTCAGAGGCTGATCCAGGTTCTGTAGGGATTAAAGCTTATATGATTTGAGATCCCTCTTTAAGAAAAAGAATACAAAACTACAAATGCAAGATTAGGTATAGCACCTTTGAAAAGGCCCGTGAAAGCAAGGAGCCCTGGTACTTCAGCTTAAGTATAAAGTAAAATCTGTTATGATGAGATCTAAAACTGAGAAGAAAGGAAGTGAGGCCAAGAGGGAACTGATGAGTCGGATAAAAGGGAGGGGTCAAGGGACAAAGGATCTTACTAAGGTTGAAGAGCCCAAAATAGGGAATAAGACAGTGAAAGGACAGGGGCCATCTTTGGAGGGGAGGCAACAGCAGGAAATAAGAATTTATTTACACATGGATCTGGTTTGGAGAGTCCAGAACGGCAGAAAACAAACTTGGAATATAAAATTGTGAGCAACTGAAACTTCACTGAAAGATTCTGAAAATGAGAGTTAAATGATTTATGAAGTTTAGTGAGTCGAAAGATTGAAGTGGGGAAAATGCTTGTCACAGACAATCTTTTGATACCTACAAGCTATTTGTCAATGCCCCAGACCAGATACCTGGCAGTTAGCTTTATTGCTTCTGCTAAACACATCACTGGATCATTTATAAGAGCTAAAAATAGTAAATCACACTATTTTAAAACATGGAAATTGTTAAATATATATTTTGGCATGCTTGTTCTTTGGGATATTATTATTCAGTTATTAAAATCATATTTATGAGAAGTCTTCCCAAAGTGAGAAAATACTTAAAATTTCAAGTGGAAAAAAAAAGCAAGATGCAAAACTATGTAACTATATATATATATTGTATACATACATATGTACGTTTAAGTTAAATGTACTTATATATTGAGTTCTTACATATTTGAGTATAAAACTACTATAAGAAAATACCTCAAATATGACAATGGTGTCCTTAATTGGTTGCCAATTGGTGGTGAATTTCTTTTACTCTTTTATGTATTTCTAATAATGTACATGTACTGGCGATGATTTGGTACAAAAAATTAATACATCCTGCTCATTTTTCAAGATCTATCCCCAAATCCCACCTCCTCAGGAAAACTTCTCTGATGGTTGACTCTTCTCCCTTCCCCATACCTCAGACCACAGCATGTACTTTCTTCTTTAAGTACATCAGAACTGCTTGTGTCTCTCCTGCTACATAATCATATCAGCATTCTGTACCAGCCCCTACAGTAGTCCCCACAAGAACATGAACCCCATGAAAAGTGACTGAAGCTGCATTCCCATCTCAGTGCCTTCAATAGAGTTGGTATTAAACACTCACTGCATTGAATTGGGTTCAGGGTGCATTGGCAACTGTGTAGAACAGAGTGCAAATTACTCAAGCCATAAGGCATAAGTTTACTGTTTCATAAAGGGAAAGTGCACAAGGACCATTTTCCAGTGGCCAGTGACCACCCACTTCAAATGATGGCAATAATACTAAAGGCTTTGGCATCTGCCATCTCTTTTGACCCTTACAAGAGTTATGTGAGAGGCAGATAGTCTTATTCACAAAATTAAATGATGTGTGTATGTGCCTGGCACTTAGTAGGTGGATAAGTGGTAATTGTTCTATTTTCTGTGATTTGCTCAGAGTCACAGAACTCAACAGTCAGAATGCAACGACTAGAAAGCTTTAGCCCTGTCTCCCACGTTTCCTTTCTGCCACAGTCATAGGCCTGGCAAGCAACTGCCTTTCTTCTCTCCAAGGATTCCTGGGGTGGATCTGCCCTGGCAGCTAAAAAGGGTGAACACCCTCTTGATATCTTGTGCTTTTTAATCAAATGACTCAGTCACTTCTCTAGTGACCCTGATCACCATTATGGTTCCAGAAAAGACAATTAGACACTGAAAAGTGAGGAGCAGTATTATATATGTGGTATCATCAGCCCACAAACTTTTCAGGAACAGAGTGCAGTTCTTCCTAAGATGAATGCATCTTTCATGGCCGTTATCCAGATAAGAACAGCGTTCATTTAGTGAATGCTGACTGTGTTCTACCAGGTAAGCTGCATGGGTTCACTCCATTTTATTCCTAGAGAAACTGTATGCGGTATGCATTAGCATCTTCATTTTTCATGTGTTCACTGAGGCTCAGGGAGGTCAACTAAAATTTCCAAAGTTTCCAGGCTAGTGAATGACACAGCTAGGTCTGGCTGACTGCAAAAACCATGCTTTTTTTTCATTTTGGCATAGAGGAGGTAATCAACAAATGCACTATAGCAATGACCATAGAGTAGAGTATCAATAAAAAGCCATATACTAATAACAATATAGTAGGCGCTTTAAGAATATAGGTTGAGGTGAAATACCCGTGACTTTTGTGTCTTCACTTGTTTTGCCATCTTAAGTTAAGGTGGATGAGAGAAGAGAAAAGAAGGATGAAAGACATTCTTGTCCCATAAACTGTTACTTATTTACCATCGACCAGAGTCAAAATAAGCATCAAAATCTAGAACCTCCATAGTCAATCCAAGTCTAGTTGAACCTTAATTCCTCCCTAGGCCCTTCAAATGGAGAATGCACATCGCCAGCCGTTCCTTTTGCAGAACTTGACCTTCCATTCCGTCCCCCGCCCCCAGCTTTCCAAGCCTTTCTGCTTCTGCCCTCCTGCCATAGTGGCCACCACTGCAGGCAGATCAGCTAAAGGTGAGTGAACACACTTGGAATGAACAAGGAGCCTAGGGGACAGGGTCAGGGGCTGCGTACCTGTCAGCCTTGAGGCAACAGGAGCAAAGATGGGAATTGCAAAGGGGAGGAGAAGCCTGTGGTTTTGGGGAAATCAGCTTGGTTGGTTGATGAGGCAGCCCCTAGTCTTTGGGGAGGTAGTGGGCAGAATAATCACGCTGCTCCCTAAAGCTGAAAGTTTGGGTTTTCTCCTTTTGTGCAGGCTACAGTGCTATTTCTACCACCTGCCAGGGGCCAGCTGCCAGCTCCTTTGGGAAGCATTGTCTCATTTTAAAGCAGGGGTGGAGGGAAGATGGAGCAACTCTGGCTCTTTTCTTTCCGGAGAGCATTTTGTTCCTTCGGCTGTCAGGAAGCCTTTGTACAGACAGGTCTTTATTCCCAGAGCAGAAGAACTGGAGACAAGCATTAGACATGTGCCAATTCTTGATCACTTTCCTCACCCTTTATACTTTGTTCTCCTGAAATTTGTTTAGACCATGTCTTTTTCTTGAAAGGCTTTGAGACCTTTTACAAAATAAGGTTTATCTACAGTAAGGCTATAAAATAGGAGCAGGAAAGAGGAAGCCCAGATCAAGGTGAGAGGCAGCTGTAAATATTTTAAATGTAAAAATAAGCAAAGATGCTGTGATTAAGCTTCAAAAATTAAGTTTTATAATTAAACTAAAAATGAAGTTTTAAAAATTGTCTCTCAGATGCCTGCCCATTAGGACGAGAGGGGAAACACAGCATGTTATATAATGGTCAGACTAGGATCAAAGAGGAATTTGATGTTCAGTTGTCACTTTGGGCATCTGTTTATACCTGCCTTGAAACTGTCCAGGCCACAGTCGTTATCAATGTCTTAGATGAAATATGACTCGGCAGCTCTGAAAAGCCATTCAGGCAGACATTAGGGAGAATAGATGCGAAATTATTTTCTATGTTGACTCTCAATCCAGCCAAAAAAGCAATCTACTGTTTAGGATCCTCACTTCTCTAAAAAGGGTGTTAACTTATCCCCTTCTTCAGTTAGCTGTTTCATCAAGTCTCAGGACACTTAACTGGCAACATATGAATATTATACACTTTGTGTCTGATGAGGATTAAGACCTCGAGTGTTTTTCCCGCCCTGTATCCATCAAGTTTATTAAGGTAAGTGATATTATGGAAGAGGCAGGGATAACTCAAAAGATTTCTCATCTAACCTTCTTCCAGATATACAATATCTACCATGGGATTAAGTCAGGTCAGTGGAGACGTGAATGATTTTGATGGTACTATTTAATGGCCTCTCCCCATCACCCTCCCAGGGCCTTCTCTAAACTCCTTAAATATTTTTACTGAGTTGGCCCCTGTTGTGATATCATCAACCTGTAATGAGAGGTGATTTAAAAAAATAGCACCTTAAATATATTGTCCCCTCACTGATATCTAGGCAGTCCTCGGCCCAGGAAGCCTTGAGGGAAATGAATCTCTTAGACCAGAAATCCGTACCCTTCTGAGGAGCAGGCCAGCTCTCATATTTTGGACACAGACTGGTAGGACTGGCCTGATGTTCCATTTACAATCAGCTGATTTGAAGCTTATAGTTGAATCCAGTCCCCAAGTCAGAAAGTGTATAGGACTTCGCTGTCTATGCCTGAATAAGCCTCAGTGCCTGTGGACAAAGCTACCAGAGTTCTCATACTGCCTCACCTTCTCCTCAGTTCAGTTCAGTCGCTCAGTCGCGTCCGACTCTTTGCAACCCCCTGCAGCAGGCCAGGCTTCCCTGTCCTTCACCAACTCCTGGAGTTTGCTTTTCTTTCCACCTTTTCTTACTTGTCTTTAATTTTGTGAGTTAATCCTTAAGTTTCTTTATTTCATTATGCTGCCATTAGTTCTTTCTGGAACAAAGTGGGATTGATAAGCACCCCTCTTAGCATACTGCTTCCTCAAAGGAGACAGAGGTTTTCCTGGCCCTAAACTCTGAAAGAAATATCCAGCATGGGGCATAACTCAGAGACGACTGAGTGATGGAATGGACAAGATCTTAAATGATAATTTTAATTTTAATGATAACTTTATAATGAGTACAGAAACATTCTTTTCTCATTTTAAAATAAATCTTTGACAAAAGTAAAAGGCCTCGGAAATTGCTCAGAGGCCAACAACAGCAAAATGGATACACTGTGATATATCCCACGAGGGAATACTATCAAACAATAATAATGAATGACCTACAAATACATGCAACAATACAGAAATATCTCACAAAGGTAATGTTGGACTAAAGAAGGCAGATACAAAAGAGCACTATATGTGATGCCCTTGATATAAAGTTCAAGGTCAATTAAAGCATCTCTGGTGTTAAAGGTCAGAATACTTGCTTCCCCTGGTGGTAGTAGTTTCTGGAAGGGGGTGCAAAGGGGGCTCCTGAGATGTAACACTAGTTTTATCTTGATCTGGATACCTGTTGCTTAGGTAGGTTTACCTTGATAAAATTAATCAAATTGATGATTTATGATTTGAGTACTTTTATTATATGTTGTTCTTCAATAAAAGACAAAACCAGCAAAAGATGAGGAGGATCTACATTAAGTGAGGAGTACACTGAAGATCAGCCTCGGTATTGGAACTGGCCATAAATCTGATTTCAGCTTCAGCTTTCAGAAGTCCAAATTAACGAAAGGCCTACTTCAAAGTCATTTCTGGCTTCCCTGAGCTTATGCACGATCAATAATCATATGACCACAACCATTATTTCTTACTGTTACATTTTAATCATGTCAGCAATAGGGATGAGGTGTGTCATTTGATTTTATTATTTTCAAACACAGGAAAGCATTCTAGCTGTATTAAGAAAAATCTCCTCATGTGGTTTATAAATTGAATATTATTAGTCAGTTAGTGCATGATACATATTTATTACTGCAAGAATAAAATACTATAATGATTAGTGGTATACAGAGTCTTTTTTTGGTGCCAAAAACCAAGTTCAGTTTTCAAATGGTTAAATAAATAGAAAAGGAAGTCGACAATATAAATGTTAAGAGAAAATGTTAGCTAGTTAATGTACATCCTTTCTGAACCAAAGAATTATTTAAATACAGAAATTTAAATAACAATGCAAGGTGGAATAATAGAGATTCAATTGTATCATATTTCTAATCCTTGTAGAATTGTTTGGTGTATTAGCATCCGTTACATTTTTAAAACGCCTTTAAGGAATGTATTTAAATTGTCATTATTTAATTCCATTTAGGCCAAGAGTCTTTTAAGAAACAGTCTTATTTGGGAATTCTTCACGTTTTATGAGGACAAATTAAAAGCAGAATGTCAAATGCACCATATCAAAATTTCATGAGGAGGAAAAGCTCCAGAATTGTGTACAATAACATTCACAATAAACTATCTTTGGTCCAGACAAAATTTTTTTAAAAATTTAATGAAGAAAAGAGGAAATTATTAGACACAAAGGAGGAAGTCAAACACATTTTATTCTCACCAAACTTCAATGAAACAACAGTCTTGACAGGACTATTTTAGGAAGACATTCTTATATTATTTTTCCTCCCATAGAAGCTGAACTTTTAAGCAAAAAGCTTGTTAAAATGATGCTATACTGTGTATTAGTAAGTACATAGAATTTTCATTATTTATAATGAAAAGTATTTTAGATGTGCCCTAAAAACAAAGTTCCTTCCAGAACACATGCTACTGAAAACATTTTATTCTGAACTATATTCTGTTGTGTACATGAGTCTAGTGATGCTATTAAATATGTCAGTTTAAAGTGAGTTTCTGTGTAGTACTAGAAGTTCCTGAGCTATAATGACAAACCCTTAAAATTTGACTACTGAAATTTTAATAATAAAATTGTCATTGCTATTTTCCTTGTCCAAAATGCCTCTAGCCTTTCAATCCACTTTTATATTGGGTAAGTCTCTACTCAGCCTTTTATTTCTCTTAAAGGAAGACTCCCTATCTCCCTGGCAAAGTTGTTGCTCCTCACTGCCGCCAATCCTGTACATGTTACATGATTGTAACTGTACCTGTAATTGCTGCCTGCCTCTCACCTTCCCCACTCACCTATAACTCATTCAGAGTGTATAATATAGCTCATCCATCTCCTGAGCCTCACACCTATCCGAGTGTCCCTTATACAGCAGTAACTGGGCATTTGCTACTTTAAAAATTCACACAGAGACTTTCCTCGTGGTCCAGGGGCTAAGGCTCCATGCCCCCAGTGCAGGGGAGCCGGAGTCTGATGCCTGGTTGGCGAACTAGACCCCACATGATGCTACGACCCAGCAGAGCTAAATAAAGTTCACACATTGATAACTACACATGTAATCCTGGACATTACAAAATTGCAAAGTCTCTCGACCCAGTATGTCAGTTGCTTCCTTTATAAAATGAGAATCATACAGTGCAGGGTTGTTAGGAGGAATAACTGTAAAACCCATAGTACAGGGTTGTAAGGAAGGAATAACTGTAAAAGTTCCATGAGGGCAGGGACAGATGGCTTTTGTTCACTGCTGAATCCCCAGTGCCTAAAACAATGACACACACCAGGCACTCAGTAAAATATTTCCAGCCTGACCCAAGTACAATAATCCATGCAGAGTGTGTGGCACTGTGTCTGACCTACAGGCCTCAATCAGGGTTAACTATTATCAGTAACTTTCTATTCTGATCAGGGTCTACCTCACTGAACACACATGGGGGCTGGAAAATGATCACTCTTTTAAGATGACATTTTCCTGGGCATGGAGCTATTCCCTTAATCACCCCTACTGAGCCCTCCCTCCTTCAAAGACCCTCCCTGCCACTCTCAGTCCCCAGGGAGCAGGGGTCTCTTCTGAATTACTACAGTCTGCACTGTTAGGGATCCTTGATGGACCCCGATCCTGAGATGCCAACTGGCCTGTGAACACCCCGAACTGCTTTCTGTCACCCCCTCAATAATGCAGAGGGACTGATGGTTGGTCCACCTACTTACCTGAACTGGGCAGCTGTTTCATGACCCCTTGCCTTTAATACATCCTCCATCTGCACGCACACCCTTAACTTCACTCTCTCCCTCTATCCTTGTCTCAACACCTCCACCTCCCTGTAAAAGGCTGCTCGTAATTTACTAGATCCCACCTTTGGGGCATGGTTCAGTTCAGTCTGTTTTAAGTTCACCTAGGCATTTCTCACCCCAGCACTCCCTTGCAACCCCATAGAACTATTGAGGTCCCCCGAGACCTGGCTTCCTCCAAGAGGAACCATCAGAGTTGTCAGATTTCACCATTCTCTAAGCAGCCCCTGAGGCCCGGAGTGTCCCAGCCCATTACCACACAGCATGCCCTTCCAGCTCCTCCTGCTCCCTATTTGTCTCCCTGGAAAACCCCATACTCCACCCACTGGGCCCAGGCTGAAGCCCACAGGTGTCTCCCTTGGTGTTTAGAAGAGACAATATTCCATGATGGAGGGGACTGGGTGAAGCGCCACGGTGCCGAAAGAGCAGTACTGACCTGAGGCTGCGCTTAAGGAAAAGAGTTCAAGAAGCAGGTAGTGATGGTCTCCATGGATGAATTTTAAGTGCCTGCAGCTGCTGGGAGGGATAGCTGGCCCCAGGGTGTGCAGTGGAACAGCCCAAGTGAGTTTCTATGGCCCTGGACTTTGGTAGGCATCAGAGATGGGCCCGAGGGTCTTCAGAAGCCTCCACTGCCCAGGCCCTTGGGACTCATGAAGACCATAGATTTGGGGCCTCATGTGCACAGTTCATTCACCTGGTGCAGCTTTGGACAGTCCCTCTGCTGCCCAGCCTTTTGGCCAAAGTCTTTCCCCTCACCTGTAGGATCCCCAAGGACTTCCCAGGTGGCACTAGCGATAAAGAACTCACCTGACAATGCAGGAGACACAAAGGACGTGGGTTCAGTCTCTGGGTCTGGAAGATGACCTGGAGGAAGACATGGCAACCCACTCCAGTACTCTTGCTAGGACAATCCCATCGACAGAGGAGCCTGGTGGGCTACAGTCCATGGGGTCGCAAAAGAGTTGGACACAACTGAGTGACTAAACAACGATGACTTCCCAGTATAGAGTATAACCCAGGAGGCTAAGACAAAGTTCTTGTGGCTGAGGAGTCTAGAGGAGTAAAAGACGCCTTCTGCGTGCATGCATGCTCAGTCGCTTCAGTTGCGTCCAACTTGGTGAAGCCCTATGGACTGTAGCCCGCCAGGCCTCTCTGTCCATGGGATTCTCCAGACAAGAATACTGGCGTGGGTTGCCATGCCCTCCTCCACAGAGAAGACACCTTCCCTGCCATTTAAATGTATCTCATCCCAAGGCAATGGCACCCCACTCCAGCACTCTTGCCTGGAAAATCCCATGGACAGAGGAGCCTGGTGGGCTGCAGTCCATGGGGTCGCTAAGAGTCAGACACGACTGAGCGACTTCACTTTCACTTTTCACTTTCATGCATTGGAGAAGGAAATGGCAACCCACTCCAGTGTTCTTGCCTGGAGAATCCCAGGGACGGGGGAGCCTGGTGGGCTGCCGTCTATGGGGTCGCCCGAGTCAGACACGACTGAAGTGACTTAGCAGTAGCAGCAGCATCCTTTAGAATCCCCTAAGGAAATGCTGCGCTCTCCAGAGGCTTCTCCACGGAAGCCACTCCGCTTTGAGTATCCTTTTGTACTGTGCCCCTTCAGGGCCTGTGTAATGGAGGAGAGGAGGGATTGAGGGAACAGGGAGCACCACCAGATTCAGAACTTATGCCTGGGTGCCCTGAGCAAACAGACTTTACCCCATGGCCTTGGAGTGCTGGATAATTCTGAGCATCTGCATCTCCCAGGAGCTCCTGACAGGCAACTAGCACTAAGATGATTGTTTGTAACTAAGGAACTTTGCAAACTTGACTTTTGCAAACTTTTATGCAAATTTGACTCTTTTTTTAGTATTAAGCTGTTTTTCCAGGGATGTGAGTTGACCTCTGGATCTTGCAACGTTATGAGGGATATTCACGGTCTGCTCAGTTAAAGGAGCAGTGAGCACTGCTTTGGAAAATCCTCTAAGCCCTGCCTGGAAACCCCTAAGACTCAAGGACAGTTTCCTGTTCCTGTCTCTCTTGTACACATCAAATGTGCCAATGCTCACAGTTAAAAGAGAAATATTAATAGCTTCCTAACTCTGTGATTTATGGTCTATTTGGTCTTAGAAAAGTCAACTCTCTGAGCCTTGGTTCTCTCATCTGTAAAATGGAGGTTAATTTATCTTTCATGTTGTGAGGATTAGGGTTGATGTTTTTAACAGTGCCTGATAGTTCTACAATTAATATAGTAAGAATTATAATGCATACGTGTGCTTAGTTGCTCATTCATATTCAACTCTGCGAGCACATGGAGCCTGCCAGGCTCCTCCATCCATGGAGATTCTCCGGGCTAGAATACTGGAGTGGCTTGCCATGCCTTCCTCCAGGAGATCTTTCCAACCCAGGGATTGAACCCAGGTCTCCTGCATTGCAGGCAGATTCTTTTATCTGTGCCATCAGGAATAATGCATATAGCCTTTACTTTTTGTTATTCTATGTGCTTTACATGTGAAAGGGATCAGGTATGCCACCACCAAATATGCCTCTTTAGCATAATGAGTATTTTGAGCTGAAGGCAATTGAGAATCAGCAGATGCAGGATAAGTTCTGTGCCCTCCCTTTATCTGCCTAAAACCAGGGCACACAGTTTTCTTTGTTAAGGTGTTTCTCCCACCTCTTTGTACCAAGAAAAGGAGAATGACTTTTATCACTGGAGATGAAGAGTTGACAAAGAGATGAGTTTGCATGCACAGACCTTACTAAAATAACCCTCATCTTCTATCAGCACCCCCATATTTCCCCATATATTTCACTTCTCCACGATGTATCACCCCCTGAAGCCCAATGCCCCTCTCCTTTGTGAAAATGGTCCATAAGCCCCCAAGTCTAACCACTTTCTTGTTTCAGTTCTTTTTTGTGAAATCTTGTGCATGTAAATATTAATGATCATTGTATGCCTTTTCTCCTGTTAATCTGTCTTTAATTAATTTAATTCACAGGTCCTGGTTACTGAAAATTAAGGGTAGAGGAAAAGGTTTTAAGCCCCAACATATGAATTCACTCATTTAATGCTCTTAACAACCCTATGAGATAAGTGCTATTATCCTAACTTTACAGAGGAGGAAACAGGCACACAAACAGTTTGAAGGGCCTGCCCAAAGTTTCATGGCCCATTAGTTGTGAAGTCTGTGAGATCCAAATTGCTCAGGCATTCTGGTTCCATGGTCCATGCTCTTAGCCTTTGCTTAATAAATACTAGTTTTTACATTCAGTTCAGTTTAGTTCAGTTCAGTCACTCAATTGTGTCCGACTCTTTGAGACCCCATGAATCACAGCATGCCAGGCCTCCCTGTCCATCACCAACTCCCGGAGTTCACTCAGACCCACGTCCATCGAGTCAGTGATGCCATCCAGCCATCTCATCCTCTGTCGTCCCCTTCTCCTCCTGCCCCCAACCCCTCCCAGCATCAGAGTCTTTTCCAATCAGTCAACTCTTAGCTAGCAATTAACTGTAGCTATTCTCATGGTTAAAAATCTACACATTCTCTACCTTAAAGAAATATATTAAAAAATATATAAAGAAAGAATATAAAGAAGTATTCTGAAGATAACCCTTTCTACTTTTCAATTGAAAGATATTTGAAACTGGGGAAAAATAAAAAAGTTTTTCAAAAGTGATGCTGCAGGGAAAACATGGAAATTACTATGCGGAATGTTCAGGATTCTGAAATATGGTGGACAAATCTCAGACTTCCCATTAAGTTATTTCGTAGAAGTTAAGTTCCAGCATAAAATACTAACTAGAATATACACTTCTGCTTCAACAATATTCATTTTAAAACTTGTAATTTAAATTAAACATCTTCATTCCAGTTTTTCATCCCACGGCTTGACTTGTTTTAACTTCCCCAAAGCCTTCATGCAAATCCACTTTACTTTTCCATCACAAATTGTGGAGCTATTGTTTTCCTGGAATTGAGGAGAGAATTTATTCAAATTTGACCTAAAGCTATAGATAATAAGCCACTGAAAACAGTTCCCCAGACACACAACTATGTCCCTACCCAATATAGTAGCCCCAAAGGAATTCTTATGGCCTAGTTATATCCTCTGGGGATGGGGGTAGGGGTATTCAACCCAAATATGCTGACACTGCACTAACTATAGAGCAGGCACCCTGTAATGACACCTTTGGACAACACAGAAAATGATTGTGTTCCAAGGATGGGCTATAATGAGAGGGGAGGGCACAGAGAGCCACAGGCGGCATTGTTTCCAATCTAACAACACAACTGGGGGCAGGGGCAGGTGTGTGCCTGTGTTCAAAATAATAGATACCACTATCGTCTTTCTGCACAAGGCTTGTGAGGAGAGCGTGAAGTTGAAGAGCCAACCAGAATCAGTAGGTTTCTAGTTCCCCTGCAAAAGTAGTAGAAGTAGGTAGAGCAGCCCAAGCAATGGAATTCTGTATGGCACAGAATGGAATTTCTTTCAGATTTACAAATTTCCTCTTCCCTGAAGCTCTATTTCTTGGACAAAAGGCAGGGCCTCTTGTAGCCTCAGTTTCTTTATCTATCAAATGGGGATAAATTATAACAGCTAACCAACTCATAGGTTATTGTGACATACACTCACACACACACACATATACACACACATAACATTTTATGTTTTTAGATAGAAAAAGAAAAATAGAACCTACACAGTACCTGGCTGATAGTAAATGAGTAATAAATGTTAGCTTCTCCCTATGGAGAAGCCCTCAAGTTCCCCTTAATTTGATGGAAAAAGAAGTGAAATCAGCCCATTTGGAATGAAAATGAAACCCAACCTTTCAAGTGCTCTATGAAGACAAGATCCATTCAGACAAAAGAAAGAGCTCAAAGCCGAGCAGCATCACTCTATAATCCTTTACAGAATGGTGACACTTGGCTGATTTGTCAAAAATCCTGCTACATATCCACACTGGGTGCTTCTAATGAATGTCAGGTTTTAAGAATCAATGACATTGACATTACTCCACGGAGCAAAGACTGACGGCCCAACTTATAAATTCCCTGATGCATGTATTAGCAAGGAGGCAAGATGAGTTTTCTGTTCACTGGTCTTGTTCTGCTGTCAAATTCTGGGGGACTTGCATTTCAAGCAATATATCTAATCTCTTTAAATTAAATTATCTTCCTTTCACCAGCCAGAAAATTTTTTTAGAAGAATATTATCAACTAAGTGGATCAGAAAATGCGGGTTTAAGTCTTGCTTCCTTGGTGAAAAGATATTAAAATGAATGTTATTCCCCAGATAAATGATGTGTTCCAAGGGTCATACACTACAGCTGTTAGAAAGGTTTTTAAAAGAACCTTCAAATCAAAGAAGGAGGCACATATAAAATTGGAGAGGATTTCCTTCTTCAAAGGAATAGTAGGGGTGTTTTGCTTTTATTAGAACAATGATAACTTCCCTGTCTCAATCTGGCATCTCCATTGATATTAATTAATCACCAATACTATTAAATTGTGAGGATGTGTATAAAATACTTTTTCTGTATTAAAAATACTCTCAGCTTACCAGTTCATTGAGAAGTTGTTTTTAAATTAAAATGCTAAGCTCTGCCTTTGCCTCATCTTGTTATCATATTGCCTGTTTACTAAATAAAGCTTTTTTGTGGTTATGGTCACAAATATTGATTCCTGTTTTGGTGTAGAAAATGCTCACTTTGAGTTCCTGCCCCATACATATTTAAAGGTTAAAAATTTCCTTGTGTTTTCAAAGCTAAAACATTCTAAGCCAAATTTGTCCAGTCTTCTGTCTAATAGCTGGAACCCAGTCCTCTTGTCACCCTATAAAGCCAAGCTGAAATCTGTATTCTTACCTTTTTCTTAGGCCTTATTATAAGGCCTTCTTCATGAACTGTAGAGCAGAGGTTGGCACATTGTTTTTCTATTAAGGATAAGATAACAAAGATTTTAGGCTCTGTGGGCCATATGGTTTCTGTCACAACTATTCAACGCTATGGTGCCATATGTGTGTGCTAAGTCACTTTAGTCATTTCTGACTCTTTGCTACCCTATAGACCATAGGTCGCCAGACTCCTTTGTCCATGAGATTCTCCAGGCAAGAATAGTGAAGCGGGTTGACATGCCCTCCTCCTCCCAACCCAGAGATCAAACCCACGTCTCTTAGGTTTCCTGCATCGGCAGGCACCATGCAAAAGCAGCCAAAGACAATAAGTAAATGAATGAGTGTGATGTGTTTCGTTAACTGTGTATTGGTTAGACTCATAATGCACATATCACAAGCTATGTTTATTATCTTATTGCCAAGACCAAATTCTAAATTTGTTAAAGTATAGAACCAACTTACCCCACACTGCCAGCCAATTGAAGTCATCATATCAAGTAGTTTCTTAAAAGATACCCAATAATTGATCAAGTGATAGGTGGAGGGAGGAATGTATATACTTCAATGGGATCCTCCTGGAAACTTCTGATTAATAGCATCAGCATTGTGGCTAGATAGCTTTAGTTCTACAAATGATGACATATACAACTGCATGTTCTGAGGAAGCTCTGAGGGTCTTAGAATGTTTCACTCCCTTTTCCCCTATTTTATCCAATATCCAATTGATAAGGAGTGTTATTGCTAGTAAATAATTCTAGGAAATTAGATTGCAAGATTAAAATCACCAAATTTTTTTCTTGGTTAGAAAATATTAAAAGCACACTTGTTTTTAAGTGAAACTTGCCAATACTGAAGACTGAGGGGATATAACAAACCCTAAAAGAGATTTCGCCATGCTTGAACATTATGGGATTGCTGGAAGCCCCTAGTGAGCTAAATCTTTCAAGTAAGATAGAAAGATAACATTTTCATTATACTTGACAGCTCTCTGAGAGTATGCCATCCTGTTTCCATATTAGATTAAAGAAAGCATGGGATTTAATACCTGACCATAGAGCTGCTGTCTTGAAGATAGCAAATATACTGTACCACCTATGATAACACATGTCATTTCACAGTTAGAAATTACTAAGTAATTACTAAATGGCAGACAGTATTAATTCAGCTAATATCCCTGTTTGCACAAGAACTCTCTGTTCTATAATCTAGTCAAGCTTAGACTGCCATTACAAAATGAGCCATGGTTTTCACTCCATGATACAGGCAGAACTAAAATAACCTTGCAAAGGCAGAATTTTTTCCCTCCTATCAATGAGCTTATACATTGGAGATTATAGTGCTCTGGAAGGTAATTCTCTCTGAAGGCATATAATCTATCGTATGTAGATTTATCCCCTCCAAGGAAGGAGATGAAGTTACTTCTGCACCAGGTCAATAATGTAACACGTGACTTCACTATGACCAAGGAGAACATGGATAATTTTGAAGCTGAGATCAACAGCTTTTCATGAAGAATAAGCAACTCTGCATGACTTTAATGAAAACATTAGCCTTCTTTTTTAGGATAATAACAGAGAAAGTCATGGTGTGGCAAGAATGACAGGTGCCTCAGTGGCCCAAAGAGGAACTCTGAGCCACAGAATCAAGAATAAAGTCAGAGACTGGAACGTGAACACAAGCTTTGGGTTTAAATGACTGAGACTAAATGTGAATCTTATGAATGATTTTAAATCTGAAAATAAATCTAAAAATTAAATTTACTGTGGAAATAGTATAATATGATCATTAAGAGGCTAGACTGTAGCCCCAGTCAAGCTGAGTGTGACTCCCAGCTCAGCCTATTCTCAGCTGTTTGACCTCTGGCACACAGAGCACTCTGAGGCTTATGTTATAGATAAGGTCTTAATCTAAATAAGATGGATAATCATAGTACTCACCTGTGCAATTGTGAGAGTAAGTGGAATAATGCATCAAAAGTACTTGCCCAGTGTCTTACGGTTGTTGCTTAGTCACTAAGTCGTGTCTGATTCTTTTGTGACCCCATGGACTGTAGCCCGCCAGATTCCTCTGTCCATGGTATTTCCCAGTAAGAATACTAGAGTGGGTTGCCATTTCGTTCTCCAAGGGATCTTCCTGACCCAGGGAGTCAAACCCGCATCTCCTGCACTGGCAGGCATATTCTTTACCACTGAGCCCCTAGGGAAGCCCAGATTCTTTATCACTGAGCTGCCAGGGAAACCCAATGTCTGCAGCAGAGCAAACGCAAACACTTAAGATACGGTATTTTATGGAATACTTGTGACCAGAATGGAATAAAGCACAAGAGTACCTCCTCCATGAAACTTGACCCAGCTATGCCTGCCAGCACTTACTTCTTCTTTTCTGACCATCAACAATATTCAACTATTCATGCACCAAGATTTTATTGAGCATCTTCTGTATTCCAGGTGCTTGAATAATCAATAATAACAAATTAGACACCTTCTGTCAGCCTGGATACTCTCTACGTTACTCTCTAGGAGGGAAAGGAAAATATCTAAAAGGCAGAATGTGTAAAGTTCCACAACAGAGGTATGAACACTAAACAAGAGGGAGGGTAGAAGAAGGCAAAGAGATCTCCCTGGAGGAAGTCACAGACAGTTGCCTAGAATGGGTAGCATTTGACTTGGGCACAGAAGGATGGATAGAAGTTTTTCAGATGGAGGTGAAAGAGGAAGTGAATTCCAAATTAAAGTTCAGTTAAGGAAAGAGGCAGGAGTGGTCCAGCACTGGATCCGCATAGGGTCCAGTAAGGATTCTCTTTGCACTGGATGACATGGTGGATGGAAAGAAGTGTTAGTAGAAGTTGTTTAAACAGTATGGTAGGAACAGTGTGTGGATCCCAAGTGCCAGGCTGATTCAGAAGAACTTGCCCTGCAAGAGGCATGTTTTCTTAGAAAAAAAAGAAAAAGAAAAAGAAAACACCCATCAGTGGTGAAATAGGGTAAGGACTGAGACAAAGCTAAAGATTTTACCATTAGGAAACCACCAAATGTAGTTCCTCAGAAATCAGAAAAGCGGAAGCCAAGTACAGTTGCTTGAGGAGTTAGAAGTCGGTAAGGAAATGTGTTTTGACTTATTTTTTTTAAGAAATCTGGCCATAGCTCAATATAAGAAGTAACGGGTTTTGTGTTTATTTTTGTTTCAAGAAAAGGGAGGCCTAAGCTTATTTTAGGCTAAGGGAAGAAAGCCAGAAAGGGCAGGAGAAAGAAAGAATGTATAGTAAAACTCTCTCCTCCAAAAACATACTTCTTACTAACCATGAAGTTTCTTACTTTGAAGAGTTTGAATTCTGCCAAGATGAAGCGATTTCTTCTGCAGACACAGGAGTGAGACCAAGATAGTGAGTGGAAATACTTGAAGATCCTCTGGTTAAAAGGGGGAAGGCTGGAAGATCTCAACTTGGAGTCTTCAGCAGTAAAGATGATGGGACTCAATCTTCTGCAAGTGCTAAGAATGGAAATAGGCATAGGGGTCTGAGAAATCTAGACAATGGTTGGTTCGGTCATTATGGAGAATGCAGCAGGAAGCTGACAATAAATTTATAGAGCCAGAGGTCAGCTAGGGAAATACAGATCAGTAATGGGCCCATTACCACTGTTTTCACAACTTTCTCTAAACCTGGCATACGAGAAGGCAGGCAATACACCTTCCTCAGGTCAGAAATTATCAAGGGGGAATGGTGGACATCACTGATGGTGGGAGATGATAGGGAACAACGAATACTATGAAAGGAAGAAATAGATGACCATTGGGTTTGGCCTGGAAGGAAGAAAAGTGGTTCCAGGAGGGGGCTCAAGGGACTGGTGGTTTTGATGCTGAAGACTGGCAAGTGCCTCATGAGGGGCTAGTGCAGAAAGTAGAAGCTGGGAGTAAAGAAAGGTAGAAGGTGAGGGATTCTGCCCAGGAAAAGGACCTTGTGACTTATGGATATTTTCTGGCCCACACATTGATGATACTGAGAAGGCCAAAATATTTGGTAGCCAAAACTTGCTTGCATCCATGTCCATACTTGATTTATACTATCAAATACATTTTATAAATATATCAGTGTAATAAGATTGTGAGTTTCCTGAAAGCAAGCATAACACACTCCTTTCTTTCAAAATGCTGAAACTTGTAACAGAAAGAAGGCTTGTTATCAGTGACTGATAATTATTGATGAATTGAACTGAGATACATTGACAATCATGGCACTTGACTCCTCACAGTCACTCTTTTCCTCTATAACTGTTAAGGATTCCACTATGAGAGATGCAACCAGGACATTTCCCAGGTCCCTTCGGAGGCATCTAAACTCCATTCCTGGCACTTAGAATCTAGAATATGCTTACAGATTCATAGAACCACCCTTATGGTAGCTCTTATCCATCCAGAGTTTGACAAGTGCTTTATTGCTGTAGTTAAATTATGGCTTTTAGAAGCCAACAGCCCCGGGTTCTAGCCTGAGCCCAGGTCACTTATTAAGAATATGTGTGTATGTGCTCAGTTTCTCAGGTCGTGTCTGGTTCTTTGCGACCCCAGGCCCGCCAGGTTCCTCTGTCCATGGAATTTTTCAGGCAAGAATATTGGATAGAGTTGCCATTTCCTTCTCCAGGGAATCTTCCCAACCCAGGGATTGAAGCCATATCTCCTATATTACAGAGAGATTGTTTATCACTGTACCATTTGGGAAGCATTAGAACTGGACATGGAACAACAGACTGGTTCCAAATAGGAAAAGGTGTACGTCAAGGCTGTATATTGTCACCCTGCTTATTTAACTTATATGCAGAGTACATCATGAGAAACGCTGGACTGGAAGAAACACAAGCTGCAATCAAGATTGCCAGGAGAAATATCAATAACCTCAGATATGCAGATGACACCACCATTATGGCAGAAAGTGAAGAGGAGCTAAAAAGCCTCTTGATGAAAGTAAAAGAGGAGAGTGAAAAAGTTGGCTTAAAGCTCAACATTCAGAAAACGAAGATCACGGCATCCAGTCCCATCACTTCATGGGAAATAGATGGGGAAACTGTGGAAACAGTGTCAGACTTTATTTTTTGGGGCTCCAAAATCACTTTAGATGGTGACTGTAGCCATGAAATTAAAAGATGCTTACTCCTTGGAAGAAAAGTTATGACCAACCTAGATAGCATATTCAAAAGCAGGGACATTACTTTGCCGACTAAGGTCCGTCTAGTCAAGGCTATGGTTTTTCCAGTGGTTATGTATGGATGTGAGAGTTGGACTGTGAAGAAGGCTGAGTGCTGAAGAACTGATGCTTTTGAACTGTGGTGTTGGAGAAGACTCTTGAGAGTCCCTTGGACTGCAAGGAGATCCAACCAGTCCATTCTGAAGGAGATCAACCCTGGGATTTTTTTGAAGGGAATGATGCTGAAGCTGAAACTCCAGTACTTTGGCCACCTCATGCGAAGAGTTGACTCATTGGAAAAGACTCTGATGCTGGGAGGGATTGGGGGCAGTAGGAGAAGGGGACGACCAAGGATGGGATGGCTGGATGGCATCACGGACTCGATGGACATGAGTCTGAGTGAACTCCGGGAGATGGTGATGGACAGGGAGGCCTGGCGTGCTGCGATTCATGGGGTCGCAAAGAGTCGGACATGACTGAGTGACTGAACTGAACTGAACTGAACTGAACAGTGTGATCCTCTGTTAAGTATCTAGCTTCTCTATTCTCTGTCTCCAATCTGTTAAAATAAAAGTAGTGGAGGGATACAGTACAAACCTCATGAGATCCTTGTATAAAGCGTTAAGCATAGAGCCTGCTACAAACAACAGCGACTGTTTAGAAACATACTCTGTAGTGCTTATGCTGCCGTTAAGCTTTAAGCAGAATCCTGGAGAATTTTGATAGGAGAAAGAGAAATCTCATGACCTCTACAAATCTTATGATCTCTCTTTGCATCAGTCTCCTTATCTGAAAACAAGAATAATCTAATGCCTACTTCAGAGAGTTGCGACTATCATTCATTGAGTTAATATTTGTAAACTGCTTAAAATAAAGACTCAGAGCAATAAGCACCCTTCAGATATTCTTAGGGACTCTGGATTTGTGATGAAAGGTTCACCTGTCATTTGCAGCTTCTTTCTCTTCAGGAAGATTTTAGGAATAAATGCTGGCTATGGTTCTGTAAGGCCTAGACTATAAGCTACCTTCTAAGCATGGCTTCTCTGAACAGGCTGCTGTTTCCCCATTACCTTTACATAGCAAGCTAAAGGAAAACTACAAACTCTTCTCATTACTAACTTCTTCTTTCCAGTTCCCTTCAACACCATCTTGGCTCCTCTCCCAAGAAGACAGCCCACAACTCCCAAGCTGCTCTCTGCTGGGTTGCAGTGTCTTGCCCTATCACATGGCAGATGGTCTGCACTTGTATCCAAAAGTTCTCACAAAGAGAATCAGGTTGACCTTTGAAGTTCCTGCGCTTCTCCAACTCAGGACATATGAGTGAGACCCATAGGTGGAGTGCAGTGGGAAAATGTCAGATGACCCGAGTTCAAGTCCATGAAACTTTCTAGTTTCAGAGAAGGTGCAAGAAGGTGCACCTCCAGACAAATCAGCCCCAAAACGCCTTTTAATTCATCAGTGGAGTGACAAGGGCTCTGCTGGGTCAGCCTCAGAGCTGAGCGGGGACTAGCAGGACTAGTAATAGAAAATGACTTGAAGGATTCAAAAGGAAAAGCAGGATGGCTTCTTTTCATCTCTGAAAGAAAAACTGTGCAGGCTAGTCTTAGCAGAATTGCCAAGTAGGCACATTTCATGGAGAAACACTTTCTTCTCTTCTCCTTCCTTCCATTGCCATGTCTCTGCCACACTTCTACCCCATCCCTTGACTGTTCTCAGACTTTTCAGGCTCCCAGAACTGACCAAGTTAGCTCACAAAACAGGAACAGTGAACAGCGGCAGAAATATCCATCATAAGGGAAAAAAAAAAAATGCCGTCATAGGAAAAATCAAAACTGAGTTTGATTTTCTTATACTAATTTAATAAAATAAAACTATCTTTAGTTTGCATTGCACATTCGAGACAATGGAGCATTACGTTTTCTGTACTTGGGGCCTCTATGGTTCTGAAAGCATTCCCTCTGGCCTGCTCCCCTTGGACTCTAGACGCACTGGTCCCTCAGGGCACTGATATAGCTTGCTGAAGCTGATAACTAAATGATATCAAAATATTTGTGACTACCAAGGCATTAGCATAGGAGCTCCATCCTGAAAACTCATTTGTATCTTAATAGGAACTTCAAGGGGATTGATGGATGGATGGATGGATGGATATCAGATAGATAGAAAAAAGCAAGGGAGAATTCCAGGCATCTTGACAGATCAGAAAAGTAGATATTTGTAGAAAGAAGTCGTTCTGCTTCCCTCAAATCTATTGTATTCGTGGCTGTAGTTGATTCTGGAGTCTGTCTGTGCAGGCCGTTTTCATCTAACTTTTCAATAACAAGTCTGGCAGTAGGGCTAGTGGGTAACGGTGGGGGAAACACATCATTTGAGTCCTTTACTTCCACCTGATCTTCAGTTATCCACAGAAAGTAACCCTAGGCACCTTTCCTACTGTGCTGATCGTTTATTTTTCTTCTACAGTCTGTATCCAAATATATAATTTTTCCTTTTCTTGGTTTGTAAACGGCTCAGTCACTAGGGAAAAAAGCACAGTGATTACTAATGGGAGATGCCACTAAAGCTCCAGCTGTGAACACAAGCAATCCAAGATGACCCATCATCTAAATGTCAAGGCAAACACCATGCCATTCAGAATGAAACAAGGAAGGATGCATGCAGACAGTCAGAATATATTACCAATTGCATATTTAGCTCCAGAACTTGTGAATCTGTGCAAAGAAATTTAGGGGCTTCTCGCTTGATTAAATAGCCTGTGATGGAGGATTCGGTTGTTCCCCACAATAGTTGCATGCAAATGATAGATTCACATGGACTACAGCATCGGGAGCCCTTAGGGGGCTGCACATTTTTAAGTAATTCTGCCATTGTTTTTGCATAGTAATTGGAAACGTACATTCTATTGGGATGTGATTCTTATTAGAAGAGAAAGTAGCTGTTCTCTGCTAGAGGATTCTATTCATTTAGGGTCACAGGGACTTAAAAACAGAGGAAGAGCCTGTATTTATGCTCTAAATGTGGGAATCTGCATTGAACACCAGCAAATCTCTAGCCTGCATTAAAAGCTAACTTCCACTTTCTACTTTCATCTGCCTCTTTTCCCAGCTTCCTATTATTTATTTAGCCTGATTCTGCCTTGTGAATAAGTGACTCCCTAATGACTGAGTAGTAACTAGAGTTAAATTAGTCATGTAAGAGCGGCAAATTAGTAAATGGCACCCCCGTTACCAGAGAAAGCCTATATCATGCGATGCGCTTATGTGCTATTATCATCCAGAAGCAGGAGCTGTCCTGTGTGTATCATGCGTCTCAGCGGTCCTGCTCAGCACACGCCACGAGACTTGGCTGGGATGGAAAGCTGTGGGGTCATCTCACCATACCCTCCCGCCTGTGTCTCCCTTGTGTTTCTTGAATATTTGAGTGAATGCTAGCCTAACTCGGGGTCACAGAACACATCTGACAGCCTCACAGGAAAGGTCAAGTCTGTGACATTGTGAAACTCCACTAACATAAATGAGAACACTCAGCCAGCCGCTTAGGGAAGGAGGGGGATCAGAAGGGCTCTGCGTTCTTGCTATGCATAGTATAGGCTTTGGACCACCAGTGTCAGCATCACGCAGGAGCTTATTAGAAATGCAGTATCTCTAGCCCCACTGAGACTTCCTGAATCAGAATGTGCATTTTCACAAGATGCTCAAATGATTTACATGCACATTCATGTTTGAGAAGCACTGGTTTACATCTCTGAATGTCAGCAGCCCAAACACAGAGACCCTGAGAGCCTCAATCAATCCTCTACTGACAGTGCCTGGACCAGTGCTTGGCACACAGTAGGCACTCAAATATGTGTGATATGAATAGAATGGGAATGAAGAAAGAGAAGAAAAAAAAGAAAAAACTGCAGGGAAATGTAAAACAACTTTGGCAATTACAAAAAGGGAGAGAGGGAGGAAGAATCAAGTTCCAAAGGAAAAAGGAGAATCAAAGGCAGCACAAAGCACCCAAGGGCCTCCACCTGGCTGGTGGAGATGGGCTGTGGCCCCATCTACTGGCCAGAGTGGCTGGTGTGCCATCCTTGCCCATGACCTTCACTCCTAAGTCTCTGCCTCTCCCACCGGCCTTAGGCTGCTGGCCCCCTATCTTGCTCCACCAGGCCTATTAGCCACGGTTATCTCTCCCACACAGCACTATCAGGTTATGTTATAGCTGAAGCCTAAATGCACCACTGTAAACTCTTTACAGTGTCTTTAAAGTTCTGACCTCTGGGTTTAAGTGGAGAGGAGGTCAATGGTGATTTACAGTAATCAGTCTCCTGAGGGGTTTGTGAGCCCAGGGCTTGAGCTTTCCAGCTCACGAGAGGAATCATCAAGACCCTAAACACTGAGAGAGAATATAAGTCAATATGTGTTCAAGTAGACCAAAAAAAAAAAAAAAAAAGTCAACTGCAAACCCTACTTTGTCCTCAATTCCTTTTTCATCTGGTCTGGTTGGGGAGAGTGTGGCCATACATGTGAACACAGCAAAAGTGTGCCCAAGTCTGGGGTATGTGGAGAGGTGGATACCTCTGTTTACCTGGACATGGCAAAATGAAAGAGATTATTCAGCCTCCAAATTAAGTTAATCCAAATATCTGCTTGTTTTAGATTTCTTAATTAGATAGGTATGGGAAATCACAAACAATGGATTTACTATTGTAGTAAGATGCTTTTGATATGATAATGGCTAATATGTATTGGGATCATGTGGACAGTCTTCTGAGTAGTTTATGTGCTCATTCAATCCTAACAACAACTCTGAGATAGGAACTATTATTACAACCTTTTTCAATATGAGAAAACTGAGGTACTGAGAGGTTAAGTAACTTGCCCAGGGTCACACAGCTGGTAAATAAGTAGGGGTATAAAATATAGGACTGAAACCCTAATCTCTATGATTGAAAGCCAGTGCTCTTAACCTCTCCACTATCCTACATCTCTCTTAGGATTTTTTAATAAAGAGAAACGAAAGAGAGAGACCTAGAGTCAATGACAGTTAGGAAAAGGGGATTGGAAGATGGCAAAATACCCCCATGTGGCTAGGACATAAACACACTGTCTAACGAGAAAAAGGCTTTTTAGGAGACTGACGGTTTTAGAGAACTATTTGCAAGGTTGATTTCACCTCTTTTGGCTACTCAGAGGCAATTTTTTAGACTTCAAGAGTTATTTAGCAAATGGATCTTAGTGACCTGAGGAAAGAAAATGCTGTTTTTAAGGAGGAAAAAATGTATTATTTCCTTCTAGTAGGATCAGGAGCTACCGCTGATTTGAGAAGAGAAATGGTCTCTAAAATCCAGCAAGACATGACAATGAGAGAGGCATACTTTTCTCTTTCTCTGCCTGATCTTTCTAGGCCTGACTGAGCTAGACCAGTAATTAGTATAATTTGATGTAAAATGTAATCACTATTTCTCCGATGGGGTCAAGCTTACAATGGAGGGGAATTCTGTTGGCTAGTTTCACTAAACTCCTGACTCCATTTCTGTAGCTGGGCTGAGGCTTATCTCTTTGTGCAATTCAGTTTAATAATTAAAATAAAAAACCTAGAAACTAAAAGTAGCATGTGAAAATTTGCAATGCATATAATTGTATTATGATTGGAGCCTCCAAAATAAGTCATGGCATTTATTTATTCATGCACCACATACCCTGTGGTCCCTTAGGAATAGAAATGTTTAAATTAAGATGTATTATAAGACAGAATGCAGTGTTTTACGGACTCAATTACAGCTCACTAGCATGTAGCTAGTGCTCATAATACTTGTTCCCTCATATTCTGGCCTTGACTCTAGACATTTTGACCAGAAAAAAAAAAAGAAAGAAAGAAAATGTGTCCCCCTTGCATCACTCTAATTTTGAAAAGCTCATATTATTATCATTATTCTATTATAGACTTCAATTTTATTTTTAGTTCATTTCCAACCAGGAAGATCTATTAACTTGATGAGGGGAGAAACATCAAAAAGAAACAGTACATGCAAATAGAAATGAGAATCCTCTTTGCTTTATTATAATTTCCACCCTCAAAAACATGTGCATAATTCATGGTGGGGGATAAAGGGAGAGTATCAGATGTAGAGCTGGGACCAAATTTTTAATAACGACTAGTGCTGTGAAACACGGGAGCTTTTTTCTAATGAGTCCAGAGCATGAGATAGAAACTGACAGAGGCAGTGTCAGTATGATCTTTCACCTTTACATCTCTGGAAACGGGGAGAACAGGAAAGAAGTTTACCCTTTAAACTTTCTGAAATGACCGCACATTTAATGAACTAAAATGTCAAATATTTGAAACTTTTAAGAAATCTTGCTCTTTTGCTTAACACACAAGACTGTGTTAAAAAAAAAATACTTGGTAGATATTCACATCCGTAACCTTATCTTTCTACGAGGTAAGAAAAAAAAGGCATGAAACACTATGGGGGTGCCCAGGCTGCCACTTTTCTGCACTTCCACCTTGACCAAGGGTAATATTTGCCTTCAGGAGGTGAGACCTTGACCTAGCCAAAGGGAAATGGCCACTGTGAGCGGGGGCCCTTCTTCTTCCCGGACACAAGTGCAAACTTTAATGAATCCTCTCCTGTGCCGCGCGCCCCAGACGGCGGTGGGAAATCTGAGTGCACCTGCTGCATCCCCCTTCATATCACGTTGCTGTTATGAAAAATAGTTTGCTATTTTGGAACCCCCTGGCAGCCAGAGTGAATCGCCCAGGGCCCCAAGCTCGTTTATCTTGTGTCAGAAGCAAAGCCAAATGAACGCCACCTCGCCCAGCACCTGAAGAATGGGAAGAAGCTCAGAGAGAGTAAAAATAACCAAGGGCTGGCGGAAATAGCGCCGAGACCAGCGGCCAGTGTGGGCTAAGTAGGGCTTCTTGCAACTCCCTCTGACTTTTTAGAGCACAGCACTTGGAGACAGGAGGTAGAGAGGGTTTCCCACAAAGGAAGCAAACTTTGGGGTGGTCTGAGGTCTGGGGTGCAGGCGTTAGTCCCCGCCCAGTTTCATCCAGTCCTAGAAAGCAAGGGACTCTGATGGGGGGAACAGGAACTCCTATTGGCCATCTGGGCCATTCTCTCTGGGGTCGTCTGGGCCTGGAGGTGTGGACACAGACAAGGGGCATTCCTAGGACCTGGAGGAGTCCAGCCAGCATCACATTCCCTTCCCGTCCCCCAAACCAGAGGATGGCTGAGAGTGAGATCATGAGACTGAGTCTGAAGGGAAAGGTGTTTTGAGGAGAGGGAGAGAAATAAGAGGAGCTGGAGAAGCTTATGGCAGAGACTGAGCTAGGATCAGAGTTTTCAGGATGAATAGGATTGAAGCTGTGAAGAGGAACATTGAAGGTCTACCAGTGGCGGAAAGAGGGGAAGAGAAAATAAATCAGTGGTGGTGAGAATGAGCTTATCACTTGCTTATAAATGCTGCTCTCAGAAGCCATTAATCAGATGTTTATGTTTCAAAGCCTTCATACTCAAGTCTTGACTCTGCAACTTACTTTCTATAGCCTGAGGCAAATTACCACCTCAATAAACTTGAGCTTTCCTCTTCTTTAAAATGAACAGGAAGGATTCATAGTCCCACCATACACAAGTCAGTCGCCGCAAGGACTGACTTAGAAAAGTCCACGTGGCCAGCAAACACCTCATAGAATGAGTGTCAGGTCAGTGTCACTGAATAATGGTGGTAGAGTGTGGAGACGGGCGGGACCCCTGAGCGAGAAGGAACACAAAGAGGGAAAGCAGAAGTCACAGAGGAAGCCATGAGCTACCCCTGGCCTGTCAGGAAGCAGGGAGACTGAAGCCGCAAGTGTGCTGACCTGACAGACCTGCAGCTTCATTGTTAAGGAGCACATGGCTCTGAAATTACCCAGAAACAAAACAAAACAAAACAAAACGCTTACTGGGTCTCAACACCTTGAAACAGAAACAATGTCTGAGAAAAAAATTGGTAATGATGTTGGGCTCATTAACACCAGAAGTTGAGAGTTTTCTATAATTTCAGGTTCATGTTTCAGCATTTCTGATGTCAATCATTTACAATAATTAAACAGGGAGATTATGTAGGTTAGAAATAAATGTGGGTCTTCAGTGAATGACCCAGATCTGTTAGAGTTAAAATGGGACTGGAAGGCATTGAGATCTTAGGGCATGAAACCCCTCTTCTGCTTTAAGAAAAATCTAGCCCAAGTCAGCAGAAGCAGAAAGTTTACCATCTGTTTGTTGGCTTTTGACATGGTTATTTCAGTTCAGTTCCAAAATGAAAGTTGTATCCAATACAATTATTTTTAGAGTATCTCAAAATTATTTTTATTGGGGGTAAATAAAACAAGGAAAATGTTATTCAGCAAAATTTAGCCCATTAGTTTCAAAGACTGTGCCCCATCTTTTCATCAAGCAATACAATTTGGCAACAACAGCAAACCCTGGATATGGGGACCAAGGACACACACAAGGTCCTATAAATTATCCAAATGCCCCAAAGTTTCATTCCTATAGAAATGGGATATATAGGGACTAATGTATACAACAACCAGAATACATTGGTTGAGGCAGCCCTTCAATTCAGTTCAGTTCCAGGGTATGGCTCCAAGTCAGATGTGCTTAACAAATTGGAAATACTATTGCAATGGAAGAGTATAGCTTTTTTAAAAGCAAAGCCAGGCAGCACAATTCAAAATGTCATGTGCACACTCTGGGTGTTTGGATTAAAGGTAAGATCTTGTGGTGCAAGCTCTAAGCTCAGAAATGCCTTACAGTTCTATAGACAATACCTGAAATGTATCACCTGTGCCCAAAACAATCTGATAGCACCACTGGCTGAGGGCCTCAACCACGGGGTATCAATGACCTTACTTTTCAGGATTATACAGAATGATTTTTTTTTTTTTTTCCAGAACAGGCTAGTATTCACTCCTAGAAGTAGTTACCTAAGGACAAGTTTGCCTAAGGTGATTATTGGCAGAGGCTGTCTCTGGGTATAGCCTATTGATACAGATCTTCTGGGAATTCTCTGCAGGGGATTTATGAGTGGATCCTTATAAAATTCAAAGGTATCCAATAATTTGTGGGTACTGACTTATGGCTACTTCTCCATCATGGCACTTGGAGTTTCATCTTACACAACCAATGGTTACCTTAAAGGAGATTAAGCCATGATAAATTTGTCTCTGATATTGAAGTACCTGAACTAGTTGAACACATCACTTTATCTTCAACTATACTTGACCTAGAGGAGCTATTCCACATTTAAGATCAGGAGGGGCGGCCATGAGGAGATACCCCTTGTCCAAGGTAAGGAGCAGCGGCTGTGTTTTGCTGGAGCAGCTGTGAAGAGATACCCCATGCCCAAGGTAAGCGAAACCCAAGTAAGATGGTAGGTGTTGCAAGAAGGCGTCAGAGGGCAGACACACTGAAACCATAATCACAGAAAACTAGTCAATCTAATCACACTAGGACCACAGCCTTGTCTAACTCAGTGAAACTAAGCCATGCCCATGGGGCCACCCAAGACAGGTGAGTCATGGTGGAGAGGTCTTACAGAATGTGGTCCTCTGGGGAAGGGAATGGCAAACCACTTCAGTATTCTTGCCTTGAGAACCCCATGAACAGTATAAAAATGCAAAATATTAGCATACTGAAAGAGGAACTCCCCAGGTCAGTAGGTGCCCAATATGCTACTGGAGATCAGTGGAGAAATAACTCCAGAAAGAATGAAGGGATGGAGCCAAAGCAAAAACAATACCCAGATGCTGATGTGACTGGTGATAGAAGCAAGGTCCGATGCTATAAAGAGCAATATGGCATAGGAACCTGGAGTGTCAGGTCCATGAATCAAGGCAAATTGGAAGTGGTCAAACAGGAGATGGCAAGAGTGAATGTCGACATTCTAGGATTCAGCGAACTAAAATGGACTGGAATGGTGGATTTAACCCAGATAACCATTATATCCACTACTGCAGGCAGGAATCCCTCAGAAGAAATGGAGCAGCCATCATGGTCAACAAAAGAGTCTGAAATGCAGTACTTGGATGCAATCTCAGAAATGACACAATGATCTCTGTTCGTTTCCAAGGCAAACCATTCACTATCACAGTAATGCAAGTCTATGCCCCAGCCATGCTGAAGAAGCTGAAGTTGAACGGTTCTATGAAGACCTATAAGACCTTTTAGAACTAACACCCAAAAAAGATGTCCTTTTCATTATAGGGGATTGAAATGCAAAAGTAGGAAGTCAAGAAACATCAGGAGTAACAGGTAAATTTGGCCTTGGAAAATGGAACAAAGCAGGCAAAGGCTAATAGAGTTTTGCCAAGAAAATGCACTGGTCATAGAAAACACCCTCTTCCAACAACACAAGAGAAGACTCTACACATGGACATCACCAGATGGTCAACACCAAAATCACATTGACTATATTCTTTGCAGCCAAAGATGGAGAAGATCTATACAGTCAACAAAAACAAGACTGGGAGCTGACTGTGGCTCAGATCATGAACTCCTTATTGCCACATTCAGACTTATTGAAGAAAGTAGGGAAAACCACTAGACCATTCAGGTATGACCTAAATCAAATCCCTTATGATTATACAGTCCAAGTGAGAAATAGATTTAAGGGACTAGATCTGATAAAGTGCCTGATGAACTATGGATGGAGGTTTGTAACATTGTACAGGAGATAGGGATTAAGACCATCCCCATGGTAAAGAAATACAAAAAAGCAAAATGGCTGTCTGGGGAGGCCTTACAAATAGCTGTGAAAAGAAGAGAAGCCAAAAGCAAAGGAGAAAAGCAAAGATAAAATCACCTGAATGCAGAGTTCCAAAGGATAGCAAGGAGAGATAAGAAAGCCTTCCTCAGCAATTAATGCAAAGAAATAGAGGAAAACAACAGAATGGGAAAGACTAGAGATCTCTTCAAGAAAATTAGAGATACCAAGGGAACATTTCATGCAAAGATGGGCTTGATAAAGGACAGAAATGGTATGGACCTAAGAGAAGCAGAAGATATTAAGAAGAGGTGGCAAGAATACACAGAAGAACTGTACAAAACAGAGCTTCATGACCCAGATAATCATGATGGTGTGATCAGTCACCTAGAGCCAGACATCCTGGAATGTGAAGTCAAGTGGGTCTTAGAAAGCATCACTACGAACAAAGCTAGTGGAGGAGATGGAATACCAGTTGAGCTCTTTCAAATCCTGAAAGATGATGCTGTGAAAGTGCTGCACTCAATATGCCAACAAATTCAGAAAACTCAGCAGTGGCCACAGGACTGGAAAAGGTCAGTTTTCATTCCAATCCAAAAGAAACGCAATGCCAAAGAATGCTCAAACTACCACACAATTGCACTCATCTCACACACTAGTTAAGTAATGCTCAAAATTCTCCAAGTCAGGCTTCAGCAATATGTGAACCATGAACTTCCAGATGTTCAAGCTGGTCTTAGAAAAGACAGAGGAACCAGAGATCAAATTGCCAACATCCGCTGGATTATGGAAAAAGCAAGAGAGTTCGAGAAAAACATCTATTTCTGCTTTTTTGACTATGCCAATGCCTTTAAATGTGTGGATGACAATAAACTGTGGAAAATTCTCAAAGAGATGGGAATCCCAGACCACCTGACCTGCCTCTTAAGAAACCTATATGCAGGTCAGGAAGCAACAGTTAGAACTGGACATGGAACAACAGACTGGTGCCAAATAGGAAAAGGAGTACGTCAAAGCTGTATATTGTCACCCTGCTTATGTAACTTCTATACAGAGTACATCATGAGAAATGCTGGGCTGGAAGAAGCACAAGCTGGAATCAAGATTGCCAGGAGAAATATCAATAACCTCAGATATGCAGATGACACCACCCTTATGGCAGAAAGTGAAGAGGAACTAAAAAGCCTCTTGATGAAAGTGAAAGAGAGTAAAAAGGTTGGCTTAAAGCTGAACATTCAGAAAATGAAGATCATGGTATTTGGTCCCATCACTTCATGGGAAATAGATGGGGAAACAGTGGAAACAGTGTCAGACTTTACATTTGGGGCTCCAAAATCACTGCAGATGGTGACTTCAGCCATGAAATTAAAAGACACTTACTCCTTGGAAGAAAAGTTATGACCAACCTAGAGAGCATATTGAAAAAGCAGAGACATTACTTTGCCAACAAAGGTCCATCTAGTCAAGGCTATGGTTTTTCCTGTGGTCATGTATGAATGTGAGAGTTGGACTGTGAAGAAAGCTGAGCACCGAAGAATTGATGCTTTTGAACTTTGGTGTTGGAGAAGACTCTTGAGAGTCCCTTGGACTGCAAGGAGATCCAACCAGTCCATTCTGAAGGAGATCAGCCCTGGGATTTCTTTGGAAGGAATGATGCTAAAGCTGAAACTCCAGTACTTTGGCCATCTTATGCGAAGTGTTGACTCATTGGAAAAGATTTTGATGCTGGGAGGGATTGGGGGCAGGAGGAGAAGGGGATGACAGAAGATGAGATGGCTGGATGGCATCACCGACTCGATGGACGTGAGTCTGAGTGAACTCCAGGAGTTGGTGATGGACAGGGAGGCCTGGTGTGCTGCAATTCCATGGGGTCACAAAGAGCTGGACTTGACTGAGTGACTGAACTGAACTGATACTTGACCTTATCAAGATCAAAATTAGTTTGGCTGTGTATAAACTCCTTTTACTTTGCCAACAAGTGTCCATCTAGTCAAGGCTATGGTTTTTCCTGTGGTCATGTATGGATGTGAGAGTTGGACTATAAAGAAGGCTTAGCGCCGAAGTTTTGATACTTTGAACTGTGGTGTTGGAGAAGACTCTTCAGGGTCCTTTGGATTGCAAGGAGATCCAACCAGTCCATCCTAAAGGAGATCAGTCCTAGGTGTTTATTGGAAGGACTGATGTTGAAATTGAAACTCCAATACTTTGGCCACCTGATGCAAAGAGCTGACTCATTTGAAAAGACCCTGATGCTAGGAAAGATTAAGGGCAGGAGGAGAAGGGGAAGACAGAGGATGACCTGGTTGGATGGCATCATCGACTCGATGGACATGCGTTTGGGTGAACTCCGGGGGTTGGTGATGGACAGGGAGGCCTGGCGTGTTGCAATTCATGGGGTCACAAAGAGTCAGACAAGACTGAGCGACTGAACGAACTGAACTGAAGCTCCTTGGCTCACTGTTTATCCTTGAATATCTGAAATATGTTTCTCCTTTGTCTTCACATAGTATAGAATTGCTTTTGAAAAGACTTAAGACAATCTGATATTTTACCCTCTCTTGTGAATGATTCAATATCATGATCTGGATGCTCTTTTCATTGTAAGCCAGTTAGGCCATATTGTATTGATTTTTCCAGGAAAAAAAAATGCATTTTTAGTATATATTTTTATTTACCTTTTATATGGGAAAGTTTGTTTGAATTAGAATTTTTAATATTATTTCTGTTCCATGCTTTGGTTTCTTTGGGGGGCAGAATCCAATTGGATTGAAGATACATATTGGATCTTCACTGCCTTTTTTCTGTATCACTTTCTCTCTTATCTATTTTATTTTTAAATTTCTTTTTTATTTAAACATCTTTTATCTCTTTTCCATCTTCTGTTTCTCCTAAGGAATTTTCTGTGATGTTTATTCATTCTTGTGTTCCTTCTCATCCAGTCCTCATTTCTAATATTTTATTTTATTTTTAAGTATTTTCCCAGTTTAGATGGATCTTTTTCCAAACTTTGTTTTCTTTTTTTCTCCATTCACATAATTTCTGAATTTCTCAAATTCATATTTTTGTTGTTCTTTCATAGCTTCTATTATTTTCTTACATATACTTTGAAATATTACTTTATAATCTTCATCTCTTTTGTGGGCATGCTTTTCTGGTTTCTTTAATTGCCTGTAGGGATGTTTGTTGGGTTTTTGTAATAATTTGTATGGGATAGCTATTTTTCCTATAATAATTTGTATGGCATTTGCCCACAATCCTTTTCTGTTTCTTGTTTTAAGTGAAATAAGTTTTTCTGTGCTAGAAGGAGATGAACCAGGATAGCATTCTTAGGGTCATAGCTCCACAGCTCCCTTTTGCATGATTTTTAAGTGCTCAAAATCATTTGCCCTGATACTTCCTGAGATGTGCTGACTCTGCTCCCCTCCCCTACATTTTTCTCCTTTTCTTTGCTTCTACTATCCCTAACCTAATCACTTTGAATTCTACTCACAGAAGTTGCTCCTCCCTGGGGAAATCACCTTGTAAGGAGGACTTAGATGGTTAGTATCAAGGGCACAATGGTCATAGATTGCTCTGGCAACACAAACCTTACCCATGAATTCTGCTCTAACATCTTCCAGATTGGGCTGCTCTCCTTGGATTAGCTTGTTCAGCTTCCAAGTCAGTGGGAATTCTCACTCAGTTTATAAGAAACCTCTCTTTTTTCCATTCTACTTTCTGCTTACTATGCTGGTCCAGTTAATATTGACCAGTATTTGGCATTTGTGAAGATATCTTTTCACTTAGTTTTGCTGTACCTGAATTTTTGGTTTTGCTAACCTAGTAACTCTGTTTCCCCTCCCACCACAAGTGGGAAATTAAAAAAAGTAGAATATCAACCAGTGGCCATTTCTCAGAGTTTTCCCTGTAGCATTTTAAGACTGTCAAAAAGTAATTCTGAGAATGCACTGTATTAGTTAATCAGTGTATTGAGAAAACATAAGAAAAACTACTGATACATGCAACAATATAGATTAATCTCAAAGCATAGCTTCAGTGAGTTACACGAGTCCCTTCGCCACAACAAGACAGTGATTCATGCAGGGACTTAAGCAAAATAAGGCAGACACAAAAAGGTATGTACCATAGGATTCTTTTTACATGAAGTTCATGAACAGAAAACTGGCATGTGGTGGTAGAAGTCAGAATATAGTTAGTTCTGTAGCAATGGTAATTAATAGGAAAGGGCCATGAGAGAGCTTTCTGGAGGAGCAAAACTACTCTATAACTTAATCTGTGTGTTGGGCACCTGAGTACATAAATATAAAAAGTTTATCTAGCTGTTCACTTAAGATTTATACATTTTACTGTATGTAGGTTATACTTCAAAAAAGACTTAAAAAACGTATTTTTTAAAAAAGTAATTCTGATTGCCCCCAAAAGAATTTCAAACTACATTCTAGTTTCCTTCAACTTAGCACAATGCCTGCAACATAACAGGAACACAGTAAATAGCTGTTAAATGAATGGAATAAATTATGTACTGATGCTACCAATGACCTCATCACTCATTACCATGTGTCAGCATCTTTTCTAAAATCCAATTTCTCCTTCTCTCATCAGATAATGTGCTGATGACCACAGAAGGCCATAGTCATTACTTTAGTTCAGTTTAATTAAGGGAATTTGGATTGTGTATCTATGTTTTAAGTATGTTAAATACTATTTTAGTCAGTGTGAGGTATAACATCATGAATAAAACTATTCTTAACCATCAAGTTCTTACAACATAGTCCCGTCTTTTAAATAGCACTTAATCTATAAATCTTAAATGGAAAGCTCCTCTCCTTTGAATACATAAGAAAAAAGTTGTAAACTGAACAGTGGGTTTAAAATTCATTGTTCCCCAAAGCGACTGATCAATGTACAGCTACTTTAAAAAATTCACACAATGTAGACATCATTAGGAAGGAAGTGCTGAGTAAGAACAAGGATTTGCATATCGGTTGGGCTAGGCGGGTGCTGGTGACAAGGAGTCACAGCAGTGAGAAGAGAACATCTGCTCCAGTTGTCTGATGAACACTGACCCTCAGAGACTAGCAACTTAGGAAACAGTACCACGGAGGTCACGATAGCCACTATGACCAGTGGCTGGAGTAACAGCCACCGTTCTTACAGCTTACCCTCACACCCCACCTAATCAAACCAGCACCACCAGAATAAACAATAGTACATGAAATTTCCACAAGCATGGATTCAGAAGAACTAGATAAAAGGATATTGTTCTTCATACAGGCAGGACTCAACGTAGGAAAACTACTGAATCAAGATGAGATATTAACCGAGATGATGACCTATAAATTAACAGTTGAACAATATATCATGAAGCTCTATAAATTTTTTTTTGGCTACTTTTTCTGCCCTTTTGGTGTCAACACTGACAATACTGAAGCTGCTGTTAAAGTATATTTTGAACAGGATGTATCTGACCCTAGATCCTGTGTCTTATGCTCAGTTAATGTTCATGGATGAAGTGAGACAGGAAATCTTATGAGAATAGAAAAGGGTGTCTTGGTATTACCCTTTCTCCCATTAGCTCCCAAAGCCTCTCCAGAAAGGTCAAACTACATCTTTTACTTTCTACCATTGTTCTTGAACATTAAAATCTTCAATGTGGGGATGACAGATCAATGGAAGAGCATCTGTCAAAGGCAAAGGTATCTATAGTGACTTTTTCTCTGGCCCAAGGAGGGCAAAGATATTTGGGGAAATGAGCCAACAGATCAACAAGGCTCCAAATCATTCTGAAGTCAGTACTTCAATTAATTTACTATCACAAATCATCAAAATATTTATAGCTGTTTTTCCAAAGCTTAATGCATAAGAAAGCAGTTAAATATATCACCAATGTCAATTACCATAATTTGCATTAATAGGGAGGAAGTAATTTTAAGATTTCATAGCCAAAGATCACAGACTGCTGACTATGTTCTACACTATAGTTTCAAAGTATTTCTTCAGCAATGTACCAAGAGGATGAAGTAGCTCATATGAGTTTTAGAATTTATGACTGATTAACTTGGCTAGTTACCAAGCTTCTAAGGAGATCAGTTTCAAGGATGTGAGTACCATAATGAGCCTGGATAATATACTTGACCTCAGTGAGACTTAGCCATAAGATAACAATAATACAAATCCTTTTCACTTCTTCTGGACCATTTGGATGTCACTTTCAACTGTACATAACCCTTTCATTCCAACACACTGACCCTCACAGAGTCAACCATCTCAAAACTATGATTACAAGGGAGGCTGGATGAGCTTAGTACCAATCCTCGCCTTTATCATGAAAGCATTTCAAAGCCATCTTTCTGTACAGAGACAGTGTTCTGGGCTGGAAGGAAAAGTTCTTTCCTAATTGAAACAATGGAGTTAATTAGTGAGGAAAAAATACAATTCCCCAAATTAGGCACTGGCAAGAACATTTTGATTTAGGATTGCCAAGAAATTCTTACTGGTCACAGAAAGGCCATTCCTACACTAGCAAAGCAAAGTGTACCTTGGCAATAGCTCCACAGAGCAGTGACAATAGAAGTATTTTCTCAAGACATCAAGCCACACGTTGGAGCATTAAAAACAAAATTACCAAAAAAAAAAAAAAATCCCTTTTTGCACACACATATACTTCACTTTATCACAGAAACATGTGATAAAGTGGAAATCAAGTGATTTGTTTTTAACACTGGCTATATAAGCCATCATTATGTTTCCCTGATAGCTCAGTTGGTAAAGAATCCACCTGTAATGCAGGAGACCCTGGTCCAATTCCTGGGTTGGGACGATCTGCTGAAGAAGGGATAGGCTACCCACTTCAGTATTCTTCGGCTTCCCTTGTGGCTCAGCTGGTAAAGAATCCACCTGCAGTGTGAGAGACCTGGGTTCGATCCCTGGTTTGGGAAGATCCCCTGGAGAAGGGAAAGGCTACCCACTCCAGTATTCTGGCTTGGAAAATTCCATGGATTACAGTCCACGGGGTCACAAAGACTCTGACACGATTGAGCGACTTTCACTTAAGCCATCATTATGCCATATGAAGTCACTGGTATACTCTCACCAGTAACTCCTTTTGAAAAACAAAAGCACCACCTTACTAGCTTTGGTTTTCCAAAAGGATCTTATGTTAAAGTAATGAGGACAGAGACAGGGATGATTCTCAACAGCTGTTTGGTGATAGCGATAGCACTGAAGCAAGAGTTAGTGGCTAGATGGTGACTTTACAATTAACACTTTCTAGTCATATAGACTTAAATTGAAGAAAGTAGGGAAAACCACTAGACCATTCAGGTACCACCTAAATCAAGTCCCTTACAATTATACAGTGGAAGTGACAAACAGATTCAAGGGATTAGATCTGATAGACAGAGTGCCTGATGAACTATGGACGGAGGTTCGTGACATTGTACAGGGGACACAGATCAAGACCATCTCCATAGAAAAGAAATGCAAAAAAGCAAAATGGCTATCTGGGGAGGCCTTACAAACAGCTGTGAAAAGAAGAGAAGCCAAAAGCAAAGGAGAAAAGCAAAGATAAAATCACCTGAATGCAGAGTTCCAGGGAATAGCAAGAAGAGATAAGAAAGCCTTCCTCAGCAATTAATGCAAAGAAATAGAGGAAAACAACAGAATGGGAAAGACTAGAGATCTCTTCAAGAAAATTAGAGATACCAAGGGAACATTTCATGCAAAGATGGGCTCAGTAAAGGACAGAAATGGTATGGACCTAAAAGAAGCAGAAGATATTAAGAAGAGGTGGCAAGAATACACAGAAGAACTGTACAAAACAGAGCTTCACGACCCAGATAATCATGATGGTGTGATCAGTCACCTAGAGCCAGACATCCTGGAATGTGAAGTCAAGTGGGTCTTAGAAAGCATCACTATGAACAAAGCTAGTGGACGTGATGGAATACCAGTTGAGCTCTTTCAAATCCTGAAAGATGATGCTGTGAAAGTGCTACACTTAATATGCCAGCAAATTTAGAAAACTCAGCAGTGGCCACAGGACTGGAAAAGGTCAGTTTTCATTCCAATCCCAAAGAAACGCAATGCCAAAGAATGCTCAAACTACTGCACAATTGCACTCATCACATGCGCTAGTAAAGTAATGCTCAAAATTCTCCAAGTCAGGCTTCAGCAATACGTGAACCATGAACCTCCAGATGTTCAAGCTGGTTTTAGAAAAGGCAGAGGAACCAGAGGTCAAATTGCCAACATCCGCCCGGATCATGGAAAAAGCAAAAGCGTTGCAGAAAAACATCTACTTCTGCTTTATTGATTATGCCAAAGCCTTTGACTGTGTGGATGACAATAAACTGTGGAAAATTCTGAGACAGATGGAAATCCCAGACCACCTGACCTGCCTCTTAAGAAACCTATATGCAGGTCAGGAAGCAACAGTTGGAACTGGACATGGAACAACAGACTGGTGCCAAATAGGAAAAGGAGTACGTCAAGGCTGTGTATTGCCACCCTGCTTATTTAACTGCTATGCAGAGTACATCATGAGAAACGCTGGGCTGGAAGAAGCACAAGCTGGAATCAAGATTGCCGGGAGAAATATCAATAACCTCAGATATGCAGATGACACCACCCTTATGGCAGAAAGTGAAGAGGAACTAAAAAGCCTCTTGATGAAAGTGAAAGAGAGTAAAAAGGTTGGCTTAAAGCTGAACATTCAGAAAATGAAGACCATGGTATTTGGTCCCATCACTTCATGGGAAATAGATGGGGAAACAGTGGAAACAGTGTCAGACTTTACATTTGGGGGCTCCAAAATCACTGCAGATGGTGACTTCAGCCATGAAATTAAAACACGCTTACTCCTTGGAAGGAAAGATATGCCCAACCTAGATAGCATATTCAAAAGCAGAGACATTACTTTGCCGACTAAGGTCCGTCTAGTCAAGGCTATGGTTTTTCCTGTGGTCATGTATGGATGTGAGAGTTGGACTGTGAAGAAAGCTGAGTGCCGAAGAATTGATGCTTTTGAACTGTGGTGTTGGAGAACTCTTGAGAGTCCCTTGGACTGCAAGGAGATCCAACCAGTCCATGGTTAAGGAGATCAGTCCTGGGTGTTCTTTGGAAGGAATGATGCTAAAGCTGAAACTCCAATACTTTGGCCACCTCATGTGAAGCGTTGACTCACTGGAAAAGACCCTGATCCTGGGAGGGATTGGGGGCAGGAGGAGAAGGGGATGACAGAGGATGAGATAGCTGGATGGCATCACCGACTTGATGGATGTGAGAATGAGTGAACTCCAGGAGTTGGTGATGGACAGGGAGGCCTGGCATGCTGCAATTCATGGGGTTGCAAAGAGTCAGACACGACTGAGCAACTGAACTGAACTGAGTCCTATAGTATTTGTAGGCAATGTGCTACTCTTGAGTGATACAAGAGAGATGGATTCACTGAAAAAGTCAATGGACCATCCAGTTAGGGAGTGAGGGTCAGGCTCTCAGGTGGCGCAGTTGTACAGAATCTGCCTGCCAATGCGGAGACACAAGAGACACAGATTCCATCCTTGAGTAGGGAAGATCCCCTGGAGGAGGAAATGGCAACTCCTCCAGTATTTTTGCCTGGGAAACTCCATAGATAGAGGAGCCTGGTGGCCTACAGTTCATAGGTTTGCAAAGAGTTGGACATGACTGAGCATTCACACATACACACACACATCAATAAAGTAGGAATATCATACAACAATATATAATCAATATTAGTCCATGATATGAAGATCATGAATCAAATATTCCCCAACTCTTTTTAAAGTAGGAACCCCTTTCTTATTTTCCTCATCTTATAAATAATTATAGGGAAAAGGGGAAGAAAGAGTTAGAACACTATCTATTACAATCAAATGCGTAAGGCTTGGAGCACAATCAGATTCTGGAAAATCTTCCCATAGGAGCTTATGAAAGAGCACAGTGGAGAATGGAAAAGACTGAAAGGTGGGAGGAACTGGAGGAAGAATCACATGGGGCTTGCCTACCTTGTGTCTTGCCCAAGTCTTACTCATGAGGCCAGAAGGATGAACAAAGAAGCACTGACTTCAGTGACTACAGAGGCAGGAAGAGGTTGCCTGGCAGGCTTGCAGGCTGCATAGCTAAAGAAAGCAAGGACCAAAGCCAAGCCAAGTGAGGCTCAGTTTCAAGGGATGGGGGTCATGAAGCAGGAATCTGGTGATGTCAGAACCAGAGATGCTAAAGGCAAGGCGAATGAGGCAACTGAATTCAAAACTGAGATCCCCAACAATGTCAGGGGACAAGGAGGACAATCCCTGCTGTGGGCACAGTCCAGGAGGCACAATCCCCCGCCCCACCCCCAACCCCCATCCCTCCCCCCTCCCTCCACCCCTCCCCATGTAAGCTTTGCAGCCTCTGTGCACAGATAACATATTCAGGAATAGAGGAGCACCGAACAACCCGAAGGAGGCAGTCTGCAAAGAGCAGAGGCAGAATAGAACATTTAAAAAACAAATTCATGGACCTCCTTGATGGTCCAGTGGTTTCCAATGCAGGAGGCTCAGGTTCTATTCCTGGTCAAGGAATGAGATCCCACACGCTGCAACTAAGACTTGATACAGACAAAGAAACTAAAAAAAATTTGAATAAAAATAAAATCAACAGCTAATGTAACTAGGTTTCACCTAGCAGGACATTTTGAAATAAAAATGTTTTCACTAGTCAGTTAATCATTTTCTAGCCCTTTAAAAGATTTTTTCATTGTTATCTAGATTGGTGTCACTTTATGATGTCGTAAAAGAACTTATTTTCTTAACCTATCCTCCATGGGAACCAGAATATATGGAAAACCATATGAACTGTATTTCAAAAATATCATTTAGGACAGCCAAAGGACAGCCAAATACAAGGCAACAACTGAGCCAGATACAGCTGTCTGCTGAAGTGGGCTCATCCTCTAACCTCACCTCTGTCTCATGGTGTTACCATTTTAGTGTAGAATTACTCCATTTTATTCATGCACTTTCTGCATCCTCTCTGCAAAATTTTCAACTAGGAACCAGTTTCCAGCTTCTCATTTAAAGCTACCAGAGAATACTTGATGTAACCTAAGTTACCTGATTAACACCATCCTACCTTTATTTTCTACGTGAAAACCAGGCTCTGATGCAGGGTGAAACACAAAGGGCAAGGACAGAATCTAGAAAACAGATTAGGCGACTTCCAGCTCATCACACCCAACTTGGAGCTATTTGTCTTTTTGAAATGGATTTTACAGAATTTCTAGCACTTGCACAGAAATCATCAAATATGCCAAAAGTGATTGAATTTGACACATTCAGTGCCAGTTATTAAAGTTAATGCTGAACATAACTTCATCATAAAGTAAAATCACATTTGTTTGCTTCAAGTATCTAGGCTCTTCAATTTAACATATATTGAACATTTACTATGTATCTGACTCTGATAGGCACTGGGAGCATAAATATGAATAAACAGGATAAGACTGTTCCCATCCTTGAAGCACTCCCAGTCAAGTAGAGGGAGTTGGATCCATAAACCACTGACTAAAACACAATATAAACCTATTTTTATGGAATTTTTTAAAAAGGCATATATATATATATATAAATATATATATATAAAACAGATAAGCAACTTTTGAATTCTACTGCTGTCTGCATGGAAGAAAGAAAACTACAGGAAAGGAAAAAAAAGTCTGTTCTACTGTTAAATTATTTCATCATGTGTTCTATCAGACTGAATCATTTCCATTTATTTAATGGGCCTAAAAGTCTTTACAATGCAGGGAATGGACTTGTGGGCACAGTGGGGAAAGGAGCGGGTGTGACAAACTGAGACAGTAACTGATATATACACACTACCATGTGTAACACAGACAGCTAACAAGTGGGAAGCAGCGGTGTAGCACAGGGAACTCAGCTCAGGGTTCCATAATCACCTAGAGGGGTGGGAATGGGGGGAGGGGGGGTTGGGAGGGTGGGATGAGGCCAGAGGGAGGGGATATATGTGTCCATATAGCCGATGCGCATTGTTGAATAGCAGAAATCAATACCGCATTGTACTGCAATTATCCTCCAATTAAAAACAAAAATAAAAAAGGAATCTTTACATACTATATTACTCTATACATTGCATTTCCTAATCAGTTATCCTGACTCAAGGTCATAGCAGCCTTCTGGGTTATGGAAGGCTATGCCCATTTTATAGACAAGGCTACAATCGGGAGGCAGGGATGAACTGCAGTTAGGGAAGCAAATAAAGCAAGATTGAAACAGTGCTGATTCTTCCTAATTCAGTCTCTCTCTGAGTTTCCCTTGGAAAGAGGGGAAGGAGGGAAGCAAAACCCTGAGAGTGCAGACTCTGTAAGCTGTGAGAACAGACTCCCTCTGCCATGGTAGAACAGCAAACCAGTCCTCACCCAGCCCAGCTTCCGTTCAATCCTTCCTGCCGCCCTGGGTTTTAAATTATTTAAATAATTAACAGGCTCTATAGATGTAATGCTGTGAACGGCCTTGTGATCTGGGAAGACAGTTACACCTTTGGAGATCTTTAGCAAATAAACTGAAAACTCGGCTGTGTGAATTTTCTCTCTGCCATAATTAGCAGCAGATGGACGACTTTTATGGAGCCACCTGTCAGCAGGAAGACTCTCCTTTCAGTTTCTAGTTTCTAGAAGGAGCGGGATTAAAATAGACCAGCGCCTCTTGCTTCAAGTACTCTTAAGGGTCCCAGATGTAATCGGATCTGCCAGAGACTGACAGGAGTCTCCCAGTAGCGCTGGCTCACCTGAGAGGCAGGAGGCAGGAATAAGACAGAACATTTCTTCTCAGCAAGTTTGGGCAGCTGATCATTTCCGAAAACTTGGAGAGCAAACCAGGAGCCAGGCTGCGCTGAAACGTTCCATTTTACTAACCTTTTTATCCAATTTGAAAATACAAATAGAGCTCTCAGGGTGTAATTAGCGGCAATGACTCTTAATACCTGCTTTCCAAATTTGACCTTAATGGACATTCATTAAAATGGGCTCTGACTTCATAGCCTGCGTTAGCAGAAAATGGAAAAGTCCATCTATCACTGTCAGCTCCCATTTTCTGCGTAATCATTCCTGGAAGAAAGAGGCCTGCTAGTGTGCACAGGGGTGGTGGATGGAGCTGAAGAGGAATGGCAAAGAGCTATGCCAAGAGCTGGTGCCTGAAGAGAGGCGTGGCCGGGAATCCTGGCCGGAAGTCAGGGACCTGGGTGCGAGATTTTGCTCCACCTCGGCCTTGCCCTGGGAGCTGAGCCACTGCCTACGCCTTGCCCTGGGAGCTGAGCCACTGCCTACATCTCTGCTTTTAGCACATCTATTTTTTAAAAAAGGGTAAGAATGCCACACCTGCTGCATAGGCTTTGTGAGCATCAGAACAATGTATGTGAAAAACTGACTCTAAAAGCACAGATTGCTATGTCATTGCAAAGACTGATTTTTGTTTTTGTTTTGGATTTTAAGAATGGCAGCATCGATGACAATGGCAGGGGTAGGGGTGGGGAAAGTACAGCAATTCTAGGTTAAGTCTCCTCAGTGGGGAGGCACTGATCTACGCAGAATCAATTTTGGGTGGTTTCCTTTTTGATAGTAGTGGATAAAGCAATGGTCCAAGATAGTTGAGGGGTTGTGCAAGATGGAGAGTTTGGAGGGGAGGTGTACTTTTCCTGAGAGTTCAGGTAAGAGGAAATGCCGGACCTGGACACCTGAACATCAAGGGGGACCTAAGTGACTGATGGATAAGGGCCCTGGACCAGGAGCCAGAAGATGGGGGACCTTGCCAGGCTCTGACGGTAAGTCATTGTTACTTCCCCAGGCTGTGGCCTCCTGACTTCCTGATATCAACTGAGATCAATAGCAGGATGCTTCGTTGGACAGAGACAGGGCTAAGGGCTGCAGGAAAACTGAGGAAGTTTGAGACAAATCAGTTTGTACTTTAAATTGGCCCCAGAAGAAGGTACTTGAGGCAGGTACTGACATGATGCTTCATAACCATTCACTTCTTCTGCCCACAGCCTTCCTGATTTCTTGTGTCAATAGAGAATTAAGGTCCACAAGAACAAGAGGGTCCCCTGGGAGTGTGGAAGAGGTAAAAGTTGGATAAATTAAAGGGAAAACAACTCTACACAGTGGGTGGTCAAATACAGGAGCTAAAATACTGAAGTGTAGATGGAGGATCTAAATTCACCTAAAACTCTCCAGGGTGGATTTTTCATCCAATTTCATTTGGATAATTGAAGAGCCATCTGTTCCAAGTCACGCTGCTCCAACCTTATCTGATGTGAGATTTGTTTGAAGCTCTGATCCTCTCTTCGGCCTCTCCCAACAGAGTTTCAGCCTCTACTCACTGAGCACTTAGTATCAGGCCCTGTCCCTCATGTTTTCATGAACTTCGCTGACTCTAATCTTCTTAACAAAACCATAAGGAAACTGTTTATGGCTCTAGTATTACACAGGAGGGAAGTGGGGCTCAAACAAGCTAAGTAACTTAACCAGAACCAAAAGTCAGGAATTAGAGCTAGCTACCCTGGGTGGCAATCCAATTCTTCTTCTATCACTGCACAGGTGATTTCAGCAAAACCTACGTCTTTCTTCTAAATGGCCAATTTTTGACAGCAAAGCCATTTCTTATATTTGCTGACATGCAGTGGTTTTCATCAGTTGCTTGGTCACTGTACACAGTTCAATGTAGTTTTCTATCACTTAAAGGCAATGTTATTTTGTAAATATTTTGGTCATCTGATGTTCTAACAATCACTATTGCATCCCCAGGGCTTAGCATTAAAAGGAACACGTATAAATGTTTGATGAATGAATGAGTGATGGGAAGAGATTTAAACTACAAGGTTGCCCAGGCAGCAAGACTGGCACCCTGGTTCAGGCTGAGAAGAATGAGGACTCAGATATGTCTGTTCTGGTAGCTGGCCACTTACGAGGCCCTTAGAGGGTGCGCTATAGCTGTGGTATCAGCCTCTGGCCTCTCTGAGCCAGGTCAGAGAAAAACGGAAAACATCACATTGCCAGGGCACTGATGAACTCATGCAAAGGCCCTTGTTTGCCTCCCAACTCCTTATGATGGGGATCCATGTCCTTAAATGATAGGCATTTTTTTTCAGTTGGCATACTGTGCTCCTTTCAGCTTAATGACAACTTCAGTTTACAAAACAGCAGTGCCAAGTCCAGGCTCAAACATCTTTGTGTAATGGCAGCATCTAAAAGATGCCTAACACAGTCCAGAATCCTGTCCCTTAATTGATTACATTTGTTGTCATGGAAGAAAAGAAGGAAGTAGCATTTACTGAATGCCTACCATGGGTCAGGAAACTCATATGCTTTTTTTTCTCATGTAGTCCTGGGAGGGAGACATTATTATCATCTTTATTTTAGAGATTAGACAGTTGGGACCTGGAAATGTTATCTAGCTTGACCAAGATTGCTCATCAGTGAGTGGTGGATATAGGATTCAAACCCTGATCAGACACCACAGCAGACACCTCATCCAGATTCCAAGATGCCTGCCTGTGTGGCTCAGATGCCAAAAGAGAACCCAGGTATATTGAGCAGGGATTAGGGAAGGTGGAACCGAGGAAGAATAAAAGGAATATCAGGTTCCCATAGGTCATGTACTAGGTTCAGAACCAAATGCCGAGCAGAATGATCCAGACTGTGCTAACAACAGTGTCACCCTGGAAATGACTGCCTCACCCCTGGCCTTAATGTACTCACCTGTGAGGGGTGGGGCATGGGTGGTGATGTTCAGAGCTTCTCTGCTTCCCTCCCAGTTCCCAGTACTGGGGAGAATACCCCATTTTTAAGATGCAGAAGCAGATGAGGAACTTCAGTATTCATAGTGCTCGCTAAGCTAATGTTTCCCTTGAAAAGTGTAAGGGTGTCTTCACATCTGGCCACCCCACTACACCACTTGCCACCTCTGAACCTAAAACTGACAGCCCTGATCAAAGGTCCGGCTTCAACTCCCCACTTGGAGGAGGGAGAAGGTAATGACAAATGACAGAATGACTGGAGAAAGAGGAGGGCTTCAGGCCCAGGCTCTTCTGATAAACGGAGGGAAGTAAGTCTTCCCAGATGGCTCAGCAGGTAAAGAATGTGCCTCCAATGCAGGAGATGTGGGTTTGATCTTCCCTGTATTGGGAAGATCCTCTGGAGGAGGAAATAGCAACCCACTTCAGTATTCTTGCCGGGAGAATCGCACGGACAAAGGAGCCTAGTGGGTTGCCATCTATGGGGCTGCAAAGAATCAGACACAGCTGAAGCGACTGAACACACACACACCAAGGCAGCAAAGACTGAAGCCAGGCAGATGACTTCTATCTCTTGTCCAAGGTGTGGGGCTCATATGATGGGTTCAGAGCCTTGGGGAGGGTCTCCACTGAGATATCAGTTACCTTAGGATAAGAAACCCGCACCCTGTACACTCCCATGACATACTACTTCACTATCCCTTCATGGGAGAATCCGTCCCCACTTAGAAGAGGCCACCTCTGATCTCTCCCACTCCCTGCTCCTTAGAAAGTTATGGGCAACACTTTCATAATCTCACCCAGGCTTGAAAATGACGTTGTATTGTATCTGCCACTACGGTTTTGGCCAACTCAGATCTCTGCATTGAAAATTTTCTGCTCAGCCTCCAAAAAGGAAGAAAAAAAAAAAAGATAAGGTCTTGAAAAGCCAGTCGGCTACTTTCTTCCAAATCACATCTGAAGGAAATTGAGATGAGGCGTTACCTTGTCACTGGCCTTCTGCCAAGAGAAGCTGACTGAGGAAGCAAATCAGACATCTCTCTTGGAAGAGGCTGTGCTCGGGTGGATACTCGCTACCTGCTGATGCCCACAGCCTCTCATCCAGGGCAGCATCCCCTGAGGAGACGCTTCCCCTGGATTTCCTGGAGCTTCGGGGGAGTGTGCCGCCCCGTGACTGGCTCTCTCCCCTCCAGCGCTCCAAGGGTGTCCTCTGCTGTACTGTGGGGGCTGGTAATTTATCCATAAAACATGAGATTTGTGGAGAGCCTGGTGGAGAGGCAGAACGCGGGGGAGGAAGCAATGTGGGTGAAAGGGAGCATAAATAGTTAATTTGATGATGATTTAGAATGACTCTGCTTGCTGTTTGAGATAAAAAAGCTGCAGTGAGTTCAGAAAATACTAAAACAGGGCCTCATACAGGCATTTCATTTAGATTTAATAAGACTGATTATTAAGAGCATATTTCATGACGATTAAGAATTCTGACAGTCTCCCATCCACCAACTTTAATGTGCACCACAAAAATTAAAATACTTATTTATACAGCTAAAGTGCTAATAAGTTCATTTTGAGAAATTCTCTTCTGAGGACTTGCACAGGCTTTAACTTTTTATACAGCGACTCCAAGATGGTAGGATCTAGAAACCAGAGGGAAACTTGGGAGAAACTGCAGTGAAAATCCCCTGCCCCTAACTGAGCCACACCCCCATCTCCCTCCGTGGCTTGATGAACACTCTTGGCGCTGGCACACAGAGGAAGACATCCTTGTATCTGTGAGCTGCCGCTTCATTTCCTCCATTTCCTCTAGCTCCTCAGAGCTAAGTGTACTGTTGCCTCTCGCCCCAACTCATTCGTTTGCCTGTGATCTGCTCCTGAGCTGATTTGAGTTGGGAGCAAGAAGAACTGATATAGCTCACTCCCTACTGTAGGAAACTTCTAGAAGAGATGATCTCTGCATGCCCCATCATCAGGCTACCTCCTTGCAAGAAGCCTGTCTTGCTGCCCCCACTATTCCATGTGCAAGACACAAGCCATGAGGTTTATGATAGCCCTTGGCATCTCTGGAGCGAGCCTGGTCTGCGAGACTGGCTCCTGCCTCAGTCCTCACCGAAGGATCCAGCTGGCTTCCTTGACTCACTCCCAGCTTGAGGCGCTACCCTGAACCACAGCTCCCTGACTGAGACACCAATTCCTGATGTCTTCCCTCCCCGAGAGGCTGACTCTGCATCCCCTGGGGTCCCCAAGCACCAGCTGGGCCCTGCCAGAAATGGGCAAATCTGCACCCATATCTTCAGGCAGGGACTGAGAGGGAGACGCTGAACTCGTACAGCCCAGGGTGTGAATACCAGCCCTGCCTCTGTGGACTATGAAATGAAGGGAAAGTTGCTGAACCTCTCTGAATCTCAAAGTCTCCTTTGAAGAATAATGCCGACCTCACAAGGCTGTTGTGAGACTTAAAGAAGATAATGTCAGTAAAAATGCTTAGCACAGAGCTGCCTGATATGCATACAATAAGCATTCCACCGATGATACAAGAATACTGGACTGGGTAACCTATCCCTTCTCCAGTGGATCTTCCTGACCCAGGAATCAAATTGGGGTCTCCTGCATTGTAGGCAGATTCTTCGCCAGCTGAGCTACCAGGGAAGCACCTACTGTTCCTACTCATGATATTATTTATCAGTGACAATGATGGGACTTCCCTGATGGAAAAGAGTGGTAAAGAATCTGCCTGTCAATGCAGGAGACACAGGTTCGATCCCTGATCCAGGAAGACTCCACATGCCACAGAGCAACTAAACCCGTGCGCCACAACAGCTGAACCTGTGCTCTCGAGCCCATGCTCCCCAGCAAGAGAAGCCACCGCGATGAGAAATCCACACACCGTAACCAAGAGTGGCCCCCGTTCACTTCAACTAGAGAAAACCCAAGTGCAGCAATGAAGTCCTAGTGCAGACAAAAATAAATGAATAAAACTTTTTTTTAAATGGCAATGATGAATTCCAATCCTACCCTGCCTTGCTGAGCATTCACTGTTCTGGCTTATGCTGAGAAAATTTCAGATTTGAAACCATTTCTCCAGTCACCACCAGCCCCATCCTAGTTTTCTGCCAGCTTTTACCATGGCCGTGTCACCTGGGTCTCAGCATGCTTTCCTCCTGGATTCTTTCCCCAGTCTGCAAATCCTGTGCCCCACTACGGGCTCAAACCTCTTGACTTTCCTGTAGTACCTCACAGAGTAAAAGCTCAATACACCTTGACTGTCGACAGAGAGTGTCTGATATGGGCTTTCATCTCATAGCCCTGGCCCCAGGTGAGCTACAGTGCAGCCCTCTGCTAAATGCTCTCCTCCTTTTCTGCATCTGTCTCCTGCTCCTTCTATACCCCACATAGTTCTTCCCTATATCCCTTTTGCCTGCATCTCTGCCTTTGCTCATTGATGCTCTCTTCAGGTCTGGCTGAGCCCGGCTGGTGGCATCCAGGACTAAAGTGGGTTGAAAGGTGCCCCCACCAAAGACATATCTATGTCTTAACCTCCAGAACTGTAAATGTGACCTTACTTGGAGAAAGATCACTAATGTAATTTACTTAAGTGAAAGGGAAAATGTTAGTCAATCAGTCTAACTCTTTGCAACCCCATGAACTATAGCCTGCCAGGCTCCTCTGTCCAGAGACTTTTCCAGGCAAGAATAGTGGAGTGGGTAGCCATTCCCTTCTCCAGGGGATCTTCTTGCAATGAGATCATTCTAAACTTAGGCCCTAAATCCAAGGAAGAGAAAGGGGTATCTGCCACCCAAAATACAGGTGAGAAAGCCATGTGGAGACAGAGGCAGAGGCTGGAAATGAGCAGCCACAGCCCAGGAACACTAAAACCACCAGAAACTGGAAGGGGCAAGGAAGGGTCCTCCCCGAGAGCCTCCAGAGAGAGCACAGCCCTGCTGACACCTTGATCTCAGACTTCTGGACAACACATCTAGGTGGGAATAAACTCCTTTTATCTTAAATCACGCAGTTGGCAGTAATTTGCTACAACAGCTCTAGAAAAGTAATAAAGGAGCTTAAAAAAAAAAAACAAAACTGGCCAACAGTTGGAAGCTGTGGCTCCATGCAGCTGTGGAACATCCAATCTCCCAGCTCACAAGGCATCTAAGGGAACACCGTGGATAACAAGTGAGCAGGGTCAGAGGGCAGGGAACCCTGCTCGCGATCTTGACTCTGGGGAGGGGAGTCAGGCAATGGCACATCTGCACACCATGCAAATAAGCCTCCTCATGGTCAACGTGGAGCAGAACTTCTAAACATTAAGACTTGCGGTCTGTGACACTCTTGCTGCAGCCCACAAGTGTCCAAGTAGGGGCTGGTTGCAGAGACAGTGGCAAAGTTCAGGTTTGGAGTCCCATACCCAGGCTTCTACTCTCTGCTAAACCACTTGGTAGGTGTGTGAATCTGTGCAAATGATTTCAGCTCTGTACTTTGGTTCCCTCATCTGTAAAATGAGACAGTAAATATCTTCCTTGAAAGTTAAAGGTTAGAAATAGCAAAGGACCTACCCTTCCATAGGTACCTATAGACAATGAATAAGAAACAGATTTTATTGTATTATTATACAATGTAATATATAATAATATGGGCTTCCCTCATAGCTCAGTTGGTAAGAATCTGCCTGCAATTCAGGAGATCCTGGTTCAATTCCTGGATTGGGAGATCTGCTGGAAAAGGGATAGGCTACCCACTCCAGTATTGTGGCCTACTCTTCTATAGGTACCTAGAGGCATCGAATAAGAAATGGGTTTTATTAGATTATTATACAATGTAATATATAATAATATAATAAATAACAATATAATATTTATATTAATTGTATTTTCAGGGGTAGGAAGTCCTATAAATTCCTGTCCCCCTTTCTTACTCCAAAGAGAAACTAAAGAAGATGATAACTGAAAAAGTGTATTAATTCTATATTAAGCATTTTGGAAGAAGGTTTTTGTGGACTTCACCTATGGACATTATCAAGAGCCATAGAATCATGGAATATGTGGTACCAGAAGGGTCTTTAGCAACTATTTAATAATTCAGGTCCTTTAGTGTGTAGAGGAGGAAACTGAGGCTCAGGAGAAGGAAGTTGCCCAAGTCATTCAGTGGCTCTTCACAACGACCTGGTGTTAGCAGCTGGGCCCCCTGAACCCCTGTCCTAAGCTCACTTTATTTCATCAGTAGTGGTCACGCCACAGCCACTGGGCACAGCTCTCTCTCTCCTGAGGTTGGAGGCAGCCTTTGTCAGACAAGTTACGGCCATGTTAACACAAAAATTCAGCTGTGTGAGCTGATGTCCAAAAATCCGTTTAAGACTTGCTTCATGTCCCAGTAAAAAAGGGAAGATGAAAATTTCTTCTGAAACATACCTACTATACATTCATCAGAGGCAGAAAATTGTTGTTCCCTCATAAATTATACCAAAGACTACTGTGGGTGAATTAGCTGGGTTTCATCTTTTTAAATGTCAGCCCAGATGACCCATATCTGTGTAGGCATGTGAATATAAGGTTATAACAACATTTGAAAGGATCCTAAAAAAGTGTTTTTGCCACAGTTAAAGTGTGATCAAAACATATCATTTCAGAAGTCACAATATTTATCATTTTAATATTAATAGCACCATTTTGCATAAAGCACCATACAAGGAACAATTCTATTAGGACTATAAAGATTCCCAGGCTAGAAAAAAAAAGGGGTAAAATATTCAGAATATGTCAGAGAGAGAGAATCAGCAGTGTCACTAACACAGAATCCAATTTCTTTTCTTTACAGATATTTAAGGCAACCATGCATTCCCAGAGATAGGGACAGCAATCGACAAGGAATAGGAGCAATTTATTTATGAGGCATCTATCCTGCAAGTCAGTAAATGAAGCTTACCCAACAAGGAACTGTGTTTTATGGCTTATGGCCCTATAAATTAAGTTTAGTGAAATCTTTCCAATATGCTTAGAACAAAAGGCTCTGAATTAGGGGCTGGTCAAGGAGAACGCGACAGGGCATTTGCCAGAGCCTGATAATGACATGCTTAAGCAGCATCTTTATATGCAGGACAAAATGGAAATAAAAGGAAACATGGGACCAGTGAGTTGTGTTGGTGAGAAAACAGAGCATCAGTCTCAGTAGGAACAGGGCATTTTTTAGGAGGTTCACAGGGTAGGTTGTGGAAAGCTCAGCTGTATGGCGAGATGGTTAGAACCACAGGTTTTAGACCCAGACTGCCCCAGGAAGAGTTACAGATTTAACACGTCTTGTCTGTGTGAGCATGGGTCAATTATTTCAGCTCTCTGCCTCAGTTTCCTCTTCTATGCAAGAGGAATAATACAAGTCCCTAGCTCATAGGATTGTTGTGAGAGTTAAATGGGATAAAACCTGTGAAGGGTTTATGATGGTGCTGAATGCACATTAGTTATAATGGTGACTATGACGACTCAGACCTCACCTCATTTTCTACAGAGGCCAGAGGGTCAAACAACCTGCCATGAGAGCCAGCACTGCATCAGCAATGAAATCTCTCTGTTTCTAGGTTTTCACTTGTAAAATTGGAATAATGCAATGGCATGGTACTTGGAGGCAGTCAGACCTAAATACAAATTTTAGCCCTGCCAGTTACAAGCTGCACATCTTCATCTATAAAATGAGTAACACAGCTTTATTTGCAGTGCTCTTATAAGAATGGGCCATATACTATAGGTGAGATGCCCTGCATCTATCAGATACTCAATAAAAGCTTCTTCCCACTCTCATTCCAGCTTTAGAAACCTCAAAAGGAAAAATCTTCCTCAACTCTCAATGCACATAATTTTTAAATAGTATTGCACATATAGGGGCTTCCCAAGAGGTGCTAGTGATAAAGAACCTACTTGCCAATGCAGGAGACATTAGAGACTCAGGTTCGATCCCTGGGTTGGGAAGATCTCCTGGAGGAGGGCATGGCAACCCACTCCAGTATTCTTGCCTAGAGAATCCCATGGACAGAAGAGCCTGGAAGGCTAAAATTCATGGAATAGCAAAAAGGCGGACATGACTGAAGCAACTTAGCACGCATGCACATTGCATTTATAGATAAAAATCTCAGTCATCTCAAAATAACACTTAGGACAGTTCTCCATCTTCATATACTTCATCTTCAGAACATGTCACAGGAAGAAATACTGAGCGTGTATTTTTGCTTTATTTTCATGGCTTATTTCTAACCTTTATTCCAATAACAAATGGGTCCTCCCATTCCCTTCACAGAAGAGTTACCTTCTTCTGCAGTGACTCAAGCATTTGGCATTTTTTAGGTGCCATCTCCAGGCTAAACCATTGCCAAACCCTAGAAGACATCGACAGTTTCTCCACAAGGGGGAAACTTAAAAGATCCAGATTATTTCAGTGAACAAAAAGTTTAAAAATGTTGCTATGATTCTTCAAGTGCTTAATAAAGGTTAGCTCCCATTTCCTTACTCAGGAAATTCCCTTAGTGCAGCCTCATCCATAAATGACAGCAGAAAGGAGGAGAACTTCTGGATCTCAGTGCCTCTTGTGGATTAGGATACTATTTCAATTCTTCAGTGAACGGGAATCAAGGTGACCACCCCCAACAGAAAGTGACGGCCAAAGACAGCCCATGTCACAAATGGAACCAAGTAACACTTCCTACTCCAACAATATTCTGAGTAGTCAAATAGCAATCCTTGGTTAAAATCCACATCTGGAAAACTAGAGATAGAAACCAAAAGCTAGAAATGACTGGGGAGCTTGTGATGGAATTATCAGGATTCAACATGCAGGTAACATCAGTCAGTACCCTTTCTTAAAAAACTCCAGCTTCCCATCAGTTCAGTTCAGTTCAGTCACTCAGTCGTGTCGACTCTTTGCGACCCCATGAATCGCAGCATGCCAGGCCTCCCTGTCCATCACCATCTCCCAGAGTTCACCCAAACTCATGTCCATTGAGTCAGTGATGCCATCCAGCCATCTCATCCTCTGTCGTCCCCTTCTCCTCTTGCCCCAATCCCTCCCAGCATCAGAGTCTTTGCCAATGAGTCAACTCTTCACATGAGGTGGCCAAAGTACTGGAGCTTTCAGCTTTAGCATCAGTCCTTCCAAAGAAATCCCAGGGTTGATCTCTTTCAGAATGGACTGGTTGGATCTCCTTGCAGCCCAAGGGACTCTCAAGAGTCTTCTCCAACACCACAGTTCAAAAGCATCAATTCTTCGGCACTCAGCTTTCTTCACAGTCCAACTATCACATCCATACATGACTGCAGGAAAAACCATAGCCTTGACTAGATAGACCTTTGTTGGCAAAGGAATGTCTCTGCTTTTGAATATGCTGTCTAGGTTGGTCATAACTTTCCTTTCAAGGAGTAAGCGTCTTTTAATTTCATGGCTGCAATCATCATCTGCTTAAAGGTCAACATTCAGAAAACTAAGATTATGGCATCTGGGAAATTGGTGGAAGCAGTGGAAACTTCCCATCAGTAAAGCCTAAACACTCCAGCAGAGCAAGCATCTCTGCTCTTCATGGTTTGGCTTCACTTAACTTTTTCCATCATCTCTCCAAAGCTCTGAAGCTTCTCTCATAACTACAGCTTACCACTCCCAGGGCACTAGGTCAGCTTCCACTCTGCCTTGTTTTTCACCTACGCTGTTCCCATAAAGGTCTTTCCTCTTCTGGTTACACTGAGCTCCAACTCATTCCCCAAAAATCAGCTCCAAAATTACCCATTCTAAAACCTTCCCTAATCTGCTCAATCGCAATTGCTTGTCATATTCCTGTGTGAAATACCTCTTGATAAAGACCACTTAGGTTAAAGACCACAACTTAGGATAAAGACCACAACCCAAGCTATCTTGCAAGACTCTCCATGGACTGGGCCAGCCTCATTTTGCACAGTGCGCTTCACTCTCTGGATTCCAGTCTCAGTGAACTTCCTTTTATATATTAATAGGCACCAGGCTATTTCCTGCCTGGGCCTGTTTACATGCTGTTCGTGGTGTCTGAGTTCCCTGTCTGTCCTTATCCTTTTCACCTAGTTAACTCCCATTTAAAAAAAAAAACAAAAAAAATCTGGTGTTATTTTCCTAGAGAGGCCTTCAGAGATCACGCTGACAAGGTCAAATGTTCCTTGTCTCTGACGTTCTTGCCAATGTTCCTTGTTTCTTATCACTCATATCTCAGTTGTAATTTTACATTTCTGCGTGTACATGTAATAGCTGACCTAATGTCAATTTCCACACTAGCCATGAATTTTGTCTGTGTTTGCTTGTCAATGGATCCCTAGTACCTAGTATAGTGCCTGACCCGTTAGGCATACCGTCAATATTTGTTAGATGAATAAATCACGAGACCTAAGAACAGCAGCACTGGCTCACTCTTGCAGAGCATTAGTGTTAGTACTAGTTAGTACTAACTCTAGTGCAGCTGTAACAACATAAGCACCGTAATTCTTTATCATTTCCTTTTTATTGCTTATGTTATATAGTAAAATGTTCATTTGTCTGAATCCACTGGACAGAAAGATTCTGAAATTCAGGGGTTGCTTGACATCCTTTTTTTACCTTCTGTCACCTCCCAATATCTAGGTCCTAGTATGGAGCATGGCACCAGTTAGAGTCTGTAAGAGCCTGCTGAAATGCAAGGAGCTTGAATTATCTGATGTTCACATTGCTTGCTCCATTTATATAATTGTGAAAGTCACGTCAGCCACCTCCCAGGTAACCCAGGATTTACAGCGGCATCCACAGCAGGTTTCAAGGACTCTGCATGCCAAAGAGGGGAGAAGGGATCACAGAGAAGCTACAGCTCCTGAGAGCTAGAAGACCAAGCCAAATCCAAGTCCAAGTTCGACGCCTGAAACAGGGCACTCAAAGCCAGTGTACTGGGACAACCCAGAGGGATGGCATGGGAAGGGAGGTGGGAGGAGGGTTCAGGATGGGGGACACATGTACACCCATGGCTGATTCATGCCAGTGCATGGCAAAAACCACCACAATATTGTAAAGTAATTAGCCTCCAATTAAATTAATTTTTTTTAAAAAGTCATGCTGATAAGGCAGTACAGCAAAGTGCCTGAGACCAGTCACAGGAGCCCAGGAGGTTCATCAAAGGTTCACAGGAGAGCCCAAGCCTCTGTCCATTCACTCCTGTAGATGAACTCTGCTGGCCAGAGAGTTTAACCTGAATGTGATTTATATAATTCACAGAGACCAACACGCACTCTGTGGTTTAGAACTTTCTTCCATATAAAAATGAACATATGCACACAAAATGTTATTTCTAATTTCAGGGAATTTCTGGACTCATAAAGTGTAGCCACTGTCCCTGCATCATTCCTAACAGTCTATGGAGTACAGGTTAAGAACTCTAGATATAAAGTATAAAGAAAACGAATTCCCAAGATAGTAAAAGTTATTTGGAATATTTACAGTGGCAAGAGTCAATTCTTACAGGGTTTCCCTGGTGACTCAGCGGTAAAGAATTGGCCTGCCAATGTAGGAGACTCAGGTTCAATCCCTGGGTTGGAAAGATCCCCTGGAGAAGGAAAGGGCACTCCAGTGTTCTTTGCCTGGGAAATCCTATGAACAGAGGAGCCTGGTGGGCTACAGTACATGCGGTAGCATAGAGTCAGACATGACTTAGCAGCTAAAGAACAGCAGCAATACATGAAAAGGAGTCAAATTACCAAAGCAAACCTCCTGAGCCACACATACAGATCCCTTAGAGAGCGTTGGGTCCCATCAACATCTCCTTGGAAGGGTCTCAGTCTCACCCCAGACCCTCTGCTGGCCCACTGCATTTTTAGCAACTTTCAAATCCATGGTTTTACTCTGTAGATGGAGGGCTAGAGCCAAACCCTAAGCCTCCCCTCTCTCTTTCATCCTGTATTTTGCTGCAAGATTTTTTAATATTTTCTTAAAAGCAAGCATTAATTCAAAAGCATCCTCCATTATATGACTATCACAGACTCCTGACATTTCATTTCAAATCTACACTGGTCCTTGCACATCCCAAAGTGCCACAAACAGGAGAGGGCAGCTTCTGACCCTGTCTACATCAACATGATCATCTCCATCACTAAGCGTACTAGCTGAGTGAATTTTGTGCCCAAAGTCCCTTCTTTTATAAATATCTCACATATATGCCCAATGCTTTCATATCCAGCACCTTTTAGCACTTGTGAAAATCCTGTGTGAGGTAATTTGTCATTATCTTCACGTTACTGATGAGGAAATTATGGCTAAGTGACTTACCCAAGGAGACAAAAGTGAATGTGAGGATTCTGAACTCAAATCCAGGCAAGGCCTTCTGACTCCAAACTCCCCTGCTCTTTTATTTTACCTGATTTTTAAAGCTTTTAAATGTCATTATATGAAAAAGGTATTTTGGGATACATACGTTTAGGAGAAACCAGTAACTTGACTGCAGAAATTCTCAGAGACATCATATATCAGTAGGTGCCCTGAGTCATCATGAAGCCTACTGGCCCCAGAGCCCTTTTAGAGCATCTCAGGGAACAAGAGGTCCTCAGAATGCATAGCAAGGGACCACTTCCCTCTGCCCTCTCCAAACATTCTTCTTCTCCAGGCTATTTCCTCTCCTCGTGTTTGGAATCCCACCTGGAAGGCTGTCTGAAAGAGAAGTACCAGAACCAGACTAGACCAGTGTGGACTTGGCATGGAAGCCTAAGGCTGGTATTGTTCTGAAGTCCTGAGCTCTCTGCCTGATCTCACTAAGCTCCTCTGGGTGGGATAGGGGGCAGGCATTAGCTTCATTATCCTGAAGCCAAGGATAAAAGCCAAGGAATAGGCATTCACTGGGGGCACCATTTCCCTGGGGGCTTAGGCGATAGACCAGGGCACGGAGACATGCCTTCCAAATCTCACAGGGAAAGTATCCACCTCACTTAGGTTGTCACAACAGACTGGGTATTAGTTGCTGCCTGGGGATACACCGAGCACAGAAACTGCAGAGCTACCCAGCAAGAAACATGTTGGCCATTCAACGAAGACAATCGAGTACTTTTTTACAGAAAGTAGCAGCACCAAAAGGACACTCATGCTGGTGAGATTTCTGAAAACAAACAAAAAACCTGCTCTCTCTTAGACTCACCCATGCTGACAAAAATAAAGATTTAACAGAGGACTGTAGGTCCTGAGCCAAAGGTGGGGCACACTGTCTGAATAGGAATTCATGCCTTTTATTTTCCCCCTAGTTGCCTGAGGCAATCTAGAAGCAGTTGTCTATATGCCAAAATATTGGCATTTTTAGTATTTGGTTTTTGTGGAGGACAAAGAGACATAATATTTAAAATTAGGGCTGCCCCAGAAAACCTGGCCCACGTGAGCATATTCATTAAGCTAAATCATTTCAAATCAGGTGGGTATACACCTGGATTGCTCAATGAACTAGTTGATTAAATCTCACAGACTGCGGAGTTGTGAATGTAGGTGTGGAGGTGGGGTGCAGGGACCACAGCCAGGGATGAATTTAAATGGACCAGCTGGGGCAGAGGCAGGTGAAACAGTATAAGGAGGGAACCATGCCCAGGGGCCCAGAGTCTAGCCTGAAGGTTAGTGGTCAAGGCAGACCCAGCAGATAGAACCAAGGGAGCAGTCAAGAAACAGAGAGGGAGACAGCCAGGACCTGGTAATAGCGACGTGCTGGGAGGCAAGTTGCGGGAGGGTCTGATAGCAGGCCAAGCCACACACAGCCACCATGGAGCACCAGCAATGAGGAGACTCAAGGAGTGACCTCAGCCCAAACACAGCTACAGGGGAGCCCCGTTAGAAGAGCTGAAGTGGGAAGAAATGGCTTGACAGAGAAAACCAGTTCCCAATGGAAGGAGAGGTAGGCTTGAGCCTGAAAGTAAACTTCTGGAACATTCAGTGGGTCACTGGCAAATTCTTTTCCCCTAGAACTGACCAGCATGAAACCCTGGGAAGAGACTGACTTTGAAGCCAGGCTTTGTCACTTACCAGCTGTGTGACCTTGGAAAAGTCACTTAATATCAGGGTAACCACACAATTCCCCTTGCTAGAAATAGTCCTGGATTTTATCAGGTGATTCACTTTAAAGAAAGAACTGTATTCTTAATAAGTTTTTGAGTAGAATTATTTTCTAAAAATACAATAAAGCAAGTTTGTCAGATAATAAATAGGTTAAAATATACATATGTGTGTAATAGGAAGTACTCTTTGCCCTTCCCCTTTGTTTTAACTCTTAGAAGTGTCCCAGATTGGATGTCTTCATATCCAAGTCTCTGTTTGCCTATCTGGAAATAAGAAAATGGATTCTTTTGTAAGTTTTTTTTTATGGATCATGTATATAAAAAACCCAGCAGAATACTTACAATTCTCTTTTTCATGTTAATTCCCTTCTTTGGCTTTCTTAGCAAACTGTGTCTGAGGGAATAAGATGATCTGGCCTCGGGTAGGAGAAGAGGGTAGAGAAAACTAGTGCTAAGCCCCCTCCCTAAGCCACGTGTCCCCTAGGCCCACTGGCTGCCCTCACTTTCCGCTTCCATTTGAGTTTAAGGAGATAAAACAGCTCCTGGGGGCACAGATGGAAGAGCAGCCAGCCCTTCTAACAAGTTCACCTAATCCTGAGGCTAGGTTCACTTAATCCGACACTCCTTTGGCCCCCATCCTTCCAGACACCGTACACCAGACAGCCTCACTTCAGACTGGTTCCCGCACTCTGAACCCTGCCTGACCCCAGAGCTGGCTCTATCCCCTCATTTGACAGATTGATTCCTTTTTTCAGAGCAAGAACAATAGGCACTGGCCGTGCTAGTCCTGGGGGATATCAGGAAGGGGGCAGTGGTGTTCCCTGTTCTCCAGAAGTCTTTCCCTGGGACCTCTGGAGCTGTTTTCTGCCCGCATCTCAGCCTATGCACCACCACCCACCCAATATTAGAAAGAAGAGATATCAACACAAGGATGGCACTTGTGCTCTAGACCCCTATGGTCCTGTTCTGCCCATCAGCATGGTCAGGTGGGTGATAGCTTGGTGACCACAGAGTGGGGAGAAGACCCCAGGGTATGGCTCAAGGTCCAGGACACAGTCTCAGTGGGCAGGGGAGTTTTATTTGCATCATTTCTTCACCACTGTGTAGGAAGAATTCAAGTTAGCATCTTTCAGCATCCCAGATGACTAGGGGAAGAGAACCCCATTAGAGGTTTCTCAAAGCGAAAAAATGTGAAAATATCAGTTGCTTAGTTCTGTCCAACTCTTTGCAACCCCATGGACTATAGCCCACAGGCCCCTCTGTCCATGGAATTCTCCAGGCAAGAATACTGGAGTGGGTAGCCATTCCTTTCTCCAGAGGATCTACCCAACTCAGGGATTGAATCCACGTCTCCTGAATTCCAGGCAGCTTCTTTACCCTCTTAGCCACCAGGGAATGTCCTGAGACATATGTTATTTGGTAAATGAGAAACAAAATCTCTCTGTAGACTAGACTGATGAGACTATCAAAAATTTCTCATAACCTACTCTGAAAATGTAGCTCTACAAAGCCTCTTAAAGGGGCTTCTCAGGTGTCTTGGTGGTAAAGAACCAGTCTGCCAATGCAAGAGATATAAGAGATACAGGTTCAATCCCTGGGTTGGGAAGATCCCCCAGAGGAGGGCACAACAACCCACTCCAGTATTCTTGCCTAGAGAATCCTAAGGAGCCTGGTGGGCTATAGTCATTAGGGTCGCAAAGAGTCAGACAGGACTAAAGTGACTTAGCACACATGCGTCCAAGCCTCACAAAGTGATTATTTGGAAAATAGGAGAGGGGTACAGGTGGTCCCTTCAGTTCAGTTCAGTTCAGTCACTCAGTCCTGTCCAACTCTGCGACCCCATGAATCGCAGCACGCCAGGCCTCCCTGTCCATCACCAACTCCCAGAGTTTACCCAAACTCATGTCCATCGAGTCGGTGATGCCATCCAGCCATCTCATCCTCTGTCATGCCCTTCTCCTCCTGCCCCCAATCCCTCCCAGCATCAGGGTCTTTTCAAATGAGTCAACTCTGCATGAGGTGGCCAAAGTATTGGGGTTTCAGCTTCAGCATCAATCCTTCCAATGAACACCCAGGAATGATCTCCTTTAGGGGCAGGAATTTCCTTTCACAGAGAGGAAGTGATTTTGCCCCTATCTTGAGGATTATTTTTGAGGATGTGAGTAAACCTTGGAGAGGACACCCCATCTCAGCTTCTGCTGGAGCAGGCAGAGCCCTGAAGAGAAAGCTCCATGTTGGGGATAGACTAAGGGTGGGGAGTTTTTCTTTTTTATGCTGAGATTTCAGCACCATGGATTGGCCTGTGAAGGTTTCATAGCAGAAAGTGTGGCCTTATCCAAGAACAAAAGAGAGGCCATCTGCACTCAAACTTGAACACTTTCACTTTGAAATCTCCACATTAGCCTCTTCTTCCCAAGTTCCCACTTCCCCGGCTACAGTCTGCGCCACTGAATTTCCAAGCTGGCCTAAGCTGGTAAGGGAGCATTTTAGAGGTCCCCTCTCCACTGGAAGGAGGGGTCTGGGGTTATTCTGCAGCCTAGACTCAGTCTCCATACGTGAGCCTCTGAAGCCACACTTCCCTACTTCAGCTGGACTGGCCCAGTCTACACACAGCTGAGCTAGTCCTCCCATGAAGCCCTCGCCTATTCTCCTGCGACTCTGATGTTTGGCCTTGTCTTGGCCTGCCTTCTTGTGCAGGGTGAATCCTACTTTTTGTTTCTCCAACCATAGCCTGAGGTGAGCAGAGTCCTCTTCTGTGGGATTTCCCAGGCAAGAACACTAGAATGGGGTGCCATTTCCTTCTCCAGAGGATCTTCCTGACCCAGGGCTTGAACCCGCGTCTCCTGCATTGCAGACAGATTCTTTACCTGCTGAGCCATCAGGGAAACCCTGGATCACCACCATCTAGCCTCAAATCCCACCACCACCAGGACATTCTGTGGCCCTCTGATAATTTCAGCCCAAATGGAGTCCAAGAATGCCACACCTTTTGGACACCATGACTTGAACTTCAGGGCCCGCTGGAGCCAGTCCTACCCCTGGGGTGTCCCCTGATTTTGGTATATACTTCATGCTCAAATCTCTATTCTGGATCTGCTTCTAGATTATTTTCCTGACTCTAGATTACCCACACAGAAGCAGTAAAGAGGCAGAGAAAAGCAGGAAGACTCTGTATTGAGCACCAAGAAAGTTGAGCACCGCCCAGTCCCTGACCATCCCTCCTGCCTCTCCTCTTCCTGTTCCCCGTCAGTCTCCACACTCCAGGATTGCAGAAGGGCTACCAGAGTGTCAGTGTGAGCCTGCCTGGCTGTCTTGTTCTCCACCTCCTTCCTTTTCTCTACCCCACTCAGTGGGGTGTCAGCTCCTACAAGAAGCCTCAACACCTTTTCTCTCAGTCACCCTCCCCACTATAGAACTGGCCTCCTCCTTCTTTCTGCTGGTGCCCACCCAACTGTACAGACTATTGCAATCCCCAGAACTCTTCATGGCACCCTTAGGGTCATGCTTGTCTCTCCTAGTCAGGCTGTGAGTGCCCGGAAGATGGGCACTGGTCAGCATCATCTCTCTTTGTATCACCCAGAACTTTCCTGGTGCTCAATACAGAGGGTCTTCCTGCTTTTCTCTGCCTCTTTACTGCTTCCGTGTGGGTAATCTAGAGTCAGGAGAGTAATCTAGAAGCAGATCCAGAATAGAGATTTGAGCTAAGGCCAGGGAGCAGTCAAGGACCAGTTAAAAGTCAAGCAGCAGGCAAAAGAATCAGAGAGCAGGCAGGGCTGGGTAGCTAGCCAAGGCCCCGAATACAAATTCTGGGTAGAAAGCTCCCTCGGGAGTCTGTCACCTGCTCCCAATTAGGGTAGAGGTCTGCACACATGTCCACTGAGCTAGAAGGAGCATGAAGGCAGAGCTCATGGGCAGATGCAATGTCTCTCCTTCCATCAGGAAGCTTAATATTGTCTGACCCACGGAGTGTGCTTACGTGACTCCATGGTCATGGGGATGGTTTGGGACTCCTACCGGGAGGATAGTCCAAAAGTTTCTGCACTCATCTCTCCATGGGAGCTTCGGAAAGGCCCCGCTCCTGGTCAGTCTGAACAGACGTGGTGGAGAACACTGATATTTTATATACAGTGGAGGTCAGGAGCCCTAAAGATGATGCCCTCCTGAAGCCTATTTCCCCATTGCCTGGGTTCTACTTTGCAGTTCTTATACGACTCTTATATGTAGCTGAAAGACCTAATTCAATATATAAGCATATCAAAACAACACATTATACACCTTAAACTTACACAATGTCAATTATAGTTCCATAAACTTGGGGAAAAAAGAAAATAGTGCCAACAGGGGGTGAGATGGTTGGACGGCATCACCGACTCGATGGACATGAGTTTGAGCAAACTCTGAGAGTTGGTGATGGACAGGGAGGCCTGGCATGCTGCAATCCATGGGGTCGCAAGGAGTCAGACAGGACTGAGCAACTGAACTGAACTGAGATCAGGGAGGGTCTCTGCTATGGGAATCTATCCTACCGGATGCCAGAAAAAATACACTGAAGGAGAGCTCCCTTCAAGGCTCCTAAATTCTCACATTTTTCCTTTCTTTTTTTTTTTTTTGCAAAGGAGAAACGCTGTATTATTCCATGACAGAGACAGCGATAGCCTCAGAAAAGGGTTACATTCACACCTAAGAAAGCGAATGGCTAAGAATCCTCCTGTTTGTGTGTGACATTGTTTATGGAGAAAGAAGGTAAAGAGTTACTCATTTTTGTCATGCTTCCTGTCCTCTGTGAAACCAGATTTCCTGCCACTCCTGGGGCCTCTGAAGAGTGGGGATTTGTGTGCTTAAGCCTGGTGCGGTCTTCTTAGGGGCCTTTCTGTCTAGCGTCTTGAACACAGCCCTTGAGAAGTGTCCAGCCCACTCCTTCCAGAGAAATAATGTCACAGCTTCCTACCGACCACCCCACCCATTGAACTGCCCCAGGCCTGCTTATTCGCCAAAGCCATTCACAGCCCTGACTGAGAGCTTAGAGAACTGCTCCACAATAATACACTTCGCTGTCCCCAGCTTCTCTGTTCGGCAGCCCCACCGCCACGCTGAAGGCACCAGCGGGTCATTTCAGACTACACTGAAGAGAGGAAAAGTACCAGGTTCAAGCAAGCATTGTGATTATGATTATTGCTGCTTCTACAGGAAAGTGGTCCCTGCGTGAGGGTCAGTGCATATTCAGCGTCTCTGCGGCACGTCTTCCCTCCATCAAAAGGCCGCTTCTCTGATTCTGAGAAGAAAAGGACCAAGAAGGAGGAGCTGGATTTAAATGGGGAGGAAATTAATAAAGCGATTTTCCCGAGGAGTAGGAACCTTATTCCTTATTATTTTCCATCTGCCATCCTCTCCATGGGCTCCCCTACTGCATGAACTCCAGGACCTTGTGTGAGCCATTTAAACTTTCTCTCCTTGGACGTTTTATCTATCAAAGAAGGGTTTGAATATTTGCTCTAACTCCCTAATGAGGGCAGATGCAACAAGAGGTCAGTGGAACTGCTCTTGAAGGTATAAAGAAACATAAGGCTTCATCACCCTCTTTATGGGCCCCAGCTTTACACAAACCCCTTTTCTGCTCGAATGGAAATAATTCTGTTTTGATGTAACAATCTGCCAGATTGCTGGGGCTCAAGGGAGGAAAAGCTCACTGTGTCTGCCATCCCCAAGCTCTCTACTTACAAACAAGTAATTGCCATAGAGAGATGTGAATAGCAGGGAGTGCAGAGGAGGGCGTGGCTAATCCTGCCAGGGAATGAAGGGCAGAATTTATCGAGAAGGTGAGAGACGAGCTGTCTATTGAAGACGGAAAAGATGAAATTTTTATTTAGGTTGAAATATTCACTGAGGAATTAAAGGCTGCTGAAGGAATGTTTAAGATGGAAGGGATCGGTGGGGTTGTGAAAGAACTAGAAAATTGAGGTCAAGGTTTTAAACCAGCAGTCTGTCACTGCAAGAGTGATAGCAGAATGCCGAGAACATGGATTTGTAAATTATCAGCTGAGGCTACCAGTGACTGCTGTCTCTCCCTGTACAGGGCGCTGTGCTCACCTAACAGGGACTGAATTCTCAATTTCATGTTTTATACGCTTAACACACCAAAGGGCAGATGGCAGTGTCATTTGCTCCTTGAATGTGCCTTCCCTCCATCCAAGCCAAAAGTATTTACAAAGGATGTATATTTAGCCCAAAACAAATCATCACATTTGTCAAACAAATCCAACTTTATTAGGGCTGATGTTGCAAATAATTTCCTCATTATGTAAATGAATAAAATCTGCTTTTAATTAATCTCTAGGCTTTGCTTGCGCTATAAGAATAAAATATGTTTTTATCTTATTAGGGGGTTGCTATTTTTAACCAATATCATGGAGGGGAACATAGATAATAGTCAGAAACGGCAGGATAGATTTATCTAACAAAGTCAATGGTTCAGTGACAATTCTAGGAATTCCACACCATCGAACAAAACTCCCAACTCATGATGTGCAATGACCTTGAAATAGGTATAATTAATGGAAGGATGATTCAGACTCAGTTCAACTAACTTTGGCTGTTATGCTCTGTTTGGGGGATAAATCTTCTACCCATAAAAAAGGCTGAGCACCAAAAAACTGATGCCTTTGAACTGTGGTGCCAGAGAAGATTCTTGAGTGTCCCTTGGACTGCAAGGAGATCAAACCAGTAAATCCTAAAGGAAACCAACCCTGAATATTCATTGGAAGGACTGATGCTGAAGGTCCAATATTTTGGCCACCTGATGCAAAGAGCTGACTCGTTGGAAAGACGCTAATGCTGGGAAAGGTTGAAGACAGAAGAAGAAAGGGGTGGCAGAGTGTGGAATAGATAGCATCACCGACACAATGGACATGAACTTGAGCAAACTCTGGGAGTCAGTGGAGAACAGAGAGGCCTGGCATGCTATAGTCCATGGGGTCACAAAGAGTCAGACATAACTTAGCAACTGAACAACTTTAACCCTGAACAAGACTCTAGCTCTTTCTTTTATATATACAGAGAACAAGAGATAGGAGGGAAGACGGGATGGAGAATTATGTACTCTATATACATAGTGTACATATATATGTGTATAAAGATGCTATTAAATAGTTCCTCTTTTGTATATATACAAAATATACATAGTTAACATTTAATGATGGACAGGGAAGCCTGGCATGCTACGGTCCATGAGGTGGCAAAAAGTCAGACACGACTGAGCAACTGAACTGAACATTTGATAGTTAACATTTCCTTGGCTCCTCATTCCTTTCTGCATCTCAGATGGTCCTTCTGTATTCATTTTTCTTCTCTCAAGAGTACATCATTTAGAAAATCCCTAAGTAAGTGTCTACTGGTACTAAAATCTTTTTCAGTGTTGATTTGCTCTCCTGATTTTCAAAAGTTACTCTTTTGCCTTCATTCCCTCCTTTCACAATTCTAGATTAAGAATTACTTTTTTTTCTAGAAATTACATGATACTATATTTATTACAAAAACACTGCAGATCTGTGGCAGGCAATTTCCATAACACAAATGAGAAAGGAAAAAAAGAAAAAAAAAGAGCAAGAGGGGGAGGAAGAAGGAAAAGGAAAACAAAGAGAAACCTGACCCCAGGCTTCTGGCTCCAGTGAACACATGTTCCCATGTTTTGGCACCTACACCCCAGACTCTGTCTCCATCATACACTGAGTCTTCCCCTCAGAAGGAGCTAGGGAACCTCAGACTGCATCTAAGAATGACTTTCTTCTCAAGACACTGATGGTACATCCCTTCATCTGCTGCCTTGCAGCACCACTGACTTGCACAGTCTAGTCCACAGTTCTTTGTAGACAATCTGTGTTTCCATACTGGCTGCTCTTAGTATCTCCACTTTGTTTTTGGTGCACAGTTTTACAATGATGTGTTTAGGTGTGTATTTCCTCTATCTATCCTGCCTGGAGCTCATCAGACATTCTGGATCAAAGGATTTGTGTCTTTCTTAGAAACCATTCAACCATTATATCTTCCAGAGCTCTGCTTAGACCTCCCTCTAGTCTCTAAGTTTCTTGGTGTTATTTTCAAGTTTTTTGCCTTTCTGTGGCAAATTCTGTATATTTTTCATAAGTTCCAGTTCACTGATTTTCTCTTTACTGTGTCTAATCTGGTCTTGGGTGAGGAAGACAGGGCCACTGGGGGTTTTATTCTTTTTGTAAGATATAACTCCATTCACAGTGAAAACATACATCTTACAAGTACAGCCTGATGACCTTTGACAGGTATACACACTTGTGTACAAACCACCCATACCCAGACACAGACCATTCTCAGCACCCATCTTGCTCCTTCATGCTCTTTCTCAATCAATACCCTCCCAGGGAGTGAGTCAGCCACTATTCTGACCACAATTAGCTTTGTCTGGCTTTGAACTTCATCTATATGAAATCACATGTAAGAGACATGCAGGTTCGATCCCTGGGTTGGGAAGATCCCCTGGGGAAGGGCATGGCAACCCACTCCAGTATGCTTGCCAGGAGAATCCCATGGACAAAGGAGTCTGGCAGACTACAGTCCATAGCGTTGCACAGAGTCAGACGCGATGGAAGCAGCTTAGCATGCGTGAATACATGCATCATATGGCATGTGTACTCTGAATCTGGCTTCTTTTGTTTCACTGTAAGACCACGTGGTTTATCCACGCTGTTGCATTAGCGGTAGTTTGTTACTTTCACTGCACTGTAATATTTCATTGTATGAATATACTGCGGTTTATTTTTCCCTTCTCCTATTGATGGATTTCTACGTTTTTAAGTTTAGAGCTACTATTTCACTACATTTATTGAATTTTATATTTCAATTATAATTTTTCTAATTTCCAGACAGTCCATTTAGAACTTTTCAAAGCCCTCATGTCGGGTCACTTTTGACAGTCTTTTGCTCCTCACTCATAATTTCCTTTTCTTCTTCTGTTTCTTTAATATATGCACCATGTTAAATATTTGAGACCACGGCTATTACTGGCTATCTGTTGACGGTCACTCATGATTCTTTGTTGCCTTATGCTTTGTGATTTCTGCTTAGGAGTTCACCTTCTTTGGGACTCAGGCTCTGGGAATTCTTTATTGCAGGGACCAAATGTGAATTCCTCCAGAGATTTGTGTTCCTGCCTGCCAGGTCATTTTTAAATGAAAATTCTCAGCTTGTGGTTATTCGGACCATGCAAATACTATGAATTTGGGCTCCAAATTCACATAAAAACTGGTGCACTGCCATGTTCTCTATCCAACAATAGACAGCCTGAATCAGTCAAGGTTCTGCCTTGTTGCCTGCCTCCATGAAATGGATATTTTTCTAATTCTCCTTTTCTCTGAGAATGTCGCTTTTTATTGGTCCCAGCTTCACTTAGGAGTGGTCTCCCTCTGATACAGGCCTTCTTATTCACCTCCCTAATATTAGCACAGCTACTAGCAGCCAGAGACCCAGGTCACCTGGAATTTATTGGTAATTGGCAATAAAATAGGCAGCATCAGTTACCTCTTTGGATATCTGATCCTACTTCATTCTTAACCTTAGAGAAGTTCCCTACCCTCCTATATGCTCGTCTTTTCCTTTAAAAACTAAAACATATTCATTTTGTTCAGCATATTTAGATAGGTTAAATATTTTGCCAAGCAGATTTAGGTAGTTTTACAAACCATCTAGCCCACCCTCTCTCCAGATACCATGGTCCATTCAGTTCTGTTTCAGCAAGGCAGGTGGAATGTCTTTCAATGTCCATCTTCCAAAACATCCCTTAAGCATCACCTCTCTAATCTCCTGCACTTTGCCCCACAAATATCAATCCCTCTCTTGCACGTACTTCTTTTTGGTATCTTTATCTTAGGATATTCTTTTGCCCTAGTGAAAGAGGCTTGCCTTTTTCACTAAACATCACCAGATTCTAAGTTCCCTGGGGGTCAAAGCCATGTGTAATCACAGCCAGGCCCTGGCATAGAAAGAGCTCCACAAGTGCTAATTGCAATGAACTAAGCTGAGGGTCCAATGTCCACCAAAGGTCCCTGCAGAACTGAATCCTGGCATCCTCAGACCCTCAATGAAAAGTATTTGTGAAAACTATTATTGTCAACCCTGTAAGAAAACCACATACACCAAAGAGGCCTCACCACACAAAGCCAATGGAAACACATCTGAAGTCACAGGAGGCCAAATCTAGAACTCAATTACATACAGCAGCAGCAGTGGTCAGCAGTCTGAGACCTGATGAGAATAATCATTTCATTCCCTTGGAATCTTGTTCTGTGAGCCTCAAGTTTCAAGTTTTGAAAGTATTAGCACAGTGTTTCTTAAGATATTTACAATGAGACAAAGAATTTCCCTTATTTGGGTGGACTTTACTATTATACCATCTTTCCTGTTAAAATTAACAGGAGGAAGAAAAAGCACTTAAAAATTGTTTTCACCAGACTCTTTATTGTAGCTGCCCAGGATGACCACTTTGAGTAATAGATTATAACAATATGTGCACCCAACTTGATACCAGATACCTCTGGTGGCTCAGATGGTAAAGAATCTGCCTACAATGCCAGAGACTTGGGTTCAATCCCTGGGTCAGGAAGAACCCCTAAAGAAGGCAATGGCTACCCACTCCAGTATTCTTGCCTGAAGAATTCCATAGACAGAGGAGCCTGGTGGGCTACAGTACATGGGGTGCAGAGAGTTGGACATGAGTGAGCAACTAACACTTTCACTTGCAGATACCTTACAGCATTTTCTTTCTTCATGAAAGTTGAGCCAAAATTAAACTATAAAAACCATTGATATGGTAACTAGATCGAATGTTCAAGCCTAAAGCTTATTACCCCAGAGAGTCTGTGTGATGATATCAGCATGATCTGATCCCAAGGATAAGCAAGACCAATTTAGTGGCCCTTACAAATGATAGAGATTAGAGAGAGCTGCAGATGCCTTTGCCAAGTTATTTTAAGGGCAGCATAAATTCTAATGTATGTATCAGCTATTTCTCCAGGCCATGCCACCCTGGGGGCACAGTAAAGGTGGAAGATAAAAATGAATCAGTCATTCCATAGCTCAGCCTCACCAGCCACTAGAATGCTCTCTGACAAGCACCTCCTTCAGATTCAAGGGCTACGGATAGTGGATGTGAAGGGGGAAGCTTTGGAGTGAGTGGTCCCTTATGTGTCATGTCACCTTCTGGTACCACCTGGTACCACAATCACACCAAGAGGATGTCATAACTGCTCCCAAGTAAGCTGGATACCTAGGCTCCCTTGACAGGAGATGCTCTTCTCAAGGGTCTTTCTAAGACACGTGGCTGGACTTGAACAGCATGGATGGTACACTGTTACATTAAAGCACTCAAAATTTTTCACCTGCTCACAATCACTCTGGACTTGGCCATGTGATATGTTTTGGCCCCTGAGCAATCAGCAAATAAGAAAAATGCAAAGACTTCAAAAAGAGCTCTCACATTAGAGTTTTCCTCTTTCTTATAATTCCTGAAATACTTCTACCCCCATAAGAACAAGCCTAGGCTAGAACCCTAGAAAATAGGAGAATGAAGGAGTGGAAGTGAGTCCCCGCAGCTGAATAACATATCAGGCCAACTAGCCCCAGAAGATCCAGCTGCTGAATCAAACTTAAGAGTAAGTCCAGCCGAGGCCAAAAGAAAAGCATCACCTAGCTAAGCCTGGCCCAGTTTTCCAACTCACAGAACCATGGGCTAAATAAATAATTGTTGTTTTAAGTCACTAAATACTGGAGTAGTTTGTTATGCACCAAAAGCTATTTGTATGCCTTATACAAAGAGATGGAAAAAATAAATATGTTCATGGAATGGCTTGTTAAAAAAATATACACAAAGTAAAACCAGAGACTTTAACCAAGACATTATAGGCTCTTGAAGAAATATAAAAGCCAAGGATTTAGCTATCATTTCCTTCATATCATTCGAAGAGGTTGTTACAATGCTCACTTATTCCAAATATCTCTGTCATCAGTGAACCAGGGTATCAACCTCCTACATACATCAAATCCTGATGGGAGTTCCAAGCAGTGTAGCGTCAAGGGAAACAGTGAAACAGTAGCTAAGAGCTCTGGAATCAGACATTCAAATCAGCACTGGAAAGTTTGGTTTCGTCCTTTCTAAAGTGGGAAGATAAGAGTGCTACCTCACAGAGCTGTTGTGAAGATTAAAAAATGCACACGCGCTGTTTGCTGCAATGCCTGACACACATACGTGCCCAAAAGTATTCGCTTGTCTTATTAGCCATAAGGTTGGGAGCTAATAAAAAATAATTAGCTACCATTTATTGAATCCATACCATGTGAAAGACACTATGCTAAACACCCATGTACATTACCCTATTAATCATCATGATATCACTGTGAGGTGGTTATGTTCCCATTTTAGATGTGAGGCTAATGAAGCACAGAGAGATTCAGTAACATGCCTGGTGTCATATAGCCGAGAAGTGGCGATACTGACTCAACCTTCTTAAAAAACATGCCATGCCACCTACCATCCAATCACTGCCTAGTGGTTACAGAGAAATTACATAGGATTTTCACAATGTGGCCTCACATTGCATTTTCGCCATTTTAACAGGCTTCCAAGATTGTGTCTGTACTGGGTACTCTTCCTGGAATGTTTTCCCCACTCATAGTCCTCTCCTATCACCTATTAAAAGAAAATCCTTATCGTTTTGGGCCCAGTTCAAAAACTACCTCCTGTTGAGATGTTTTTAGATTTCTCTAGTGGATAAGGTGGAGAAGGAAATGGCAACCCACTCCAGTACTCTTGCCTGGAAAATCCATGGATGGAGGAGCCTGGTAGGCTGCAGTCCATGGGGTCGCTAAGAGTTGGACACGACGTACTTTCGCTTTTCACTTTCATGCAATGGAGAAGGAAATGGCAACCCACTCCAGTGTTCTTGCCTGGAGAATCCCAGGGACAGGGCAGCCTGGTGGGCTGCCGTCTATGGGGTCGCACAGAGTCAGACACGACTGAAGCAACTTAGCAGCAGCAGCAATGGAAAAGGATGTGAGCTCTGGAGTCAGACCACCTCTGTGGGAACCTAGCTTCTGCCACCTACTAATTATGTGAACTTAAGTAAGATACACCTCTCTAAATCCCAACTTCCTTCTCTGGAAAATAAGGGGAATGATGCCTATTTCACAAAGACAGATAGACAGACAGACATAATCAAGCACAATGCCTGATCTAGAGTTAGTGCACAATGCTACCTAGCATCATTTTTATCAAATGGATTCCATAACATTTTTATTTTAGCATATTGCATGCAGTGTAGTTAATTATCTGCCTCTCTTGTTCTCCCTGACTAGATATTACAGCCTTTGAGGTCAGAGAGCACATTTCTTGGTCCCCCATCAAGGGTAACAAGTTAGGTGGGTGGGTAAGGTTCCCCCCAATTCTTATCTAGCCACACACTAAGCACTTGCTACATGCCTGTAGAAATTGATTTAATCCAACTATCAGTCCTTATTTTAGGTATTCAATCTCCCTGATGGAGCTTCGGTTTGCTCAGCCATAATTTTAGTATGTTGGACTACACCAATTATTTTCAAGTACTGTTGTTCAGTGTTTACAATGACACTTTCTCAAATGAATTTACACATGGATATTAAAATATGAAATGGATTCTGTGCAGAGATGCTGTAGTTAAAGATGGTATGAAGTGCAGATCTTATCTATCAGCCTGCCCACACTGGCACCTGTAGGAAGCCTAGACCATAGGGGACATGATTCCCCCATAAAATCCAGACTTTGTAAAGTAGGGGCCAGGTCCCCAGATGCTCCATCCCCACAGATGGATCCAACTCCAAGCATTAATCTATTAAGGATGAGGAAAGACATTTGGAAAGAATGGAAGAATAAGCGTCCAAATCACCAGAAAGTGCTTCGGGGAACAAGGATGAGTAACGCTCACTTGACAGCCCTAACAGAGAATGAGCCTGGTGTTGGAACCATGGGGTCTTGAATTAAATCCTCTTTAATTGTCTTCCCAATTATGGGACATGGGAGACAGTTGGGCTCTGTGAGCTAAACATGGGCTGAAGTTTTGCAGCTTCCAACCAGAGTTTTAGGTACTGGTAGGAAGTGACAAGTCACAGGGATACAAGAGTACTTGAATATTTCAAAAAGCCAAAGGATAATGTTAGGTTGAGACACCAAACTCCTATGCAACTGGCAGGAATGACATCAATGGGAGAACTCAAGCTCACTGGAACCCTTAATTAGCAGGTGTACATGACTTTAATGAATAAATTATTGCTTCATAAAGCAAAGTTTTCTCATATGGAAGTCTTTTAAAAACATAGCATCCGCTGAGAAAATCAAAGTAGAAAATGTTTTAGCAATGGCTCACTATATGCCAGGTGACTTATAATCAAGCATGTGAAGCAAGCATTACTATCTTTGTGAACAAGGAAACCAAGCCAGGGAGGCTAGGTTTATTCCTTATTAGCCCACAGTAGGCAAATAATGTCACAAGACTTAAATTTGTGCCTCCTTTGTTCCTGTGTTTCAAAACACCTGCCTCTCCACTGGATCACATCTCCGTTGATGAGAAGATTGCAGTCTGATTCCCCCTGCTCTAAGAGTGACCACTGAATGAACTATTTGGTAACATCACTTTCACCCTGGCTCTCACAAAGCATAGAAATCACCTGGGATGTGTTAAAATGCACATGTACACTGACTTTGGAGATTCTGATTCAGTCGGGACTGGTGTGGGTCTGGGAGTCTGTGTTTTAACTAGTATAGGAGATGATTTTGGCATAAGTGGGCTTCGGTCTCTACTTTGAAAACATTATCTCTAAGACATAATCAATGTTATCAACAGAGGGGATGTTCAGAGAGCTTTAGGCTTAACTTCTATTTTACTATCTGAAAAGTTTCAAAACCCTTAGAGGCTTCCAGATTAAGAATTTGCTCCTTAAAGTTAATAAGGACAGAATGTGGCTGGTATAGAGGGCAATCCTAAATTTGTTCCGGTTCCCCATCATCCTGGCCAGGAAGATGTCACTAATCTTCGGGGCTAGCTGTTCCAAGACAGAGCTTGAATAAGGAAGAGAAAGAAAGGGCACCCCTGTCTTTCCTCTTTGAAACATAAAAGTAAAGACGGCAAGGAGAATGCTGATGGTGACAGATGTAAGAAGTCTATTATATATTGCAGAGATCCAGATTAGGGAAAGCTTTCTAAATCCAATTTTTCTGCTTAAAGCAGAAAGCAAATAAGGCCATCTTGGGGTGCTAGCAGTCTCACAGGGTTCAATGATGGGAAGTCTGGAGGCTGTTTGAAACCTGCCCACGGTGCCAAGTGGATGGAATTGTGACAATGTAATCAGGACCCTCATCTTTCTTACTTAAAAGGAATCTGATTAGGGTGAAGATGGTGGGAAATTGTTATGTTGAAACGAGTTCCAGGGTAAAGTGACTAGAGATGGAGGACTCTGAATGGCTGGAGAGCGTGCTGGCAGGAGAGGACAGTAGGGCCCTGTGTTTGAAGTGGCAGCAAATAAACCCTACACCCCACCTTTTCTATTCTCTCTCCCAAATTTAACACTAAAATGAGTGTCAGCTGGCAAGGTGCTGTTGTGATTATGTGGAGAGCTCAAACAAAGGCCTTTTACAAGTTCCCACTTCCCAAGTAATCAAACTAATCAATTTATCTGCCTGGATGATCACTGAGTACTTTTTCCAAATTTGAAAATAAAACCAGGAGGATTCTGGGATCATGGCTAAGTAGTGAAAATACCAGGAACTCTCTCTCCCAAATACTCAAACTACCCGTTAAACCTTATGAAAGGAAACTTTGGTGTAACCACATGAGAAGCAAAAAAACAACGGTATGTGGGTACTGGTGAGAATTTATGAAATAACGGGTTAAGAATTAAGAATTGGCCCATCATAGGTAGATTTGAATCTGATGTATCTATTTTCTCCAACTCCGATGAATATTTGGGTCTCTGTATCCAAGCATCTGTACCTTTTTCTGTGCTAAAATCTGACTGTTCTTTGATGGAATCTGTATTTGTCTCAAACCAAAAGACCACTTAGTCTCACCTGACACTTCCTTCTGCTTCTGTGGATCAAGGGTCTTAGAAGATGAAAGAGTTGCTGGCCACTTTCCTTCTCCTCTAGATTCAGAATTACTTTAGCAAGGGATATTTTCTCCTCTCCTCAGTCTGAATGCTTTGAGGTGCCAAGAATTCTGCTGTTCAATATGGTGGCCACCAGCTACATGTGCCTATTCAAACGCAAACTGAAATTAAATGAAATTTAAAATTCAGGTCCTCAGTCACATTAACTCAGGTGCTCAGTCACATTAACCACTCTTCAAGTGCTTAATAGCAACATGTGACAAATGGCTACTCTAGTGGGCAGAGTACACACAGTACCATGAGGATATAGTATCATCTCAGAAATTTCTACTGGACAACACTGATTTGGAGGACTGGAAGAATTTGGAGGTGGGCACACAACTCTTTCTATGAGACAGGAACTGCAGTGGTCGACCTGAGGGATGGAATGCACAGTCTTCAGGCAGAACACAAAGGAATTCATGGCAGGTCTCACTTCCTGACTCTTCACCACTACCAAGCTGACATCTCTCACGAATAAAGTAACAAAAAAAAAGAATACAATCAAGTGAAGTCTGTGAAAACACCCAACACAGGAGCTAATTCCTGCACCATTAGAGTAAAATTCTTTCTCTGAAATGGATTTGCTCCAAAATCACACCAGTGCTAGGAAAAACAACTGCTTCATGTTTTCAGTAAGATACCACTGGACATGGCTTTCACTGAATCAAAAAGACTACTCCAAAATAAAATCGCAGTAGCCAAATAGTAACCACCTTTTGATTAATGAAGCAGAGAACAAAGCTGAGAAGCCCTCCAAAAGTTCCGAAGAAGTGAATGAAGAGATGAAAGTTTGCTCTGTAGCGAAGCCCATAAGGGAAAATGGAATCACAGTTCATCTCACACACACAGACACACACGCAGCTTATACACCATACTTCTTGATGAAATCCACACCAGCTGTCAATTCCAATTGATCTCAAAATACGAGGCTTTCACTTATTAAAAACTTTCACCCATAAAATGAGAAGATTGAAAAATTATGGGCTAAATGAAGAGACCAACAACTTGAAAGAGGAGAACCAAGCTGAAAAATTCGAGGCCAATAGCTCCCACTGAAACAGAAGAAATTCGGGAAATTATGTGTTATGCTTCTTGAATACATACATTTATATATTCAATAAAACAAGAGCAAATGGAGCAACTGAAAAATACAGAAGAATTGTTGTAAAATGTTTTGAATCACCCTATTTTTAAAAAAGAAATTGAATGAAGGCAGTGAAGAACAAGAAAGGCACTTAAAAAACAAAGAGGAAATAATTTAAGAGACCAGCTCATGACATTTTTGTATAATGGAAAGCAAAAAATGTAAATGTCAAGACAACACATACACAGCAAGGAAGAGGATGCAATAGATCGGATTCTTTTATGTCATAAGTTAAGGACAGAAAACTAGCAATAATCAGCTTTCTGATTAAAGGAGGAAATGTGAACACATACCTTTAGCAATACTAGAACGCCACAAAGATTATAGTAAAGAAACAGATGAAAAATGAAGTTAAGCAAATCTCCCAAAATACAGAGGAAAAGGACAAAGAGAAAACATGAGGGAAATGGAAAAAAATTAGAGGACCAAATAGGGAGGGTGGGGACCAGGCATGTATGTGTGTGTGTATCTATGTGTTAGAAATGGGAAGGGCAAGTAATAAGACACCTTCCAAAATGGGAGTGCTACAGATGACACCAACAACTAGAACTCAAGATGCAATAAAATAAGCATGTTATTGAAAAGGGGGGAGATTGAAAATAAGATTGAAGGTGTAAGCCTCTGGAGAACAGAAAATTGCAAGAAGGGGGACTGGCTGGTAGAGGGAGGGATGTTCCTCATACCAAGTCTTGTGGGATCACTTGAACTTTTTAATAATGTGCGTGTAAAACTTGGGGAAAGAGAAGCTAAATTTTAAGTAGAAGGCATGTCTTTTTTTTAATTTTATTTTTTTACTTTACAATACTGTATTGGTTTTGCCATACATTGACATGAATCCACCACGGGTGTACATGAGTTCCCAACCCTGAACCCCCCTCCCATCACCCTCCCCATATCATCTCTCTGGGTCATCCCAGTGCACCAGCCCCAAGCATCCTGTATCGAACCTAGACTAGCAATTCGTTTCTTACATGATAGTATACATGTTTCAATGCCATTCTCCCAAATCATCCCACCCTCTCCCTCTCCCACAGAGTTCAAAAGTCTGTTCTTTACATCTGTGTTTCTTTTGCTGTCTCACATATAGAGTTATCATTGTTACCATCTTTATGAATTCCATATATATGTGTTAGTATACTGTATTGGTGTTTTTCTTTCTGGCTTACTTCACTCTGTATAATCGGTTCCAGTTTCATCCAATTCACTAGAACTGATTCAAATGCATTGTTTTTAATGGCTGAGTAATACTCCATTGTGTATATGTACCACAGCTTTCTTATCCATTCATCTGCTGATGGACATCTAGGTTGCTTCCATGTCCTGGCTATTGTAAACAGTGCCGATGAACATTGGGGTACATGTGTCTCTTTCAATTCTGGTTTCCTCGGTGTGTATGCCCAGCAGTGGGATTGCTGGGTCATAAGGCAGTTCTATTTACAATTTTTTAAGGAATCTCCACACTGTTCTCCATAGTGGCTGTACTAGTTTGCATTCCTACCAACAGTGTAAGAGGGTTCCCTTTTCTCCACACCCTCTCCAGCATTTATTGCTTGTAGACTTTTGCATCACAGCCATTCTGACTGGTGTGAAATGGTACCTCATTGTGGTCTTGATTTGCATTTCTCTGATAATGAGTGACGTTGAGCATCTTTTCATGTGTTTGTTAGCCATCCGTATGTCTTCTTTGGAGAAATGTCTATTTAGTTCTTTGGCCCATTTTTTGATTGGGTCATTTATTTTTCTGAAATTGAGCTGCATAAGTTGCTTGCATATTTTTGAGATCAGTTGTTTGTCAGTTGCTTCATTTGCTATTATTTTCTCCATTCCGAAGGCTATCTTTTCACCTTGCTTATAGTTTCCTTTGTTGCGCAAAAGCTTTTAATTTTAATTAGATCCCATTTGTTTATTTTTACTTTTCTTTCCAATATTCTGGGAGGTGGATCATAGAGGATCCTGCTGTGATTTATGTCGGAGAGTGTTTTCCCAAGGAAGACTGGATTCTTCAAATTGAAAAGAACTGACCGCTGAAAGCAAGCTTATTGTTGAAAGAACTGACCTAGGTATAACCAGGGGAATATAAATTCCAAGGATAAAGAAGAAATCTTTTGTTTTCTAGATTGCAAGAAAATGATAACCTAAATAGGGATCAGATTAGTAATTTTATTTTTTATTTTTTTTTGAGTGTTTTTTTTTAATTTTTTATTTCTTTAAATTTTAAAATCTTTAATTCTTACATGCATTAATTTTATAATAATTGTACTGTTTCTTAATAATTTGTGTGTGTGTGTAGCTTTTGTCTTTCAACACAAGAATTACTAAATAAAACCACTACCTGGGTATTTTAAAAAACTATGGACAAAATCTATGACATGAATTGAGGGAGAAAGCTCAATAAGCCTTTTTTTTTTTTAATGAAAGCACCTATTAGCAACAGATTTATAGGTTATAAGAATGAGAGAATACTGTCACATTAGGTAACATCAATGACATTGATAACTTTCTGAAAAAAAATCACTGAAACTGATATCAGATAAAACCCAAATAGAATAAGAAAGAAAGAAAGTGAAATCGCTCAGTCTTATCTGACTCTTTGCGACCCCATGAACTGTAGCCTACCAGGCTCCTCCATCCATGGGATTTTCCAGGCAAGAGTACTGGAGTGGGTTGCTATTTCAATCTCCAGGGGATCTTCCCAACCCAGGGATTGAACCCACGTCTCCCACATTGTAGGCAGACGCTTTACCATCTGAGCCACCAAGGAAGTCACCAGAAAAATAGAATAATAAATAAAGATAAAAAGTTTCTATAACTATCCCATCAAAAATTTCTGGCATGAATTTCTCTTACAGGTGATTTTTTAAAAACTTTAAAAAATTTGATGAATATAAAACAATATTAAAAGCTACACAATTCCATACAGTTCATACTGTTCATGGGGCTCTCAAGGCAAGAATACTGAAGTGGTTTGCGATTCCCTTCTCCAATAGACCATGTTTTGTCAGAACTCTCTACCATGACCCATCTGTCTTGGGTGGCCCTACACAGCATGGCTCATAGTTTCACTGAGTGAGACAAGGCTTTGGCATAGTCAGTAAAGCAGAAGTAGATGTTTTTCTGTAACACTTTCGCTTTTTCAATGACCCAACAGATGTTGACAATTTGATCTCTGGATCTTCTGCCTTTTCTAAATCCAGCATGAACATCTGGAAATTCACAGTTCACGTACTGGTGAAGCCTGGCCTGAAGAATTTTGAGCATTACTTTGCTAGCGTGTGAGATGAGTGCAATTGTGCAGTAGTCTGAGCATTCTTTGGCATTGCCTTTCTTTGGGATTGGAATGAAAACTGACCTTTTCCAGTCCCGTGGCCACTGCTGAGTTTTCCAAATTTGCTGGCATATTGAGTACAGCACTCTCACAGCATCATTTTTTGGATTTGAAATGGAAAATTCTTAAAGAGATGGGAATACCAGACCACCTGGCCCGCCTCCTGAGAAATCTGTATGCAGGTCAAGAAGCAACAGTTAGAACTGAACATGGAACAATAGACTAGTTCCAAATTGGGAAAGGACTATGTCAAGGCTGTATATTGTCATCCTGCTTATTTAACTTATATGCAGAGTACATAATGAGAAACGCTGGACTGGGTAAAGCACAGGCTGGAATCAAGATTGCTGGAAGAAACAAAAATAACCTCAGATATACAGATGACACCACCCTAATGGCAGAAAGCAAAGAGGAACTAAAGAGCCTCTTGATGAAAGTGAAAGAGGAGAGTGAAACAGCTGGTTTAAAACTCAACAAACAATAAACTAAGATCATGGCATCTGGTCCCATCACTTCATGGCAAATAGATGGGGAAACAATGGAAACAGTGACAGACTTTATTTTCTGGGGCTCTAAAATCACTGCAGATGGTGACTGCAGCCATGAAATTAAAAGACACTTGCTCCTCAGAAGAAAAAGTTATGACCAACCTAAATAGCAACCTAGACAGCATATTAAAAAGCAGAGACATTACTTTGCCAACAAAGGTCCATCTAGTCAAAGTTATGGTTTTCTCAGTAGTCATGTATGGATGTGAGAGTTAGACTATAGAGAAAGCTTAGCACTGAAGAATAGATGCTTTTGAACTGTGATGTTGGAGAAGACTTGAGAGACCCTTGGGACAGCAAGGAGATCCAACCAGTCCATCCTAAAGGAAATCAGTCCTGAATATTCATTGGAAGGACTGATACTGTAGCTGGAACTCCCATACTTTGGCCACCTTATGTGAAGAACTGACTCATTTGAAAAGACCCTGATGCTGGGAAAGATTAAAGGCAGGAGGAGAAGGGGACAACAGAGGATGAGATGGTTGGATGGCATCACCAACTCAATGGACACGAGTTTGAGTAAGCTCTAGAAGTTGGTGATAGACAAGGAAGCCTGGCGTGCTGCAGTCCATGGAGACACAAAGAGTTGAACATGACTGAGCAACTGAATTGAACACAATTCCAAGGAAATTTTAAAGTGACACAAAACCCAAAGTAAACAGAATAAAAATTTACAGATTATTATTCTTTATAGATATATAAAAATTGGGGGACTTCCCTGGTGGTACTGTGGGTAAGAATCCACCTGCCAGTGCGAAAGACAGTGGTTCGATCCGTGGTCCAGGAAGAGTCCACATGCCTCAGAGCAACTAAAGCTGGTGCACCACAACTACTAAGCCTATGCACTAGGCCTGCAAGCCACAACTACCGAGCCCATGTGCCTAACTTCTGAAGCCAGTGCGCCCTGGAGCCTGTGCTCTTCGGCCAGAGAAGCCACTGTAGTAAGAAGCCTGTGCATCACAATGAAGAGTAGCTTGGATCACTCCAACTAGGGCCTGAATGCAGCAACAAAGACCCAGTGCAACTAAAAAAAATAAACAATTTTTTTAAAAACATAGAAATCTGAATTATAATGGTAAATAAAATTCAGTAACTACTTTAAAGACCTGATCATTATAATTAAATATGGATCATTTCTGGAAAGCATGGACAAATCAGTACTAGAAATTATAATAATTTCACCAATATACCAGCTAAGAAAAATGAGACAACTTTATTCATAAAAAGATAAAGGGATAGTAGGCAAAATTCAATACCTGCTATTTATAAAATATCTCCTAATAATGCAAATAGAAGCAGCCTCATTCAACACATAAACTTTTGGGTTTTGGTGTAAGTTTGCAAATTTGATTTCTTTTTTCTTTTTAGTTGTTTTATTTGGCTGCACTTCACAACATGTGGGAATCCCCCAGCCAGAGAGTAAACCTGTGCCCCCTGTTGTGGAAGCACAGAGTCATAAGCACTGGACCACTAGAGGAGCCACTATAAACATTTGCTTTAAACCCATGAACACTACTCTTAAAGCAGACACCACTACAGACAACACTAGTAAAGTAAGGCACAAAACAAATAAAGCCACAGTGAGGTTCTGACTAATAATATGGAAATAGGAAAGGAGTATACATACTAGAAAAGAAATAGGAAAAGTATTACTATTTTAAGAAATTCATTGAAAAAGTGTTTGAATCAATTTTTAAGAATCAATAAAACTGCTAGACAAAAAGATATAGAACATTTCATGAGAGGGGAAAAACCCATTCCCAACAGAACAAAAAACAGAAAATATGAAGATGGAATCTTAATGGGAAGTGTGTGTGACCTAGATTGGGAGAGGTGGGGGTAGGAGCCTAGAGTATTTTACCGAGAGATATAAAGTAAAACTTGACTAATGGGAAGACTCAGCATGTTCTTCTATGAAAAGTCTAAATAGTTTAAGGATGTCAATTCCTTTCAATTAAAGTGTTGCTTTAAAGCAATTTCAATAAAAATCCCAATAGGGTTTTTCTTTTTCTTAAACTGGATAAAATTCCTGCAACATTAATTTGGAAGAATAATCAAGCAAAATATTTTTAAGGTATATTAAAAAGTAACATGGAGGTGAAAGAAGCCTTCCAAATCCAGAACATACAGTAAAACATCAATAATTAAAACAGTCTGGCACTGATGCAAAAATAAATGGCTTGAACTGAGTACAGAATAGGCAGCAACTAGAGTTAAATATAAGATTATCAATCAACAGAGAAGGAGGACCTCTCAACATGTTGACCTTCACTGTGGTTGCAGTTATAGCTTCAGAAAAACATCACACCTGCGGTATGAAGAACAGAGAAGCTTTATTTTGACTTCACTAAGTGGGAAAAGGTCAGTTTTCATTCCAATCCCAAAGAAAGGCCACACCAAAGACTGCTCAAACTACTGCACAACTGCACTCATCTCACAGGCTAGTAAAGTAATGCTCAAAATTCTCCAAGCCAGGCTTCAGCAATACATGAACTGTGAACTTCCAGATGTTCGAGCTGGTTTTAGAAAAGGCAGAGGAACCAGAGATCAAATTGCCAACATCCACTGGATCATGGAAAAAGCAAGAGAGTTCCAGAAAAACATCTATTTCTGCTTTATTGACTATGCCAAAGCCTTTGACTGTGTGGAGCACAATAAACTGTGGAAAATTCTGAAAGAGATGGGAATCCCAGACCCCCTGACCTGCCTCTTGAGAAACCTGTATGCAGGTCAGGAAGCAACAGTTAGAACTGGACATGGAACAACAGACTTTTGTTGTTGTTTTCCAAATAGGAAAAGGATTACGTCAAGGCTGTACATTGTCACCCTGCTTATTTAACTTCTATGCAGAGGACATTATGAGAAACGCTGGGCTGAATGAAGCACTAGCTGGAATCAAGGCTGCCAGGAAAAATATCAATAACCTCAGATATGCAGATGATACCACCCTTAGGGTAGAAAGTGAAGAAGAACTAAAAAGCCTCTTGATGAAAGTGAAAGAGGAGAGCGAAAAAGTTGGCTTAAAGCTCAACATTCAGAAAACGAAGATCATAGCATCTGGTCCCATCACTTCATGGGAAATAGATGGGGAAACAGTGTCAGACTTTATTTTGGGGGCTCCAAAATCACTGCAGATGATGATTGCAGCCATGAAATTAAAAGATGCTTACTCCTTGGAAGAAAAGTTATGATCAACCTAGATAGCATATTCAAAAGCAGACTACCAACTCTCTTGCTTTTTCAGTGATCCAGTGGATGTTGGCAATTTGATCTCTGGTTCCTCTGCCTTTTCTAAAACGAGCTTGAACATCTGGAAGTTCATGGTTTATGTATTGCTGAAGCCTGGCTTGGAGAATTTTGAGCATTACTTTACTAGCATGTGAGATGAGTGCCAACAAAAGTCCATCTAGTCAAGGCTATGGTTTTTCCAGTGGTCATGTATGGATGTGAGAGTTGGACTGTGAAGAAAGCTGAGCGCTGAAGAATTGATGCTTTTGAACTGTGGTGTTGGAGAAGACTCTTGAGAGTCCCTTGGACTGGAAGAAGATCCAACCAGTCCATTCTGAAGGAGATCAACCCTGGGATTTCTTTAGAAGGAATGATGCTAAAGCTGAAACTCCAATACTTTGGCCACCTCATGCGAAGAGTTGACTCATTGGAAAAGACTTAGATGCTGGGAGGGATTGGGGGCAGGAGGAGAAGGAGACGACCGAGGATGAGATGGCTGGATGGCATCACTGACTCAATGGACGTGAATATGAGTGAACTCTGGGAGATGGTGATGGACAGGGAGGCCTGGCGTGCTGTGATTCATGGGGTCGCAAAGAGTCGGACATGACTGAGCGACTGAACTGAACTGAACTGAATAATATCCCAATAAATATGCAAAGGACACAACCAAATAATTATATAAAAGGCCCTACTACTACCAGTAAACATCTATAAAAATATGCAGTTTATCAGTAACCAAAGAAATAGAGATTAAAACCAGTTATTCACCTATGAAGGTAACAATTTTTCAAACGACAACGCCAATTATAGGCAAAGCTCCAGGAAAATTTATATTATGTTGCTAGTGGCAGTAAATTTATTACAATGTATTTGTAAAGTAATTTGGCACTTCTGATCAAAAACTCAAAATGTTTTTGACCTAGTAATTCCATTTCTGGGAATCTAGCCTAAGAAAATAATGTGAAGTCTAGAAAAATACTGATGCATGAAGATGTCCAACTCAGCACTATAATTGCAGAAACATAAAACTATATACAAAGTAAAAAATAGCATAATAAATAATGACAAATCCACTGGAATTAAATATTAAACACCATTCAAAGTCAAGATTATGAAGATTAAGTGGCAGCATGGAAAATATGAGTAGTTATAACTGATTACAACTCTGAAAAAAGTTAACCTATGACTAAGTACTATAAAGATATAAGTACAAATATTAATATATAAAGTTGGGCTTCCCAGGTGGCACTAGTGGTAAAATAATAGTGTACTGAACACCAGCTATGCCAGGCACTTTACATGCACCAGCTTTAATCTTCATATCAACTCCAGGAAATGGAGAAACAAGTAACAAAATAATAAACTACTAAGAACTCTAGCATCTTCCCTGAAGCACAAATGTGTCACCCTTCAGCCAATTGCTCCAAGTGCCATCAGCTCTCAGTGTTCTCTAGAAACTGGCCTCAGCCTAAGGAAAAAAGGTCACTCAAGGTCACACCCATTCCCAGAGCAACCTATACCTAATATCTGGTCACTGCAAAGATATAAATGCCCAGCTCCCTCACTGCAGCTAGGAACAAGGCTGAATGGCTGTTCTAGGATCCAAGCTCTTGCATGGTCCTCTGAGGCCTCTGCTGAGACTGCGCTGTAACTTCAACTGTCCCTTTACCCCAGCTTGCCCACTACTCATCCCCACAAGAGTTGCTACTCAGAAAATTCTCTGACAAAAAGTCCCTACACGCTGACCTCCATCTCAGAGCCTGGTTTCAGGGGATCTCAGCCTGGAATAGCTAATGCAGGATGGTTCAAGACAGCAGCATTAAGATGGCAGCCAGGTCATAGGCACCACTGCCAGTGGTAGGTGAAGCCTGGTTTGCACCTGGCACAAGTTTGCAGTGCAACTGTAAAAACACAAGTGGCGAACAAAGATGGTATACTAACTGAAGGAATGAAGTAGGTCAGGTATCTAGGAGACAGAGGGGAAACGGGAATTTTAAGGACAACAGAATTGGACAGCTGTTGCTAGGGACATCTGAGGCTTTAGAGAAAGATAACAAAATGCTGAAGGTGATGAGGCATTAATTCAAAGCAAAGTGTAAAAACCACAGGGCTTTCATGCGGGGTAAAAAAAGTAAAACTGAGGATCAGGATCAGCACTTACTCACAAGAAGGCAGCGCTCCAGAGAAGGTTCAGTTCTCAACATAGGCAAGTCTATGGTAAAGTCAGCAGGAGCCAGAAGTATATGATGGAGTCAGTGGGGTTGATGCACTCACATACTCTGATCCCTGGACTCCTCCAAAGCCTCTGGCTGCTGAAGTGTTCAGCTCCTCCCTAATGAGGGCTGGTGCTTCCTATCACCCGCCAATGTTGCAGAGACCTCCCCTCATAAGACAATATATTCACCACCCCCTTACTAGGGTCCACCTCCACTTTCTTTCCCTCATGTCCAACAAATGAGATCAAATCAAAATATAACCCAAGATTTAACACTAGAGATCGTAGTAAGAAACATGAAATGATAGTATATGCAAATCAAATTGACAAGAATCGAGAACATACAATGGATGGTCTTCTGGTTCTCTCTGCTTCTACAAACCTAGAGATTCCTACTGCCATTTCTTGTCACTTTCTCACCCATCCTTTGACTTGTCTCCAGCCGTGGCCCTCCCTGTTCAATTTACTGCCCATTTAGTTTAAAGGCACTTCCATGTCACCCTGGGAAATCAAGTATTTTCATCAGAATCTTGTGCCCATACAGAAGAGTACAGAGCCAGACTGAAAAAAGACAAACCATGGCCCTGAAACTTAGCTCTCTGTCTCCTGGCCTCCAACACAACGCTCTGTAGAGCTGGTCAGGAACAATAAGTTTTATTGGCAATCCACAATTATGGGACCAAATGGCCCAATTTAAGTAGTGCCTGCCTTTGAAGATTTATTTTCTTAAGACCAACCCAAGATTGCATTGAAACCACCAAAGGTTGAATTTAAGATAATTTATCATCCATATGTTAACAGTAAGGGCAATATTTGTCTAGATATCTCAATATCAGTATAGTTGGCCATAACTATTTCAAAGGTTCTCTTATTCATTTTTTTCACTGCTATATGATCCAAACCCAGATTACCCTCTAGTATCAGAGACTGCATGAAAATATAAAATGAAGAAAACTCACAAAGTGTCTAAGGTTGGATCAGAAGTATAGCAAGCAATGCTACCACTTTAATGTCAGAGTAACCTACATTGTAAGTGAAGTCGCTCAGCCGTGTACGACTCTTTGCGACCCCATGGACACCAGGCTCCTCCATCCATGGGGTTTTCTAAGCAAGAGTACTGGAGTGGGTTGCCATTTCCTTCTCCAGGGAATCTTCCCAACCCAAGGATTGAACCCAGGTCTCCTGCATTGTAGACAGATGCTTTACTGTCTGAGCCACCTTAAATAACTAGTCCTTTTTAATTTTCTAATCTGTCAGCTACCCTATAAAAATTCATTTTTCTAATTTTAATTTTTTTTGTTTGTTTGTTTATTTAGGTGGCTCTTCTGGTAAAGAACCTGCCTACCAACACAGGAGACATAAGAGACTCAGATTCAATCCCTGGAACAAGAAGATCCCCTGGAGGAGAAAAATGGCAACCCACTCCAGTCTTCTTGCTGGGAGAATCCCATGGAGAGAGGAGCCTGGCAGGCTAACAGTCCATGAGGTCACACAGAGTCAGACATGACAAGTGACAGCTTGCAATGTACGGGCTCATTCGCAACGACTTTGGTGTGGTTTTGATATTCACTTTAGACAATGTAATTATAAGAGAAAAGGTAGTCAAAATTCAGAATGTTTCAATATGGAGTTTGTGCCTAATATGGCCAATATTTCAATCAAACTTTGCTCTCATGCTGAAATCACTGCCATCTTAAATCCTCTAGAGCTAGAGATCTGAGGTCCACTTTCTGCTCTGCACTAAGGGGGCTAAAGAATTGATGCTGAATATATAATGGCAGCAAAACAAAATGTGAAATATTTTATGCATACCAATAAAGGAATAGCCTATTCTTGGCCTTTAGAAAATAGAAATTATGACACACCTTAATTTCAAAATATTGTTAATTTTAATTTAAATTGTTAGGAGGCTTGGTGCTGTCTATTTGCCAATAAAACCTTTACTGTATTTCCAAAAAATGTTGAAAGTTGTCAGTATAAGAGTGATCATCTAATAGCTCTGCCAATAACTGATTTTTCTTCCAGTTGCACAAAATAATGAAAAAGGACTATATAATGACCTCAGTCCAGTTCAGTTCAGTCACTCAGTCGTGTCCGACTCTTTGTGACCCCATGAATTGCAGCACGCCAAGCCTCCCTGTCCATCACAAACTCCCAGAGTTTACCCAAACTCATGTCCGTTGAGTTGGTGATACCGTTCAGCCATCTCATCCTCTCGTCCCCTTCTCCTACTGCCCCCAATCCCTCCCAGCATGACTCTCTTTTCAAAAGAGTCAACTCTTTGCATGAGGTGGCCAAAGTAGTGGAGTTTCAGCTTCAACACCAGTCCTTCCAATGAACACTCAGGACTGATCTCCTTTAGGATGAACTGGTTGGATCTCCTTGCAGTCCAAGGGATTCTCAAGAGTCTTCTCCAACACCACAGTTCAAAAGCATCAATTCTTCGACACTCAGCTTTCTTCACAGTCCAACTCTCACATCCATACATGACCACTGGAAAAACCATAGCCTTGACTAGATAGACCTTTGTTGGCAAAGGAATGTCTCTGCTTTTGATATGCTATCTAGGTTGGTCATAACTTTTCTTCCAAGGAGTAAGCATCTTCTAATTTAATGACCTATACATATCTAAAACATAGCCTTGAAATAACAATACTATGGGAATAATAAATCAGTGGTAGTTGAAGATTTTAACACACTTCTCTCAAAAATTGATAGATGATGTAGACACTGAACTAAACTATAAAAATGTTTAATAACATGGTTACTAAAAATGTACATCAAATGGAGAAAAGAAATTCATTTTGAAAAAGAATAGAACTTTCATAAAAATTACCTATGTCCTGGCTTCAAAGGAAGCTTTCATAAATTCCAAGGAATTAATATTCTATAGTCTATTCCTGTGACCATAATACAGATGTCAACTACAAAATGATATATTTACAAAGACCCCCATATGTCTGAAAATGATGTAACTCATACTACAGGCTAAAGGTACAATTATATGGGAAATTATGAGATGTAGTCCTTGCTCTTTTTTAAATTATATTTTAGATATAGTCCTTGCCCTATTTTTTTTTTTTTAGTCCTTGCTCTTTTAGTATAGATTATACATTCCTACAAAAGTTCTGTGGTAGTATTAGTGATATAGAATTCTATTATTTTCTGTTGACCAATCATGATGCAATTATTGTATTAAGCAAAAATCACAATAGTAGATGTTTATCAGTTTTCACAATCAATTGCCAGACTCCAAAACAAAAGATCATTACAATTGCAAGCCATAATGGAAACATAATCTAGTTTGTTTCACTTTTTCTATTCAGTGCTCCCATTTAATTTAGTTTATGTTTTCCAATTTCTTCATCTCTATTTTTATTTTTTTGGATGCTCTTTCTCAAGGCTTTACCAAGCATAGTAGAAAAGCTTTTATATACATATTATATATATATATAGAAGGTATATTTATTTTAGAAAACTTATGACCTTTTGTCTAGTGAAAATGTTTATGACATTTTGACTCTACTTGTTTAACTTAGTATGACTAGAAAGCTAGATTTCTAATTTATATTCACTCAAAATTTTGATATAGTTCTATATATTTTAGCATCTAGTATTACTGCTATTACTTCCCTGGTGGCTCAGACGGTAAAGTGTCTGTCTACAATGAGGGAGACCCAGGTTCGATCCCTGAGTTGGGACGATCTGCTGGAGAAGGAAATGGCAATCCACTCCAGTTCTATTGCCTGGAAAAATCCCATGAACTGAAGAGCCTAGTAGGCTACAGTCCATGGAGTCACAAAGAGCTGGACACGACTGAGCGACTTCACTTATTCACTTACCTATTTCTGCTATAAGTCTAGAAAGTTTATTATATTAATGATTTTTAAAAAGTGAATGATGCTTGAAGCTTCTAATCCAATTCTGAGAATATAAAGAAATATTATGTTGTTAAAAAAAAACAGGAAATTAACATGATACAGTATTATTAATGAAAGTACATATTTTGTTCAAGCCTCACAAAATTTTGTGCTAGTGTCCACTATTTGCTTTCATAACTTATTCAAGACTCCACATTGCATTTAACTGCATTGAACAGCTTCAGCTGCATAAAGCTGTTCAATGCAATTGAACAAATTCTAGCAAATTCTCTTTTCATTTTTATTCTAGTGCAAATATTTTCTAACTTTCCTTGTTATGGCTTCTTAGATATATCCTTCATTTAAAAGAAGACATTTAATTTCCAAATGCTTGGGGTTTTTTAAAGTATCTTTGATATTAATTTCTCATTTAAATGCTTTCTTCTCTACAAACACTCTCTGTGATATTTTCAATCTTCTAACTTCATTGAGGCTTTCAATGGCTAAGTCAAAGATCTCTCTTGGTAAATGTCACACTGCACTTGAAAGTATGTGGGTTATTTTAAAATATCTTTTGGTATTGATTTTTAACATAATTCCACAGTGATAAGAGAACAGACTCCGTATGATTTCAACACCTTTAGACCATGATATTTTTGCACCTAGTTTTATGTCCCTAGATATGTTCCAATGTCTCCTAGATTATAGTCTATGGGAACATGAATAGAGTTTGTATCCTACTGTTGTATAAATATTGTATAAATCTTAATTATGTTGAATTGGTTCATAATGCTTTCAGTTCTACTATATTCTTCTACTTCTCTGTACAATTATTCTATTAATTTCTGAGAGTTTGATAGTGAAACTCCAACTAATAATCTTAATTTATCTACTTAAAACAAACAATTGTAATATATAGTGGAACTATATGTAACACTGTTCAGTATTTTTACAAGTCTTCTTAAATGCATTATCATATTCTCATAATTCAAAAATATGAAAGATGAAGATAACAATAAATAAATATGAATTTTCTTTAATTTGGGGCTTCAGAATTTTATATATGTTCATTAGATTATCCCTGTTAGTTTTGTGCAGGGATTCAAACCATCTGCATCTTTGCTAATCTTTTGGTCTGTTTAATCTGTCAACAAACAGAAGCGGTGAGTCAAAATTCCCCACTATGATGAGGGATTTATCCATTTATTCTGATAGTTTTAACAAGCTTTGCTTTGTATATTTTAGGGCTATTTTACTAATTGCATGCATGTTCAGAATTGTTATATCTTCTTGATGAATGAATCAAAACTTTTATCATTATACACTGACCTTTTCAAATCGTAAGGTTTATGATGAAAACCCACTTATTCTGCTACTAAAATAATCATGTCAATTTTCTTTTGGTCAATACTTAGCTGATATATCTTTTCCCAATGTTTTATTTAAAATTTTATATTCCATTATGATTTAGCCTCTTACCAAAAAGAAGGGGGGGAAAGCCATGAAACTAGATTTTTTAATCTCATCTGGTAATCTCCATTTTTTAATTTGAGGATTTAAACAACTTCTATTCATAATGAAGATATAAGAGAATTTGTTGCTACAACTTTAGTTTCTAATTTCAATTTACTGAACATTTTCTATTCTCTTTACTCTCCCCTTCTGCCCTCTTTTAAAATATCAATACCTATTGCACCCCCTCCAATAACACAAAAAATTACCCTGCTCTCCTATTCTTTGGTTTCTCTACCCGTCTACATACTCCATTCCAAACTTTCCTCCTGATACTCTGTAGCATTTTAATTCTATGCTATTAAGCATATACGTTTTCTTTTCCTGTCTCTTAACTTTAACTTTAGAGCCAAAGATAACCAACCTTTGCTAAAATATTTAATCATCCTCCCTTTACAGATTCCTTCCAGCATCTACTGGATTTGTTTCTCCATCAATTTGAACATTTCCTTTAAAAGTATTTTCAATGTGGCTCTTTGCAATATTACATATCTGCAAATACTTTTGATATGTGTTTTTATTTCCATGCTAATAAGGCTGGATGTAAAATTTTAGGCATAAAATACTATGGGTTCTTTCAAACTGTGGCGCTGAAGAAGGCTCTTGAGGGTCCCTTGGACTACAAGGAGATCAAACCAGTCAATCTTAAAGGAAATCAACAATGGATACTTATTGGCAAGACTGATGCTGAAGTTGAAGCTCCAGTACTTTGGCCACTTGATGCAAAGAGCCCACTCACTGGAAAAGATTCTGATACTGGGGGAGACTGAAGGCTGGGGGAGATTGAAGGCAGGAGGAGAAGGGGAAAACAGAGGATGAGATGGTTGGATGGTATCACTGATTCAATGGACATGGACTTGGGCAAACTCTGAGAAGTGATGAGGGACTGGCAAGCATGGTGTGCTGCAGTCCATTGATTTGCAAGAGCTGGACATGACTTGGTGACTCAACAACAACTATAGGTCCTTACATGAGAAAGACAGGAAGATGTGACATGTAGAGACGCAGCGTGGAGGGTTATGTGAAGACAGAGGCAGAGACTGGACACATGCTGCCCCAAACCAAGGAACAGTAAGGGATATCACTGACCAAAAACTAAAAGGCATGGAAAAAAATTATTTCCAAGAGTGAGGCTGACACATTGATTTCAACCTTCTAACCTCCACAACTGTGAGGAAATCAATTTCTGTTGATTTAGACTACCCAGTTTGTGGTCATTTATTATAGCAGCCCAAAAGAACAAACATATATGGGTTGGCGTATGCTAATTGCTTCTTCCCATGAGACTAGGTCACATTTTCCTGGCTCTTAATAGACTGAATAATTTTGTATTATATTCTAGTTGTAATGACTTATATTCTATGTCTTCAAAGAGTGTTGACATTTTTATTTCAGTAGACCATCCACTTGGTTAGGCTCAAGACTATACACTGTCACACCTGGGGTGGGGAGAGTTCTGACCTCAGTTCAGTCTTTTAAGCCCTAGCTGCATGATGCTTCCAGTTTGTCCCATACGTTCATAACTGAGGGATTAGCCAGAGATGGGCTGAGTCGAAACACAGAATTTCAAGTTGTTCTTCTCTAACTCTTTCCTTTCAGGGATTTCTCCCCTCATACCCTGGCATCTCTGGTTGACCTGGGTTCTTTCCCCTACCTCCTCTGTTCAAAAATTCAGGGGGCTCTGTATCAGTTTCAGCTGCCACTGAGCCATGGAACTTACTCTATGGGAGTTGTTTGCTTCAAGGTTCAGTCCAGTTCAGTTCAGTCGCTCAGTCGTGTCCGACTCTTTGTGACCCCATGAATCGCAGCATGCCAAGCCTCCCTGTCCATCAACAACTCCTGGAGTTCACTCAGATTCACGTCCATCGAGTCAGTGATGCCATCCAGCCATCTCATCCTCTGTCATCCCCTTCTCCTCTTGCCCCCAATCCCTCCCAGCATCAAAGTCTTTTCCAATGAGTCAAGTCTTCGCATGAGGTGGCCAAAGTACTGGAGTTTCAGCTTCAGCATCATTCCCTCCAAAGAAATTCCAGGGCTGATCTCCTTCAGAATGGACTGGTTGGATCTCCTTGCAGTCCAAGGGACTCTCAAGAGTCTTCTCCAACACCACAGTTCAAAAACATCAATTCTTCAGTGCTCAGCTTTCTTCACAGTCCAGCTCTCACATCTATACATGACTACTGGAAAAACCATAGCCTTGACTAGATGGACCTTTGTTGGCAAAGTAATGTCTCTGCTTTTGAATATGCTATCTAGGTTGATCATAACTTTTCTTCCAAGGAGTAAGTGTCTTTTAATTTCATGGCTGCAGTCACCATCTGCAGTGATTTTGGAGCCCCCAAAAATAAGTCACCCCCAAAATTTTCCTACTTCATTTCAGTCTCCAAATCCCTCAAGTTGTTTTTTTTTGTTGTTGTTGTTTTTTGTTTGTTTGTTTGTCTAGAATTGATAGCTTTTAAGAAAGGATTAGTGTGCTAGATCCTCCCTTCTTCAAATCATAAACTTCAGCATCTTTAGATAGGTAATCCCAATGTAAAGGTAAATCTATTCGAATAAAGGTTTAACCTAGAGCTGATTTCTTGAGGGTGGAGGCCGGTAACCCATGTGAACTAGTTAACTAAGCAAGAACTGGAAACCAAGTTAGGATATAGGCTCGTGTTAATTTGCCTCTGATTTCAGAGCTTAAGCTCTTATACACTCTTAAAATTAATTGAGATCAAAAGTAACTTGAATAAAATAAAATAAAATAATTTAAAAAAAAAAAAAAGTAACTTGAGGGACGTCCCTGGTGGTCCAGTGGTTAAGACTCCAGACTTCCACTGCAGACATCATGGGTTTAATACCTAGTTGGGGAACTAAGATCCCACATTTCATGAAGCGTGGCCAAAAATACAAAAAAAATTTTTACGTAACTTGCATTTTAGAACATAGTAACTTTACAAACATTTTATTCTGAGAGTCTAGGACTCAAGATTTAATCTCTCCTACTCCCAGCTTTCAGTTCAACAATTCAGTTGTTCAGTTGTGTCTGACTCTTTGTGACCCCATGGACTGCAGTATACCAGGCTTCCCTGTCCATCATCAACCCCTGGAGCTTTCTCAAACTCATGTCAATCAAGTCAGTGATGCCATTCAACCATTTCATCCTCTGTCATTCCCTTCTCCTCCTGCCTTCAATCTTTCTCAGCATCAGGGTCTTTTCTAATAAGTCAGTTCTTTGTATCAGGTGGCCAAAGTATTGGAGTTTCAGCTTTAGCATCCGTCCTGCCAATGAATATTCAGGACTGATTTCCTTTAGGATTGACCAGTGTGATCTCCTTGCAGTCCAAGACATTCTCAAGAGTCTTCTCCAACATCACAGTTCAAAAGCATCAATTCTTCAGCACTCAGATTTCTCTATAGTTCAACTCTCACATCCATACACAATTAGTGGAAAAACCATAGCTTTGACCAGATGGACCTTTGTGGCAAAGTAATGTCTCTGCTTTTTAATATGCTGCCTAGGTCGGTCATAGCTTTTCTTTCAAGGAGCAAACATCTTTTAATTTCATGGCTGCAGTCACCATCTGCAGTGATTCTGGAGCCCCAAAAATAAAGTCTCTCACTGTTTCCATTATTTCTCCATCTATTTGCCACAAAGTGATGGGATTGGATGCCATGATCTTAGTTTTCTGAATGCTGAGTTTTAAACCAACTTTTTCACTCCTCTTTCAGTTTCAACAGGCTCTTTAGTTATTCTTCACTTTCTGCCATAGGGTGGTGTCATCTGCATATCTGAGGTTATAGATATTTCTCCCAGCAATCTTGATTCCAGCTTGTGCTTCATCCAGCCTGGCATTTTGCATGATGTACTCTGCATGTAAGTGAAATAAGCAGGGTGACAATATACAGCCTTGACATACTCAACTTTGTTTGATAGTAATTTTCCAAAATAATTTATATTTATTCTTTTCTATTCAGAGATTCATCACACCATTCATTAAAACAAAAATGGCCAATTTATAACTGTTATAAGTTGTAACTTGTTATAAGTTATAACTGATCCCCTCTGAGTGATCAGAAGTCTCTGTTTACAACTAGGCCAGCCAGAGCATTATGGGTAATATGGTGTTTGATATTGTTAAACCAGTTAATGCTGCATTTATCAAATGGCTGGTAGTAATTAATAGCCTCTATGTGAAATCTCATTTTTTTAAATAGCAGAATCTTTCCAAGATCCCCTAGAGGGACTTCATCAGCCATTATTTCCTTTGTCACTTAAAAAGGAAAATAGTGAGCTCTGGCAAATTCCAATTTGAATCTATTCATCTTGGTCCCTGCCTTGTATTAGAATTGAAAATGCAATTTCCAGCCCTTCTTCAAAACTGGAATTGTTGTCATTATTCAGTTTTCCATATGTGAGAAGCTGTCACCTCTGTCAGCTTCAGCGCATCTCCATTGGTGATTCCAAAACCAGACTCACAGATCTGAACACATGCTGTGCAACTGAAGTTAAAAGGTAATTTCTCTCCCAACGGACCAAGAGCCATGCTGATAAGAGCAAAGTCCCTGGTTTGAATATCTGTTCCCATCATCTCCTAATAACATATTAATGCATCTAATGTCCTCCGCACATGCCAGATATCTCTACTCCTCGGATGTTTCCTGACAGGGGATCCAGGATCTGTTATTACATAGTGCCAGAAGGGTGCCACTAAGGGCAAGGTTATATTTGACTCTCAGTCCTGCTCCATGGAAACTAGCCTCTGGCTGACTCAGTCTTGCTCAGACACACTCGCTTCCTAACTGTGACCAAGACCCAGTCCTTTCTTCTGGAGAACAAAGTCCATTCTTCAATAGTTCCTATCACTCCAGAAGCTGGCCAGTTAGAAAAAAGAGAAAGAAAGTTTGGCCTCAGAAACAGTGTGAAATCCAGGAGGTAACTTCAGGGGTGGGCAAGGGAGTTGTTAAAGGTATCCTACTCAAAGGGCATCAGCTAACAACCATCCTGATCACAGTGGACCAAAACAAAATGCTGTCTGTGAGTATTTCCAATTTCTAAGAGTAAAACACCATATATCTCAGGAGTAAAAATAATTTTTGAAGGTTATGGGCCTGCAATGGGTTTTTTGCAAAGGAGGGGAGAGATTGAAGAACCAAGAACTGAACTAATCTGCATGATAAAGCAGGTCCTTGAGGAAGAAGCGATTGCACTATAAATTGAGTTTAGGGTTCCCTGGGATATCAGCAATAAGGAGTACCAGAGGGAGGCAGAATATAAATAAGAGAGAAAATGCAAAGGAGGATTCTTATCTGAATGAATGAAAGAGTGGGCACTTAATATCCTGGATGGAGGCAAGGCTTAATGGCAGGTCAAGGAGGAGCTTTCAGTGATGGTGCATGGCCAGTGATGGATTTCAGGGACAAGAGTATTGAGTTGAGTCCTCTGTTGTCATGCCCCTACATAACTCCAGTCCTCAGTCAAGCGTGTTAGATGCAAGAGTCTTGTTATGCAGTGGGGAAGCCTGGCTTCATACTTGGGACAGTGAGTGAGGGGGAAGGCAGTCTTGCTTTCACTCTCCATCTCCTGCAGCTAGCCAGAAGTGACAATGGAGCATGCAGAGAGAATGGGGTCTGAGAGCACCAGCAGCAAAATGAATGGAGTCTATGGATCATATTGTCTGTTGATCATCACAGGATCAGCAAGTGCCTGTGAGCTGTAAAATGGCAAAGAACAGAAAACAAATTATGTTTTCCTGCTATATACCATTAGCTCCAGCTTACACCTTCCCAGGATTGTGTCTAAGACATAGGCAGATCATGATGACTAGGTTATACTAAATCCAGGTTGTGAGCAAGGATGTGTACTGGGAAGGCATACATGGGCTATAAAATGTCTGAAATCAAGGAAGGGGCACTCGGACACATCTCACCTGATTGCTCATCAGGTGATGCAATATTTTTATTGGATCAGCTGTTGGTAAGTGTGCTCTCGCCCTGGATTCATATTAAAGGCACCCCATTCATAATAAGCAATGCTTTGGACACTCACATCACCTTTATTTGTAGGCAGAACAGTTTCTTACTCACAAAAGACATTGAACCAGGCTGAACATTTCATTCTTCTACACTGTAAGCTCCCTAATCACCAAATTCATTGAGCGCTAACAATACACAGGCACCTCTGCAACACTGAAGTTATTGACATTCGATCCCAAAGAAGCCCCTCAAAGCAATCAGTGTAGACAAGCAGCCTTTTGTTTCTCATCAAAGACTAGCTAAACCTAATAGACAGACATAGCAGGGCCAGGTGTTCTAAGAAACTGCTTATATTATCAGAGATTATGGATTTCCACTTGGTTAGAAATGAGAAGAAAATTAATGTTTACTGAAGTCCTGCTTTGGGCTAGAGTAAGTTAGATATTTTGACAAACATGTGATCAACCCAACCCTACAATTCCTCTGCAAAAGTTATGAGGAAACAGGGTCTTACCCCAGTCTGGGATCTTCTTAGGCCAGGTCTAACTCTATAACCCAAGACTTCCTATACTGACATCCTGCCCCAGAGATACACACCCCCCAAAGGTCCAGCTAAGTGACTGCTCACAGGATGCCATGGAATATTCTGGTGGTCCCAAACTGAAGGTTACAACCTATTTGTACATCATGACTTCAATTTAGTCAGTCTTGACCAACATTGTAAATGTTGAACTTGTTCCGGGGAGCATCTCATTTATTTTTCACTACAGTCCTTTAACTTAAAGAGCACTGTTCTGCCCATTTGTAGACAAACTAAAGGAAACTTGGAAACAGTGAGAGCAATTATCCAAGACCCCTTGGCTAGGAAGGAGCTGAGTCAAGTACAGGCACATCTGTGGGCTATGTCATCTCCCACACACTTAGTCCTGCCTTTAATTTAACTCACTGGGGCTTGTATATTCCTCAGGCTCTTTAGCATATTCCTATCTCCTTTCACAAAGAAGGAAATAAAGCATACAAGAAATTGTCAAGAGAGAGAGATTTCAGAGTTTGAAGAGATGCCAGAGCTCAATCGTTTGCTTATTTTACTTTCAGTAGATAAAAAAACAGGCCCAGAGATATGCAGCAACTCTCTCTATGCCATACAACTTATGCCATGTGCCATCCTGCCACACAGCCAGGATGTAAGTCCACGTCTCCTAAGCCCCTACCTCTGCCCTTGGGTCTTCTTCTGATTCTCCAAATTGGGGAAATGGTCATTTCTAGGCAAATAATTTCCCTGAGCCACAGGGTATTAGTTTGGCAAGAGCTGCCATAATAAAATACCACACGCTGGGCTTGAACAACAGACTCTTATTTTCTCACAGATGTGGAAGCTAGAAGTCTGAGCTCAAGGTGTCGGCAGGTTTGGTTTCTCCTGAGGCTCTCTCCTGGGCTTTCAGGTGGTGCCTTCTTGCTGTGTCTTCACATGGCCTTTTCTCTGTGTGTGCAAAACCGAGGTCCCTCTTCCTACAAAGACACCAAACCTATTGGATTAGGGCCCCACCCTTATGATTTCATTTAACTTTAATGACCTCTTTAAAGGCCTTATCTCCAAATATAGACCCAGTGAGTGTTAGGGCTTACCCATAATAATTTAAGAGGGCATAGTTCAGTCCATAACAGTTTCTAGATCTCTACATTGAGGACACTATTATGGCCCTCACCCACCACCCTTCCAAGACTGTTGGAGGATTAACAGATCATCTGACAGAGTGCCAAGCTTAGGGCAAAGGCTTCCATCAATGATTGTTTGCTTCCACCCTGCCCTGCAAGTGGGGGAGAGAGCAGTGGATGGAGGATGGAATAAAGTGCTAATGCAGCATCGCTCGGAAGAAGAGTCTGGCTGGTGTCAGGGGAATAACAAGTTCTTGAGAGTTAAGAAAGCAACTTACTGTTCGTTATGTTTCCAATTGCCACAGTTGGCATATTATATTAAAGACACTTGGAGTCAGAGAGAAGAAAGCTGCTTTGCAGGCACAAAGAATGTTATGGAAGCAGAGATTTTAGCATGTTTCATGCTGATTGACAGAACGTCTTCTCTTTAAGTGAGAGGCTGTCAGGCACCATATTGTTAAGAGCTTATCAAATTTATACACAGGATATTCTTTATTACATGATTCCACCAGATCCTTGCAATATTCATGTAAAATCAAATGGAAAGTCAGGCTAAATGCTGGACACTTCCAGATCTCCACTGTCAGGTGATGAGGAATCTCATTTTTTTAGAGACCAAAGACCAAATGACCTACCTGCCCCTGCACACACACACACATGACACAAGACCCTTTCTCAGGATCTAATGTTTTTCTTGTTGCCCTTAACCTCCATTTAAAAAAGTAGAAATACAAAGCAGTGATGGATACCAGTGACTGTGGACACATTAAATATTTGCTCATGGGTAACCCAAGCAGTTCACTGGACAGGCAGGTGCAGGGAGCCCAGAAGTCAGGGTTCTAGCAAGAGTCAGCCACCAACTGTGTGTTAACCTCTCAGTTCTCAGTTTCCTCACCTACAAAATTAGGTGGTTCACTGAAGGACCTTCATGGCCCACGCAACCTGGACCATCCAAATAACACTACGAAGGTCACTTTCCCCATACCCAGGCCCCTCTCTGCTTCATCTCCATTCATCTTGGCTCTCCTGCCCATTCCCTATGGTTCTAGAATATGCCTTCAGCTCTGACCTCACTCCTCAGCATCAGACCCATGTTTCCCAGGGACCTCAAGGAATTCCATCATCACTAAAACTCAGGATGTTCAACAATGGACTTACGTCTGTTTCCCCAAGCTTGCTACTCATCTGGGCTTCTCCATTTTGTCAGCAGCGCTCACCATGGAAGAGAAGACCACAGACTCTGGAATCAGAGAGTTCTGAGTTTGAAATCTGCTTCCAGAGCTTCTAGGTACTTCTTCATTCCCCAAGGACTTATTGAGGGTTTATCCTGTGCCAAGATGTTTTGATGATACACAGACGTAAAGACTTGCTCAACTTTTGAGAAGCTCTGTGTCCAGCTATGGGACATGGAGAAGAAGAGCCAACCACGTGGAGGCAGGATGTCTCATATTTTAGAGAGGATAACAGTCACTTCCTAGGACCGCTGTAAGCTAACCTTTGTAAGCAAACGCCTGTGTTCTGCTTCTGTCCTTTCTCTCCTTTACAGCTCACACCAATTTCTCCCTCTGTTCCCATGGATATAAGGCCTGATTGCTCTCTGTCATTATGATGCAGGTCCTGGTCTGACCTTCTTGGACAAAGGTGTCTTAGCTCACTGGAGCTGTCACAGTTCTTAACACACAAAAGGCATCCAGTCAAGGATCACCATTGCTGTGCTGTAAGGATGACAAATGTCAGACTAGAGATCTTCTGAGCTCCCTGAGGACAGGAGATTTGTCTTTTTCCTCTAGCTTCCACGCAAAGCACAGAGCCTGATCCACAGTAGGTTCTCAATAAATACTAAGTGTCATCTTAACACATAGGAGGCCCCCGATGCTCATTGTTCTTTGCTTAAACACAGGAACCCTCATCTCGCTCTTGTATATGTCAAGGAAAGTTAACAGCATGATTTGGACGAACAACAAGGAAGCCAGCACAATTCCCCCTGACTTCCTTATTACAATTAGTAATAGACTCATTTCCTCCCTTCTCCCTCCCTGATCTTTTCATTGTTCAGTTAAGAATGAAATGTGCTGATGAAAACTCACCAAAGGTGTGAAAGCCCACTGAAAAGGCAAAGACAGAAAAGGAAAAAAAAAAAAAAGATTTTTAGGAAAGAAGGAAGCACAATAGTAGGGATAATAAACCAAGGCGCTAGGAACGTCTCTGTCAGGTGGCCACAAACGGCTTTCTATTTCTGTCCTTGTCAAGTGCATCGCTGGGTGAGCCCACACACAAATACTTTCTCTCTGACGAGAGACACTTTTGTGCAGTGGGTCCTTCATTAGTCCTGCTCCATCAGACGATCTCATGTTCCTCTGGGCAGTTTTATTAGCACTCTCGATCCTCAGAACCTTTAAACCAAGTCACCATCACACTGATCATTATTAGCATTGCTCAAAGTACATGTTCTGAAAAGTCGTATTAAAAGTGCCCTGATTCATTTCCAACTAAAGAGTTTTTAGCCCAAGGAACTTGGCACATCTGTTTTAGAGATCAGTCATCTATGAAAGGCTTTTCTCTTCTCTACATTCTGTAGGCAGAGAGCAATAACCCAGCAGGCTTTCCTTTATCTTTGGAAAAAGGAGTCAAAATCCCATTTAGAAAGCAATCCTTAAAATAACTAGGAGAAACATCTGGTTTCAGTGAGTGGTCCAGGTCAGCATGGCGGTCACCAGTTAGTTAACCAATTAGAAATCAGATGGATTTTCAAATCCATTGACCAAGAATGGTTCTCTGAGTACCTGTATCAAGTGCCAGAGCTGTGCTAGGTGCCCTTGCCCCCACGTTGGTGATCGCCTTGCTGGGAACGTGGCAGTGGCAGGTGGGAAGTTGACTGGAACAATACAAGACCAGGTGGTCATGGTGAAGAAGGTAGTGTGTGAGCTGGACATGACAGGCTAAGTAGGAGCTGGATGGAGGGAGGCAGAAAGAAAGGCATTATAGCGCCTGGAGTACCCTCTTTGTTTATCTGCCTGACCCCCACCAAGTGGCAGTTGGGGAAGGTCTAGAGCCAGTAGGTAGAGGCAGATAAACCATGACACAAATGAAGGTTAAGGTCATATGATTGTATAAAACTTGCAAAAGATAACTTAACTTCAATGGGTTTACCACTGTCTCTTACAAACCCAATTTACCCTTAATTATCTTTCCCTTTAAGTGTCAGAGGCCACTGTAGTGATCTTGAGCACTGGGGTGGATATAGCTTTTGGGAAGTTGAATTGGGGAACCATTTTGAGTTTAGTGGAATATATTTATGTAGAATATGATAACTTCCAAGTACAATTAAATTATTGCCAGCCATTCTAGATTCCAGGAACATTCCTTAAAAACATCAGTTCAAAGAACACTGAAGGTTAGTCAATGAACAACAACAAAAAAAGGGAAATGCCCTGAAATCTTACAGTTTTCATAGGAAAAGAGCATGATTGTTTTCCCAAACTTGACAGAAATGCTAAGAATTTACATGAAATTACCACATTGTGAAGCTGGATGAAATCATTCTAAGCAATGAATAATAAAAATTAATTTCAATCAACTATGATAAAAGAGTGAATTATCTATTTTCACTGTAGATAATATTCCAAAACACTGTCATGGGAAAAAGTGATCAGACTGTGACACCAAAAATTACAAATAAAGAGATTTATCAGTTACTTAACTGATTAAAGCAGTGAATGATTTCTCCAGTCCAGGACACCTGTGGAATATGTTGGCTATTCAATATTTTTAATTTGGTATGATTTCTTTGTTCATTCCAAATTAATAATTTTATGCCTAATTTTGTATTCTTTTTCCTGAAGAAGATCCCTTAAGATTAAGAGTAACTCATGAAACACACTTATTAAAAAGCACATAGAGGTGTACAGTGAGAGCCTCAAAGAGGGATCTTCTAAGTCAGCCTGAAGTGCTGAAAAGGAGGACATGGGGAAGAAAAGGATTGCATTGGGTACGTGTCCCAGAAGATGACAGAACGGAATGGTGGGTAGAAGAGGTCAGGCTGCCCACAGACAACAGACCTGGGCCCACTTAGGTGGCTGGGTTCTGTTTCACCCACCACAAGATATGCATCTTTTGTTTGTAAGTAATGAGTCCCTTTGAGCGCTGCAGCTTCTGTACATGTCTTCGTGAGTGTGTGCTCAGTGACTCGGTCTGTGACCCCATGGACTGTAGCTCGCCAGGCTCCTCTGTCCATGGGATTTTGCACTCAAGAATACTGGGGTGGCTTGCCATTTCCTCCTCCAGGAGATCTTCCCAACCCAGGGATCAAACCTGCATCTCCTGCATTGGCAGGCAGATACTTTGCCACTGAGCCACCTGGGAAGTGGCTATCCAAGTTTTCATGTCTTGCCATTTTCTCTAGTTCTTTATCAGAGAACAGGTTTCCACTTGACAAAAATCAAAAAATAAATGGGCTCACTTCCTGTATTAGTAGATACCACACAACCAATACATTGGGTTCTAATATTTTTCTCTATTATTATTATTTTATTATTGGAGTAAGACCATATTTTCTCAACCTGTCTTCAGTGACAACCTCCATCACAGATCTTCCCTGCCTCCTCAAATGACATCCTGCTTGCTTCCTTGTCTGTGCCCTTCTGAGGAAGGATGAAGGGACTGTCTCCTGGGCCCACCCTCTACAGTCATAACTAACTCTCTTGGAACATGTTGCTATTGGTTCATGTATCTTTCTCCATAGCATATACAAAAAGGAAATTAAACAAGAAGATAGTGCATGATTATATACTGGCAAGATTTCCCTTTGCAGAAAAACCTTAGTGCCTCTGGAAATGAAAAAGAATGTCTAGTGTTTACCTGCCATGCTCTGTATACTGTGTTAATCACCTTATAGACTTTATAACATTTTTTTTCTCAAGTTAAACCTATGTAATAGATATCATTATCCCAGAGAGGTTAATCACCTTTCTGAAATCCCTGGAAGTGATTGTATTTGGCTGGCTTAAAATTCTGCTCATTTCAGTCTTTCCTCTCTAACCCTGCCTCTCTCATCTTCCCGTTTGAGTTTGTCTACCTACAAGTGGTTGAACAGAAAACAGTGTCACTTTGGGTTAAAAAAAACACTTTTCAGTGAATGTTTCCTAAAAGGTAGAGCTATCACTAATGTGGTTATTTTTCTTTCTCATTGGCCTACTCTTAGTTAAGCCAAGTCTTTGAGTTGATATTCAGTTGCAAATATGGAGGAAAACCTAATTTTAAATCAGCACTGGGCCAAGAGCAAGACTACCTTTTCAACGTTTACCCAACACTCAGTGTTGACAAGCCATCCTTCAAAGAGAGTGGGGATGGCAGGGTTGAGAGATTCTAAACCAGGCACCACAAAGACTCTATTGAAACAGAAGAACAGAATCCCCTGCCTCCTGCGGCCGACACCATTCACTCCAGGGACTGGATGTCAGCTCAAGCCAAAGCAGATCTCATTCATCCTGGTCCAACCCCAGGGAGTCAGGGCGCTCTATTCAAGTAAGGATTTTCAAAGTTTCCCCATTCCCTTCTTGCCATCTCCCTCCAACCAGGTAGCCAGCTGATTCTGATTGATCCCAACAATGTTTCTTCTCATATCTGAATTTCACAAGCATGTGAGAAGTCTCAGGTGTGGGTTTTTCTCCCCCTGGCTTCTAATAAACCGGGTCCTCATGCTTGAAATAAAGCCCACTTTAAGAGCTCGCCCCAGCTAGCCATGCAGCCTCACAGCAGGAGATTCCACTCTTCGGGGGCTTTCAGAACCTCAGAATCTAAAATCAGACACTTGGAATGACAGCACATGACGTGACCCCAGAGGAAATTTGCTTTCCTTTTCATGGGACATCTGTCACTTTAGAATTCTCCGAGGGACACGCCTGGTGGAATGAACCTTCAGGGGGATAAGAACAAAAAAGATGGGGCCAAGAGATTTCATTATCACTGGCAAGGGGTGCAGGTAGGGGTCCTGCCTGGGAGGACCCTTGCTGCCCTGGGTACCACATTTCTTGAGATTAACAGCTGGAGCAGACCTGGAGTGATGGAAAGCCAGGATGATGAAGGGGAGGCAGACTCTGCAGTGTTAGGAAAGGTTTCAAACAATACGGCTTCCTCTGCCTGAAAAGACCAGGGCTCGGAAACAATCTTATCAAAGTCTCCGAAGATAATGATGAAGGGAAGTGAGAAGTTGTACATGGCCTTGTTCAGCTAACCCTACACATGCGAACTAGGCAGCAGCCTCCAAACTGGAAGAAAGCCATGAGGGAACACTTAAAAGGAAATGTAACTTTACACAGCAGGTAGGAAACTCTGGGGACTTACTAGCCCTGGAGGTGGTAGAGGCCATTTATAAACATACTCAAAGCACAGTGAGACAAATTTGTGGAATAGGAGATCCACTGTGGGTCACTGAGAAGAAGTCCAAATGTGTGACTAGACTTTGCCATAATCTTTCGAAACTGACCTAATGTGCAGATATCAAATTTCTTGTTACATGTCACACGAGATAGATGATGTTCACAAACACAACACACTCTCTCCTGGGTATCTCCAAATTTTGGCCTCTGGCATAGACAAAACATGAGCTCTACCTCCAACTTAATCATTTTCTCAAGCAAGGATATTAGAATGCTTGTGAATTGTTTCTAAAGGGGAAGATCCCTGGGTACTTGGACCTAGGCCCCTGACAGGGGTGAGGATGTGAAGATGAGTCAGCCAAAGCAAGTCAAACATCAGGTCTACAGATGATTTCAGACTGACCCAGTCATGACAAGTTTCTGAAACAGTGCAAGGCATGGATCTGCAGTCTGTGACCATGAGCAAGTAAGTCAAACTCAGGTCAGTATGAGCAAGAGTTTTCTAATCTATAAAATGGTCACTACAAATAGTACTTTGAAGTGTTTTTCTAAGATTACATAATAACTATTAGGACTATTAGGATAGTCTTTCACATATTGTAGAAATATGGTAAAGGGTAGCTATTGTTTAGTGATTATCAGTATAGCTGGGTTGATATAGTATAGACCTTGCCTTAGGCAGTCATGCTGCCTTGAACTTGATTCCACAGAAACTGACTAGTTTATCTACTGATATCTCTGGTGGCTGTCTTGTCAAATAAGGATACCTATGTCAAAATTGAATTTGGAACTTGAGTGAGGGGGTAGTTAGATCTTTCTAAAAAACTGAAAACTTAACAGGTTGTTATGGGTTTAACAGGGCTTCCCTTGTGGCTCAGCTGGTGAAGAATCCACCTGCAATGCGGGAGACCTGGGTTTGATCTCTGGGTTGGGAAGATCCTCTGGAGAAGGGAAAGGCTACCCACTCCAGTATTCTGGTCTAGAGAATGCCATGGACTATGTAGTTCATGGGGTCTCAAAGAGTTTGACATAACTGAGCGACTTTCACTTTCATGGGTTTAATAGTGTCCCCTCAAGGACTTCCCTCATAGTCCAGTGATGAAGACCCCACACTCCCAATACAGGGGGCCCCAGTTTGATCCCTAATCAAGGAACTAGATCCTCCATGCCTCAACTAAGAATCTGCAAGCCACAACTAAAGAGCCCACACACTGCAAAAAAGATCAAAGATCCCAATTGTTGCAACTAACACCTGATGCAGCAAAAAAAAAAAAAAAAACTAAAAAAAAAAAGTGTCCCTTCAAAATTCACATGTTAAAGTCTTAAACCCCAGTACCTCAGAATGTGACCTTATTTATAAACATGGTCATGATTAAAACTCTTCAAAAAATGGACATAAAAGGAACCTACCTCAACAGAGTAAAGACCATATAAGATATGCCTAAAACAAACATTATTCTCAGTGGTGAAAAACTGAAAGCATTCCCCCTAAGATCAGGAACAAGACAAGGGTGTCCACTTTCACCACTGTTATTCAACATAGTTTTGGCAGTCCTAGCTACAGCAATCAGAGAAGAAAAATAAATAAAATGAATCCAGATTGGAAAAGAAGAAGTAATGCTATCACTGTTTGCAGATGACATGATACTGTATATAGAAAATCCTAAAGATAGTATGAGGAAATTACTAGAGCTAATCAGTGAATTTAGCAAAGTTGCAGAATACAAAATCAATACATAGAAATCACTTGCGTTTTTATATACTAACAATGAAAAATCAGAAAGAGAAATTAAAGAATCAATCCCATTCACCATTGCCACAAAAAGAATTAATTATCTAGGAATAAACTTACCTAAGGAGACAAATTGCCAACATCCGTTGGATTATGGAAAAAGCAAGAGTTCAGAAAAACATCTACTTCTGCTTTCTTGACCATGCCAAAGCCTTTGACTGTGTAGATCACAACAAACTGTGGAGAATTCTCAAAGAGTTGGGAATATCAGACAACCTGACCTGCCCCCTGAGAAATCTGTATCCAGATGAAGAAGCAACAGTTAGAAGTGGACATGGAACAACAGACTGGTTCCAAATCGAGAAAGGAGTACATCAAGGCTGTATATTTTCACCCTGCTTATTTAGCTTATATGCAGAGAACATGATGAGAAATGCTTGACTGGATGAAGCACAAGCTGGAATCAAGATTGCCAGGAGAAATACTGATAACCTCAGATATGCAGATGCCACCACGCTTATGGCAGAAAGTGAAGAAGAACTAAAGAGCCTCTTGATGACAGTGAAAAGGGAGAGTGAAAAAGTTGGCTTAAAACTCAACATTCAGAAAACTAAGATCATGGCATCTGGTCCCATCACTTCATGGCAAATAGATGGGGAAACAATAGATACAGTGATAGACTTTATTTTGAGGAGCTCCAAAGTCACTGTAGATGATGACTGCAGCTGCAAAATTAAAACACACTTGTTCCTTGGCAGAAAAGCTATGACCAACCTAGACAGCTTATTCAAAAGCAAAGACATTACTTTGCCAACAAAGGCAAAGTATGGTCTAGTCAAAGCTATGGTTTTTCCAGTAGTCATGTATAGATGTGAGAGTTGGACCATAAAGAAAGCTAGGCACCAAAGAATTGATGCTTTTGAACTGTGGTCTTGGAGAAGACTCTTGAGAGTCCCTTGGCCTGCAAGGAGATCCAACCAGTCTATCCTAAAGGAAATCAGTTCTGAATATTCATTGGAAGGACTGATGCTGAAGCTGAAACTCCAATATTTTGGCCACCTGATGTGAAGAAGTGATTTACTGGAAAAGACCCTGATGCTGGGAAAGATTGAAGGCAGGAGGAGAAGGAGACAACAGAGGATGAGATGGTTGGATGTCCATCACTCAATGGTCATGAGTTTGAGTAAACTCCAGGAATTGGTGATGGACAGGGAGGCCTGGTGTGCTGCAGTCCATGGGGTTGCAAAAAGTTGGACATGAATGAGTGACTGAATTATAACTAACAATAAGGAGACAAAAGAACTGTACATGGGAAATTATAAGACACTGATGAAAGAAATCAAAGATGACATAAACAGATGGAGAGATATTCCATGTTCCTTGGTAGGAAGAATCAATATTGTGAAAATGACTATACTACCAAATGCAATCTACAGATTCAGTGCCATACCTATCAAATTATCAATGGCATTTTTTCACAGAATTAGAACAAAAATTTTCACAAGTCATATGGAAACACAAAAGACCCCAAATAGCCAAAGCAGTCTTGAGAAAGAAGAATGGAGCTGGAGGAATCAATCTTCCTGACTTCAGATTATACTACAAAGCTACAATCATCATGACAGTATGTTACTGGTACAAAAAAAAAAAAAATAGAAATATAGACTAACGGAACAAGATAGAAAGCTCATAAATAAGCCCATGCACCTATGGGTACCTTATTTTTGACAAAGGAGATAAGAATATACATTGGGCAAGGACAGTCACTTCAATAAGTGGCACTGGGAAAACTGGACAGCTACATGTAAACGAATGAAATTAGAACACTCACTAACATCATACACAAAGATAAACTCAAAATAGATTAAAGACCTAAATGTAAGACCAGAAACTATAAAACTCTTAGAGGAAAACATAGGCAGAACACTCAATAACATAAATCAAAGCAAGATGCTCTATGACCCACCTCCTAGAGTAATAAAAATAAAAACAAAAGTAAACAAGTGGGACCTAATTAAACTCAAAAGCTTTTGCACAGCAAAGGAAATGCTAAGCAAGGTGAAAAGACAACCGTCAGAATGGGAGAAAATAACCACAAATGAAACAACTGACAAAGGATTAATTCCCAAAATATATAAGCAGCTCATACAACTCAATACCAGAAAAACAAACAACTAATCAAAGAGTGGGGAAAAGACCTAAAGGGACATTTTTCCCAAGAAGACATACAGATGGCTAACAAACACATGAAAAGGTGCCCAACACTGCTCATTATTAGAGAAATGCAAATCAAAACTACAATTAGATATCACCTCACACCAGTCAGAATGGCCTTCATCAAAATGTCTATAAACAATAAATGCTGGAGAGGGTGTGGAGAAAAGGGAATGCTCTTGCACCATTGGTGGAAATGTAAATTGATACAGCCACTTTGGAAGACAGTATGGAGATTCCTTTAAAAACTAGGAATAGAACCACTACATGACCCAGCAATCCCACTCCTAGGCATATACCCTGAGGAAACCAGAGCTGAAAAAGAAACATGCATCCCATGGTTCATTACAGCACTGTTTACAATAGCTAGAACATGAAAGCAACCTACATGTCCATCAGCAGATGAATGGATAAAGAAGTTGTGATACATATACACAATGGAGTATTACTCAACCATAAAAAGGAATGCATTTGAATCAATTCTGATGAGGTGGATGAACCTAGAGCCTATTATACAAAGTGAAGTGAGTCAGAAAGAGAAAGATAAATAACATATTCTAATGTATATAGACCTCATTCCATAGTTCATCAGGCACTCTATCAGATCTAGGCCCTTAAATCTATTTCGCACTTCCACTGTATAATCATAAGGGATTTGATTTAGGTCATACCTGAATGGTCTAGTGATTTTCCCTAATTTCTTCAATTTAAGTCTGAATTTGGTAATAAGGAATTCATGATCTGAGCCACAGTCAGCTCCTGGTCTTGTTTTTGTTGGCTGTATAGAGCTTCTCCATCTTTGGCTGCAAAGAATATAATCAATCTGATTTCGGTGTTGACCATCTGGTGATGTCCATGTGTAGAGTCTTCTCTTGTGTTGTTGGAAGAGGGTGTCTGCTATGACCAGTGCATTTTCTTGGCAAAACTCTATTAGTCTTTGCCCTGCTTCATTCCGCATTCCAAGGCCAAATTTGCCTGTTACTCCAGGTGTTTCTTGACTTCCTACTTTTGCATTCCAGTCCCCTATAATGAAAAGGACATCTTTTTTGGTGTTAGTTCTAAAAGGTCTTGTAGGTCTTCATAGAACTGTTCAACTTCAGCTTCTTCAGCATTACTAGTTGGGACATAGACTTGGATTACCGTGATATTGAATGGATGTGAGAATTGGACTGTGAAGAAGGCTAAGCACCGAAGAATTGATGCTTTTGAACTGTGGAGTTGGAGAAGACTCTTGAGAGTCCCTTGGACTGCAAGGAGATCCAACCAGTCCATTCTGAAGGAGATCAGCCCTGGGTGTTCATTGGAAGGAATGATGCTGAAGCTGAAACTCCAGTACTTTGGCCACCTCATGCCAAGAGTTGACTCATTGGAAAAAACTTTGATGCTGGGAGGGATCGGGGGCAGGAGGAAAAGGGGACGACAGAGGATGAGATGGCTGGATGGCAACACTGACTCAGTGGATGTGAATCTGAGTGAACTTCGGGGGTTGGTGATGGACAGGGAGGCCTGGCTTGCTGTGATTCATGGGGTCACAAAGAGTCAGACATGACTGAGTGACTGAACTGAGCTGAACTGAATGCATATAGACAGAATCTAGAAAAATGGTACTAAAGAATTTATTTACAGGGCAGCAGTGGAGAAACAGACATACAGAACAGACTATGGGGAGAGGGTAGGAGCGGGTGAGATATATGGAAAGAGTAACATGGAAACTTATATTACCATATGTAAAATAGATAGCCAACTGGAATTTGCTCTATGGCTCTGGAAACTCAAACAGGGGCTCTGTATGTATCTAGAGGGGTGAGATGGGGTGGCAGATGCAAGGGACGTTCAAAAGGGAGAGTATATATGTATACCTATGGCTGATTTATGTTGAGGTTTGACAGAAAACAACAAAATTCTGTAAAGCAATTATCCTTCAATAAAAAATAAATTTAAAAAAAAACAGAGTAATTGCAGATATAATTAGAAAAGGGAATACTTGTGATGAAGTGTCTGAAAACTTGACTGAATTGCATTCTTCTGTTTGTGGCAAATACAACTTGAAAGTAATAAGCCTGGATATTTCATGGAGGAGATTTCCAACTCAAGTGTTGACAGTGTGGACTGATTCCTCCTTGTTGCTTATAGTAAAAGCTGAGAAGAGAGAAAGAAATTGAACGAGGAGCTGCTAAGCAAAAAAAACCTGGAACTTGAAGATCTGGAAAATTCTCATCCTATGATATTGCAAAAAAAAAAAAAAAAAAAACAAACTGGCACCCACCACATGCTCTGGAGGGAGCACCAGGGGCATGGCCAGATAATAACATTTTGCTACAGATAACAGTAAGGTCATTTGTGGATACAACAACCAGAAGGTACAGAGCCAGGACAAATATGAAGGAAAGCTGTCAGACTCTGGGTATCTTACGGGCAGGAAATAGGTAAATAGAGCTGTTTGGCTGCAAATGGGTGATCCTTCAAGAAAGGGGGAAATGACCCTCAGAGAAAAACTACTTCTTCCATTCCAGAGGCAAGGGCCGCTGCTCAGAACTGAGGGGGTGAGGTTGCTGCCTGTATGGGCTCAGAGGACAGAGCATCCGGCCAAGAAGGATTATTCTCAAGCCAAAAAATCCAGTGGAGTTTATACTGCTGGATTTCAGACCTGCTTGCCTTTTCATTCTGACTTCTCCCTTTCGGAATGGATTTTCTATCATGTGCCTGTCCCATCGTTGAATTTTGTCTATAGTCACAGGTTCACCAGTAAAAGGAATTTTGCCTCAGGATAAAAATCATACCCTGAGTAACACCCATACCTGATTTATATGATGTTTGAATGAGATTTAGGACTTAAGAACTGGTGCTGGAATGGGTTGTCCTTTGGAGACATTGGACTGGGGTGACTGTATTTTGCATATAAGAAGGAGATAAATTTGGAAAGACTAGGAAATTCCGTGGCAGTCCAATATTTAGGACTCTGCACTTCCACTGCAGGGGCACAGGTTTGATCCCAAGTCAGGGAACTAAGATCCTATAAGCCACACATTGCAGCCCTCTCCAAATAAATAGGGGGACCAGCACCTCAGAATATAACCTAGTTTGGAATTCAGTTCAGTTCAGTCACTCAGTCATGTCCGACTCTTTGCGACCCCATGAGTTGCAGCACACCAGGCCTCCCTGTCCATCACCATCTCCCAGAGTTCACTCAGACTCATGTCCATCGAGTCAGTGATGCCATCCAGCCATCTCATCCTCGGTCGCCCCCTTCTCCTCCTGCCCCCAATCCCTCCCAGCATCAGAGTCTTTTCCAATGAGTCAACTCTTCGCATGAGGTGGCCAAAGTACTGGAGCTTCAGCTTTAGCATCATTCCTTCCAAAGAAATCCCAGGGTTGATCTCCTTCAGAATGGACTGGTTGGATCTCCTTGCAGTCCAAGGGACCCTCAAGAGTCTTCTCCAACTCCGCAGTTCAAAAGATCGATTCTTCAGTGCTCAGCCTTCTTCACAGTCCAACTCTCACATCCATACATGACCACTGGAAAAACCAAGCCTTGACTAGATGGACCTTAGTTGGCAAAGTAATGTCTCTGCTTTTGAATATACTATCTAGGTTGGTCATAACTTTTCTTCCAAGGAGTAGGTGTCTTTTAATTTCATGGCTGCAGTCACCATCTGCAGTGATTTTGGAGCCCCCCAAAATAAAGTCTGACACTGTTTCCATTGTTTGCCCATCTATTTCCCATGAAGTGATGGGACCGGATGCCATGATCTTCATTTTCTGAATGCTGAGCTTTAAGTCAACTTTTTTGCTCTCCTCTTTCATCAAGAGGCTTTTTAGCTCCTCTTCACTTTCTGCCATAAGGGTGGTGTCATCTGCATATCTGAGGTTATTGATATTTCTCCCGGCAATCTTGATTCCAGCTTGTGTTTCTTCCAGTCCAGCATTTCTCATAATGTACTCTGCATATAAGCTAAATAAACAGGGTGACAATATACAGCCTTGACGTACTCCTTTTCCTATTTGGAACCAGTCTGTAGTTCCATGTCCCGTTCTAACTGTTGCTTCCTAACCTGCATACAGATTTCTCAAGAGGCAGGTCAGGTGGTCTGGTATTCCCATCTCTTTGAGAATTTTCTACAGTTTATTGTGATCCACACAGTCAAAGGCTTTGGCATAGTCAATAAAGCAGAAATAGATGTTTTTCTGGAACTCTCTTGCTTTTTCCATGATCCAGCAGATGTTGGCAATTTGATCTCTGGCTCCTCTGCCTTTTCAAAAACCAGCTTTAACATCAGGGAGTTCACGGTTCACATATTGCTGAAGCCTGGCTTGGAGAATTTTGAGCATTACTTTACTAGCATGTGAGATGAGTGCAATTGTATGGTAGTTTGAGCATTCTTTGGCATGACCTTTCTTTGGGATGGGAATGAAAACTGACCTTTTCCAGTCCTGTGGCCACTGCTGAGTCTTCCAAATTTGCTGGCATATTGAGTGCAGCACTTTCACAGCATCGTCCTTCAGGATTTGAAACAGCTCAACTGGAATTCCATCACCTCCACTAGCTTTGTTTGTAGTGATGCTTTCTAAAGCCCACTTGACTTTACAGTCCAAGATATCTGGCTCTAGATTAGTGATCACATCATCATGATTATCTGGGTCGTGAAGATCTTTTTTGTACAGTTCTTCTGTGTATTCTTGCCATCTCTTCTTAATATCTTCTGCTTCTGTTAGGTCCATACAATTTCTGTCCTTTATCGAGCCCATCTTTGCATGACATATTCCCTTGGTATCTCTAATTTTCTTGAAGAGATCTCTAGTCTTTCCCATTCTGTTCTTTTCCTCTATTTCTTTGCATTGATTGCTGAAGAAGGCTTTCTTATCTCTTCTTGCTATTCTCTGGAACTCTGCATTCAGATGCTTATATCTTTCCTTTTCTCCTTTGCTTTTCACCTCTCTTCTTTTCACAGCTATTTGTAAGACCTCCCCAGACAGCGATTTTGTTTTTTTGCATTTCTTTACCATGGGGATGGTCTTGATCCCTGTCTCCTGTACAATGTCACGAACCTCATTCCATAGTTCATCAGGCACTCTCTATCAGATCTCGGGCCTTAAATCTACTTCTCACTTCCACTGTATAATCATAAGGGATTTGATTTAGGTCATACCTGAATGGTCTAGCGGTTTTCCCTACTTTCTTCAATTTGAGTCTGAATTTGATACTAAGGAGTTCATCATCTGAGCCACAGTCAGCTCCTGGTCTTGTTTTTGTTGACTGTATAGAGCTTCTCCATCTTTGGCTGCAAAGAATATAATCAACATGATTTCGGTGTTGACCATCTGGTGATGTCCATGTGAAGATCTTCTCTTGTGTTGTTGGAAGAGGGTGTTTGCTATGACCAGTGCATTTTCTTGGCAAAACTCTATTAGTCTTTGCCCTGCTTCATTCCGCATTCCAAGGCCAAATTTGCCTGTTAGTTCAGCTATTTCCTGACTTCCTACTTTTGCATTCCAGTCCCCTATAATGAAAAGGACATCTTTTTTTGGTGTTAGTTCTAAAAGGTCTTGTAGGTCTTCATAAAACCGTTCAACTTCAGTTTCTTCAGCATTACTGGTTGGGGCATAGACTTGGATAACTCTTATATTGAATGGTTTGCCTTGGAGACGAACAGAGATCATTCTGTAGTTTTTGAGACTGCATCCAAGTACTGCATTTCAGACTCTTTTGTTGACCATGATGGCTACTCCATTTCTTCTAAGGGATTCCTGCCCACAGTAGTAGATATAATGGTCATCTGAGTTAAATTCACCCATTCCAGTCCATTTTAGTTCACGGATTCCTAGAATGTCGAAGTTCACCCTTGCCATCTCTTGTTTGACCACTTCCAATTTGCCTTGATTCATGGACCTGACATTCCAGGTTCCTATGCCATATTGCTCTTTACAGCATTGGATCTTGCTTCTATTACCAGTCACATCCACAACTGGGTATTGTTTTTGCTTTGGCTCCATCCCTTCATTCTTTCTGGAGTTATTTCTCCATTGATCTCCAGTAGCATATTGGGCACCTAATGACCTGGGGAGTTCCTCTTTTGGTATCCTATCATTTTGCCTTTTCATACTGTTCTTGGGGTTCTCAAGGCAAAAATACTGACGTGGCTTGCCATTCCCTTCTCCAGTGGACCACATTCTGTCAGACCTCTCCACCATGACCTGCCCTCTTGGGTTGTCCCGCAGGCATGGCTTGGTTTCATTGAGTTAGACAAGGCTGTGGTCCTAGTGTGATTAGATGGACTAGTTTTCTGTGAATATGGTTTCAGTGTGTCTGCCCTCTGATGCCCTTTTGCACCTACCGTCTTACTTGGGTTTCGCTTACCTTGGGCGTGGGATATCTCTTCAAGACTGTTCCAGCAAAACACAGCCGCTGCTCCTTACCTTGGACGAGGGGTATCTCCTTACTGCCGCCGTTCCTGACCTTCAACGTGGGATAGCTCCTCTAGGCCCTCCTGTGCCTGCGAAGCCACCGCTCCTTGGGTTGCTCCTCCTGGCCGCCGGCCCTGGCCTCTGGTGTGGGTGGCTCCTCCCAGCTGCCGCCCCTGGCCTCAGGCTTGGGGTGGCTCATCAGGGTCACTGCCCCTGGCCTCGGGCATGAGGTGGCTTCTCCTGGCCACCCCGACCTTGGACACAGGGTAGCTCCTCTTGGCCGCCGCCCCTGACCTCAGACGCAGGGTAGCTTGGAATTAGGGTGTTGCAAACAGTAATCAATTAAGATGAGGTCATACTCATCTCAACTGGCATAGAGTGGACCTCTAATCCAACATGCCGGGTGTCCTTTTCAAAAGGGGAAATGTTGACACAGACATGCACGCTGGGAGAATGCCATGTGAAAATTGGAGTCATGCTGTCAGAAGCCAAGGGACTAGCAGGAACTAGAAGAAAGGCCCGGAAAAGAGCTTTCTCTAGCACCTTCAGAGAGAGCATGGCCATACTGGCATCTTGACCTTGGACTTCTGGCCTCCAGAACTGGGAGACAATAGATTTCTGTTAAGCCACTCAGTTTGGGGTAGTTTGTTACAGCAGCCATAGCAAACTAATACATAGGTTTAGTACGAACTAAACATCTAAACACAAATAACTAAAAACATTTTTTAAATGTTCCCATCAGATAAAAAATTAAACTCTTCATTTATTAGTAATTGAATGCTGTGACATGGAATGGTTTGGTATTTCTGAAATCATTAGTGATTTATTGAAGATGGACTGATAACCTTGTACAGCAGATTAAGAAGAGAATTAACCCATTTGCAAAGGTCCTAATTTTCATACCAAATTCAGTGAATTTATGAGCAAAGACTAAAAGGACCTATGAATAAAACCCAAGAACTGGGGCTTCCCTGGTGGTCCAGTGGTTAAAAATCCACCTTGCAATGTAAGGGACACTGGTTAAATTCCTGATCCAGGAAGATCCCACATGCCATGGAGCAAATAAACCCATGAGCCAGAACTGCTGAGTCCATACATCTAAAGGCTGTCCTCTGGAACAAGAGACGCCACTGCAATGAGAAGCCTGCATACCACAAGGAAGACTAGCCCATGCTCACCACAACTAGAGAAAGCCAGCTAGCTGCATTGAAGACCTACCACAACCAAAATAAATAAATAAATAAATGTAAAAAAAAAAAAGAGCTCAAGAGCTTTTGTAGAAAGTAGGTGTCAGGGAGGAAGAAGTTTTTCTTTGCCCCTCTAGGTTCTTCAGGCTGATCTAAGAGTTAAACTGAAATCAGAGAGATTAACAGGAGAAAGTCAAACAGTAATAACATGTACATGGGAGAGACTCAAAAAAATTGAGCAACTTGTCATAATGGCTGAAACCCTCACCTTAAATATCATCTTCAGCTAAAGACACAAGAGGATGTTGAGGGTGGGGAGAGTGGTTATGAAAGGTGAATTATGGGAGGTGACCAGGAAAAGCATAGTAAACAAAGGTGAGGTTAATATGTGGATTTAGGTCATTGCCTTCTCCACTGATAAGATTGTCTAAAGATTTGGTCATCCTCCTCTCCTTGGTATATCTATGAAACATCCTCACAAATGGAGATTTCTGTTGTAAATGTAAATTTTTCTTACAAAGGGTAAACTCCTGTTTGGTGTTCAGAGTTTTTCCCATGTCCGCTGTTTCTCAGAAAATAAGCAGCTTAAAATTAATATACTAAAGAGAGATATTTGGGAGTGGGAAATTCTGTTCCCCTACATAGACATGGCAAAGGGTGTTTATATTTAGATGACATATAGACACCTACTCATATTTGTACATACACACATATGCACATACACACGGGTATATGTATGTACTCACACATTAAAGTTATACAGTCTTCTTGATGTGAAAGAAATCTATCATCGTAAGTATGTGTTGGGTGTTCATCCTCTTTGGCCTGGAGTTCTGCCTGTCTCCCTGGCTGGCTGTGTCCTAAAGCTTAGCCAGCTCATGGGAACTGATCCAGGAGCACCTGTTGTCACCAGTCCCAATCCTCCCTGGTGATTCTGATCGCCAAACCTCAGCCTCTCAGAACATGCAGCCATTCAAAGTCAGACCCAGAGAAACAGGCCCAGAAAAAAAAAAAAAAAACACTGCATTTTAGATCAAAACATTTTGAAGAGGGAAAAAAAGGGGGGGGAGGGGCTCCTAAGAGTGAGAGAGATTGATTCTTTTCTCACAAATGAAGTCAAGATTATTCATTCCTGCCCTTTTTTTAAGGACAATTAATAGGAATTTCTCAAACTCAGAATGTCGAAACCATTAGTAGCTGATCACTTGAAGTCAGAATGCAGCTGTTATGATTAATGGCTGAATTTTAAATATTTCAGACAGATCAAAAAATTCTTGCACACTCCCCTGCTTGTCATGTGAGCCTCCCCAGGATGCTGGAGATACTGTGATGGTGTCTCAACAGGTTCTTTCCTCACTAGAATTCTGCATAATTCACCCCCCCCCCCAAAAAAAAACCCTAACGAAAATTCAAGTCCTCTCATTCATCAGGCAGCATGAGGTAGAATGGTGTAGCAGAAACCGTACTGATGACTTTGGAAGGAAAAAACTTTTTTTTTGTCTTTTTATGCAACCTTAGGTACATCACTCAAATACTCAGTTTTCTCATTTGAAAAATGAAAGTGAAGATGGTAAAGCCTTCCTTTGCTGATATATAGAAAATTCAAAAGAAAAAAGAAAGCAAAATACTAAGTGCTATTCAAATAAAAAGTACTGGATCCTCCTTTGTACAAGATACATGGACATCAATGAAGCTGAATGAGGGAGAGGGGGATATTAAGGATGAATAAGGCCTGATTCTACTATCAAGGAAATTTCAGGCCAAGAGGCATACAGAGTCACACTGTAGATAATCATAATTTCAGGTAGACAAAGGAAATACCATAGAACTTGGGGGTTACCTCAGGCTTGGGGAATGGTAACAAATCAAAGAAGGCTTCAAGGAGGAAGTGATATTTGTGATAGAAGTTAGCTGAGACTTGGAGGTCATGCTTCCTGAACTTTGCTGAGTTTGGGGAGCCAGAGGGGAAACCAGTGCCACTGAGGGAAAGTGAAACCTTCCAATTCCCTCGCTGAAGCAGGAACCCAGTGTTCTTGTTAAGCCGCCTGAAAGCATGGCAAAAATAGAACAGGTCAAGCGTGTCTCCATATCAAACCATTTCCATCTCCCCAGCGTTACTAAAAATGAAAGGGCGATCATCTGGATGGGGATGATATGCCCTTGTTCACGTCTATCAGATGCTTTAAAGCCCCCCAAATACTTGCTACACCTGAGATGAAGGAAAAGGAGACTGCCATGGTAGATAACTCTTTAAAAAAAATGTCTAAAAAAGAGAACAGTAAAATATAAAGAAACAGTTAAGAAGATGGAAACCATGGGGGATCATGCCTGGCCCTCCTCCCTGGGAGCATGATGAGAGTAATCCAGGATCTCCATTCCAGTCCACCTTCTGCACCCCTGAGGTTCACCTCCTTAAAATATGGTTTTGATCACGTTACCATTATGCTCAGTGGACATGGCTCCCTGGTGCCTACAAAATTAAGCTCACATCTTTTAAATTAAAATCCTCCATGACAGGATCCCAACTGATTTTTCCAACAGTTTCTTCTGTCTTTATCTTCATTATCTCTTCCCTTTGTTCCAGCCAAACCAGATGACACACTCTCCCTGAATCTGCTCTGAACTTTCCTGCCCTCTTCATGTTCAGGCTCTTATTCTCTGGCCCTTAAAGCCTCTGTACCACATCCACCTTTCAAAATTGAAGCCATTGTTCCAGGACCAATTTAAATCTCATCGCCATCCAATTAAACAATAATTTCCCTGAGCCCCTGCCATGAGCTCCTTCCAAATGCTCACTGGAGATGTAAAGATGAGTAGCACCTGTCTGGCACTCTACTTGCTACTTCAGGAAGAAAAGACAGACACTTAAACAGTTATCTATTAAAATGCCCTACGCTAGTACATATAATGCATTGTGCAGACCATGGACCCTAACCCATAGGCATGGGAGTCTTTTAAGGGTCATTTTAGGATCAATGTCTGATTTTATATGTTTGATGTTACCTGATAACTCTGACAGCGGTATGGAGGGCAGCCTGAAGGCAGAGGTAGCAGTTGAGAAGCTCTTCTTACAGTCCACAGACGACAGAATGGGTAGCTGCACCATGATAGAAGTGGTGTTCATAAAAAAGAAGTGATGAATCAACAAGGACCTACTGTATATCACAGGGAACTCTGCTTCATGTTATGTGGCAGCGTGGCTGGAAGGGGAATTGAGGGGAGAATGGATACATGTAAGTCCCTTTGCTGTTCACCTGAAACTATCACAATATTGTTAATTGGTTATACCCCAATAAAGAAACTGGAGAAGGCAATGGCACCCCATTCCAGTACTCTTGCCTGGAAAGTCCCATGGACAGGGGAGCCTGGTAAGCTGTAGTCCATGGGGTCGCTAAGAGTCAGACACGACTGAGTGACTTCACTTTCACTTTTCATTTTCATGCATTAGAGAAGGAAATGGCAACCCACTCCAATGTTCTTGCCTGGAGAATTCCAGGGACGGGGGAGCCTGGTGGGCTGCCGTCTATGGGGTCACACAGTCGGACACGACTGAAGCGACTTAGCAGCAGCAGCAATAGAAAACTGTGGGAAAGATGCTTTGAAAGATTGAAGGCAGAAGGAGAAGAGGGCGACAAGGAATGAGATGGTTGGATAGCATCACTGATTTGATGGACATGCACTCAGGCAAACTCCAGGAGACAGTGAGGGACAGGGAAGCCTGGCACGCTGCAGTTCATGGGATTGCAAAGAATCAGACACGACTTGGCAACTGAACAACAACAACAAACAATAGGAAATAAAAAACTTTTTTAAAAAGGAAGAATACACGGAAGGCCTTTATCTATTAGGACTCTCCTAATCTACCCCTTATCTATTCTTGGGTAGATATTATTTCTTTCTGCTATTGAACCACTACTTGTATTTTTCTATGTATTGGCATTTTTGACTCATAGTCAATTTTATGTTTTATCCCCTCACTATTAAAGCAAAAATTCCTGAGTTTGAATTTTGATAAGTGCTGAAGAAATGAGTGAAGGGACTTGTACAATGTTGACTTGGAAATGTTTGATTGCTAGAAATAGAATCCCACACAATTTAACTCAAAGAAAGGGAGGTTTATTATCAGGATGCAAAGATAGCTCATGAAAATTGGGGCCAGGAAACAGAATCAGGCCCCAGGAAGGAACTTCTAGGTTAGGGACAATTGTGAACCAACTCTCTGGGTATCTCTCAATTCAGATTCTTAAAAGTGAAGATCTGTCTACCCTAGGTACAGTCAACTGTGGCCAGGGAGGGGTTGGGGTTACATGACACAAGCATGGCAAAGAAGATAATTTCTTACCTGAATAAAACATCTTTGCTAGAGATAATTGTTTCAAAACACTTCACAGACATGGGTCTCAAGTATTCATAAATCACAGTCCTGTGAGATAGTAATGGGTCATTTTTCTCCCCTTCATCTCCCTTTAATAAGCAAGTAAAGCAGCTCAGAGAAGCTACATGATTTGCTCAGAAAGTATCACACAGGAAGTCATCTGCAGAACAAAATATCTTAATCTAGAAATACACATTTTTCAAATTCAAGACTGGTTTGATCAGACTATATGATGTTTTAAAACATTCCTAACTCATCCATTTATAGAACGGTATTTTCCAAGTACTTATAAGGACCATACCCTGAACCTGAGATTGAGATGAATCTTTTAAAGTGAAATAGTTTACTCATGCTGATCATAGAAGCAAAGTGATATCTTTAAATTTACCACTAAAGAAATGAGGCAAATGGGAAAGTGTTTTATTAAAGTACTAAAACTTCTCCCCAAAGTTTCTATAATTAGTTCAGGTACTTGTGATATTCTAAAGTTATTTTATTTGGCAATAATATTTAAGATTAATATATTCTCTCTGGTATCTATAGTAACTGGTCTTGTGGCATAGTATGAAGACTGGGGATTTATTTATATTTAGGCTTCACCCAAGAGGAAGATTTTTGTATAATTTATTGTTACATTTAGAGAGCATAAAACCTTTAGGCCACAATGTGTAGTTAATATTCAGAATTAAGTCAGTTGATTATGCATCAACCGGTAGGTCAAATTCAGCTTTGTGTGCTATAATTTATAATACAGGTTTTTGCCTGGAGCAACATGGAAGCCCTGAAGCAGTGCTGTGAATTATTACAACTGAATCGGGCACTATCTGCCAAAATATACACGAATGCTTGTATTTCTATTGCATGAAGGCTATAAACATGATTTCTGAGAGCTCTGTGCTGCAAGGACATCTAAATAAAATATCAGTTTCATGACCAGTGTCAGCATTTAGAAACTTCTTTCCTTTATTTGCAGCTGCTACAAGTCTTGGTTTCTGTGGCAATTCACTTCTTAGCCACTTATTAAATGGCAGTTTACAGGTTTTATGACCACACGGTGTAAGCATATTTCTCTCTTTTCATGGATGCACAAACTACCCTGCAGTACACTTATGATCATTATTAAAACTGCATTTGGAAAGCCTCCTTACATATGGCATTTAATAAGTCAAGATACTTTAATAAGATCCAATACACACTTAAGCTGTATTATGAATTTCTTTTGTTGAACAAGTTGTGTTTTTGATCAGTGTTTACCCAGCCCCTTAGCTAAGATTTCTAAACTAAAATGTGAATGACCTCTTCTTGGACTGTAGATTTCAACTGTCTTTTTTTTTTTTTCTTAATTGGTGGGAAACTGCTTTACAATTTTGTGTTGGTTTCTGCCATATAACAATGCAAATTAGTCAACTGTCTTAGTTCCAAGGGAGACTCTGTTTTCTGAACAAAGGCCAGCAAATGTAGCCACCTCTTGGTGATGGATGAGTGGATTTCCTATTTTACAGATCTGTAAAAATTACAGAAAACAATTTTAATCTAAACATTCCAAAGTAAGAGAAGGTTAGTAAACTCGAGAACATACAATCTATATATATGACCATGTACATGATGATTACAAAGAGCATACAATCAAATTTTTTATATTACTGAATTCTGACCTACTCTATCCAAGTGAAGGTCAAAGCCCAAAACTAACATTAGAAAAATGTTCAAGTTAACCAGGGGCAAAATTACATCACACATCCCAGGCACTTGGGAGGCAAGGTTGGTTCCAGCAATCCCTGTCTCTCTCTTCTTCTGCCAAGGGTACATGCTATTGGCATCAGTGGGATAAATGGAGCCAAGGAAGGAAAAACAACTAGAAACAGATTTTGCCCTAATGAAAACTGGGTATTTTTTTTATAGTCATAGTTGTCCAAAAGTTTTGAAAGGAAACAGTAAGGGCAAAGATCCTAGGGTGTGAATGAGCTTGGCAAATTGAAGGAACACCCAAAGTTCTATATTTATACGGAAAAGAGTCCCGACTCCAACTTTTGGTAAATTAGCAGTTTCAGTTTGGTAAATTTAGTAATCCTTAACATTAATTTACATTGTAAAATTCTAATAAATAAAGCTCTGCTGGTGCTGCTGCTAAGTCGCTTCAGTCGTGTCCGACTCTGTGCGACTCCATAGACAGCAGCCCACTAGACTCCTCCGTCCCTGAGATTTTCCAGGCAAGAACACTGGAGTGGGTTGCCATTTCCTTCTCCAGTGCATGAAAGTGAAAAGTGAAAGGGAAGTCGCTCAGTCGTGCCTGACTCTTTGCGACCCCATGGACTGCAGCCTACCAGGCTCCTCCATCCATGGGATTTTTCAGGCAAGAATAAATCTCAGTCCTATACAAAAACAAAAGCGAAAAAAAAAAAAAAGAAAAGAAACTAACAAAATCTTTCTTATGGATACAGCATTTGCCCATAAGAATCAAAGAAAAGGACTGGAATTTTAAACCAGATCTTTGTCTGTCAAGAAACTGGCCAAAATCAAGCTTTAAAAATCACCAGAAAAATACCAGGGCCTCTCTCCCTCATTTCCAGATAGTGCAGGATGAGTTATTCTTAGCTAGGAGACCAGTTCACTGATGCTGCTGAGGGAGAATATCTGGAAATGCCCGTGGGAGGCCCAACCACTCATGTGACATCAGTTGTCTCATGCGACACAGGAGAGAACTGTCCAAGCAACTGTGGTACCTGGTTCGCTTGACTTTGTGTATGATTGTTAGAGTCTTCCCCACACTGAGATGCTATACACCTATACCTCCTGCCTGAAAGGACAGGGATGTGCCAACCTTCAGCCACCATGCAACAAAACACCTTCTCCAACATGGCATGCTGCCTCCAAAATTGTGGTAAGCTACTTTGAAGCAGTGATTATATTTAATACATGTTTTATATCATGTTGGCTTGAGCAGGGAGCACACAGGTGTGGGAAGAGGCCACCCCTGGCAGCCACAGGGCCCCAGCCCTGTCCTAGAGGTGCAATCACCTCCTGTCACCTGTGATGGGACCACCAAGCACATATCTGAAGGTGAAATCTGGCTCACGCCTTGAACTTATTTTCATGCCTGGCTAAAGAAAACAGGTGCGTGGCCCCCTCACATCAGAGAACTCACTGTTCAATGGGACATGTGACTCAGCAAGCTGCAGCAGGTGTGCAGCCTGACAGGCAGGCCCCGAACAAGCTTCTGGAAGGATATGGGACAACAACAGCCGTGTGCTACCTGGCTGCTCTTTTGTGTTGCCTCCTAAGCCCACAAGGCTGAGAACATGCCAAAGCCCTTACTACTGCAACATCCGGGAGAATTGCAGGCAGCAGCCTATAGGTTTGGGATTGCAGGCAGATGGTCTTTAGTGTAAATAATCACCAACCTGAGAGTCTCCATGCTTCCGGAAACCCCTAAGGTTCAGTTAGGCTCCATCTTTCCACCCTTCACATATTCAAATATTTGTGAAGCACCTGCTAGTCTCAATATTTTTAAAGCAGATTTTGAAATCTTATATGTACCACTTGCCAGGTTTCCCACATGTATGAAAAACAACATCACTACATTCTTTTGGCTTGGCCCAGAGTTACAGTATTACCTAACACCAAACAATATGTTTGTTCCCACTTTAATAATTTTTAAATCAGAAGTATTACAATTATTATTGGCTTCCTTGGTGGCTCAGACAGTGAATAATCCACCTGAAATGCAGGATACCTGGGTTGGGAAGATCCCCTGGAGAAGAGCATGGCTACCCACTCCAGTATTCTTGCCTGGAGAATCCCCATGGACAGAGGAGCCTGGCAGGCTACAGTCCATGGGGTCACAAAGAATCAGACAGGACTGAGCAGCTAAGCACAAGATTACAATTCTTTATTTTTCTCTAAAAACGTGTAATGTGATACATATTACACAGAATTCTTTGATGGTATCTTAAGCAAAAAGAAATAAATCTCAATCAGTTTTCATTGACCAAAATTAGCTTTTACAAACAAAAGATTCTAAGTAAGACATGGGTTTTAAACGGGAGAACGAGAGCAAGCTACTAACGCACACAAGAATGTGGCTGAGTCTTAAACACACGACACTGAGTGAAAGAAACCGGACACAAAGGCTACATCCAGTATGATTTCATTTATACAGTATTCTTGGAAAAATAAAGATATAGAGTCCAGATCAGTTAGTGGTTGCCAAAGACTGAGGGCAAAAGGATGGTCTGACTACAAAAGAAGATGAGAGAATATTTGGAGGTGATAAAACTATTTTGTATCATGACTCTGTGATGGTTGCATAACTGGATATAGTTTGTCAAATCGCTTAGAACTATACACCAAAAAGGGTGAATTTTTCTAGCGGAATAAAAAAGGAAAAATTCTTTTCAAATAATTAAAGAATTATGTTGCGGGGAATGCAAAAAGAAGTTGGATGAATGCTTAATTATTACTGCAATGCAGATAATAGACAAATTCTAAATAAAAGTGATCCACGTTGGTAGAAAATTCTGGGCACACAGACCTATAGGAAAGACCTAGAGTTTACTTTGCATGAATGCATGCTAAGTTGCTTCAGTCATGTCCAACTCTTTGCAACCGTATGGACTATAGCCTGCCAGGCTCCTCTCTCAATGGGATTCTCCAGGCAAGAATACTGGAGTGGGTTGCCACTTCCTTCTCCAGGGGATCTTCTCAACCCAGGGATTGAACCCAGGTCTCTCACACTGGCAGACAGATTCTTCGTCACTGAGCCACCAGGGAAGCCAGAGTTTACTTTAAATATCCTCAAATGCTAAGTCAATACTTAGAGTCACAGGGCTGCTTAAGCATTTATGTAACCTCAGATACATTCAGGGAAAAGGAGAGAGGGAAGCTAGGCTCCTTTACCTTTTCTGCAGGGGGGGAAAGAAAGAGTCCCTAGCACAAAGAGTTACTCTCAGTTTATAAGAAAGTAAACTCCACAACAACAGGGAATCTGAATTACATACTGATACATAGCTAGTACTCTAGAAAGTGTAGACACATATCAGAAGTATTGTGCTGAATACAGCATTGAAGCTGATCTGCCTAGATTAACTCAAAGGATCATCCCTCATTTCCAAATGCACAGATGCGTGAGATAAAATATAACGAAAGAATGTTAAGTATGTAATGGAGCTCAAACTCAAGACAGGTGACAAAATTAAAAAGGAAGAAGGTGACAAAACAAAGCCACTGTTATGGACAAAAGCCAACTAAAATGGCCCATGGGACTCTTGTATTTGAACTTAAGTCCGAATAGCTGGGAGATGGATTTCTGATGTGGGCAGGGAATGGAGAGAGACCAAGGGCTTAATGACCTTGAAAAGCTAAAACTGATCCTGCCAGAATTCAAGGAGGGCTTCTTCAGATCTGGAACAGAGTCTGGAAGAACTTCACTGACTGGTTTGGGAAGCAGAAAGGAAGCTTGACATCCACCGAACCAGGATAAAAAGAGTAGCGTGCAAGAAGTTGGGACCCCCATCTGTGCCATATAAATGTATGGAGTCTACAATCATGACTTGCATATTGCGTGACCTCCACCCTTAAGTGAGAAGTTAACATGGACTAGGGACCAGGGAGCCCTGGCAAAGGCAACCACCAAGTTCACTACTGGAGACTCCCACAGAAAGCAAACCCCATATAAATTGACCCATAACCCAAGATTACAGATAATGCAAGCTAAACAACAGTATGTAAAGAGTCAGCCAATGCAACCATTGTGCCTATAAATAAAAAGGCAATTTAAAAGAGCTCTTAAAATAATTATGATTAGATGTTCACATTTACTGCACAGTTAATGAAGCTAATGCTTCTGGGCCTCTCATGGGCACAGGCCCTTTCCAAGGCCCTGGGAGGGACCTTAGAAATGTACTCACAGGGCCTCATGTTGTTATAAAATTTACAAAAGATATTTTAACCTTAATTAGTTGAGACCACTGTCTCTTTCCGTTCTGTCTCACTCACACTTCTATTTTTATCTGAAGATACGAGAATGGCAATGGACATCTTTGGGATTAGATTGGAGTCGAAATCTATTTTGAAAATGTATTGTTTAGAGTTATTGGGATGTATTTATGAGGATAATAGACATTTCTGTGTAGTGACATGAAGGTATAAGACCAAAGATTGTATCCTACTGTAAACTTATCCTGGAGGATTCCTGCACCACAAATATGTAGAAAAGAAAACACAACTGAAATCTATAGAGTCTCATATGTAGAACACTCTTTCAATTCTTAGAGATAATATATGAAAGAAATTAGAGTTCTTCCCAAATTTGACAGTGATTCTTATATTGCCAAAAGCTATGTGTGAAGCTGAAACTTTTATAAACCACAAATAAGTTACATTCAAATTTAATACTAATCTCAAGTATACTAGAGAAAAGACTGAATTATCTCTCTGTTCTCCCTTTAAAAATACTATAAATGTGTCATAGGAAGAGGAAGTCAAGGATTGAGCTGTGTTGGGCACTTAATTAATAAAAGTATTTTACTTTCATGGACTTTTTTGTGGTATTTGGCAGCTTTTTGAAACTAACAATTTTTGTGGTTTCTTTTCTCATTCCAAACAAATATTGCCTAGTATATTTAAGTTTGTATCTGTAATTGTTTATTTTGTTTTCTTAAAGAGGGGCCGTCAAAAATGCTTCAGGTTCCACAAATCCTTGACCTCCCCCTGGTTCAAAAGCTAATAGAAAGAACAGAAGTTATATGCCAAAAATAGGGCAGTATGAAAAAGAAAATATTTGAAAAAGAATCAAATAGAAAATCTAGAAATAAAAATATCAAGTCAGTGAAAAAAAATTCAATGAAAGAGTTGAACAGAAAACTAGACAGAACCACTGAGAGATTAACTGAAATATAAAAATAGATATAAGAACACTTCAGAATGCAACACAGAGAGCAAATATGAAAAAGAGTTAAAACACATGAAAGGTACTGATTTCCAACATACGCATTATGAGTTCCAGAACGTGGAAACAGAAAGAATGAAAATGAGTAAATATTCAAAGAGATAATACTCAAGAATTGTCTAGAAATGAAAACCAAAGTCCCTATATTGTTGGAATGTACAAAATCATGAGAAGACTAAATTAAAGCAAATGCACAAGTATACACACTGTAATAAAACAGTATATTATTAAAAAGAGACAACTTTAAAAGCCATCAAAAACAAAAAGATAAATTAACAAGCAATAAAAATTAGGCTGACTGAGGACTTCAGTCAGCAACAGCAGACGCTAGAAGACAATGGAACATGCTATCCAGTTAAACCACCATTCAAGAATGAATGCTAGGGACTTTCCTATAATTCTATAAAACATATTTGGCTAGTACTCTCCAAAATGTAAAGATCATGAAAGATAAAGAAGAGTGAGGAACTGCCCCAAACTGGTGTAGACAAAGATTAACTAAATGCAGTGGGTGATCCTGGATTGAATCCTGGATTGGATCTAGATCCTAGAAAAGTATAACTTAGGACCAACTGAAAAAATGTAAATATGGTTTATAGAGTAGCAATGAGTATTGTACTAATGCTAATTTCCTAGTTGTGATCATTTTACTGTGATTATTTGAGGGTGAAGAAGAAGGATATGCTAAAATTTGCTGTACTACTTTTGCAACTTTCTGTAAGTCTGAAATTATTATAAAATTTAAGAAATAAAAATATACTTAAAAGATTTCATATCAATATTTTAGGAGTACCATTAAAGAATAAAAACAAAGACAAGACAGGAAACTTAAGCATTCCTACTGAAAACATAAGAGGGGGAAAAACGGAAGCAAAGAAATAGCTTGTGAATACAGAACAAAGTAAGATGGTTAATGTCTAGTAAAAGGGTATTAGCAAAATGGGAAACAGAATTTATAGCAAAATGCATGAAAATAAGAATGTAATTCAGGATAATTAACGCAAGCTGCTATGACTGACCAATTCCCAAAATCCCAATGGTGTAATATGTAAAGTCTGACATCAGTGACAAGGCCTATGTCACCTGGAACATATGGTCCCCAAGATGATCTCCAGAACTAATCAGATGGCCCCAAGCTAACAGCAAGGATGAGGAGCACAAACTACACACGCCACAAAGAGGGGACACGATAATCCTAACAGGGAAAGCAGCGCCAACGAGATGTGACATTCACTTTACGTGTGCCCGGCAGTTTCTTCTCACGTAATGCAAAAGTGACAGTTACACTGATACGTCGACAGATTGAAACCATGTGTGGGTTCCTCACACACCAGTTAGAGATTACTGTTAGCTGCTCAGCTGTGTTCAACTCTTTGCAACTGTATAGACTGTAGCTCACCAGGCTCCTCTTTCCATGTGATCTCTGAGGCAAGAGTACTAGAGTGGGCAGCCATTCCCTTCTCCAGATGATCTTCCTGACCCAGGGATCGAACCCAGGTCTTCTGCATTGCAAGCAGATTCTTAACCATCTGAACCACCAGGAAAGCCCAATAAGAGATCAAATAAACCACAAATTAGCAGAAAGCTGGAGTGGGTTGCCATTTCCTTCTCCGACGCATGAAAGTGAAAAGTGAAAGTGAAGTCGCTCAGTCGTGTCTGACTCTTAGCGACCCCATGGACTGCAGCCTACCAGGCTCCTCTGCCCATGCAAGGCTCCTCTTTCCAGGCAAGAGTACTGGAGTGGGGTGCCATTGCCTTCTCCATGCCTTAGCAGTAGCAATGCCTGTTTCAGGCTGATAGTAATACAAAGAGCCTTGTCACCCATATGGAGAATGCACTTTCTTCTCACATATGTGGAAGGTCATAAGCTGATTACCTACTAGATCATAAAGGTTGTTTCCAGAAGCCCCATGGAGTCTGTCATTAAGAATTCACAATATTACTTTAAAGTAATTATAAAAAATAAAGCAGAAAAAGATAAAAGACATAAATTTAGAAAATGAAGGTCATACTGCTAAGTAACCAATGAGTTAAAGAAAAAAATATAGACTTGGAGGTTATGAAATATTTGGAACTGGATAAAAGCAAAAGCAATATATATATATCAAAATTATGCTACCTGACAACAGGAAAGAATTATAGAAAATTTGTAGTCTTAAATTCATGGATTAAATATTGGAAATAAATGAGTTAAATATTCAATTTAGGGAGTTGGAAAAGAAGAACAGAGCCAACCCAGAGAAAGTAAAAGAAAATAAACTTAAAAGATAGGAACAAAATCTCATAGAAAAATATATTAATGGTCTATAAAACCAAAAGCTGATTTTTGAGTGACCAATCAGGAAAAGAAAACCTCAAGCAATGAAAAAGTAAAGAAAAAGTGATAAATTGTACCTGCAAAGAGTATCCTATGAAAGAATTGAATTATTATAAATTCAAAAAATTAGATACATAGAAAATTATAGACAGATGATAAAGAGATATGGACATGGCTATAGAAATAGATTTGTGTGTTTTTAGACACATACACACCCATACACACATTAAAACCCAAGAAAAACTAGAATAACAATAAACCAGTAACAAATAAACTGAACTGCTACTCAGTAAGTGGCTTTGCACATAACAAAAGGTGAATTGAATTCCTGGATCAAACTCCACACAAAAATAAACCCTGGATAAATTAAATGCCTATATGTAAAAAAAAAAAATCAAACTTTTGAAATCATTATAATGAAATACAGAATATATTTTGAAATAATAGTTAAAGCTAGCTATTTGGATCTGAACGCAGGCCACATAGACTTCCTAAAATCATTAAGAAGAAGACGAATATGCTACTAGCAAAATGTCAAATATACGGTTAAGCAATTCACCAAAGGTGGGACACAGTGTCCCTAATGATAAGTTACATGCACATTTAAAGCCAAAGACATGATCAGGTAACTTAAAATCAAGTGTTGGAGAAAATATGGAAAAGCAGTAGCTCTAACACAGTTCTGCTGGCAGAAGTATAGATTGCTATAGTCACTTTAGAGAGCAATTTAGCAATTATCTATCTAGTTCAACAATTCCATTCCTAATCTAATACTTTTCAGTATTACCATATCTCCATTCTCCTTAAAAAGAAAACTAATCCAAATAGTTCACATGTTTTATCAAATCCTCAGAAATAAATTCTCATATATAATCCTTATTTTTCCAGTTTCAAGAAACGAGAAAAAAATGAAAATTATGCTGTTCATTTTATATAACTTGATACCAAAACCAGAAATCCTCACACATTTTTACAAAGAGAATGGTAAAAAAAAAAAAAAAATACTCACTGCATTATCATCTGAAATAATCAATGTCCACAAAACAGAAACATTCATCAGCAAGGAAATGGACACATTACCTATGCTAAGTCACTTCAGTTGTGTCTGACTCTTTGTGACCCCATGGACTGTAGCCTGCCAAGCTCCCCTGTCCATGGGATTTTCCAGGCAAGAATACTGGAGTGGGTTGCTCTTCCTTCCTCAGAGGATCTTCCTGACCTGGGATCACACCCATGCCTCTTAGGTCTCCTGCATAGGCGGGCAGGTTCTTTGCTGCTAGTGCCACCTGGGAAGGCCCTGGACACATTATGGAATACTCATACAATGAACTACTATACAGCTGTTAAAATAAATGCACTGAGCTATCTGTGCATTTATTTACCGAGCAACATAAATTGCAATAACACAAAAATGAGTGAAAACAGAAAGTTGGGAACCCTGAGGTTGCTATGCTGTGATTTGTAGCAACCAGAAGTAAATAGATAAATAGACATCACATGAAATTCCTGTGAGTGGAGAGGAAGGAAAGTGAATGGGAGTGAGAAGGGGTACAAGGAGACTTCAACTTGCCTGGAGAGGAAGAGAGTCAAAGATTGAAACAAAACCAAATTCCTTCCAGCTCCTTCTGTCCAGGCTAGTGCCGCATACAGGGTCTATGCAGTTAAGAGACAGTTTTATTGCATCAAATTTGAACTGTTTGCGCCTATTACATCTACATCCTATGGGCCACTTTGTTGCACCCAGAAATCTTTTAAAAGTTTCTCAACCTTCTCCACTTTTAAGTACCAAAAGACTACAGCTGGCTTCCCTGACTTTCGGTTGACATAAGAAGTCTATTATTGTCTGAGATCCGGGCACACAAACATCTCTAGTTTTCTCTTTTCTTTTCAGGCTCTGCTTGCTCCTTTGAAGACCTTACCACATTCAAAAGTTAGTGTGCCCTGCTTTTCTGTGCAGGGCTCTTGAAAATTAGAGCAATGTAGCATAGTAATCAGAGTACAGTCTATGCAGTCCAGTTGTTGGGACCCTGTTCTGTCTGTGTGACCCTGGATGAGGCACCTGACCTCTCTGTGCCTCAATTTCAGCCTCCCATAACATGGAATAAAAATGGGAGGTACCAGGAAGTTTATTGGGAGGTTTATGTAATAAGAGGTCACCTTTGTTGCATGACTACTATCTGTCAATCACTAGATTAAGTGTTTGGCCTGTCTAACTAAGCTAATCCTCTTAACCATCCTACAAGTTGGACATTTTTCTATGTTCATACAGTTGAAGACAGGGAAATATAAATAGGTTAAATTACACAGTGAGCAAACAGTTTGCCCCTACTTATTGTGGTTTTGACCCCTCTGCTACAGAACCTCTGGTAAAAGGAGGATACAGATGTTCTTAGGTAGCACCTCATAGGTGCTTAGACCCAGAAAACACTCAATACATGTTAGCTGCTCTAATTGACATGCATGCCCAAACTATTCAGCAAACACACACTTCTCAGAATTTACCAGGTTTTATCCACAGAAAGAACCACTCAGCATAAGACTCACTCCTGGGACCAAACCTGTGTGGTTCCATCCTACTTCCAAAGGAAAGTGTCAGAGAGGCAAGAGAGCCACTTCTATGCTGACCACATGGCTCTGCCTCTGCAAACCCGTCCCTTAAGAAGTGTGGCATGAGCACCACAGCCTGGCAATGAGCATCTGTTTTCAGTTACTTCTGTGCTTTAATTTTCTAAGCCTTAAAATAATGCAAATGGTTCATGAATAGGGAGGGACTCCTCCTAGGTCATCTCCTCCCATCCAATTCAAATGGTACCCTCTTTTTGAAGGAGTATTTATTGTGTGTTAAATAAGTAACTGGCTTACTTAGAGACAAACTGCTTCAACCTAAAGGAATGAGAATCTCTGAGATGAGTCAAACTTCTAAAAGGGTGTTTTCGGCTGAGATGCTGCTTTGGTGTCTGTAGGACCTGAGAAATGAATTAACAAGAAATGCCTCCCTAACCTAAACAGTCAAAGAATATTTATGTCAGTTAGGATTCCTATAATACAAAGGAATACTGTGATGCCAATAAAAATCATAGTTGTAAGAGTTTTTAATGATATGGGGAAAATCTTGTGATAGAATGTTCTGTGGAAAAGCAGGATATGTAACTGCATATAAATTGCAATCTCAGCTATATATAAGATAGGCACAGAAGAAAGACTGAAAAAATGCAGTAAATGTTAACAGTGTTTATCTCTAAATGGTGAGATCCCAGATAATTTGTAGATCTCTCTTTAGAATTCTTGGTGTGTTTGCAGTTTCTACAAAGCACCTTTTACTTTTGTGTGAAAGAAGGTTAACTTTTTAAAATTTTCTTGAAACATTCCTATCAAAACCAGCACCACATCCAAGTTCATCCACCAAGGGCAGCCAAGAATGAACACACATGGAGTCAGAGAGCTCTTTCTGGGCTCGCCCCTTTCCAGCCACCAGTCAGGGAAGCTTGAGGAAGGCACTGTAAGCCTTCAGTTGCTTTTGGACAAACGTTGATAAAAGTCACAGCTCCACCTCACCTAGATACTGTCAGCACAATGTGATCGAAGAGCCGTGAAAGGGCTTTGCAAACTCAAGTATTGATATTATCTAAACTTCATCTAGCTTTATTTGCTCTATCATGATGGCACGGGTACTGGGTACGGCCCTCTGCTCTCAGATGCACCCATGCACAGTACGTTTAGGTATAAGAGAACCATAAGTACCACTGTCTCTCACTAACTCCTCTGCCAGGCCATACTCTGCCACCGGGGACCTTGCCACTTCCCCAGCACCCCAGCACCTTTCCAGTGACCTGCTGCTGTCAAGGGACTCACAGCCATACCTACTTACCTAGAGGAGCTTAAGTGTTTGAGCAGGGGAAGGATGACACTATCCTGGATGCTTCCTAGGAAGTGGGTACCAGGAAAGGGCAGGGGCAGGGAAAAAGAAAGAAAGAAACAGAAAAGGCAGCACCAGAATTCAGAAGGGAGAGGGCAACATTCCGGGAACTGTGGCCTCTTATGGTTCTGGTTTCTCCACCAGCCAGAGCTGGACATGGAGAAAGCTCTATCAGCATCCGGTTGACTTTCCACAATCAGGGAGTGTCCAGCTCCCTAACCAGAGACATCCTTAAGAACTCTGACCTTCAGCCCTTATAGGTTGCAAAATATGTTGACATAAGTTTTCTCTCTTGATCTTCGCAACACATTTGTGAGGAAAATACCATCATCCCCATCATAAAGACAGATAAGAAAACAAGAGCTTGGATAATTAAAATGTATCATTCAAGGCCATACATTTTACTCTAAAGAATCCAGTCGGATCTTAGTTAATCAAACTGCATCTGGTGCCAGTTCTTCCAGTTTTTCCCAACTGACAAACATCTTGTTAGATTTTTGTTGGCTGATACCATTCCACCACGTTTGATTCATGGTGGCTCAGATGGTAAAGCATCTGATTGCCCGCAATGCGGGAGACCCAGGTTCGATCCCTGGGTCAGGAAGATCCCCTGGAGAAGGAAACGGCAATCCACTCCAGTACTCTTGCCTGGAAAATTCCATGGACAGAGAAGCCTGGTGGCCTACAGTTAATCGGGTGGCAAAGAGTCGGACATGACTGAGCGACTTCACTTTCACTTTCTTTCTTTCACTGTTCCACCCATACTTTCCAGACCCTGATCCTGTTTCTATTTATGAATTTGTTTTTAAATGTTAACAGTAGGAATTAGATAACTATTTGGGATCATTCAGTCATTTACACATTTAAAAGTCTATGATATATCAAACGCTGTTTCTTGCAGTAGAGAGTTAGCGGGAATAACAAGGCTGAATTACACCCCTTATCTTTGGCATCCTCATTTTTGAAGGAAAAATGCACATGTCACATTTCTCTCACATCCATCCCTTCATCATCTCCCTTCCGCACTGTTTCCTAGGCTCCAAGCTGGTCTCTGGCCTACAGCCCACCCTGCTCCTGTCTCTTAACACAGTTCACAGCATGCCTCTCTTCTGCCACAACCCCCACTTGTTATACATAGCTGCAAGAGAGTAAGATTTTAAGATGGGCTGCAGGGACCCTTTGGGCCTATTTCCTCCCTCTGCCCCCATCTCTTCCCATTTCCCCTGCACTGAGTTATGCTCTGATGACAAGCCACTCAGATCTCCAGCCCACTGGACTTTGCTCATTCCCAGCTTTGCCCACACAGAACTTTCTGCTCAGTATGCCCCTTCCTTATTCTTGCCTTGCCCATTTCCATTCAGCCTTTATTTAAAACAACAAAAACAAAAACTCAGATGCTTCCTTTTCTTAGAATGCTTTTCTGATATCTTCCTTTCCTCTCAGAAGCCACGTCTCCTCACATGGAGTGAATCCCCTGGTCACACTGCATTGTCAACTTTCTATACCTGTCTCTTCGTCTAAACCCCAGAGACCAGAGGGGATTATAGTGACATCTTAGCATCTAGCTCACAGCCAACTTGGGACATGGTAGAGGCTTTTAATTGAATTAACTGAATTGGGAAAACAAAGAGTGTTCTTAATCATATACTAACTCCCCACCTAAGAAAAACCGATTGTCTTCTCATATCTTCTAGTCTGGTAGAGGGAAGGGTGGAGGAAGGATCATGGGATTCCACATGTTTTCTGTTTTACTGTGTTAATCTTAAAACCATTCATTATGTCATGTTTATTACATATTTGTTACAAGTTGAATGAATATTTCTTGCAAGGATTAAAAAACAAGTTTGGAGCAGCGACAACGGGCTCTGCCCTACAGAGCATATAGTAGTGTTAGACATACTCTCTACCTGCAAGGAGACAAGCAGGTTCTATGGATAGGATCTGAGCACTTGTGTGGGAGACTGGTGATTACCTATGAGTTCAGGCTTGGGGAAGAATCAACAGTAGAGGGGGGCAACCAGAGCAAAGAGGACAGATGAGCTATCTGAAAGAGAAGAAACAGAGCCAAGAGCAAAAGCTCAGGATCTGAGTCCTGGGCTCCCTGAGATCTGAACGAATGAGGAAGAACAGCCATCTATAATGTGAAGTGCAGCAGGAAGGTCAAGGACAAAGACGACACTCACTTTGGATGATAAGACAGACTCCCTGAGGGCAGTCTGGTTGGACTGTAACTACTGGGAGACTGGGGCCATTTCTGCAGCTCCTGTTACTGCTCAACAAGTGTTTTTCCCTTATTGTGTTTTCATCAACTGATTGACAATAAGGCTTAAACAGGCTCAGTGAGGTCTTTAAGCCAGATCCATTCCTCTTTCCCTCTCTCTCTTTCAATCAGAACAGGAGGAGGAGGAGTTCCCAAACTGAGCTCCGAAGTCAGCTAGCTCCCTATGCCTTACTAAATACCTCCGCATCAGTATTCCAACCCCAGAGTCCCTCCAAATACCCATGTAAACATTCATTTACATTTAGATTGTGCTTATTTGGATTCAGACTCTTTCCCTGAAAACTCTAACAATCCAATTATCAAGAAAACCTTTTTGGGTGGAGTCCTTCTTCTCCCCCAGGAAACTCCTCTGTTGAGCAGGAAGCAGCTCTAGGTGCCCCCGTCTGGATGGATTTGTCAGCATCCCAGTACGCTTGAGGACAAAAGTCAAAATGCACACTCTCTTCAGGAGGGGAAGAAGAAGGTTAAGGAAGTACAGGGTCCTTTCACTTTAAAGGGTAGAGGGAGAACTTGGCAGGAAAACTTTAGGGAGCAAAAGCCTTGGAAAAATCACTTGGGATGGTAGAAAGATCTCTGCTCTAGAATTACAGAGGATTTCTTTCAATTCCCAGTCCTGTGGCTTCTTAGCCTTTGGGCTTCAATTTATCTATACATCTCTACACAACAGGGTCAGAGAGTTTCATTAACTGTGTTATTATGTACCTTAAAAGGATGCCTTGATATTTAATGGAGCAAGGTATACTAATATCCCTAGTACAAAGCAGACATTCAATAAATAATATGCCCTTCTTTGTGAAGAATGGGGATGGTGACTGCGGGGAAACACAGAGATTAATTTCTCCCTGGGATGTGAGAATCTATGGTCAAGGCATAGAAGACTGGGCAGTGAGGGAGTTCATACGCAAGTTCCATGTCTTGAGAGTCACTTGCTCCAGTGAAAATAGTGGTTCTTTTATCATATCTTGGACGAGGAGACTCAGGGCTGAATTTAAGGACAAGTGAAAGTGAGACAGGAAGGAAGGGGCATAAAAAGAATGATACAGCCATTAAGAGCAGGATACCACAAAAAGTGGTTAGAACCAACTAGGTCCAAGATGGCAGAAGATTCGAGTTCCAGTAGACCCTGAACCTTATCACATGCTCACTATAATACCTCAGTTAAATGACACACCCACAGGCACCATGACAAATTAGAGGCTAACCATAAAAGCTCAAAAAGTGAATGGTGCCCCAATCCTTGGAAATCCCCACCCCTTCTCCAAATAGAATGCTGCTCCCACTCATTAGCCTATGAAACTACCCACCCCATAAAAACTAACCAGCCCCACAGCTCAGGAGGCTATCACTTTCTCAGACAACCCCAGGGACTGGGGCTGCCTCTTCCACCTTCTAAGATGGCCCACACTCTGTCTATGGAGTACGTATTTCTCTAAGTAAATAAAATTGCTTTCACTTTATGATGTCTTACTCTTGAATCCTTTCTTGCTCAAAGCCAAGATCCCTCGCTTGGCAGCCTGTCCCAGGGAATCGCCCCAGATCTGGGACAGAGCCATGCTTTCCTACACCATATTCTTTCCACAACAAAAGAAAAGGAAGTACTTCTTCACCCAGCAGGTTATTAACATGGGGAACAGGTCATGCCTAGGGATGCACCAAATTCATTCCCTTTAAGGTATCAGTGAGCTTTCCTCTGCCTACTTATTAGAAATGCAAGGCAAGTCAGAAGAAGAAAAAGAAGGAAATAAAGAACAGAGTAATTATGAAACAACTGAAACACACACTCCATGTTCTGCAAACACACGAGTCAGAGTACCCTCATCCAAGCAGATTTCAGTGCTAGAATCCAAGATCACAGCTTTGGCATACAACAAAACTACTAGCCAATATCTGCGGAAGTCCTACATGGTCTGCTGCTGCTAAGTCGCTTCAGTCGTGTCCGACTCTGTGCGACCCTATAGACGGCAGCCCACCAGGCTCCCCCATCCCTGGGATTCTCTAGGCAAGAACACTGGAGTGGGTTGCCATTTCCTTCCCCCAATGCACAAAAGTGAAAAGTGAAAGGGAAGTCGCTCAGTCGTGTCTGACGCTTCATGACCCCATGGACTGCAGCCTACCAGGTTCCTCCGTCCATGGGATTTGCCAGGCAAGAGTACTGGAGTCGGGTGCCATCGCCTTCTAACAGATGTTAAAAACCCAGATGCCTTCAGTGGCTTTCAGGCAGTATCTCTATAGCATTTGGTGGTCCAATATACCTTCACAGCACTCTTCTTTGTCAACCAGCCCTTATGGTCACCTCTGATGGAGAGAAGACTTGATATCATATATTTTGGAGATGGGATGGATGAAGAAATCAGGACATAGAGAAGAACCTGACCAAGAAGCATGAAAGCTTATCCTGTTACTGTTCTCCTTTGATGGGGCTTTAAACTGGTGCAATCTTATTATCTCTATTTCCTCATTAGTAAATGGAAGATGTCCATAGATCTCACTACAAATGCCTGGGGAAAGAGGGATAAGGGCCTGCACTGGTATAGCCCCCAAAGCATATTCTTATCCAGTTTTCTTTTAAGATCCCGTGTTGAAAGGAAGATTGGGAAAATGGCAGTTTCTCCTCTTCACAGCTGAGGAATCCAAAATTCAGAGAATTTAAGTGGCTTCTCAGGAGCAAGCCAGGAGTAGAACTGGCCCCAGTCCCGATGCCCATTCCACTCCAACCCACTGCCAATTTTTGCTATAAAAATTGATTGTAAATTATTCACAAAATATGGTGTTTCTTTTTATATATAATTTTATTGTTTCCCACTTTAACCAAAGTACTGCATATTCATCATAGAAGATTTAGAAAGAAAGAACAAATAAGTAAAAGGAAGAAAATCATGATCACCCATAACTCCATCGAAATGCAATGCTGTTTAAAGAAACAATAAAAAGACAACAGACTAAATCACCTAATATACAATTCTGGGGTTACTGCAAAGATGACGGAGATCAGAAGTTACATCAGACATGGGGCAGCAACCAGACATGGCGCTTTGGAGCAGAGTAGCTGTAATAAGGAGTCATACTATAGCAGTTAAAGAGAAAAGTAGAAACAGACTTCTAATTCTTTTTTTTAATTTGGCTGTGCCAGGTCTTAGTTGTGGTGTGCAGGATCTAGTTCCCTGATCAGGGATTGAACCTGGGCCCCGGCCTTGGAAGTGTGGAGTCTTAGCCACTAGACCACCAGGGAACTCCTCATACTGTTAATTTTAAGGTAATAGTATGCATTGGAAATGATTGAGCAGAGAGGGAAACAGCTGATGTTCTGAGAAACCAGAGGAGCACTGGAGCAGTAGGCTCAGGAGGTAGTGCCCCAGGGGAGGAATGGAATTTATGGGCTTTTTGTCTTGATCCCCTGGAGAATAAATGAGCACAGAACAGAAGGCAGGAGATGTGGTAAAGAGCCTATGGAAGTTCTTGGCTGATTCCTTCTTTCTTTCATTTTATTTCAGCGTAATAGGACACAAGGTCTGAAAGGAAGGAGGAAGAGGGGATCTGGAGGCTTAGTGGAGAAAGGTGGAAACAGCTGTCTCACAGCAGGAAAGGGGAAACAGCGCAGAGTGCTCTGTTGAGGTCCTCAATTCTGGCTTTGTGATTTTGTCCAGCTGCAAAGGCACAGGGCTGTAGGAGACAGATGATTACATTTCATCAGGTTTGGGGTGAATGGAGGCAGAATGAAGAGGAGGAGATGGGCAAGGGAGGTGGATATGCAAAAGAATTGTGATGGTAAGGAAAGAGACGACTTCTGGGAAGTCAGAGAGAAACCTAATGTAGGTGGATCTATGACTAACAGATGAAGGGAGGTTGGAGCTGGTGTAGGAAAGGAAAGAAAGAGCCAAAAAGAGAGAAAGTCATCGTCAAAGAGGTAGATGTTTACAATTGTGACTGTTGAAGGTGCTGCAGTTACTAATAAGGACAAGGTCTGGGGTTTCACCTTGATGGTGAGTGACTAAATTAGGGTAGGGCAGAATCATCAGCAATGGGAGCTCAGGGAATGGGGAGGCCAAAATACTGGAAACATCACATAGGTCTATAATAAAATTGTCAAGAATTGAGATAATGCCTGACAGTGTAATGGGAAATACAGCTAAAGTCGCAGAGAAAACATGAATGGTGACTCAGAGATTAATGGATTCCCACTACACCAGACAGTAACACTGGAAACATCACTGGGTATTGGATCTTGAAACTCTGCCAATCAAAAAAGCATCTATAGTAAGGTATTAGGTTAGTCGCTCAGTCATGTCTGACTCTTTGTGACCCCATGGACTGAAACCACTCAGCTCCTCTGCCCACGGGATTCTCCAGGCAGGAATACTGGAGTGGGTTGCCATTCCCTTCTCCACAGTAAGGTATTGCGTAACATGAGATAATTTAAGGATAGAGATTTCTTTTCAATACATAAGAAATCAAAGAAACAGGCAAAGGATATAAAAATCTTCAAATGCATACATTCCCAGCCTCTTCTACCTGGGGGATTCTATCATTTAAAGGTATACAGACATTTTGAACGATACATCGTATATCTTTCTCTAGAGAGTGCCAAGTTTTGCCCCTGTGGACATTTAAATTACCAGTGAATCACCTTGAACTAGAGGAAGCTTCATTGTAGGCTTTGTTAGAGCAGGTCTATTTCAGCACCTTAGCCCTAAAATGTGATCTTTACTGTACCATGCAGTCTTTCTGGGATTTCTAATGGTAAGCCCAAGGGGTTTACCCAGCTCCCCTCAATCTCAGCAGTTTTTAACTCCCAATGCAACTTCTCTCCAGAAGGCAAAATTTCTGCTAAGCACTTATAGTGAAGTGAAAGTCACTCAGCTGTGTTCGACTCTGCAACCCCCTGGACTGTACAGTCCATGAAATTCTCTAGGCCAGAGTACTGGAGTGGGTAGCCTATCCCTTCTCTGGGGGATCTTCCCAACCCAGGGATCGAACCCAAGTCTCCCTCACTGCAGGCAGATTCTTTACCAACTGAGCTAGTAAGTTACTCTTAATTTTCCCCTGGGCTCCTAAAATCTCATCCTATATTTGCTTAATTCAGGGGACAGTTCAGGAATGGAGGGAAGCTTGTATGCAGCTTTGATGGCCATCACTTCCTGGTATATCCTGCCTCAGTTAGTTACTCTGACAGCCTTGAGAGTAAGAGTGGCTTTCCCCTTGACCTCCTCCAGCACACAAAGCACAGACTGAGAAGTGCCCTCAGGAGAAAAGATTCAGGAAGCGAGCCTCACACAATACTGCCCCCCTATTTCAAATGTCAAGTCCCTTTCAACTTCTGCCTGCTATCCATTGCTTTCTAGTGCCTTCAAACAAGTATTTCATAGAGTGTCCACAGTTTATACCAGCTGGAAGGGTTAGTCTAATAAAAGACAATTATTACTAGAACTGAAGCTCTCAGAATGAGCCTACTAAACACACATCACCTCTTACTTCTCTACTCAAAATCATGCAAAGACTCCCAATCCACTCAGTGTAACAGTCAAAAGCCTTATAATGGATCTACATGATCTGGCCCCTGGTAGCAACAAAGATGCTTCTGGAGATTTCCTTCTTAAGCTGAGAAGATGAGGACAAAATGGGAGAGGTGAATTAGGAAATACCATGTGCAAATGTGTAATAGCATGAGACTTGGGAATTCAGGGAACACAGCAGAAGGCATGATGAAGACAGGTGAGAGAAGAGTCTAGAACAGCATTTCTCATCCCTTAGTCTGCATCTGCCTGAACCAAGCCACTCGCTAAAATGCAGATCTCTTGGACAGTCTGATACACAGCAGCTTTGAGAATTCCAAGCACAGAGAGGTAAACTAGCTCACAAAGGGCTCCGTGCACAGTAAAGAGTTCAGATTTTCATCTCTGAGAGATGAGAAATCATTAAGTACTTCTCAGTAAAGGCACCAAAGAAGAAACAAGTGTGTCTCTATAACCAGATGCATTTCAAAATCATCTTCTCCTTATCTTTTAGCTTAGGCAAGGAGCTTTCCAATATTCCAGAAAAGTACAACCTTCCTTTGCATCACAGTAGAGATTAAAAACAGGACATGGCACACAGTAGGTTCTCCATGAATGCTAAATAAATAAAACATAATACAGTTTATATAGTTGTCACCTCCACTCTATATAATTCCACTCTCAATCACTCTCTCTCTTAAAGGTCTTATTTATATGTTCTTAAAGTCCCTTTCCAAGCTCTAATCCCATTCAGAAAGCCTTTGGATCCAGCATGCCTTCGTTCACCAAATTTATAGGAAGGACAGTCTTGAGCCATCTGGCGCCTATTTAATTTTTAACCACCTCTCCCTTGAAATATTTCTTTCTTCATTCTTATTTTGTCCTAAAAACTTGGCTATGAGCTAAACTGCGCCATCTGTGACTTCCAGTAAATACAACTGTTGCTAATGAAATTACCCAGTTTCATCATTTTGATTTAAACGCCTTGCCTGCTTTTCCTCTGACCTTTTGTTGCTTGCCATCAAACTCAAGCTTTTGTGAATTTAGATACATACATCCATGTAGGTCAGTCTTGAGGAATAAATCTTCTCTGTGAAGCATGAGAACCTGGGCCAAGCCCGCTCAGCAGGTTGACACGGGAGGTGGGGGCCAGGGCTGCACAGAGAAATATGGATGGCACTTGTGCCCATCCGCTCAATGTGCGCAGGGCCCCGGGGCAGACCCCTGCCATGTGACCAAGTGGCTGCTCGGTCTGGCTCTCCGGCCTCCCATTTGTTAGGATGCTGATGATATTAATGAGTTGGGGTGTTGGAGCCCATTCCTTGGCCTTTGGTGTTGGTTCCCCCCTGCCCAGGATCGCTTGACCTGATTGAAGAAAAGTTCAGAGACTTCAAACTTTGTTCAAGTGGGAAGAAGCTTTGGAAGAAACCAGGTCCCTTACTACTAAGCACAGCTTTTCCGTTAAGGTAGCAGGCTGGCCTTTGTCAACAGCCCCATTGAGGGAATGCAAGAGAATGAAAGAAGTATTCACCCATCAAGCTATTCTGTCATCATGTTGTCACTATCAGTACTGTTGCTTATTATATTAGATAATTAAAGAGTTGGAGGGTATTATCAGTAACACAGAAGCTGACACTGAGACTTCGCTGTGTATCAGACACCACCCTCAGCACCATACCTAAGCAGTTCATTCACTCCTCACAACAATGCTATGTCTGAGGCTTAAACAGGTTAAGTAATTTGCTCCTGCTCATCACCTTGAAGCGTAATCACTTTGCATTTACTGGTGCTCTCTGGGTGCCAGATACTGTGGTAGAAACTGGGATATGAAACTGACAAAAAATGTAGTCCCTCCACGCTATGGAAGGGAGCAAGAGATAAAAATGCAAATACACCATCTGAGTGAGGCTACAACGGAGTAGGAAGAGACTCTGGGGTCACAGAGAGAAGAGATTCCATGTGGCAAAGATTCATAGCAGAGGAGAAATTAAATGGAGTTTGAAGGAGAAATGGGAGTTTGGCCCCAAAATGTGAAAGGAAATGGAAAGGAGCCAGGGCAGAAAGAACTGCATGTTGGAAGGAGGAGAAGTATGAAAAGCAGGCAAAGGAGGAGGAAACACCACTGGGATGGAAGGTCCTGCCCAGGCAGAGGAGGCTGGATCAGGAGCAGGGGCATCAACCTCAAGAAACACCAATGCTTTTCGTCACTGGGTCTCCACAATAAATTGGAGGGCTCAGGGGTCCTCCAAGGCAGCCCACCCATCAGATCTGGTTAATATCTGGCTTAAGTAGGCAGCAGCAGGACTCAGCTTTCATTAGCCTGAAAAACTTGTCTGTACCTCTAAATGGTCAAGTCTTCAGTACCAAGAGAAAATACATAATGGGCCCAAGAAGATTAAGCAGTAGCCCCAAAATTGCCCTACTGGACCCCCTATTCTTACCTCTATCTCTGCCTTCCTTCTAATTTGAGAATGCTAGTATTACTGACCAGGAAGGAGGTCTGTTAACAAAAGCTGTTTTCAGTTCTACCAATTGCAAAAGTATGTCCAATCTCTGCAGGTGTTTTGCCAGTGCAGTAGGACTCGAGCGAAGAGAAAATTTCCACAATCCAAAATGTACTCTATTGATTCTGCCTTCAGTTTCTACATCACTTCTTTCTTAGGACATGGCTTTTAAAGTCTGATGCTAAAAAGAAAATGCTATAGATGAGGACTGACACCAGGAACAACATCGTCAAGAGAATGTCTCAGATCAGCCAATCTCCTCTAAAGGTTCTGAGGGGAGAGACGGGTGGGGTTAGAAAACCTTGTCTTGGAACCAAAATTAGCAAACATTTTCTGTAAAGGACTCAGCAGTAAATGTGTTGGGCTCTGTGGGCCATTTGGTCTCTGTCGCAATTATTTAACTCAGTTATTGCAGCATGACAGCAACCATAGAAGATGCATGAATCAATGATGAATGGATGTGACTGTGCTCCAGTAAAACTTTACTTGTAAAAATGGGATGCGGGCTAGACTTGGCCTGCTGGCTGTGGTTTGCTAACCACTGTATCAGAGATCCCCACTATGACCGGTCAGTGGAGAGCTATAAAGGGAAAGTGAGTGACAATTTGAAAAGGGCTTTGAGGATGCTAAAACTGGGACCAGCCCAATTATTGTGCTGTGCCCAAACATATTAAAACCTTCAGAGAGTGCTCCTGGGAGTAACCCTTTTCCCTGACCTTCAAAAAAATATTCTCAGCATCATCTTGGCTGCATTCCTCATCTTCACCTGTTTTATCCAATCTCTCACTAAGCACTGCTATTTTCTCCACTTAAGTCTCTGAAACCAAAGCTTCCGAGGTTAAGAATCACATGCAGAGTTAGTTACATAGCAGTAAGTGACCAAGCCAGGACTTGAAACCAAGTCTGGCAGATACTAAGAACAGATGAATGTCTTCACTGCATCTTTCCTTTGCAAGAGCCCCTGGGAAATGTGTTTGGTGTAAAGCAAGCCAGGGTGCTAGATCTTTGGTAGCAATACTCAGCCTCTCTGGAAACACTTCCCCAGTGACCCTTGACTTCTGTACTCACAATTGGTCCCCCTACAAGCCTTGAGGAAGTTCCCTAGAAAATGAAACACATTTTTAAATATAAGTGTAATGACCTGTAGATAACTGGGAATGCAGGCTGAGACACAAACTGTAGTGTGCAAATGGATGAGTCAGAATGTGAAATTTTAGGTGAACAGTTTAAGTTTCAAACAACTTTATCCAAAAGTAAAAATTCACATTAAAAAAACCCAGCATGGTCTGAAACAGAAATATATGAATAACAACAGCAGGAGGTGGGGGACTATTATTTATAATGTGTTGTGTTAGTCGCTCAGTCGTGTCTGACTCTTTGCAACCCCATGGACTACAATCCACCAGGTTCCTCTGTCCATGAGATTTTCCAGGCAAGGATACTGGAGTAGGTTGCCATTTCCTTCTCCAGGGGATCTTCCCAACCCAGGGATTGAACCCAGGTCTCCTGCACTGCAGGCAGATTCTTTACCGATGGAGCTACAAGGGAACTTTATTCTTTGACTGGGACTTCCCTGGTGGCTCAGACTGTAAAGCGTCTGCCTACAATGCGGGAGACCGGGTTCAAATCCTGGATCAGAAAGATCTCCTGGAGACGAAAATGGCACCCCACTCCAGTATTCTTGTCTGGAAAATCCCATGGACGGAGGAGCCTGGTAAGCTACAGCCCATGGGGTCACAAAGAGTCAGATATGACTGAGCAACTTCACTTTCACTTTCAACTTTATTCTTTAATCATTCATACCCTATCTAAAAATGTTGAAGGTGACTTACATATACACTTAAACAATTAAAATAAGGATAAAAGGATTAGAGTTAAGTAATAAAAGAAAAGAGATGTTTGAACTGTAAAACCAAAGATTTTAAAATCGTGTAAGATAATCACAATCACTTAAGTCTACAGAAATTTTTTTTCTAGTGCAAAACTCTAAAACCATGGTTCTCAAAATGCAGGGTCCCTAGGAATGACCTGGTAAGCCTGTGTAAAACAGCTTCCTGGGATACCCCTGCAATTCTGACTCAGATGGTTTTGCCCAGGGCCAAAGAATCCACCTTTCTCCCGTCAGATCTGTTAGTATTTGTTTAAGATATTTAGGTGCTCCAATGTTGGGTACATGCATATTTATGATTGTTACAGCTTCTTGAGGAATCATTATATAATGATCTTCTTTGCCTCTTGCCACCATTTCTACCTAAATATCTATTTCCTCTAATACAATTATAGCTCCTCATACTCTCTTTCGGTTTCACTTACCTGGAATATTTTTCCCCATCTCTTCACTTTGAGCCTATCTGTGCCTTTAAAGCTAAGTAAACATCACATAGGCAGCATAAAGGTTGAGCCTGTGTTTTTTCTCTTCCCATGCAACTACTCTGTGCCTTTTAATTGGAGACTTTAATTTATTTACATTTAGAGTAACTATTGATAAGGACTTATTAGTACCATCGTATTAAATTTTTCTGGATATTTTGTGGTTTCTTAGTGTTCTTGTCCACCTTTTGCTACTTTTCTTTATGAACTGGTGATTTTCCACATTGGTATGTTTGATTCTTTTCTCTTTAGCTTGTGAAACTCTACGGTGGATTTTGTTTTGTGGCTACATAAAGCATCTTATACATATAACAGCCAACATTAAGCTCAAGAAATCAGAAAGAAGAATCTAAGGCCAAATCTAGCAGAAGGAAGGAAATAATAAAAGTCAAGGAAGAAATAAAAGAAACAGAGAGAATAAAAAGAATAGAAAATATTAACAACACTAAAAGCTAATTTTAGAAAAGATAAACAAAACTGGCAAAATATTAACCAAGCTAACTATGAAAAAAGAGAAAACACTCAAACAAAATCAGATTTGAAAGAGGAGATGATACAATTAATGCCACAGAAATAAAAGGGTCATAAGAGAATACTTTGAACAGTTATATGGCAACAAATTGAATTACCTAGAAAAAAATGGATAAATTCCTAGAAACATAAAACCTACCAAGACTGATTCATGAAAAAAATCAAACATCAGAACATATCAACAAGTAAGGACAATGGATCCATAATCAAAAACCTCCCAACAAAGAAAACAGCAAGATCAGATGAATTTACCGGTGAATTCTACCAAGTGAAAGTCGCTCAGTCGTGTCCAACTCTTTGTGACTCCATAGACTATACAGTCCTTGGAATTCTCCAGGCCAGAATACTGAAGTGGGTAGCCGTTCCCTTCTCCAGGGGATCTTCCCAACTGAGGGGTCAAACCCAGGTCTCCCACATTGCAGGTGGATTCTTAACCAGCTGAGCCACAAAGGAAGCCCAAACATCCAAGTAATTAATACCAATTATCCTCAAACTCCTCCCAAAAATTGAAGAGAAGGAAACACTTCTAAATTCATTTTAAAATGCCAACATTATCCTAATATCAAAGCCAGATAAGGACAATGCAAAAAGAGAAAACTAGAGGCCAGTATTGCTGATGCATAGAGATGCAAAAATTCTCAACAAAATACTAGCAAATTGAATTCAACATTACATTAAAAGCATACACCGTGATCAAATGGAGTGTATTCCAGGAATGCATATGCAAATCAATAAATGTGAAACCCCAAATTAATACAGTAAATCCCTACATATGAATGAGTTCCATTCCAAGAATGTGTTCATAATCTAGTTTGTTCATCAAGCCCAACAAAGTTAGCTTAGATACTCGCCTAACACAATCAGCTATATGGTACTGTACTGTAATAGGTTTATAATACTTTTCACACAAATAATACATAAAAACAAACACATAAAATAAACATTTTGAATCTTACAGTACAGTACCTTGAAAAATATAGTATTACCAGCTACATCACCACTGCTTTTACACTTGTTTCCCGACATCCTGGGCTTCAAATAAAGATACTGTACTACTGTACTCTATACAGTACAGTATAGCAAAGTGCGCAAGAATACAACCACTGATAGGATATGCATGCATATAACAATGTATGCTAGATATGTGACTAACTTACATGATTGGGCATGCAAATACATGTTAGCATCTTTGAAAGTCTGAAAACTGAAGGTTTGTATGCAAGGAACTTACTGTATAATAAAAGAAAAAAAAGTATATGATCATCCCAATAGATGCAGAAAAGCCATCTGACCAAGCACCACATGCTTTTACAATAAAAAACTCTCACCAAATTGGATACAGAAGGAGTGTACCTCAACATAATAAAAGCCATATAAGACAAGCCCACAGCTAACTCTTCCTTAACAATAAAAGGTTGAGACCTTTTACTCTAAGATCAGAAATAAGTCAAGGGTGTCCACTCTCTCTACTCAACTCAATATAGTACTGGAAGTCCTAGCCAGAGCAATCAGAAAGAAAAAGACACAAAAGGCAGCCAAACTGAAAAAGAAGAATATAAAACTGTCTTTGTTTCCAGATGAATGTTATACATAAAAAATTCTTAAGACTCAACTGTGAGAAATAATCAACAAATTAAGCCACAGGATACAGAATCAATACACAGAAGGCAGTTGCATTTCTATACATTAACCATAAAAAGAAATAAAGAAAACAATCTTATTTATATTAGCATCAAAAATAATAAGATATTTAGGAAAAATTTAACCAAGAAGATAAAAATCTGTACATTGAAGCTACAAGGTTTTGATGAAAGAAACTGAGGAAGACACAAATAGAAAGATGTGCCATGTTAATACACCAGAAGAACTGATATTATTAAAATGTCCATAATATCCAAAACCTCTACAGATTCAGTGCAATCCCTATTCAAAATTCCAGTGGTGTTTTTCATAGAAATAGAAAAAAGACCTAAATTTGTATGGAACCACAACGACCCTGAATTGTCACAGCACTCCTGAGAAAAAACAACGCTGGAAACATCCCACTTCCTGATTTCAAACTATATCACAAAGATACAGCAATCAAAACAGTATGGTATTAACATAAAAAAGAGACCTGTAGAGCAATGGAACAGAATAGAGAGTAAGAAATAAATCCTCACATATATAGTCAACTAATATTTGACAGTGGAGCCATAATTCCTCAATGAGGAAAGTGTCTTCCCTAAATGACATTGGGAAAACTGGATACCCACATGCACAAGAAAAAGCATCTTACACTACTATCAAAATTTACTTGAAATGGGTTAAAGATTTAAACATAAGACTCACATGTATAAGCATGGGTATCTTGCACCACTCACAAAATTTACTTGAAATGAGTTAAATACTTAAACATAAGACTTGAAACCATGAAATGCCTCAAAGAAAACATAGGTGGATGCTCCTTGACATGGATTGGCAATGGATATGACACCAAAAGCACAAGCAACAAAAAACAAAAATTAATCATGGAACTACATCAAATTAAAAGTAATGCTAGTAAAGTAAGGCTCAAAATTCTCCAAGCCAGGCTTCAGCAATACTTGAACCATGAACTCCCTGATGTTCAAGCTGGATTTAGAAAAGGCAGAGGAACCAGAGATCAAATTGCCAACATCCGCTGGATCATGGAAAAAGCAAGAGAGTTCCAGAAAAACATCTATATCTGCTTTATTGACTATGCCAAAGCCTTTGACTGTGAGGATCACAATAAACTGTGGAAAATTCTGAAAGAGACAGGAATCCCAGACCACCTGACCTGCCTCTTGAGAAATCTGTATGCAGGTCAGGAAGCAACAGTTAGAACTGGACATGGAACAACAGACTGGTGCCAAATAGGAAAAGGAGTACGTCAAGGCTGTATATTGTCACCCTGCTTATTTAGCTTATATGCAGAGTACATCATGAGAAACACTGGGCTGGAAGAAGCACACGCTGGAATCAAGATTGCCAGGAGAAATATCGATAACCTCAGATATGCAGATGATACCACCCTTATGGCAGAAAGTGAAGAGGAGCTAAAAAGCCTCTTGATGAAAGTGAAAGAGGAGAGTGAAAAAGTTGGCTTAAAGATCAACATTCAGAAAAGGAAGATCATGGCATCCGGTCCCATCACTTCATGGGAAATAGATGGGGAAACAGTGGAAACAGTGTCAGACTTTATTTTGGGGGGCTCCAAAATCACTGCAGGTGGTGACTGCAGCCATGAAATTAAAAGACACTTACTCCTTGGAAGAAAAGTTATGACCAACCTAGATAGCATATTCAAAGGCAGAGACATTACTTTGCCGACTAAGGTCCGTCTAGTCAAGGCTATGGTTTTTCCTGTGGTCATATATGGCTGTGAGAGTTGGACTGTGAAGAAGGCTGAGTGCCGAAGAATTGATGCTTTTGAACTGTGGTGTTGGAGAAGACTCTTGAGAGTCCCTTGCACTACAAGGAGATCCAACCAGTCTATTCTGAAGGAGATCAACTCTGGGATTTCTTTGGAAGGAATGATGCTAAAGCTGAAACTCCAGTACTTAGGCCACCTCATGAGAAGAGTTGACTCATTGGAAAAGACTCTGATGCTGGGAGGGAGTGGGGGCAGGAGGAGAAGGGGACGACCAAGGATGAGATGGCTGGATGGCATCACGGACTCGATGGACGTGAGTGTGAGTGAACTCCGGGAGATGGTGATGAACAGGGAGGCCTGGCGTGCTGCGATTCATGGGGTCGCAAAGAGTCGGACACGACTGAGCGACTGAACTGAACTGAACGGAACATCAAATTAAAAAGTTTCTGCACAACAAAGGAAACACTTAACAAGAAGAAAAGTCAATGTATGGGATGGGAGGAAATATTTACAAATAATATACCTCTAGTTAAGGATTAATATCCAAAATACATAAAGAACTCACACAATCCAACAGCAATTAAAAAAATTTTTTTTAAATGGACATAGGAACTGAATAGATGTTTTCAAAGACATACAAATGTCTAATAATTCTCAGCATCACTATTCAACAGGGATATGCAGATCAAAACCACAATGAGGTATCATTTCACACCTGTTAGAATGACTATCATCAAAAAGACACAATGACAAAGATGTGGCGAAACTGACAAATTGACAGAGATGTGGATAAAAGGGAACCTTTGTGCACTGTTGGTAGATTGTTAATTCACACAGCCACTATGAAAAATAGTATGATGGTTCCTCAAAAAATTAAAAACAGAACTACCATATGATCTAGCAATCTCACTTCTGGGTATATATGCAAAGCAAATTAAAAGAGATATCTGCATTTTCATGTTTATTACAGCACTATTCACAACAGCCAAGATATGGAAACAAACCAAGTGTCCAGCAATAGATAAATGGGTAAGGAATATATGGAATGTATATACAATGGGATATTTTTCAGCCATGAGAAAGGAGAAAATCCTGCCATTGGGGATGACATGGATGCACCTTAAGGGCATTATGCTAAGTGAAATGTCAGATAAATAAAGTCAAACACTTTATGTTCTTAAGTATATGTGGAATCTAAAACAGCCTAACCCATAAAAACAGAGAGTAGGATGGTTTTATCAGGAGCTGACAAGTGGAGTGAATGGGGAGATGTTAGCCAAAGGGTATAAACTTGAAGTTATAAAATGAAGAAGTTCTAAGGAACTAATATACAGTGTGAGGACTTCTCCAAAATATGAGGATACTCTTAACTTTTCTGTACAGCAGAAATTAACACAGCATTGTTAATCAACTAGACTCGAATAAAATGCATTTTTTTAAAAAGAGCTACAGATCACGTGTCCTGCTCCTCCTTTTCTCTTGCTCTTCTGCCATAGCCTCAAATAAATCTCATTCCTCCAAATACTACTTTACTTGTCTTTCTGAATGTCTGCTGCTCTGGGTGTCTTCTGTGCACCCCAGGCTCCCCCTTCTCTACCTCTCTGTGCCCCAAAATCAGAGCACATGGGCCACACCAAAAGCTTCCTTGCCTTTCAAGCTCAGGTCACTTTCTGCTGGATCACAGAGTACCACAGGCTACACTCACTCACATGCTAAAGCTTCCAGCTCCTGACCAGCAGCCCCTGCCAGGGCCATCCACTCCAGCTTCCAGTAACCACTCTCGCCTGTGCTCCTGCAAGCCTAGGTGGGCTTCCCCATCAATTTTAACCTTGGTGAAAAGGTGTAGGCTGCCTTTTTTTTTTTTTTTTTTTGGCCTTTTCATTTTGCTCATACCCTCGTAACTTATGCGCCTCCTCAATTTCCCAGTGCTGGGTGCAGGGGCAAGGATGGTGTCGTGGCCAATCAAGAAAAGAAAAAGGGGACTTCCCTGGCGATCCAATGGTTAAGACTTCATACTCCCAATGCCGGAGGCCCAGTTTCAATCCCTGGGCAGGGAACTAGATCCCACAAACAGCAACTAAGGCCCAGTGCAGCCAAAATAAATAAGTAAATAAAATATTTTTTAAAAAAAGAAATGAAAAAGCTGTTAGACGCCAGACCACCTTCACAGTATTTGAAGGCAACCTCATGTGTTAGGGCAGGTAACAATATCATTACTGTAAGAAAGGGAAAAATTGGAAAAAAAAATCATTAACGGAACTTCACAACACAGTTTAGCAACTTTCCCCCTTCTGTGTGCCCAGGGTATAAGTGAGATAATTAACAATCAAAGTATGCTAAACTTGGTTTTTAAAAGTGCACTAAAAAGAATAAATACCTAAAGTGATGATGAATTCTGTGAGTAAAATCAGTTTTTCCTATCTGTAGAACTAAATATAATCATCCATCCCTACATTTAAAAAGCATACCAGGTGCTTTTACACATATTTTCTCATTTGTGCTCCTCACATCAACCATAGAAAGTGGTTAGTATTGTTCCCTCCACTCATGAAAGGCAGAGAAAGAGGCTCTGAAAGTTTAAGGCATTTGCTCACAGACTCACATAGGTGGTGCAGGCAGGCACTCAGGGCTCTGCTTGTAGCATGAGTCTAGCTCAGGGAAGGAATATATTGCCTTGCCAAGCTGGCCAGTAAGTTTCACATTATACCAAACCCATTGGTTGGCTGTGGTTGCCTAGAGTCCTGTGTTGTAAAGGATTCTGAGGCTGAGTGTGGACTCAGAGGAAAGAGTATTGTGCTTAATTAGCATCCAACAAGACACAGCATTGAGAAGCAGTAGCATCACTCCCTTTTGTTTTCCAACCATGCACAGGGTTTGAGAGCATGGGCTTTGGAGGTTCACTGACCTGTAATAAGGCCTGCTCCACTCAATATTCTGGGCCTTGGTTTCCTTATCTACAATCAAAGACCAAAATACCAACTGCCTCAAGGAGTTGTTTCTTTTCTTTCCCTACCTAAATTTATTTTCATGAGAAAAGAAGCTGTTATACTCATCTGAGAGAACAAATCAATCAGAGAAAACTATTAACAAGACTCATTCTAAACTTAACAACTGAATAAAGTAGCAGACTGCAGGAGGGGAAAGGTTGGGCTCAGGCACTGGAACCCTGGAGTCTGGCCCAGTCTTGCTTTTATAATTTGTTCTACAACTTCAGAGAAGTCCGAGAAGAGTTGTCATTCCTAAAGTAAGCCCAATGGAATGTACTGTTCATAGAGTCTTTATTAGACACAGGCTGCATGATATGATGGCACTTAAAAATCAGTCGAGAATAGTCCAATATAATTCATCAGCCATCCTTAGATGAGTGTCTTCTTTGCAGATCTTGAGGAGTTCTGTATGAGCTGTGTCATGGTAAGCAAGTTAATTTTCCTAAATAAAGTTTTCTTAATCTCTACAATCAGATTGTTGAAACAAAAGATTTTTGAAAAAGTAACTTCTGTATTGGGGAAAGGATTATGGGAATGATTCTTGTCCATTTCTCCACTTCTTATAGGGTTATATCATCTTTCTAATAATGACAATAATAGTAGGAATAAAGGATTTAACATCTGTTTGAAATGTTCATCTCCTTAGAATCAACTTATTTTTCTCTTCTTATTTTACCATTGCCTTTGATTTTCTCTCTTTGGAAGTTTTAGTAATGCAACTTATTGATTTATTTTGGTAAGTGGCTCTGTCTAGCAGAAAGTGGTGTACGTGTATTGTGCACGTATTTCGTTCCCAACAATGACTGAAAAGTGAAAATGAAAGCTTTAGTCACTTAATTGTATCTGACTCTTTGCAACCCCATGGACTGCAGCTTGCCAGGCTTCTCTGTCCATGGAATTCTTCAGGCAAGAATACTAGAGTGGGTAGCCATTCCCTTCTCCAGGGGATCTTCTCGACAGGGATTGAATCCGAGTCTCCTGCATGTCAGGCAGATTCCTTAGCAGCTGAGCCACCAGAGAAGCCCTGACAATGACTGAGGTATACCTGAAAGAAATGAAAGCTCCTCACGCCTAAAAGCCCATCATTTTTTCTAACAGTGGCATCTATGGCTCTCATTTGTCTTTTCTGTGATAAATGTTCCTGGGAGGGACAGCAGCTTAAGCCCCCAAACCCTGGGGCATCTGAGTCAATTATAGATTTCCCAGAAGCTACAAGAGTATTTTGTGAGTGCTAAGACCCAGAGGAGGGTAAGAAGGTGCTTGGAACAGGAAGGCTGCTGAATTGTCAAAGGATTCCAGAGGTCTGGTCCCAACTGAAGCTCAAATACAGAACGATGTACCTCTCAAATTCCTCTATCTCAAAGCACAAGGTTTTAAATTGGAGATGCATCAACCATCAAAACCATCATATTCACAGGACTTCACTACTTACAATGATACAATTTAAACAGGACTCCACCCACCCACCCCCCCATGTCTTCCACCTGCCTTTTGTCTGTAGAAAAACTTGAGTCAAAAATAAATTTAATCAGAGAAGTGAGAAGATGCAGAAAGAAAGGAAAACAGTCACACAAAACAAAACAATAATAATTCTGCTGGTAAACAAAGTCGAGGACTTTAGTTCCTCCTCAAGGCTGTAGATGATATCCTGAGTCAGGTCCTTGGAGCTGTTTTATAGATACTGAAACCCCCACCAGATGGAAGAAGTTAACTGTCTATTACCCCAAACTATGTAAACCCCAGGCCAGTTAGAACCAGGTTGATGATGTTAACTCCTGATTACCTCACCAATCAGAAGCATGTCCACAAACTGATCACATGTATCACAAGCTCCCTCCCTCACCCTGTCTTTATAAACTTTTCCCTGAAAGTCTTCAGGGTGTTTGGGACATCTAAGCACTGACTGCCCTGGACTCCTTGCTCAGCAGCTGCAGTGAAAACCATCGTCTGGCATCAGTAGATTGGCTTTACTGCGCACAGGCAAGCAGGCCCGAGTTTGGTTCCATAAAAGCAATGTCAGTTGAACTCAGGTCTGTGTTTTTCGCTCATGATAGATGGCATGTGTTCTCCTGTTCACTCTCTAAATCTGGAAAAATGTGTTTGATGTGTCCAGATCTCAAGTACTTCTAATTTTCTCTTTTGATCAGTCAAAATGTCATTGTGAGACCCAACAACAAATGAATGAATGAATATATGTATATACATCTATAATATTCATTTTATATATATATATATACAAACACACACACATAAAACGCATACTTCACAGCCCACAAATCTTGTTTAAGTGGCTCTTTCAGGAAGATTTATAACACTTTGCTTTACAAAGAAAGTCTAAAAAAGAAAGAAAATGAAATGAAATAATGACTGTTCCCTAGTGCAATTACTGTGTCAAATATTCCCCTAGGGAAAGGAATTTGCTCTTATTGTGAAATAAATTAATATAGAAACCAGACTCCTGCGGTAACTTTTCTTTATCCCCAGGCAGTATTTTCCCACTACCGTTTTCAGAATTCACTTTTGGCGATTCACATATGGGAGGTTGGAAATAGCTAGAAATTGTATGTTAGAATTTCAAATATATTCCCATTTCCAAAAATGTTAGCAGCTCCCCAAATTATCAGGGTGCGCACAATCATTTAGAGATCGCCTGCCCCAGAAATCCACTGCTTCTCTTCTCCATCCACAGGAAGAATAAGAGCTTTGTCCTACCATCCACTCAGCTGCCACGAATTCCTGTCCCTGTAGCTACCAGGTGCCCAGAAAATTCAGAAGGACAAGGCCCTTTAGGCTGTAAGAAAAGTACAGAAACAGCCAAGCATAGCCTTTTCCCCATATCCATAAGTCAGCCTTCACTGGACACCTTCACTACCCTGGCTGCCAGCACAAGCTCTCTGTGATTCCTAATTAGGTGTTCACTGCTCAATGAATACTCCATTAGCCTCACACTCTCTTAACATCAAACTGCTGGCTGAAATTCACTCTAAGCTAATCTTAAATCAACATCACAAGGCCAGTGTATGCAAAATTGACTAGGGAGGGTCTTAACCAAACTACAGAGCAAAGCAGAGTCTTGAGGAGGAGGTTGGTTATTCAGTGGGGAGAAAGGGACAGGGACAGGAATCTGGACTACACAGTGCAAATAAGTGTTAGGCCTGGAAAAAAAGCTAAAGCCTGTTCTTTGTTGACCTTTATGATTTAAGCATCTGTGCCTGGCCTCTCTGTGTCATGGGAGCCTTAATGATGAACTAGTTCAAACCTCCTAAAGCAGATCCCTCCAAGGCAGGTATTTTGTCCCTTAAATGTAAAAATGACAAGAAGACATAGCATCAACTTACATTTACTGAGTTCTTACTATGTGCCAGGTTTTGAGCTAAGAGCTTTGTATGTTTGGCTTGCTTAGACTGCACAGCCTGAAAGGTGGGTATAATTATTATCTTCATTTATTGGGAAAGAAAACTGAGGCCTAAGAACATAGCTATCACTGCAAAGAACAGAGAGCCAGCAAGCCCTGCAGATCAGAGGCCCTATGTCCTATACCATGAGCACTATCTACTAGAAGGATTTTCAAATGCCAACAGCCTCAATAATAATTAGTATCATTATGGATCATTTAATAAGCACCAATTATGTTCATTTGGGATGGGTGTGTATGAAAGCATAGTGTATTTTCACTCTATTATTTTTGGAGTCAAGCTGACTCGTATGTGAAACATTGGTACAGGGTAGTAAACTGGTTGCATTGGAGAAGGAACTGGCAACCCACTCCAGTGTTCTTGCCTGGAGAATCCCAAGGATGGGGGAGCCTGGTGGGCTGCCGCCCATGGGGTTGCACAGAGTCGGACACGAATGAAGCGACTTAGCAGCAGCAGCAGTAAACTGGTTAAGAGCCAAGCTGCGGCGTCAGATGCTCTCGGATCAAGTTTATGCTTGCTACTTGCTGTGTGACTTTGCACAAGTTACTTGACCTCTCTTAGCCTCATTTATAAAATGAAAATAATAATGGTACCTACTTAATAGGGTGGTTGTGAGGATAAAGGAGATCATGTAAGGAAAGTGCTTAGAATGGTGCCTGGTGCATAGTGAAAGTTAAATAAACCTTAATATTTAATTGTCAATAGGTAGGCAACCAGTCACTCCTAAAGGAAATCAACCCTGAATATTCACTGGAAGGACTGATGCTAAAGCTGAAGCTCCAACACTTTGGTCACCTGATGTGAAGAGCTGACTCATTGGAAAGACCCTGATGCTGGAAAAGATTGAAGGCAGGAGGAGAAGGGGATGACAGAGGATTATCAATGGACATGATTTTGAGCAAACTCCAGGAGATTATGAAGCACAGGGGAGTCTGATGTGCTGCAGTCCATGGGGTCATAAACAGTAGGACACAAATGAGAGACTAAACCATAAAGGTAACCAGTATGACTCCTCCACTAAAAATATAAGTGGTTACATTGTGGTTTTATAACAATAATCTTAAGATGATAGACTTCTCTTTTTTATGGTGTTGACTGAGTTAGTTAGCCGGTTAGTTTCACTGGGAATTTCAAAGAATGCGTCTATGGACCCACTGTAAGTGTCTTCTGTGAATTGCTTGGACTAAGGGAGACAATGCACTGAAGGGGGCGGGTGGAGGGACCACAGAAACAAGAAGGAAAGTAAACAGCGCTGTAAAATTCTGAGAAGTTATAGTTTCCTCTAAAGAGAATATTAAGGGATTATATTCTTTTCTATTAATTCTTACATCCTCATTGTACAGAATTTAGAAAACAGAAAAATGTACAGGAACATTTTAAAGACAAAAAGAAGAACATTCACTCCCATTATCATAACACTGCTGCTATTTTGAGACGAGACACTAAGCCGTAAGCACTGGCATGGCCAGACCAATTGAGAAGAGCAAGTGGCCGTTCTGATTGGCTAGTGCCTCCCCTAACAGTTGTAATCTGTTTTGAATATTGCTCCTATGCTTGTGTGTATATTTCATCCCTGTGCATTTATTTTTAATTACATGAGAAACATACTGAATATTGGTTTTTTCATACTTTTTAATTGTTGTTATCATGTATAATGAACTTTTCCTACCATCAGACATTCTTTGAGGGCATCATGTTAAAATCATTTACTAATAATGCAAGCAAATAGATATACTATAATTTATTTAACTGTTCTATTACTGTTCAATATTCATGTAGCTTCCATTTTATGCTATTATAAACATCTTTATACATAAAAATTTGAGTAGCTATGTGTTGTCATTTGAGCACATATTTACTTCCAGAGTAAAATAGCATTTTAGTTTTAGAACAAGTTGTTACTTCTGCAAATCACCGGTTATTTGGTATGTTTGTGAGATTCAGTTTTTTCATTGTTTCAGTCAGTAAGTTGTGTCTGACCGTTTTGCAACTAGAATGAAATTTATACCAGCTTTACATATAATACTGCTTTCCCTGGTGAAGAATCTACCTGCCAATGCAGGAGACACTGGAGACTTGAGTTCAACTCCTGGATGAGGAAGATCCCCTGGAGTAGAATGTGCAACCCACTCCACTATTCTGGCCTGGAAAATTCTGTGGACAGAGGAGCCTGGTGGGCTACAGTCCGTGGGATCACAAGGAGTCGGAATCTACTGAGCACACATGCCTATATATACTATTAAATGTAAATGAATGCAAAAGCATCCTTTAAAAGGTAAATTGCTATAAACTATGTTATTGTTGTTATTTATGGTAGTACTATTAGTACCATCAATTGCTGATGTTATAAACTCTCTGGATTTTACCTTGACTTCAAGATTTTTTTGACTTTTAACAGATTTATTCCTCACCTAAACAAATTCCTCACCTAAACAACATGATAATGCAGTTTTATTTGCCTCCACCTAAAGATATGTCATACCCTTCTCCTGCCATTATGTGATGATTGTGCCATTGCAAAACATCAAATATTGGCATAACAAGCACCTGAACACATTTCATTAAACACCTGTCCAGGTAAGAGCAAAAGGGAAAGTCAAATGGATGTCTGTTGTTTGCTTCTTCGTTGTCTGTCACACCTTCCTGCTGCTGCTGCTAAGTCGCTTCAGTCGTGTCCGACTCTGCGACCCCATAGACGGCAGCCCACTAGGCTCCTCCGTCCCTGGGATTCTCCAGGCAAGAACACTGGAGTGGGTTGCCATTTCCTTCTCCAATGCATGAAAGTGGAAAGTGAAAAGTGAAAGTGAAGTCGCTCAGTCGTGCCCGACTCTTAGCAACCCCATGGACTGCAGCCTACCAGGCTCCTCCGTTCATGGGATTTTCCAGGCAAGAGTACTGGAGTGAGGTGCCATTGCCTTCTCCAATACCCCTTCCTACTAGACATCAATGCCTTGAATTTCCGGAACATGTTGCTACCATGATGGTGAAGCCTAGAACCTTCTAGAAACCATGATGTGGAACCTGAGGATAGAGTGAACAATGGACAAGGACAAGCTGAGAAAGAAAGATATTGGGTCAAACTGATAGTTTTAGAATGGTGGAGGCTAAGGATAGCCTGAAAAACCCCCTGCTATACATATACAGAAATGCTAGATATGTTAGACATGAATTATTTTCTTAATGCAAATCTGAGCTCATACAAAGGAGAAAAAAACTGAGAGTGTATGCACACACACACAGACACACACAGTCATTCCCTCCCTCTCCTCTCCATTTCTCTCTCTCTCTCTCTCTCTCTCTCTCTCTCTCTCTCTCTCTATATATATATATATATATATATATAAGTCAAGTCAGAAGTTATCTTGCCAGCTTCCCTGGTGGCCCAGTGATTAAGAATCCACCTTGCAATGCAGAGGACACCAATTCAATCCCTGGTCCAGGAAGATCCTGCATGCTGTGGAGCAACTAAGCCCATGGGCCTGTGCTCTGGACACCAAGAGCCACAACTACGGAAGTCTGCACACCTAGAGCCTGTGCTCCATGACATGAGAAGCCAGCCACTCAATGAGAAGCATGTGCGCTGTACCTAGATTAGCCTTGGCTTGCCACAACTAGAGAAAGACTGCACATAGCAATGAAGATCCAGTGCAGAAATAATTTAATAAATAAAATTTTTTTTAAGAAGTTAGCACGGTTAATCTCAATCCACAGATATAAAGTCAGCTGAAGGTGGTAGACTGGCAGAAAATGAGTAAAGATCTCAAAAGATGACCTCAGATCCCCACCAGAAAGACTTCCATGGTAGTCAAGTGAGTGACGGCCGTCTCTATCTCTAAATGGCAAAGGAGAGCACCAAGTAATACGGAGTGACCAACACGGCAGAGGAGCTAGAGATGGGGTTTGCAGAAGAGGAGGCAGCCAGTGAAAGAGGGAGGGAATCCTTCCCAGGCCTTGTTAAGAAGACATCTGTTTGGTACCTGCCAATATAATCTTTTGTACTTTCAAGCAAGTGGATTTATGCTGACTCCCATATTTATGCTGTAATCTTTGCCATATGTTAATGAGATTGACTGTACATGAGATAATCAATTATTTTCAGTAGCTTGTATCTTAAATGTTATTCTGGTTATCTTGATTATGAGCTTAAATACCAGCCTGGTGATGGATTCGCCTTTTAACTTTTCTCTCTTAAAAAGAGCAAAATCGGGAAATCGAAGTACACCCCACATAGATCTTTCAATACCTAGTGAAAGTTAGTAATGGCACAGTTGTAGCTGAGCTGGCATTTAAACATGTAATCTGCTGACCTTGAATTCCAAAGCAATTTCTTATCCCTTAAAAATTTGGAACATATAAAAATTATATTAGCATCAATTATTTTAATCATTTTTGTTAAAATTTCTTTCTCAATTTCAGTGCATTGGCATTATAACCCACTATCACTTCTTGTCTCAGTTCCCTTATTAATATTCATTGGAAGTATCTGCTACTTCAATAAACCCAGACTAACTTTTTATTACACATTCATAAGCATTACTTTCTAAAGGTTTTGAGCTACTTCCACCTTCATTGAAAATAATAATTTGTACCTCATACTAATGCAAGTGATACCTCCAAGATGGTCTAAAGTAATTAATCAGGATGGACTTCAACTCAGTAAGCACCTCTCCTTGCCCACTCTGCATCCGAACATTACACCATTCTTGTGTTAATCAACAGTCTTTTTGCCAATGGGCGTCCAAGGACAAAGACCAGAACTGACCACTTCAGCCCAAAGCAGGGCTCCTTAACATGGAGGTTCTGACAGAGTTTCTGGCATTTTGTGAATCTCCTGTAATATAAATAGCACACAGGATTTGGGGTGCAGGTGTGTGGGTACATTTTTCTGGTGAAGAAAGTCTATAATTTTTATTCGATTCTCAAAGGAAGCTTTGATGATATGATGGGAACGGTGGTAGCAATAATGGTAATAATGATAATTTTGAACCCCTAGCCTATGAAATGTTTTGTCTGGATTTCCATTGAAAATTGTTGGATTCATTTGGTGAGTACATGGAGTGTCATGCTGTACATAAGAAGTCCTTAAGGGTAAATAAATGCTTCAGAGTCTGTGCTCACCTCTTGTGCTGAGGAGCTGGAGCAGGGGTATTGAATTAAGAATATGTGGCTTGTGACCTACCGAGGAAGGGAGAACACATCGTTCACAAGTGGGAGGCAGACAGCTCCCTCAGCATCCAGCTCCCACTTTGGGGAAGTGAAACCACGCATGGGGTCATTTTAAGGGCACAATGTCAATACATCCACACAAAGGAAGTTGAAACACAAGATCCTAGACACGAGAGGGCACAATGAGTCAGGGGAAAGGCAGGCCTCCACCGTGCCAGGTCCTGAGGGAGAAGACAACGGGTACCATTGGGGCAGAGGTCACTAAATTTTGTGGGTTTTACTGTAGGTGGTTATTTTTAACGGGGCTCTAGGAAAAGCAAAGCAGGAACTGATGGCAAGGCCTTTTCTAAATGTCCAGGCTCTGGGTGTGAGGAGGGTTGGCAACTCTGAAAAACAAGCTGTTTTTCTCATCACATCTTTCTCCTGGACCTCTGAGGCTGAGTCACAAGGGCTTGCTTCCAGTGCCGACAGATAGATCTTAAGAAGAACCACTGTTAAGGACATGATCAAAAGTATTCCGCAATAGTTCCACACTATCACAGAAAGAAACAATGGACTATTGCCCAGAGGTGACTCATACCACATGATTGTATCCCAGGCAGCCAAGGTCTTCCGTCCCCATTCTAACAGGAAGCAAATGGTCATGCAAGTCAGACTAAGAAACCTTGGCACCAAAGATGACTCAAGTCAACTTCCCATAGTGACCCAGGATGCTCTGAGGCCAGGACAAAGCTACCTGTGGGGAGATCCTCCAAGAAAACCTACCGTTGCCCTATAAAATGTGAAATTTAGCGGAACATCAACCCAAAAACCTCTGCAGGAAATGGCTTGAGTTTGGCCTATCTTTTACTTTGCTGCTTGTATTTGACCTGCCAACTTTGCCTCCATCCATCACTAGCCACCCTCCCTCTATGTTAGGTCCCTATCTGCAATCTCAACCTTGCTAGCTCGTTACTCTGGTTGGCCTTCTTTTGGACATTCATTAATTTACTCGGCAAATATTTACAAGCTACTAGAAGGCTTTGGCTAGAAGCTGTGCAGGTACCAAGAAAAAGTCACAATCTTTTGCCCCTAATAAGCCTATGGTTCAAATGCATTTGAATACTCAGTTTTATAATTACCAGGTCAAGCTCTAAAAGAGGCCATGGCTCCTGAAACCACCACTATATCATCGGCCTTAAATCCAAGGATCATCCCTAAGGAGGTTCTAGTGCCTCTGAGCTACACCCTTGGTTTGAGTCACATATGTAAACACATTGATCAAAAACCAACACTCTCTTCCTGCTGAGAACCAGGCAATGTCTCCACCAAGGACAACTCCATGCTTCTGAAATCTACCACTTCCCAAGAACCCACAGTCCTAAAAGTCATTATTCCAAAGGAATTTAAACTGGTAGGGAACTCAGATCTTCACTTTAATTGTACACTTATGAATCACTTTGGGGTAAAGATAATTTTTTAACATTGACATCAGTTCAGTTCAGTCACTCAGTCGTGTCTGACTCTTTGCAACCCCATGAATCACAGCACACCAGGCCTCCCTGTCCATCACCAACTCCCAGAGTTCACTCAAACTCATGTCCATCGAGTCAGTGATGTCATCCAGTCATCTCATCCTCTGTCGTCCCCTTCTCCTCCTGCCCCCAATCCCTCCCAGCACCAGAGTCTTTTCCAATGAGTCAAGTCTTCTCATGAGGTAGCCAAAGTACTGGAGTTTCAGCTTTAGCATCAGTCCTTCCAATGAACACCCAGGACTGATCTCCTCTAGGATGGACTGGTTGGATCTCCTTGCAGTCCAAGGGACTCTCAAGAGTCTTTTCCAACACCACACTTCAAAAGCATCAATTCTTCGGTGCTCAGGTTTCTTCACAGTCCGACTCTCACATCCATACATGACCACAGGAAAAACCATAGCCTTGACTAGATGGACCTTTGTTGGCAAGGTAATGTCTCTGCTTTTCAATATGCTATCTAGGTTGGTCATAACTTTTCTTCCAAGGAGTAAGTGTCTTTTAATTTCATGGCTGCAATCACCATCTGCAGTGATTTTAGAGCCCCAAAAATAAAGTCTGACACTGTTTCCACTGTTTCCCCATCTATTTCCCATGAAGTGATGGGACCAGATGCCGTGATCTTCATTTTCTGAATGTTGATCTTTAAGCCAACTTTTTCACTCTCCTCTTTCAGTTTCATCAAGAGGCTTTTTAGTTCCTCTTCGCTTCCTGCCATAAGGGTGGTGTCCTCTGCATATCTGAGGTTACACTGACATAGTGCCCATCAACATGCCTCATACCCTACCTATGTCAATCTTCATGACAACTCTGAAATACTCATTGCTAACTTTCTTCAGGGATGAAGAGCTGAGGCATGGAGAAATTCACAAGGGGAGTAGTAGCAAAGCTAAGACTTGTTCCATGTGTCTTACAGATATTTTGTGAAAATTATATTTTTCTGTAAATTTCCCTTAAGATACCCAGATGAACTCTGTACATCAGTGAATCCCCTGGGACATTACAAGCCATCCCACTCACCAGTATTATTTCCCTTATGACAGGTAAAAAGAGTTAAAGAAGTTACTGAGTAATATTTTTAAGAATTGATTGATTCATTCAACATTAACTGAATATCTGCTATATGTCAGATGCTATCCTGCAGTACTGAGCAGAAACATCACATTGGCCCTTCAGTACTGTATATGTGTGTTTTTAGAGACATCAAGACACTAAAACTCCTATAGTCACTGCTGCCCTGGCCACATCTGTCTTCCACATCCTGCGTCTCTTTCTGTGCCCTTTCCATTTTCTTTCTTCAGACACACAAACTCCCATACTCTTTGCCTCCTCCTATATCAGAATTTACTTTAAGAAAGAGCTCAATCAATCAATCATTCACCCTTCAGCAGGAATTTTATTGTCTGAGAAGGCCTCTCCCAGGGCTTTTAAAACTAACTTCCAATGGGAAAAATAAGTTGGTTCCTTATCTTTTAAATTGGAGATGTTGGCAAGCACAGCTAAAATTATAACTTAAAAACAGCTAAAGTGCCTTCCCAGAATCATATCTGGAGGGAGATGGAGGAAAGCATATTTGAGAAAGGCCAATTATAACCCAAACCTCACAGTGTGCCCTTTCCTGTATCTTGTCTTCTTTATCTAAGGGAAGAGGCTGCCCTCTTCATTTTTTTCTGAGGTCTCTCGCATGATCTTTACAAGGTAATTATTTTTAGAAGTTCACCTGCAGTCAATTCCTAGCGTAGTGATTCTCTCCGAGGCGAGAGAAATCCCTAAAGAGGCAGATCAAACCCCCAGGTGGAACAGAAGACCATAAGTAATTTGAGAAAATACATTCAGTTTTACGTTTTTATAGTTTAAACATGAGAAGACAACCATCATTTTCATAGCACAGAAACTAAAGTCCAAAAGAAAAGACTATCTTCCCTGATGAAGACAGACAGAAGACACTGATTTTCAATGGAGATGGTAGCGGCGAGGCAGAGGGAATAAGGAATATCTCATAACCCTGGCAGTGGGGGAAAAAAAAGAGGACATTTCAGATACATCCAAATAAAACACAAGCCTGAAAATACTGGAAAAGACTGCCCTGTTCTGTTCTCAGTTTACATGTTGAATGAGTGAATAAAAGCGTCGTCATCCTCTTAGCGATTTCATGCATGTTTTCCTACTACCAGATCCCTTCTCTTATGCCTTCTCCATCTCCAAAGGACCAAGCCATGGTGGCTATAATCACGGCTTGCCCCTGTACAATCGTTTTAGATCACCCAGTATATTTCCGCTTCTGGGGCAGCCAGCACACCGCACAAAGGGGAAAGGCGGGCTATCGTGCCTGATCCCAAGACGCACCACCACAGCAAGCAGCAGAAGGGACCACACCGTGCAGGAGACCTGAGGGACTGACTCGAATCTTTACAACCCAGGTGCCTTGAATCCGAGCCAGCAGCACCACCATATACAAACTCAGTTCTCTCCTTGGAAGGACGGTGTCCAGTCTGTAAAATTTGGTAGTGAACTTGGGTGTCTTCTCTATGACATCTATGCTAAATCTCCTCACACGGGGCTCCAGAGAAACACCTCTGCCAGCAACCTCACCATAAGCTCCCCAGCAGCCACGATGGTACCCATGGACTAGGTGATCTGTCACGAGAAGCCACTCTTCCTCCTTTCCCAGTGGTTTCCAAGTAACACCAGGAGAGACGGTTCTGTTCAAAAGGGTGTGACCAGCCATAGGGGTTCACCAGGAAACACAGCTTGGGGATTGTTCTTTTTTGTTTCATTTTCCTGGAAGTCTGAGCTGAAGGAATGGATGGGCTCTTTCAACAGTCAGGTTGGCTGGTGACCCCTTAAGTCCCTAGGCGGGGATCAATCCCATATAGAGTAGAGATGATGCTCCACAGCAGGTTGAACCTCTCCTGCGACAGCATCTGGAGATTCAAAATCCAGACCTTCTTAGATGAAAGGAAAGGAAATAAACTTTCCCTTCTCCTTGGTCCACAAAAAGCTCACTCCTCAAACTTGAAGGTGCATAGGAATCACCTGGGGATCTTAAAATGCAGATTCTGACACAGGCGGCCAGGGTGGGGCCTGAAACTCTAACAAGCTTTCAGGTGAGGCTAGTGCTGCTGAGTGCTGTTTACTCTGAGTAGCAAGGCAATAAACAGAAAAACCCACCTACTCAGCTAGGTCATCCCTGAGGAGTGGGGGTTGGGGTGGGGCAGGTACCTGGAGGAAAGTAGAAAGGTATAGTTGATAGTTAATTGCTTATGTACGGTTTGTCTCTTACCTTTGTGTCCTATCTTTGTAATTTTTTTAAAGGGCAAATATATAATCTAATAAGGACTACTGTATAGTATAGGGAACACTGCTCAGTATTCTAAAATGACCTATATAGGAGAAGAATCCAAAAGGAGTAAATATATTTATGTATATGGCTGATTCACTTTGCTGTACGCCTGAAACTAACATAATATTGCAAATTAACTATAATCCAATAAAAACATAAAATTTAAAAAATTTTAAAGGAAGAAAAGAAAAGGACAGGACTAGCTCTGAGTTTTTTCTTGCTATGAAGTTGGTATCTGCTCACACCTTGCCTGAAGGTATGCTCCGGAATTCTGAAATTTCACAACCTGATACTCGAGCATGTGGAAACTAGGAGACTCGTTCCGAACAGAAGGCTGACCACAGTCATGGTCAGACCTCGATGAGATATTTGCTTGACAAACCAAGGAATAGGGATGGTCACATGCGAGGGTAACCTGAGGCCACAGGATAACCATGGCACATCTCCCAGGATACGCAGAGCTTTGGGTATGGGGCAGGGGCAGCTAACACACATAATTTAACTAATAAATATTTTAAAACATAATTTATATCAGAACAAACATAGATGTTTTATGTGGCAGAATTCAAACTTTAATACATTTTTCAGATTAAACAGACGCCTGAAAGAAAATTTCTCATTGCCCCCAGACCCCAGTCTCCTGTGTGATAGAAGGGCATCTCGGTTTTAAAAAAATCCCAGAGAAGGGATGACCCGTGTGAACCATAGTGGGGCTTAGACTAATGGGCCCACAACCATCTCTGGGGATGTAGACAGGGAGACACCTGTAGCAATGGCAGCGATTCCCAAAAATACAATCCCCACTCAGTCACCCGTGGAGAGTCTAACTGTCATGTCCCACCTCTGTCAGTCCTCAGCTCTGTAATCTTATATTTTCAACTGAACTAAACATTGCCAACAACTTGTCCCACAAATATCATTACAAAAACACATCTACATTGGTTTTACACTCACCCCTTCCAGACTTTCTCCTCTTCTCACATTTATTTCCATTTATCTAGAGAGAAACTTGGAGAAGGCAATGGCAACCCACTCCAGTACTCTTGCCTGGAGAAACCCAGGGACGGCGGAGCCTGGTGGGCTTCCATCTATGGGGTCGCACAGAGTCGAACATGACTGAAGTGACTTAGCAGCAGCAGCCGCAGAGAGAAACTGAGCGCTTTCCTGGATTTTTCTCTCCTTTGCCTACGAGATCCAGTCTCTAACTCCTGTCATCTCTGATGATGCCCCCATCCCCTGAGGCCGCTCTCTCCATCTCCCCCTTGACTTAGCCCTCATCTCCTCTCACCTGGACTACTGCCTTGTGGTCTCCGAGCCAGTCTCGCTCTTTGGGGCTGCTTTCCACCTCAATATTCCCTGCACTCACTGGCTGCTGGAATGATCTTCCTAAAGCAAGAACCCAGACCTGTCATTTCTTGTCTAAGAGCTTTACCTGATTCCACTCCTTGTCCCCATCCTTCTCTGTGGATCAGATGCAAACTCCCAAAACAAGCTTTCTAAAGGCCCTTTATAACGTGGTCCCCAAACTGCAGTTCAAGCCTCCACCCCTCAGCCCTCTGTGCAGGTCCTCTTCTTGTCATTCTCTGGCCCACACCGTGTTCCAGGATCGCTGCTCTGCACACAGAGTGTTCCCTCTGCCTAGAATGATTCTCGCACCTTCTCCAGCTGAGGAAATCAGCTATTCTCTAATCCTCGGTTTAAATGTGGCATAATTTATAAAACAGTCTGCAGACCTCATGCTGATATAATCCTTTTCCCTCCTGGCTCCCACAGTACACCTGGTACCTGCTTCTGTTACTGACCTTTGCCACGACTTCATGAGTATATGTCTACTGCGCGCTCTTCACAAATCAGAGCCGGGTATCTCCGTAGCTCCCAAGTCTAGCCCAGGACAACCCAAGGAATGAGTGCATGAAGTAATGGAAGGTGGATTTTTTACCCAGCTGTCTGTTTAATTCCACACTTTCTGAGCCAGGTAGGAGGCTATTGATCCCACTTGAGGGAAGACAGGAGTGAGGGAGCCATTAACCATTTCTGTCCAGTTGAAAATCCTCCCCTTAGCCCAGGGGAATGCCAGGAACCAAAACCTTACATGGAAATGTTGGTCCTGCATCATTGGTTCTCTCACCTGAGTCCGGTTGGTGACAGTGCTGATTTCCAGCTGTGGGTTGGAAAGAGAGGGAACATATACGTTTCTGGGCAAAAATTCAGGATAGAAAAATTGGATGTCTTCAACCTCCTTAAAGTCAAGTTTTTGTAATTTCAAAATGCTATGAATGAATTCCCAGGACCTAAAAGTATAAAGGAACTTGAAGTTCAAGTAAATGTGATTAGAATTGTCTGTGCTGGTACACATTAGGTCTCTAACACTTACGTCAACATGATCCAGCGCTGTCTTGATGTATATCATGTCTTCCTAACCAAATTGTAAGCTTCCGAGAGCATACGCTGTATTGTTAACCTACATTGGGTTAACTCTCTGGGCCTAATGCTGTCCTTTTAATACAGGAGAATTCCAATAAATACTTAATGATCAAGGGTTGCCTGTATATATGTATGTATATATATAGTAAATAATTTTTTTTTCTTGTATTTTGCCTACAGCTTTCACTTTAAAAATGGAAAGAGATGGAACCAATCAGGTTTTGCAAACAAAACAGGCATATAGGCCTGTGCTGATACCTAAATGGGTTTTGCTTGTGGTCCTGCCAGAGGCAGGGGGATAGATTAGTTAACTCCTCCAGGGGTCTTCAAGCCCTGTGGTTTTGCTCTGCATTTTTCTTTGGAGAAAGTCTACATAGTCAACTATCTAACCGATGCTGAGACATCACTTTGGATTGAATCTGGCATCTAGAAACCACACTGGTGAATCTTAAGTATGTTAATATGGATAATTTAAACCTTATAAATAGCTTCCCATAATGTGTTTCTTGCCTGAGGGGGTCTTTTGGTTGCAGTACAGTACAATCAGGCTTGAGTTTGCAACTTAAAAAGAAAACCAGAGTTTGAGAAGTATAAATTTTTATGTAGCTTTTTCTTTCAAAGCTCATGTTTATTAAAAGGGCTGGTGGTAAGCCCAGGGAAAATGGAGCTGTGAAAGGGACACCTGGAGGTTGCGTCAGCTCTCTGTGGGTTCTTCCTTATTAAATTGGTGTGGTTTCAAAATCAAAAGCTAATTATTCCAATATTCTCACCTGAGTTGGGCAGCCTGCCTGGGCTGTGATGATTCCCGCTGAATCTTCACCAACGGGCAGGTAAAATGTGGGTGATGACACCTAGAGAGTGAATAAAGCAGGAAAAAATATACGGAACTTTACTCCTCTATTCCTAATTTAGAAACAGCTGAAAACATAAATTGGGCTTCAACTAGTTTAATAATTATTCCCACACTGCTTATCTTTTTAACTCAATGTCTTCATTATCTTCTTAAACAAGTGTCGAGATTATAAAAAGAGGTTCTTAGCACTTCCTTGGTGGTCCAGTGGCTAAGACTCTGTGCTCCCAATGCAGGGGGCCTGGGTTTGATCCCTAGTCAGGGAACTAGATTCCACATACCGCAACTAAGATCCAATGCAGCCAAATAAGTAGAAGAAATATTTTTAAAACATTATAAAAGAAATCCATTTTTTTCCTACCATCTCCCGGCTCAGCTCAGATTTCTTCTATGTGGACTGGTTCTCAGGCCATTCCCAGTGGCTGAGCCCAGCACCTCTGCTGTGATGGAAAAAGCCACACTTTAAACCTCTACTTTGCTTTATAAAAGAGATTCTTATACAAACTGCTCTTTATGTGTGCTTAGACATTTGTTTAGTGGTACAGAACTTTCTAGAGAAGTTTCATCCCCAAGAGTCCTTCTAAAAGGTGTTTGTGGGTAGTCAACACCCATGGAAAGCCCTCTTGAATGAATTCAGGAGGGCATCCACCCTGGCATTCCCTGGTTACCAAATCCAGAAGTTCTTAGCTGAGAATGTTAAGCAAATTATATTTTTAACTTGCAGTTCATTTTGTAGTTATCAAAGAAATCAAACAGCATGAGAAGTTCCTGAATTTCTTTTTGAAATATGACTGAGTTGGCTAAACAGCAATTTTGAAAATGCAGGTTTGAGAATCAGACCATGTGAACAGATCAAAACTTCACCATTTGGGGGAGAGGGGCTTCAGTTTCCTTGTCTATAAAATGAGATCATAAGAGGAGTAGCGTCATAGAGTATTCAACAGAATTAAATGGGAAAATGTAATCAAAATATCTGTATAGGGGAAGCTCTCATTACATATTTGCTATCATTATTTTAAATGTGCAATATTTGTGGTTTCAGGAACCTTACCAATAAACCAAATAGAGTGTGATCCTAACTTCTAGTGAATTTACAAATTATTGAACAAGGCTCAATACAGAGGAGTCGAACAAGAAGAACACTGATGCAGCTATAAGAAATTCAAATACTTTGATAATAAATTGCTTCTTTAAGTCCCATGCTTTTAAAAAAACCAATAAGTATGCCATGGTTTTATCTATATACACGGTCACTGTGAGAGGCAGGGGTCTCCGTGGGAAGGCTTCTATCACCCTCCATGAGGCTGGGCAGTCAGGCTCCCATCACTGGCATAATACCACGGTGAACAGATACCAGGCTGAAAAGTAGAGGACCTGAGTCTGGTGTTAAATAGCACAAGTCTGGATAGAGTCACTTCACTTCCCTGGGTCTTGAGTTCCTCAGCTTTAAAATGAAAAGACACAACTAGATGGTTCTCTTCTCCCCATCACTACCCAAGTTTTATACTCCATCCACCAACAACAAAATATTTGCCATCCTGAACACCCGAAAGTTCTATTTACTTTACAAATAACAAAAGTACCATATATGAATGATAAATGTTCAAGGGATGTTATTCATCCAGAGTGGCTTGGTCTTAGAATCAAGACTCCTAGAGTGTACATAATGAACTCTTGATTGGATGACTCACATGATACTTGAGGATGTGGCAATGCCAGATGTTGGTTATTAAAGACAAAAGACATAAAACTGCACCACAAAGTGTGAACTTTGCTGTGAGGGGTGAAAGAGTTCTACATAAGCTTAAGTGGGCTGCCCTTATGTGTTAGCACTTTTAAAATTCAGAGGTATATGTGAAATGAAAATGTTTCACTGTTGTAAGAATCACAATATTATCTAGCATATAATTTTGGGTCTGGTACTAACAAATTCTAGAACCTTAGCCAAGCCAGGCAAACCACTCTGAATCTCTTTTTCCTCCATGTAAACTGAGGTGAGGATCCAAAGACACAACAGACGTGAAAACACAAGGGAAAATAAACGGTTCGTGCTGTGCTGTTCTCAGTCACTCAAGTCATGTGCGACTCTTTGCGACCCCACGGACTGTAGCCCGCCAGGCTCCCCTGCCCCTGGGATTTTCCAGGCAAGAGTACTGGAGTGGGGTGCCATTTCCTTCTCCAGGGGATCTTCCCAGCCCAGGGATCAAACCTGTGTGTCCTGTGTCTGCTGCATGGGCAGGCAGATTCTTTACCACTGAGCCACCTAGGAAGCCCCCAAACCAGGACACACATGCTATTAACTGTTATCCAAAGACACGGAATGATCAGTTAATTCAAGTGGGACGGATTCAGCACACCAGTTCTTTGAGGTGAAGAGACCTATCAAACGGATGGATTGCCAGAATCTTCCACCCAGATGCTGGCTGCTCTGTCAATTCAGCCTAAGTCTTGAAGGCTTCTCTCATGCTACCTACACTCCTTGTCAAAAAGACTTAGGTTTTAATTACCCAACAAATCTTGACCTGCTGCAAAGTAAAAACTACAAAGAGTGAGTATGTGTGATCCATTAAAAAAAATAAAAAAAAAAAAAACTCATGCGCTAACATCCTGAAGAAATAGAAATGTAGCCAGGCATTCCCAACCAGCAGCCATCCATGAATAGTAATACAAGTGAGTGTGTGGCTGGTACATTCTAGAGGCAAAGGATCTCATTCATTCTATTGCAAAGTTTACTGTAACCCCAACTGAGGCCACTTTCTGACCAGCCTGTTGCTACAACATGAATACTTCACATTCTTGGTTTCTAACTGAAGGTGAGAAACAATGTTTTGAGAGCATTTTACACCTGCAATTAAAAAAAAGGCAACAAGAAAATATGCTGAGGGATTCTTCTCTAGTCCAGAAAACCTAAATAAAAGTCTCAAACCAAGCACCACTGAAGCAGTTGCAGCAATTAGAAAAGTCAATAGCATTTGCCTCATAATAATCTAGACTCCACAAGAGTGCCCTCTTAGGAACACAGTCCCTTTCCTTTCTTCTTACATTCATATCCGATTTGGGGGATCATTGTTAAACATTTAACTGGATTGATTCAACTGACTCGCTATATTTTGACAGCTCAAAGTATCAAGTTATTTAATTAACTCATTTTCAATTAACACAGTTGCTGCTAACCTGGTGTAAATTAAGTCTCCTCAGACTCTAGAAAAAGAGAGAAAGGAGGCCAATGGGACAGAGATTTCTATTGCATATCTCATTCTATTGGAAGTTTCCAGTTCAGGTCAGACCCATAAAATGTCTTTTTTGTGGTTAAGTGTTAACCGGCAGCCAGGTGCTAAGAGAGTGCTGAATCAGCCCAGAAGAGGGGGTGGGTGGAAGGGAGAAGAAAGTTTGGTTTATAGGCTGAAGTGAGCAAAGGAAACAGAACTGGCAAGAGTTATACATTGCTCCAGGCGGGCACAGGTGGATGGAACTGCAGGCCAGGTCAGAAAAAGAGAAAGATTTATGTCCTGTGCAAACAAAAGGCCAGAAGAAAAATCACCAATCCGGTTGGGCAGCTCTGAAGTGAAGGAAACATCTGTTCATACAGTGAAGGAATGGTCAGGTAAGACAGGCTGGAAACAGTCATCAGAAGGCCATCTGCTGACCTGGGACAGCATGCCCTCGAGGCACGGAACAAATCCTGTCCTCCAGGAGGCCACACAGTGGGGCCAGGACCAGCCAGGCCAGGAAACAATGCCAGGACGAGGCATTAAAGTTACATGAGCCTCATGGAAGAAGCTGCCCGGCGAGTTTACTTCCGAAATGTGAAGTCGAGTGGAAACACAGAGTTTTCTTCTTTGGGAACTTGGCAAACCCGCTTCACTGGGCCTCTCCATGAAGCAAGAATGCAGAGAGGTAGTTCATCAGATGCCTGTGGCCAGTACCCGTCACTTCTCCGGAGGCTGCTGCTCCACCCCTCCTGGCTTCTGGTTGGGGGAGCTGTCAGCTCAAGGCAGCTGCTGTCTTGGGGGTGGCACCACAGAACCCCAAGAACTTGTGGCCCAAGTGAGACAGTGGATGGGAGGTGGCCTTTGACCATGGAAGGCAACCCGCTGGGGAATAGGAGAGGCAAGCCAGAGGAGCACAGAAAGGCAGGGGGAAATGAGAGCAGGAACTGGCAATGACCTTGCATTAATGGGCAGCACACCCCACTGGAATAAAGGCCGGCATGAGTGGGGCTTTGCTCTAAAGAAGCCGGCAGTAGCTAGGTCCTTCCAATACTAATGAGCATGATTATAGCCCTTGGACAAATGAGCCAAACTTCAGACAAAAGCTGGGAGAGAGAAGAGATTTATGTCATAATACAAAATACCAAATGTATGACCAAATGTCATGGAAGAACCAGCTGATAATTGGTGGGAGAGCAAAGGCCATCAGAAGAAAAAACTTACTGTCTGAAGTACTAAGGTTAACAAGAGTGAGTATCATGGCATTATTAGTTAGTGACCAAAGTATCAATACAAAGCTGAAATTAGATCCTTGACCATCCTCCCTTCTCTCTCCCTTACCCCATATTTCTATATCTATGACCTCATCGTGTTATAATTTACAGACACACACACACACTTTATATTCATACACATGGGAAGAGTGAAAGTAGTAACATTAGTTGACTCCTTGTTGTATGCCAAGCTCTTTTCCATATTCCTTTACAGGTGTTAATTTATTCAATCTTGGCAACATAACTATTGAGGTGGAAACTCTCTCTGTCCCCATTTCACAGATAAGGAAATGAAGTGCAGAGAGCATAAGCCAGATAACACAGCTGATAAGTATGTGAACTGAGATTTGAACCAGGCATTCTGGGTCCTCAGCAAGCATCTTCATTTTTGTTTCTGAAATCTCAGATCAGGGATTTTGGGGATAAGTGGTTAGCTTTCCATGCTGAGTTCCTCACAACCAACCCTCTCCATACTCCAGTCCTCAAGCCCACTGCTGTCTGACGTACCATTCCCTCATCTCTATCCATTCAGATTCTCCTCTTTCTTCGTATGCCAGTTCGAGACTCAGGAGGTCAGCTGCATGCCAAACCATTTCCTCTTCTTCTAGGTCCACAGCAAGACTATAATTCCCAATCATTTGCATTTAAGGGCAGCTATGCGACAGTCTCCAGCTAGTGGAAGGTCAACAGGAGTGAAATGTGCCACCTCCAGTCCTCACTTATGAAACACTGAACATGGAATCCTCTTTCCAGTTTGAGGCAGATAAGCATGGGGCCCTGGCAGGCCACAGATTGAAGCAGTGAAGCCATCTGATAGATGGTCCTGATCCCTGATCACTGAAAGATCACCCACTGATCAGGAACTCCTATGTGGGTCCTCATGTAAGGAGGAAATAGACTTCAAACCATCATATTTGTACCTGGAAGTCTGTTTATTGCGACAGCCATCAACACCCTAACTAACATGAACTTTGACGCATCCACCTCTACACCAGGTTTTGTGTTTATAAGCTGGTTCCTGACCTTAAAGAATGCACAGAAAAGAGGGAAAAGAGAGAGGTAAATAACATAAATAGCATACAAAAATGTTGCAACAGCAGAATGTCTACCATTTCACGAGAACACTGCTAGAAGCATGAAGTCAGGAAAAGCCATTAGAAATAGTGACAGTAGAGAAAGGGGTGGAGCTAGCATCTCTCCCAGTTATCCCATTCCAGTGAGGATGCTGGGCCTCACTTTATGCCACATGGTGAAAACTGTCCTAGAAACATCAGTCATGGTGCCTACTGCATTCACCAGCTCTGTTCAAGGGGCATGCCCTCTTTGTGCCCCACACAGAGGGAAGATGCCCCAAGCTCTGCCTCGAGTACACCTGTTCCCCGAACTAGACCAAAGGTGGCCCCATCTCCAGGCTGACTTCATTCCACTAGGATGGTCTGATGCCACACTGTGCCCCCTGTGATTAACTAGGCCGTTCAGATTCTTTCACTCTGGAAGATGAATGAGGGAGCTTTGACGGAATTAGCCTATTGGAGCAGGATGAAAAAGAAGAAGGCAGGCAGAGAGGACCGGCGACACAGGCTGAGCCTCAGTGGGAATGCAGATTCCACCACTGACAGGCACACTGGTCAGCTGCCGGATGGTGCAAGCAGCAGATGGACCCTGGCTGACTGAAGCAAGAAAGAGATCTGTGAAAAGGATAACAGAGAGCTCACAGAAGCCCTCTGGCTTAGCCTGGGCTGCTATTACATGCCATAGACCGGATGGCTTCATCAAGAGGCATTCATTCCTCATATGGAAAGTCTAACACCAAGGTGCCTGCAAATGTGGCTCCTGATGGAAACCCAGTCCTGGCTTGCAAACAGCCACCCTCTTGCTGTGCCCTTACGTGGCCGGGTAGGGGGGAGCTATCTTGTCTCTTCCTCTTACAAGGGCACTAAGGCCCTCAGAGGGGCTGACTCTCATGACCGCATCTAAACCCAATTACCTCCCAAAGGTCCCACCTCCAAATACTGTCACTGGGGTGAATGGCTTCAACATATGAATCTGTGGATCAGAACATAAACATTCACTCCACAATAGCCTCAAAAGCAGAGCTAGGTTTAGCGGGGTGGGGAGGGGGGACAGTCCTGCTGTCAGAAACCACAGAATTGCTCTGTAGGTCTGTCCCATAACCTCTGCTGTCAACCAGTTGAAGGGGACTCATCTCATTAGCACCAGTGTGCCAGACACTGCCCTGTTCATCTTCAAGGACACTTGTCACCTCCCACCTTCTGCCAGGAACATTTCTGACCCCATGTGATCCCCCTACATGAATGGGTGATTTGTCTCTCTATACCTCTCATGGCCCCATCAGCAGCCTTCAGCATAGTGGTTAAGTGAATGCATCAATATCTGATGAATAAAAAGAACTTCCATTTAATGTGACAGCTGCCTAAAGTAATAAAGCTACAGTAAGAGTAGCTACAATGTATTGGGTATTTACTAAGTGCCAGTAAATTCTTAAGTGCTTTATTGCAGCCTCTCATTTAATCTTTACAGTCACCTTATAAGGAAGGCGTTATTATTATCTCCACTTTACAGAGGCAGAAATGTGAACTTAGGGAGGTAAGTAGCTTGCCCAGTTTTACTCAGCAAGTAAATTGGAGGAACAGGACTCAAGTTGTTGATTATGTTCCCAAAGCTCACACTCATTACACTTCTGGAACATCTGAAATAGACCCCACCTGCAATATGCTCATGTTAAATGCCACTGAGATAAGAAAAAAAAAAAAATTCCCAGAGTCCATTTTTTTTCCCAACTCACTTTTCCCTCCTCCCTGAAAAGTTAATAATGGAAAGACACATGACATATCCACCACAGATTACTGTGTCAGTCCATTCAGCTAATTTCAAAAAAGATGATGCTAATTATTAGAGATAATGAAAACTTGCTCTTCAACCACAATCCAAGGGGAATCGTCCAATTGATTAACAGGGATTTCAACACACGCATTCAATTTCTCCTGCTCGTTTTGTAATGGATGGGAAAAATTGGTTTGTAGATAGAGATTTTTGAGAGCTAAGTGTCTAAGACACTGAAGGGAGCCACCTCATTAAGTCCTAGGCCTGGTTAGGCAGGCTCTCGAAACCAGAGGCAAAGCCAAAGGCAGGTAAACTCACTACAGGCATTATTTAATGAAAGTCTGCACTTTATCAGAGCATTCTTCCTGAGTCCTAGATTTATTTTTTGCATGATTTTTTTCTCTATTTTTTAACCATTCATGTGTCTTTTAAAAATGCCGCATTGAAGCAGTTAAAAATAAATCCAGGATTTGCAGAACAGAAAGAAGTTAATCATGGCAGCAAACTAAACCCCAGGGACAATTTTAGTCTCCAAGTTAAAATATCGTGTCTCTGACTCCAAGTAAATTGACTTTTCACAGAATACTCTAGCATAATGCATAACAGTCAGGCACTCCAAGAGAAGCTCCTGGGTATTGGTCTAGAGCCCACAACCAGCAGCAGATCATAGTGTATGTTGAATAAAATTACCCATTCTGAAGGTCCTCAGCTATCTTGAATATTTTATTAGAAACCTTTTTTGTGGTGGAGACCAACTGGGACCTCTTTCTCCTAGGAGCGAGCTGTCAACAGTGGGAGAATTGAAAACCAGAGCAAGTCAAGCTTAATTAGATCTCCCCCCAACTACTTCCAACCTCACATTTCTGGTATATTCTTTGCTGACCATGAAACTTGATAAATAATAATACACTGGAATTTGTCTCCCCAGACCTTTCAAAAAAGAAAAGCACAATCGTGGACAGGTAGAGAAAGAAAAATGTAGCAACAGCTTTCAAAGACTCTAGACAAAATATTAGCTGAATGCTACCAACCATGTAATCACAATACTGTGATCAGAAAACTCACAGAGGTGCCTCAGGGTGGTACTGGGTGAGGAGCACGGTGCAATTTAGGCCCACGAGGAAATAGTTTCTGAGTCTCTGCTTTGAGGCTAGCACCCACTGGGCAACACAGGAAAACTGACCATATATTCCAGATTTCATGAGAAAAACTTCAAATGTCAAATCTTTTCTTCCCTCATTTCTTCACATCAACATGGTCTCATTAAAGAACAAGTCCCAAATCTGGGTTCAGAAAATATGACTGCTGAAAAGGATGGTGGACATAACTCACCATGCACAAGGAGTTAGCACTAGAGTTATGCAGTAAAAGATTGAAAACAAAGGCAGTAACCGTGGATCGCAGAGTTGGGAAATCATCATTCATTACACCAAGCTCACTTTTACAGATTGCTACTTTCTCTTTTCCAGCATGACATTTTTCTAAATCCTTAAGTACAGTAACTTCCCTTTTTTGTGATTTGCCGAAGTGCAGGAGTTCATATAACATTTCAGTGGCCGCCTATGTTAAGATGACTTTCTATTAATAGTATTATTTGTGATATAGCCTCCTTTTGAGGACACCCCATCTACTCTTGCAATAAGTTTTACAGTATTGCATTTCACAAACAATTTAATAGGAGTCTGGTTTCTTTTGAAAAATGTGTGCATATCCAATTTTCCCTTAGTTTCACAATACACAACACATCTGTTATTTCAATGATAACAGATGTTATACTGAAATTGTAATAACTTGTGAGTTAACTGTATTCAAAACTTTATAGTTACACACGTTCCAATAACTTAATCCTCTACCATTATCTCTTCAAATTGATTTAGCCCTGCAGAAGTTGGAGAAAATCAAATATTCATTGTGTTTGCTTTGTGCATATATACAAAAATCACATCATGATTTATCTCTCCTGGTATTAATCCTGTCTTCTTTGGAAAGATGGGGGTAAAAATCATAACAGGATCAACAATCCCTCTTCTCTTTACTCATGAAGATAAATTTCATAGCCAATTCGGGATTAATATGCATGCATCTGTGTGCAAGCTTTTTTATGGATTTGTAGGCACCCTATAAATCCATTCTGTATTTCTAGCCATTTACCGTTTAAATAAATGACCTTTCCTCTTATCTCAAGGGCACAAGCCTACCCTCATTTGGCCATTTTATCTTTTATTAGGGAAGCATCTCTCTCTTTCAAAAGCAAACTGCCTTCTTTCTCTTGAGCTTCCCTTTGGTCTTTTTCCCCTGCAGATCCAACTGAAATGTGTGGGTTACAAGGAAACGCACAAGTAGGTAGTGGGCCAGTATAGTGGGGGCTCTGAAGGAGCATGGTAAAGTGAGGAGAGCCTCCATCTTCTAGTACTTTCTGTACTGATACAGAGCAGAAGACTCATGCAACAACTGTGAGTAAAACTATGCCTGGGGGGTTTTTGAATGAGACCATACGCTAAGGGAGTCTGGAAAGGACAAGGTGGGAAGGGCTAGGGGCCCAGCAGGGCATTGTAGGGGAGTACAGCCTAGAGCTGGGCCTTAGGAGATGGTGGCATTTTGGCAGCTGTAATGCCGGGAGGGAGCACCCCCAATAAAGCCAAGGCTCTGCAAAACTGTGCAAGAGGGATTTGAGCAGGAGGGTAGCCAGGCCTCTTGTTTGGCTGCTCTACCCCAGCAAGAGGGCCAAGCTCTTATCCATTTCCAGTGTCCTCCTTTCACTCATTTCTTCCCTCATTCATCAAGCACACAGCCCTGAATGTCACCAGCTGGACAGGCGTGGGTGGGAGAGAAACTCCTGAGGTGAGGAGTCTGAGTGCCTGTGAGTCAGCGGGTCCCCATTTTTATTTTGGTCTCCGGGCTCTACTGACTTCAGAAAATCAGTTCCATTATGCTCAGCTCATTCTGAGGCCAACTCGCCATGTCTACCACTATCCTCTTGGGATTCCCCCCAAACACCAAATCCATGAGTGTTCAAACAACATGAGTGTCATTACAGACATTTACAAGTGGAGAGAGAGCTGCTTGACATGGGGACAGAAAATTAACTACCAAGTAAATGCTTCAGCCTCATTCTGTGTGTGGAGAAGCAAGAGTGCACCAGGCTTTGCACACAGACTGCCCGGGTTCAAGTCCTGGCTCAGTCACTTTCAGGCATTTTCAATTTCTCTGTGCCCCAGCCTCCTTCATGGACAATATGGGTGTGATAATACTACTCACCTCGTTGGGTTATTGAAGGGATTATAGGAGATGAAACATGTAATGTTCTCAAAACAGAACAGACCATCTGTTATTGATGCTGTATTTTGTTGTTATTATGATTGGGTCCATGCCCCTTCGTTAGTGTTCACACTAAAGAGCTAGGGTCCTTGCAGCCCATTCACCCAGCTAAGAGGGAAGGGTCCCCATCACCCTGGCCTTTACCCTGATATCCCTGCTCAGATCTCCTTTGATGTAAGTGATATGTTAGGTGACAAATTGTACTTTGTAGACTTAATGCCTTTTCCTGTCTCTTGACTAGTGCTCATTTCTCCAGACGGTGTAGCCTTTTCTACAGATGCAGACGTGGGCCCAGTGGGTACACCATGAAGGCCTGGTGGCTAGAGGTTGGCCATTCTGTTTTCATAAGCAGGCTTCTCTCAGCCTAGACTGTGTCACTGTCCATGATGGATGGGTAAACATTGCCTCACTTGTTAGGAAGTCTTTGTGGGGTAGGAGAGATTTCATGCTATTCTTAAGGACAATAGAAAATAAGATGAGCTGCATGAGAAACAAAATAGTACATCTTTTTAAAAAGTCGTAAACAAGAGGAAACAAATACTAGGTAATATTTGCAAAGAAATTCCCCTGGGGACAAGACTCAAAACTCTAAATTCAGTGGTATTGGAAAGTCTGCCTTGTTCGAGTATCCATAGAAAAAGCATTAAGCATACACCACATCTGTGCACACCCACCATGGTGTACTGCTTAATCTTTATGCCTCTGTGAAGAGGCTTGTTGTTATTGAAAAGAAAACCCAGGGCTAAGTACAAATACACAGAAAACACCAACAAGTGACCAAGCAATGGAGTGGGAATCACCCAAGACAAGTCTCATTCCATAAAATGAAAACAAAGATAATGTAATTGAACCATGTGGTAGCTAGTGTGATTACCAGAAGTGAGTTATTCCCAGATTTCTGATTTGGGTAACAGCAAAGTCTACGATTCTTTTCACTGGGACAGGGACCCTACGAGGAGAAATAGGTTTTGAAGCTGAGATTGAGGAACCTATGAGACAAGCAAGTGGAAGTATCAGTTGCCTGGCTATGGACTTAGGAAGTGGGAACTTCACTTTGTTGAGCACAAACTGCACTACCTCCTGGAATAATGAATTCCACGAGTTACCTCCACTGGCATTTGGAGGGAGGAGGGCAAAGGCCTGGTCACAGAGGAGATTATAAACGTGACTGTGAAGGCCACCATGGCCCCACTGAGACAAAAGGGAGTCAAGAGACAAGTGTCTCTTTTCCTTCTAATTCTTAGAAGACTCTAATGCAGTGATCCCCAGCCTTTTTTACACAAAAGAATGATTTCATGGAAGACAATTTTTTCATGGACTGGGATGAGGGAAATGGTTTCAGGATGATTCAAGTCAAGCGAATTAAATTTGCTATGCACTTTATTTCTATTTTTATTACATCATCTCCACACTCTCTGTCTGAAACAGACTTTCCCCACTCAAATATCTGTCTCACACAAAACAATCAACAGTGGAAAGAAAATAATTTCTCTCGTGTTCTTTTCCCTCTTTTTGTAAGGAAAGAAAACCTTCAAAGGCTGCTCCCACTCATGACCGCTCTTCAGTCCCATCAGCTGGAACCTGATCATGTGACCAGCCATGGGTGGTTTTATCCCACTGAAAAAAAAGAAAGTAAATAGCCATGATTGGCTGTGACCAACCAAAATCCAACCCTGAGGCTAGAGGAGGAAACTATCTTCCTGAGCTTGCTGCTACCCAGGAATAAGGGAACCCAATCCCTGCTTGGGATTGTTGCAGGAAGGAGGACCCCTTCCAGGACCCAAAACTGGGCTCTTGTCTAACACTCGGAAATGAATTGTTCGAGGAGATACATGTGCTGACAAAGCAAGAGACTTTATTGGGAAAGGGCACCCGGGTGGAGAGCAGTAGGGTAAGGAACCCAGGAGAACTGCTCTGCCACGTGGCTCACAATGTCGAGTTTTATGGTGATGGGACTAGTTTCCAGGTGGTCTTTGACCAATCATTCTAATTCAGAGTATTTCCTGGTGGCGCACGCATCTCTCAGCCAAGATGGACGCTAGCAAGAGGGATTCTGGGAAGTGGACGGACACGCAGTGTCTCCTTAAGACCTTTCCTGAACTCTTCCTGTTGGTGGTGGCTTATTAGTTTCGTATTCCTTATCAGGATCTCCTGTCATAAAACAACTCATGCAAATGGTTACTATGGTGCCTGGCCAGGGTGGGCGGTTTCAGTGTGCTTCCCCTAACAGGACGAGTTCAGTTATGCCACAGTGGCTTAAAAGCAGTGTTTATTTCTCCTTCTTGCTACATGCCCACTGTAGGACACAAGAGGTCTCTGCTTTTGGTTACCCCCTGGGAGTCAAGCTGATGGAAGCTCCATGTGATTTTCAGATTACACTGGCCACGGAGGAGCATCCTGAAAGTTCCATAATTAAATATCATGGGCTAGACATAAGAGCCAGAAGTAGTCACATGGTCTCACTGGACCACAGGTAGGCCCGGAATTTCAGTCTTCTACATGACCTGAATGAGAGAAGAGTCAGATACTGGAAAAGAGCGTGAATGTCTACCAAATCTGCAAACCCTGCCAAATCCATGGAGTATCTGGGTGTGAGAAACCTACTATCTCCTGGTATAACCAATTTCATTTTTGCTCATCCTTGACTGACAAACAGCACATCTTTATAATAAATTTAAAAACCCCTCTACAGCATGCATCCCTTGTTCTACATACTTATAAAACTATGTTTTTCATTTTTCCCATGACAGATCTTCAACTGTTTGAAGATAATTATCGTGCCCTCCCAGTCCTCATTTTTGCAAATTGAATCAAAATTTCAATTAGGAATTCAAAAGTTCAAGTATCTGAAAATAGAGTGACATTGAATTGAAAGTTTCTGTATTTTGGAAAAATACAGAAATTTGGATTAACTTCAGAGAAAGAGAACCAAGCTAATGTGTTGGATCAGAGGAAAAGATAATGGATGGAAAAGCAAGCTCCTATCTGAAACTGTTGACAGAGAACCAAATAATAGAAGATATCTTTTCTTCCTTGGGCTCAGATTAACTGTGAAATTCTCATTCCTTGGTTGCTGCTTCACTTCTGGCCTGATAGAATCAGAATATTTCTGCAGTTACCTTCCTTGACTGCTGGAGGTAGTACCAAGGCAAACATACTAAGGAAAAAAAAGAAAAAAAAATCCCTCCAATTTTACTCATTGACTCATCTTGTGTTTAAGTAAGTGTTATTTGAAGCTAAATTACAGAATCTTAATTCAGAGAGAGACTCTCAGGATCTAAGACTAATGAATCTTTCTCAGAATGTTTCTTAATGTGGACACTTCACTAAAAAGCCAGGAGAAACAGACATAGAGAATAGACTTATTGACGTGGGGAGAGAGGAGGAAAGAGTGAGATGTATGGAAAGAGTAACACGGAAACTTACATTACCATATGTAAAGTAGACAGACAACAGGAATTTGCTGTGTGGCTCAGGAAACTCAAAAAGGGGCTCTGTATCAACCTAGAGGGGTGGGGTAGAGAGGGAGATGGGAGGGAGGTTCAAAAGGGAGGGGATGTGTGTATACCTATGGCTGATTCATGTTGAGGTTTGACAGGAAACAACAAACTTCTGTAAAGCAATTATCCTTCAATAAAAAAATAAATTAAAAAGAAAAGGCAGGAGAGACAGCAAATACAACTTACCTACTTATTTGGAGGTGCTTGTAAATTGTGGGTTAATTGCATAACAAGGCAGCCAGTTAACACCTGCCTGTGAATTTACATATTTCCAGCCATATATCATCTCCCACCTGATACAGACTTCATTGAAGCCAGAATGTTTCACCAGGACTGGAAGGTCAGTCCCATTTGTCAAAGCAGGGACAGTCCTTTTGTCTTAAGACAGCCTTATCTGGGTTGTGGAGTCGCTCAAGGACATCATCTGCCTTCCAATCAGCAGAGCCTTGAGAAAGTAGAGCTTTGTGAACAATGGGTCTTCTTACTCACTTGTTTCTAGCATCTACTTTTGTCCTTATTAGGAGGCCAGAATCTACAGGCTGATAAGACAAAGACACCCCTCATTTGCAAGGAAGGACCTAAGAGTACAGGTCTCTGATACACTTGCTAACTGTACAGAAACCAATTGCAACGGGTTTTTGTCATGCTCATTACATGAAAGAGCCTTGTAAGGTTAGTGAATACTGGCTAATGTCCAATGTGTGCGTGTGTGTTGTGAGGTCAGTGAATACTGGCTAATGTCCAGTATGTTTGTGTGTGTGAGTGCACGCACACTCAGTTGCTCAGTCATGTCCAACTCTTTGTGACCCCATGGATTGTAGCCCACTAGGCTCCTCTGTCCATGGAATTTCCCAGGCAAAAACATAGGAGTGGATTGCCATTCCATTCTCCAAGGGATCTTCCTAACCCAGAGACTGAACCCACATCTCCTGCAATGGCAGGCGGATTCTTTACCACTGTGCCACCTGGGAAGCCCTGGGAGATAATAAAGAGCAAATTCATTTTCACAAATATTTATTGAGCACTTAATTATATAGTAGGTACTGGCAGGTACTAGGAACTATGATGAGAGAGCAAATAAGCCTGTCTCCAGCTTTCCCAGAGCTCACATCCTGGAGGGGGATCTGGGCATTGACCATACAGTCACATCCACATCAATCAGAACACTCAGGGAGTACTTACCAAGTGCCTGGCTCTGTTCCACATACTTTACATTCATTCATTAACATGATCCTTACCACACTCCTATGAAGCAATTGCTATGCTCATCACTCATTTTACAGATGAACAAAGTGAGTTACAAAGACGTGAAGAAACTTGTCTTGGGTCACACAGCCAATAAGTGGCAGAGCTGAGAATGAAACTTCGGCAGGCAGTCTGGCTTTTAATGCCACCAATCCCTTCAACAGACCTAGTAGTGTTTGAAAAGACTTTCAGGAACATCCTTCCCATGTTCATCTCTCTGGTGTGTCCCCCACTACCTGTTCTACCAATCACTACACTGCCTTTAATGGCTGCATTGCATCAAAGAGGTGCACATTATTATCAATTTCTGAATTCAAGGTGCATCCCACAGCTGACAACCCAAGTAGAAAAAGCAAGAGAATTCCAGAAAAACATCCACTTCTGCTTCATTGACTATGCTAAAGCCTTTGACTGTGTGGATCACAATAAACTGTGGAAAATTCTTAAAGAGATGGGAATACCAGACCACCTTACCTGCCTCCTGAGAAACCTGTATGCGGGTCGATAAGAAATAGAACCAGACATGGAACAACAGACTTATTCAAAATTGGAAAAGGAGCACATCAAGGCTGTATATTATCACCCTGCTTATTTAACTTATACGCAGTGTACATCACATGAAATCCCGGGCTGGATGAGGCATAAGCTGGATTGCCAGGAGAAATATCAATAACCTCAGACATTCTCACACCACCACTGTTATGACAGAAAGTGAAGAGGAACTAAAGAGCCTCTTGATGAAGGTAAAAGAGGAGAGTGAAAAAGCTGGCTTAAAACTCAACACTCAAACTACTAAGATCATGGCATCTGGTCCCATTACTTCATGGCAAATAGATGGGGAAACAATGGAAACAGTAAGAGACTTTATTTTCTTGGGCTCCAAAATCACTGCAGATAGTGACTGCAGCCACAAAATTAAAAGACACTTGCTCCTTGGAAGAAAAGCTATGAAAAACCTAGACAGTGTTCGAAAAAGCAGAGACATTATTTTGCCAACAAAGGTCCATATAGTCAAAGCTATGGTTTTTCCAGTAGTCATGTATGGATGTGAGAGTTGGACCACAAATATAGCTGAGCACTGAAGAATTGATGCTTTTGAACTGTGCTGTTGGAGAAAACTGTTGAGAGGCCCTTGGACTGCAAGGAGATAAATAAGTCAATCCTAAAGGAAATCAGTCCTCAATATTCATTGGAAGGACTAATGCTAAAGCTGAAGCTCCAATACTTTGGCCACCTGATATCCAGAGCTAACTCACTGGAAAAGACCCTGATGCTGGGAAAGATTGAGGGCAGGAGGAGAAGCGGATCACAGAGGACAAGATGGTTGGATGGTATCACTGATGCAATGGAAATGAGCTCAACCTCTGGTAGCTAGTGAAGGACAGGGAAGCCTGGCATGCTGCAGCCCATGGGGTTGCAAAGAGTCAAACACGACTGAGCGACTGAACAACGACAACAATAGGTAGAACTGTCGTGTGGTTTTTTCTAAGTGGTAGGTAACATAACATCGCAGCATATGCACAAACGTGGGTTAGACTCCATGGAAGATGGTACTTGGTGCTGATCTGCCCACCACAGTGGGAGAACACAGGGCCAAACCAGAGCAGGGCTCCATTGTTGGAAGAAAGAAATTATTCTCATGTTTAGTGAGGAAAGCAGAAGCATGGAAAGCAACAGGTATAGAGTCACACTCTTAGAGCTGGGAGATGAGTCAGGTGTGCCTATGAAGCACCACTTCATAGAAGAAGCACCACTTACAGGAGCGGAAACTGAGGTCTGAGAGCAGAAGGTCTGGTTCAAGGTCAAACCCAAAAGTCATTTCTTGACATAGGCAAGCCAGGCCAGGTCTCCTGACCTTCAGCCAGCACAGGGCTCCTGCTCCCCTCTACTCTCCCAGCTAAAATTCTCCCACAAGAAACCCAAAACTGTCAGCAGACAGAAAAGAAGGTCCTGTTTATATTCCTGTTGTTTAAGTAGACTCCCTTGTTCTAATAAAATAACTCTTGCCTTCAACAAAGGCATTCGTAACAACAACAAAAAAAAAACATTATTTTCTCCATGAAAAGGTTTGATTTCCCTGCCTTACTCAGGTTTACCCAGCATTTTCTTTGGTTACACTTCAGATTTTATATCTCTCAATATGCCCTTCCTCAAGCCCTAAAACTGATCATTCTTGACCAACAATCCACCATTAAGCTGTGGATTTGCAAATGGCATCTTTTTTTCCCCCCCTCTCCATGGAACTTAGCAGTGGTTGAAGCACATGCAATATGCAGAGAGAGACACATAAAATCTTTGAACTCAGAAAACTGTGGTTGTAAAAAAGGCCTTCTCTCCAGTCGAGGTTGGACAGAGCAGGAAAGCATTTAGGCTACTTCGGTTGTGCCTTTCATTAGGATGCTGCCTGCCAGCATTCTCCCTAAAAATAGTTGTCACGCCAGTGGAGTCCTCTCTCTGGCAAACAGACCGTTCTGCACCAAGATCCTTTTGAGCTGGTTCTTAAGTTACAGGAATTTTAACTAAATTAGAAAGTTTGCCACTTTGTTCCTCGTAGAATAAAACCTTTTCAAGCCAGAGCTCCTGAAACACAGGTTCAGCTCAGTTCTGAAAAACAGAAAAATGCCGCCTCCCTGGCTGGGCATAAAAGCATGTTGAAGCTGGAGGGGGGTTGAGAACAAATGGAACCTCCTGCTTATTAATGCTTGGGTAGTCAATTTCTTCACCCGGCTATTTCCTTCACCGCGAGCCTTCCTGCTAGTGTTTTATCAGTGCTGGACCGCAGAATGATAAACGCCATCCCATATAAAAAGGTAAAGGTGCCTTAAAACCTCGTTCGGGTGTTTCAAAACACAGTTCCACTTTCTACAGTGTTTCCATTTTCCCACAGATAAGGCTCTAAGGATTCTAGAATAGACAGTAGGAATGCCAAGTAAATAAACAATTTCAAATCTGCTCAGTCAGATCTGAAAAAGTTTCCACAGCATCAGTGTCAACTTGCTCATCTTTCTTTTGAAGATTCTCCTCTTAACCTTTAACACAGACCTTGGTTTCCAAGAATCTAACATCAGCTGTTGGGCAGTTTTAAAGACAAATTCTGTTTGCAACTTTTGGCATCCTTTTGATTTATTTTACATCCTTGGGGTACTTTTACTTGTATTATCTCACCTTGGTCTCCTATACAAATCAGACCAACTGGCGTGTTCAAGAACCCTTGGGCATGGGGCTATCTTTGAGTTCCCAGCTATGGTACCCACAGGTAATTTTCCCAAGGCAACTGTGGTCATCATGAAACTGTCTTGGTCAAAAAGTATAATTTCACTTTACCAATAAAAAAAATTGAGCTATAAATATGTGCTTTTGTGTATTCCTGTCTTTCTCTGAAAATGCACTACCATATTATAAGACACTAACAAAAATAATTAATTTGAAAGAAGAGGTTTTTCAAGTCTGAATACAGGATTTAATATTTTGCTTTGCCTGAGAGGATTACCTAGCATACTCCCAGAAAGAGTCGGTCCTAGTCTGGAAATTCCAGTTTCAGAAGAATCCTGAAGAGGGGCATGCAAGGCTCTCCACAAATAAGTGCCAAACTTCTTCTCTAGTGTAATCTACGCCTGTCCCTCCCCTCAGACTGAACCACTGATTGCCTAGTGGCTCCAAGCCACCTCCTTGGCTCTTCTGTGAATGACCTGTTATATCACAGGTAAATCATTCATTCTCCTTCAGTTTTCTCATCTGTAGAATAAGAAAAGTGAAGACATCTGTGTCAATGTTCTTGCTGTGAAATCAAATGAAAATGCACAGTGAGATCATACTTGGTTAATTAAGGGTGACACAAATCTTATGAACGCATTCATTCCTCTAAAATATAAGGAAGTTTTAAGTCATGGTTACAGATCAGACAGACTCCACTAGGTGGATTGTCTTACAAACAGAAAACGTCATCTTTCATTAGAGCTTTTTAAATACTACTTAATGTTCACAGACATACAGAACAAACTTACAGCTGCCAGGGGGAAGGGACAGTTAGGGAGTCTGGGGTGGACATGTGCACACTGCTATATTTTAAATGGATAACCAAGAAGGACCTACTGTATAACAGAGGGAACTCTGCTCAATGTTATGTGGCAGCCTGGATGGGAGGGGAGTTTGGAGGAGAATGGACACATGTATATGTATGGCTGAGTCCCTGCACTGTTCACCTGAAACTATCACAACATTGTTAATCAGCTACACTCCAATACAAAATAAAAAGTTAAGGTAAATAAATACTATCGAGTCTCTTTGAGCCATTTATCAGTCTCATCAACACATCAAAAATCTAAGTCTCACAAAGCAATCGTCTACTGAATGCATAGAGCTTGACTTTGGCCAAAAATGGAAGGGGTAGATTGAGGAGCAGAGCAAGGATATGTCCAGTTGGAAGAATGGAGTTGGGTAAAACTGGGGGACAAGCCAGTTTAGGGTGGTAAAATCAAGTCTAATTATAAACATGTCCGGTGTGAGATACTTTATCTGATATTTGCATGAGAAAGTGGGCAGGGCGTTTATACCTATGAGTTAGGGCTCAAGGGAGACTTGTGGCATGCAGATATGAATTTGGGAATGACATTCTTCTCAACCTTTCAAGGACCAATTCAAATGCCACCTCTTCAATGGACCCTTCTCTAATCCTCCTCAGCTGCACAAAAGTTCTCTATTCGTGTATTTTACAATGCTTTCTGTATACTTTCTTAAGTACCTATCTCTGCCTCCCTTTTATCTCATTGTATTCAATACTGATTTGTGTACTAGATTGTAGACCCTTTGAAGACAAGAACTATGTCACTTTCACCTTTGTGTCCTCTCAATGTCTAGCCTTTCCTTCTCAATGACTATGCCTTTCTGTATTTGTGTGTGTTAGTCATTCAGTAGTGTCCAACTCTGTGACCCCGTGGGTTGTAGCCCAACAGGCTCCTTTGTCCATGGCATTTTCCAGGCAAGAATACGGGAGTGGGTTGCCATTTTGTTCTCCAGGGGATCTTCCCAGCCCAAGGATCGAACCTGGGTCTCTTGCATTGCAGGCAGATTCTTTATCATCTGAGGTACCAAGGCCTTTCTGTATTTGGAACACAATGTGACATTGGCTTAACTCACTAATTAATCTCCTCTAACTATAATGAACTCAGTGAAATTCCATGAAAAAAAAAAGTCCAGATATTTGATAAATGAAGGAATGATCAGTGAACCCCTGGGATCACACTGAAAGAGTCAGATAGAATGGGTCCTGTGCAGAGCTGAGTGCAGTCTGGAGTATTCCCAACCTGCCAAATCCAGTTGCCCAATGCCCACTGAACTCTCCAGGACTGTCCATCATGGTGCCCCATTCAGGTTCATCTTCTCCAATTCTGTGCTCTATAGCCTTTCATTTCCTTGATTGCCCAATAAAAAGGTTCCATCCCAGCCAGCTGTCACCTTGGAAGTCAGACTGCACGTTGACAGTATACCAATTAAACCAGCTAATTCATGCTAGTGGGCTCATGAAGCCTACTGCCCACATGTCTTTCCCTTCCCACCCTGCAGAGATGCATTTTAATGAGGATCTTGAACTCTGCCTTAAAGGTGACTTCAGGACAAGTCCTTACTGTACCCTCAGCAAGTGAGGCCTTCTTTCTACATTGAGTCTGGATAGAAGTGCTGAGAAATAATTAAGAGGCAGCAACTTGTTGGGAAGGTGAACATTCAGCTCTGCCCTAGAGGCTGCTCTTCTAGACAGGGTGCCCTGTTCCAGTTCTGAGAGCAGCGAGTCCACTGACCTCTAGCACCCTGTGTCTAAGTCTCTATGTATGAAAATTAAGCCTATTGAGCTGGACTTCATAGATCCCTTCTGGTTCCATACTTCAATCAAAACCAAAATTTAATGTTCAAAATTTCAAAACTCTCCATTCATTTGTCAAGCTATCCTCCTTTTTACATTCCATATGAATCCCTTCTATCATATGGCTACAAACCACTCTCATCTTGTCTACAGTTGTGATGATAAAAATGGTGCTTGCCTCCCAGAGTTGCTGGGAGGATTTTATTAGAAAGTCCATTGTAAAGTCTGATTTGTACTAAATTTAGTTATCATTATTTTGTTATTAAAGAGTCTTCTTTCTTTGCAGGAAGGAAGAAAAAGATTGTTACCAGCTCCAGGTTAGAAATATCTTTTTAAAAGACTAGATAACCTCTGGTCCGAAGCAAGAGTCCTAACAAACCTTCATAGTATAAAGAGGGAGAAATGTATAAAGACAGGAGGATTCAGGAAATTCTCTACTTTCCTCCTGATGCCAGGTCATTATAAGATCTCCAAAGGGCAAATTGGTATGACAGATCACATATTCCTAAGTGTGGAAAATTAGAGGAATTCTTTAGTCCACCCACTCCACTGTTTTCCATACAAAGCTATTCCCAAGAGTGTATCCCAGGACAGGGAGTTAAGGATACCACAAAATAGATGGAGGCATGAGCTTCTCATATTTGTGGGTTACTCATACATGGGATTAGAAAACACAATTCTAAAAGCAAATAAACATATTCTAACAATAGATCCTGAACATTGTCTTGGAGCATTTTTAACATTAAATACATAATACAATTTCTTTTTTGTTTTGTTTTGTTTTATGTATTTATTTTATTTTTTGACTCTTTAGATTGATTAATTTCTTTTTTTTTTAAATTTTAAAATCTTTAATTCTTACATGTGTTCCCAAACATGAACCCCCCTCCCACCTCCCTCCCCACAACATCCCTCTGGGTCATCCCCATGCACCAGCCCCAAGCAAGCTGCACCCTACGTCAGACATGGACTGGCGATTCAATTCTTACATGACAGTATACATGTTAGAATTCCCATTCTCCCAAATCATCCCACCCTCTCCCTCTCCCTCTGAGTCCAAAAGTCCGTTATACACATCTGTGTCTTTTTTCCTGTCTTGCATACAGGGTCGTCATTGCCATCTTCCTAAATTCCGCGATCCAAAAATCTGCAAGCAATAAATGCTGGAGAGGGTGTGGAGAAAAGGGAACCCTCCTACACTGTTGGTGGGAATGCAAACTAGTACAGCCACTATGGAGAACAGTGTGGAGATTCCTTTAAAAATTGCAAATAGAACTACCTTATGACCCAGCAATCCCACTGCTGGGCATACACACTGAGGAAACCAGAATTGAAAGAGACACATGTACCCCAATGTTCATCGCAGCACTGTTTATAATAGCCAGGACATGGAAACAACCTAGATGTCCATCAGCAGATGAATGGATAAGAAAGCTGTGGCACATATACACAATGGAGTATTACTCAGCCGTTAAAAAGAATTCATTTGAATCAGTTCTGATGAGATGGATGAAACTGGAGCCAATTATACAGAGTGAAGTAAGCCAGAAAGAAAAACACCAATACAGTATACTAACACATATATATGGAATTTAGGAAGATGGCAATGACGACCCTGTATGCAAGACAGGAAAAAAGACACAGATGTGTATAATGGACTTTTGGACATAATACAATTTCTTGAACAACTATGTAACAAATCTAACTTACATTGAAAACTTGAGGACTTTCCTGGTTGTCCAGTTGTTAAGAATCTGCCTGCCAATGCAGGGGACATGGGTTCGATCCCTGGTCTGGGAAGATCTCACATGCTGCAAGGCAACAGAGCCTGTATGCCGCAGCTACTAAGCCTGTTTACACAGCATCTACTGAAGCCTGCATGCCACAACTAGAGAAAGCCCGCAGCATGCAGCATCCCCAAAGACCCAACACTGCCAGAAATAAATATTTTTTTAAATAAAACTGAAAAGAAAAAAAAAACCATTTTTTAAATTTCCATATTAAAATACACCAAAACGTCAGTAATTCAAGCAGATTAACTCAGGAAAAACTCTGAGTTGGGAACTATTCTTTAAAGAAATGTAGCTTCAGCAGCCTTGGATAGAGAAAATAGCAAACCTGACAAGTATGGCAAGTCAATGATTTTACGAACTATTCTAAAAGTATAATAAACATTATAATAATTATGATTTGTATATTTCCACATCTCTTCCTAGTTACTTCAATAAGAGAATAAAAACTGAGATGCTCTATATATTAGACTTAAGAAATACCCAGTCTTAGATGTGTGGCTAGTGAGAGGCTGAGGAAGTAGTCCTTTCCTCTAAACAAAGGAAACGAAGCTTTGGCAGCAACAAAGTAGAACTAAAGAGCATGAGTGGGGATACCTACAAGTGTTCTGTTTTGATAATCTTTGAGATCAAGTCCCTGGTGGCTCAGACAGTAAAGAATCTGCCTGCAATGCAGGAGACCTGGGTTTCATTCCTGGGTCAGAAAGCTCCCCTGGAGAAGGGAATGTCTACCCACTCCAGTATTCTTTCCTGGAGAATTCCATGGACTGAGGAACGTTGCAAGCTACAGTCTGTGGGGTTGCAAAGAGTCGGACACAATTAAGGGACTAACACAATCCTCAGTTCAGCTCTTGTTCCACTTGGTTGGTGCGCTACTGACAGTCAAACAACGTGAAAAACTCTTCAGAGCCTTGTTGTGTGACATACTGAAGCCTGAATGACTCTACATGCCAGTGAGACCTGGGGAAAGTGAGGGACCTCTCTGCTTCCTGAAAACTTTTTGCCTCTACTAAAAAGCAAGCTATAGATAAGAAACATTAACTTCCAGCACTTTCCTAAAGAACCACTGATCACCAATTACATGAATCTGAATAAACTGTCACCAAGTAAACATGTGAAGCAGGATAAAAAATAATAGAACCCTCTTCTTCACTTTACCCAGAGGGGTTAAATTTTAAAACAAAAACAACCCATTGCAACGTTCAGGACAACAACACTATAATCAATCAATGACTCTAAGGCTTGAATCAAGATGTTTGGAGATGATAAAAAAATGAAATGCAACAGACTTACTATCCTAAGGCAGCCACGTCAATCAGTGCATTACATAAAAATCAATGCAAGGAAGAAATCAATGCTTCCAAATGGAAAAAAACACAACTTCCAATATTCAATCTATAGACAGCTGTTGGGTCACCTTTTAAAAATTCTTCCTTGAAAGAGTTTCAAAAATTATCATGCCAAAGTCAAAATTCAAGCTTAAATGCCAATATATACTTTCATAGTAGAATTTATTAGTGTAGTAGCATTCATTACATATTTTGTCATCTTATTAGTCCTTGAAATTTTAGTTGCTCACATATGCTCTCGACTTGTTTTAAGGACTATAAAATAAATAGCAGTTGGATTTAGTTAAACATCAACTACTTTAAATAACAGGTTTTTGTAATCATGAGAGAGTACTTGGTACCAGGCTAGCCTTACTATTGTAAACAACTCTCAAACTAGACAAAATACATGAGTAAGTTATTTTCAGTCATTGGAAAACAGAAGGCATATGACTTGTCATCCCTGAGAAAAGAAATATATATGTGATGATTGCCACCACCACCCCACATTTCTGCTTGAAGTTAATTTCTGGAAAATGAAGAAGAGAGGTGTTTCCCAAGCAGAACTCGGAGACCTTGATGAGCTAAAGAGGTGTATATAGGAATTCAAAGCTGATGAAATAGGTTGATTTGTAGAACAGGGTACCGCAGAAGAATTAGCTGGGAAGGGCACCTAACACATGCCAAACCGAGTCTGTGCCCTTGTGGAGTGCCCAAGAAGCTGAACCCAAGCAGCTTAGACCTGGGAAGTGCACAAAATGCAGGGCCTGCTTTGGACACTGGAGCCTGAGCAGTGTAGACCCGAAAAGCACATGCTGCTGTGAGCAGGGGCAAACCCAGTGTGGTCAATACACTGCAAGCACTCCCCACACATGCCAGCGATATCTGTTTGCAGTGTTCCTCCCTCCCCCAACACAACTGAACAAGTGAGCCTAAATAAGTGACCACCTTTGCCCTCTTGTGCCAGGGCAGAAATTAGACACCCTAGAGACTTGCCAACAGAGGAAGCCAAAATAAACAAAGAAGAGGGAACTGCCCTGGAAGTGACAAGTGCCACAGATTAAAGCTCTATAGTTAACAAGCACTGGAGGGAGCCTATAGACCTTGAGAACAAGTACAAGCTGAAACAAGGAACTATCTGAAACTGCATCGACCCCACACTGCCCGCAATAGCTCCAGAGAAATTCCTAGGTACATTTTTACTATTTTAACTTTTTAATTGTTTTAAAATTTTAAGTTCTCTATTATTCCTTTAGTTTTCATTTTTATAACCTACTATTACCTTACCAAAAAAAGACCCGATTTTTAAAGCACATTTCATGTATATGTTTTAAATAATTTTTGTGATTGATTTTGCTTTGTGTTTTTAGTATTGTATTTTTGAGAGTACTCTAGATTTTAATCTTTGCTTTTTAGTATTTGTTATCAATTTTGTACCTTTAAGAATTTAATCTTCAAATAGAAGGAACATACTTCAACGTAATAAAAGCTATATATGACAAACACACAGCAAATATTATCCTCAATGGTGAAAAATTGAAAGCATTTCCCCTAAAGTCAGGAACAAGACAAGGGTGCCCACTTTCACCGCTACTATTCAACATAGTTTTGGAAGTTTTGGCCTCAGCAATCAGAGCAGAAAAAGAAATAAAAGGAATCCAGATTGGAAAAGAAGTAAAACTCTCACTGTTTGCAGATGACATGATCCTCTACATAGAAAACCCTAAAAATTCCACCAGAAAATTACTAGAGCTAATCAATGAATATAGTAAAGTGGCAGGATATAAAATCAATACACAGAAATCCCTTGCATTCCTATACACTAATAATGAGAAAGTAGAAAAAGAAATTAAGGGAACAATTTCGTTCACCATTGCAACAAAAAGAATAAAATACTTAGGAATATATCTACCTAAAAAAATTAAAGACCTATATATAGAAAACTATAAAACACTGGTGAAAGAAATCAAAGACTAATAGATGGAGAAATATACCATGTTCATGAATCAGAAGAATCAATAAAGTGAAAATGAGTATACTACCCAACTGCTGCTGCTAAGTCACTTCAGTCATATCCGACTCTGTGTGACCCCATAGATGGCAGCCCACCAGGCTCCTCCATCCCTTGGATTCTCCAGGCAAGAACACTGGAGTGGGCTGCCATTTCCTTCTCCAATGCATGAAAGTGAAAACTGAAGCAATCTATAGATTCAGTGCAATCCCTATCAAGCTACCAATGGTATTTTTCACAGAGCTAGAACAAATAATTTCACAATTTGTATGGAAATACAAAAAACCTCAAATAGCCAAAGCAATCTTGAGAAAGAAGAATGGAACAGGAGGACTCAACCTGCCTGACTTCAGGCTCTACTACAAAGCCACAGTCATCAAGACAATATGGTACTGGCACAAAGACAGAAATATAGATCAATGGAACAAAATAGAAAGCCCAGAGATAAATCCATGCACCTATGGACACCTTATCTTTGACAAAGGAGGCAAGAATATGCAATGGAAAAAAGACAATCTCTCTAACAAGTGGTGCTGGGGAAACTGGTCAACCACTTGTAAAAGAATGAAGCTAGAACACTTTCTAACACCATACACAAAAATAAACTCAAAATGGATTAAAGATCTAAACAGAAGACCAGAAACTATAAAACTTCTAGAGGAAAACATAGGCAAAATACTCTCTGACATAAATCACAGCAGGATCCTCTATGATCCACCTCCCAGAATATTGGAAATAAAAGCAAAAATAAACAAATGGGACCTAATTAAACTTAAAAGCTTTTGCACAATGAAGAAAACTATAAGCAAGGTGAAAAAACAGCATTCAGAGTGGGAGAAAATAGCAGATGAGCAACTGAAAAAGAATTAATCTCAAAAATATACAAACAGCTCATGCAGCTCAATACCAGAAAAAATAAATGACCCAATCAAAAAATAAGCCAAAGAACTAAATAGACATTTCTCCAAAGAAGACATACAGATGGCTAACAAACACATGAAAAGATGCTAAACATCACTCATTATCAGAGAAATGCAAATCAAAACCACAATGAGGTACCATATCACGCTGGTCAGAATGGCTGCTATCCAAAAGTCTACAAACAATAAATACTGGAGAGAGTGTGGAGAAAAGGGAACCCTCTTACACTGTTGGTAGGAATGCAAACTAGTACAGCCACTATGGAGAACAGTGTGGAGACTCCTTAAAAAACTGGAAATAGAACTGCCTTATGACCCAGCAATCCCACTGCTGGGCATACACACTGAGGAAACCAGAATTGAAAGAGACATGTGCACCCCAATGTTCATCACAGCACTATTTACAATAGCTGGGACATGGAAACAACCTAGATGTCCATCGGCAAATGAATGGATAAGAAAGCTGTGGTACATATACCCAATGGAATATTATTCAGCCATTAAAAAGAACACATTTGAATCAGTTCTAATGAGGTCGATAAAACTGGAGCCTATTAAATGGAGTGAAGTAAGCCAGAAAGAAAAACACCAATACAGTATATTAACATATATATATGGAATTTAGAAAGATGGTAATGATGACCCTATATGCAAGACAGCAAAAGAGACATAGATATAAAGAACAGACTTTTGGACTCTGTGGGAGAAGACAAGGGTGGGATAATTTGAGAGAATAGGATTGAAACATGTATTTTATCATATGTGAAAGAGGTCACCAGTCCAAGTGTGATGCATGAAACAGGGCACTCAAGGCCAGTGCACTGGGACAACCCAGAGGGATGGGATGGGGAGGGAGGAGGGAGGGGGGTTCGGGATGGGGGACACATGTATACCCGTGGCCGATTCATGTCAATGTATGGCAAAAACCACCACAATATTGTAAAGTAATTAGCCTCCAATTAAAATAAATAAATTAATTTTTTTTAAAAAGCTAATCAAGGAAGTCAAATGTAATACTGAAATGTGAGTGAAGTGAATTTGCTCAGTCATGTCCAGCTCTTTGCGACTTCACGGACTGTAGCCCACCAGGCTCCTCCATCCATGGAATTTTCTAGGCAAGAGTACTGGAGTGGGTTTCCATTTCCTTCTCCAGAGGATCTTCCCAACCCAGGGATCAAACCTGGGTCTTCCACATTGTGGGCAGACGCTTTACTGTCTGAGCCACCAGAGAAGCCCGATACTGAAATGTAGTCGAGTAATAAACACAAATAGCAGAATGGAAGACTTAAAGGCAATCATGTCAATAACTCATTGACTGAAAGTGGATTAAGGCTCTAATTTAGAGTTAGAGAGTATCAGACCAGATAAAAAAATAAGGATCAAGCTATGTGTTGCTTATATTTTTAAATATAAAGATACATGAAAGCTCAGAGTAAAAGATGGAAAATATTACACATGCAAACCCACTCATGTGGCTTTGTAGGCAACAAAGTGGCCCCTAAAACAAGGACCAGAGATAAAAAGGGACATTCTATAATGATGAAGGGTTCAGTTCAGGGAGAAGACATAATAGTCTTAAATATGTGTATATCCAATAACAGAGATTCAAGGTATATGAAGCAAAAACTGATGGTATATGAAGGCATAACTGAACATACCACCTAAAATTTGTATCTTTACACACCTCTCTCAGTAAATCAACAGAAATAGACAAAAATCAGTAAGAAAAGAAATACGAGCAACATTATCAATTAATTTAGCCTAACTGATATTTATAGAATGCAGCACCTGAATAACAGCAGAATGCACGTTCTTTACAAGTCAGTGTGTAACTGAAGTAGGCCATATGTTGAGTCATAAAACATAGCTTTATAAATTTTAAAAAGTAAAATCATACACAATATACACTGTGACCACAATGGACTCAAACTAGAAAATAGCATATGATATACAGAAAGTCCTCAAATATTTGGAAATTAAGCCACACACTCCTAAATAACGTCGGTCAAAGAAATTATTTTAGTAGATATATATATATCTATATCCAGATTTACCCTAGATATAATATATGCATCTTCCTATCTTACTATAAACTCTTGATAAATATTCATTTACCAGTGCAAATATATCATTTCTTGAGTTTGTAATTCAACAAATCATGTCCTTCTTTTTGGGTATATTGACTGTTTGGGGCTTTCTAAAATGTCTGTAACTCTGCATGAATGGATTTATGCCTAATGCTTTTTCTTTCATATTACTTACAAAGGATGGTAGTAAGATAATTAGTTGAAAGGACTTAAATATTTTTAAGGCTCTAGAGATAGACATGGAAGAATTACATTTGGGCTGCCATCTATGGGGTTGCACAGAGTCAGACACGACTGAAGCGACTTAGCAGCAGCAGCAGCAGCAGCAGCAGGGTTGCTGCAGTTTACATACCTATGTAATAGTTCCTAAAGCTAGAAAAGTTGGGTTGAGGATGTAGTCTAATTTCTGTACTTATGGAAATTTAATCTTGTATTAAATGCTGACAAAATCTTAAATTCAAGGGAAAATTTAAAATATTTAAAACTGAATGATAATTAAAATATATCGAAAATTTGTGAGATATAAATAAAACAGTGCTTTGTGGTAAATTTAATGCTGTAAATGATTCTATCAGAAAGGGGAGAAAGTATAAAGCCACATATCTGAACTTTCTCCTTAGGAAACTAAGCAAAGAAAAGCAATTTTAAACCAATATAAGTAAAACGATGAAGAAAAACAAAGAAGAATAGAAGTCAATGATGGAGAAGGCAATGGCACCCCACTCCAGTACTCTTGCCTGGAAAATCCCATGGACGGAGGAGCCTGGTAGGCTGCAGTCCATGGGGTCGCAAAGAGTCAGACACGACTGAGCAACTTCACTTTCACTTTTCACTTTCATGCATTGGAGAAGGAAATGACAACCCACTCCAGTGTTCTTGCCTGGAGAATTCCAGGGACGGGGAAGCCTGGTGGGCTGCCGTCTATGGGGTCGCACAGAGTCGGACACGATTGAAGCGACACTTAGTAGACAATAAATAAATATAAGCAAATATTAGTTTCCTGAAAATATAAGAAATGTTATAACCCTTTTAACTAGACTGACCAAAAATAAAAAAACAAAGTAAGTTACCAGTATTTAAAATAAAAGATGACATCATCTTTGATGCCATAAAATATTAAAGAAACAAAATAGTAAAGGAATGTTAGGAATACTTCACACCAATAAAGTTGATAAATCAGATGAAATGGGCAAATTCCTTGAAAGATATAAATCAGTATAACTGACATGAGAAGATGCAGATAATCTGAATAGCCCTTAATTTAAGAAATTAAATTATTAGAAATCTTCCCACAATAGAAAGACCATTTCCAGATACCCTCTAAGTTTAATTTTATCAAACGTTTAAAGAACAAATAAAAGAGCACCAACCATACATGATTTCCTTTGGAAACCACAGAAGAATTCAGTTTTCCCCATAAAACCATTTTATGAGATTAGTGTAACCCAGATATCAAAAAAATGAGTTTTATAAGTGAAGCACAAACCATGAACATAAAACAAAAATCTTTAATAAGGTTTGAAGAAATTTATCCAGAAACACCTAAAGGGTTAATACATCATGACTATGAAGGTTTCCTGCAAGGAATGCAAGGTTGGTTCAACATTTGAAAACCAAAATGAGCATGGTATAATTCTATGTTTCAATTTGATTTAACCATTCTCAGCAATATTCTGTAGTGCCTATTGTGCAGGTCTTTCACATCTTTCCTTAAGGTTCTTCCTAGATACCTCTTGTTTTGATGCTCTTATAAAATATAATTCTTTTACATTTTCTTTCTCCAGTTGGTCACTTCTAACATTTAGAAATACAACTTATTTTTGTATATTGACTTTGAAGTCACCAGTCTTGTTAAATTCACTTACTGGTTTTAGCATTTTTTTGGATTCTTTTAAGTTTTCTATGAAGACAATCATGTCATCTGCTAATAAATTTTGCTTGTTCTTTTCTAATTTCACCCCTTTTATTTTTTTTTCCTGGCTTTTTGCACTGGAAATAAATAATGAAAAACTGTCTGCTGCTGCTGCTGCTAAGTCACTTCAGTCGTGTCCGACTCTGTGCGACTCCAGAGACAGCAGCCCACCAGGCTCCCCGTCCCTGGGATTCTCCAGGCAAGAACACTGGAGTGGGTTGCCATTTCCTTTTCCAATGCATGAAAGTGAAAAGTGAAAGTGAAGTCACTCAGTCGTGTCTGACTCTTCGCGACCCCATGGACTGCAGCCTACCAGGCTCCTCCATCCATGGATTTTCCAGGCAAGAGTACTGGAGTGGGGTGCTATTGCCTTCTCCGGAAAAACTGTCTAGAAGGTATCAAACTAACAATTATATTTGGGCCTGAAATTTAACATATTTTCCAACAACCAAAATGACAAGGGAAATATGCAGTGATATGTTACATTTCTCTCACTGTCTTTAAGCAGTAACATACCAATTCCTCAAGGAAAGGAAAACTTTTCCCCTGCATATAACTAGTAGTTTGACTTAATGTTTATAAATATCTTTGATCCACAAATATGTGATCCAAATCTCACTTTTTTTCTTGTTGTTCGATAGGCTCCTAAGGTTCTATTTATATATTTGTTTATCTTTTTTTCTCTCCATTATTCAAACTGGGTAGTTTATATTGATCTAGCAAGCTCACTGGCTTTTTTCTCTGACAAGGCCACTCTGCTATTTCATAGGGAAGGGATATTGTATTTTTTAGTTCTAGAGATGGGGCATGCAAAAAAGGGGTGATATCCCAAGACTTCTCCCACTTTCTGTAATCTGAAGGTTCTCTTTTCCTGCTCTTCAGACCAGAAGAGCAGAGCTCTCTTCAGCTTTTGTTTCCACACCTAGTCTGCATCTCTAGGTGTGTGGCTGCCTTTGAATCCAAATGTGTTGATATCAGAGGAAAATAAAGAGAAACTCCCTCACCACCAGTTTGGTTGAACTTCAAGTTCTGGTCTCTTGCACAATCTGTCTGCTCCCATTTACTTTTCAGAGCCTTCCAACAGCTGCTTTATGTATTCTGCCCAGGATTTCTTATTGCTTTTAGTGGCAGAGACAGGGAAGAGTGTGTTAAGTCCATATGCCATAGGACCAACATTCACAAATCTCATTTTTTAAATGTTTTTATTTATCAAGCTGTTGTAAAGCATGTTGACATGCAAATATGCTACATCCCAAATTTTAACGTAAAGGAAGATACCAGCATGTTCACTGGAGCTTCCAGGTAACTTCATTTTTATTGAGCCCTCAGAATAAAGCTTCCCTGACCTTTTCTTTTAATGAAAGAGTATTTTGAGATTGTAAAGTAAGCTGTTAGAAAACTTGCAATTTGCAATTACTGACCTAAGTACATCTGGCTTTTCTTGATACAGTATAACCTAAGTATGGAAAAATAGGAATAAAGCGGATGCTGAAACTGATAAAAGGCTGTAAATTTCCGTGTTCCCCAAACACATTCCTGCTCTCACTGATGAGCTATATATCAAGTAATGTCCTTAAAAAATACATTTTGCTATTAAAATACTTACAAATTTATGTTAAATATGTTAGTTTTTTATGAGATTTTGGCAATAGGTTTCTGCTACTTAAAGAAAAAAAAACAAAAAAATCTTGGAAACCCATGACACTAAAAAAGGACAATTTTGTTCAGGCTGAGAGTGCCCATCCCCCACCTCTCAAGGGCACATGGTCTCTCACACAAATACAGATAGACACACAAAGCATCGAAACTCCCATAAAGAAAATACACTTTTATCAGTCACTAACTCTATCTCTAAAAATCACCCCCTCTGAGTTGAAACCAAGTAGCTCTAAATGTTTTCTCAAACTAAAACTGAACCCATTATTCCTTTCAGCCAGGACCTTGGCTCAACACACACATACCCCAGGGGAACTCAGAGTTCATGGAATGACAATGTCATAAACAAACTCCCTTCAAACCTAGGTGAATAGGTCTATGAAAGATTAATCGTGCACTTCCTACAGGAACTCCTAAGGTAGGAAGTATGGTGGGAAGAAAAATGACAGTGAAGCCGCAAAAACGACACGAGGTGCGGGTGTTGTACTCGACACAGATGAAGGTCATGGAATCGGATTTCCTTCCTGCGCCTCAGCCCAGGTTGTTTCCTCATCTCTGTTTAAACGCTGTGGCCGTGTGCTCTGGAAACACTCTCCTGTGCATTTAGACTTGAAATATGCCCAGTGGCTCTCAGAAGGACAGGGTCAAATATCTGGGAGGCAAATGCAGGCTCTCTCTCCATGTGTCACAGGGCCACTTCCCTTTTGCTGGGAAATAAACAGGTTGACTATCACTCTATTCACCAGTGTGAAGTATGGACACAGAGGGAGCATTTATCTTCCCAATCGACCTTTATCCAGGACAAAGCCCTGTTCTTGCCTTGCTTCAAAGTCACCTACTTACACACACTTTTCCTCAGAAGTCAGAATCTTTTGCTTAATAGGGGAGAAGTGAGTTGGCTCTGGAAGAAAAACCCAGAAAGCTGACTTGCAAGGCACTGTGTAAGCCCTTCCCAAAGCCATACACACACACTGGGCTTCACTTCTCTCCTTCACAAGGGCACACAATCACTAATAGCATTAATGGAAGTTTCTCACAAGCAATAAGTGCTTAAAAGTAGATCCCTTTATATGCTACACTTCAAGTTAAAATTTGGTGCTGGTCAGGCTAGCAGATAGTAAAAACTCCTCTAGAGTTGGAGTAGAATCAAATTCCTACTCTTTTCCATTAAAACATCCTGTTCACTGGATTATTTCTCTAATAGTCCTCTTCAAGGAACTTTGCACAAATGCAAGTTTCACACCATGATTTATGAACTCTTGGACATGAAATAACCTGCATCAGAGGAAAAAAAATCCATGTGGGCCTAGAAATGAGGACTGGTTTAGAAGCTTCTTGGTAGAATATCACCCCCTGGTGGCAGAAGTAGGGAGTGAGCGAGGTCCTAGGAGCCTGTGGAGGCAGAGAGTACCAACACCAGGAAATCTACAACTTCAGGTTTTCCCACTCTGTCATCCTTAACTACCCCCATTTCAGTAGTATTCCTTCATGCTGTGTGTCCAGGAATTTTGTTGGAGAAGGCAATGGCACCCCACTCCAGTACTCTTGCCTGGAAAATCCCATAGACGGAGGAGCCTGGTGAGCTGCAGTCCATGGGGTCACAAAGAGTCGGACACAACTGACCAACTTCACTTTCATGCATTGGAGAAGGAAATGGCAACCCCCTCCAGTGTTCTTGCCTGGAGAATCCCAGGGATGGCGAAGCCCGGTGGGCTGTCGTCTGTGGGGTCGCACAGAGTCCGACACGACTGAAGCGACTTAGCAACAGCAGCAGCAGACATTTCTATCAGACACTTGCCCAACAAGAATTTAGTTCAACTATGAAACAAGAACTATGCTGAGTTTCTAGTGACTGAAAAAGACATGGGCCCTGCATTCATAAGCTAAGACTTACAACTTAATATTCAGCAAGTTCTGTGTTCAAGGCATACAAGGGGTACCATAAGGACACAGAAGGAAGTATACCCAGATAGAAACTTCAGGAAAGCCTTTCCCAATGGTATGCTTGAACAGTGTCTATAAGTGTGGCTACACTAGCTAAGTGAAAAGTAGAGCAGGAGAATGCATGATACAGTGGAGAGTTCTGCATAACTCATGCTGAGAACCACACATTTTTCACACAAGCTGAAGAAATACTATGAGATTACAGTGCACAGGGTGTTTATGGGAGGGTGATGATAAATGAGAATAAAAAAGTAAACAAAGGCCAGAGCATGAGGAGAGGGTGGTGTTAATCCTATAGGCAATGAATGGGGAATACTGAACATTTCTGAGCATGAAAGTACCATGAGGATGTGTGCATTTCTGATAGGTCCACTCAGCAGCAGTGGAAGCATCAGGACCCATCAGAGAGACCCATTCTAGCATCAGAGAGAACCATCAGGGTTGTCTCTATAATTCAGGCAAGTGATGGTGTGGACCAAAGAGAAACAGAAGGCACACAGAGGTAAAGAGACATGTAGGAGTTTTAAAACAGGAACAATTTGTTTGACTTTGCAACTGCTTGTTAGTGGTGGTGTAGGCAATGAGTCAATTACAATACAGCTATCAGGGTTAGGATCCAGGTTGGAAGGTGGAACCAGTTCCTGAAAAAGAAAACACAGGAGGAGAAGCCATTTGGAGGTGCCAGAGAGACACTTTAAAAAAATCTTTTTTAAAATTTTAACGTAATATTTATCGAAGTATAATTTACATGTAGTAAACGCACCCATTTTATGTGTTCAGTTCTGAGGTTTGACAAACATAGACAGTCATGTAACTTCCGCTACCATCAGGTTATAGAATATTCCCATTGCCTTTCTTTGCAGTCACTCTCTTTCCCTTAGCCCATATCTTGAAGCCTCTGATTTGATTTCTATCCTCACAGTTATTTGCATTTCCAAAATCTCACAGAAGTGAAATCATACAGTATGCAGTCTTTTGTTTGCCTTTGCACCTAAAACAATGCTTTTGAGATTCATCCATATTGTTGCTTGTATCCACAGTTTGTCCTTTATACTGCTGTGTAGCTTGCCGTTGTATATACCATAAGTTGTTTATCCATTCACCAGTTGATGAACATTTGGGCTGTTTCCAGTTTGGGGCTAATATAAATAAATCTGCTGTGAATACTCAAGTACAAGTCTATATGAATATTTGCTTTCATTTCTCATGAGTGGAGGCCCAGAAGTGGGACTGCTTGGTTTTATGAGAGGTACATATCTAAAACTGTAAGTTGTTGCCAAACCTTTCCATGGTACGTGTGACACTGCACCCTCACCAGCAATGAACGAGAGTTCTGGTTGCACCGCGTCTTTACCAAAACTTGGTATTGTCAATATTTTGTGTCGGCCTTCTAATAGGTATGCAGTAATGTCCCACTGTTATTTTTGCTTTTTTTTTTTTGTTTTGGCCACAGCATGTGGCATCTTGGTTCCCCAACCAGGGATCAGACCCGTACCCTCTGCAGTAGAAACACAGAGTCATAACCATCCAACCACCAGGGAAGTCCCTCATTGTGGTTTTAATTTGCATTTCTCTAATGAATAAGGGTGTTGAATGATTTTTCACATGCTTATAAGATCATATCTCTGGTAAGGGTTATTCCATTTATTGGCCCATTCTTTACTGGGCTGTTTGTTTTAATAATGAAGTTTAAGAGTTGTTTATGTATTCTAAATTCAAGTCCTTTATGACAAGTTATTTGCAAATATTTTCTTCGATACTGTGGCTTGTCTCTCTTATATTTCTAATGATGCTTTCAAAGACTAGAAGTACTTAGTTTTGCCCACATCATCAATATCCTTTTATATCAGAAAGAGAAGGATTATGAATCCCTAATTCAACTTTAGTGCCATCAAGACAGAGACACATTTTGCAAAGCTTCTGAAGTGTTTCCAGGTGTTTTCTGATTTCTTTTCAAAGAAATTGACAGAGAATTTTGTATCTCAGTTTTACCTTGGGAAAGCAACTCCTCCAGCCATTGAAAGTTTACAAGGACATTGGCCTTCATTTTTTTTTTTCTTCTTTCTGTATGAGTAGCTAAAGGCAAGAAAGTTTTCTCCGATTTTTCAGTAGCATCTACAATGATAACTTCAAGACCCTGAATTCAAAGATTTCTCTTATTTATACAGGAAAACATATCTGCAGGGTTAAGCTAATTCATGGATGAAATTCTTTCAGAAAGGTTCAAGGATGGGTTTTTTTTCTTTTTTCTTCTTTTTCCTTGAGAAAAGCGTTTAAAATTCTGGCTTATACTTCGTTAGCCGTGGCCAGCAGTCCCCCTCTCTCTCATGGCCAGAGCACCTCTCTGTGGGAGAAGAGTTCTTCATATCTTGCTCCTGTTTCTGCATAAAATGTCTTTTAAATACGGTGATTTAGAGACCTGCTCCTGAGAAAGCTGGTGCCCTTATGGCTTTTGACCAAACTCCTTTCAGGATTTCTGGAAGAATCCAGACATGACATAAACACCTATCTGTGTGAAAAGGAGTAAGTGACATGAATGAGAGGAGCTTCTAGCTTCACTATATACCAAAGGCAGATGCGTCATCAGGTACACAGAAGCACCATCTGTGCAAAGTCTGAAGCTTTTATTCCCAGGCAGTTATGTTTTGGGAGAAACAAAACTTTTTACCATTTCCAACGAAAAGGAATTTTAAGGGGCAGTTCTAATGGCCAGTATACATGTGCATGATCCCCAAAGCTGGGAGTGAAATAGACTGCTGATACCCAAAAGAAATGAAGAGGAGTAGGCTGGAAATCCAAAGCACTCACTGGAGCGCCATTTTGTACCCCCTCGTGCAGTGGCCTTGATCAATGGAGCACAATAAAAACAAGCTTGCCAAGGCTTATGATCTTACAGGAAAAAGGTTCTGGGATCTTTAGCAATGAAGTAAGTTAAAGAATCTCATCTAACCTATGGGTCTGGAAAAGGGTAAAGGGAATGTGGAACTGTGGTGAGAGAAAATAACTATGATTATCATTGTAAGTCTGAAGACTAGCTCAGAAGCAAGGACTGGAACATCTGTGGTTTTAGGTTACTTAATATTTCATGTTTCTCCCTCCCCCTGCCCAAAACTACCTAATACAAAGAATATCAGCAGTGGCTAATGGGTTAAGTTTCCTGCGTAAGTAAAACTGAATTGATGAATTTTTGCATTTGCTCCTCGAAGAATATTAACTTCTCACACACACGTACAGAACAAGAATGGATTCTGCAGGACAAAAGAGGTGGACTGCACTTAGCATTTTCCATTCCTCCTCCAGATCTACCCTCCCTCCTCCTCTGCCTGCCCTGTTCTCTGCCCCAAGCTGATCCACTTGGATCTCAACAACGAGACTCCCCTGTCTTCTGACATGTGGTTGGGTGTTGACTAATGGGGAGCTTTAGCAGGAGATCAAAGCAAGAGAAGAGGGGGCATCCAGAGTGTCTATTTGATTAACAAGGCCTGATTCTCTCTAGATGGCCTTTTACACATAACTTTATGCTTTTAGGTTTGAATTCTGGGAGCTTCTCCCTTTCCTCATCCTTTTGGACTTAGGGATGGTTGTATGCTGTCCATTTTTCTCCGAATGAGCCTACTCATTGGAGAAGACCATGATGCTGGGAAAGATTGAGGGCTGGAGGAGAAGAGGGAGACAGAGGATGAAATGGTTGGATGGCATCACCGGCTCAATGGACATGAATTTGAGCAAACTCCCGAAGATGGTGAAGGACAGGGAAGCCTGGCATGCTGCAGTTCATGGGGTTGCAAAGAGTCTGACATGACTGAACTACTAAGCAACAATTCCTCTCTGAATAGTACCTCTGTTTCTATTAGGAACTTTATTAAACCCTCCTGGAATTAGCCTAATGTGAGTACACCCTTTGTTTCCTTTTGGAGTCTTGTCTGATATAGCTTAACTGAGGAGATGAACGTTGGAATGGATCTTTCAGGGTGCATGGAAGATCACCAGGACAAAGTGCATATGACAGAGAAAAGCATCTATTTCATCAGCATTTTGGGACCTACAGGACTGACAGTGCCAAATATGTTCTAGAAACCACAAAGTTAGCTGGGGCATGATCTTGGCAGGAACATGATGGAAGATGAAACTGGGAAAAGCATAGATCACAAAGAGACTCCGTGCCAACACATGGGATGCCATCCTAGGAGGGGCAGGAACAGAATCCAAAATTGTTTACTTATTTTTGTGGCTAGAAATTGTATTATCTTCTCCTTCTGAAAACCATTGCCTTACTGGAAATAAATCTTCATAATGAGTAAAAAAGAAAGTCACTTTTAAAAGGGCAATGACATCCCCTGTACATTTGGCTCAGAAACAACTCTTACCCTGTCAGATGCCAACATGGTACATGGAATCACCGCAGTCTGCTCCAGTCTACACCAGAAGAACAATTTCCCCTCTTTCATCTTCCCTTCTCTGTGGAGCAGCTGAGCAGGCCCCTGGGAGAATCCTGACTCTCTTGACTTGGCAGGATCTACAGACATGTGCAGAATAGCATTCTTTGCTTTGTTTAGAAACATCTGTGGGAAATCACGGGCATCAGTGCGGCATTGATGGCAAGAGCTCAGGCTTCTGATACGAAGCCTTTTCTCTGTGCTGAGTGGCAGCCCCTACAATTCTCGGGATTCCTCTGGTAGACCGTTGACTATCTCCAATACCAGCTGGCTTCAAAGCACTCAGCTGGCTTTTACAGAGTTCCTGGGCCAACGGGTCTTAAGTTCCCATTGTGCTTTCCATGCCAAGCATTTCTGGACTTTTGAATGTCACCAATATCCTTCAAAGTACATGGTCTACTGAGGGAGGCAATTGTCCACAATATTCTATTAACTAAATAATACCCTCTCTTGGTAAAAGAGTGTTTCTTTTTCCAAATTCCTAAATGACCATCTGCATTCCGTTACCTTGGGCAAATCTGCAGATTCGGGGCCCTCCATATCACTCACATTACTAGGGAGCACAATTATTCTCTTTGAGATGCTGGACCACAAGATCAGTGTGGCATCCAGAGTCTAGAAGCCAAGGCTCTGATCTCTAATGCATCCTCGGCCACCTCTGCTGCAGAGTGGGCTTCATTGCATTAACGGCCCTGTTTTTCAGCTGTCCAAGGACTTGATTTAATTACATTGCAAGTCTCTGTCTTCATTGGAAGTCCCCACACACACTATTTGCTCCATTATTATGGATTGCGTTTCCTCTCTGCTGCAATGTCTCATTCTTGTCCTTCCTTGGGCTTTAGCGGCTCATAGACATTTGCATTAATTTTCATTTCTCCTGGTGCTTAATAAACATCCTCTTAGGCATTCATCCTAGAAGAAGGAAATCATCTAGTTCAACCAAAAAGCTGAATTCCAGACTCAGACTAGAACCAAAACTTGTCTCTCAATTGGTATGGTCCCCCTACCTCTCACATCATCTGAGGGAAGAGTCTAGAGACCTCGCAGAGACAATGTCCTTGCCTAACATGCTTACACCCTGCTGAGGTATTCTGGTTGCCTTTCCTTAGGGCTTCCCAGGTGGCTCAGATGGTAACAAATCTGCCTTTAATGCAGGAGGCCCAGGTTCGATCCCTGGGTCAGGAAGATCCCCTAGAGAAGTGCATGACCACCCACTCCAGTATTCTTGCCTGGAGAATCCCATGGACCGAAGAGCCTGGTGGACTACAGTCCACAGGGTCACAAAGAGTCGGACATCATGGAGCGACTGACACTTTCCTCGGTGTACCTTGTAAAAGTCACACGCATGCATGCAGACACACGCACTCTGTGTATAAAGTCCATTGCTGCACCCAGTGACCCAGGAATGGTTAAGTAAACTATGATTCTCATTCTACAGAAGAGCGTGCAGTTACTAATATGACGTATATAAATATTACATAAAGTACTGTGAGAAAATATTCACGTTGTACTCTTAGCAGGAAATGAAATGACACATACCACATTATCACCATTATGTTTTGAAACATACATATCCTCCTGCCTAAGAAAAGGACAGGAGCGAGATATACTAAAATATTTACACTGATTGGGTTGGAATTAGAATTTCTTGGAAAGAATTCTTTTTCCTTCCTTTCAAAGGGAGAATATTTATTTATTTTTAGGACTGAAAATAATAACCTAAAAAAAAAAGACAATAAGCAAATATATTTTCTCGTCATTGGAGATCCCAAATAATTTAGCTCGGTTGGATATAGAGGATGAAACACAGAAAGAGAGGCAAATTGGGACCACTGGACAGACAACCAGGAAATTTAGGAAAATGAAGAGCAGGGTCTTCAAATCAAGAAGATTCCAAGAACTTTATTTAACCCCCAAGTCTGTCTCTTTTGCAGACACAACATGACTGTGTTAAACTATCAGTGGAGGGAGCTAGAGGTTGCTGCCCTCACCATTATGTAGAGGAGAATGGGGGGTGAAGTTGCAGAGAAAACAGTTTCTTAGGAAAGAATGGGACAGGAAACCAGCATCAATAATAGACAGCCTTTCTGTACCTTTGACTACAAGATTAAGAATACAAATTTAAGTACAAAAATGAATATTAAAATAAGAGAAATCACTGTAAGTTATAAGAAGTTGACAAAATACAAAGCACCAGAAAATTCATTTAAAAAAACAATGTTCTTACTTAACTGTTTGTTTTCTTGCTTAACTTAGGTGTATTTTTCTACACACTCTATAATATTGTTTTTCCTACAGTTTTGACTGCATATTTTGTCATCAGCACTTCATGGAACAATTATAATATTTCCTAACTAAAGATTACAAAGGTAACTCAATATTTCCTCTGATGTAGTTAACTGAAAACTTAAAATATTTACTTTGATATAATTTTAGACCTACTGAAGAGTGGCAAAAACAGCACCAAGCATTCACCCAGCTTCCCTTAATGTAAATATTCCATATAGCTATAGGATAATCATGAAACAAGAAACTAGCACTAGTATAAACTGTGGATATCACTAGTTTGTCCACTGATGCCCTTCCTCTGTCCCAGGACTCAATCCACATTGCATTTAGTAGCTGTTCCTTTGGTCTCTTCCCACGTGTGGCAGTTTCTCAGCTTTTCCTTGTCTTTCATGACCTTGAGCTTTCTATTTGGTACTCGTCAGTTGCCTTGCAGAAGGTCCCTCAATGTGAATTTGCGGAGTTTTCTCATGATTAAACTGAGCATATTCTTTACTGGAAAGAATCCCACAGAGGTGATATCCCTGGTGTATCACGTCAGGGGGACTTGAGTTGTTCTGCCTTACAGGTGATATTAACCTTGATTCTTGGGTAAGGTGGCTCATGCCAGACTTCTCCACTGGAAAGTAACGATTTCTTCATTTGTATTTAATAAACATTGGGAAGAAGATACTTTGAGATTATGCAGAAACCCTGGTTCTCTTTAAACTTTCCCCCTCTAATTTTATTATCCATTGGTGGAACTTATAGAAATTATTATTGTGGCAATACAGTGGTTTTAAACATTACTTTCTATTTCTCTCATTCTTTATTTATTAAGTATAATTCTTTATTTATTAAGTGGAATTCTTCCCTATGAAAGAGTTTCTTCCCCACATTTATCAGTTGCTTTTCATGTGATTATGGAGTCATGCTTTTTATCTCATTCTTTAGGATATAATCCAGTGCTATCCTAATCTCCTTTTTGTCAAAATTTTCCAGCTTTGACCACTGGGAGTTCTTTGAGATTGACTTCTGTGCTCTTCAACATACTCCCCCTTTTTTTTGGTGGGGGGGTGGACTTCCATACTTTTTGTTATAGGCTAATCTTGTCTGTTCCCCAAGCCTGCTCTGGAATCTGTCACTTCTCCAAGGAACTCTGACTTCTTTCTATGGAGCAGTGTTTAAAAATCACGATGTGGATAGCAGGTTTGCTCACTGCTCCTGGGATGTCACTGCTCTGCTTCCAGGCCCTTTTCATGCACCACAAAGTTGAATGCATATACATTAACCCTTGTGCGCACACACGTCTATATTTGTGTATCTGTGTATTACATGTGTATGTGTATGTTATATACACACCAAGAGTTACTAATAATTTTCTGAATCCAATCCAGATACCACAGTATTCAATCTATACTTTCCTCACTTTTAACTTCTTCCTCTTACGGTAAGAAAGCTCTTGTTCTCGACAATACTTTTACTTATTCATACCCTAGTGTACACAGAAAGCGCTTTCAGAATTGCTAACCCAAATCTCCATGGGAAAATCCCATGTATATGAGCAATACTTTGTCTTTAGCTTTACAGTATCAAGTCAAAAATACAGATTTCCTAAAGTACTTAAGTCAGTTCCTTTCTTCTCAAAACCCCTTCAGTGTAGTTATGTCTGTGGTTCTCAAAAGGAGCTATTTTGCCCCAGGGCACATGCGGCAATGTTTGGAGATATTTTAGGTGATCACAACCAGGGAAGTGACACTAATATCTAGTGAGTAGTGACCAAGGATGGGCTTCTTTGATGGCTCAGGAGGTAAAGAATTTGTTTGCAGTGTAGGAGACACAGGTTCGATCCCTGGATCAGGAAGATCCCCTAGAGGAGGGTATGGCAGCCCACTCCAGTATTCTTGCCTGGACAGTTCCATGGACAGAGAAGCCTGGTGGGCTGCCGTCCACAGGGTCACAGAGAGTTGGACACGACTATAGTGAGTGAGCACACATAAACACACAGAGGCCAGGAATACTTGAACCATCTACAATGCCCAGGAGAGCTACAGATAAGAATTATATGGACCTACGTGTCAATGGCACCCCACTCCAGTACTCTTGTCTGGAAAACCCCGTGGACGGAGGAGCCTGGTGGGCTGCAGTCCATGGGGTTGCTAGGAGTCGGACACAACTGAGCTACTTCACTTTCACTTTTCATTTTAATGCATTGGAGAAGGAAATGGCAACCCACTCCAGTGTTCTTGCCTGGAGAATCCCAGGGACAGGGGAGCCTGGTGGGCTGCCGTCTATGGGGTCGCACAGAGTCGGACACGACTGAAGCGACTTAGCAGCAGCAACTGTCATTAAACTCAAAAATATATCTCTTTCTCTTACAGATATCCTTTTAATAGAATCTGGATTTTTTGTGTGTTGCATATTCTAATATCAGGAAGTAGAGAATTTTTATTGATATAATTATATATCTTATTGCAATTCATTTCCCAGTCTATTAATCTTCATCTGAATTTTCTCATAGTTCTTTAATAAATAAATACAAAAGAAGATATGCTTCTTATAGGCCCAAATCTGGAATCTGTAAATTCTTACTTGTTTATTGCCATATTCCAGATGATCTTTACAAACTGCAGTCAGACTGGCATATTTCCAGACAACTTTCCTTCAGCAGAATCCCCAACGTGTTCATGGCCACCCCAGGCTCCCTGGACACAAAGGGAAGAGTGATAGAGAAGTTGAATGGAAACAGACTGGTTTTAACCAATGGCTGTTAAAATGTCTTAGTTTTACAAATTTTACAAAAACATGTGAACGTGTTGTTAGGGCTTCTCCTAGGGCCTTGGATGAGATCTGAGACGAAGGATTATCAAAGCTTACACTTCATTACTTCCAAAGAATTCTTTTCCACCCAAAAGACAGATGGCTACATGAAATCCAGACTCTCAAGGAGCTTGTGGTCTAGGAAATAAGGCAGATCCTGTTCAGAGTGTCTCATGAGGCCCCTGTATGAGGGTAGAGCCCTTCTCTTGCCTGGGTCTCCTGCATTCCAGGCAGATTCTTTACCATCTGAGTCACCAGGGAAGCCTCCTTGAAACTCAGCCCCTGTGAAATCTTTGTTTCTGAGTGCCCACTCCTCCCATCATCCACCAACAGACAGCCTCCTCACACTGACCCCTAGGTGGCTCTGGAGGCCAAGGCAAGGCCGGCTCCTAAATTTTCTTTTGTCCTTTCATTTTTACACAGGAGTGCAGAGTAGAGTAAGAGCTTGAAAGAAGATAGAGTACATCAAAAATATCATCATCCTAAATACTGTGATTTGAAGTCATTTTTCACTGCCAAGAAAGGGGAAAAAAAACACAGCAGTCATGCCTCTGAAGGCAGTGTTTACTCTTCCAGGGAGAGGCCATATGGGAGAGCTTCTGACAAGACTGTCAAAAGTGTGTTCAGCAGTTTAACTAGTAATAATAGTGAAAAACAACAAATAAAGCTTTGAATTAATCCAGCATCTTTCATCTCCATATATCAAAGGGTGTTGCCAATGTTCCTGCTAATGACACGTCTGTGAAACACGGAAGTGGCGGTGGGCACCGTCATCCCCCGGTGTCAGATGAAAGAACAGAGAAGCTGAGAAACTCTCCCCTAGTGAATCAGCCATCAGCCCGTCTCCAAGGAATCAGCAACACCTCCATGGGCTGTCAGAGCTCTTCCTCTAAGGGATTTGGGCTTGAGAAGGGCCTGAATGTGAGCTCCACGGAGCATCTGTGGAGGGCGTCGAACCTCTGTTTTCCAGAATGTGCCAATAAAATGCATCCATGAAGATAGCTCTGTACCTCTGCAGGTGGGTCAGCAAGACTCTTTTTTTTTACAGGTCAGCTGTTCATGGATCTGGAAAGACACTGGCCCCACAGAACCTACTGTTGGGGAGTCTGTGATACATGGAGCCAATAAAGAGAAGATACATACATACCCCTCAAACCGCACACTCCAACCACAGGAAGCTGCTTGCCGTTCCCTAAAGTGCAAAAGCATGAGCTTCTGTGCCTTCGTTTATGCTGCCCCCTCTCCTTTGCTCGTCCCCCCCCATGACACTCCGGAAGTATCACTTACTCCATCAAACCATACACACAAACATACCTTTCCTTCCCTTCTGTATCTTCCAGACTCTATACAGATCTCTGTCAAGGACCCTGTTAACTCTGTTGCAAATACTCGCTTACATGTCAATGAGTGAAGTGAAGTCGCTCAGTCGTGTCTGACTCTTTGTGACCCCATGGACTGTAGTCTACCAGGCTCCTCAGTCCACGGAATTTTCCAGGCAAGAGTACTGGAGTGGGTTGCCATTTCCTTCTCCAGGGGATCTTCCCAACCCAGGGATTGAACCCGGGTCTCCCACATTGCAGGCAGACGCTTTACCATCTGAGCCACCAGGGAAGTATTACTTGTCAGTACTCCCTACCAAATTCTCAGCTCTTTGTTAGGGGGGACGTGTTGTATCTTCATATGTCCAGTGTCCAGCACGGTGTCAAGCTCATGCCAGATGGTCAGTAATGGTTTCTAGAAAGAAACAAGGAGGAACAAGAGGAAGGAGTGACAGGGATAGAAAGGGAACTAATATCTCCTGTGCAGCTGCCATCTGTGTGCAAAGTCCTGTGCCAGACATACGTTTGTTCAGTGTTTAGTGTGTGCTTCTCATTTGAGGGTTTGTATCTTTTTTCAGTTGCAGAATTTTCTGAGCTATTATTTTTCTTTGAAAACTGCTTTTCTCTTGTTCCTTCAATCCCCTATCTCTGGAAGCCCATCTGTGGGAAACTCTGTCCTCCACGTCTCTTTCCAGCTTCCACCTCTCTGTCTATGTGCCACATTCAGGCGATCACCTCAGTGTTACCTCCCAAATCACTGATGCTCTCTTGGGCACATCCAGTCCAGGGTCGATCTTGTCCCCTGAATATATCTGTATTCCAGTTGCTTGGTTTTACACTTCCAGTCCCTAATTTGTTCATTTTCACATACACCTGTTCTTGATTTCTACCTACCTGTTTTTGTTTCATGATTTCCTGCTGTTTAGGTGTTCTTCCTTCCTTTATATCTTTAAGGATCTCAAATATACTCATTTTAAAGTAATTTTCATATTGCTCTATTCAGTTTCAAGGCGGATGAATTCTGCTGATTTTCGAGCTTGTTGGCTGTCTTTCTCGATATTTACTTCATGGGCTTTGGGACGTCTGTTGGTAGGTTCCTTTGGAATGTTTCCCTCCCATCATCCCTCGGTCTCCTCTCATCCCTCCCTGTCTGGAAGCTGATCAGTTCCCCTCCCAGGACTCCTAGCCCAGAGTCAGCTCTGGTAATGGTGGCTCAGGTTTCCATTTCCAAGGTGACTATAGGGGAATCATAGGTCTAGCCACTGGGCCAGCAGTAGCTCCTGAGGTCCTGGGGTGCGGCTTCCTCAGCTTCTTCCCTCTACCCAGGCATTCGGCTCTGCAACACCCTGCATCTCCCAGCAGTAACCAGTTTCTTCTAGTCCTTTCTGAAGAGTTGGCAGGGGGCATTTCAGTTTCACCCAGTGAGCTCGGGTCTAGTTCCCAGTCATGAATCTGAAACTTCTTGTCCCGGTCATCTCACAGCAGGTGTACTACAAGCCTCCTCTACCTATTCCCAAGCCAAAGAGTCCAGTAAGCCTAATGTGTTGTTTCTGGCTCACAGAGATGTTCACCTTATTGAATGTGGCTATGTTTGAGTTCTTAAATATTTCATCTCACATTGCAATGTGTTTGACATCAAGGGAACTTTTAAGCATGAACTCCCAACACCGTCTTGACTTCAAGTCCTAGTCTAGACATTTTCACAGGGTCAGTGAGTCCATAAGAAATGATCCCCAGATGACCAAGATGTACCCAGTCACCTATAGGCTCAGTTCTCCAGGCCTTGATACTGCGCCAGTGAGAGCCAGACCTGGAAACACACAGAGCCCTACCCATGAGTGAGCATCATCTGCAAATAGTCCGCAGCTCTCCTGCCTGTGCTCCTCAAGGTGGAGCCAGCTCAAGACCCCACAGAGAACTCAGCTATAGCATCCACAAAGCAGGAACACAGCATTTGTGCCCACGTGGCCCAAGTCTGCCCCAAAGGCTCACTCCCCTCACCCTCTTGCCTAGCCTTGTCTGGATTTTGTCAGACTCTCAAAAGAAAAAAAAAAAAAAAGATTCCCACTTAATATTATCACCTTTAGGACCTCTCAGGACAGACCCCTAGAGCACTGAACTTGAATCTACTACTCCCAGCCTTGGTCCAGATACCAGGCCTTCTCTCAGACTCACACTATACTCCTCCTGGCCTGGTCCTAGCTGATGCCTTCCCTTGGTAGCTCTCGTTCCCATGAAGATGTCTACACCCAATTACATTGTGTGTTGGGGGGGGTGGGAGGGGGGTGGAAGTTCCCACACATCCAAACTATGCTCCCCACCAGCTGCGTGCATCCGTTCTCAGTTGCTTCAGTTGTGTCGGACTCTGTGTGACCCCATAGATATCTGTCCATGGGATTCTCCAGGTAAGAATACTAGAGTGGGTTGCCACGCCCGCCTCCAAGGGATCTTCCCCATTGAGGGATCAAACACTCATCTCCTGCAGCTCCTGAACTGCAGGTGGGTTCTTTACTGCTGAGTCACTGGTGAAGCCTCCCTACCTCCTGGGGGTCCTACAATTCAACTCAGTTCTGGCACTGTCTCCCTCCCTGGAGATGGGATTAGATCCCACAGGTGAAGGGCTCAGTCCTAACCAAACTGCCCCCACCCTACTTCAGACACCAATCTCAAGTCCAGGTTGTCACCTATACCTCTGAACAACTTTCAATCTGGTCAAGGGTTCCAATGACCCCCTCCTTGGGTTTGATTAATTTACAAGAGCAGCTCATAGAACTCAAAGAGATACTTTACTTACTAGATTACTGGTTTATTCTAAAAGGACATAACTCAGGAACAACTGGAAGATGGAAGAGATGCATGGGGCACGGTATCAGGAGGGTCACAGAGCTTCCATGCCCCCTCCAGGCACACCACTCTAAACTCCATCTTTGGGGGGTTTTATGGAGTCTTCATCACATAGCAACAATTGATTAAATCACTGGCCTTGGCAATTGAACTCAATCTCCAGTCCATTTTCCCTCCCCAGAGGTTGGGGGTGGGCTCACGGGGGGGCGGAGTGGTGGGGGGGACTGAAAGTTCAAGCCCTGTAACCACTAGGTTGGTTCCCCCAGGAACCAGCCCCCATCCTTAGATGCTTTCCAAAAGCCATCTCATTAACATAACAAAAGACACCTTTATGGTCCTCATCACAGACAATTCTAGGGGTTTGGAGAGATATGTGCCTGCAAAGGCTACAGAGACCAAATATATATACATTTTTTACAAATCACAGTATTACACCCAACATCAGGGACTAGACAAGAGACAGCAACCATGCATGCATGCTAAGTCACTTTAGTCATGTCCAACTCCATGTGACCCCATGGACTGTAGCCCGCCAGGCTCCTTTGTCCAGGGGAATTCTCCATGCAAGAATACTGAGTGGGTTGCCACACCCTCCTCCAGGGGATCTTCCCAATCCAGGGATTGCACTTCTGTCTCTGACACCCACCTGCATTGCCAGGGGGGGTTCTTTACCACTAGCGCTACCTGGGAAGTTCGCATTCATGCATGTTCTCATGTAATTCTTAGCACAGTTTTGTAAGTAGATACTGTTACCACTTTTACCTATCATAATATTTACTGTCTGCTCAGTGTTCCAGGATCTGCACCTACTACCTCACCTGCAGTTCACTTAATCCTTGCAACAATCCTATATTGGCTACTACTACCATCTCCCCATTCTACAAATGCAGAAGCTAAGACTCAGGCTTAGTATTATATCTCTGCTGCTGCTGCTGCTGCTGCTAAGTGGCTTCAGTCGTGTCCGACCCTGTGCGACCCCACAGACGGCAGCCCACCAGGCTCCCCCATCCCTGGGATTCTCCAGGCAAGAACACTGGAGTGGGTTGCCATTTCCTTCTCCAATGCATGAAAGTGAAAAGTGAAAGTGAAGTCGCTCAGTCGTGTCTGACTCTTAGCGATCCCATGGACTGCAGCCTACCAGGCTCCTCCGTCCATGGGATTTTCTAGGCAAGAGTACTGGAATGAATCGCCAGTCTATGTCTGATGCAGGATACAGCATGCTTGGAGCTGGTGCATGGGGATGACCCAGAGAGATGTTATGGGGAGGGAGGTGGGAGGGGGGTTCATGTTTGGGAACGCATGTAAGAATTAAAGATTTTAAAATTAAAAAAAAAATAAAAATAAAATAAAACATTTTAAATCTTAAAAAAAAAAAAAGAGTACTGGAATGGGATTATATCTCTAAGACCCTAGAAATATTAGGTACTGGAACAAAATTTTGAACCCCAGTTCATCTCAACCCAAAGCCCATACCCTTTGCCAAATGCGTCTCTGTCTGATCCATCTAAACATTAATCTAAACTCTTTTAGCAACTCACACTATCACTGGTGCCTGCCTTCTAGAAGTGCCTCCTCCATTATGGGCCTCCAAGAAACTGACCTGGGCAGAGTCTCCTCTCACCCTGATCTCTTTCACAGATGCGCCTTGTTCTGCCCACAAACCCTGATGTTCCCCACACTCCCAGCTCAATTTCCACATTTTAACATGTTCCATTCCAAAGAAACCTGCATGCAGGTCAGGAAGCAACAGTTAGAACTGGACATGGAACAACAGACTGGTTCCAAATAGGAAAAGGAGTACTTCAAGGCTGCATATTGTCACCCTGCTTATTTAACTTATAACCAGAGTACATCATGAGAACTGCTGGGTTGGAGGAAGCACAAGCTGGAGTTAAGACTGCTGGGAGAAATATCAGTAACCTCAGATATGCAGATGACACCATCCTTATGGCAGAAAGTGAAGAAGAACTAAAGAGCCTCTTGATGAAAGTAAAAGAGGAGAGTGAAAAAGTTGGCTTACAGCTCAACATTCAGAAAACTAAGATCAGGGCATCTGGTCCCATCACTTCATGGGAAATAGATGGGGAAACAGTGGAACCAGTGGCTGACATTATTTTTTTGGGCTCCAAAATCACTGCAGTTGGTGATTGCAGCCATGAAATTAAAAGACTCTTACTCCTCGGAAGGGAAGTTATGACCAACCTAGATAGCATATTGAAAAGCAGAGACATTACTTTGTCAACAAAGATCCATCTAGTCAAGGCTATGGTTTTTCCTGTGGTCATGTATGGATGTGAGAGTTGGACTATAAAGAAAGCTGAGTGCTGAAGAATTGGTGCTTTTGAAGTGTGGTATTGGAGAAGACTCTTGAGAGTCCCTTGGACTGCAAGAAGATCCAACCAGTCCATCCTAAAGATCAGTCCTGGGTGTTCACTGGAAGGACTGATGTTGAAGGTGAAACTCCAATACTTTGGCCACCTGATGCTAAGAGCTGACTTATTTGAAAAGACCCTGATGCTGGGAAAGATTGAGGCCAGGAAGAGAGGGGGACAACAAAGGATGAGATGGTTGGATGGCATCATCAACTCAATGGACATAAGTTTGGGTAAATTCCAGGAGTTGGTGATGGACAGGGAGGCCTGGTGTGCTGCGGATCATGGGGTCTCAAAGAGTCAGACACTACTGAGCGACTGAAATGAACTGATTCTGAACTCATTACTTATACCCCCACCTCTGTTCCTGGCAACACCATCCACCCAGAAGTCAGAGTTGGCCCTACAAGGCCTTGTCACTTCATCTCACAGCCCCTCAGTGAATGTGGCAGATTCTGCCTCCTGAGAGCCCTGAGGCTATCCTACCTGATATCCCCACCACCTACAGAAGAGAGCCCCAAGCCTCCTCCAGGCGCTTCGTGTCCACCTTTCCATGCCCACCATTCACTCCCACCATCCACACCTAGAGCCCTGGATCCCTAGCTGGTCTCCATCACATGCCTCTTCCCACATGGGAAGTGGGGCTCTCATGGCCCCAGGTCTTTTCCCTGCTAGTCCCTCTGCACAAAGCACCATCATCCCTTGTCCCCCCACTTTTAACCCAAACATCCCCTGCTCCATGAAGCCATCCACAAAACCTCTCTCTTGGGTTCTGAGCCTTACAGGGCACTGATGTCTCTGCCCTCAGCTTCCCAGGGCCTCACCAGGACAGCCTGTCTGGACCCTCCTGTGATCCTCCTGCTCCAACAGCCCACTCCAGGCATCAGGACCCCTCCATGTGGCCAGGGAGTGCAGAAACTCCCCCTCCCTTTCTGCCTCCAGCCTGCCCCACTTCTAGCCTTCATCCAACATTTAGGTAATTAACTGACAACTGGCAACAGATACAAAAAAGCAATTTCTCACCCCAATGGGGGTGTGTAGTGTTCCATTCTATTTTTCTAAGGGCAGTGATCAGAAGCCTGTGTGCACAGAAGAGACGCTTTGACAGAGTCACCAACATCTGAAGTCAGCAAGGAGGCTTAAATAAAAGAATTAAGAGAAACAGATCTCACTTGGAGCTCTACACAGAGGGCTATGATGCTAAAATTTGCATTTAATAAGGACCACATGACAGAATCGTTCTATCATAACTAAGAGTGCCACAGACTGATATCAGAGGTGAGTCTTCAGTTCCCTAAGGCTGTGTCCCCACCCCACAAACACACAACCCCCAAGACATACCCTATACCTCACACGCAACCCCACACACACCCCAGAATGAGTCAGTTTCAAACTTCTGACTGACTGGCCCACAACAGGTTGTTAAACTGCATCTCCTGCTAATCCCAGTCTATTCCTTAGCAGTACAAATCCAAAAGTTGAAATACTTCAGGTAGAAAAGTTAACCAAAAAAGAAATACAAATAGCTAATAAACATATTTTAAAATTCAACTGTAGGAGTAATGAAAGAAATACAAATTAGGACATGATATTATTTTTCATCTATCAAATTGGCAAAGCTAAAAGTAACGATCAATGAGGAGAGGATGTCAGTCGCCTCCCAGCTGAGCCGAGTGTGGGTGATGAAGGAAGCGCCCACACCCCAGGGCAGAAGAAATCTCAGTACCCCTTCAAAGGTCTTCAAGTCAACTCATCTGTCCTTAAACACTTCACTGTCAGCAGAGCCTTGACGAGCATGAAGGGGGGTATGTGTATGGGAAGGGTGAAGAGAGGAGTGGAGGGAATGATACCCCCAACACACATATACACATAGATACACACATTGTCTAACTGCGAACAAGGCCATGCTTCATCCCACCCTGCCACACTGATCTGTTAAGGAGGGCATGATCAATTCTGCCTTTATAGGCTTACAATTTAAAAGTGGAGCCAAACTCATACACAAATCCAGAGAAAATAGGCAAACAGAATTAGATACTGTCAGAGAAGAAAAACTGTGGGTACTTTCAAAAAAGAGAAGATTACTTCCAACTAGGCCATCAGAGGGAACAGAATTTTGTCAGCACTATAGGGAGAAAAGTATTCTAGGGGCAAAGGAAAGATTAAGGTCACAGACAAAGACGTTTCAATATGCATTAATTTAATCACTGAGGTCCTTCCCAGCCTTTACATTTTTATGATCTGATACTTTCCCTCCTGTTAGTTGGGTGAGTTCCAAAGACCCCAGAAAATGCATAGACATTGCTAGACACTGTCCTTATACACTGTTCAGATAAGCTTGGTTAATTCTCAAAACAGCTTTAGAATAAGTATCCTTAGATCTGCTTTACAAATAAGGAATGTGAGGCTCAAAGAAGACGACTTGAATTACCCAAGATCAAGAGCTTGCCAGTGCTGGGAGGTCAGACATGAACTGATGTCCACCTGACTTTGAAACTTCCATCCATTCTTTCTTCTATATCATACAGCCTCGCTTCAAGACCACTTTCCTTTTTTAAAAGTAAAGCCCCCAAATTGATCTATAAATTCAATGCCATCTTGATCATATCCCAGTAGACTTTTTTTGGCCAAAGTGACAAACTGATCCTAAAATTCATATAATAATTCAAGGGACCCAGAAAAGCCAAAATAATGCTTAAAAAAAAAACCAAAGTTGAAGAACTCACACTTCACAACTTCAAAATTTCCTATAAAGCCACAGTCATCAAAACTGTGTGACATAAAGTGCTAACATAAGAATACACATATAGATCAGTAAAGCAGAATTAAGAATCCAGAAATAATCCCACTGCTAGGCATATACCCTGAGGAAACCAGGGTTGAAAAAGAAACATGTATCCCATTGTTCATTGCAGCACTATTTACAATAGCTAGAACATGGATGCAACCTAGATGCCAATCAACAGATGAATGGATAAAGAAGTTGTGGTACATACACACAATGGACTACTACTCAGCCATAAAAAGGAAAGCATTTGAGTCAGTTATGATGCGGTGGATGAACCTAGAACCTATTATACAGAGTGAAGTGACTCAGAAAGAGAAAGATAAATATCGTATTCAATGTACATATATGGAATCTATAAAAATAGTACTGAAGAATTTATTTACAGGGCAGCAGTGAAGAAAGACATAGAGAATAGGCTTATGGACGTGGGGAGAGGGGAGGAGAGGGTGAGATGTATGGAAAGAGTAACATGGAAACTTACATTACCATACCTAAAATACATAGCCAAAGAGAATTTGCTGTATGGCTCAGGAAACTCAAACAGGGGCTCTGCATTAACCTAGAGGGGTGGGATGGGGAGGGAGATGGGAGGGAGGTTCAAAAGGGAGGAGATATATAGATACCTATGGCTGATTCATGTTGAGATTTGACAGAAAACAACAAAATTCTGTAAAGCAATTATCCTTAAATAAAAATTTTTTTAAAAAATCCGCACCTTTAAAAGAAAGTTGATTCTTGACAAAGGTGCCAAGACAATTCAAAGGGAGACAAAAGACAGACTTTTAGATGCTGTGCTGTGCTTGGTCGCTCAGTCGTGTCCGACTCTGGGACCCCATGGGCTGTAGTCTGCCAGGCTCCTCTGTCCAGGGGAATTCTCCAGGCAAGAATACTAGAGTGAGTTGCCATACCCTCCTCCAGGGGATCTTTCCAACCTAGGGATTGAATCCAGGTCTCCTGCATTGCAGGTGGATTCTTTGCCTTCTGAGCCACCAGAGAAGCCCATACTCATGCAAAAGAATGAAGTTGGAACCTTACCTTCAGTTCAGTTCAGTCGCTCAGTCGTGTCCGACTCTTTGCAACGCCATGAATCGCAGCACGCCAGGCCTCCCTCCCTGTCCATCACCAACTCCCGGAGTTCACTCAGACTCACGTTCATCGAGTCAGTGATGCCATCCAGCCATCTCATCCTCGGTCGCCCCCTTCTCCTCCTGCCCTCAATCCCTCCCAGCATCAGAGTCTTTTCCAATGAGTCAACTCTTCACATGAGGTGGCCAAAGTACTGGAGTTTCAGCTTCAGCATCATTCCCTCCAACGAAATCCCAGGGCTGATCTCCTTCAGAATGGACTGGTTGGATCTCCTTGTAGTCCAAGGGACTCTCAGGAGTCTTCTCCAACACCACAGTTCAAAAGCATCAATTCTTCGGCGCTCAGCTTTCTTCACAGTCCAACTCTCACATCCATATATGACCACTGGAAAAACCATAGCCTCGACTAGACGGACCTTTGTTGGCAAAGTAATGTCTCTGCTTTTCAATATGCTATCTAGGTTGGTCATAACTTTCCTTCCAAGGAGTAAGCGTCTTTTAATTTCATGGCTGCAATCACCATCTGCAGTGATTTTGGAGCCCCCAAAAATAAAGTCTGACACTGTTTTCACTGTTTCCCCATCTATTTCCCATGAAGTGATGGGACCAGATGCCATGAACTTTGTTTTCTGAATGTTGATCTTTAAGCCAACTTTTTCACTCTCCTCTTTCAGTTTCATCAAGAGGCTTTTTAGTTCCTCTTCACTTTCCGCCATAAGGATGGTGTCATCTGCATATCTGAGGTTATTGATATTTCTCCCAGCAATCTTGATTCCAGCTTGTGCTTCCTCCAGCCCAGTGTTTCTCACGATGTACTTTGCATAGAACTCAAATAAGCAGGGTGACAATATACAGTCTCCTTTTCCTATTTGGAACCAGTCTGTTGTTCCATGTCCAGTTCTAACTGTTGCTTCCTGACCTGCATACAAATTTCTCAAGAGCCAGGTCAGGTGGTCTGGTATTCCCATCTCTTTCAGAATGTTAATCGTTAGGGAAATGCAAATTAGGGAATCACAGATACAAAATGGATACCACTCAATACCCATTTGGATGGCTAGAATAAAAAAGATATATAACAACAAGTGTTGAGAAGATGATGAAAAATTGGAACCCTCATACATAGCTGGTGAGAATGTAAAGTGGTAGGGCTGCTGTGGAAAACAGTCTGGCAGTTCCTCAAAACTTTAAATAGAGAGTTACCATGAAAAGTGAAAGTTAGTCACATGGTCATGTCCAGCTCTTTATGATCCCATGGACTGTAGCCTGCCCGGCTTTTCTGTCCATGGAATTCTCCAGGATACAGTCCAGCAATTCCACATACGTGTAAATATACCCAAGACAACTGAAAACAGATATTCACAGAGAAACTTACACATTAATGCTCATAGAAGCATTAATCATAACAGCCAGAATTTAGAAACAACCTAAATGTCCATCAACCAATGATGGACAGAAAAAATGTGGTATATCCACAGTGGAATATTATTCAGCCACAGAAAGAAATGATGTATCAATACATGCTACATGATGAACCTTGAAAACATGATTTCAGGAAAGCATTGTCAGTCACATAAAAGCACCTACCTATCATATGATTCCATTTTTATGAAATGTCCAGAATAGACAAGCTTAGAGATGCAAAGTAGGAGTGGGGAGAGAGGGGTGAATGCAAAAACCAGGAAATGTTTCTCAATGGGTACAGGGCATCTTTCAGGGATAATGCAATATTCTAAAATGGATTGTGATGACTGTACAACTCTGTGAATATACTAAAAAACACTGATTTATATGCTTTAAATGGATGAATTATATGATATGTGAGTTATACCTCAATAAAGCTGTTTAAAAATAGGCCCAAAAATTCTAATGTAAAATAGCACATGCTCACTGACAGTTGAAATATAGGGAAAAATGTAACAAAGGGCAGAGAAGTCACTCACGATCACCAGAGCTAAGTGTTGCTCACGTTTTGGTTTCTTTCCTTCCAAAATTTATTTTCAATGGTTATGTTAATAGTTGAAATTACAGGCGGACACTGTTTCACCTGAATTCACTTCTTGCCTTGGAATAAGCCCTAGGCGCTCTGGTCCCTAGAGACATAGTCCAACCTTTGTCCCCACCCTGCCCCACTAGTTCCTGAGGACCGTGTTCTAATCTAGATGGTGTCCTCTGACTGGAAGCCCCTTCCCCTGATCACCTAGCTGCAAACTCCCCACTTTTCCCTCACTGCCTGCCCTAAAGTCTTCTCGGCAAAAGTTTCCCTGGAGTCTTCAGCATTTGTTTCTATTGGTACTTCTCTCACTGATATTCTTTATTCCTACCAATGGCTTCTGACCCTAACCTGGGCTCCTCAAGCACAAATTCAGGATTTACTCCCATTAGGAGAGCTGAAGGGAAGGAGAGAATTTGTGGGAGAGTATGGGATAGGGAGGCTGAATCTCCTCTCCTCAAGAGCCCCTCCTTCTTCCTGACTGACGTCCCTCCAGGCACATGAGGGATGAGGGACGGGCCTGGCAGCCTTAGCCCAAGATACCCCTCCTCACCCTCTGGCTCTTCCTGGATTTTCTGCCCCTACCCCACCTAGACACTGAACCAGTAGCTAACAGGCTGGCCTCCCCTCTCCCTCTCTCTAAGGCTGATGCCCGGTGAGCCCTGGTTTGAGGGGCCTAGGAAGAACCCAGACCACAGGCTTGGTGACCCCATCAACCCAAGTTCCAGGAAAGGGGCCAGATCAGTCAGACTGAGTCTCTTAGGCACCTTCTTGATCACAGAAGTCTGGGTCCAGTGTATTACAGCTAGCCACAAGAAGTCTCCCCTTCTCTCAAAAGAGATGGAACGTACTCTCAGATCTCAGGGCTCAGGAAATAGAGCCCATCTCCTTGTTATCAGTGTAAAAACTCAGCTGAGCTATTTGTGATCTAAATCAAAATAGAACTGTGTCTGGCAAACTCATTTTTCTCAGGCCCGGCAGCTCCCCAAGATACATTGTCTACTGATGGGAGGGTGCGGGGGGGACAGACAATGGCAACTGCCAGGAGCCATTGATCACTTGTTTTATGTGCAGAATGAATCCTTAATCACTGTCGCTTCAGAAAGAAAGGGGAAATTGAGATGGATTCTCAAGTGCCAAAGGCAGGGAGCTTGGTAATTGTAGCTCTTTCATTAAAACTTTGGAGCGTATTAAGTTAGCCAGTGGCTGTGCATCTCTGTCCACAGACCTCAACTTGGCTCATTGCTAAGGAACAACTAGGAGGAGTCCTGAGAGTCACAGGTAACTCTTTCCCTGTGAGCCAAGGGGTTCAGAATCTCGTAGGTCACTGAGACTGGACATCTCAGGCTGGCAGTTGAAGACCTACCTAATTACTGGACCCAACTCACCCATCCAATCCTATCCCTTACTGCTCTCTGAGCCTGGTTTCGCAATTTGTGAGTGCTAAGTCACTTCAGTCATTGTCTGACTCTGTGTGACCCTATGGACTGCAGCCTGCCAGCCTCCTCTGTCCATGGAAACCTCCAGGCAAGAATACTGGAGTGTGTTGTCATGCCCTCCTCCAGCAGATCTTCCTGACCCAGGGACTGCACATGTGACTCTGACGTCTCCTGCATTGGCAGGCAGGTTCTTTACCGCTAGCACCACCTGGAAAGCCCAAATTTGTAGATGAGAGCAAAGCCATGCAGTGCCTCATTCACCTATGCTATATTCTATTCTTCTGCCCCATTTCTTGCAGTAGCTTTTTCTACTGGTGGGGACACACTTATGTATTCATTCATTCTGCAAATACGATCAACAGCTTATTATGGGCTCAAGAGTTAGCAAGAAGAGTCTCAATAAGAGGCAACATTGCCCTTTGGTTCTGGGGAGCAGAAAAATATCACACTTATTACGAATGAAGCCCAAGCTTACATGCAGTACGTACATAGATATGCAGGTTCTTTTTACTTCCCATGAAGGAAGGTCAGAATGATTAAGAAAAAGATGTCTGAAAAGGTTCCTTAGAGGAGAAATAATGAAAAGAAAGTCACTTGTCCACACTGGCTTACAGTGACTTTCTCCCCGTCTCATCTACTTCACGTGTCAGAACTAATAAATATGTCTGCCTCCAAGAAACTTTCCCCAGTTGATCCCCCATTCCCCTTTGGCCCTCCTCTTTGCTCCCCTCATGATCTTCATGCAGCTAATTCACAGCATTAACCTCTGTGCACCCAACTATGACTCTGACCCATGGCTCCATCTCCCACACTGGTCTAGAGGATGTACTCAGACAAGACTCTTATTTTCAGTTCAGTTGCTCAGACATGTCTGACTCTTTGCAACCCCATGAACTACAGCACTCCAGGCCTCCCTGTCCATCACCAAATCCCGGAGTTTACCCAAACTCATGTCCATTGAGTTGGTGATGTTATCCAACCATCTCATCCTCTGTCGTCCCCTTCTCCTCCTGCTCTCAATCTTTCCCAGCATCAGGGTCAGTTTTAAACCTTTAGGGCCTAGAAGCATAGCCTACATAGTAGCTGATCAATAAATACTGAACAAATGAATCAATGAGTGAGTGACAATTCATATCTCACTTTGCTGTTCTGAAGGTACAGAAAAAGGGAACCAACATTTATTAAGACCCTCCATGATAATCCATGGCACAGCCTACCTCATGCCCATATTTACCATAACCTTGGAGATTCCAAGGCAGAAATTATTACCTCTGTGGAAATGAAGATTAAACAGTATTCCATGCAGCAGTGAACAGAAGCTCACCAGAACCTACTAAATTTTCAAAAAAATGTTCAAGCCAGTTTTTAAACCATTGACAGCCTGAAATCAGCCACGATGAAGTATTACACCATGGAAATTGGCAAACATTATTAATCAAGGCTATTTCTTTCCCCTTTGAGACCTATAGGTTCCATGCCTGGCCAGAGGTTTCCAGGAAAGAGTAGAGTTTTTCCATTGTAACATATTGCCTGCCTCTCAGTTGAGAGTGGGTGGTCAAAGGGAAATATCCATCTTTGCATCATAGGACTTCATCCAGGATCTCACCTGATATCTCTTGCCTTTCATTGAAATCCCTTTCCTTGCCTTTTAGTTAATTATTGTGAGAGAATGAACAAGGACCCTTGAAAATTGCGCTTTTGAAAACATGGGGTCACCACCACTTTCTAGGAGACAAAGGTCAGATAGGAGAGTTTTGGAACTCTTTTCCATAATTGATGCCCCAAAGCCAAAGTCCAACAGGCCTGGCAGTTACCTTCACAGAGAGCACTGCAGAAGCTTCACCTAGGGACTGCAATCATATTTTTTTTTTTCCCCACCTCTCTTGAGAACGTAGGTCCTTTAGGGCAGGGACCAAAAGTTTTTGACCTCTGTATTCATCTCTAGAAACAGCTGTTAGAAAGTTGGCACTCAGTGCCTGTGTATGTTGAACAACACCCACCTGACCCCGACACAGCTCATCGGGGGACTGTCCCATACTTAATCCAGGTAGTCCAAGCAATGCTGCAGTGGAATTTAACCTACTGAGTCCACCTTGAAGCTCAAACAACTCTCTTAATTCCTCGACCCTTTTGCATTTCCCATAAGACTCAAATGAAATTTTAAATGCCTTGAGAATGCTCTAGCTGTGTGTTCTAAATGTTAAATGTCTTATTAGACAAAGGAATTTGGGTCTGACTCCACTAGAATGCAGATCTGCTCGGAGCAGCATTAGCAATACCTGGTGTTTCACCACATCACAGTATCATTAGCAACCAGACAGAGTTATTCAGCACATACCTTTTAATGTCAAGTCTCCGTTTTCTGACTGCTTGACAAGCCAGGGAGGATAAATAAAACAGGCTCCTAGGGCATCTGGTTTTTTCTCACATTAGGTTCCGTGATGGGATCCCTGATTTAAGACCAGGATCCAATTGAGAAGCGGTGCTGATGGCACAATAAATACTAGGGAAACGTCAGGCCTGAATTGGTGTTCTGTGTTAGTCCAGGACCACGCACTGTGTCATTATTTATATCAAGCAAACTCTTACTTTGGTCTCTAGAAAAGGGCATCAGAGGGAGAATTAATATTGAAAATGGAAAGAAAAAGGCATTCATGAGAGGAGGAGTGTTTGTCCTTGTTGGGGAATAAGAGTCAACAGGTAAAAATATTTTCTATGAACGTGTTCAAAATATTCATAAGGGACAGAGAAGGTTCTGCTTTTCCCGGCTGCTTTTGTCACGATCTCTACCTACAGCCTCCTGCAACTGACATCAGTAAAAAAGAATTAAAAGGATTCCTTATCAACAGTGATCAAACAGTCTAGAGGTTTTCTTTTTTTTTTTTTTTTTGACACAATATTCCAAAATGCTTTGAGTCTTTGAAACAAAGATTATTTGTTAAATTATACCAAAATACAGTTTAATTCTGTCCTTTCATAAGACATTTCACAGAATTATATTCATAAATTAGAAAAAACAAATTCATGATAAGCTAGTTTTTAAAGAACTATATGGCCTCCATATTTTTATTCATCCTTTGGCTGGCTTCCTCGCCTTTTAAAAGTTGCATAACAACCTGTGGGGCACACTGAGAGTCACAGATGCAGGTACTGGGGTGCAGAGGGATCGAGTTAATTACAGGAAGTCTCACAGCCAGCAGGTGCTGAAGCTGGGCTTCCATTCCTCAGCGACTGTCTCCAAGCAAGGGGCTCCCTCATCCTCACTTCTGCATTCCAGCCCCTGAGACCTCTCAGTCCCACCTGAAGGAATGCTAGAGGGGCCCTAGAGCTGCCCCTTGCCTCTTTCTCCCGCAGGGATCCTGCCACTTCCCAGAAAGCATGGGGCCCATGTCTGTTACCCTAGTTCTTCCTCACAACTTTCTACAGTAAGTGGAATCAGAGGCCCCTGATTTGTATATGGCAAACGAAGCTCACAGGTGTGTGGAGTCACTTCCCAAAGTGAAAGTCGCTCAGTTATGTCTGACTCTTCGCGACCTCATGGACTATACAGTCCATGGAATTATCTAGGCCAGAATACTGGGGTGGGTAGCCTTTCCCTTCTCCAGGGGAACTTTCCAACCCAGGGATCGAACCCAGGTCTCCCTTATTGCAGGCAGATTCCTTACCAACTGAGCCACAAGAGGCCATATGCAAATGGCAGAGTCAGTACTCAAACCTACCTTGGGATTCCAAGTTTCCTCCATTTTTGCACAGTAGTAAAAAGTCCCTGTGCGGGCAGTTTGTGGGGTGGAACGACTGCTTCCCCACACCTGTATGGTTAGAGCAGACTGCTGGCTCTGGAGTTAAAACCAGGGCAAGTTGCTCAGCCTCTCTGGGTCTGAGTCCCTCATTCCTCAAGAAAGACAGAAACGCCACCTGCCTGGGCTGTTGCAAAGCCCTTGGGTGACACCCCTGACACCCCAGCAAGGCCATGCACAGGCACGGGGGATGGGGTGCTCACAAGTCCCTGTCAGATGCCCGCCTCCTGCTGGGACCTGGGGTATGTTTAAAGCAGCAACTGGACGGGAAGCCTCAGCCTGTTAGAGGGAAGAGTGGGCACACACCGGCCCCTCTCACCTGCACGGAGTTTCTTCTGAGGGACCTCGTCCAGCTCTGACAACGGGCCTCCTCGCAGAAATATCCCAGTCAGGGGCCGTCTCTCTAACCAAGGAGAGAAAACGAGGGAGCCAGCGCCAGGCTGACACCGGACACAGGGGCTGGAGATGTAGCCAGCCAGAGCTTGGGGCCTAATTATCCAGCGGTCAAAGCCCTGCTGACATCTGAGATCCCTGCTGCTGCTATTCACCTCAGTCGTGTCCGACTCCATGCAACCCCATAGACAGCAGCCCACCAGGCTCCACCGTCCCTGGGATTCTCCAGGCAAGAACACTGGAGTGGGTTGCCATTTCCTTCTCCAATGCATGAAAGTGAAAAATGAAAGTAAAGTCACTCAGTCGTGTCTGACCTTCAGCGACCCCATGGACTGCAGCCTTCCAGCCTCCTCCACCCGTGGGATTTTCCAGGTAAGAGTACTGGAATGGGGTGCCATCCTTCTCTATCAACCCAGAAATACCCGCCGCTGCCTTCCAAGTCTGAGTTCTCTCTCCAGGCACCCAAATTAAGCAAGGCTCAAATGAGGTGGCTACAGTGGACTCCAAGGGCCATTTCTTAGCCAGCACCCTGTAACTCCCGAGCTCCTAGAGAAGCTGCGGGTTTAGGTCTGCAACAGAGAGGTGCCATCAAGCAGGAAAGACCTAGAGACATAGAACAGGAGCCCAGAGCACATCCAATTAAACTCCCTAAATTAACAGGTGATGAAACTAGGGCTGGGAAAGGGAAGTAAAAATAAAGCGCAGCTTAAACAGCGGTGCAGCTAAAGCCAGAGCCCCCAGCCCAGCTTTTCCAGCAGGGCTCTTCCCTCCTCCACGTTGCCTCTTTGGTACTTAGAGCCTGCCCTTGACAGAAGCCTGTTCATCCACTTGGAAGACATTGCTGGATTTGCCATCACAGAGATGCACTTACGGCTCACTTATACCCCACCATGCTCTGCTCCATGAGTCCAATGACTCTCCCATGAGCTACTCAGTAAAGAACAAAATGCCTAGGCCAGCATTCAGCGGTCTCCTTTGGTGCAGCTCGATATAGTATTTCTAGCCTTATTCATTCTTCCTCTTCATTCATCTATTCCACAAATATTTATTGAGCAGTAAATCGAAGGAGGCACCAAAGGATAAAGCATTCAAGAACAAAACTCTGTCTGCCCTTGTAAAGCTCCTGTGTGTGTGTGCTAAGTCACTTTGGTCGTGCCTGACTCTATGCGACCCTATTGACTGTAGCCTGCCAGGCTCCTCTGTCCATGGGATTTCCCGAGCAAGCATCCTGAAGCTGGTTGCCATGCCCTCATCCAGGGGATCATCCTGACTCAGGGACTGAACCCACATCTCTCATGTTTCCTGCATTGGCGGGCGGGTTCTTTACCATCTGGAAAGAACGAGTGCCGTTACTAGTGCCAGCTGGGAAGGCCCTTCAAAGTTTGCAATTTAGTATAACAGCCACATAAACAAAAAAGTACCATTATAAAGTATTAAGACTCAGGGACAGATACTTGCAGACCCATGAACCCAGAGAAGAAATTCAATCTGAAGAAGGAGGTTATATCTAGGAGAATCTTCCAGGAATAAAGATGCCTAAGTTGAATTTCAAAGTGGGCAATGACCAGTTATCAAGGAAGGACCCAAGAGGCACCATGAGAGGGCATTGCCAAAGCAAAAGAAAGCCATGGGGAATGTAAAGCTCACGTCACATTCTTTTTCACCTCTGTGCTTTTGTGACTCAGAATCTAAGAAGTTTGCTTCTTCATAAACGGTCACCAGGTAAATGGATGAGGCATGTGAGGAGTTTCAGGAAGGTCGAAGCTGTTGTGCCACCAGAGAGTGAGACAGGTGGATATGACTACAGGCGAGGCAAGCAGCAGGACCACGGGTGAGGCTATGGAGGGCTAGGTGTATATTCAGAAAGGCTTACGCTTGATCACTCAGGCCAAGAATTTTTTAAAATTTTTTGAAATACAGTTGATCTACAATGTTGTGTTAATTTCTGCGGTACAACAAAGTGATATGTACATTCTTCTTCATATTCTTTTCCATTATCACAGAATATTGAATATGGCTCCCTGTGATATACAGTGGGACCTTGCTGTTTATCCATCCTGTGTATAACGGTTTGCATCCGCTCATCCCAAAGGTCAAGGATTCTTGAAGCCTGGCCTTCAGGGTCAGAGTCCTTTCCCTTGAAGCTGTTACAAAGTTTTATGCATGAATTCAGCTTTTATCAGACTTCAAAAGGGATTCATGACTAAAGCATGTGAAGGATAATTGGGACAAGGGTTGAAACATGTTGGAAGGTTGTAAACCAGGGCCAGGGTGAGATTTATTATTTATGTGGATCTTGCTGATTTATGAAAATGAGGTCTATGTCTTTCACTGTTGCATTCCTAGTACCTATCGCCATTCTTGGCACATGTTAAGTGGTCAATAGGGAAAGAACGACAACATTGTGGACGATGGGCTTGAGGGCAAGGACCAGAGGCGTGAGATCTGTTGGGAGGCTGCTGGCTGCTGAGAGAGGCAAGCGAGAGAGGATGATTGTTGGTATAGAGTAAAAATGACGTATTTGAAAATAAGATTTGGAAGCAAAATGAATATGGTCGGGCGTGGGGGTGGTAGGCGGTAAATGAGAAGTCAAGGATGACTCCTGCTTGTCCAGCTTGAAAGCCTAACTAAATGGTGCTGCATGAACAGAAATCAAGGAAACAGGAAGCGGGGTGTTAGGAGTGGCTGGCATTTGGTTCTGTTGGGATGTGGCCCGCAGGGGGTGCCTGGGTGTCATCCAAAGGGAGATACAAAGTAGGCAGTGTCCGTGAGGCTGGTTTGGTAGTGAGATTTGAGCTGGGGGCAGAGAAGTGGAGATCAGGAATATAAAACCACCAAAGCCCTGAGAGTGAGTTCACACAGGGACACTGTACATGGAATAGGGAGCAGTCCAAGGACAGAACCTTCCAAAAGAAGCAGCACTGGGGAAGTGCAGAGAGGATCACAGACCTGTAAAAGAAAGAATTTCCACAGGGGATACAACGGAAGCAAGGGCCAGATGCACTTGAGGATGGAGGAAGCATCCAACTCAGGCTGATGAGACTGAGGGTTCAGTAGGCTAAGGATAAGAGCTAGTCACTGATTTGCCAGTAAAGAGATTATCAATGGCTTTAAGGAGAAGGATTTCAGTGGAGCAGGAGAAGAGAAAGTCAAATAGTGTGTGATTTGATGGACAATGAAGAAATGGCTCTCATTCAAAGAGCACCTCCTTTCACAGAGTTTATATGGCCAGAGGTGGAAGGAATTAGATTATATCAAGAGTGGACCTCAGGATAAAGGATAAATCTTTTTCAGATGAAAAGAACTTGACTTCTTGCTGTGTTTCTCTCACGACACTGTAAATTCTTTGAAAGCGAGGACAGCCGTGCTTTTTTTAATCCTCCCTCCTGTGATATCTAGTAACATCTGCAGAGAAAATATGAGTGCTCACTCATTCCTTCTTTATTTATTGAGCATCTACTATATGCCAGGCACTGTTTCAGGCCCTCAGGCTAAGTCAGAAACCAACAAGACAGACTGCCCCTCAGGGCACTTAATTCTGGGAAAATGGTAGAATTTCCATTTTACCGTGAGAGTAGGAAGCAGTGGCCTCATCGAGAAAGCAAGATTTAAGCAAAGACCTGGTGGGAACAAAGGAATTTGTTTGCCTAGTTGGAAAGTTGGAGAAGAACATTCCAGAGAAATGTAGGATGATCAATGGCCTCAGTTTGCCCAGGACTGAGGGGTTTTCCAGGATGTAAGTCTGTCAGAATGAAAAGCCTAAGAGACCAGCTAAAGGGCCAAGGCAGGAGTGTGGGTAATGTGTCCAAGGAGGCCAGTGTGGCTGGAGGAGAGGGAATGGGGTTGGCGGTGGGGGAAGAGGCAGCACACATGCTCCACGGGCCCTGGAGCCGTTCATGGCCCCGAGCAATGAAGCCCCGTGTGTCAGGTGTGTATCCAGAGCCCAGAGAATACATCCACTAACAAAAACAGGGCGGATACAAGCTGCACGCAGGATGAAGGGCTGTGATGAACCGCAGGCAAACACACTCACCTTTCTCAGCAACTTCCAGGCATGTTTACCCTTCCCTGGGCAGCAGCCCCAACCCATCCCCGTGGGCTCCATGTCCCACCCTCTTAGTGAGTCTGCCATCCACCAGCTCCTTGCGGGAAACGCGCTGAGCAGGAGGGCCAGCCTGACCCAGAGACAGTGTGGGACATCACCTATCACACACAGCACCCTCCGTACCCCACTCTGCCCGCCTCCACTCTGCCCAGCTGTGTGGCCCTTGGGGAGAGACAGTGGTTCTTCTTCTCAAGATTTTTTGATGTGGACCATTTTTAAAGTCTTTGTTGAATTTGTTACGGTATTGCTTCTGTTTCGTGTTTTGGTTTTCTGGCCACGAGGCATGTGGGGTCTTAGCTCCCTACCAGGGATAGAATATGCACCTCCTGCGTTGGAAGGTGAAGTCTTAACCACTGGACCACCGGAGAAGTCCCAAGACAATGGTTCTCACAAGGGTAACCCATTCAGATGGCAGTGAAGGGGATTTCTTCTGAACTTTTCAAGATTTCAAGTAAGACACAGAAATAAGGCCCACAAATTCTCTTTTGTCTTATAAAGATGCTCACATGTGTGGAACCAATTCCTACAAAGTTGGCTTCTTTCAGAAACATCTCATAGAGCACGGGGCTGATGAGGAGAAGGAGAGGGGGATCCCTAGTGTCAGCAGATTAGGAAATCATGAGTTAAAACTTCAGCTAAAATGGAAGTGTGTGATCTGAGAAAAGCAAACCCACTAGGCCATCATCATTTATTAACATTGGATTGTAGATTGGCCGGTGAGATGAGCTGTTCACAAATCAAAGATTCAAGTAGTACCAGAAAAGGAGAGGAAAGATGACTGGAGAACGGGAAGAACCCAGACAATTCCAGATAGGAAACCAGGAGGAAATGTGGACCCAGAGTTCAGAGAAATATTCTGAAAATAGGGACTTCCCTGGCGGTCCGGTGGCTGACTCCACACTCCCAGTGCAGGGGCCCTAGGTTCAAGCCCTGGTCAGGGAGCTGGTTCCCACATGCTGTAACTAAAAGATCCCGTGTGCCATGACTAAGACCCAGCTCAGCCAAATAAGTAAGTTTGGTGTTTTTTTTTTTTGAGTCCTAAAAAAAATAACCACAAAGTAGTTTGCCATTCTCTACTTCATTTGCCCCTCTAAATCCAGGATGGCAAGAATTATATTATCCTCCAAGGAGAAGCACAACACGGCAGGCCCAGAAAGTACTAGTCACTCAGTTGTGTTCAGCTCTTTGCGACCCCATGGACTGAAGCCCACCAGGCTCCTCTGTTCATGGGGATTCTCCAGGAAAGAATACTGGAGTGGGTAGCCATTCCCTTCTCTCTGGGATCATCCCAACCCAGGCATCGAACCCAGGTGTCCTACATTACAGGCAAATTCTTTACTGTCTGAGCCACCAGAGACGCCCCAGACTGGATCTCAAAGCCCAGCTCTGCCACTCAGCTGAGCTGTGTTATTGGGTAACTTACTTAACTACTCTGCGTCTCCTATTCCTCATCCTAAACAGAGAGATAATTACAGTACCAATCTTATAAGCCTGCTGTGAAACTCAGATGAGCTAAGTCATGAGACACTCTAAGAACATGCTTGACACATGGTAAACACTCAGTAAATGTTATTTACTTTTAGCTGTTATTTATAAATGAGGATACAAGGCATCAGAAGGTAGAGATATTTCACCAAGGCCACCAGCAGCAAAGTAGCAAAACCTAGATTAGGAGGCTTTGCCTTTCCCTGGAAAACTTCTGGGAACCTAGTTATGAGATGCAGATTCCCAGGCCCCACCCTGGACTTTCTGTGTGGGTGGAGCCGATGAGCTGGTGGAGCAGGTAGCCTGTGCCACAGGAGGGCAAGAATCTGCATTCACCAAGGACAGGTAGAGCCCAGGTGATTCTGTTAGAGAGGACTGACAGAGAAAAGTCTGGGGAACCCTGGCTGGGACTCGAAAACTCCTCCCAGGTCCCGTGCCGCTGGACCGTGGGGCCGAGGCGGCCTCCCCACCTCCTCGACCCTGCTGCCCCCGACTCACTGCGCACTTTTGTTTCTCTAGTTCCTGAAGGGAAAGTGCTATATAACCATTTTCAGAGTTGTCTCCAAGAGCTTTCAAACCAAGCCCCACTTCAGAATGGATGTTACCACCGGGTTCTGTAATGGAAATGCTGACCTAATCTTAATTATGAGAGAGAATGTCTCTCAGATGGAAATGTGGTGACCTAGAAGACTCCATTTGCAAGTCCTCCTGACCTGTAAAAGAAGATGCCTGGTGGAATATTTCGGGTAATATATTATGCATCTACTTATCCTATGATCCCCATCTGCGGGCTTTAGCAAGGCAGTATTTTGAAGAAAGGGAGGAAAAAAAAAATGTATGAACACCAGGCTTGAGAACACTCGCCTGGATCACAGACCAGGGTGAGCTTTCTACTCTGCAGTGTTTTGCATTTCATATGAAGTGAAATCTATTTCAGGTGCTGCTGAAAATGCAGGAAAAGTACCAGGGACTAGAGCCCTAGGAATTAAACTGGCCTCAGTTCAGAGACACGGAGTGGTCTCATACCATCTTTTCTGCATATTCATAATTCACCAATGTGAAGAGGTCTTTGTTACCAAAAAAAGGAAGAAAGAATGAAACAAAGTTCCTTGGGAAGTATCATCTCATACAATCCCCTTCACCCCAACCCCGGAGGTTCCCATGTGTTATCAGCATCTGACTTTGTGCTATACCCCTGGCAGTCACTTCTTTGTCAAGACAGGGATGGCATGCGCTGCAAGTGGCATATATTTCTAACCAAGGCTGCTTCCCCAGAGACTGGGGCAGTATTTGCATATTTAGCTCATGGCTAGGATAACAGGGCAGAGCCCCAGGCAAGGATGGATAGCCACTGTGATTCTATTTCATAGCAGAAAGCATAAACCCCTGAGGCCATGCCCTCCTGAGAGTGAGGAGTCATCAGTACCCATATGGGCTGGGCCACAACTGTTCTGAAAGCCTCCAGCTACAGCACCTAAGTAGCATTAAGTCAGCCCAAGATTTTTTTTAAGCACACAGTTCAGTGAATTTGGGCAAGTCTATATGTTCATATAACAACATGAGAACGTTCCCATCAGCTCAGCATGTTCCCTCGTGCCGTTTTTTGGTCAATCTCCCCCTCTCCACCGGCACCACCATTCTGATATCGATCCCCACGGATGCATTATGGCCGTTCTAGAACAGTGACGTCAGTGAAATCATGCCGCCTGTGCTCTTGGTATCTCTGCTTCTCTCATTCAACATGATGTCTGCAGATTCACCGTGCCTTGGTATCTGTCAGCCATTGGCTCTGGACCACTTTGTAAATGTTGGGAGCTCACTAGACAATCCCACTGACCGCAGAGGCACTTGCGTTCCCCGAGCAAAGCCGTGACATCCCAGGAGCTCCGAGAAACAGCAGCAATTCTTCTAGTTGTGGAGTTCATGGGGATGTTAGGGACCTTGGCTTTCTGTCATTAACTCCCCTCGCCTCTTCATCCTTCCCCACGGCCACTCCCCAGTTCTGATGCAGAGCAGGGGTTTCCCAAGCAGCCTCTTGCGATCCCCAAGTAGTTCAGGATCTTGACGCATGTGCTGTGAGCAAGGAGGGTAAGAATGTGGAGCCGCTGATGGTGAAAGGTTTTATTAACTGTGATGAGAAGCCAGTGGTGGGGACCAGGGAGGGCACTGCTTTCCCAGGCCTGCAGAGTCTGTGCTAATTTATCCTTCCTCTCAAATTGCCTCCAAACTTCCCTAATAAGCACGCTGGTAGTTCGCTGATGAAATATATTCTTCCAAAGCAATTTTAAAATAATTGTAGTGTGTGCTAAACCCTTAACAAAAAAAAAAAAAGAAAGAAAGAGAAAACCCTGCAGCCAAGTCACCCTAGACTGAGCGGCAACGACAGAATTTCATAATTAGGAAATGCAGTGTCATTTCTGAACGTTAGTGCACCTTTGAAAAACGGTATCAAACTGAGGCCTGCATATTTGATACCCGATTGATTTCAGATTGCAAGTCAACTGCAGCAAAATAATGAGCCGCCTCTGCCCTGCGCGACTCAGCTCCAGCTCAGAGGGCCTGGGAGGGAAGGCAGGAAGGGGGACCAAGCCCCAGGGCTCCAAGACCTCTGAAACAAAGCTGGGGGCCACTAGGCTGGCAGACAGGTGGGACCGCACACTGTCTCCTGGGCTAATTTTTTTGCCCAAGGGGCTGATTTTGAACTCTTCAATTGTGCTTCAATTTTGCTCACCAGGGCTGATATTGGGAATCAGAGGATCAAAGCCCTAGATGAGAATGGCCTGCAGTTTCCCCCCGTCTTATCCAGGGCTGGCCCTAGCCCAGGGAGCCTGGGGGACTGTGTGCACAGCGCGATCTCTAACAACAAACAAATAAAAGCTAGAATAAATCCCGGCAAGTTCCACCATGCCACGTGTCCTGTCTCCCCTTGTCTTCCCACGCTGCATGGTGTCACCCTCCCCCCACCAGCTATGCCAATATCAAAAGGGCTTTTTATATTTTGTTTCCCAGGTTCTGACATGGTTTCATAAATGTTCTCTAGTAGGACAATCATCATTAACACAGGGACCCTAAAAGAACTGACCACGAGCCTAGAGAACGGGGGTCAGCATATTTTTTCTGTGAAGGGCCAGAGAGTAAATATTTCAAGTTTGCAGGTTAGATCATCTCTATCACAACCACTCAACTCCATTTTTCTTGCCCCAAAACAACCATGGACGGTATATAAACAAAGGGCATGGCTGTGTTCCAACAAAACTTTATTTATGGGCACCAAAATTTGAATTTCATATCATTTTCACATGTCGCAAAATATTTTTTTCGCAACCATTATAAAATCCATTCTTAGCTCACAGAACATACAGAAATAGCCAGGGGCCTGGATTCAGCCCATGGCCATAGTTTGCCAGCCCTGGTGGAGAGTAAGAAAAAGGAACATAAGCTCTACTGATGTCCTGGGTCCTAAATGTCAGCTGCAGGATCTCAGGCTGACTGTGTCCGGCCCTGCCCTCTGACTGTGCTTGGCCCCCAGAAGGGATACCAAGGAGAATAAAGAAAGGCAGCCCCGTGCCCAGGGCTGGGAGGGCAGGGTGAGGAGTCCCTATGCACAAGTGGGTGATCCATCTCAAACCTGTTACCCCAGGCTACCTCCTCCCTCTGCAACTTTTATTTCTAAATGCTCAGAATTTAGTTTCTGAGCAATTTGGCTTGTAATTTATTTTAGAAATTGGCTAACGATTTATATCCAGTTATGTTCCCTGCATGAAAAGCTGAATGCTAGCCTGCATCCCTCTCATCCCCTCTGGGCTCTCTGTGATCTCTCTGAATTCTCGACAGGAGTTCACCAAGCACATCTCCAGAAAGTTGCAGCAGTCTGAGTCATAATGGGTCTCAGCTGAGGGGCTGGTAGACTTCAAGGTATGCAGGTCTCTCTCCTTATCTTCAGCCTCAGATCTCTCTCATTTTTTATAACCTGCTTTGTTTACTTGACCAAATGTTGTAGACAACATCCATTCATTAAGAAATCTTCCCATCATTTTTAATGGTTGCACAGTATAGTATTGCACTGTGACAATATCCCATAATTATTCACTTAATATCCTTTTATTAAGATGTTTAGGTTCTCTGCCAGTCTTACTATTATACACAAGGCTTTGCAACAAAATCTTTGGACATATCCATGATGACTCCCTCAGGAGAAATTCAGGACTGTGTAATATTAGTAAAATGTAATTTAAACAAACAAAAAACACCCTGTTTCCCAGATCTTCAGTCATTCTTACATACAAGCTGAAGCTGATGGTTTTCAACAGTGCGTCGGAAATAGATGAGTAACTTTCACCATCTTATGTGATATCAGATCTCTCGCTTTCCCTATCCAGGTTACAGAGATTACTCCTCAACCAAGAAGAAAGTAATCGCATTCTGTTATACTCAGTGCCCCCTCTATCCACTGCACACTAATTCTCAGTGTCCCCACCATAGCCTTCCTGGTTCGTCCTGCGGCCAGGCAGTGTTCTTGAATCAGTCCTTGGCTACATGTTTCTGGTGATGGTTACTTACCTGTCAATAGGGCTAAGGTACGGTGCCCCATTTTTGGGTCAAACACTAGTCTTGATGTTGCCTGGTTTTTAGATGAGAGTAACATTTAAATCCGGAGAAGGCACTGGCACCCTACTCCAGTACTCTTGCCTGGAAAATCCCATGGATGGAAGAGCCTGGAAGCCTGCAGTTCATGGGGTCACTGAGGGTTGGACACGACTGAGCGACTTTGCTTTCACTTTCATGCATTGGAGAAGGAAATGGCGACCCACTCCAGTGTTCTTGCCTGGAGAATCCCAGGGATGCGGGAGCCCAGTGGGCTGCCATCTATGGGGTCACACAGTCAGACACGACTGAAGTGACTTAGCAGCACTAGCAACAGCAACATTTTTTTTTTTTTACTTTTACAATATTGTATTGGTTTTGCCATACATCAACATGAATCCACCACGAGTGTATTTGTGTTCCCAATCCTGAACCCTGCCTCCCACCTCCCTCCTCATACCATCTCTCTGGGTCATCCCAGTGCACCAGCCCCAAGCATCCTGTATCCTGCATTGAACATGGACTGGCGATTCATTTCTTATATTATACATGTTTCAATGCCATTCTCCCATATCATCCCACCCTCTCCCTCTCCTACAGAGTCCAAAAGTCTGTTCTATACATCTGTGTCTCTTTTGCTGTCTCGCATAAAAGGTTATTGTTACCATCTTTCTAAATTCCATATATATGTGTTAGTATACTGTATTGGTGTTTTTCTTTCTGGCTTACTTCACTCTGTATAATTGGCTCCAGTTTCATCCACCTCATTAGAACTGATTCAAATGTATTCTTTTTAATGGCTCAGTAATACTCCGTTGTGTATATGTACCACAGCTTTCTTATCCATTCGTCTGCTGATGGACATCTAGGTTGCTTCCATGTCCTGGCTATTATAAACAGTGTTGCGATGAACACTGGGGTACACGTGTCTCTTTCAATTCTGGTTTCCTCGGTGTGTATGCCCAGCAGTGGGATTGCTGGGTCATAAGGCAGTTCTATTTCCAGTTTTTTAAGGAATCTCCACACTGTTCTCCATAGTGGCTGTACTAGTTTGTATTCCTACCAACAGTGTAAGACGGTTCCCTTTTCTCCACACTCTCTCCAGCATTTATTGTTTGTAGATTTTTGGATCACAGCCATTCTGACTGGCGTGAAATGGTACCTCATTGTGGTTTTGATTTGCATTTCTCTAATAATGAGTTCCAGAAAAACATCTATTTCTGCTTTATTGACTATGCCAAAGCCTTTGACTGTGTGGATCACAATAAACTGGAAAATTCTCAAAGAGATGGGAATACCAGACCACCTGACCTGCCTCTTGAGAAATCTGTGTGCAGGTCAGGAAGCAACAGTTAGAACTGGACATGGAACAACAGACTGGTTCCAAATAGGAAAAGGAGGACGTCAAGGCTGTATATTGTCACCCTGCTTATTTAACTTCTATGCAGAGTACATCATGAGAAATGCTGGACTGGAAGAAACACAAGCTGGAATCAAGATTGCCGGGAGAAATATCAATAACCTCAGATATGCAGATGACACCACCCTTATGGCAGAAAGTGAAGAGGAGCTAAAAAGCCTCCTGATGAAAGTGAAAGTGGAGAGTGAAAAAGTTGGCTTAAAGCTCGCTCAACATTCAGAAAACGAAGATCATGGCATCTGGTCCCATCACTTCATGGGAAATAGATGGGGAAACAGTGTCAGACTTTATTTTGGGGGGCTCCAAAATCACTGCAGATGGTGATTGCAGCCATGAAATTAAAAGACACTTACTCCTTGGAAGAAAAGTTATGACCAACCTAGATAGTATATTCAAAAGCAGAGACATTACTTTGCCGACTAAGGTCCGTCTAGTCAAGGCTATGGTTTTTCCCGTGGTCACGTATGGATGTGAGAGTTGGACTGTGAAGAAGGCTGAGTGCCGAAGAATTGATGCATTTGAACTGTGGTGTTGGAGAAGACTCTTGAGAATCCCTTGGACTGCAAGGAAATCCAACCAATCCATTCTGAAGGAGATCAGCCCTGGGATTTCTTTGGAAGGAATGATGCTGAAGCTGAAACTCCAGTACTTTGGCCACCTCATGTGAAGAGTTGACTCATTGGAAAAAACTGTGATGCTGGGAGGGACTGGGGGAAGAGGAGAAGGAGATGACCAAGGATGAGGTGGCTGGATGACATCATTGACTCGATGGATGTGAGTCTGAGTGAACTCCAGGAGATGGTGATGGACAGGGAGGCCTGGTATGCCGTGATTCATGGGGTCGCAAAGAGCTGGACACGACTAAGCGACTGAACTGAACTGAACTGATAATGAGTGATGCTGAGCATCTTTTCATGTGTTTGTTAGCCAACTGTATGTCTCCTTTGGAGAAATGTCTATTTAGTTCTTTGGCCCATTTTTTGATTGGGTCGTTTATTTTTCTGGAATTGAACTGCAGGAGTTGCTTGTATATTTTTGAGATTAGTGCAGCAACATTTAAATCCAGAGAAGGCAATGGCACCCCACTCCAGTACTCCTGCCTGGAAAATCCCATGGACAGAGGAGCCTGGAAGCCTGCAGTCCATGGGGTCACTGAGGGTTGGACATGACTGAGCAAATTCGCTTTCACTTTTCACTTTCATGCATTGGAGAAGGAAATGGCAACCCACTCCAGTGGTCTTGCCTGGAGAATCCCAGGGACAGGGGAGCCTGGTGGGCTGCCGTCTATGGGGTCACACAGAGTCGGACAAAATTGAAGTGACTTAGCAGCAGCAGCAGCATTTAAATCAATACACTTTGAGGAAAGGAGATTCTCCCCCCGCCAATATTGTATATGGGCCTCATCCAATAGGTTGAAGGCTTTAAGGGCACAGACTGAGGTTGCCTAAAGTAGAAGGAATTCTCTCCCAGGCTCCCATGTAGGAACTTTGCCTGGGTTTCCAACCTGCTGCCCTGAAGAATTTGGACTCCAGCCTGAAAAATCAACTCTCATCTGAACTTCCAATCTGGCTTGTTCTATGGGTTTTGGACTTTCCAATCCCGCAATCACAGGAGTCAACTCCTTAAAAGAATTATGTAGATGTGTGTATATAGGAGTGCGAGCAGGTTTGCGTGCACACGTGTCTGTCCTATTTGGAGAACTCTGACTAAGACACTCCTGCTCTCCTTTTCCATGTGGCCATACTGGCTTCTTTGCGAGCCTTCTCCTCCTCTTTCTTTCTAGGTCACTTGCAACTACATAAGCAGAATGGCCGTCGAGAGGCTCCTGCACTTGCAACCAGGATCACCTTTTAATAGTTTAGGGAGAAGAATCACCCTTCTCTCTGACACCTTTGCACCAGGTCCTGCTCACGCATGACTAACATGCCCCACCCTTCTCAGCCTCTCTTCCCCCCTAGATGGACCCCAAGGCTGGGGCCACAGTCCTCAAGGTTGTCTTCTCCTACCCCAAATAGACTCCTTCTTGTCCCAATTACCAGTTTTTCTCTTTGCTTTCTCTCCCTTTGGAGATGAAATTGTCAGCAAGGCAAGACAAGACGTTATCTGTTTTTAGCTGCCTGAGACTCCGGCTGATGCCCAGATGGCTGAAGTCTTCCTTCACTCCTGGATCCTGCCTCTATGCCAGCTTTGTGTTAGGCCTTTAAAAAGTATGATCCATAGTCTCCGAAAATAGGACTCCTGTTGCTCTCCACCAGCACCCTCCCTCCAGGTTGGGATGTGCGCTCCGGCGAAAATTTGCTAGATTCCCATTCCCTTTCTTTGAGTTCCGATTCTATTACTGTTAAACACATTATATGATATTCTTTCCCAGTATTCCATTGCTGAGTCCCAGAATCAGAGGACCCCGAGGTTAGAAGGTGTTTTACAGTCATCAGACCCTGGGATTCCATCTGCTTTGTTAAAATCCCATCAAGAGGGACTTCCGGGACTTCCCTGGTAGGCCAGTGGTTAAGAATTCCCCTTCCAAAGCAGGGAACAAGGGTTCAGTCCCTGGGTCTGGAAGATTTCACATGCCATGGGGCAACAAAGCCTAGGCACCACAACTACTGAGCCCACACGCTGCAAGTACTGAAGCCTGTGCCCCTAGAACCCATGCTCCAAAACAGGAGAAGGCGCTGCAGTGAGAAGCCCACGCACAGCAATGACGCCCGCTCACTGCAACTAGAGAAAGCCCGAGTGCAGCAATGGAGAGTCGGTGCAGCCAAAATCAGTAAATAGCAATGTTTTTTAAAAGTAAAGAACAACCTTTAACAAAAACAGGAGGGACTTCCCTTACAGTCCAGTGGTTACGATTCCGTGCTTCCAGGGCTACTTCCAAAGCTACTACCGTGCTTCCAATACTTCCATCCCAAGCTGGGGAACTAGTATCACACCACATGATACTAGTCAAAATACATGTCATGTGGTGTGGCCAAAAATAAATATATAAAAATAAAGAGCTGTCTTCCACTGGAAGTAAGGTTCTACCATCAGCCAAGACATGTCGATCAAAGCCAATAAAAACTCAAATTTACAAAACAACACATTAAGAGATTTGAGCACTTCAGTGACTAGAAATTCACTTTCTGCCATCCTGTTGTGGCCCCTTCCTTTTTTTTTTTTTTTTTCAAAATGACTTTTTCTCACCAGGGCTTGACAACAGTGGCACAGCCTAAAGGAGGACAGATAGGGTGCTCACAGTTGGAAGAGTCAAGCCAAGGTTTCCAAAATTAGTCTTTTCAACCCTAAGGATGAATAGAGAAGGTAAGAAAAGACTGGAGGGCTTTTTGCATTAACTTCCCCCATAACAAAATCTGGCCAGACTTCCACTTGGCAACACCTATGAAATGTATGTTTCTACTTTGTTACATTTTTTTTCCACTTTGTCACTCAATCTCTATTTACTGGTATCTCTGAGGTCCTACAGATTTTTCCTAGCTTTCTGCAGCATTAATTTAAATACAAGAATATGGGCAAAAAATTCAGCAAGGATGGTACATTATATAAAAACTCAGGAATAGAGAAAACTGAAATGACTTAACAGATTTTGCCAGATCAAAATGAAAACCTTATTTGAAAAGTAAAAAATATAGTAAAATAGATTATAATGCTCAAAGTGTTTATATATCTTGCACGAAAAGATCTGTAACACATGTATAATAAAAGTACTTTATAGAAAAACTAGGTAGAGGATACGAACAGAAGAAGAAATTTACATGGCCAGTAGACACATAAGAAGATGCTCTAATTCATGTCAAAAAGGTAACCAAAAACAATATAGTGAAAGGGAAGTCGCTCAGTTGTGTCCGACTCTTTGTGACCCCGTGGACTGTAGCCTGCTAGGCTCCTCCATCCATGGGATTCTCCAGGCAAGAATACTGGAGTGTGTTGCCATTTCCTTCTCCAGGGGATCTTCCCAACCTAAGGATCGAACCCGGCTCTCCTACACTGCAGGCAGACTCTTTACCAACTGAGCCGCCAGGGAAAAACAATAAGGAGGTTCCTTAAAAAACTAAAAATAGAGCTACAATATGATCCAGCAATCCCACTCCTGGGTATATATTTGGGGAAGGTGCAAACTCTTACTTCCAAAAGATACGTGCCCTGTAGCGTTCACAGGAGCACTGTGTACAATAGCCAGGACATGGAAGCAACTCAAGTGCCATCAATGGATGACGGGCTTAAGAAGATGTGAGATACGCAGGTATATATTATATTACTATCATATCATGTATTATACTAGTTAACCCTAAAAAATAAAACATTGCCATTTGTAGCAATATAGATAGACCTAGAGATGGTCACACTAAGTAAACCAAAGACAGACAATTATTATATAACTTACATATGAAATCTAAAAAATAATACAAATGAATCTATACACAAAAAAGAAACACACTTACGGAAACAAACTGATGGTCACCAAAAAGGGAAGGGGAGAAGGGATAAATTAAGAATATGGGATTGACAGGTACAAGTTATGTACATAAAAATAGATAAGCAACAAAAACTTACTATGTAGCACAGGGAACTATACTGAATATCTTATAATAGCCTACAGTGGGGAAAAATGTAAAATACACACATATCTGAATCATTTTTCTGCACACCTGAAACCAGCACAATATTGCTAATCAACTATACTTCCATTTTTAAAAAGATCATTGAAATGCATATTCAACAAAATACCAGTTTTCACTCACAAATTCAGCAGATCTTTTTGAAAATGATAACGTCCAATAATGTTGTGGTCTTCGGGAAATAGAATTGCACATAGAAATTGGTAGTATCTTTTTGCACATTAACTTCACTGTACTTAAGAAGATCAAACTGTAGCTAAATTCTGGCCCAGACGCCCCCATGTATAAGAACTTACTGAGCAGAAAGATGTGTAAAAAAGATTTAATAAGGCATTGTAATAGCAAAATGATAATAATAACGATACCTGAAACAAGTAAACTACCAATAAGCGAGAGGTAGAAAATTTATGTTGCATTTGCACACTGGAAGGGTAAGCAGAAGTTGAAAGTATCAAGATCAATATTCAACGATCTGGAAAGCAGGATGTCTATATATGCTAAAACAAAACGAGATAAAAATAGTTGCAGACCAAACATATGTTTGAAAGACATGTCTGTTATTGACATAAATATATCTGTGTTATGTTGGGGAAAGTCAGGAAGTTCAAAACCCAAACTGCTGCCTGAGATCCTTTTGGAGCATGATACCAGGTGGCCAGATGAAGGTAGGGGCCTCTCCTATCTAACTTCACAGAATCATACCCACCACCCCGGAAGAGCTGGGGATTACAGGACCTTTTAATTTAGGGTATTTTTCAAATTATTAAAAAATCTTACCACAGTACCTGGCATAACACAGGTGTTCAAAAGAGAGTAGCCATTCTTTTGACCATTATGTGTCTCATACCAGCACAATTTCATTCTTCTACACCATTCACCTGGTCAGCTGCTGTATTCCAAACACTACTGTCTTCTTAGTAAGTGGCAAGTGTCAGTTTCTCCCTGAAGATGCTCAGTCTCTGACTTAAGACTTTGCTTCCCCTTCTCCATTCCCTTTCTGCACCACCCATAGAGTCGGTACATTTTTTTCCCACCAAAAAGAAAGGGAGGGGGGGACAATTGGTTGGATCAATGACTTTGGTAAAGACTTCATGCCGCATCGGCGACGTCATTTAGGAAGACAGCCGAGCTCCAGGTGACACCAATACTCTCCATTAACACACGCTCTAACACGAGGAGTCTTGGAGCAGCCACCTTTCGGCTCTTGCTTCTGAGGCTTCCTGGGGCACTGGAGTGACCAGCACGTTTCAGTTTGCCCAAGGCTTTCCCCATTTTAGCACTGAAAGTTCCACAACACGGCTACCTCTTAAGTCCCATGCAACCCTGGCCAGTGAGTTGTCTTTTTGAACACCCATTACATCTGGCTCTGTGCTCAGCATGGGAGATGGCTATAAAGACGAACAGTCTCAAACCGTCCAGTGCCCTGAGCAACCAGCCCCGTCTAGACAGCATTTCCCTGGTGGAGGCACACGTGACATGCCCTAGAGAGGAGCCACAGGGAGGAGGCGAACTCGGCCTTCTGAGATCTGATCTTCCCCGTGTTCCTCCTTCCACCGTTACCTCTTTCTCCTGCTGGCTCAGCTCCTGGGTCCTTCTCCCTCGGTACCTCAGGCCCTTGGAGAATGGCTCCTCCAGTCAAGCCAGCTGCTGTGTGTTGGAGGGGAAAGGAGTCAGGCCCCGGGGGTCCCTGAAATGATCTCAGACTTCTAGGTCCCTCTCTAGCTAGATTCTTTTGAGGCCACCCTAGGGGCTATGCCTTGATAAACTGGTCTCTGGGTCCCAGAATTTCAGCAGGCCCAGCCCCGGCTCCTTATCCTCTCCCTGGAAGCACAATTAATCCGTTTGCATGATCCCCCAGGGCTCGAGACTGGCTTTCTTTAATAGACACTGTCTCCTCTCTTGGCGACAGTCTTCCCAAAGGCAGCCCTCACTTCCTCCCCGTGTTTGCTGTGCCTCTGTCTTTCCAGGGCTTCCCCAGAGGTTCAGAGACAAAGAACCCACCTGCAGCGCAGGAGGAGCAGGAGACCCGGGTTGGATCCCTGGGTCGGGAAGAGCCCCTGGAGAAAGAAATGGCACCCCGCTGCAGTATTCTTGCCTGGAAAATCCCACGGACGGCGGAGCCTGGTGAGCCACCGTCCATGGGGTTGTGACGAGTTAGCCACCGCTGAGCTACTGAGCATGCCCGTCCCTTCCCCCACTCATTAGCAGGCATTTTCAGCTCTAGGCATCCTCCCTGCCCCCACCAGTTAAATCTGAGTCGCAGGAAAGGGACTCAGGCATAGGTAAGAGTGAAAGCACCCCCCAGGTGATTTTAATGTTCAGCTAGGGCTGAACTCACAGGCCTAACCCTCTTCTGCTTTGCTGAAGGTAAACAGCCCAGGTGTGGCACCTAGAGGGCAGTGATCATGCACCCTGGCTCCCCCTACCTGTTGACTAGATGACTTTGAATGCTGTGTCTTCTCACCTGTAAAATGTGGTGAATGCCAGCATTTTCCAAGAAGGGTGATTGGGAGTATTAAACAAAATAATGGAGGTAAAAATACCTAGCATAATGCCTCAGTCCTTTACGCTTTAGTATGAACGTGTGTGTAACCCTTTTCTGACATACGGTCTTGAAAGGGGAGGGAGAATGAGGAGCCTGTGCGTCTTAAGGAGGGAACATCCCAATCAGGAAGAAGGTGAGGGAAGGGCTGCAGGCCAGCTTTGCTGATGTCACAGGTTTGGCTCAAGGATGTCATTTGCACTGATTTGCTTTGTTGCTTTTTCAGGTCACCTTCCCTCTCTGGTTCTCTCATTCTTTCATATATATATATATATATATATTTTTTTTTTTTTGACCCTGTTGCATGCAGGATCTCAATTCCCCAACCAGGGACTGAACCTGGACCCTCTGCAGTGGAAGTGTGGTGTCTTAAGCATTGGACCACCAGGGAAAGTCCCAGGTTCTCTCATTCTTGAGGGTAAAAGCATTCCTGAGGTAGAGAAAATAATGAGAAACAATGTCTTTTCTAAGGAGAATTATCAGCAGAGCTGTGTTGATGGGAGCTTCTCATTTCTTGCTTGTGAGGTCATTCTTGTGGACAAAGAGAAGAAACCAGAACTTGGCCTGCCAGAGACCCAGAGGCACCAGGCCAGTTCTGAGCTCAGTTTAATTTGACAAGCCACGAATCTTTTTCAATGTCGTCCAACATATTACAGGCACTTGATGAATATTAAACAATAACAATAACAAATCACTGTCTTCCACCTGCAGAGCCCCCTTTCAGCTCCAAAACCAGAGCTCGGTCAAGCATTTTTGGAAGGAAATTCTGCTTAGCTCCTTGTCCTCCCAACACTCTACCCAGGGCCAGAGAGCTGCTAGGCTACAGTGGTTATGGACCATGGCCTTGGCCCACACTGGACAGGGTCCAGCCCCTGCAGAAGTGGGCAGACACCCAGAGAGGAATGAGAAAGAGGCACAGCAGTGGCCCCAAGGACTGCCACCAGAGACTCTTAGTCCCACAGTCAGTCCACGAACCCCACCATCAGCCAGAAGGCCTCCATCTGCCCAGCCACCATTCTGCCCTGGCTTCCCCTCCACCCAGGAGGGCCAGTTCATCTCATATCACCTGTCAATTCTGATCCATCACTCATACTTGTCTGGAGAACTGAACCAAGAAGGAAGTTGGTGGTGGGTGGTGATTTCCTGGGAGAAGGGAGCGAGGTGGCCTGGGAAGCCAAGATGATACAGAGAAGGAGCCTGTGGGGCTCCTGGGCACAAAAACCTTCCTGTGTCCCCCGTCTCTTTGATTATAGGAAACAGGCTTCGTTCAGCCTCCATGATCTTCCCTGAGTTCCGACAGGTGGGTTCAAACGATTGCTAATTATGGAAGGGAAGGGGTTCGAGACAAGGGAGAAATAATCAAGAAAAACAATAGTGCAGCCATGGAGCAAAGTCCTGGTTCCCCATCAAGGGATACACACAATATCTTTGAGCTGTTTTGCTGAAACTGAGACCCCCTCCAGGTGTGAGAAGTGAGCGGTTAAAGATGGGTATACAGCCCACAAGCATGTAGATCCCAGAGTGTCAGAACCAGGAGGTTGATGATGCTGATTCCCAATTACCTCACCATCAACCAATCAGAAGAATGTCCACGAGCTGATCACGCCCTCTTCAGACCATTACTATGGAACTCCTCACTACCCACACCAGCTGGGACACACGGTTTTGAGGGTATTAACCCACTGTGGTCCCCTTTGCCTGGTAGAGAAATAAAGCTATTCTTTTCTGTTAATCCTTCACCCAAAATTAAATCTCTGTTTCTGAGTCTGAGGCCAGACTCAGCTTCCAGGAAGGCATCTTGCTTGAAGATGAGCATCTTGCTTCTGGTCTGCCTGCACTTTTGCATCTTGCTGAGGTTTGGGTTAGGGGCCATATATTATCTACTTGTTTGAAAAAAAAAAAAAAAGCTAAAATTCAAATACTTTAAAGGCAGGATAGAGAAGTTGCCTTTAAGAGAAATGGGACAGAGAACTGTGTTCTGTTACAAAGTCAGCCACTGTGGAGGGAGGGGCAAAAGACAGAGATTCACTGAATTTTAGGTTCTTCATGGTTAACCAGAAAAAAAAAAAAATCCTGGTTGAGTTACAGATGGCAAAGTGTGTTTGTCTTAGATCCCACCCCCTCCGTGTGCAGACTTTCAAATCAAGCAGAATCACCACCCATCACTAATGAAAGTACCCCACCTCGGCCCTGTGTTTCCACTTCTCCCTCTGTGCTCAGGGGAATAAAGGATAGAAGAAATCATCCAAGCAGGGAGATTACAAGGTTCAGAAGAGGCAGGAAGTGAGGGAAACCAACGTTCAGAGTTTAGAGAATGGAAGGATGTGTCACAAAGGAACAAAGAAGAAGAAGAAAAGAAAAAGCCGAGTGCCCTAAGGCATCAGCTGCGTGTAGTGAACTCACTGCTCTCCTGTGCACCCGGAACAGTCCTCGTTAGGAACCATCCTGGGCAGAGCTGAGAAAATTGTCACTCAGATTATTATCTGTGTTCTGTGGTTCCCAGGAGGGACTCAGTGGAGAGGGGCCACATGAGACCATTCAAATAAGCAGAAGGGGCTCATCCGCACACAGACCCAGACTTCCCAAGAAGCAGCGGGGCCACGGGACAGAAGCAAAGGTAACAATGATGGAGCTGCCCCCACTCTGATGAATATTTATGTTGTTTTGGATTTCTTCTAGACCAGAAACTCCGTGGGGAAATGGCCTCGCTCACTGCAGGTTCCCCCAGCACCAGCCCGGCACGGGGAACACAGGAAGTGCTAAGTAAAGACTCACCAACAGAGATAAGCAGTGGTCCAGCATCAGCAGACCTGAGGAACACTAGGATGGCTGGGGTGACTCAGCTGAGGGCGCCAGAGGAAAACCCATTTTATGGATGCAAGAATGAGGCCAGAGGTAAAGCAGTCTCTGTCCTTCGCCACCGACCCGCCAATGAGTGCCTGGTAGATGGCCACACGTCTTGGTCACAGCTGGGTCCTCTAGACCCGCCGGGACCTGGCATCTGCCTGTGTCAGAGGGCCTGTAGGACATGGGGTTCTGGAGAGGAATCCAGGGAGAGGGACACAGCCAGGGCTGTCACCGTGAGCTTGGAAGGAGGGGACGGATGCAGCATGACCAATGCCAGGGAAGAGCCTCCTGAGGAGTGGCGGGCCCCCGTGGCCCTGCCATGAGCCCCACCGTACCTGTGTGCTTACTGGCTCAGTCGTGTCTCACTCTGCAACCCCACAGGCTGTATGTAGCTCGCCGGGCTCCTCTTGTCCATGGGATTTCCCAGGCAAGAATACTGGAGTGGGTAGTCTTTCCCTTCTCCAGGGGATCTTCTCGACCCAGGGATCAAACCCAGGTTTCCTGCATTGCAGGCGGATTCTTAACCAGCTGAGCCAAGGGGAGCCCATGAGCACCACAGATCTCCCTTTATGCAGACTTTAAGCTCCAGGCACTGGAGAAAATGTGCTTTGGACTGGGCATGGGTGGGAGAGGCCCCAGGCTTAAGGGCTTCTACCCAGGATGTCAGCACGCCCAGTCAACTAGACGGCCAGCACAGGAAACTGAGGAGTCTATGTATTCGGCTGAAGGAAAGGGTGTCACAGAACGTGAGGCCCCAGAAAGCCCTCTGTAAGGCAGCAGGACATGGTCAGGGAGCGCGCTGAGAAGTTTGCTGAGATCAGAGCCAGCCAAGTTCAAAACCCACCTGAACTTGGCTCCTGGAGGTTGTGCCTTGGCTGTGTAATGAGAATGGACAACCTGGGGACACTCCAGGTGCTCTCACCCAGGGAGACAGGGAGTTGGAGGCAGGCAGGGGACACAGTGGGAAGGCCTGGCTGGTCACTGCTGGAAGCCAGCCCCACAGGCTAGATCCTCTCTTCAGGGATCACACTGCCCAGACACACCAGCTGGACGCACTGACATGGGCCAGGCCCAGTGAGGGAGGCAGCATGGCAATTTCTCTCCCTATTTTACAGATTTGAAAACTGAGGCCCCAAAGGGTGAGAGAAGCTGTTCAAGGCCTCCTGGCCAGCAAAGAGTAACCGGACACTCAGGCCTGGTCCCTGCCCTCTTGGGTGGGCGGGGGGAGGGGGGAGGGGTTCTTCCCATCCCTCTGGGCCTTGTCCCCTTCATCCTATCTCCATCTCTGTCCAACAGATACTTTTGGGGTGCACCCCTGGCGCCTGGCATTCTCTGCCCACAGGGTCACTCACTGCCCATCAGCCGCTGTGGTCCTGGGCTTAGGCCAGAGGAAAGTCCCGAGGGCCTCAGCTCATAGTCCTTGGGAACTGCCTTGAGGGGAACTGGCCCATCCTCTGCCCAGAGCTTGGGTCCCCCATTCTTGAGCCAGGGAACTCAGGACACAGCTCCCCCCGGCACACCTTCAGCCCCTGGGGCAGATGTAGCCCCAGGAAGTTCCAGCTCACATGTGCACACAGCACCTTATTGGGGTGCCTTCACCCCACAGGTTCCAATTGTGGGTCTGTGTCCCCAATACCAGGCCATGGAAGGCCACATGGGGCTCCCCAACCTGGGGCTCTCCCAGAAACGTGAGCTCAGCCCAGCTCTCAAGGACAGCCCCTGATGCCCTACCATCCTGGTGGCAGGAGAAGGGGCCCTCTGTGTACCTGAAGAAGGCACTGGCACCCCACTCCAGTACTCTTGTCTGGAAAATCCCATGGATGGAGGAGCCTGGTGGGCTGCTGTCCATGGGGTCACTAAGAGTCGGACACAACTGAGCGATTTCACTTTCACTTTTCACTTTCCTGCATTGGGGAAGGAAATGGCAGCCCACTCCAGTGTTCTTGCCTGGAGAATCCCAGGGATGGGGGAGCCTGGTGGGCTGCCGTCTATGGGGTCACACAGAGTCGGACACGACTGTAGCGACTTAGCAGCAGCAGCAGAGTACCTGAAGGTCACACTCTCCATAGGGAACTTCAGTTTCTGACACAGAAGCGATGCCTCAGAAGGATGCAGGCTTCCAGCCAGGCCACTCAATCACATCCGGGACCACAGCCCCCTCCCTCACCCCTCACCTAGTTGGCCAGAGCGACAGGGTCATCTCTGAGCTCACTCTGTTACCACCTACCCCTCCCTGATGGCCTCCAAGATGGATCACCTTAGCTCTCCCAGCTCCCAGGAGATCCTGTGCCCAGTTCATCTGCAGTCCCCCTTAACTGGACCATAAGCACATGGAAGATGTCTGTTAAAGAGGATCCCGGGGGACCTCCTGGTGGTCCAGTGGCTAAGACTCCATGTTCCCAATGCAGGGAGCCCAAGTTTGATCCTTGGTCAGGGAACTAGATCCCACATGCTGCAACTAAGACCCAGCACAACTAAATAAATAAAAAGTGAAAGTGTTAGTTGCTCAGTCATGTTCGATTCTTTGCAACCCCATGGACTGTAGCCTACCAGACTCTGTCCATGGAATTCTCCAAGCAACAATACTGGAGTGGGTAGCTATTCCCTTTTCCAGGGGAAATAAATAAATACGTAATTTTTTTTAACCCCAGAAAATTTCAGGTGACAAAGAGAGGGAAGACTAGTAAGGCTGTGTATTCATTGAGTTCTTTGTACGCACGTGATGAAAAGCCCTTTATGCTCATCGATTTGTCCTGACAACAGTTCAGCGATGTGGGGACTGCTCTCATCCACCTGCTGGGATGAGAGAACTAAGGAGGTGACACAGACGAGAAGAGTCTAGGCCGGATTCACAGCCAGGCAGCCTCGCCCCAGCCTCACATGCTCACCGCACGGCACAGCTCTGCTTTTCCTACCTAATAAAGGACCGATTCCCACGGGGCTTTTTCTAAAAATAAGCATGGCTCTGATTCATTTTAATTTGCATGGCACACAGTAGGTGTTCTCTGAATATCTATAAACGAGTAATAAACAAATGACATAAACATGGACACAAAAGCAAATACTGGAGGAGGGAAGAAGCTAAATATACACAGTCTCTGTTCTGAGACTTCAGCAGCAACACCTCCCCCGTTCTGTGTGTGTGTTACAGACGTGTGTGTCTCATACACAAACGCAGGCGCACACACAAGTCTATGATCTCAAAGTTGAGAAGATGAATATTAATCACTTCTACAAAACAGGTTTGAGACTCCTCCATCCTTCAAGTTGTGCTTGAAAAATGTTCCCACGGTGAATTTCAACATTGCTTCTGCTAATCTTGCTAAGAGGACTAGAGCTGATGGCACTAAACCTCTGCTGTCTTTATACAGTGGCACCTGGGCTTGGTGAAGCTGCAGGAGGTGAGAGCTCAGGGCTTCTCTGCAGGCCTCCGTGGGATCCGTCCAGCTCCCGTCCTCTCTATCTGCCTGTGGGAGCCCAGTAGGGCCTGAAGCATCCAGGGACAATGGCTCCCACCTTTCACTGTGCAGCTCACAGCAGGCGCGCAGGTGGAAGGGGCTTCCGTGCTCCCATTGTGCGCGTGCGTGCATGCATGCGTGCATGTCCCAGGGAGTCCAAAGCAGTCCCACATTTAAAGATTCTCTCATGATTCCCTTAAATACAGCCGTGCATGTTATAAACATAGATCCAAATTTGGGATTCAGAGATGGATTGTTGCTCTATCTCGGCTGGACTGTGCACTCTCCTCCCTCCTTACTTTAGACACACTTTAGCCTTTAATAAATAATGAGTTTTAAAATGGGGACAGGGCTTCCCTGGTGGCTCAGTGGTAAAAGAATACACCTGTCAATGCAGGAGACACAGATTCCATTCCTAGTCTGGGAAGAGCCCACACGCCGCGGAGCAACTAAGTCCATGGGCCACAGTTCCTGGGCCAGTGCTGAAGAGTACGGGGGCCGCACCTGCTAGAGCCTACGCTCCCTAGAGCCTGTGCTCTGCCACAGAGAAGCCACTGAAATGAGAAGCCTGAGAACCTCAACTGGAGAAAAGCCCCAAGCAGCAATGAAGACCGAGCACAGCCAAAAGTAAAAGAAGTAAAAATTTTAAAAATATGAAAGTGTTCGTTGCTCAGTTGTGTCTGACTCTTTGCCATCCCACAGACTGTAGTCCTCCAGGATCCTCTGTCCATGGGATTCTCCAGGCAAGTATACCGGAGTGGGTAGCCGTTTCCTTCTCCAGGGGATCTTCCCAACCCAGGGATCGAACCTGCGTCTCCTGCATTGCAGGCAGATTCTTTACCGCCTGAGCTAACAATCTTAAAAAGCTCAGCTGGAAGGGAACCCAGAATTCTCCAGGACAGAGCTTGCTCAGCATCCTCCAGGTCAAGGGTCAGCAGGTGTGTCTGACTTGGCTACTTGGAGCTCCTTCCAAGGTCCCCTTCTACGGCTTCAGAATCAAGCAGTAGATTGATCTCACTCCTTCCTAACACTGATGTTCTGGAGACAGAGATCTTTCTGCTCCCTTTTTAAGAGGTTTATAAAAGTCCAGGTTACTCTAAACAAACTCCTAGTTGCTCCATTTTGCTCCCTGTGATGAGAACCTAGTTTTATGTCCTGACACTGAAAGGCGAGCAAGAAGCTTAAGTTACTCCGCTACCCCGTGGCCACTGAGAGAACTGCACTTTCCACATGGGTCAGAAGCTGGTTCCAAAACAATGAAGTCTCAGAGCCGAAAAGAATTTTTTAATCTATCATAGGGATGAGCACCTCATAAAAGGGTCCACGGTAGTTATTAATTGGACCAGAAATTGCCTGTTTTCATACAATTATCCATAAATGTTCTTGCGTTAAAAGGGACTGATTCGTACCAGTATGATTAGAAACTACCTCCGGGGTTTGTCCAGTTAATCCTCCTGCCTCAAGGAAGGATGTCCTTCAACCTTTTCAGGAAAAAGATATCGCTGCCATTTCTGAAGAGGATCTGGAGGGGTGTCACAATCTCTTGCTAACCACATGTGAAGGTCAGAGAGGCAGAGGTTTTCTCTGAAGTCAACCCCAAACAAGAGCAATCCCTTTCAAATTAGATTATGTGAGTTCAGGTTGGAGTGTCAGCACTTACTTGTTCTGAGCCTTGTTTTTTTCATCTGTGAAGTGGGAGGGCTTCCAGAGTCATGCCTAATGGTGGTATCAAACAACATGTGTGCAAAATTATGTTGTAAAGCATGAAGTTCAGTGGAAACTAGGCTCCCGGTCATTCTCATCAAATGTTGCAAAGTGGCAGAAGTATTTCACACAGGGGCAGGTGGCTCAAAATTAGGTCCTCAAACAGAGCCAGGAGAAACAAAGAAGTGGAGAGACATTTATCACATATCCTCCTGTTCATAAAGCATGCAGAGTGGGAGCCCACTTATGAAACAGTGACCTGTTAATTAAAGAGTAATCACCCTCACCCACAGCAACACTGGCAGGGGGCAGGGAGACCCAGGGGCTCCGTGACAGAGGGCTTGCCCTGATCAGGGAAAACATCTGTTCTTGATTTTCTGGAGTTCTGGTTTCAAATATTCCAGTCTATTGCTCCCATAAGGACATATGTGTTTGGAGGGGTCTGGCAGTTGGGGTGCAGGAAATACAGTCCTCGAAGCCCTGGAATCTGTCATGATTCACCCCTGCAGTGCCCTTCTGAAACAGAGACAACTACAAATGAAAAACCCTCACTGGGGTTTGTGAAATCCCAGTCCTGAAGTGTAGGGCTCTCACGGTCTCCACCCTCACTATGGAGTCTGAGGGTGACCTCTTGAGGAAGCAAGGGACCCGAGGCTGGACCCAGAATCCTCTCAAGTCTGCAGCTGACCCCAACTGTCCCTGGACCAGGACGAGTAAAAACCCCTCCTTGGAGCACAGGCACAGCTGATAGCTGGGCGTCCTCTAGTGGACGATGAGGGGAAGACCATCTGGAGAGATGCAAAATGAAACCTAACCACCCACAAGCCAAGTTGAGTTTTTTCTCCCAGATTTTCTTTCCTCCGCTACAAAACTGCCAGCACACATCTGCTTCCACGTTGACTGGCAAGCAGATTCCGGGCCCGCCTACGATCCAGCCCAGGGAACGACCTTCAATTCATAACAAATCACAGAAACCTTGGAAATTTTTCTGAACGGCAGCTCTCTCCACCTCCAAGAAAAACAATGAAGTTGGGTTTGGGGGAGGCTGGCTCCCTTGATGTGTTTCTCACATGGTTCTCCTGGTTTAGGGAACTTTCAAGTCTGGGCATCTAACGCAGGCACAACCCTTTCAAATAGGAGCTCTGAAAACCGAGACAAATAGTGGCTGTTCTTTTTAAAACACATCACTTCATTTGCAAAGCGTTTTGGTCTTTTTATTTGTCCCTTTAAAGCATAAAATCCACTCTGCCGCGCACACCCATTCCTGTGAAATAGATTCCAATAATGCTTCAGGCAGATGCACTCTTCCTATTTTGTGGGCATGCAAGGAGGTAAGCCTACATTTTCATGGAAGTTTAAAATTGTCATCAAAATGGAATTATTTATATAAGTGTTATTAATCTTTGTTTATATTTTTACAATTACTTTTTTCATGGTTTTTCAATACTGATACAACCAGTTAAATGTAATAACAGTATTTGAATATGGATAGTTAACAGGAATTTTGGATCAGATAAGAAGATCAAAGACCACTGGGATTTCATTATTAGTCATCTTATACTTGGTTCCTCTGAGCATTGAGCACCTTGTCAGACTCCTTACATACATAATCTTGTTTAAACTTCCCAACACCTCCATGAAGCAGGATTATTATTTCCATTTTATTGTTTAAGGACACTAAACAGAGCCACTAAATGATCGTGCAGGGATTCACACCACACCCGTCTGGTGGAAAAGCCTGGGATCTTTCCACCCTGCTTTACTGCCTCCTTTGTAAGTATTATCACTGCTGGTAAGGACAGGACAGCCTACTTCCAAAGTACCCTAAACCAGAGGAAGCTGACTGAATAGAAAATATTTTTAAAGACAGATAGAATTTCAACTCAGAAAGGTCAGATTGAAGTAATACTTAATCTGACCACAACGGCATGAAACTAGAAATCAACCACTGAAAACGAAATGAGAAAAAAAATGATTACACGGAGACTAAACTACAAGCTGCAAAGAAACCAATGGGTCAACAATGAAATCAAAGAGGAAATTTAAAAATACTTACTTTGAGAAAAATGACAATAAAAATATAAACATACAGAACCTATAGGATGCAGCAAAAGCAATTCTTAGAGGGGAGTTCATAGCAATATAGGCCTTGCTCCTGAAACAAGATAGATCTCAAACAAGGGGAGCTCATAGCAATAGAGGCCTTGCTCCTAAAACAAGATAGATCTCAAACAACTCGACCTGAAAGAACTAGAAAAAGAAGAAAAAGCAAAACCCAAAGTCAACAGAAGGAAGAAAATGTTAAAGATCAGATAAGAAATAAATAAAACAGAGATTAAAGAAACTAGAAAAAAATTAAAAACCAAGAGCTGGTGCTTTGAAAGGATAAGCAAAGTTGACAAACCTCTGGCCAGGCTCACCAAGAAGAAGAGAGAAAGGACCCAAATAAACGAAATAAGAAACGAAGGAGAAAGAATAAACAATACTGCAGAAATATAAAGTAAATGCTTAGAAGGAAAAGACTGCAGTAATTACATTCAGCAAAATGTTCTCATACAAAGGTGTCTTTAGAAATGTCCTAAATAGTATCTCCCACCCAAATTACACAAACACACTCAGAAACTAAGACCAAAATCAAATGGTACACAAAACAGCGGTACATATTCCCAAGAGGACACAACATCCAAATTCACCAAAAGCACAACTTTTAAATAACAGATTTGAAAACATCAACAAATGCTCTTTGCAAAAAGATGCCTTTGGCTTTTCTTTGGAGCACTTACTAAAACATTATAAATAATGTAAAAATAACTTAAAATGATTAATTAATCTTAAACTTCACCTTTCCTAAAATAAATGCCTCCGATCTGAGGGCCTGGCTGTTTGATCTGGGAGGAATTTCGTTAGCATTTATGAACTGTCAGTGTAACTATCTCTTCAAGAGACACATATGATTATTTTAATTCAAGAAGCCAATTCAGCATTTATAAAAGGTAACTCTGTCGGCATGCCCATCCATTTTCTTTTTGTATTAGTAAGACTGTGCTTCCTAATTTAATTCTGAAGTGTACAATTCTTTAGATTAATGATAATTATGCATATATTAATATATGTTTATGGCAACAAATTAAAATAGGGAAACTATTCTCAAAATTTCAAGAGCAATGAAAATGATGTCTTGTTAGATCTGATTGTTCTTCCTTACCTTGGTGCTTCTCTTGGCCAAATGGCCCCGATAAGCAGAGACTGGTTACCCCTGCATCCCGACCCAGCACAGGATTTGACGCATGGTTGGGGCTCAGTTTCTTTAATGTACCTGTAATAACAACTTCTGGGGTGCAGGTTTGATCCCTAGCAAGGCCTCTAAATATCACCAAGGACAGACATACCTCCAAGCTTATTGCAATCTGGCAATAAATAAGGGCTTTCAGAACCAAACTGTTTGGTCCCCATCAGGTGGACAGGCTCAGAGAGGTGAGGGCAGCCCCGAGTCCCCTACGCAGGCCTTCCCACTGTATTCCGGTGCTTCTCTCTCAGGCCTGTGCAGCTGGGGCCTCAGAGCATGCCCACCTCCCAGAAAAGCAGCATCTTCAAGGTAAATCCCAGCAGCTCTTCTCTTCTACAATGGCTGACCAGCTGCCACATTCTCTGAGTGGGGTAGCCCAGGCAAACACAACAAGCAGTGTGATGGGCCTTGCTTCATGTCCAGGTAGGTGAGTGCAGAGTGTCTTCTCTAGAGGCTGGCAACTGGGAAAGGGGGCAGATTTTAAAAAGGGGAATTTCAGGGAACAGAAGTGAAAATCAGTGGTCCAGTGGTTGACTCCAGGCTTCCACTGTGGGGGGCACAGGTTTGATCCCTGATTGGGGAGCTAAGATCCTGCATGCCATGTGGTATGGTCAAAACATAAAACAAAAATAATGATGAATGTTTTTTTTTTAAAGGGCAATTGAACACAGGTCATGGAGATTTGTCAGCGTCGCCCCTAATCATACCCTCCGCAATGGCCTTGTGTTGGACTGGGTCTCTGGACTGGGACTCCCACTTGGATGATCAGCCCATGAAGACGAGGACCACTGTTGAAGCAGAAGTGCAGCATTTCTTTGCACCCTGTGTCTTTTGTCCCAGGAAGAATAAAAGGCATGGCAAGCTTCCTCATAGAGCAAATGAGGGGAAGATTATCTTTCTACAGGAGGCCACATTATCCGTGTTTATCTCTGTTTTGACAAAGAAGTTGAATCAAAAGCAAATGTTTCTAGAAGCAACAAGCTAACTACCCAAAGCCTTGGTTTCTTAATTAATTAATCAGCTCAGCCCAAAGACATGTCTGTTTCCAATATGTGGGTTCTGCTTGAAAGAGGTAGATAGTTCCAGTGGAAATGTTTTAATCAGTGGCTAAACTGAGATAAGCTTGAGGCTGGGCTGCCAATGGAAATACTAACGAAGATCCTCAGAAGGCCAGAAGTTTTCTGGATTTGAGTCCAATTCCAGTCAGACCATACCAGATCCAGAAAAATTTTCTTATCCAGAAATCCTTCTTAGCATGGATCACTGAAGTGATTCAAGCCAGGCCTGGGCTCTATCAATGAAATTAAAAAGTTAGGTAGAGCTAATTAAGAGGGTAAAGTATCACTTAAATTACCTTTCAAGCATTCTCAATTACCTTGGAAGCAGCAATTGACAACCAATCGCTATATGAGATATGAATCAACTTTTATCTAATTCATTAAAGTGGGTTCCCCAGAGCCTTGGCTAGACCATACCTTGATAGCCTAGTTTAAATGACTGAACCATCTGTACCTGAAAGTAAAAGAATTGACTTTGCTCAGATGCTGCTTTGGCGTGGTCTGACTTTTGCACATTTTAATTTTACAGCCTTTCTGTCTTCAAGAGAGCAAGCACCTGCATTATGTGTAGCAGCAGCAGTCTGACTTCTTTGCGTGTTCTCCTGGGCAGGCCCGCCTTCCCTGGGACTGCATTCCTTGCTCTGGAAAACGAGGGGTCCCATCTCCCAAGTTCATGGGTCCCCTTTGTTGCAGCTGGCGTCCCGTGTCCAAATCAGACCCAGCCACTTTTGCTGGGAGACCCTCCAATGTCAGAAATTCCTAATGCTGACACCTCCAAATGTTAGAAACCTCTTGGGAAAATCAGTTTCTCCAGAGGAAAAGAACGTCCAATCAGCGTCTGGGGAGCCTGAGGAAAGAAGGGGAAGCAGATGTGAGTCTGCTTCATTAAAATGTTAACTCTACCTTAACAGCTTCCCTTTTTCATTGTAGCACAAGTTGAGGTCAAGTTCTCCAGCGCACTAACTGCCTCAAGCATCATAGCCCTGCACACCTGCCTCCTTCAACGTCCAGAGAAAGATCAGCCAGCTCTGAGAGCCTAGAGAGATGAGATGGGGATGGAATCACTCATTTTAAGACTTCCGATGCAGTTTCCTCTGTTCAGTTCCACCCCAAACATGGCCTTCTTTATCCTCTGAGGCTTCCAGTGCTCCTCAATGCCAGCTGCTCACTCCTCATTGGCATCCTGCAAACCCTCCTGAAACCATCTAAGCGGAGCTCTATCTGGTTTGCTAAACCAGGCACAGTCCAATCTGTCATGTCTCCATCACTGCCCTTCCCTGGTAGGTCTGTTCCTTTTTCTCTCCATTGCCAGTTTGCTAGTTACCTGGGTGGGACAGTAAGGAGAGAACCTCCATGCAGGTTTCGTCTTGCTAAGACATCCCAGGCGTGGGGTCTATGGTGTATTTGGTCCTACCCCCTCTTCCCTGCTTTCCCTCCTTGCCATTTGCCAAGACCCAGAGTCACTCAGTATCTGCTCACAGCCCCCAGTCTCACCAGGAGAGGCCCCACCCTTGCAGGTCTATCTTTTCTCTAGAGCGCATGGGGCTCCCAAAAGAGAAAGCTGTGTTCTGGGCTCCCTTCATCCAGGGATGAGGGCATCCAGCTTCTCCAGCTGTGCTAGCAGTCCTCCAGTTCAAATATTATGATGGCCACCAAGCCATGCTTGTCTTCTCTCCCTTTCCTTCCTCCCTCACTTCCTTTTTTAAAAATGTGAAATGTTTTGTGTACATGAAGTGTGGAAAACGATCTTATAAACATTCATGTCCTTATCACCTGGATTGAACAAATATCAACATTTTGCCATTTTTTTGCTAACAATCTCTCTTTTATTTGTGATGGAACAAATCATTGCAGATACACCTGTCTGGGTTCAACTTCCTTTTTCCTGAAGGTCATCCCTTAGTGACTTTTAAAGAAAGGATTCCATTTTTTTTTTCCTCTGAAAAATGGGATTATTTAACCCTCATTCTTGAATGACAGTTTAGCAGATTAAAGACAACTAGGCACTGCTGCTGAGGCAGGCGGCCACAGGTTTGATCCCTGGTTAGAGAACTAAGGACCCACATGCTATACAGTGTGGCCAAAAGATTAAAACAAAAACAAAAACAGGCGCACAGTTGGTTTTCTCTCAGCAATTTGTACATACGTCATTGCCTCCAGGGAACCATCATTGGGAACTCTGCTAATTGCTGATTCTGTGTCAGTCATCTTTTTTTTTTTTTTTTCCATTTTTTCTCTTTGTATTTGCACAGCTAGTCTCAACCCCATGTGTATTAGGTTTGGGTTTGTTTTTATTTATCCAGCCCTGGACTCACCTTATTTCCTACAATTATCAAATCAAATCTTTCTTATATTCTTCTGGAATGTATCAACCATTTCTTTATACTCTCTTGCTAGGATTTAGATTAGAATTATGTTAGATATTCTCGGTCCTCTATGTTGCTTAACTTCCATCTTATATTTTCCACCTCTTTTTCTCTGCTGCACTCCAGGGAATACAGTGAGTCAGTTCTATCTACCAATTCACTAATTTTTCCTTTAGCTGTATTGTGGCTGCCCACTGATTATTTTTATGTCTGGAAGATGTGGTTCTCATTCTAATTTACCTCTTCCTTTTTCAAAATAATGTCTTCTTTTTAATCCTTTATATCGATGTAGCATTTTTTACTGGATATTTCTAACTTCTCAGTAATTCAACCCTACTGTTTTGCTGATTTGGTAAATTAACTTGTGCAAATTCATCCACAGGTAATATTTGCAATCCTTTCTCCAAAGGAAGAACTCCAACAAAATTTCAGACGACAGGGATGGGCAGCAAGGGAATCTTCTGAGTGGATGACTGTCTTGGTCCATTTGGATTGCTGTAACAGAAATACCATAAACACGGTGCCTTATAAGCAATAAATTATTTCTCATAGTTCTGTAGTCTGGAAAGTCCAAGATAACGGTGCCAGCAGATCTGTCCAGTGAAAGCCCACTTCTTCATAGGCAAATGGTGCCTTCTTGTGGTGTCTGCACATGCAGGAAGTGGGCAAGGGATCTCTTAGGGTCTCTTTCATAAGGGCACTAATCTCATTTGTGACAGCCACATCCTCATGACCTAGTTACCTTCCAAAGGCCCCAACTTCTAATACTATTACCTTGTGGGTTACAGTCTCAACAACTGAATTTTGGATATGAACATAACACATTCAGTCCATTACAGTATTACCTCCGGGAGGGCCTAGGCTGGCCTGGTGTTATATAATGCCTACATTACACAGCCTGGATGGTCAGACAACTAGAGGGCACTATTAAGGGTAAGGCTCTGAGAAATACAATCAAGATTCTGTTTGCAGAGCAATAGGCAGGCTTTAGACTAAGCCATTCCTCTTCACAGACCATCCAGGGGGCTCTCTTTCAGCTCTCAGTTACCAGACCATTCTCACACACAGTTAGCAACACCACTACACACTTCCTCTTCCTTTCCTATTAAAGGCTTCGTGGTTTAAAGAACTCACTCATATATTTAAGTTCTATGGGGATCCTGTGGGAAAGAGGAAATAAGAATACCTTCCAGTAATTAACAATGATAAACATTGAAATAACAATGATAAAACCCATCACTTTTTCCATATCTATAAAATCCACACAGAGCACAAAAAGGCAGATCTGGTCCAGAGGGCTCACTTGCAAATGAAGAAACAGACTGAGAAAGGAAAAGGGATTGGGCAGGGGCGGGGATCTTTTGATTTTAAATTTATAGTACCACACAAATCCACTGTTATGTCTGGTAAAAGATGAAAGGGAAAACAACAATATTCTCAAGTAAAAGTTATGAGATTCATAAATCATAATCATGAGGAAAAGACGTACAATAATGGGGTCATTTTACTTATTACTCTAATAGGTTGGGATACTTATTATTAGAAAGGTGGAAGAAAATATGGGATTGCCCAGGTGCCACTCTGCCTAAGTAGTCTCTGGCAACAGGTACAATATCTGAGAGAGACATGGATTACCTGTTGTGTTTAGGGGAGGGCCATCAAGATGATGGGATGACCTGAATTTATGTCTAATCAGGGATGGTTTAGGTAGAAAGAGATGAGAACTTGAAGACTTACATGACGTGCTGAATGAATGGACCTGAGATCAGCCTTCAGTTCTATTACTCAGTGCCTCCATATACAGGCTTCCACTTATAAACAGTCACTGTTTTAAACAATCACTTATTGCGACTTCCCTGGTGGTCCCAATAAATGGGTGGCTAAGATTCCATGCTCCCAGTGCAGGGGGCCTGGGTTTGAACCCTGGTCAGGGAACTAGCAGGCTTTCCAGGTGGCTCAGTGATAAAGAATCCATCTGCCAGTGCAGGAGACATAAGAGGAGCGGGTTCATCCCTGGGCTACAAGATCCCCTGGAGGAGGGCATGGAAACCCACTCCAGTAATCTTGCCTGGAGAATCCCATGGACAGAGGATCCTGGCAGCCTGCAGTCCATAAGGATACAAATAGTCGGACACGACTGAAGTGATTTAGCACACAGCAGACAGACAGTAAATGGTTTCCAAGTCTTCTATTGTAAAATTGAAAGTTCTCAGAGTTTAAGGAACATTCTTTCACAGAAAACAAACCTGTATTTCTTCTCTCTGAAATATTAACACGTATGTACTGCTGGGGGGAATGCATCCCATGAGAAGGACACCAGCCAGGAGAGGAAAGATTAGTTATTAACTGGGCTTTGTCTATATAAAAAGTCATTCTTACTCTCATGGCCCCAAGGATTGGGACTGAGTTCAACAGACGGAAGCCACAGGAAAGCAGAGTTATGCTTAATGTAAGGACCTTCAACCACGGACTATTATAATTGTGCACATTTAAGTACAACTAAAACAAAGACTGCCAAGGGAATTACTTTTTCTAAAAAGTGAATGATAATACTAATTAAAAATTAATCCATTTGACAAAAAAGCAAGCATTATTGGTGCTTCTAAAAGAGCTGCATTATAATTCAACATTAATTGATTTGAGTCATTAATTTTAAATAGAAGGGGCGATACATTCTTATTCACCAGTCTGAGTCATGGGTGATCAGTCTTCATGACCTCTACAAAACAGTGTTTTTAATAGTAACCATTCACCATCTGGACTGTAATAACCATCATGCAAAATTTCCGCTCTGTTCATTTGGGGTCAGTTCCAAAGGAGCATTTTCTCAGTCTCTAAGCTTTAAACAAAGGAATCTTTACACAGGCAAGCAGTTATTTCCTGCACAGCCAATAATTCCAGATATATTAAAATGTCATACAGACCTTACAACTAAGTATGACTCCCTTATCTTGGCTTAAAGAAAAAAAAATCTACTACTTACATTACACAGCTGCCGATACTTGAATGACTGCAGAGTCCAGGAAATCTTTAATGAAAATTTAACTCTGTTAATATCTAATTCGTGCCCCCCCTCCTTTTCCTTCCCCACTACTTTTGAAAGTGTGAATCAGCCTGAATTGAATGAAGTAAGTAAGATTTGATCAGAAGTGTCAAAGTGGGTTAAGAATCTCTAAAAGAGCTCCATAGAGAAGGGAGATGCATCCTGTGCAAGTGTAGCTTCTTAATTTAAACCCTCAGTAAGTGCATGCTTAACTGATTCACAGCAGCAATCTCTGGTGAAGCGTGAAGTGTGTGTTCACTACTATCTTAGTGTATGCTATCACCCTTGTTGTTCAGTTGCCCAGTCGTATCTGACTCTTGGCGACCCAATGGACCACAGCACACCAGGCTTCCCTGTCCTTCACCATCTCCCAGAGTTTGCTCAAACTCATGTCCATTGAGTCAGTGATGCCATCCAACCATCTCATCATCTTTTGCCCCCTTCTCCTCTTGCCCTATCTCCTTTATCACCCTAAAGGATCATGTTGGCTTGTTTCATTACCATTCTAATTATTTTTGCAATAGGGGTCAATCCTGAAAACATTTTGTTCACCAGATTTTTATGTAATTAACAGAGAAGGGGACAGAAACCATAGTAATGTTCCAATCTCCTATATGATGACACCAATTACTTTGAATTCTTCACCAAAACAATTTGCCAGCAAAACTGAAATGCAACATTGACATGGTCTGAAGAGGGAAGAAAATTCTGTGATTCTTCATGGCTTCTCCTATTGTTGTATGTTTCCAAAACTCGGGATGGAGCTTTAATAAACAGATAATTTTGAGGTTATACAGACTTACAATTTATCTGAAACCCTTGGGACCAGATGTATCTCACAATACGGAATTTTTCAAATTTTAGAAAGGCAGTTATGTTTCATATGTCACAGAGCTGGTATACCTCCAAGAAAGTCAGGAGTGGCATCCCATAATCAAATACATTAATTTTGCTACAGACAAACTCATTGACATAAATAGAATTAAGACCACAATAGCCTCATATCAGTTCAGTTCAGATTTTGCTGTCAAATGTCTCCGCTATAAACCCATAAAAAATCTTTTTGTCTTTCAGAGCTTTGTGAATCTAGGCAAGGGACTGAAGGTCTGCAATATGTAAAAAACATACAAAATTTGTTTCCAAAGGCTTTCTCAGTTCAAAAAGAAACTCAGTGTTGAGTATTAAATTCAGAAACAGTAAGCATAAGTTCTACTACATGCTCAATTACTAAGATAAATGGGCTCCCTCTGGCCCAGGGAGTCTCGAATTTCTTTTCAGAGCCAACATACACACACAATACAGAACCCACTTTCATCAGTATTAATCGTCATCCTTGCAGTGATTCTCAACCACAGGGGCTTGCCCCTCAAGGATGTATCATTTTAATATGAATAATCTCCTCAGTTCAGTCGCTCAGTCGTGTCCAACTCTTTGCAGCCCTATGGACTGCAGCACGCCAGGCTTCCCTGTCCATCAACTCCCGGAGCTTACTCAAACTCATGTCCATCGAGTCGGTGATATTACTCAACCATCTCATCCTCTGTCATCTCCTTTTCCACCCGCCTTCAATCTTTCCTAGCATCAGGGTCTTTTCCAACAAGTCAGTTCTCCACATCTGGTGGCTAAAGTACTGGAGTTTCAGCTTCAGTTATCAGTCCCTCCAATGAAAATTCAGGACTGATTTCCTTTAGTATTGACTGGTTGGATCTCCCTGCCATCCAAGGGACTCTCAAGTGTCTTCTCCAACACCACAGTTCAAAAACATCAATTCTTCAGTGCTTAGCTTTCTAGAATAATCTCCAAATCCTTACAAATTTCCAGAATAATCTCCTACCCCTTAAAAGCCTTTGGTTTTGGGCTTCCTTGGGGGCCCACTAGTAAAGAATTCACCTGCCAGTGCAGGAGACATGGTTATGATCCCTGATCTGGGTATATTCCACATGCCACCAAGCAACTAAGCCTGCGGGCCTCAACTGCTGAGCCTGTGCTCTGGAGCCTGGGAATCGCAGCTACTGAGCACATGTGTCGCAACTACGGAAGCCCATGCTCCCTGCACCCTGTGCTTTGCAACAAGAGAAGCCACCGCCATGAGAAGCCTGCATGCTCCAACTAGAGAAAAGCCCAAGCAGCAACAAAGACCCAGTACAACCAAAAACAAATAAAAATTTATATATTAAAACCAACTTTGGTTTTCTCCCCGGTAAAGAGATGATTCTTCTAGCTCTGGCAGTAACTGCAGTTCTGTAATTTAACTGGCATTGATACCTGCAGAGTTCTTCAAGAGTTTGATTACTTAAATCCACAGTATTAATTTTTTTAGTCCCAGTTACATCTTAGAAATAACACATGGAGCCCTGTTAAAAATACAGATGTCCAGGGAGTACCACATCAATGCACTTAGAGACCCACAGCACCAAAAGGGTGACAGTCCCCTCCCTTACACATAATTCAAAATAAAAACAATACTAAATCACGAAACACATGTAAAGAAGTCCACCCTAGGATTGTCAGTACCATCTTTCTATATTTCATATATATGCATTAATATCCTAGATCACACTTTTCCTATGAATCTTGAACCTTTTGTCCTTTTTTTTTCATTTTGATGGCCCCGGTTTTGCTACATTCCTCAGCCAGCACCTGTTCTTCATAGTGGATAACCCAGTACTGCGAGAGCCTTCAGACCTGTAGTCTGAGATCCCAGTGGGATGGGGTGAAGGGTGGGAGATAAAAAAGCAAAAACAGACAGAGACAGACTGTGTGGAAGCTTCCCAGACTGCCGAGTGGTCTAAGAAAGGTCCTGTAAAGCCACTGAGGAGTCTTCAAGCCAAAGTCGGCTATCAGAGGACCTCCCTGTCTCCCAGGAGTGTGCGAGCCCCAATATCCTTGGCATCTCCAGTTGGTGACTGATAGAAAGCATGGACAGAGCAAATGAAGCTATAAATTCTCAATGTGGCAGCCAGGTCCACGGTCACATCAGTTCTCTGCATTCTCTCAGCACTGAAGATCCATACCCCCAGGAAAAACCTTCTCCTGCTTAGCATCTTTGAAAGCTCTTGAGAACTATATTCAATATCCTATGACAAACCATAATGGAAAAGAAGATGAAAAAGAATATATATGTATATATATAAGCTGAGTCACTTTGTTGTACAGCAGAAATTAACATGACATTATAATTCAACTATACTTCAATAACAATTTTTAAAAAGCTTCCCATAACTATTAATCTGTCACAAAAAGTAAAAGCAAATATTGAATATGAAACACAAACCCACAAGGTTTTCACACCTGCAAACAATGTACCAAATGTTTAATTTCTCTCAATAGTTCATATACAAGCAGTTGACTCCCAAAGCATTTTAAAAAACACAAAAGACATTATTAGACTTTACTAATGAATTACTTCTCACCTAGGGGATTAAATCAAACAAAAACAGTACAAATATTTGGAAGTTTATTTCTAAGCCAACTGAGATGATGAATTTCTGGGTTTCTGTAAATTAATTTTTCTTAGTTCAATGTTTTGTACATGCCATCAATACAATTACTTTAATATTCAGGATATTGTCAATAGCTATGATTTATGAAAAATATAACTAGATATCTCAAATTCCTGATTAAGTCACTTTTAAAGACACAAAATATAAGTACACTTGAATAAACTGCAATTAATCACTGATACAAAAAGTATCTGCTTAAAGTTAAAAGTTTCTTGACAGAAAAAAAGTGATGTTGAAAAGGCAAAGACCACAATACTGAATCAAATATTTAGGGCATTAGTTATTATACCCTTTGTTTTAGAGCCTACAGTAAGTTTAGGAAAATTTTTAAGGCCAGTCTTAAAAAACATGAATAAGGATAGTAGAAATGTTACCACACATCTCAACAAAACAGAGCAAACCAAGTTTGTGTACAACTTCATTTCATTTCAGTGACTTTAAGTAAACGTCATGTTAAAAAACATGAGTAAATTTTAGGATTCATCCACGGAAATAAAAAACTTTTGAGCATTTTTAAAAAAGCTTTAATAGGCAGTGCATCTCTAACCGGCATAAACAAGATGCAGAAAGAACAAAAATGAACTGAGCGAGCATCAACCGATGACTTCCCCACAGTGTTGCCAGATGCCGCATTCATATATAAAGCAACTAGAGATTTTTCATTCTTCCTACAAAAGTATTCAAAAATACATTTCTAGGTATGTGTCAAAATTAAGTGTTAAGTTATGATGCCCCTAAAAATCTTTCAACTTATAAAAACAAGTTCTAGGTATATAAAAATATTAAATTTTTCATGCCTGACTTGAAAAACTTAAAGTGCAATATTTTCATGCATCAGCACATTACAATTGTGCCACATAAGTTCATGTAAATAATACCTCAAACTTCCAGAGAACAGAGTACAGATATTTTAAGGTTTTATTTCCATTTGTCTTTATATTATAGTGCAAGGAAGAAAAATAAGCACCAGAGCAAGACATGTTTGTATTAAGAGAAAGTCATGTTTTCCCGGAGGAAAAAAAAAAAGAAAGAAAGAAACATGTCATTTCTCCCTTCAATGGTTTTTCTTAAGTCAACCACTCAGTTTACCAAAAATGTTACATCAGTTCAATTACTGAACAAAATATACATTTTGTCCAAAGACACAATTGTCTAAAAAGCTCTCAGAGAAAACTAGTCCTTCTAAGCTCCTTTCTTATTTTTTAGTAGGGATTTTAATTAAAAACAAGTTTATTACCCTTGTTCCACAATTTTAACATTCACGGAAATTTCACTCTGAATTTAAAGTGGTATTCTTTAAGTATAGACATGAACTGCTATCAAACACACAGCCAAACTGGGAGCCAAAACTAGGGGAGATGGAAAACGAATTACTCTAGAAAAGAATTCCAAAATTAAAGGATTCCATGGAAAATTCTCTTTAGCAAGATAACGAAGAGTGGTGTACAGACAAGATGGTGATTGGTTTTTCTCCCAGCAGCAGCCCCTAGGATCTGTGATTAGGACAGTACTTTGGGCCTGAGAATTCTCAGTGATGATTGCTTCATCAATTTTTGCTGGTGTCTCATTGACTGTCCTTCCTCAATGGCACGACATGCTCTCTGGAAAACAAAATATTTATCACAAATGGTAAACACAAGTACAGGCTCACATGGTGGAGAGCTCAAGGGTACGAGCTGCCCACACAGGTCCAAAAGGAGGAATACACAGTCAGTACGTGTCATGCTAAGACCGGTCTGCCCGCAACATATTATTCCAAGTTTATATATCCATCCAAAGCTTTAACTTGAAGATCTTTTGGGAAAAGTAATGACTTTTGCTAATTATAACAGATTTTTTTTTGTCTTTCAGCTAAAAAAAGGAGGGGGCATTCTTTAAAATAAATCATTTACCTCTGCTGTGGTGGTATCCCGCAGGTAAATTTTCTGAATGTAGCCTTGACTGGCACTATCTTTTTTTTGGAACAGACCTTGTCTCTGTTTCAAAACAAATAACGACAGGAAAGAAATTATTATGGGGAAAGGAAAAAACCTATAACCTTTAATTGAGCACTTATATGTCAATTCTATTTTATAATCAGCAGACTAACCAAATACACATATTCAGGTCTGATAAGAAATAAATCATTTTTGATACAAGGATAGTGACTCCATATGTGAGTTGTTAGAATTTATGAAATTGGATGAGTATACATCTATCTGCATAAAATGATGGCTTTCTGCAGGTGATGATAAATAGCATACAGAGATACCACTTAATAACTCATCACATCTGACAAATCAAAAACCCTCCCTTTATTTCCTTGGCTAAATAAAATTTGTACACTGAGTCAATTCTCACCACTGATGTGAAAGGGAAGTGATAACTGAGAGAACTGTAATATACATGCATACTGACAGGAAAGAAACAGTCTTTCAGTGGTCTGAAAACTATGTTTCATATACCAAGGTACTCTTTCAGTTCTGAAACTCTACAATGAGGTAAGGCTGAAATACAAAATGGTATGGTTTCATAAGTGGTTTCTTTTACTTGTAAACTTCTTTGAAAAGAAAGGAAACATAAAGGATAATAGTACTTACATCTCTAACTATTGAATTTTATAATTAAGTAAGCATTTTTCAGATAGTTTCAGTAATAGAGATAACATAATTATTGCTTAGGAAAAAATATAGAAATTACCATCTTTGGAATAACAATTTCTACTTTTTTTAAAAAAGGGTAAAAATAGAATTATATCATATATAAGAAAAATTATACATTACAAAGTAAAATGAGTTTGAGAATTAAGCAAAAGATAGGGTATCATTTTTGCTAATTACTTGCTATACAATTAAAAAGTTTTTCCACAGAAAATGGAGAGGCAAAGACATAAAAGCATTATTACATACTTAAAATGCATTTGTCTTCTATAAATGCCAAACATTACTAAATGTAAGTGTTCTAGACATAATGTTTATAATAATCTCCTTAAATCCTAAAACAGGGAATCTTCCCAGGAGTATTTCATATTATAGCAAAATCATATCCATATGAAGTAAAACAAACAAACAAAAAAACCCCACTTCTATTCACTTCCATTCTTCTACCAAAAAGGAACCTAACTCTTTCAGTGAACAGATTTAATTCACTCAGTGCAATCAAGGACTGCCAGAAAACGAAGTACAGAACCCAAATTACATTTTCCTTTACTTTTCACAATAATAATAATCCTTCAAATACTTTATGCAGTCAACTGTAAAACAAGAGTCAGAAAGCACTCCTGGTTTCCATTCATTTAACAAAGTTTTGACTCTAAAGGTGTGTGATTCATGTTTTCTTACCTCAACTGATATTTTGAGCAGATTTCCATCAACAGTGGGAGACTGTACAAAATCTTCAAATGGATATTGCCAGTCTATGGACATATGGCCTAGGATTTCAACTTCCTTTATACACAAAACTCGCCTATTTTGCAAAAGGAAACAGAAATATATAGGTATTGATAAAGACAGTTAATTGTTCTAATATTTCCCTCTACTAGATGCCATAGATATTACTTGCTTAGTAAGCAATATAACCTGGCACACTAAAAAAAGTATGCTTCACATTGAAAAAAAAAAAAAGATAACTGTCAAATAAAGAGCAAACATAGCACAACTAACATAGCAGAACTTCAAAAATCCCCCTTCTGCCAATCTTGCAAAATTCAGGAAAGTGTCATTTTTTAAAAACTGAGCAGAAAACTGAAATCATTCTCTTTAAAACACATAAGGAGCAGGCTGTACTTTCATCCAGAAAGTAATAAAGGCAGAAGCCCCTGAAAATGTTTTACTTGGAAAATTATTAATTGCTTTTTACTGTCAATCATGTATGCCTTCTAATCAGGAAAGAAATGTCACAAACCTCAAACGTCAGCAAAGATTCACGTTAGGCCTACTAATAAATATCAGGTTTGAACATTTTAATATTGATGCACTATATCACAGAGTGAGCAGCTCATTTTACTCAACAGCAATTAAAGAAAAAAAAAATCACAGAATCCTTAAAGGGCATCCACATTGATTTCCCAGTGTGTGATTCAGATTAGGTACTGATATAACTATACTTGATTCCAAAGTTTCTGTAACAGAAAGCAAAACTAGGAAAGGAGAGCTGTTGAATCTACGAATGCGCACGGTGCTGGAGAAACAAAGACCCAGCTTTCTACTTGAGAGGTATTTATAGGCTAAAAGGGGAAGCGAAATTCACTCAGTCACGGCCGACTCTCTGTGACCCCATGCACTACACAGTCCATGGGATTCTCCAGGCCAGAATACTCGAGTGGGTAGCCCTTCCCTTCTCCAGGGGATCTCCCCAACCCGGGGATTGAACCCAGGTCTCCTGCATTGCAGGCAGATTCTTTACCAGCTGAGCCACAGAGGAAGCCCAAGAATACTAACGGAGTGTGTGGAAAATCCTCTTGGCGCACAGGAGGGAGGGACTGACTGTTGATCAACTGGCGCACAGGAGGGAGGGACTGACTGTTGATAAACTGGGTCGGAGAGGAGCTGATTCTTGAAAGGAGGCAGGCTTCCAGGTAGGAAAGGGAAATTTTACTCTAGACAAAGGGAAGAGTGCAGTAACATGTACGGCGGCGGTACAAACAAGGCAAGATTTATCTGAGGAATGTAGAGGTCTGCAGCTGGAGTACCAGACATATACAGAGGAGAGAAAATTAGCTTGGTGCCAGCTCTTGAAGGTTTTTTTTCTTTTTTGGCAGGTGGGGTTGAGCGGCTAGCAGAGGTTGTTAAGAAATTCTGACTTTAATCTACAGATGATGGAAATGATATGATAAATTTTCTTATTGAAGAGTCATGGCCAGTGCAGGAGAGATGGGGTAGACAACGAAGGTGGGAAGGGACCGTAATAGTCCAGTTAGGAAACAGTAAGAGCCTCATTTAAGGTGGTGGCTGTGAGAAGAAGAGATAGGTTTTAGATGTTTAGAAGGTAGGGGTGAATGAACTCAGTGACTGATGGGGTAAGGACTGATACAGACCCCGGACACTGTATCTTTCTGCACAGGTACTCCTGAAATTGTGGGTGTATCTGGGACTGTGTCGAGCACTATAGGAAGTGCAGCATTCAGAGCCTCAGCCTACCAAGTGCCTGCAGTGCCTCCAATCACTGTGACAACCTCCAACACCCCTACCCATTCCAAACAGTCTTTAGGAAGTGGACTCCAGCTACCCTACCCCCAGCCTCCTGCCTAGTAGAGAATCAGAAGAGAGAGATAAGAGTTAAAGATAACTAACACAAATCACTGCATCAAACGCAATTCACCATTGACTGTCTTAAAACTCTGCTCTTGACCATTTCGATAATGCTACTGTCCTCCTGCTGCCCTGAACCTCCTTCACTTTCTTCCCTCCTGCACCATGATTCCCGGAGTCCACATCTTGGTCTTCTGAATACCACATTCTCTCAGTGTGGTCTCTTGGATCTCAACTCCAGATCTTTATCCAAACTCCAAGTATCTACACCTATACCTATTTCTACACCTCTCCTTGACCTTTACTTTGTTATCTCAAAGCTATGTCAAACTCGTTAAGTTCAAAATGGAAACAAGTCATCATCTTTTCCGCCAAACTACTGTAAATGGTACTCAAGCCCAAAACCAGCGAAGTCATCTGGTATTCCCTTTTCTTTCATATCCAGTCATCCAACCCTGGTCTCTAAAGGTTGCCTCTTCATACCTAAGGGAGAGTAACTCACTGCGCTGGTCAGGAATGTTATTTTACTAATTATCTCCTGAAAATCTCTACAAGTGATCCGATTTGAAATTACTATGATTTTTCTACTTATGATTTGAAATTACTATGATTTTTCAACTTACTTGAAGAAATATAGCTGTATAATGTACATGTTAATATTCCTACCAAATGCCTAAATCAAACAACTATTAAAATATTACATTTAATCCCCAAAACATGGGTTTCCATTGCTTAGTATGGAATTACATAAAAAATATAAAAAGTACTCTTTAGATTGTTTTGTGAATATTTTGACTTAATTAATGGGCAAATCAGAGGACTAGCTAACTCTCTCTTAGAAACAGTTTGTAGATTTAAGCCTGAATTCTAAAGTTTTCCTTTCTCTCCTTCTCACCTAAATATATTTAAATGCAGTAGTAAGAAATCTAATATCTAAATGTTACCTAGTCTAAGTGCTTTGCTTTAGTTCTAAAAAATACATAACTTAAAATGTTTTGAAAATCATTTATCTGTAATTAGAATAAGTGATATAGGGTAGATCTCAGGAAAATAAACGTAGTAGTTTAGTCCAAGTTCTTTTATTGGGAAAAATTATCCACCACTCCCAAAATATTTAGAAAGAAAATGGAACACAAAGATATAATAACATACTTTTAAAAAGGTATGTTCAACATCCAAAATAAAACCTAGTGAGAAAAAGTAAATTCATCCTCCATAACTGGATGTACAGTTAACATACAAAAGTATCACTACTGTACTTACAAACTCTAATCGATTCTGTCTCTCAGAAGTTGTGTAATTTGGTTAAGCCTCTGAACCATGCTTAGTCTCAGTATCAGCATCTCCAAAACGAGAAGGTCAGAACAGAGGATCTCGAATGAACCATCCAGACCTGAATTTCTGTGATTCTATGACAATGAACAGGGGTTCCCAGGTGGCTCAGGGGTAAAGAATCCACCCGCCAATGCAGAAGATGCGGGTTCGATCCCTGGATCAAGAAGATCTCCTGGAGAAGGAAATGGTAACCCACTCCAGTATTCTTGCCTAGGAAATCACATGGACAGAGGAGCCTTGCAGGATACAGTCCATGCGGTCACAAAGAATCAGACATGACTTAGTGACTAAACAACAACAATGAACATTTTGCAGCTGAAGCATAGTTATCTAAATCCACTGTCATTTTCGTCTCCAAAATTCTTATAATATATACATTAGCATTTGAAAAGATGTCACTTGAAGTCAATACCTATTTGTAACCATAAGGCTTGCCTTCTTGTTCCCAGAAATAGCACAGTGGTATCGGTAAGTCTCTCCTTCTAACTTTTTGACATGATTCTGAAAAGAAAAGAAGACTTAAGATTTGTGTTGTAACATGCATCTGAACAGTATTTCCAGTACTCTATATTAGTGCCAGTTAGGAAAAAATTATTAAAACCAAAAGCACAATTTTACATGAAGCTAGAAAAATGTTCATAGCATTTCTATAAATAAACTTTCACTGAGCCTTAAAAGTCAAGTAACTACTAAATGCTTACTAAGCAATCTTCTAATAAAATACACTTTGTTGCATGATAATTCTGAAACTTTTAAATAGTTTTACCAGAAATAATCACAAATTTCATTTATATGAACCAACACTAGTATAAAACTGGACATTAACATTCCAGAGGTCCTTAACCTGGGGTCCTTAGAAGGACTTTGGAAGGCCTATGAAATACTATAAAAAAAATACAAACTTTTGAAAATGTTTTTCTGAACTTGTTTCCAGAGGACAGTTCATATTTTTCATTAGATTTTTAAAGGGGTCTGTTATCCTTCTCAAAGGTTAAGAACCACTGATCTACAAAAATAAAAATAATAAAATTTCAAGATAATATTGTTGAATATTTGGTCTTATATATTAAACACACATGAGGAGTACAAGTATGTACTAGAACTATATTCCTGGTAGAAAAGAAAACTTAAAGGCAATCTTAATACAAACATGAAGAATTTCTAAGATTTCAAACAGCTGGCACAATTTATTACTGAATACAATTACAAGCATAAAATAATTCAAGTATAAATAGTAGCACATTAAAATACATTTTTTAATTATCTCAAAACTATTGTGACCTCAATCAACAAACATTAAATATCAATAAAGTTACATTTACAATTAATGCTAATGAAATATTATTGACATTATATATAATGCATAATTAAAAATTAGAAGAGAAAATATATGAAAATATAAAACATAAACATACCCAACAAATAATAACAATTTATAACCAAGAATACATCAATATTATCAAAAGGATAATATAATCAATAATAATCACAAGCAGAGAAAGCACACTTGTTTATTATTTCAATAGTAAAATACACAATTTTTTTTAAAGATCCTTGGTTCCCAGTCATTCTTTGACCAATTATGAAAAGCCATGAACAACAAAGATGAATCCCTAAAGAAAGGGAGTCTCAATTCCAGAACGAATCTCAGAGAGAAGTGAAGTTTACCAGTTACTTGTTTCACATCTTCCTTGTGTGAACCAACTAATATCTTTGAATATTTATACCTTAATTCCTTTAAAATGAATATAAATGAATGTAACCATTTAGTATATTTATTTTCTGCCTTGAAGTTTAAATATGTTAAAATATTTAGATTTAAGATGAAATGTACAATACTACTCACTTTCCATCTTCTACCATCTTGTATGCATTTTCATTAGTTATAAACTTTGTACTTTAAAAAACTAAAGCTTTTAAAGTATACTTCACCACCATAACACATTACAGAAACCTAGTTTTCAGCACTTCTGAAACCCACTACACTCTGAGATTCAGTCTCTATGTCAGATGAGTTTATAAAATATTCACTCTTCCTTCCCAAAAATGCAACTAGAATAATTTATAATATTTAGCAAAAGCATTCAATTTTTTCAAGTAAATTCGAAGGAAATAATATAAGATATGAAAAAGCAATGTGTATAATGATGTTTATTACATCATTATAGCATCATAGTATCATTAATGTAAAATATATTACACATATATATAGTATCATAGTGTCATTAATGTAAAATAATGGTAACAGCTCTAATGTCAAGAATTGAGAATAGTCAAATATACGAGGTAAAGTTAGCTCAATAGATAATGCAAGAATTAAAAATGAAGCATTTCTAAGAACCAGGAAAAATATAATGAAGACAAAAAAGCAAGGAAGGCCATTTTAAATATTATATAATTATTAACTATGGGAAGCAAGATGAATATTAAACAAAAACTGGCTATACATATATATATAAATTTCATATATGTCTCTGTGTAAGTGTGTGTGTGTGTGTGTGTGTGTGTGCAGATGGTAATTATCCTGGGAGAAGAGAGGATAAGTAGAAGAGCATATTGATTTCTATGAAAACAGAGAATATAATTCAGTAACTTTCAAAGCTCACTCTTAAAAAATGCAGAGCAATACTCAGGAGAAAAGAAAAGGGGGTAAATCCAAAGATTCCCAAATTATTCCAAATTATTTAGAATGTACCCATATTATAATAAGCACTAAGGAGGACATAATTTTACCCTCTAATGCTCTTCAGTATTTACACATTTTGTTATACTTGGTCCCTTAAGGACAGAAGTCTCATTTCATTTGGATATCCAGCACAGTGTAGATAATCAAACACTCTGTTCCTAACTAACTGATTACAGCAAGATAGTAAGGGATGAAACAGCCTAAATTTCTTAACTATCCATGCCTACCCTTGCTACTCATAGAAAAAAGCTACCAAGCTCTTTTAATGTATAATCATTCTATTTCTTCCAGTTCTCATATCTTAACGAAACTACTAAATCACACACAATGACTATATTTAGCTAAAATAATAAAGTTTCTTGAAGTTTTGTGCTTACTGACATGCGGTTGGAAAACAGGGAAATCATGAGGAAAGGAACACTGTAAAGAGCTACACAATCAAAATGTAAACAATGAAGGAAAAATTTCCCAGAAGTCTCATTAAGACTGTATAAGTAATATTTCCAAGAAAACTGAAAAATACTACTTTTACCTAAGAAGAAAGAATAATTATTAGTGATGATTTAAGACAGAATCTTGAATTAGTTACTGTGCTTGATTCTCATAGAAACTGTATATGAGGCGCCATTTCTGCCAACCCTCAATTATCTAGGCACAAAAAATTTTGTCAGCTACAATTTTAGGCTAGTCTTTGGATGTCATTCTTCTATTTTAAAGTGCTTGTTTCAAATAGGAAGCTTCCCTGGTGGTTCAGACGGTAAAGAATCATCTGCCTGCAATGCAGAAGACCTGGGTTCAATCCCTGGGTCAGGAAGATCCCCTGGAGAAGGAATGGCAACCCACTCCAGTACTCTTGCTTGGAGAATTCCATGGACAGAGGAGGCTGGTGGGGTACAGTTGGTGGGGCCACAAATTCTTCTTTAAAGTGCTTGCTTCAAATATGAAGCATTTACTTTATTATTTTGATAACTATAGTTTAAAAATATATAATGAAACTGAACAGTTGTATGTTAACAGCTTTATTCTCTTTAAGTGTAAAACACAATAAATCTAAGTTCACAATTTGTTTCCAATTTTGGGAGGAAACACGAAAATTGCTAGATAAGATACTGCTAAATCTAACATTTTTATCAATTATAGAAAAAAGAGAAATCAAAATATAACATGTTGAAAATTTACTCTGGGGATGCTAATTTCGAAATCTTAGTTTATATTTTTAAAATTTCCATTAGGATTATGCATCCTCTTGAAGGATTTAAAAGCAAAAGAGACTGGTTTTTAAATATAAAGACATCTATCAATCCAAAAGCCACATAAGTAATCTGCTTAATCACATGTTCAACTTCTATTTTTATAGCTAATAACTGTGAAATAAGCGTAACCAATAAAGAGACTTAATTTTTAAAAAGTATAAATATGAAGGGCTAAGACTGTACATAACATAATTAGAAAAAGATTGCGATTTATCTAGCAAGGGTATAGAGAAGTTAAAATAGAAAAAGAGGCAAGGAATAAATTCTCAAAACTGATGCGCCAATACTTATTTGAGGTTAAGGGACTGATCCAGAGCAACTGACTGTTGTTGTTCCATTGTGTCTGACTCTTTGTGACCCCACAAACTGTGGCCCGCCAAGCTCCTTTGTCCACAGGATTTCCCAGACAAGAATACTGGAGTGCGTTGCCATTTCCTTCTCCAGGGGATCTTCCCAACCCAGGGATTGAACCTGAGTTTCCTGCACTGGCAGGCAAATTCTTTACCATAGAGCCACCGAGGAAGCCCAGAGCAAGTGATACTTCATTTCTTAAAACACATGCCCCAATCAATATTTTCATAACTTGAGTAAATTTATGGTGATTTGATGAAACACAGTTATGTAATTCTATCAGCAGGACTCATAAATATAAAGAACACACAGATTGGACATAACAATTATTCTTTTTTTTTTTTTTTGCAACTTTACCAGAAATGCATATGAATACCATAAGAAAAGGTGAAATTCTCAGGATGATAGTAAAAGTTCAATAAAGTATCCCTCCAACTAAATGTAAAACAAAGTTGATTTCCTGTATCTCTTCATCTTTTATTGACCTCTTATTCCTGTACAATATTACCAGGAATATCACAGTTTTTATCTGTAGCCAAACCACTACAATAAAAAGTTCAGAGAGAGGTAAGAAATGTAAAGATAATTTCATCAGAATGTGGACTCTCACTCTAAATAAATCAGGACAGTCAATTAATATCACAATTTGTTTTGATTTTTAAGGATGAAATCAAGTAGTAGTATACAAAACATTTACTCCTGTATTTCCAGTTCTTGCTGTGTAGGCAGAAAAAAGAAAGAAAATAAAGTTAGAAGCATGCAGAAAGGTAAAATGTAATCACATACTATAAAAGCCAAAGGCTAAGAACAATGAAGAGTCATTTTATTTTAAAGTCAAAGTAGAAAAATATTAAAAATTTTATTTTGGAGGAAAGCTAGTCATGAGAGAATAGCATTTTACATATGTATTGTTTACATTACAAAATTAAAATTAAAATATATACCAAAAAAAATTCCAAAAAAATTTGAAGGTTTTAACAAAAGATTATAACTGTACATAATCTTTTTTTCTCTCCTCCAGCTTCTGTTTACCTGAATAAATCTAGATTTACAATACAGGCCAAATAAATTAATTTGGTTGACAGAAAAGGAAGCAGCGAAATTCCAATAATTAGCTATAAGCAGAGGACTGAAGTTTAACAACATAAATGAAAGATGCTCAATACAAACAGTAATAAAGCCTATGACTACTTTCAACATTATCCTTTTTACACTAAAAAGCTTTGATCCTGTGCAGAAAAGAACTAAATGATGAGTTACTCCTATTTAATACACTATGCTAATAAAATAAAACAAATAATCCAATTCTACCCTGTATACCATTGCTTCCTGTGTAATCTTTAAAGAAGTTCATGAATCAGGAACTTTAGGAACCAGCCATGAAGATTTCTGACCATAGAAATCTTTAAAATTCAATTTCACTCATGACGGTAAAGAATAGAATTTATACCTCAAATATGTCATAGCCCTCAGACTCCTGTCGGTCATAAGGGCGAATGATGCCGTCTTCATGGATCAGGCGAGGGGAACGGAGCCTGGACACATCCTCTGTTGATTCTGCCACCCTGTGTAAGTACATATAAGAAAACACATGAGAATCTCTCAAAATAACATAAATGTATCATTGTATTGATTCAACCACTATACTATGTAACACATGAACCATGAATACTATGCTGAGTCTTGTCAGACTCTCGTGACCCATGGACTGTAGCCAGCCAGGCTCCTCTGTCCATGGGATTTCCCAGGCAAGAATACTGGGGTGGGCTGCCATTTCCTTCTCCAGGGGATCTTCCCAACCCAGGGATTAAACCTGCGTCTCCTGCATTGCAGGCAGATTCTTTACCAACTGAGCTACCAGGGAAGCTCCACTATGTAACACAATATATCAATATTTGATAAATAGTAATTTTAAATAACTTGCCAAAATAATGTGACAAACATTAAAACCAGGTCAGTTTGACTTCATGTTCCCTCACCTTTTCTTAATAATAAAGGCAGGGAGTAGGCCATCCACTCTTTGCATCCCTGGTGTCTAGCACAGTGCCTAGCATATAGTAAGGACCAATAACCATTTGTCAAATCAAAGAGAAACTGAGCCATAAAAAAAAAGCCTCTTCTTACTCCTCTCTGGGGGAGCTCTACCTTGTGAACCAGTAAGAGCTCTCACTCAGACTTTAAGGTCCTTAAGGGCAGGCAGAGTATTTAGCATACTTATGTACTCCTAGCAACAATCAGCGGAGAAGGCAACGGCACCCCACTCCAGTACTCTTGCCTGGAAAATCCCATGGACAGGGGAGCCTGGTGGGCTGCAGTCCATGGGGTCGCTGGGAGTTGGACATGACTGAGCGACTTCATTTTCACTTTTCACTTTCATGCATTGGAGAAGGAAATGGCAACCCACTCCAGTGTTCTTGCCTGGAAAATCCCAGGGACAGGAGAGCCTGTTGGGCTGCCGTCTATGGGGTCGCACAGAGTCGGACACGACTGAAGCGACTTAGCAGCAGCAGCAGCAGCAGCAGCAGCAACAATCAGCACATAGACACATGGCCTGTACATGGTGTACATTTAATTACCTCTGAATCCCCTGGAAGGTGCTACTGGCCATATCTATGATTCCACCAGTTGGACGAGCCACAGCACCCACAAGCCCTTTTCCAATCCCTTTGAAGAATCCAGCAGCTCCTTCCTTTTTGGCACCTTCATAAAACCAGACAATGAAAGAATAAAGATTTTAAAATCAGCAACTTCGAACTCAACAAACGTCTAAGTCAAATACCGAATGGTTTTACCCAGGAAGCTCCTAGAATTTCGACGTTCTAAAGAGGTTAAATTTAGTCCTAACCTGTGATAAAACAGTGGTTTTCAAAGTATATTAAAAATGCAAAATTATTAGGCCCCACTCCCAGCCAGTAATCTGCATTTTTACAAACCCCCAAGGTAATTCCAAGGCATACTCAAGTTTTACAGCTAGTGATCCAGGAGTTTAGTTAGTAACTATGACTGGAGGATCTAAGAATTGACCAGAAAATATTATTATTATTATTATTGCCAACCATCAGGAGATTTTTCAAGAAGTGTACTTTTTAAAAAATATAAGAACTTTATAAAAATATAATTCACATTCCATATAATTCACCCATTAAAGTATACAAATTAGATTCACAGCTGTGCAACTATCACCATAATCAATTTTAGAAAATTTGCATTATTTCAAAAAGAAAGCCCATACCTATTAGCAATCATTTCCCATTTTTCCCCAAACCCTCTTCCCAGTTCTATGCAGTTTACCTCCTTCCTCCCTACGCTGCAGATCTAGGCAATCACTAACCTAATTTTATCTGTATGGATTTGCCTATTCTAGTCAAATAGAATCATACAATATGTGGCCTTTCGTGACTGGCTTTTCTTCACTTAGAATCATGCTTTCAAGGTTCATTCATCTTGTACTTGTATCAATACCTGACTTCTTTTTATAAATGGATGTTAACCCATTTGTATGGCGTATACCACATTTTGTTTATCCATGCATTAAGTAGATGGACATTTGGCTTGCTATTACATTCTGGTTATTATGAGTAATATTTTTATAAACATTTCTGTACAAGGCTTTGACCAAACAGAGGCTTTCAATTCCCTTGGGTATATACCTAAGAGTGGAATTGCTGGGTCACATATATAAGCTCTATCTTTATATCCAGTTGTCCCAGTACTGTTTGTTGAAAAGACTATTCTTTTTCTATGGAATTATCTTGGCCCCCCCCGTCAAAACATAATCGACCATAACAATAAACATGTATTTCTGAAATATGAATTCTACTCCATTGATCTATATGTGTATCTGTATGCCAGCAACACCTGTCATAGCTACTTTAACTTTACAGTAAGTTTTATAACTGGATAGTATAAGTCCTCCAACTTCATTATTTTTTTTCCCAGATGTTTTTGCTATCCAGGGTTCCCCTGAATTCCCATATACATTTTAGAATCAGTTCATCAATCTCTGAAAAAAGAAGCTACTGGGATTTTGATAGGGATTGTACTGAATAAAGAATGTGCTTTTTAAACTAGGATTTTAAAAAAGTCAATTGCTATTGAGAGTCCAACAGAATCCAGTCTAACAATAATATGTATTACTTTTACCATGTATCAACTCTTCAGACTTTGTACAGAAAGGAAACATTCTCAACCTACCTTCCACGGGCTTTGTTATTATTCCAGTCACTCCACCAACGACTCCCTAAGAGAGAAATCATAGATCAAGTCAAGCCTGAACGGAAGGTGCTTAATTTTAAACCAACCACTAGAGGTCTCTACTGACATATTATTACAGGAATAACTTTAAAAAAAAAAACAATAAGGACTTGACAGAGAATATGTGCATATAAGTGAGTTCTCTGATTTTTAAAATATTACCTCATAGCACATATTAAATGAAGCGCTTTATAGAAGCAGAACTTTATAACAGAAGAGTAAAGCAGGTGGAAATTTTTTACATCTGACTCTGACACCAATCACCAGTTGATGTGTGTGCGTGCATGCTAAGCCACTTCAGTCATGTCCAACTCACTGTGACCCAGTGGACATTAGCCCACTAGGCTCCTCTGTCCGTGGGATTCTCTAGTTGACGCAATCTCTCTAAGCCTCAGTTTCCATATCAGTAAAATTACTGAGTTGAGAAAATTAGAGATCTAATTATCAATTCCAGTGAAGTTACTCCATAATTTAGTGCAAGTGTGGAAAACTGAAAATGAAGGGACCTCTCATGGACAGCAACTAACCTGACAAGTAAAGCACTTTAGAGGAGACGATACACATTAGAAATCACAGGCACAAACACAGCAGTTAACAGTCTACTGAGTTAATTTCAAAAGTTAAAAAGTAGTATTCGTGCGTTCTTTACATAACTTTCAAGTAGTGTTAGTAACTAAAAATAGCTGTATATCACACAGAAAAATAACTGAAGGATGTATACCAAACTGAAAAGGTCAGATACCTCTAGGAAGAGGAGAGGGATAATCAAAGAGTACCTTATAGCCTTACCTAGGTTCCCATTACTCACTTAAAAAAAATAACTTAGAAGTTCTTATAATTACTCGTACGGAAGATAGTCATGTATTACCTGTATAACTGAATGGTATAGTACTGAAAAGTAATGAAAGGTAGTTCCTGGTTTATAACACGTAACCTGTGCACCTGCCTTCTATAGAAACGGTTGACTGATGATGACCTGAAGCCAACTCTCTCCCTCCAGTTACCTCCACGTTCCTCTGCTCCACTTCCCCACCTTCCACACTAGTGCTAATCTGCCATCATTATAGTTTCCACTCGAGCCCAAGTGCCAAAGTCTAGGAACTGGAGTGGGGGTGGGCGGTTAGGGTAGACTGATGGTGATAAAGGGAAAGAAGAACAAAAAAGGAAACAGCAAGTGTGCAATTTATCACTACTGTTGCTCTGACAGACTTACTTACAAGCAGTGTTCCACGTGCCACACAACCAGTACATATGCTAAAGTGTATCTGTAAGTTAGTATTTCTTGAAGATTCTGCAGGAGACTTACAAGCAGCAAGCCCTTTCCCCCTCTGGCCAGGCTGTCACCAAAATCTTTAGGCTGCCGACCCATCTCCTCTCTTCTTTTTTGCTGATATTCTTTGTCCATTGTAATTGCTGCCAAACCTTTTCCAACAGAGCCGGTGATTCGAGATACAACTCCTGCTGCACCACCTATCAAAAGACCCAGAGAAGTAAATCACACTGTTTCTTTGAAGAGCATTATCGCAATACAGAGCATGTGGCTGCTTGAAACCAACAGGTGCTTAAAATTCTGTCTCCTATACAAAAAGGCAGATATTGATTGTATTCAGTTCCCACTTAGCAAGAAGAGGAATAAAACTATTGCAAGTACACTGATTAACAAATCTATGACATTAAAAAAAAAACACCTCAGCAGGTCAGTGTCAAATTATTTTCCATTTAAGAACAAGTGAACTCATCTTTCAGAATGATTATTATACAGCGAAACCCTCTTTTCTTAAACATAGTCATTTATTTTTATAAACAATGAATTTAATAACTTATAAAAATATAAATTATTATATTTATACACACACACACAAATATGTAATACATACCTACTGTGTGTCCAAAGAGACTTTTTACTCCAATTACTAACCCCTCAGCAAATTCTTCAGGGCCTTGAACAGCACCCTGGTCAAAAATTTAAAAAAAGTTTGGTACTTAAAATTTAAATATGTTTAAGACTTTGAATCTAGTATTTCAGAATTTCCATGAAGATACAGAATCGCAAAGATACTTCAGCATTGTGCTGACAGTTTTCACCTTCTAATCCCCAAACTGATGGAACACCTATTGCGTCTGAAGATACTTTTAACCCACATGATCTTAGCAACCCTTTAAGATGCCAACTCTTTAAGATGACAAAAACTGGAGAGGAATAAATCATTGACTTCAGTCAAAATTGGAAATTGGCCTTCCAGGACCAAATGCCATCAGACTGTTAAAGCGAGCCACACTGACAGCAAGACTAGCAGCCCACACAGTTTGGGCTCTCTTGTTTTCCCATTTATTCTTTTTGCTTTGTCCTTCTGAAACCCTCACCACACTGGGATCCTGCATCCTTTAAATGGAGGAGACCAGGTTAGAGGAAAGCTTGACTATGAAACACAGTCAGCTTTCAATGCCCATTAGTTCTTTACACGGTGGTGACACAGTTTTGAAATGTTCTCAGTCTACTTAGCACTCTTCCTAACAACTACATTAAATCCTAGAAAATATAGGCATGCTTTATTACCCAGATACTAGAAGTGCTCAGTTAGTTCTAAAATAATCTTTTGATGTTATCTCTAGTAATTTTTAAAATATATAAAATTGATATACTTGGTATTTGAACATTATTCAGTTCCAAGATACAATTAAAATATGAATTATCTGTCATAAAAAGTAGAACATCCGTTTTTCTATACTACACTTAAAATAAATAAAAGACCAATACCTGGAAGGGTTCATAGAATAAAGCTTCAAAGCCTTCAGATAGACCTCTAATTAATCCAAACGGGTTTCCAAGTACATCTAAGCCCAATACAAGGACATACATCTGTTTCAAGAACTACAGGAAAATAAATAAATAAATGAATGAATGAAGTTCTTTGCAACCATTGTAAGAAAATACATCATGAACTAATGTGGAAAAAGTGGGATACTGACTAAATTAGGTTGTTAAAGGAAAACTCTGCAGTGACGTTTTACTATGTTCCAGGCACTATGCTCCTACTTTTCATGGGACTTTCAAATGGGATAGAACTCAGGTTTGAGGCAAAGTCAGCCTTTTGTCAGTTACATAACCTTGGACAAGTCGCGTAGTCTCTATAGGCCCTGTTCTTCTCATCTGTAAACTGGGAGGTCTATTATACTGACCTTGCATGGCTGAGTATGCATATTAAATGGATATATATTTATCGCTATGAACTAAATGGGTTGATAACCAAAACAAAAAGACAAATGAAAAAATATCCTTATTTGAACATGTAAAAATCAAGTTTAAACACCGTAAGAGAAAAGACCTTTCAGCAGAGGAAGGCAAGAGCAATGTCACCACAGCAATGGTACTCGTGCGTGTGTGCTCAGTTGCTTAAGTCCTGTCCGCTTCTTTGCAACCCCATGGACTGTAGCCCGCCAGGTTCCTCTGCCCATGGAATTTTCAAGGCAAGAATATTGGAGTGAGTTGCCATGCCCTCCTCCAGGGAATCTTCCCAACTCGGGGATAGAACCTGCGTCTCTTGTATCTATGCATTGGCAGGTATGTTCCTTACCACTACGCCACCTGGGAAGCCCAATGGCACTCTGGTGCCCCCCAAACAGCTACTGTGTCTCTGTGCACAGACTTCAAACCATGGAGTAACAGGCATCAGTAAGAGGAACTTGGTTTCCTCGCAATTCTACTACACTATGCTTAGAAACTAGTCACCGAAGGAATAAAATGTAATGACCCTTAAATCACTATTCTTTCTCAAAGTGGTAAATGTATAATTGCAAAAGGCAAACACACTAAAGCAAACTTTTTAAAAGGTTTATATAGTTGGCGGGGCGGGAAGGGGGTGGAATTAAAGAAACGGAAGTTAATCATTCCAGAAAACTACTAAGTAATGAGATTGTGAACTGCACTAAGTTAGGTAAATGTCACCCACTACAGTCACACAGAAATGCTTTGCTTTTATATTATGAAGTATCTTCCGTATGAGCTACTATTAATACGACAGGAAGTTACCTGTTCACTGTAATGTCTAACAACACTCCACATGAGCTGATCTCTGTTGTAAAACTGATACCGAATTTCATAATAAGCAAGTCTGGGAGGAGAAAGAGTCAAAAGTACTAAGATTATTTTTTGGAAAAAAAAAAAAGACTTAAAATTTCAGTGATAATCATTTCTAAGTCACAATTAGGTTTGTACATGTAATTTGAGACATTAAATATTAGGATGCCAAAACTATGATAAAAATAGTACATTGTCATGCAAATCTTTCATAAACACATACAGAGTAAAAAGCTGACCATAATCCCACTACACAGTGAATTTTTTTCTTAAACTTTTTCTTTTCCTCGTTTTCCACTTCAAATTCTTTCTTTTCTATGCAACTTAAAAATATTAAAACACTCTGTATGCATTTTTATACTCAACAATTTGGATAAATATTCTTTTAGGTTTTCAAATTTTGATATAACCATTTTTAATAACATAGCATTCCATCATGTGGATCAGTCAAACAATTCTTTCACGATCAGATATTTCCAAATTTTAACATAATAATCAGAGTTGCCATGTGTATTCTGAATACACCTTTGGTTGCATTTCAAGATTATTTTCTGACTGAATTCCTACCCAAAATAATTACTGAGTGAAAGCCTACAAAAACATTTAAGACTCTTGATATATACCCCTTTCCACTTGTACATATGATTTAAAAAAAAAAAATGTCCATTTCTTAGATGCACTTCTCTCTAGTACTAGGATTTCTCATATTTTGAAATCTTTGATAATTTGCTTTAATTTGCATATATTCTTTGATAAACAATAAAACTAAACATTTCTAATATCTATTAGCCACTGTATCTTCCCTTTTATGAATTAGTTCACGTTGTTCTCTAGTACCTATGGCATTTGAATTTTTAGGTTAAAAATTAAATTATTAATCTTTTGCTATACTTGTCATATCATCCCAGTTCTTTGTTTTTTTAATTATTTTCATTGATTTTGTTCTAAGAGTCTAATTTTTATGTAGTCAAATTAATTTTTATTTTTCCATCAGGATTTTTTCCATTGCTTTTAAACATAGGAAGGTTTCCTTTTATTTAGAGATTTGATAGCAATTAACTTCTATTTTTCCTTAGTCTTTTTCTTTCCATTTGAACTTAATATTTAAGCCTTTGATTCCTATAAAATTTGATAGTATCCAAGGTAAAAATAGTATTAATGAATTTTTTTCTCTAATACCACTGTTGAATATCAATTCAATAAATATTCATTGAATTTATATGTATCTGGCACACACAAATATTCTTATATGAAAGGTAGCAAGGAGCTATTATCTATACTTTGCCACAAATTATACTGAAATCTAATCCTACTGCTATCTATTTTTAAATATAATTTCACTTAAAACATGGTCCATTTATAACATACTACTAAAATAATTCAATGTTTATACTATATTCATATATTATCTAGATGCTGATAACTGAAAAAAATATTAGACTCTTTACCTTGTCTTTATGAGTCCAAACTAGAATGGGTCCAAACTATTAAAAGTGTAAGTAGTAAGAATTACCACTTTTCTAAGGTAACTTCTAGCACAAATGAAAAGAATGAATATCCAGAAATAGCATCCTGGTATAAAAACCTCCTAACACACTTAAACGAACTCTTACTTGAATATAAGGTCATCCACATCAGTCAGAGTAGCACCGATGCTTTTCAATAGCAGGTTGACAGAATGAATTGGAATCAATTCCTGTTTCTCTTGGTTTGATTCCTCACCACCAGAACCCAAAGACAAGCTCAAGTGCAACTAAAAGGAAAATAATGTTCAATAAATGAAAACTAAAAACAAAAATATTTACATACATGGACACCACATTGTCCAGACACAAACAAATGTACCTTTCAATTAGAATCCTAAAGAAACTATTATTTGTTATTCAATATATTACACAGAAGAGTTCTGATCCTCATATTTACTTTCTAATAAAATACAAATCAATTTGTCCCCAAAACTGAACCATAATTTTATTCAAACTTTATAAATAACATTGTGTTTATATGGAGGAAACCAAAAAAACACTTTGCAAAAACAGCATAATCATTTTAAGAGGAAAAAAATGTCAACTGGCCTACCAGCAGTCTAACTCAAAATAATGGATAATCATTTCTACAAGATAAATAACTTTTAGTAACAATTAAGAATAACTGCAGTATAATTACACGAGGACAAGTAACAACAGCATGACAATTATGGCAACACTTTAGCAAGTTCCAAACAAATGGTTAAAAGAATAATAAGGTTTTCAGCTTCCACAACCCCTTCAACTCAGGACTTAACCATGAGATTTTCACATTCCCATTTAGCTTCTGCTTCGTGCTGCACTAACATTAGTGAGACAGTGCCAGAAGATACAGGCAGAGGTAATTCAATGTGTGTTAAGTAAAGCAGATAACTCTGCCTTCTCATTCTGCCAGTTCTCTAGGCATTCTCCCTCAATAGAGAGCTCAATAGAGGGGACTTATGGAAAAGCCAGGAAAGCCTGGCTGTTATTTTTTCTCTCATGTGGACTTTTGTCCATCTGCAGACTTAGAGAGGGCTGGGATCCATGAAAGGCAATCTTAGGTGAAAAGAGATCCAGCCTTTTCCTACAGAGAAGAAATGAACACGACAGTCATGATTTTAGTTATTCAACATTATGGAACAAGTCCCAGTGCGCCTAAAAACGTTGTTATTTAGTCGCTCAGCAAGTCCAACTCTGTGACTGAACGGACTGTAACCTGCCTCAGCCCATGGGATTCCCCAGGCAAGAATACTGGAGTGGGTTGCCATTTGCTTCTCCAGGGGACCTTCCTGACACAGGGATTGAATCCGTGTCTCCTGCTTGGCAGGAGGATTTTTACCACTGAGTCACAATATGTATAGGTAAATTATAAACCTGTAATACCCCATGGAGATTATAAACCCCATGAAGTCATTTTATATCTTCAACAGCAACTTTAATAGCAGGTCTTCAGTTAATAATTTGTTGAAGGTATTGTCCAATCTCATAAAGAACTGATTTTCATTTAATAATGAAAAAGAAATTGTGTATAACTCATCACATAAAACAATATCAATTTTGAACCTAACACTATCAATATATTTGATATCACCAAACTAATATATCAACTTAAAATTAATTAATTAATTAAATAATTAAAATAATAATTTCATTTTATAAATCCATTCCCTCAGCTGAATGGACTGGTGAATGAAGCTGACAATATTGTGCTGTTAACAGTTTTTGAGAATGTAAAGGATCATCAATATTTTTAAAGAGTTACTTAATTGTAAATCTGGCCCATTACACAGGTTTAGAGCTTTATGGCTGATAGCATTTGTGGATTCTCTAAGCAGTCACCTTTTCCTAGAAAAGCTAAAAAGAATAACAAAAGGAGACAAGGAAATGGGTTCATAAAGGACAAAATCAGGCAAGTGAAAGGTATTCAATTTTCCACTCCCCTAGTTACAATCAAATTTTGGAAGGGTGAAAAATACCACATCAACAGTGTAACAGCAACTTCAGCGTTTTCACATTCTGGTTAGGACACCCATTATAGCTTTCTATTCAGACAGTGAGGAGTTACAAAGCGCAACCACAACATTAAATGTTGGTGAGCACTTCTTTGCTTAATTAAGAAATGCTTTTGTCAGCTTCTTCCTTGAAGAAAGGGGTTATTAATTCAAGACTAGAGATCATGCTCTGGTGGTTTCTCTGTGGGAATTGTGGCTGTACATATGTTACAGAGAACTGTCTTAATTATTTCAATTAATCAAAGAAAATTCCCCTCCAAATATTAGATATAACAAATTAAAACTCACATTTGTATACATAGCCTTTAAAAGTTCTACAATACTTCTGTCAAATTTTCAAAGTAATAATTACAACAAACCTTTATAGGAGAAATATGGAAATGTTCAAAGAAACTAAGAATGGATGTATCAGTCACTGAGGTCCCCACTAATTCTGTGTTTATAGCATCAGAGTCTTCCCGGATTAACTCTGTCTGAAAAAAATTAATCAAGATTTTCTATTTTAATTTTTTTCTACAACAATTATTGAAAAGAATGGTTGATCTTTCATAATATTCCCAAGAAATAAAAATTATTACCCATTTTCTTTCAGCTTCAGGGTCAGTTGTTGGGGTAAACAGCACAGTAATAGCTCCTAGAAATCCCTGATCAACTTTTAAGGCCATTTCCTGAATGAGAACCATAAAATACCTAAGGGAAAAAAAAATTTTTTTTAATAGAAAAAGCTTTCTTAAGGATGAAAAAGGCGTTTTATCAAACCTTGTAATTTTCCATATTAAAACTTTGATTTTGCCCAAAAACCACAGCAAGATCTTGTTTCATGATCTCTAAAACAAGGGTTATGTTAGCAAGATCGAAGTTTATTTAGACTGAGATCTTTTTTTTTAATTAAAGTAAAAGTTTCACTAGGGGTAATACTGCTATATTAACACTTAGCATTTAAAGTTCCAAATGCTCTATTTACCATGTTATGGAAGATATAAGAACAATGATGATATAGCATATATTATCTGATTTTTAAAGTCCACAGGAATTAAAGAACATAGCTCTCAAACACATCATTTATATTTCACTATTTTATATTCTAATGGAAGTTACAAAGGGGAGAAGTGGTTGAAGGAATTTTACACTTTAAAATATATAGAGGCTATTATTAAAATAAGTTTCAACATATAAAATCACTTGACCATAAAGTAGATTGATACGTTCAGGTGGAAATAATTTTCATACAAAAGTCACTTCCAAAACATAATGTATTTTCAAAGTAGATTCTCATTTTAAATTCCTTTAGATGAACAAGGGTATCTTTACTTACTTGAACTGTAAGACTTTACTGTACTCATTAAATCTTGTGATGACACTCACATCAATGAAAGGTTTGGGCTCTAAAAGGAAGAAAGAAAACAGGAAAAAGGCAATCAAGCTTTCTAGTAGGTCAAAATGATATCTATTCAACTTTTATGTATAGAGTATATCTCAACGTAAATTTTTCTTACCTGAATCCAAAGCAATAGATTTCGGAGGGGCCACAGGATGAAATACAACAGGGAACACTGTACCTGGTAACTGACTATCAACCTAAAGAAAAGAAAACTGATTCAGCCGTACTTAATTTAAACTTTTGTTTCAGAGGTGTATTACAGAAGAAGCCACTAATTACATCATAAATTATATCTGTATTTGTATGTGCTGCTATTAAAAGTTTTTCTTTAAATCTAAATTTCTTATATATCTCACCAAGGGCAAGTTTCCACATACAGGAATAGATCAACATTCTCATAATTGCACTAGAACTGTGGAGCATGAACACCATTGATGGAAATATTTGTATCAATGGATCATATAAGATTTCAACTATCTATAATTTAAAGAAAAATGTAAGTGAAGACTGCGTATGAAATTACAGGTTAGGTATTAAGAGAAAGAGAACGAAAATGTCCTAAAAAGTAGTAATCCGTAGTTAAAAACAAGAGATGGTGGGAGGCAGGAAGGGAGAAAGCAAACAGCCTCCAATAAAGCCCTAATCATTCCCATATAGAAGAATAAAAGAAAATCTTAATTTGGGATTCGATGACAAAGTCAAAGAAATATTAAAAATAACAATTTGCGTAAGAAAACATATGGCCAAATTAAATTCTCAATGGTCATTTAGCCTTGGATAATTAGTATGGTGAATCTACAGGATATGTGGAAGAAGGAGAATAACTTATAACAAAAAGAAAGATATCAGTTTTGATGTATGATTTTTGTATTGTTCAGTTGCTAAGTTACGTCCAACTCTTTTCGATGCCATAGACTGTAGCATACCAGACTTCCCTGACCTTCACCATCTCCCAGAGCTTCCTCAAACTCATGCCCATCAAGGCAGTGATGCCATCCAACCATCTCGTCCTCTGTCGTCCCCTTCTCTCCTGTCTTCAATCTTTCCCAGTATCAGGGTCTTTTCCAATGAGTCAGCTCTTTGCATCAGGTGGCCAAAGTACTGGAGCTTCAGCTTCAGCATCAGTCCTTCCAATGAATATTCAGGGTTGATTTCCTTTAGGATTGACTGGTTTGATCTCCTTGCAGTCTCTCAGGAGTCTTCTCCAACACCACAGTTCAGTACCATCAGTTCTTCAGCGCTCAGCTTCCTTTATAGTCCAGCCGTCACATGCATACATGACTACTGGAAAAACCATAGCTTTGACTATATGGACCTTTGTCAGTAAAGTAATGTCTCTGGTTTTTAATATGCTGTCTCAGTTTGTCATAGATTTTCTTCCAAGGAGCAAGCGTCTTTTAATTTCAGGGCTGTTGTCACCATCTACAGTGATTTTGGAGCCCAAGAAAATAAAGGCTGTTACTGTTTCGATTGTTTCTCCATCTATTTGCCATGAAGTGATGAGACCAGATGCCGTGATGTCAGTTTCCTGAATGCTGACTTTTAAGCCAGCTTTTATACTCTCCTCTTTCACCTTCATCAAGAGGCTCCTTAGTTTCTCTTTGCTTTCTGCCCTAAGGGTTGTGCCATCTGCATATCTGAGGTTATTGATATTTTTCCCGGCAATCTGGATACTTCACATGACATACTCTGCATATAACTTAAATAAGCAGGGTGACAATATATAGCCTTGACATACTCCTTTCCCAATTTGGAACCAGTCCATTGTACCATGTCTGGTTCTAACTGTTGCTTCTTGACCTGCATACAGATTTCTTAGGAGGCAGGTCAGGTGGTCTGGTATTCCTATCTTTCAGAATTTTCCACATTTTGTTGTTATCCACACAGTCAAAGGCTTTGGCATAGTCAATAAAGCAGATGTTTTTCTAGAATTCTCTTGCTTTTTCCATGATCCAACGGATGTTGGCAATTTAATCTCTGGTTCCTCTGACTTTTCTAAATCCAGCTTGAACATCTGGGAGTTCTGGGTTCATGTACTGTTGAAGCCTGGCTTGGAGAATTCTGAGCATTACTCTGCTAGCATGTGAAATTAGTGCGATTGTGCGGTAGTTTGAGCATTCTTTGGCATTTCCCTTCTTTGGGATTGGAATGAAACTGACCTTTTCCAGTCCTGTGGCCACTGCTGAATTTTCCCAATTTGCTGGCATATTGACTGCAGCACTTTCACAGCATCATCTTTCAGGACTTGAAACAGCTCAACTGGAATTCCATCACCTCCACTAGCTTTGTTCGTAGTGATGCTCCCTAAGACCCAGTTGACTTTGGAATCCAGGATGTCTGGCTCTAGGTGAGTGATCACATCATCATGGTTTTCTGGGTCATGGAGATCTTTTTTGTATAGTTCTGTGTATTCTTGTATTCCACCTTTTCTTAATATCTTCTGCTTCTGTTAGGTCCATACCATTTCTGTCCTTTACTGTGACCATCTTTGCATGAAATGTTCCCTTCAGTTCAGTTCAGTTCAGTGCTCAGTCCTGTCCAATTCTTTGCAACTCCATGGACTGCATGCAAGCCAAGCCTCCCTATCTATCACCAACTCCCGGAGCTTACTCAAATTCATGTCCATTCAGTCAGTGATGCCATCCAACCATCTCATCCTCTGTCGTCCCCTTCTCCTCCCACCTCCAATCTTTCCCAGCATCAGGGTCTTTTCAAATTAGTCAGTTCTTCGCATCAGGTGGCCAAAGTATTGGAGTTTCAGTTTCAGCATCATTCCTTCCAATGAATATTCAGGATTGATTTCCTTTATGATGGACGGGTTTGATCTCCTTTCAGTCCAAGGGACTCTCAAGAGTCTTCTCCAACACCACAGTTCAAAAGCATCAATTCTTCGGTGCTCAGCTTTGTTTATAGTCCAACTCTCACATCCATACATGACTACTGGAAAAACCATAGCTTTGACTAGATGGATCTTTGTTCCCTTGTTATCTCTAACCTTCTTGAAGAGATCTCTAGTCTTTTCCATTCTGCTGTTTTCCTCTGTATTTTCGCATTGCTCATTTAGGAAAGCTTTCTTATCTCTCCTTGCCATTCTTTGGAATTCTACATTTAGCTGGGTATATCTTTCCTTTTCTCCTTTGCCTTTCACTTCTCTTCTCAGCTATTTGTAAGGGCTTCTCAGACAACCATTTGGCCTTCTTGCATTTCTTTTTCTTGGGGATGGTTTTGATCACCACCTCCTGTACAATGTTATGAACCTCCATCCATCATTCTTCAGGCACTCTGTCTATCAAATCTAATCCCTTGACAGAACCTTGTGAAAAAAAAAAAAATTCAGACGCAAGATTCCAAAACTGATTGAATAGGATGACAATGTTACCTGAAGCCAATACAATCTGGCCCTTAAACTTCTTTGGTGAGGGGACTGCTTGTATTCAACTTGAATTCCTGATAAAAAATGTCGCCTTATAGAGCACCGAGAAGGGAGGCGCATTTCCATTGGGTCCTTGCCAAAATTCACCTGGGAAAAAAGCAGATGTGCTTGTGATGAACTGGTATTAGCAGTGGAGACCATTTTAAATATCCACTCACTCACAAACTGAAAAAGAAAAATACTCATTTCTAGGTCTAATCAAAAGATCTACCTTAAGATGATCTACAGCTGAGATGTTGGAAGCAGAATCATTACATAACTAAGGTTATATGGAAAATATATTTTCAGTGATATAAACTGTACTTAAAGAACATAAGCCATGCTTTTTATTTTTTTAAAACCTCAATGAGTGAGTGTGTGATAGTCACTCAGTTGAATACAACTCTTTGCAACCCCATGGACTGTAGCCTGCCAGGCTCTGTCCATGGAATTCTCCAGGCAGGAATACTGGAGTGGGTTACCATTTCCTTCTCCAAAAAACCTCAACAGTAATGAATAACTCCAGATAACACTTATGCTCCAACAAAGCTGAACAGTGAATAGTCCATAGCTTACTCATGTCTGACACTCACTGAATGGTGCTCTTTCGTTTTAGCATGACCAGCATTCGTAAGGGTGAGGGTGGGGGTGGGAAGCAGGCATGGTGACAGTGCAAACGCCACCATCAGAGACAGAGAGGAGCCCACACCGCACGGCTGCAACTTCGGTCAGGCTTCTGGGCTCTTCCCGAAGCAAAAGTGACTTTCAGTTTTAATAACGTAGGGCCCTGTGTAGAGCACATGTTTATTTGTGGACCTCTACTCATGTCCTAAAATAATTTACATTTAATGAATTTAATTGGGCAAGTTTTTTATAGGGTTTTCATCACTGAGATACACAATTCTGCACAGCCTACAGCAATATATTGATATCATTCAGAATAGAAGTTTCAATAAGTAATGTTGATTTCTCCATAATTTTCCTAAAAACAAGTTACATGAAACTATCTGCTTTGCAAATAGAGAAAATTATAAAAATGCAGATAAGAAACATGTTTAAATAATGTTTTACAGTATATGATGAACAGTATATTTTAATTTAAAATGTGCTAATAAATTTTCTTAGTCATACTAATGCTACTAACAAATTAGTTTCTGCATACATGTATTTACTTGGATAGCAAAATTTTATTTACTACCACAACTGGCAACATAATACATAAATAAGGAAAAAAAACAAATTTGTTATACCTCAAAATTATCATCTAGTTTAATCCAGCCAAAGTCTCTTGATTCTAGATATTTCTTATAGGACTTTTCCAATAAAATTATTTGCTTTTGACTAAATGGCTTCCACTTCTGTTTTGGTTTCATCTCCCAAACAACACCAGAACTAAAATAATTCACAAAGAAAATTAATTAAATTAAATGCATAATTTAGGTTGTGGAATTTTCATTCAACTCCAAATTGTCACAACTGTCAACTCCTATGAAAAATCACATTTATGCAAGAGATTTTAAACACCAAAATATACCTACGTTTTATATAAAAGTGCATAAGGAAAAGAGGCAGGGGATATGTTTTAGTATCACACACTGACATCAATGAACTAAGGAACTGGCAAAATTTTCTCATATGGGGATATTTTAGGCAAAAACCCATCAAAATGGAAGACCTAAATGTCAAACATCAAACTACAACATTCCTAGATATAACACAGGAGAAAATCTAAGTGACCTTGGGTTTGGCAGTGACTTTTTACGATACATCACTAAAAGCACAATCCATGAAAGAAAAATAGATGTGGGACTTCCCTGAAATTGAAAATTTCTGCTCTGTGAAAGACATTGTTAAAAGAATGAAAAGGCTGGGAGAAAATATTTGTAAAACGTACATCTGATAAAAGACTGATATGGTAAGTCCCCTACCCACAAACCTTTAAGTTTCAAACTTGCAATGATATGAACAGGTGTCCACATGTCCAATCACATGAGTCAGTTTGCGTGTCTGGTGTACACTGTCACACGTGTGCATCCTCTACCAGTGGCTGTGCTTTTGAGTGCCTCACTGTGCAGTACTGTATAGAGTACAGTATCTCTACTTCAAGCCAGGATGCCCAGAAGCAAACATAAAAGCAGGGGTGATGCAGCTGGTACACAAGAAATGCCAGACGCTGTACTGTACTACTGTACTTTTCAAGGTACTACATTGTAAGATTAAAAACATTTTACTTTTTGTTTTTTATGTATTATTTGTGTGAAAAGTATTATAAACCTATTACAGTACAGTACTATATAGCTAACGGTGTTAGTTGGGTACCTAAGCTAACTCTGTTGGACTTAAGAACAAATTGGATCTATGAACATGCTCTTGGAACAAAACTTGTTTGTATGCAGGAGACTTACTGTACCCAAATTACGCAAAGAACTCTTACAACACAATAGCAAAAAATATTAAATTGGGCAAAAGATCTGAACTTCATCAAATGAGGTTCAAATAACAAAAAAGCGTATGAAAAGATGTTCAACATCATATGTAATTAGGTAACTGCAAATTAAAACAAACAGAGATCACTACAAATCTATTAGAATAGCCAAAAGCTGCAACACTGACAATACTAAAAGCTGGCAAGGATGTGGAACAACGGGAATCTCTCTCATTCATGGCGTGGTTACCAAATGGTGAGCCGCTTCTCACAAAACTAAACTGCCAGGTGCTGCACAAAGAGCATTACACATCTGACCTCTGCGTTTCTGCTTCATTTTGAACTTCACCAAACACATTATTATCCGTAGACCCTATACTGCTTATACCTGATAATTATTTCCCTCAACAGCCTCCAAAGAAGAATGAGTCTTTTACCAAAGTCAGTGTGATTGAAAAACCAAAACAGATAAATTCAAATATTTTTCTTATATATAAGTATAAGCAGAATCAGAGAAAAGAATTGGGTCCATCATTATTAAAATGTTCTACACAACCATCCAATAAGATCATATACTCAGGTTAAAATACTGCCTCCGTGAAACTTTTTTCCAATTTATGTGATTCATTGTTCTTGGCTTCCCCAACCCACACCAGTTTCTCCAGCCTCTACAGAACCACAGAACATGTTCACACTTCTTTGTAGCTTTTTTTTTTCAGTGTTTTTGTAATTCATTTAAAAAATACATACAAACAACAAGGAAAGAAACAAACCTCTTCTCCCACCAACTAATGAGTGTTGTCATAAGGGCCAAGACATTATTTTATCTTAGGGGCTTTTCAACTAGCAGTGAAAGCAGCTGTTCAGTAAGCTTTGCTGAAAGGTATGTACAGTACATCAAATTCAAAATAGGTATTTGTCTACTCTCATCAAACTTGATATTATGAACTTACTGCCTTTTAAAGATTTCTGATACCTTATCTTTCTTCTCCCATACCTGGTTATCCCAATATATGAAACTTCCTGCTTGATTTCATTGTTGACCAGTGAAAGCCCAAGACTATGGAGAGAAAAAGTTATTTCGTGATTGGCCTGCTCCATTTCTTCTGCCTGCAGAGCTTTGGAAACCAAGGCAACATCATCAGTGAAAAGCAAGACTCTCTGGCGCCCATCGAGAAATGATACCCAGTGTATCTGGATGTTTGCATCATAGGGAAACTGTCCACATTCATCCTGTGGGAAAGAGACTTCATATTAAAACCACAAACAGTAAGCTTTTATTACAGAAGGTTGAACTGCATGCAGTAGCTAAGAAAACATGACTATAAATCAGAAAACCATCAAAATAACATAAATTAATTAAAGTTATACTTTACAATACTATATTGGTTTTGCCATACATCAACATGAATCTGCCACAGGTATATACACTTGTTCCCCATAATGTGTTTTGAAACATCCTCAATTTTTTCAAACAGTAACAGATCAATAGTGCTTATTTTTCTAAAACCTTAGTTTACGTTACCTAGTTAGGCTCAAAGGATACTCAGCAGGAACAAGAATCTCCTTCAAAGGCACCAATGGCATAAGATGCTTACTTGTCTCCCAGATGGAGAACAGAATGGTTTAAAACTTTACTGGAAATGTAATCTCAGGTAAAATTAGGTTTTAATACTTTATAATGCTGCAAGTATTTATATAAATCACACTGTTAAATAGTCAAACTATAGTACTCAGTTTGTATTAACTTTCACTAAGAAGAGCCTCCTTGGCTGACAGTCTTTTATAGCATTTAAAAATATTAGGTTTGATTTGGTGCACGTCTTAAGGTATTTAAATAATGATTTTTTTTCATTCTGGACTCAACATAAATAAAACAACAGTTCACTTCAACAGTCAGTATAAGTACCTAATATGTGCTTTTCAAGCTTTCTTGGAACACAGAAGCCAAAAACAAACGATGTCGCCAAAAGCACAGAAATGGTTGCTATTTGCTATTCTCTGAAACTGATCTACAGCTTTTAACATATATCAAAGTAGACAGCCCGATTTTTTTACTCTAACATGATTAAATTTTATAAATGTTTCAGAGATACCTACTAAAAAAGGTGAATTTTCTCCTTGTAAACTACAAAATTTGATATGCATCTTGGTTCAATCTTGGTTATTATTCAAATGCTCTCTATTTGTTTTCAATCTATTGGATCTGTTAAAAATTAAATACGGTATATTTTAAAATATCCCCAGGCAACAATGTTTCAGTTGACTTCCAACATTTTCGGTCATACATTTTGATGCAATATTACTCACTGCATGAAGGTTTATGGCTATCATGCCTTCTGTGTCACATTATCATATTCTATTTAATGATTTTTGCTTTGAATCATAGTTAAATTGTTTTTTACTTTTGTTTACTTGTTAAATCTTTATCATCTCTTCATGCCTTTAACTTTCTGTGCAGTTAACGCAGATCTCATGTAAATAGCATCTGGTTAGAAACTACTTTTTAACTTAATCTGAATGTGATCTTTTAATAGGAGAATTTAAACCACTTTCATTTACTGACATGCTTGATGGGAAGCATGGTTTAGTGGGAAAAATCCAGCGACTATGAAGTCAAGAAGATCTGGTTTTGAGTTCTAACCAGCAGTTCTAAGTTATAACCATAAGAATTTATGATACTATATAATAAGCATTAACATATGATATATTCAACAAAATGCACTGACATTTGCCACTTACTATATACTTCCTTAGGCTTCCTTCTTTTACTGTAAGAGCAAATTTTTCTTTATTTTCATTTTCTCAATTGATTAGAATTCTTTTATTACTCACTTTGCTTCTATTAATTGGTATCCTTTTAAAAAAAATCATCTTTGATCTATATTTCTGTAATTACAATTTAGGATTAAATGGTGTTAATATATCATGTTCAGAACATACTAATTCCCTGCTCCCCCTTTCATTTTATTTTGTTGTCTTTGTCTTTCATCTCACCAACTTTCTCCTGTCATAGCTGTCGTATGTTTATAACTTTGGGAATCTCAGGCATACATTCTGAAAATTTTCACTGGTCCTTCTGCGGAAAAAAAATTTTCAGAAGTGTGATCAGCTTCTGAATCTTTAGGATCATGCTACAGTTTTCTCCTGAACTATTTTTTCGTAAACTCCATGTTTGCTTGTTTGTTTCCTGTTTATTCACACTTAAACATCCTCTGGATCACTGAAAAAGCAAGAGAGTTCCAGAAAAAAACATTTATTTCTGCTTTATTGACTATGCCAAAGCCTTTGACTGTGTGGATCACAATAACTAAATCTAGGATGGGAACCAAATGTCTGAAAATATGCAGTCAGGAAGCAACAGTTAGAACTGGACATGGAACAACAGAGTGGTTTCAGATAGGAAAAGGAGGCTGTATATTGTCACCCTGCTTATTTAACTTATATGCAGAGTACATCATGAGAAACGTTGGACTGGAAGAAGCACAAGCTGGAATCAAGATTGCCGGGAGAAATATCAATAATCTAAGATATGCAGATGACACCACTCTTATGACAGAAAGTGAAGAGGAGCTAAAAAGCCTCTTGTTAAAAGTGAAAGAGGAGAGTGAAAAAGTTGGCTTAAAGCTCAACATTCAGAAAACGAAGATCATGGCACCTGGTCCCATCACTTCATGGCAAATAGATGCGGAAACAGTGGAAACAGTGGCTGACTATTTTGGGGGGCTCCAAAATCACTGCAGATGGTGACTGCAGCCATGAAATTAAAAGACGCTTACTCCTTGGAAGAAAAGTTATGACCAACCTAGATAGCATATTAAAAAGCAGAGACATTATTTTGCCAACAAAGGTCCCTCTAGTCAAGGCTATGGTTTTTCCAGTGGTCATGTATGGATGTGAGTGTTGGACTGTGAAGAAAGGTGAGCGCCGAAGAATCGATGCTTTTGAACTGTGGTGTTGGAGAAGACTCTTAAGAGTCCCTTGGACTGCATGGAGATCCAACCAGTCCGTGCTAAAGGAGATCAGCCCTGGGTGTTCATTGGAAGGACTGATGTTGAAGCTGAAACTCCAGTACTTTGGCTACCTCATGCAAAGAGCTGACTCATTGGAAAAGACCCTGATGCTGGGAGGGATTGGGGGCAGGAGGAGAAGGGGACGACCGAGGATGAGATGGCTGGATGGCATCACCAACTTGATGGACATGAGTTTGAGTAAACTCCAGGAATTGGTGATGGACAGGGAGGCCTGGCGTGCTGTGATTCATGGGGTCACAGAGTCAGACACAGACTGAGTGACTGACTTGAACTAAATGAGGAAAGTGCTTTACAGTACTGTGTGGATTTTCTTTGAATTCCCTTTTCATGTACACCTGAGCCTCAGCAGAATTCCCTTCTCAGATCAGCCAGGAGACAAGGAAATGGCTGTCTTATTTCTAGCTTAATTTTCATAACCTGGAAGATTGCCAGTTGAATAAGGCCCAATAATCTATTTCTTACTGTCTGGTTTTCTAACACCAAATAGAACAGAAATATTTAAAACCACAAGCCTGTCAATACACTACTGCCAGGATTCTTTATGATTTTGCCTTAATTTATAGACCTTGACATAGTCTTTCAGGATGGTGATACCATTCTTTCTCCAGTATCTGTGTACTGCCTTATGGGAGTTGTGGTTGCTGAGGGGCATGAAATGTGAGGAGAACGAAAATAACACCAGCATAGTACAGGGACCCCTGGTCAAGCTAGCATGTCTCTGAGTCAGAGACCTCATTGTAACAGGGAACTTAAGCTCCTCTCTACCACTTACAACCCTCGAGGGTTTCTCTGTTGTAAAAAGTAAAGCATAAGCAAGTAACAGAGCTCCATCAAATTGTCATGGCAAAAATCACTCCAAGAATCTCATAACCATCAGTCTGATTTTTCAAAACTCTATCTCTTTTACGGGTATTTCAGAGAGAATATAGGAGAGGATAATTCAGTCACTCTTGGCCAATTACTATTTTAAATAACCAAGAAAGCTTTTATGACAACTGGCATTATCAGACAGTGGAATATGACACTGTATGAACTTTTCAGCGTAGAATATAATCCTACAGAAACTAGGTACCACTCGTGGAGGACCAGTGTCTTATTGGAGGGAGGCTGGCAGATGAATTCTTTTACTTTTATAAGTATTTATTTATTTGGCTGCACTGGTTCTTAGTTGCGGCATGCGAGATCTTTAGTTAAGGCATATGAACTCTTACTGTAGCATGTGGGATCTAGTTCTCTGACCAGGGATCACACCCGAGCAGCCTGCATTGAGACCATGGAGTCTTAGCCACTAGACCACCAGGGAAGTTCCCGGCAGATGAATTCTTAATCCCTTCCCAAAGTCTAAGTGTCTAGGAAATAACATGTTTAATTAATTTAGCTATCTAGATAGTATTTCAATAAGTAATTCATTATATTTCTTATACGGATAGTTTACTACTGTCATACTCCTTTAATTAAAAAACCATATGGCTTTGATAGGGAAAACTTGCCTTAAAAAATCTTACAGCTAACAGTGGTATACAAAATAAAGCTGTTTTTCACTTTTAGCCTCAAAACTCTTTCCTTATTAAAAAAAGTAAATAAAAAAGTACTGGTCTTAGGCAAGCTGAAACAGGCCTATTTTTTTTAATGCAAATAAAGTATTTTGACTGATCTAGGACAAAATATTGGTGTGAACTATTTACCAACTAAAGCCCCAGAGCAACTTATTTTGAAAATAGTTGCAATTCATTTTTAGTTCAATAAAGAAAAAGATGACAGTGTGAAGCTAACTTATCTATTTCCTTTGTTATCAGGCACTTCCCTGGTGGCTCAAACAGTAAAGAATCTGCTGCACTGCAGGAGGCCTGGGTTCGATCCCTGGGTTGGGAAGATCCCCTGGAGGAAGGCATGGCAACCTACTCCAGTTTTCTTCCCTGGAGAATCCCCATGGACAGAGGAGCCTGGCAGGTTACAGTCAATAGGGTCGCAAACAGTCAGACACGACTGACCGACTAAGCACAGCACACTTCATATGATACCCATTCACATCAGATGATACCTTTAACAGATCATGTTCCCCAACATTTGCTGCATAACTCCATTTAAGCTTTCTGGTACCAGTGGGATCTTCCCAGGCAAAGAGTCGAACTTGTCTTGGCAGCAACACCATTTCTTCCTTTGACCCGCTGAAACACAAGCGACAGAGGGAAGATTAAAATACCCTGGCCTTGAGAAACGTAGACCTGTGGTTTACTGAGGAGGGGATTGGCACAAACATGTTATAAAACTGCCTTTGTTAATAAAACACAACTCTGCCTAAAGATAAGTACCCTAAAATGTCCAAATAACTAATGATCTTGAAGCTTGAGGGCAAAGAATATTGCTCTTTCTGAAGCTGCAGTATACTCTGAACTGATCCAGGTAAGATGGCACTAACAAAATTCATGAAGGTAAACAGACTGGTACCTCAGAATTCATCTATAGAAAAGGTTGTGAATAGTAAACTTTTTAGGAGCAGAGAACTTTACTTGGTACTCAAATTGGAGATTTTAATCAAAAGCAATGTATAAGAAGTAAGAGTCTCAGAAGAGAAAACAACGGTTTGTTCCCCTGCTACTCCAAGCGCGGTCCCTGGGCCAGCAGCACCAGCATCACCTCGAGGCTTGCTGGAAAGGGCAATATCCCGGGACCCACAAAAAACCAACTAACCCAGAACGTGCATTTTTACAGGATTTCTAGGAGATTTTAATGCTGATATTTAAGTTTAACGAGTATTGGTTTAGATAACACGAGACTTTGCAGAGAACTAAAATAAAACAAAAAGTAACCCATTTAGGGTTTAATCTATACTTTCAAATCTCTCAGCAGATTCAAGCCATGAGAGTTAAGAATACGTTGAACCTGGAAAGCATTAATTTTTTAAAATTTATCTATCTTTGGCTGTGCTGGGTCTTCACTGCTGTCTGAGGGCTTTCTCCAGTTGCAGGGAGTAGCGGGTCCTCTGCTGTAGCGTGCGGACTTCTCACTGTGGTGGCTTCTCCTGTTGTGGAGTTCAGGCTCTAGAGCACTTGGGCTTCAGCAGTGGTGGCCCGTGGTCTCACCAGTTGTGGAACATGGGCTCTGCTGCTCTGAGGCATGAGGGATCTTTCCAGACCAGGGATCGAACCCATGTCTCCTGCATTGGCAGGCGGACTCTTAGCCTCTGGATGACCAGGGAAGTCCCAGCAAGGCATTACTTTTTATATATTTATATGCCTGTGTGTGTATACATATATATAATGGGTATTATTATTTTATATTATAATATATACGTAAAAATAATGCCCTGAAGATTTATAATAATAATTCTCTGCAAATATATTATTACATATTTTAAGAATCTAAAGCTGCCTGTTTAATGACATCACCCAAGCTAAACAACAGCACACACAAGGACGACAAAATTCCTGTCAGTCTGTACTACAACACATTCAATATCACTATGTAATCTTCCACTTCTATCGTCTTCAGCCCTCTGCCCTCCTGTTTAACATTCTACTCTCCTACAAAAACAATACGATTTACAGAGAGAGGTTCACTGAGCATCACGAGACCGCAAAAGAACGGTACTGCCTAAACAAGTTCACAGTTCCTTGTATGCAGTTCTGAAATGTAAAAAGCTTCGAAATCCCAAATGCTCTTCTCTTAAGTTTGGTGTCCAAACTCATGTGGCAGCAAAACTTGATCTGAACTGATGGGAAACTATTAATACTTTCATTTATCTCACTTATCATGAATGTTTATACGTTCTGCTACAGGAATACTAATGTGCTGGTTACAGAGTACTGCCTCAGAACTTGCTAGGGCTATTAGCAATACACATCCCTATAACCTTTCGAAAATCTGAAAACACATGGAAGGTGAAACACATCTAGACCCAAAGATTTCCTAGAAGGAACTGTGGACCAGGGGCCTCCCTAGTGGCTCAGTTGGTAAAGAATCTGCCTGCCAATGCAGGGGACACACAAGACCCAGGTTCGATCGCTAGGTCAGGAAGATCCCCTACAGAAAGAAATGGCTATCCACTCCAGTATTCTTGCCTCAGAAATCCCAAGGACAGAGGAGCTGGCAGGTTACATTCTATCGGGGTGCAAGAGTGGAGTACAACTTAGCAACTAAACCACCGAAAACAAATCTGATTTTCTAAGAACCTTTTTATTTCATACCTCTGTTTATATGTGAGGATGTCCCATGGTGTGTGGTTTATTATTAGGGCAGGTGCACATCCCTCATGGTAGTCAGAAAAGCTGATGACAGTTGAATGCGGAGCAGTATCTACATCCACCAAGATACCCCCATTCTATTGCAGAAAAAAGGAGTACGTTTGAAGCATTGGTTTAAACTGCACGTTACGTTTAGAATTTCAATCACTCATACAGATATTAAAAAGCCTGTTTTCTTAAATTCCTACAGAAAATCACACTGGCTCTGATCTATTACAAACGTATGTACAGCATTATATACTGTTAGAGTTAGTATACCTTCCATTAATTATCAGGATATTTTAGAGCATGTCTGAATAAAATATTGTAAAGTAAACTTTAAAAATCAAAGATATTTTATTTTAAAAACAGGAAAACATACCAGATCTTCCAAGCTCAATAAAGTGCCATTATCCTGTTGGTTATAAAAGAATGGCCTGGATGATCCCTCACAGCTCACCACTCTCACACAAAGTTTGCCTGAAAATTTCTCAGGCCAAAATGGAAGGTTCTGAAAATATGAAAGTCAAATATCAGTCTTAAAACAATACTATGGTAAATAAAACAGTGGCTAATAAAGTTTTAAATTCTAATTCAGATCATAACTCAGTTATCACTGTTTCTTAAAAGAGCTCCTTTACATTTCATATTGAGATTATTGACAATATAATGATTATTTATGAACCCAAAGAAATTCCATCAGAAGAACAGATGTATTAGTCTTTTCATACTTACAGAATAATTACAATATGAGGAACTGAAGTGCTATTAAGAACATCTCAAATATCTTAAATATTTTAAAATTATAATCTTAATATTTGCTTTTATGAATTGCACTATGAATTCTTCCAGAGTATCTTGTCCTAGATAAACCACAAGGCAACTGAAGGCAGAAGACCTTGCTGGCACTCCTGACACTACCCCCCACAGCTGTTTGATCTTAATCTTGACCTTTTTGAGCCTCAGTTTCCTCACCTGTAAAACTGAGATTTTAGTTCATAAAACAAAAGTTCCTCACCCATGACAGAATACTGGGTAAATTCTATTTCTGAAAAGAATACGGCTACTATCAAACTCACATCAAAGACAAAAAGATAAGGAACACGTATTTGCTGCGAAGTCTATGGAGATCATTCTAAGTGCCTTGGAAAGCCCATGCCTCTTAGAGGTCTAACTTTGCATTGTAAGTGGAGTCCCTCCTCTTAAACTTTTGGCCAAGCAATTTTAAAGAGAATTTTAGAATTATTTTTAGATGTACAGAAAAACAGTCCTATCCTTCAGTCCGCTGGTTTGGTTGAAAACTCAGGCAAATTCAGGCACTAATGCTTGTGTGCATCTGCCCCCTCCCCCACTTTCCTTATTCTCTTCACTTCGCCTCTTGTTGAGTCTGCAAAGTTTTGTTCAAATACCAGCTCTTCTATGAAACATTTTCTTTCGATCTAGGCCACAATGATCTCAATCTCCAATAACCTTACTGACCTAAAAAAAAACAAAACTGAGATTCAACTTCCTTCTCTGTAAAGTAAGGTGGTTGAATTTTGGGGATTTTTTTTCAAGGAAACTTCCAGTTCATCTATTCAGAGATCCTATAACCACCTATCAGTCAGTTCAGTTCAGTCGTTCAGTTGTGTTAGACTCTTTGTAGACTCCATGGACTGTAGCACACCAGGCTTTCCAGTCCATCACCAACTCCTGGAGCTTGCTCAACTCATGTCCATTGAGCCAGTGATGCTATCCAACCACCTCATCCTCTGTTGTCCCCTAAACCTCGCAGTTCCCAGGATCAGGGTCTTTTCCAATGAGTCAATTCTTCGCATCACGTAGCCAAAGTATTGGAGCTTCAGCTTCAGCATCAGTCCTTCCAATGAATATTTAGGACTCATTTCCTTTAGGACTGACTGGTTGGATCTCCTTGTAGTCCAAGGGACTCTCAAGAGTCTTCTCCAACACCACAGTTCAAAACCATCAATTCTTCGGCATTCAGCTTCCTTTACCGTCCAACTCAAATCCATACATGACTAGTGGAAAACCATAGCTTTGACTAGATCAACCTTTGTTAGCAAAGTAATGTCTCTGCTTTTTAATATGCTGTCTAGGTTGGTCACAGCTTTTCCTCCAAGAAGCAAGCGTCCTTTAATTTCATGGCTGCAGTCACCATCTGCAGTGCCTTTTTACCCCCAAAAAATAAAGTTTGTCACTGTTTTCATTGTTTCCCCATCTATTTGCCATGAAGTGATGGGACCAGATGCCATGATCTTAGTTTTTGGAATGCTGAGTTTTAAGCCAACTTTTTCACTCTCCTCTTTCACTTTCATCAAGAGGCTCTTTAATTTTTCTTTGCTTTCTGCCATAACGGTGGTGTCATCTGTGTATCTGAGGATATTGATATTTCTCCTGGCAATCCTGATTCCAGCTTGTGGTTCATCCAGCCTGACATTTCACATGAGGTACTCTGCATATAAGTTAAATAGGCAGGGTGACAATATACAGCCTTGATGTACTCCTTTCCCAATCTGGAAACAGTCTGTTGTTCCATGTCTGGTTCTAACTGTTGCTTCATCAAGTGGGCCTTAAGAAGCATCATTAGGAACAAAGCTAGTGGAGGTGATGGAATGCCAGTTGAGCTATTTCAAATCCTGAAAGATGATGCTGTGAAAGCGCTGCACTCAATATGCCAACAAATTTGGAAAACTCAGCAGTGGCCAGGACTGGAAAAGGTCAGTTTTCATTCCAACCCTAAAGAAAGGCCATGACAAAGAATGTTCAAACTACCATACAATTGCACTCATCTCACATGCTAGCAAAGTAATGCTCAAAATTCTCCAAGCCAGGCTTCAGCAATGCGTGAACAATGAACTTCTAGATGTTCAAGGTGGATTTAGAAGAGGCATAGGAACCAGAGGTCAAATTGCCAACATCTGCTGGATCATCAAAACAGCAACAGAGTTCCAGATAAACATCTACTTCTGCTTCATTGACTATGCCAAAGCCTTTGACTATGTGGATCACAACAAACTGTGGAAAATTCTTTAAGAGATGGGAGTATCAGACCACGTACCCTGCCTCCAATAGCTTGCCATATATTATCTTCTTCTCTATGTATTAATTTAAGAGAGTCTTACGCCTTCCAAGATTGGATGTTTCTTGAATATAAAGACATTATCTTGACTACTGACAGAATAGTAAATTATTTTTATGTACATTTTACAGCACATATCCACATTTATATACATAGGAAGAACCATAAAATGAGTGTTAACAGTCTAGACTAGACTAGTGATAAATATTATCAACAATTTTTTCTTTTTAACGTATGTTTATAGTATTAAAGGAAAGTCTTTCAAAGTTGGCTGTCATAGTTTAACACACAAATATGGCAGCAAAGTGATTATGACAGAGAGATATATAATTCTTATTTACATGTTGATATTTACTTGTACATTTTCAGTTCAGTTCAGTCGCTCAGTCGTGTCCGACTCTGCGACCCCATGAATAGCAGCACGCCAGGCCTCCCTGTTCATCACCATCTCCCGGAGTTCACTAAGACTCATGTCCATCGAGTCAGTGATGCCATCCAACCATCTCATCCTCTGTCGTCCCCTTCTCCTCCTGCCCTCAATCCCTCCCAGCATCACAGTCTTTTCCAATGAGTCAACTCTTCGCATGAGGTGGCCAAAGTACTGGAGTTTCAGCTTCAGCATCAGTCCCTCCAAAGAAATCCCAGGGTTGATCTCCTTCAGAATGGACTGGTTGGATCTCCTTGCAGTCCAAGGGACTCTCAAGAGTCTTCTCCAACACCACAGTTCAAAAGCATCAATTCTTCGGCGCTCAGCCTTCTTCACAGTCCAACTCTCACATCCATACATGACCAAAGGAAAAACCATAGCCTTGACTAGACAGACCTTAGTCGGCAAAGTAATGTCTCTGCTTCTGAATATGTTATCTAGGTTGGTCATAACTTTTCTTTCAAGGAGTAAGCATCTTTTAATTTCATGGCTGCAGTCACCATCTGTGGTGATTTTGGAGCCCCCCAAAATAAAGTCTGACACTGTTTCCACTGTTTCCGCATCTACTTCCCATGAAGTGATGGGACCGGATGCCATGATCTTCGTTTTCTGAATGTTGAGCCTTAAGCCAACTTTTTCACTCTCCTCTTTCACGTTCATCAAGAGGCTTTTTAGTTCCTCTTCACTTTCTGCCATAAGGGTGGTATCATCTGCATATCTGAGGTTATTGATATTTCTCCCAGCAATCTTGATTCCAGGTTGTGTTTCTCCCAGTCCAGTGTTTCTCACGTTGTACTCTGCATGTAAGTTAATAAGCAGGGTGACAATATACAGTCTTGACATACTCCTTTTCCTATTTGGAACCAGTCTATTGTTCCATGTCCAGTTCTAACTGTTGCTGCCTGACCTGCATACAGATTTCTCAAGAGGCAGGTTAGGTGGTCTGGTATTCCCATCTCTTTCAGAATTTTCCACAGTTTATTGTGATCCACACAGTCAAGGCTTTGGCATAGTCAATAAAGCAGAAATAGATGTTTTTCTGGAACTCTCTTGCTTTTTCCATGGAAAAGATAAGAAAGCCTTCTTCAGCGATCAATGCAAAGAAATAGAGGAAAACAACAGAATGGGAAAGACTAGAGATCTCTTCAAGAAAATTAGAGATACCAAGGGAACATTTCATGCAAAGATGGGCTCGATAAAGGACAGAAGTGGGATGGACCTAACAGAAGCAGAAGATATTAGGAAGAGGTGGCAAGAATACACAGAAGAATTGTACAAAAAAGATCTTCACGACCCAGATAATCATGATGACGTGATCACTCATCTAGAGCCAGACATCCTGGAATGTGAAGTCAAGTGGGTCTTAGAAAGCATCACTACGAACAAAGCTAGGGGAGGTGATGGAATTCCAGTTGAGCTATTTCAAATCCTGAAAGATGATGCTGTGAAAGTGCTGCACTCAATATGCCAGCAAATTTGGAAAACTCAGCAGTGGCCACAGGACTGGAAAAGGTCAGTTTTCATTCCAATCCCAAAGAATGGCAACACCAAAGAATGCCCAAACTACCACACAATTGTACATTTTAGGAGCCAGTTATATTAAAGGAAAATTATTACCTCTGAAGAAGCAATATAGTTCCATTTATTAGTTGGCAGTGAGCCATCAGATGCAATTTCACCAACTTCTAGTTCTAATGATGACTTGTTCTCAATGGTATAAAAGGGAGTCAAAGTAACTATTCGTGTAAGATTAAAACTGCTCATTTTGATGCTGACACCCACCTGTGGAAAGGAAACAAACAAGTTTATCATTTCCCAGTACTTTACACAGCTTGAAACACACACAGCTATTCACTCACAGTCTTTTTCAAGTATTTTAAAATAGATTTCTTAAATAAAGTAACTAAAAAGAACCATATTCCATGACTATCTTCTCACTAAGAAGAAAAATTTCAGTTCCTTAGTCTGGGACCAGCGGAAACCAATTCAAGAAATATCTATCAGTAATTTAACTAATGATGACTTATAATAACAAACTTAATATTTAAAAATTCTGTACTTTTTCACAGTCCAAAATAAATTGTTTTAAAATCAGTGTACCCTTTCCTTCGCTGCTTTATTCTCTCTGCTATCAATAAAATGAAATAAAAATTTCAATGAGGTAATAAAACAACTAGTATCAGATTATTCAAATTGTTGCAGTGAAATTTAAGATTTAAGACATTTTGGCAGGGAGTGGTATGGAATGTGGATTCTAGTAATTCTGTGTATTTACCAAATTCCTTCCTTAAAGGTATTCAAATCACTGTCTTAAACTCTGACAAATTTAGGCTTTGCTTTGATACTAACTGTACTAGAAATAAATAGACAGACATAACATAATAGTAGACATCCTCCATGTAATACCCTGAATTCACATTTCTATACCCCTGAGGATTTCCAGCTTATTTAGTGAAGAAAATGTGAATGAAATCAGAGGTAAATAAGCAAGCAAAAACCTTACCAGGTATTCCATGTTGTTGGCAGGACACTTCACACATCCATAACTTCCCACTGTATCCAATGAAAAACCACTGGACCACGAACTAGTTGAAATTTTTAATTGTACCTACACCAGAGAACACAGACAATCATATAAGAAATCTAAAACACTGTATTAATTTTATTTGATGGATAGGTGCTAGACCACTAGACATTTATTTAATAACATGAGACAAAGAAAAGTATTATCAAAGGCATGCTGCAAGTGGGTAAAGAAGCACAGGAACTCTAGGGGACAATACAATAAAAGCAGAGCTCTAAACTTCCCTTTGCATTCATCTCTGCGATGAGTATAATGAATTTAAAGCTGTATACCAATGAGAACTTCTGTTACTTAGGAAGGAATTAAAATGTAAAGCGATATTTTCCAGTGTCAGGTTTTTGATACAGAGCTAATGAATTCTTAAAATTTTAGCACACACAGGGAATTTATGCTTTTATTATTCAGCAAACAATGAAAAGTTGTGATAAGAGAATGGAAGACACAATACCTGTCCTCAGTAAGCTTCCAACTAAACAGAGACAGGAAATACACACTAATAATTATAATGCAAGACTTAATGTGATAACAGCCACATAAGAGGGATAAAATCCTATCAAACTGACGGGATAAAAAGCTTACTTATGGCTATGGGAAAAGGTAAAGTTATACAGAAGAAATCTAATTCTGCTCCTCTATTAACCTCCATCTACCCAGCAGATGATAAAAACCTGAGTATAACCAAAGGTCAGACACATAAACAGGTACAATATCAAGCATTAATCAACACTTTATGACAGAGGTTCTCAAAGTATGGTCCCAGGCCCTACTCAGACTACTGAACTGCACTATGGGGGCCTGGCTCAGCAGTCTGTTTTCAAAGCCCTCTAGGTGACTCTGTTGCACACTGAGATTGAGATTGAGAAGCACTGCTCTAACAGAACATGCATGGGATATCTAGCTCTGCTTTAGAGGATCAGAAAATCTTTCACACCTGTCAGGCTGGAGCAGAATGTCAAAGCATGAACAGTGATAACGAGAAAACAAGAAGCAGACAGGGAAAGCGTAGGGCAAAAGACATTCTAAGCAGGTGCAGCTACACAAAAGCCCAGAGGTGAGCAATATAAAGATGTGAGTTTGCAAAGGAAAGAAACAACCAGAGCAAAAAGGATCAGATCAGGCCTTAGGCTTTGTTTTTCTCTTGAAGGCCCACCTTAATCCTTCATACATATGAGGCTCAGTTAAAACAAACCAAATTCAACGGCTCTCTCTTTTGAAACCCCATTGCATCACCGGTAACCTACATAAAGTCAAGCTTTCCACTTGACACTATGTCAAGAACAGAAGTAATTCTAGGGGCACTGGAGAAAAAGATACCCCAGCCTTGGGACACTATTGTTGTTAGTTCCTAATACCCCACTTAATCATGTATTCCTTAAAAGTAGTCTTGGATCTAATACATACCAGTGACACTGAATAATTTGTTTTTATCAACAAAAACACACCTTATTTTTACTAAAAATGTTCTTCTTCTTGAAAGAGAATAAAACAATATCCCTAAAATCAGCTGGATGTTTCACATGCGTATCTTCTGCACGATACTGGAGAACCCGAGAAGTCTTGTTGATTAGCCAGTAGGGACTGAAAATGGAGAGCTCCATCTGGCTGCCAATTCGCTTGACATGTATCGACAGGTCAACTGTCAACGTTTCTGCGGAGTCAGAAGAAAAACACACAAGGAAGAATTCGGGAAGTGTATTGCATATACGGAAATGTCCACTCCAGTTTTTGCCCTGATATTTCACCAGAACTAATTCCATTATTTCTCCACTGATTCGTGAATGTAGAACATTGGCTGTACTGCCTTCGGTCAGCTCATGAGTTTCTGCTGTTCCCTAAAAACAAACAAAAACTAAATTTGCTTACCAATTTTTAAAAAATCTCTGCAATAACTTCCCTTATACAAATACTAAATTACCTACCAGATTCACATTAACTGAGAAGTCTTCAAGGTACCATCTTTACGTACTATGAATATCCAACAATTACTAAGGACTAAAAAGAAAACACTGTATCATAGCCAAAGGCAGAAGTTGTCATTCAGCCATTAGCAGGCCAATGGCTGTTAGTTTTGAGAAAAAGTCAGACCCATGTCAAGAATCTAAGGCTGGATTCAAGAACACTGGCTATTTCCATTAAGAGATATGTCATTACACGAGCCACATAACAGCCTGTGCTTCAGCTTCATCCTTTATTCACATTCTACACTTAATGGTTCTCATACAAATAAAAGAAGGAAAGTGATGTCAAACTATTCTGACAAGCTATCTAAGGTGCAACTACTTTATAAATGAGTAATGGCAATATAATAAACTAGGCTTCCTTACCGACAGCTTCTGTTGTATAAATACTACTTGAAAATGAAAGTGAAGTAGCTCAGTTCTGTCCAACTCTTTGCAACCCCATGGACTACAGCCTGCCAGGCTCCTCCACCCGTGGGATTTTTTTCAGGCAAGGATACTGGAGAGGGTTGCCATTTCCTTCTCCAAGGGATCTTCCTGACCCAGGGATCACATCTGGGTCTCCTGTGCTGCAGGCAGACTCTTTACTGTCTGAGCAAGAGCTTACTCAATAAATACCACCTAGTTCATCTAGTTAATTTTAGTCTCCACAAGTCATGGGTGGCTTCTTGTTACACATAGAAAATTAATTTAGGTTCCAAACATTTTTCAGATTTTTGTATTTTGAAATGTTGCGGCATGAACAAATTTAAAAGCATTTACTATACTTCATTACTAGAAAATGTTCCCTAATATTTCTTAGGACAGACAGTAATTATTTTTTGGTTCATCTTGACCCAAATAGTCATCACTTTAAAATAAATTTGAACTAAATAATCATCACTTTAAAAACTAAATGAATTCTGAACTTCATTAAATTGATCGCAGTCATTCTGACGTAGGGGGCATGGGGGGGGGGGGAGAGAGGGGGGGGGGGGGGGGGTATGTTGAACCATAAAATTAAAAAAAAAAAAAAAAAAAAAAAAAAATTTAAAAAAATAAGATTAACTTCATAATAAATTAAGATGAAGTATTTTCTCACTGGTGCTTTCCTGTACTTTAGCTAAGAGAACTGTACTTAGATAATAAAGAGATGATTAAAATTATTAATTTATAGCAGATGCAGCAGAGTTCAGGGGTGAAGAACAAGGAATCACATTGCTTCGGTTCAAATCTCAGTTCTACCATTTATTAGATGCAGGATTCTGAGTCTGTCACTTAACCCCCCTGTGACTCAGTTTCCTCATCTGTAAAATAGGTCAAATAATAGCAACTTCTTTGGGAAATTATTGTATGGACTAAATAATGCATGTAAAATACATGAACTAGTGGCTGGCACAAAGTAGATGCTATGCCAATTTTTGTTATTATTATTACTATTAAAGCATTACAAGTATGTGATGTAAAACACTGACCTCAACAAAAATACCACTTGAAAAAAAAAAGAATTCATTCCATGCAATAATAAAAGTCAAACAAAATGCAAAACAGAGGGCATATATGTATACTTATGGCTGACGCATGTTGATGTATGGCAGAAACCAATACAATATTGTAAAGCAACTATGCTTCAATTAAAAATAAATAAAATTTTTTTAAAATGCAAAAGACATACCTCGAGTAAGTATCTTAGAGAATATGGGAGAAAATTTCGCAAGGTGACAGTAGGGTAAAGGTGAATGATGTAAGCTGGATCCCAGTCTTCCCACTGTGCACTTATATAGCTCAATTCATCAGGCACAGCAACTGTGTTGACTATGAGAGGTAAGAAGTTCATTTCTGTTGACGGACACTGCAGCATGCATCTGACTTCTTTGCTCCGATGAAGCTCTTCCTTCCAGGAAATGTAAGTGGTGGACTCTTTGTACTGATTCTCTAAGATACCAGCTGGCTGAATGAATAACTGACATCTAAACAAAAAAACAAAGTGGGAAAAAATTTTTTACTGAGAACTTAAGAAAAAGAATTCAACTGACTCTTCTTGATGACTCTACAAGACAAGTACTCTTATTCCTATTTCTATAGATAAGAAAAACAAAGCTAAGAAAAGTTAAGAAACTTGCCCAAAGTCACACAGCTGACTCTGGAGGCACCTTCTGAGAAAAACTGCTCTGTAAAAAATGACAACTAAAAAAAAAAGTTAATTTCAAATACAAAGACAATCTAATAAGTTTCATAAAATTCTGAAACATCAAACACACAATGAAAAGTTTCATTTGGCAAATTCAATAATAATATAAATATATTTCTCCATATGTCTTAAAATTGGATTTTATAGATCTTTAGATAGTAAGAATTATTGTTATTGTAGAATACAGATGTTTTACTTTTTTCCCAGAATATAGATGCTAATTCACAGAATTAAAAATATATATAATGAATCTAGTTTAATATATTCAAGGAAGTATCTACCTATATGAATCTAAAGGAACATGGAACTCCTCTTCAGGTCTGGCTATTCCAATGCGCTCCAACAGCTTCACATTCTTAACATATTTATAGATGATGAAAGCAATAGAAAAATGGTTTTTAATCTGTTGGACAAAAAACATACAAGTTGCTTAAAAATATGTAGACATTCAAAAAGAAAACTGTGAGCTGCAAACAATTATATTTAGATCTAAAAAATTTCAAGCCCCAAACTGGAAGATATTTTTAGGTAATTGAAAACTTTTATTTATTTAAGTGCTATATATCTGAAACTTGCTGTTAAATGGAAGCTAAGAATTATTAGGATATTCACATGTTCACATACGACATGCTGAATTTTAGTATATATTATAATCTTTCAAATATATATTAATCGTTGAAGACTTCAGCCATAATATTTTCTTCATTATAACCTTTTCTCAAAGTACTATATGACTAAACACAAAAGGATAGCAAAGGAAAAATGAGGTAAATAAATATGGTGTAGTTCTTCCTTAACTTCAATGTAATATAGGTAGGACCTAATAGCCAAGAGAGAGACAACAATGACCAGAAGCTCAAATCCTTTCATTTTCATCTAATTTTATAGGTAAGAAGAAATGTTCTTTTGCTGACCATACGCTGAATCTATTACAACACACAGAAAAAGAAAAATTAATAGTCTTAAAAGTGAAAAAAATATTTATACAGATTAACATGCTAAATTATTTTTTCTGGGGAGATCATTCCAATATTCCTTCACACATACTTAAAAAATACAATACAAAGAGAATGGAATATAATCTTATTTGACCACTAGCTATTATTATAATACTCCCCAGTTTTGAATCTTCCAAGGAATAGACAAAAAGTTTCATTAATTTTAAACACAGGAGACAACAATAATCGACTTTAAACTAACAAAAGCATTTTATGAGCTATTTAAAATGAAGAATGTTACAAAAGTAAGTTGGACAGGAATCAGCAGCCAATTTAAACTATTATTTATTTCTGAAAATCAATAATGACCTACAATAAAATGAAGTTTTATTATATTCCCACGGTCAGCCAAGTGATTTTATATTTCTTGATATACTATAAGGAACACAATTCACTTAATGCATTACCTGGAGAGGCGAACGAACGGTAATTACTTTATTCCCTTCAGTTGCATCAATCTGTACCACGAGTGAGTCAAAATGACTGGTATTGGGATTCCATACATTATACAGCCGCCGTCCAGGTCTGGCAACTGGGACTTTGGTCACTTCTGTATATCCATGAGGTGCTAAGGCAGAGCATTCCAAATATTAATTTACATAAACTTTTATAAGACAGAATCAACAGCAGCACCTCAAAATAACAGCAAGCGTATTTTTTCTCATGACTAGAAATGATGACTACACAAAATTCTTGTCTAAGACACAGGAGCTAACACAGGAAACTATTTATTATTATAACATTTTCTGACCCAAAACAATTTCTCCTGAGGGGGAGGTTTTGTATGTATTAAAACAAACAAGACCCAGTTCGTTCCTTATTTTCCCAACTCCATAAAACAATAAAAATCATCTTGTTTCCTGAAATGGTGATAATTACTGTCAACATTCTGAGACATCTGAATATAGTTACTTTCACTCCTCACTGAACTCCCAACTTTTCTGAAGCATATGACATACTGCACTATTTAAGCATATAGAGATAATTTAGTTCTTTAAGGTAATTTTTAAATTAATAAAGTTTAATTTTCTCAAGTTTAGAGAAAGAAAACAAAAGTTTTTCAACTATTTGTTTCAAGCCTTTAGAAATCTGCAGTAAAAATATTTTTCCATATTTTACCAAAAACAGGCTGATATCAGTACTTCTAAAGATGCCCTTAAAAATAAAATAATACAGCATACCAAAGGTCAAGGAGAAGAGGGAGCTCTCTTGACGGCTGAGTATAGACAGTTTCCCTTGACGTGAAGGTTCCATAGTGGCATATTCCAATTCCAGAGTCTGACCAGCATCAACATCACACACATCACTTTTCTCAGGGCAGCCCATCACTCTGAGATTATGATTGGGCTGCACCTTAATGGGAACACCTACAGAATTTGTTACTGTAAAAGGAGCCCTGTCTTTTAAAGAGTAGTCAAAAGTAGAAGCAGTGCCCTCTGAAAAACCCTGCAAAGGAACACAACATCACGATTAAATGTTTGCAAACTACAGGTTTTTTTTTAAAAACTAAATTATGACGTGTTTTTTAGAAATTAATGCTGATGACACACAAAAATAACACACACGTTTCAATTTAAATTCCATTTGACATACTGCAACCAAGAACTAAACATACTTTTGCTAAATTGTTGAAAACATTAAGACAGCTTTTGGATATTGTTATATTCATTGTATCTCCTGAAGAAATATCAACTTCTGTTTGTGGCTCAGGAAGTGCAGTAAAATCATCTCCTGGCATCAAAGTTTTATCTTGGACTGGATTCTTCTTTACCTACGAGGGTAAATACATAACATACAAACTTCTCAGCCAATGAATAATAAAATTAAAATATTCTTGATAGAGTTAAATTCTTCTAACTTTGTCACTTAATATCAAGGCTCCTCAAAATTCTCAAACATATTCAGTGCTTCACCTTGACTTAGCACAGATCAACATTCTTTCTTTCAGTGAGTAATCCACACACAGGGAAATGTTTAGAACTGTGCCATGGAAGCACTCCAAGTAAGTTACGATAGTTGTCACTCGTCTATCCTCTACAGAAAGCTATTTACCTTGTGCTACCTGACTGACTGGTCACTTTATGCTGATGAACTTCCTAAGAAGACACTGAAATCTAAACTGATCTGCACTGGAAGTAACACCTGGAACTTTTTCAATTTTTTACCAGTAGTACCTATAAATAAGTAATACAATAAGCTTCCAATCAGCCATCAGACTCCATCATAGCTTTTATTCTAAAGGCATTTCAAAAATCTTATAAAACTTTCTTTGTTAGCCCACCCACACCAAAGAAGGCTAGGTCAGAAATATTATTTCTACTTTACTGAGAGGAAATTGGGACATAGGTTAAGTGACTGCGCATCTTTAAAATAAGAAATGGCTGAACTAATTTCAATGCCTCACACTTGAGTCAGGCTGCCCCAGAGAGATGTGATGGGATCATTTGTGAAGGGTATAAAAGTATGCTCCTGTTAATCTAGAAAGACGGGCTTCAGTATCTAGGACTCTGAAGGGTTTTCAAGAAGTACCATAACGAGGTAACATAAAGAATTCACGAACCAGGAGAGCAGTTCTTGAGTCTTTTGGTGTCTGAAAATGATAGAGATTCACTTATGTGGGTTACTATCTATCGGTATGTACTCTATGAGAAACTAAAGCTGTTGCTGCTACTCAGGCACTCAGTCACGTCCAGCTCTTTGTGACCCCATGGACTGTAGTACAGCGGTCTTCCCTGCCCTTCACTATCTCCTGGAGTTTGCTCACATTCATGTCAATTGATTCTAAAAAAACTAAAAACTGAGAAATTTTTAAATATTCATTTAAAACTAACAATTACATGTTAATAATATTTTAATGAAAAATAACTGTTAAAAATACATAGTGAGAAGGGCATTTACAAATCTCTTTAGGGCAAACCTCAGGAGAAGACAGATGGATAGTCAAAATGGATAACCAACAAGGACCTACTGTATAGCACATGGGACTTCACTCAATGTTATGTGGCAGCCTGGATGGGAGGGGAGTTTGAGGGAGAATGAATACGTGTATGCGTATGGCTGAGTCCCTTTGCTGTTCACCTGAGATTATCACAACATTGTTAACTGGCTATACCCCAATACAAAATAAAAAGTTAAAAAAAAATAGAAGACAGGTGGTCTCTCATTTCTAATTCTGTATACAATCTGTTGCAAAATTACATGTTCTTTGGAAAATTCCACTGTTTGCTTATGAGAGAATGCGAATGAAAATGACATACAATGACTGGATGTTATTATGAAAAGAATTTTGATCCCAGTATCCTCTAACAGGGTCTCAAGGATCCTGGACTACATCTTAAGAATCTCTGAACCTTCTGAAAGAATATATATAAATTAATGTACATAATGATATTTTATGATTTCCTTACAGTAAGGCTTAAATTCCAGGTTTTTTCTCCTCCACTCTCTCAATCAGTGGCTCCCAAACAGCATGGGTCTCATTGTAATAATGAACCTGGAAAGGCACAGAATTACCAGAATTATAATGAGAGTCTTTTAACTACGTATTTCCATAACCAGTATAAAAATACTAAGTAATGTAATATGTCAATAACCATTTTAAAAACATACCTAAAGACACAAAGAATATACATAAAGAGGGTGTATTTTATTCTACTCTGTTACTTGGCTTCATAAATTATTTAGCAAAAGAACCCTTTAAAAATGATGGCCAAATAAACAGTATTATACATTAACAAATTAAATATTAGACTGTATTCTCTATTCATATGTATGCTTGCTATGATCATGCACACACAAAAAGCTCTCTTCTTAATTCATCAGTCGTACTTTTAAGAAGTTGCCTCTGCAGGAAGGTAAAAATTAATGTGGTCATACCTCTAATGTCATGTCAGCAGAAGCAGCCATTAGGGAAGTCCAATTTTTAATATTTCCTGAAAACTTAGACTCTGCCAATAATAAAGGTACAGTTCGATGCCCAAGGCCACATTCTAAGGTAACTTGAACTGACTGGACAACAACAGCACAATTTTCCTCTATCGACTGATTTTCAATGTCTCTGAAACTTTCTGTTAATTCTGTGCCCATGTCAACACCAAGAAACCAAGAGTTGCAATCACTAATAGATTTGATGTCCCAAAGATTTTCTGTTTCCTTAGATGTATCTTTGGATTCATCTTCTTTTGTCTTTGGGGACATAGCAGCCATTATTGTCATCACGGTATTAAGAATTATGGGTGAAATCTTTAAAAAAAGAAAGCAGAAAAAAAATTCAGAGTAAATTCTTTCCCAGATGAGAAGAATGAATACATAATACAAAAAAATTTAAGTGACTAATTAAAAATTTACATATATCAACTTTATAACTAAGGAATACAAAAGAGAGCACACACAAAATCACAAATCCAGTCAACTGACCTCAAACCAGTGATTTTTGCTCAAGTTGTTCTAGAATTAAGTAACTAACATGCATGTCAACTGTCGAAACCTAAAGTTAAATAATTAATTCAGAGGCAAATAGTGTTATGTGAAGAGAAAAATGCAGCAGGGTAACTGAATTTTTCAACCAACTGCATTAACTAAACCAAATTGTGCGATCCTCACCAAGATACACACACATGGTTTTCACTGGTCTCACTGAAACAGGAAACCTGAGAATCACCATGGAACCCCTTTCACACAAAGATATGAAAAGTCCACCTCCTACTACCTTTGGACAGTTTCTTTGCTCACCTCTTCATTTGAATCACTGTGCCTTAGTTCTTACGTCTTCCATGATGATGTCTTCCATGTCTGGTGAACACCATCTCAGCCCACCCTCCACATGATTTTTCTAAAACCCAAATCTGAACATGTCATTCCTATGCTTAATAAACTCTTCAACACCTCCCCCTCCCTTTCAGGATAAGATTAGATCTCTCTTTAAGTTAAGGACACAAACCTCTTTGTGACCTGATGCCTCATCAATTAGTTACCCATGACTTTCCAAAGTTTGAGCAATAAGTTAAGTGGATTCCTTCAATGTTCACTTCTTACAATCCTTACTTATTTAATATGCTAAAGAAATATGATTACATCACCAAAAGAAGGATCCAGTATGTAGTGCTTCCCAAACTTATCTGTCAACCAAATCCTTTCTTGCCTTGCCTTGTTAATGTAACCTATAACTAGTGTTCTTAGTCCCAACTCCACTATACCATTCTCCCCAGACATATGGGATCACCCCTTCAAGACCTTAAAGGATTTTCAAACCTGCACCTTTATATATATATATATATATATATATAAGTAAAATGATATACAAAGACATGGAAAAACAATCCCTCAGCATCTTAACCCAGTGTCTCAGACAAAGTGCATACAAATTCAAGTTTTCTCCCCACTTAGTAGTATAAGTCTCAACAAAATACCACCTAAGACCATTACACTGAGAGAAAACTAAATTGTTATTTACATGGTAATTCAAATGATGTAATTTTGAACCTTGGTTTATTCACTATTTGCTATTTACCTAAATAATAAAGCTACTATCAGAATTGCTATTAACCACCTCAATTTTGTGTCCCTTAGACAGAGAGAGAAACAGATTTTAGAAAGTGTTCTGTACTTTTCATTTGTAATTGACCAAGAGGTCATACTTAGAGAATGTGAAAGGCATTGGAGAACAGATTGCTTTTTCAATACTTTAAATGTAAGAGATAAAAAATTCTAATACTTTATTTCTAGCATACATGTCATTAAAATATTTTATAGACATATAAAACATTTAATCACATAAATATTAAATTCAACCAAATAGCACCCCAAATAAAAGCCTAAAAATAACACTGTAAATAAAATAACAGCAACTTCATTTTTCCATCCTTCCCTTCTCTTTCCACTTCATCTCTGTTCTTCCCACCTAAACCCAATCTCCAACACACAAGCAAATATACTAGATAAAAATTATCCTGACCATCTGTATACATTTAAAAGTATAGTTCACCCTGAACAACATGGATGTGAACCATGAGGGTCCACTTAAACATGCCAATTTTCAATAGTAAATACTATGGACTACACCATCTGCATGTGGTTGCATCTACAGATTTAGAACCTCAGACATGGAAAATCTGAGGAACTGCATATACCGAGCCCTGACTATAAAGTTCAGTTCAGTTTAGTCACTCAGTCGTATTCGACTGTTTGCGATCCCATGGAGCGTAGCACGCCAGGCCTCCCTGTCCATCACCAACTCTGGGAGTTTACTCAAATTCATGTCCATTGAGTCAGTGATGCCAGCCAACCATCTCATCCTCTGTCGTCCCCTTCTCCTCCCACCTTCAATCTTTCCCAACATCAGGGTCTTTGACTATAAAGTTAAGCACTCCTAATCCCCACATTGCTCAAGGGTCAACTGCAGTCTTTCAAAGAAAACAGAAACAAACATTTGCATTAAAGAAAAATGATTAGGGGTATTTATTGATTACTAAATATGTGACTAGCATAGTGCTCTAAACATGAGACAAATCAAAATATAAGAAAAATAAAAACTGATTTTCACCCAAATATGATAGGCACTAACCTTAATTATAAATTCTTCAACTTTAATATCTATATTTTCTTTTCCTGATGTCTGTGTACATTTTTTCATAAATAGAGAACAGGGCTGTAAGACCTACAAACAGATAAATGAAATTTACATAAAGGACATGTCTTACTTAATTTGAGATCTTTAACTATCACCTATTACTAAAAGCAAGAAGGCAAATTAAATTATCTGAAAACCTCTCATGAGGGCTCCTCCAAACTATGGCAAGTCTATGATCACAGTAGAGGACTTTCAGCAGTTGTGATGAATTCCTTTATGCCAAACTCTTAAGTAGTAATGCACATTTACTAGCAGAAGTCTAAAATATCTTTTAAATGAAAGTCATTCAGTCGTGTCTAACTCTTTGCAACCCCACAGACTGTAGCCACTAGGCTCCTCTGTCTATGGCATTCTCCAGGCTAGAATACTGGAGTGGGCAGCTGTTCCCTTCTCCAGGGGATCTTCCCAACCCAGGAATCGAACCCAGATGTCCTGCATTGCAGGCAGATTCTTTACCATATGAGCCACCAGGGAAGCCCAAAATATCTTTTAAATAATGCCCTGTGTAAAATATACTTTAAAAATATCTATAAAAATGAGCTAAACAAGGTCTTACATTTGCAAAGAGGTAAATGAAAAAATGAAAAAGGTATTTCATTGTAATTTTTATGATCACAAAATTACTTGAAATTGTTATTCTAAATAAATAGTTCTGTTAACATTTTTATTTTAAAAAGACTATATGGTAAGGTAGGTAAATGAACAGTTTCCCAATGATTAACAACAGGTCAGCCTTGAATTTCCTGTAATGTCCTTATTAGAACAGATTGCAAATCTTCAAATTCAATGATTTATTAAAACTATGAGGCCTGTATTGTTAAATATCATTAAAGAAACAAAATACATCTGAACTGAATGAGGGAATTAATACTAAACAGCTTTCATTTTTTAAAAATTAGGATGAGCTTTAAATAGAAATGATTAATATAAACTTTCTGTGACATGTCAAGATGATTCCGCTTAAGAATGTTTCATGGTAATGTATAGATTAAGCTCAGCACTGTATTTCTTTACACAAGTCACTTTATCTATCAATTTTTTTGTAAACTTAAAATAACACTGCAAATAAGTCTCATTATATAATGATGCTCTTTAACATAAAATAATCAATTTAATATTAAAAACCAAACGGTGTGATAGTTAATTCATTTAACCAAAACCACATTTGTTGACAACAATGTGAAAGCACCATTGAAGTTAATTTGTAATAAAGAAAAACAATCTCTTTTGGGCATGTGACTCCACTGAATGTTTGGTTCATTCATCCATTCATTCATTCATTGGATATACAGTGGTGAATAAAAGCAACAGTTGAAAAGGAATATTGATTTGTATGTACTAAAATTCAAATACTGTTCAGCAAAAGATGGTATAACGAAAATTAGTCTGGAGGTAGTCTATAGTTCTGTCACTACAAACATGGGTAAATCATTTAACATCTTTGGAATTCAACATCTTTATCTGTATCATCTCAAGCTGGAGTAAATACAGAGCCCTCATATTCTAGGATTCTATGAATCAACCATTTTCAAGCTTAGGATATAAAGTCATTCTTACTGTGGTAATATTTTTTCCTCTCTTTTCTCTGAGAAAAGGGCAAGCAAGCACTTTCAGATCTCCCACAGAAGCTGTCATTATCTGTTCAAGTCCGGATGTTGATAGAAAGAAGTCACACTGGAATGCGGCTGTTAGAGCAGGAGCATCAGCCTTTGTCAGGCTGGCAACAAAAACCACTTCTGGATCTGTGATCTTGGCGTTTAAAATCATATTTGGTCTTAGAGAGTCATCTGAAGAAACATAAATGGGAACCATAAAAGTTCTAGTAAAGTAAACCTTGTCATGTGTGTATATGTTATCTGTAAGTTTCTAAATTGCTTCTAATATCCTGCTGTTAGGGATATGGTGAAAGTAACAATACGAATAACTGATTGGTTAGGACTAACAATAAATAATTATTAACTAATGCTGATTATGTGGGATAATGCAATCTTGATCCCTGCTATAAGACTCTGACCTAACAGAAATAATCTTGTTTTGAAGTTCTTTTTGTCAGAATTAATGCGCATACGCAATGCATGTATAAACATCTGAGTGTGCACTATGCTGCAAGAGCAGGGAAGGGAAAACAGGTGAGGGGAACATCAGGAAGAGGACAGGAGACCGGCTAAAAGCACACAGACCATTTCACTCTTTACTTTGATTTTACCCTGACGTATATAGTCAGTGTCATAGATCTACAGTATAAATACATTACATGTCTGTATGAATACAGAGATACCATATGCCTACTGTTTAAGAAAGGTAAGTGGACAAATAAAATTCTGACCTTGCCAGTGAGCAGCAGTTTTCCAATACTGCTCAAATGCACATGAGAGAGAAAAATGCATGACCTTAGGCAATTACAATTCAACAGAGAAAAGAAATGTTAATGGCAGAGCTGGAACCAGAGCAGAGGCTTCTTGGCCCCTGATCCAATACACATTTCTATTCCTGTTGTTGTTTAGTCGCTAAGTTGTGTCTGACTCTCTTTGACACGGCAGACTGTAGCCCGCCAGGCTTCTCTGTCCATACAATTTCCCAGGCAAAATACTGGAGTGGGTTACCATTTCCTTCTCTAAGGGTCTACCTCTCTCTCAAAAATTGACGCTTATTAAGGTTTTTCTTCTGAACATATTTAAATTGGAAAGAGTAATTTTACATTCTTAAACTCTCCATTTCTCTTTTTTCCTGTTTGCAATTCTGGTAAAATATAAGACAAGTTATCATCTGTGACAAGTAAATTCTGCTAACCTTTCTCCATCTTGATTTTTGCTAAGGCAGTCTGTCGCAGTGGAATCTGTGATTCTTTAGTCATATTTTCTGGACTCTGAGGTACAGCCTTGATAAAGAAATCTGCCACAGTCATCAGAAATTCCACACTGGCACATACATACAGCTTGTCAAGAACAGCATCAATATGACTTTCATTTTTGCCTTGTTGGTAACTGATGTCAATCATAGAACTGTTGTTCTCTTGACCATTCTTCTTATCAATCATTCTGAAAAAAATTTATGTACAGTCATTATTTTATTCCTGCTAAAACACTTAAAAAGATGAAAAATTTTCTAAGTATCTTATAACAGCTTTTCTTTCACCTTTCAGTTTCCAACCTGTATAGAAAACAGATCAGTGTTAACTACAGTCTAATTAGCTAATCAGCAATCAACACAGGGTCTCCATAGCCAAGGTTCATGGTAATAAGTAATCATAAGAGCATTTTATAATTATAATGCAATACTAGAAAAACAAATCAATGACCACTGAAAGGAAGTTTGGCAATTAACAAAACACATTATTGTAGCCCCACAGAATTTAAAAGACAACCTCTTTACTTTATAAAATAAAACCTTCTTGAAGGAATTTATCACCAAAGACCATCCTATACAACTGATTCCCAAGTCAGTCCACGTAATTCCAATCTGGCAGTGTTCATCAAGGGTCTGCAATGACCGTTTCCACATAGCCTCAAGGATGCTGCAAAAAGCAGGCTTTGAAACAGAAGCAGGGACTTTATCACCCTTGCCTAGACTGCTATGCCAAGACACAAAGTTTGCAAACTGGAAAAGCTGGATGCATGAAAGCACTCTTCCTTCATTTATTCATCTCTTAGAAAGACAAAGGGCTCACAAAGGGCTCAAGCAGCAGAACAGTTTTTCTCCAAAAATAATCAAGAACAAAAATGTTATATATCTCATTATTTGTGAAAGGAATAAAAATATAATTAGGCCACCAAAGTTGCATATCTCTCACTTTGCAATAGGGTAATATGAATTACTCTTTCAAAAATGAGTTGATAAATGTGAAAATTAGGGATTCCATTTCTGCTAAAACTTTTTTAATCCTGTAGAGTCTTTTCTTTAAATTTAAGTATAGTTGATCTACTAAAACTTTTAAAGAAATTTTACAGAACTGTTTTAAAATATATATACAAAATAAATAAGACAAAAGAAAGATCCATAAATTGAAGGCTTTTTTGCAACAAGTTTCTGCCTACTGAAAACAATTTACAAAAATGTACCACTAATGAACCACACACATGGATTTCACTATTAAAATTCTTACATTTTCTTAGTTCCCACTTTTAAGACAATATTATTAAACTGCCCTTTAATTCAAACATAAAAGCAACTGAACCTGAAATTAGCACTATTTTTTGAAGCATTTCAAACTGAAATATGACGAAAGACCTACGTTGATAATCCCAAGGAACAGAATCCCAAAAAGGATGATCGAAAGACCCCTTCTGACAATCTGAAGCCAAGCAATCAATGCCTGCTAACAATGCCAAGCGCATCAACCTTTTATATGTGCAGCAAATTGAGAAATGACAAACCTTGATGTTGCTCTCTTAATTCCTTCTCTGAGATCATCAAGAGTGCAGGTCTTAAGTTTAATACTGACATTCAGTGAGCCATCCTTAAACATCTTCCCTGAAGAGGCCATAAGATGTAGCCTGAGTTCACCGAGCCGGAAACTATCATTATGAAATGCGAGTTTGGATTCCTGTGGTATATTTTTCAAGCAAAAGAATCAATTATCTTCAGCGTTATGTAATTACTTTTAAACATACTTCTTAACTCAGAGATTAAAAGCAAATTTTTAAAGTACGGATATTAAGACTGGAACAAAGAATAATATGCATGTTTGTGACTGTATATGCACATGCAAATAAATACCTAAGTGTGTGTGCTCATATTCAACAAGGGTTGATACATGAAATTTTCTGATATACAGTTCAATGCAAAAAGAAAATCAGGAAACTGTCAGTCAATCACTCTAACTTATAATGTTTAATGAGCTCTTCTGTAAAACACTCTGTGATAGGAACTAAAGGCTTTATGAGAAAGGATAAAGCACAGCACTTGATCTTAGTAAGCTTATACTTTAACTGAAAAAAATAAAACGGAAATTTATTACAAGGAACATCACAAGAAGATGCTATAATTTGTAAATTATTAAAAAATGATATATTGTCATTTATTCATACTTACATCTTCCCATATTCCACAAAAAATATTAAGAGATTAGGTAAAGAATAAAAACAGCAAAAGCTCACAGGGTCAAAGAGATAATTGTGGGCTGGGAAAAATTCATGAAGAACATGAAAACTCTGAACTTCAGAGATTGACTGGAATCAGGCAATGAGGGGTAGAAGGCATTCTAGATGGAGAAAGAACATGAGCAAACAATTCAAGATGCTCTGGGGGCACAAGGTACAGGCTGGCATCTTAGGCTTGAATATTTCAATAAAAGAAAACTAGGGAAAGAAGTCTGGAAAGAAACGTGGAGGCCTAACTGTGGTCTCAAATCCTCAAGATTTAAACTTTAAGGAAAAACGACCTCAATATGTATTCCACCATAACACATAGCTCAAATTTCTGTGCTAAGACACTAAAACAACAAAATCCAACGAACCAAGCAAACACACACACACACACACACACACACACACACACACACACACAGAAAATCTTTGGGGAAGTAGGATTTTCAGTTTAGCAGTAATTGCTCACTACAGACCAGTGAGTGTATTGCTGTAAGGGTGCTGCTGATGGGCAATTCTTGGCACCGTGGTTGTAACTGCCTATCTTCACTTACTCAAAAGAGTACAGTGCATGTAAATGGATCAGAATGAAATTATTATTGGAAACTTGCAATGCCTTTAATTTATAAAAATACATTTAATTCACAAACTTGTGATTAGTAACTATTAATAGAAATAACCAATGACACATCTACTAGTCACAATATAATAAGAGTTTCTGGTACGGTTACTGATGTAGACAATTTGGAGGCACTGAGTACGTTAAGGCTGTATATTGTCACCGTGCTTATTTAACTTATATGCAGAGCACATCATGAGAAACGCTGGGCTGGAGGAAGCACAGGCTGGAATCAAGACTGCTGGGAGAAATATCAGTAACTTCAGATATGCAGATGATACCACCCTTATGGCAGAAAGTGAAGAAGAACTAAAGAGCCTCTTGATGAACGTGAAAGAGGAGAGTGAAAAAGTTGGCTTACAGCTCAACATTCAGAAAACGAAAATCATGGCATCTGGTCCCATCACTTCATGGCAAATAGATGGGGAAACAGTGGAAACAGTGGCTGACTTTATTTTTCTGGGCTCCAAAATCACTGCAGATGGTGACTGCAGCCATGAAATTAAAAGACGCTTACTCCTTGGAAGAAAATTAATGACGAACTTAACATATTAAAAAGCAGAGACGTTACTTTGCCAACAAAGGTCCGTCTAGTCAAGGCTATGGTTTTTCCAGTGATCATGTACGGATGTGAGAGTTAGACTATAAAGAAAGCTGAGGGCCGAAGAATTGATGCTTTTGAACTGTGGTGTTGGAGAAGACTCTTGAGAGTCCCTTGGACTGCAAGGAGATCCAACCAGTCTATCCTAAAGGAAATCAGTACTAAATATTCATTTGAAAGACTGATGTTGAAGCTGAAACTCCAATACTTTGGCCACCTGATGCAAAGAGCTGACTCATTGGAAAGGACCCTGATGCTGGGAAAGATTGAGGGCAGGAGGAGAAGGGGACGACAGAGGATGAGACAGTTGGATGTCATCACCAACTCGATCGATATGGGTTTGGGTAAACTCTGGGAGTTGGTGATGGACAGGGAGGCCTGGCGTGCTGCGGTTCATGGAGTCGCAAAGAGTCAGACACGACGGAACGACTGAACTGAACTAAAGTGAATGTTCTTTTTTAATAAGTTAAAATTCATATAATGTAACGCTGAACGTTTTCTAAGTAGAATGGGAATCTGTGAATGGCTACGTGACATTGAGGAATCTGAACCTGTGCCAGTGTGTAAGCTGAATGGCAACAAGCAAGGAAGCTACTGCAGTACTGTGTGAGCTAAGAAGCCTCAGATTGCAGCAGCGAGAACTTCCAGGAAAGAACAGAAGTTCACTCAAACTGACAGCACTTGGTGTCCAAATGAATAAAGAATGTCAACAAAGAAGGACATAAAAGAAAACAACAAGACTGTAAGGCTGGGCAGCCAGTAGAATAATAGTACCTTAATCAAAATGAAGAATATATTTAATTGTTCATTTTGCATTACATCATTTCCTGATCTTTTATTAACATTAACATTAAACATTAGAAATTAAGGATGTCACCTCACAACAGGCAGAATGCCCATCATTAAAATATCTAGAAATAACAAACTGCTGGAGAGGGTATGGAGAAAAGGAAACCCTTCTGCACTGTTGGTGGGAATATAAACTGGTGCACCCACTATGGAAAATACTATGGAAGTTCCTTAGAAATTTAAAAATAGAGTTGCCACACAATCTAGCAATCACATGCCTAGGCACATAGCCAGACAGAAATACATTTGAAAAGATACAAGCACCTCTATGTTCATACGGCACTATTCACAATAGCCAAGATAAGGAAACAACCATTGAATGGATAAAGAAGACATGGTACATATATACAATGGAATATGACTCAGCCATAAAAAGGATGAAACAATGCCTTCTGTAGCAACATGGATGGAATCAGAGATTATCATACTAAGTGAACAAAGTCAGAAAGACAAATGCCATATAATATCACTTACATGTGGAATCTTAAAATGTGACACAAAGGAACGGATCTACAAAACAAAAACAGACTCACAGACGTAGAGAGCAGACTTGTAGCTGCCAAGGATTGGGAGTTTGGGAGGAGTAGATGCAAACTATTATACACAGGATGGATAAACAACAAGGTCCTACTGTCTATCACAGGGAACTATATTCAATATCTCATGATACAGCATAATGCAAAAGAATATATAAAATGAATATATATGTATAACTGAATCACTATGCTATATAGCAGAAATGAATACAACATGGTAAATCAACTATACTTCAAAAAAATTTGAAAAAAAATAATTAATGTTGTCTATTGCACAAATGACAGATAATTGCTCAAGGTCCAAAAATAATAATATATGAATAGTGTATAACTCTTAGAAAACAATATAAAACATAACAAAACATATACATGGACATAAACAATAGATATAATACTTACAATAAGTGATTATTATGGGTATTATTATATTACATGCATGAATATTATGATATTAATTAACTGATATAATAAAAAGCATTTGTTAGAAGACATTATATAAAAAAGCTTCCGAAAAAAATATCAATGACACATTATGTGGTTCAAATCATAATGACACTAGACCTTGGTTCCTCAATTCACTCATCAGTATCCTTACCATATTATCTACTAAATAAAAAGTTTATTGAAGAAAAACATAATGAATGCTTATATATCATGGATAATCATAAATTTTAAAATAACCCTCTAAGGTTCAAAGCCACTAAATTATTTTCCTTAAATAGTTGAATATGTACATATATATAACTATGTAATAAAACTGTACATATAGCTAATTATCCACATATAAAATATTTCTCCTAGAGCTAGGTCTAAATATCTTAGCACTGATATTACTTGGAAAAAAGTAAAAAGTCTTCCTAAGCCTAGAAAGATTAAAAACACTAAGTGTAAACAGAAAACAAGACAAATGCATACTCTGTAGGCCAAATAGAATTTAACAGACATCAATGTGAGAAGAAGAATCACATCAAAAAAATGATAATATTCTAAAATTGAATACCAAGAGCTAAGGACTTTCTCCTAGATACAGACTTTAACTACATACCTGGCTGGTATCATTGTTATACAGTACAATAGAAAGAGATTCAAAGTGAAAGTCAAACTGGAGAGTGACACTCTGGTCCAAAGCAAGCTTTGAGTCTGTCACATCTTCTTGTTCTGATGGTTCAAACATAAATATGAAGATTAGTAAGCTTTTAAGTATGTATATGACTTTATACATATTTTGAAAGCTAGGATAATAATTTATTATTCTAAATGTATATGATACTCTCAAGAATTATTTAAATCCTGATGAAACAAGGAACAAAAATGGCAGTATATTCCATAAATATTTAGTACAGGGCAAAATGTACACAGACTATCTACATTAAAAATAAAAAGACAGCCTGGCAAAGACTAGTAAGACAACTTTTTCTAAAAAGCCCTACAAACGCAAGTCTACTTCATTGTAGTTTATAATTATTAAAGCATTTCACTTAACCGGTTACAGGCCATTCCCAAGAGATTATGAAATTGGAGGCAGAGAAAAGTAAAATACTTTGTCCAAGAACAGACAGCTTGTCAGTAAAAGGTTCTCTGCTAGTGTAGTTCATGTCTCACTCTCTTTAATTACCTATGTCATCCAATCCATTCCCTTTGATAGAACAGAATATAACTCAAAAGCAGAGTTGAAGAGACCTCAGATATAATGTGGGACAGGGAGTCTCTGGTATTTTGAGGTGAAAGAGACTTCAAGAAGTAATGCAGTCTTACCCCTCATCTTTAGACAGAAACTTTTTAGACAAAGAATACATAATGCTTTCAATCCTGCTTACAAAGTGATTCTGCGGTCTCTTTTGGAGATGGATTCTATTCTTTTGGTCATTTATAGGAAAGTCTATTCTTACCTGTTACTGCAAGAGCAAACACAGCATAACTCTAACTACATTAAGGCTTCTCCAAGGCGGAAAACGCCAGGCTTTTTCCCTTTACCTTTCCCGAAAATAAGTTCCATTCCCATCTTCATTATCTCTGTAGTTTTTCCATCAGAACTTTTTTTGTTTTCCCAAGTACCACAGTAACTATACAGCTTGAACCAGGGACACAAACTGACCAGAGCTGAATACAGTGAGATTGTTAACCACATAAAGCTTGTCTGCCACAGTTTATTCATCCATACAGTACACAGTTCCTGTCTAACTACAGCAACAGCCTACTTAATCTAGCATCTGTCTGCACGGCGGCATGAACTCAGCCTGGGGAGAGATGCAGGGAGGACTCACTAAATTCATACAGTGCTCATAAGTATCCTCAACCAAAAACCTTATTTTGCACACTGCTCTAGGCATTTGTTTATGACTTCAAAACACACCAGACCTAACTCCAGGAGAAGCACTGCTGGCTTAGTATACTTACTGGCAGCTTAACTGACTGCTGCCATAACGAACAGTCAATGACTTTAGCATGATAAAAGCACAGCAGTCTGGGGTCCTTTATTAAATGGACAAGGAATACTCCATCTCACTTTAGCCATGAAAATACTAATTTATTCACAGTCTAAAATAAAACACGATATTCACATAACAATTTTAAATGATGAAAAACAGTGAAATTATAAAATTATTCTATATACTTGGCCAAGAAAGGAAAAAGGAACCTTGTATGTTAGAAAAATTGTCTTTTAAAAATGGCTGAATTTAAAAGGTTCAGTGCCTTTGAAAGATAACAATTTTAATAATCTAGAAAATTCCCTTATGTATCTGACTATATCAATCCCCAGTGAAGACAGATAAGCAAAGCTGTTACTGAACAAGAATACCTTCCTATTTCACGGACCAGTCATCTGAGTATGACACCAGTTCCTTTTCTCTCTTAATTATTTTGGGATCTTACTATGCTGCATCCCTATTTTGCTTTTTCTCTCAAAGTATACTACCTCAGTTCAGAGCAGTTCATTGCAGTCACTCAGTCGTGTCCGACTCTTTGCGACCCGATGAACCGCAGCACACCGGGCCTCCCTGTCCATCACCAACTCCCGGAGTCCACTCAAACCCATGTCCATCGAGTCGGTGATGCCATCCAACCATGTCATCCTCTGTCGTCCCCTGCCCTCGATCTTTCCCAGCATCAGGTGGCCAAAGTATTGGAGTTTCAGCTTCAACATCAGTCCTTCCAATGAACACCCAGGACTCATCTTTAACATGGACTGGTTGGATCTCCTTGCAGTCCAAGGGACTTTCAAGAGTCTTCTCCAACACCACAGTTCAATAGCATCAATTCTTCTGCACTCAGCTTTCTTTATAGTCTAACTCTCACATCCATACATGATCACTGGAAAAACCACAGCCTTGACTAGACAGACCTTTGTTGACAAAGTAATGTCTCTGCTTTTTAACATGCCTTCTAGGTTGGTCATAACTTTCCTTCCAAGGAGTAAGCGTCTTGTAATTTCATGGCTGCAATCACCATCTGCAGTGATTTTGGAGCCCAAAAAATTAAAGTCAGCCACTGTTTCCACTGTTTCCCCATCAATTTGCCATGAAGTGATGGGACCAGATGCCATGATCTTCATTTTCTGAATGTTGAGCCTTAAGCCAACTTTTTCACTCTCCTCTTTCACGTTCATCAAGAGGCTCTTTAGTTTTTCTTCACTTTCTGCCATAAGAGTGGTGTCATCTGCATATCTGATGTTATTGATATTTCTCCCAGTAATCTTGATTCCAGCCTGTGCTTCTTCCAGCCCAGTGTTTCTCACGATGTACTCTATATATAAGTTAAATAAGCAGGGTGACAATATACAGCCTTGACGTACTTCTTTTCCTATTTGGAACCAGTCTGTTGTTCCATGTCTAGTTCTAACTGCTGCTTCCTGACCTGCATACAGGTTTCTCAAGAGGCAGGTCAGGTGGTCTGGTATTCCTATCTCTTTCAGAATTTTCCCAATTTATTGTGATCCACACAGTCAAAGGCTTTGGCATAGTCAATAAAGCAGAAATAGATGTTTTTCTGGAACTCTCTTGCTTTTTCAATGATCCAGCGGATGTTGGCAATTTGATCTCTGGTTCCTCTGCCTTTTCTAAAACCAGCTTGAACATCATGGAGTTCATGGTTCAGGTATTACTAAAGCCTGGCTTGGAGAATTTTGAGCATTACTTTACTAGTGTGTGAGATGAGTGCAATTATGCAGTAGTTTTGAGCATTCTTTGGCATTGCCTTTCTTTGGGATTGGAATGAAAACTGACCTTTTCTAGTCCTGTGGCCACTGCTGAGTTTTCCAAATTTGCTGACATACTGAGTGCAGCACTTTCACAGCATCAGCTTTTAGGATCTGAAATAGCTCAACTGGAATTCCATCACCTCCACTAGCTTTGTTCGTAGTGATACTACCTCAATGCCCCTTGAATTGGGCATATTCAACTTTTACAAATAAAAGGCAAGCATGCATCATACAGGCAACAAGAGGTGGGCCCTCCCTTTAGAGTAATGAGCCCACTTCCTTCCCCTGGGAGCTTCAAGACAGTCTCAGCCCCTTCTGATCTTCCACAGTAAATAATACAGCATTGGATCAGTTCACACCACATTACACTGGACAATTAAAAAACCCACTAAATATAAATATGGCATTAACATCTAATTCTTCTCAACAATCAAAGCAAAAATCTCCATCAATTTATACCTTTGAAGTGGTCAGGTCTACTGGAAACGTCTTGTCTAACTCTCACAGCCTCCTGGGTAGACTGCGTAGGGCTTGGCTGTGAAGAAGCTTCTCCAAGATTCTCTAGCAAAATTTTCATTAAAACTGTTAAGTCGTCTCTACTGAGAGCAACCTAGAAACCAACAATAGGTTACTGTTAATATAAAACAATAAATGATGCAAAATATCTATGTCTTAACTTATGGTCTGTTAAATTAACTGTTCATCTAAAAACAAGCGAGTTGGGACCATAAATAGCAGGATGAAAGTATTTTATCTTGTATAGTATTAGACATTACTCCTATGTGTAAACACATTTTTGCCTTCACTCACATCCAAGTCCCTGCTTCCGCTACGCCCCTCCTGCTGCCTTAACTGTTACTGTAACTCATTCTGTTCTGGACCTGTGTTCCTCTCCCCTCTCCCTAGCTCCTCATCTCCATTCTGCTTCTATCTCTTCTCATCCAGTACTGGCGTCCTCCTCCACGTTGTTTACTCTCCCCAAAACTCAAAATAGGAAGAATGCTATTCAGTTTCCAGTCTCCATCAAGAAGGAAAAAGATGTGCTCCTGCACATTTTATTCTCAGTACATGCGTGTCTGCATATACTTAAATCATTTAACCTATCAAGATTATGCCTCCTAGAACAGTAACAAACGCATCTGCACAGAACTGTTAAAAGCCAAAACACAGGCCAAGATGAGCATCCTGCTAATCTCCAACCTTTATAAAAAGGGGATATGTGACAAAAAGAGAAAAAAAAAAGGCGAGAGATTTTGAGTCAAGTAGATATGTGTCAACTATACCACTCTCAAGCTGTGCTGTTGGCTAAGTTTCTTTCTTAATCTTTAAAATAGGAATAATATCATCTTCCTCATCAGTGGCTGCAGAACAACATGAAGCTGCTAGAATAAACAAAGATGCTACTGGCTGCTAGGACCCATTAAACCTTTTCATCCTTCCATCTTTTGTGCATTTCCCCTACACATATTGCAGCTTCCCTGGTGGCTCACAGGTAAAGAATTTGCCTGCCAATGCAGGAGATTCAGGTTCGATCCCTGGGTCAGGAAGATCCCCTGGAGAAGGAAATGGCAACCCAATCCAGTATTCTTGCCAGGGAAATCCCATGGACAGAGGAGCCAGATGGGCTACAATCCATAGGGTTGCAAGAGTCATACACGACTTAGCAACTAAATAACAGTGATAACCTACACCTAGCAATAGGGGTCCAAAAGGTCTTTTTGAAGTACCTAAAGCCAAATCCAAACAGGCGCATTCACAGCACCTTTTCTTCTGAACACCACAGTATCCCATGCCCCTCAAATTGTGCCCCTATCACCAAGGACAACACCTGATTCCCAGCCTAAATGAAAGTGTGGCCATATTTTAGCATGAGATGACAACCAGGGATTTCTTATTTGCCCCAAGTCCCAGTCCTTAGAAAACAGCTATCACTTTAACTCCCCAGAACTTCTTTCTATATTCATTCCCACTTGTGCTACCAACTGAGATATCAGAGCCTCCCGAAGAACAGCTAACTTCACCACCTCCTAGTACTGGAAAAGGATCCAGTGTTAGTTCTGGGATCTAATCTGAGCAAGGGAGAATTTGAGAGAACAGTACTATGTCCTAGAATAGAAAAGTCAATACTCTCAATAAACACATGCTCTTGTTTATGTATTTATTCATACTGCGGACAGGGATCTCTCATTCCTACAACAAGCCTCAATTTTAACATCCTCACCAGTAGAACTCAGGTCCTTTGACCCTTCTTGCTTTATCTTAGAACTAACTCTGAAATAGTCACAGATATCAAAACCCACTACACTACCGAATTTTCACTCATCTTCCACACATTTTGTTTAGTCACTCCCTCTTTCCCTATCTCGTACTGCTTGGCTTCAGCAGTTTCACACACAGGCACACAAGAATCCCAAGGTTCCCACACTTTGGTGACCATCTTTGACCAGTATCATCTCTTCCTGTGAGCCTACCTACAACCTGCTAACTACAATATTAAAAATACTCCTGTTTATATGCTTACCAATGAAACATACTCACCTACTGAAAATGTCTGCTTTTCTAATTAAAAGAGTGTTTCTATACAGTAAAAATACTATTGAAGGTGCTTTGGATGTGGTAGCTAAATATCACTTTACAGGGACTTGCCTGGAGGTTCTATACTTAAGATTCTATACTTCCAATGCAGGGGGCACAGATTCAGTCCTTGGCTGGGGAACTAGGATCCCACATGCCATGTAGCATGGTCAAAAAAATTTTTTAATAAAATTTAAAATATCACTTTTCTTTTATAATTTACCTTAAAACTTGAACAGAATCTTCTAAAATTACTAATAATAATCTCAGTAGACTCCCTAGCTTTCAACCTCAGTTTCTTGCTAGCTTCACCAAATATCCAACTAATAAGAAATAAAGAAAAGTGTGAAAAATTACACCACCTTCATTTTCAGTTAACAAAGCATTCCCTTTTAAACATTTTATCACTTCTGATGTACACTAGAACTACACTGTGATCAATGATAAAAGTCTAGCTAGCGAGCAATTATTTTATACATAAACCTACCTGCATAGGTTTTAGTTTTCCTTTTATCTCCATTCCTGGAATTTGCACGTACCATGATGCTGCTAAATTTCGCTGTATGTATAAAAGCATGTTGACTGGTTTTAAAATTTCAATGTCATGTTGTGGTGGGTCAGCCTGCAAAATTGTTCTGAAAGATGATTAAGAATTTATTTTATATTTCTAAAATATACTGATTTTAAAATGAAGACTATCATCATATGTGTACCAGTTTCCACACAGCATTTTTCCAAACACTAAAGGCTGCTATCAGAATTCTTTTAGAACATGCTTCTTGTCACAAATCAATCAGAATAAGTTTATAAAGTTTACATAAAAAAAGCCCATGCAATGCTTATTCCAAAGAAACAAACAGCTTGAGTATGACTACTACACTATTTACCATCTTTCCCAAAGACTAATAATGGCTACTAACCAATGTCATACAAACAAATGTTACATCCTCTTAAAACATCTCTGAAGGACAAAGAAAGTGGTGCTGTACTAAGCCCTTAGGTTTATGCTATTAGTACTTCTCCAAACTCAAAAGGAAAAGCTCACCAAACCTAGAAGTTAAACAAGCATATTGTAATAGTCATTTCTAGCCTGCCAGCCAACAAATATTTGAACCACCAAATAATTCATTCTTGTCATCCAACAGAGCCAACACTTTCCCATTTTGATTTGATTATCCATTAGATATCTTACTGAGATTTCCTAAATGTGACATGCTTTGGAAATAAGAAAATAAATAAATATCTAAATTAAGTATTAACCATAATCTTATAATAGGAAATTTTTATAGATTAAAAAAACATATCACAAATTTAGTAAGACAAAGTATATATTCTATGAGGTCCATCACTATCAACCACTAACCAAAAACCAATGGTCAAAGTTTCATGATTAGAAGAAATAAGGAATATGAACTAAGAATCACTAGAGTATTTTACCCTGGCAATGATTCTATGAAAATTCTATTTCTAGTAAGTAATACATGGTTGGGGCTTCCCTGGTGGCTCAGTGGTAAAGAATCCACCTAAAATGCAAGACATGCAGGTAACTCCTGGGTAGGGAAGATTCCCTGGAGAAAGAAATGGCAACCCACCCCAGTATTCTTGCCTGGGAAATCCCACGAAGAGAGGAGCCTGGCAGGCTATAGCCATGGGATGGAATAAGAGTCGGACACAATTTAGCAACTAAACAATATGTAATTGGATTATATATTTATACCTGGACAGCTTTAGCTGAGTGAGTTGGATGTCCATTTTATCAATGACGGGGGGTAGCGAATGATGTCCCCTAGAAACTACATTAAATTGGTTTTCAACTGTGATTAAACCCAGATCTGCTATAATAGCATTAGGTGATACTGAAGACTGAGGAATGATAATAACTGGTGCTTTCAAGTTGATATCCATCAAAAGGCGGAAACTCTTTTCGGCCAAGTCTTTCATGCTGGAAGCAGCTCTTTCTGCAGCCTGGGCTGTAGCTGAGCTCAAAGCTTCTTTGGCAGTTTGAAAATTGTTGAGGAAGTTCTGTGGGAAAATACTGGTATTTAGAGTTTCCCCAAAAACAGGGATTTATTTCTTAAAGGAAAAACTTTAAAAAAGAGAAGCTAAATAAAAGAGGTGATGTAAAGGAGATGTTATTTATGACTGTGTACATGAAATAAAGTTTAGAAAGATACACTCTGAGATATTAACATGAACAAGAGTCCCTTCATTTTATGTATTTCAGAATTATTTGTTTATTTACAAATTTTGGTAGCAATTCTTTTGTGTGGGTGTGAAAATAACAATGTTTATTGAGGACTTAGTAAATGCTTTACATGTTTTTGTTTGTTTCATATTTTAAAATTTTATTTATTTAAATTAGAGGCTAATTACAATATTGTGGTGGGTTCTGCCATACATCGACAGGAAACCTCCTTTTCACTCATTTAAAACCTCCCTTTTACTCATTTAAAACCTCCCTTTTACTCATGAATGTTGGCCATTTTAACCAAAATTTACATAAAAAGATGGAGAAGAAAGCTTTATGGCTCCCAAAGTAGCTTTGAATCTGTACCTCTAGGTCATAGGAATAAAGTCTATGAAACTAAAGTTTAGAAACTAAGGTTTTGCCTGGTTATTTCTGAAGATTCTTTTCTTAAGTGTACTTCAACATGACTGTTTACAATCTTGCTATCACTAACAAGAATCAAAAATTATTTATTTAGAGTAAGATACCATTCATCTCAATTTCAACTAAAAACAGAAAGACTTTTCCCAATAGAGAAAAGAACTGGAAGCGTATTCTTGATGCACATCCATTAATAAAACAGATGGCTTATTTAGTTGCTTATTTAACTAACCCCCCTCCAAATAAATTACTTTTCAGAAAAATAAAACACGATGGTTTACACAGAAATGTGTGATTTGAAAGCTTTGATTAACAGTCCTGCTAAAAGAATGGCATAGGCAAATTAAACTCTTCACTCCATGAAACTTACGTGGAAATAAATAATTAAAAGAATTCTATGGCCTTGTTGATGCTAATTATAATCAAAGCTGTCAGTTCCAGTATTAGCCCTTCCAATGCCTAATGATCTCCTTAAAGCATTCTTTTAGCTAAACATCTTTTAAGGGTATCTCTCAAAACAACTAAAACTGAAAAGCTGTAACTGAAACATCAGAAAGTATTTTCAAACTATGTAACTATGTTAAAGTTAAAGAATGATCCTTCATAGTTGGTTCAAACCAATGATAACCTGGAAAATCCCATGGATGGAGGAGCCTGGTAGGCTACAGCCCACGGGGTCGCAAAGGGTCGGACATGACTGAGCAACTTCACTTCACTTAATGATAACTGTAATAATTATTCAGCATTTGGGAGTTTATCACACAACCCTATTTAGTAAAGATTTTGACTAGCTAGATTCAGATACACAGGCAAAGATATTTAGGCTTCAATAAGAAACAAATATATTTTTAAAATAAACTTACCAAAAGAGACATGAAGAATTTATGAACATATACAATCTGAATACAACCCACTTTGAGACTAAGTTTGCCATCTACTTTAGACATATCAGCATAGGCCTTTCCTTCTGTGGCATCTGGATAAAGAGTCATTTCGAACCTAAAGACTTCATCTCCCAAAATAGAGACAGCCTAGAAGTATTAAATTAACTCATTATTACATCAAAAGAGTTGTATCACTGTATTACAAGGTTTCTTATTACAGAGTCCTTGACATATAAAGAAGCATCATTTGTATCCAAGCTTCAACAAAATACTAGTTAAAAGCATTTAACTTGACAATAACATTTTCCTAAATCTATAAGAAAAAGGTTTATCAATGGAGATACTAATCACTTAATTGGTCAAAATAACTTTAACACATCATCTAGTCTACATACAATGGGATAGCAGACAATGACCATATTCATGGCCAATTCCCAACAAACTGCCTGACACATGAAAGATACTACATATACACTGAACAAATGACTAAAGACATCTCCAGACACAGAAAAACAAAAATAAATTTCAATACTGAAACATATTTTTTAAATTACCTTTTTGTGAATGGATGTTAAATCAACATTTGTAACGATGATATCCTTAAGTCTGGCAAACATGTCAGTCTGCTTTGGCCTCACAGAGACAGAGGCACCCATCCCTGGTGGGAAATACAACACTTTTAATCTAATCCGAATTCACAAATTCAGTGTTATTTAAATTCAATAATATACTACCAAGATAGAGAACAGAAAAACTGCTATTAGACATATGTAAAGTTACAACTTAGTTTTTAATAGCTTTTAAAAATTGTTCTGGCTGTGCCATGTGGCATGTTAGGTCTCAGTTCCCCAGCCAGGGGTCAAAGCAGCTCTCCCTGCACTGGAAGCGCAGAAGCTTAACCACTGGACCACCAGGGAAGCTCCAAAGGTAACAACTGCTACGTATGACATACCTAATAAATATTACAATATCTTTCAGTGCTAGAAGCATCTCACCCGTAACATCTGTGGAAATTTTAAAACAAAAGTAACCAAATTTCAAAGACAATTAATCACAAGTCTCCAAACACAAGTATCCTGGGCATTGCTGCTGCTGCTACGTCGCTTCAGTCGTGTCCGACTCTGTGCGACCCCAGAGACAGCAGCCCACCAGGCTCCCCCGTCCCTGGGATTCTCCAGGCAAGAACAATGGAGTGGGTTGCCATTTCCTTCTCCAATGCATGAAAGTGAAAAGTGAAAGTGAAGTCGCTCAGTCATGTCTGACTCTTCACAACCCCATGGACTGCAGCCTACCAGGCTCCTCCGTCCATGGGATTTTCCAGGCAAGAGTACTAGAGTGGGGTGCCATTGCCTTCTCAGTCCTGGGCATTAGCATGAACAAAATCAGTCATTTAGGACAACACCTAACATATGTTGAACAGTCATTTTATAAACATTATATAATGAAAACTATTAATCTGAAAACTAAGAATAAATATAATTTGATGAATAAATACTATTCTTTCTACAACAAACTTTATCTTAAACACAATTTCTCTCCAAAAAATGCTTGTCATTTTCATGATTTCTAAAGGTATGATTTTTAAAAACACTTCTCAGAATGAATTGGAGAATGGCTACAGCTCAGCCCCAATAATGAACCTAGATCATTATTATGCTAATAAACAGATCCTTAGTAGTATTTGCTGAATGGAACTGATTTTTTAATCCCTGTTAACTGCTTATTATGTACATGACAGGCATCTTTCTTTATATATGCATATATGCAAACTTAATCCTCACAACAATCCCATGAATAATTATAACAATGTCCATTTTATAGAAGAGGAAACTCAGGCATGGAAACATAAAATAACTTGCTCAAGGTCAACCAGTAAGTTTTAGAGCCAAAATTAGAACCTTGACAGGCTGTTCCTGAATCCATGGTATAATCTGAACTCATCTTTCTATCAGGCTGATGATGAGTAAAGTTTATAAAATTTCTTTTAGAAACCTCTTTTACTGATGTTATATACACACAAAAGGCAAGGGCAATAGGACAATGACATTTTCCTTACTCAGTGAGATACTAAGTTTAAAATCATATTATTCTGAAAATGCAAACAGAACATGAGGCTAAATCTTAGACTTACTCTGAAAAAAATTTTTAAATATAAGAAACGTCTTATATCAGTCATGAATCATAACAAATTTACTTCTAACATTTCAAAGCATATCTCTGAAAAGTTTACAGGAGTCTTCAATATAAATAAACCCAAAGATGACTCATGATGATCTAAAGGGGTGGGATGGTGGTGACGGGAGGTTCAAGAGGGAGGGGATATATGTATACATATGGCTCAGATCGCAAAGAATCTGCTTGCCAATGCAAGAGACCCAGGTTCAATCCCTGAGTTGGAAACTTCCTCTGGAGAAGGAAATGGCAACCCACTCCAGTATTCTTGCCTGGGAAATCCCATGGACACAGGAGCCTGGCAGGCTACAGTCCAGGGGGTGGCAAAGAGTCTGATGTAACTAAGCAACTAACACACTCACTTTTTCCAGCTCATTCACTTTTTTTTTTTCAATGACTGTGCTGGGTCTTCACTGCTGCATTCAGGCTCTTTTCTAGTTGCGCTGACCAGGGGCTACTCTTCTTTGCAATGCTAGAGCTTCTTTCTCATTGTAGTGGCTTCTCTTGTTGCACAGCACGGGCTCTGGAGTGCACAGGCTTCAGTAGTTCTGGTGCAAGGGCTCAGTAGTTGTGGTTCCCGGGCTCCAGAGTACAGGCTCAATAGTTGTGGTGCATGGCTTAGTTGCTCCACAGCCTGTGGTATCTTCCTGGAACAGGGGTTGAACCCCTGTCTCTTGCACTAGCAGGCTAATTCTTTACCACTGAGTCACCAGGGAAGCCTACTGATTCACTTTTTTGTACAGCAGAAACTAACACAACATTGTAAAGCAACTATACTCCAATAAAATATTTTTAAAATAAATAAATAGGGCTTCCCTGGTGGTTCAGCAGGAAAGAATCTGCCTGCAATGCAGGATATGTATGCAGGAAACATGGGTCTGATCCGTGGTTCGGGAAGATCCCCTAGAGAAAGAAATGGCAACCCACTCTAGTATTCTTGCCTGGGTAATCCCATGGACAGAGAAGCCTGGCAGGCTACAGTCCATGAGGTCTCTAAAGAGTCAGACGCAACTTAGCAACTAAACAATAAATACATAGTGAAGTTTACCATTTAGAAAATAAATAAATGGAAAGTCATATCATGTTAATAAATGAGAAAACTCAATATCATTAAGATATCAATTCTCCCTAAATTGGTCTACAGATGCAATGCAATTCCAATAAAAATACTACAAGACTAAGAAAAAAAAATACTACAAAGCTTTTTGTTGCAATTGGCTGCTGTCCTTGAAGTCGCTAAGTCATTTTCAACTCTTTGTAACGCCACAGACCATTGCACACCAGACTCATCTGTCCTACACTATCTCCTGGAGTTTGTTCAAATTCATGTCCATTGAGTCAGTGATGCTATCTAACCATCTCATCCTCTGCTGTCTCCTATTCTTTTTGCCTTCAATCTTTCCCAGCATCAGGGTCTTTTCCAAGAGTTGGCTCTTTGCATCAGGTGGTCAAAATATTGGACCTTTAGCTTCAGCATCGGTCCTTCCAATGAATATTCAGGGTTGATTTCCTTTAGAATGGACCGGTTTGATCTCCTTGCAATCCAAGGAACCAAGAGTCTTCTTCAACACCACAATTCGAAAGCATCAATTCTTCGGCACTCAGCTTCCTTCATGGTCCAGCTCTCACAATTGTGAAGTTGGAAAGCTAATGGTAAAATTTAAATGGAAATGCAAAGAATGTGGAATAGCCAATCAGATGAGGGGAAAAATATAATTTTACTGTTACTGAAATCTTGGGGAAAAAAGAAAAAGACAAGCCATGAGAAATCTACCATGCAACAAGCTCATTCTTCCTGAAGGTCTATGTAAAGAAACAAAAATACCTATACCAAGGAATAACTACTTACCATGTATTCTAATATCTGCAATGTTACACTTCTGATCACAGACAAAAACATTAAATGCATTTAATTTAGCGGTGACCTTTAAATCAAACACATCGTCTTGAGAAGAATTGCTGGATACTGAAAAGTAAAAAAATCCTTGTGATCAGCAAAATGTAAAGATGATATAGCACATAAAATAATCTCAAATTCACTAAAAGTACAATATGAACTATGAAGAACCAAAAAGGTCTCCATTAATATTATACATAATTAATATTATTTTTAAATCAATTTTCAAATGCCAATCAGACAAAAACTAGCATTTTTCTGTCCAAATTAAAAATAAAGGCAACCTTTATTAGCACCTGGTTAAGTACAACTCTGTTAGATGGAAAACTTTACTATAACTTTTCTCCTAGGAAACAAAGAAAAATCCCTATAATAGAATTCTAGGATTCCAACGGAGATAAATTTTGATTTGGAACTTCTTTTCACATCATATATTAGATCAAAGAAAAATATTTCATGAAAAACTGAAATGGTAAATTAGTAAAAATATGTATTATTAACTATTACACATACAATACATGTTATTAACTACACAGCCAGTTTCTCTAGACTGTATTCTGTTTCTCCATGAAGAATCCTAAGATAAAGTCTGTAAGAAATGAACATAAAGAGCTAAAGTTAAGGAACAAAAAGTTACTTTATAACATGTATTTGTGTCTGTGTACACATGTCTAAGAAACACAATCAAATGGATTCCCTTAATCTATTTTAGTTCAAGTCCTGATTGATAAATATAATTTCTTAGAGACGTGTCTTGACTGAAGTAAACAATGTTTCTTATAAAACTGTAAAAGTATGGGGACATCAGTCCTTAATCACCAAGATGATAAAAGAGTTTGTTTTTTTCCTCCCTTAAAATTTAAAGTAGCATAATCAAACCATAAAAAAAACAGCTATACAGCATAACTAGAATATTGTTTCTTTGGATTAGGATTTTTTTATAGTTTACTGTGAGCTTAAATAGTCCCTGTATCAGACCTAGTATTACTAACAGCTTTATACTTTAAAGATGCCAGTAATATAGATATAACGCAAACAGATAATGGTCTGAAAATTAAGTGACCAGATGTTAGATACTCACATTGTATGATATGAAAGAAAAATAATTAAAATAACATTTGACTTAAAAATAGGCACACATTCACTCAGGCTACACTACATCTAACATTTCAAGGCACAAGTCCTGGCGTGTGCCCGTATCTCTATGTGACTTAAATACAGTTTTGGTTTGAAACCAAAGTGAGTCTGTCTCTTCCATGAGATTGTTCCTTTTGTGTCTTGCGAAGCTTAAACCTGTTGAGTACCAGGTAGTTTTAACTGACTGAAACGGGCCTTTGTTACTATGCATGACTGTGATCATACTTTAATTTCCTTTCTCACTTTCACTAGAGTGAAGGCTATGGGCACATCAAAGCAAAGTATATACTTTATTTTATGAAAAAGCAAGGCAGTGAAATCAAATATGAATACATGATTAATATTAAACACTTATTTAAAATCTCTCACTAAACTTATATCAATACCATAAGAGTAAAATCTGCTTTCTTTTGAAACCAACATAATCTGTTAAAGCACAGGAAACATTAAGGTGCTAAATGATCATCTTAGCTTAAAAATACAAGTTATTCAGTTCAGTTCAGTTATTACATATGATTATTAAAGTTCAGGTAGAAAGTATGAGACCATGACTCAAAAGTTAATACCAGTTTTGGCAATGATACTTCTGGACTCCCCCATAAGTGGTTTCAGCTCCGAGTCCTTCTTAGAAGGTTCAGAGGATGGAACAGCAGAGGACAAAAAATCCATGAAGGACAGTAAAGCTTCCAGATGAAGAACTAAGTCTAAAGATGAAAATGAAACCTAAGATAATGAACAATTAGAGAGGCAAATTTCAGATATGGAAACATTTTTATGTCAAACTTCAACATATGCAAGTAGCCCAAGAATAGTTCAACCAAGGACCTTTTTTACTTGAGAAAGAATTCACTATTACCTTGTTAATCCTTTACCAGACAATAAACTAACACTGCCAACTTCCACACATGACCATACTTCTAACCTCAACAGAACTTGATAACTTTTAAGTAAAGATTTAAGAAGTATTATCAGCCTTAGCTCAGTCCCCTTACAGATGGTTCCAAGGAATTTCTGCACTGAGCCATACTTTCTGCCTGACCCTTAATTTTTTTTCTAATCCTAAAGTCAGTTAACAATTCAAGCACTTAATGCTTCCATTAATAGGACGTCAATTCCCTTAAAAATGTATTATTTTGTCCTCAACAAGGAATCATTAATTTGTACCTGGGAAACAAATAATCTTTTAGGAAATCAAATAAACTTTTGTAATAATTTTATCTCAGCTCTATATTCATTTCTTCCATCTATAAGATTAGATCTTTTATTATTATTACCACTCTTCCTCTAATTTTAGAACTCACAATCTCACAGCTAAAGATGGCTTTGAAGTTACATTTAATCATCAACAGATACCCTAGCCTTATAGTGAGTTAGAAAAGACATACCTCAAGTGTTTGTTTGGTATTGTCATGAGTAGTTTTAAATTCTGGTCCATCAATGTCTGCCTACAAATAATAGAGGATTAAATCACCAGGTTGGAAACAATAAAAATTCACACATTGCAAAATATATATACATATAGTCTTTACTTTTCAAAGCATGCTATGAAAACACTATAAACATATTTTTAAAAGCAAAGAAGAATATGCCCAAAACATGACCACATAAGTAATTGTCACGTTCTGTAGAAGCAAAATCCCAAACTAGGAAGAAATGCTAAAGGTAGGGAAAATGTTAGTTCATCTGGATTATATTTTGTTTCAAATCACAATGGAACTTTGTGTACTTCCACTTATTCAAAAACATACGATTAACTCTGAAGGTTACTGCAATGATCTAGGACTGTCAGATGCTTGCATAATGCACTATAATCAACCAGTTTTAGAATAAAAAATTTTAGGGGAAAAAACCGAGACATTAAATATGGGGGAACTATATAACTTCATACATTCAAATATTAAACAATTTTAGAAATGAAACTAGGTACCTTTGTCAATAACATTTTCAGAAGGGGTTCATCTGTTACATTGGAAGAGTCAATAATGTGAAGAGGTCCTCCTTTAGAGTCTAGAAGAGAAAGAGAGATCATTAAGTCTTTTAGATATTTCAAATATATTAAAAACAGATCAGCCAGATACACAAGATATACATTTCTCAAACCCCAAGAGTTGGGTGGTGCAGTGGATAAGAATCCACCTGCCAGTGTAGAGGACACAGGTTCCGTCCCTGGTCCAGGAAGATTTCACAATGCTGTGGAGCAACTAAAGCCTGTGCGCCCTAGGGCACTTGAGCTAAAACTACTGAGCCTATATGCTGCAACTACTGAAGCCTGTGTGCCCAAGAGCCTGCATTCCACAACTACTGAGTCTGCGGGCTGCAATTACTGAAGCCCTTGAACCTAGAGGCTGTGCTCTGCAACAAGAGAAGCCCTCACAACAAGAAGTCCGTGCACCAGAACAAAGAGGAGCCCCAGCTCACCCCAACTAGAGAAAGCACAAGCAAAGCAATGTAGACCCAGTGCAGACAAAAACATAATAATAATGAAAATAAATTTTTAAAGAATTCAAGAGTTGTATGCTAAAAATGTGACTTTTACTATATGTATCATATCTCAGTAAAACTGGCTTTGAAGTAAAATCCGAGATACTCCACAAAGACAAAAAACCAGCCCTAGCCAATTACAAATGATATAATATTTGGTACTACTGGTATTACTTATTTCAACAAATGAGAATATATTAAAGGACAAAGCTATAAAATACTTAAACTAGGGATTATTCTCAATACAAGTGTACTTTACTTTAAGTGACCCCATAGAATTCCAATGAACTTTATTTTTTTATTTTTATTTTTTTTTATTTTTACTTTATTTTACTTTATAATACTGTATTGGTTTTGCCATACATTGACATGAATCCACCACGGGTGTACATGCGATCCCAAACATGAACCCCCCTCCCACCTTCCTCCCCACAACATCTCTCTGGGTCATCCCCATGCACCAGCCCCAAGCATGCTGTATCCTGCATCGGACATAGACTGGTGATTCGATTCTTACATAGTATACATGCTTCAATGCCATTCTCCCAAATCATCCCACCCTCTCCCTCTCCCTCTGAGTCCAAAAGTCCGCTATACACATCTGTGTCTTTTTTGCTGTCTTGCATACAGGGTCATCATTGCCATCTTTCTAAACTTTAAATACCCGTATTAACTTTAAAAGTTACTTTGATGCAATTTAGAAAGTGAATTTGAAAGGTTGAAGAGACTACAAAAGAATGCAAACTTTTTCCTCTATATATGTCTGTATTGCCTGTTATTTTTTACAAGTATATATTAGTATTATTAAACACAAAAAACACTGCGGCAATTTAAAAATAAATTTAAAAATCAAACAAAAAATTTACTTTCTAGTAAACTAACTCACCTTTCAAAAAGGGTCCCTGGGCTCTATACCTGGGTATTGTACTTGGATTGTGATCTCCTAATATGTCAGTTCACAGAGAACAGTTATAATATAATGTTGCCTTTTACAAGTTCTGAAGTGTTTTGTATAGACACTGAAGACATACGCCTCATTCTTCTTTTAGACATATTCTACTTTGTGCTAAATACTTAGATATAGACTTACTTTATGATCAATCACTACACAGATAATGAACTTTTAATTTTTAAATATCAAATTACTTTCTATTAAATGTAATAAATTTAAACTAATTAAATAATTACAGTGACACTAATAGATATGCTTAAAGTTTATAAAAAGGTAGGGACCTCGGCCTACTACATGTACAATTTACAGACTATACTTCATACTTACCAGTGAACTCAAAGCATCGCATGCTAATCTTTTTTAGATAAGCTTCAGCAGTTAGGTCATAGGCTTTAACTCTAGCTTCCAGTCCAAGCTGCAGGACATTTAGTTCATGTAAAGGCCTTCCTTTCTTTTCTGCTTTTTCCATCAAAGTAATCACAACCTAGAAAAAGACACAAGTATTACCACAAACTATTTCACTAATATACAATGAAGATATGTTAACAATTTAATAACCATCCAGAGTGATATAATAAATAATTCACCCAATGTAAAGATGTGCAGTTCTATTTTTATCTGGAAATTGCCTAGGGTTATTTACTTTGGAGGTACACTTTCCTGTTCAGACTTTTAAAGCATAGCCAACATATTCTAGTGGATTTCAAGACAGCTATGAAAAAAAAAAAAGTGGTTCTGCCTAATTCCCAGAAGTCCTAGTCTGATGGATGGTGTCAGACTAAATCTCAAAGTCTGAGATATACAGTCAATTTTTAAACTACTCCTAAGGCAAGGTTTCTCAACCTTGGCACCAATGACATCTGGGGTTGGATCATCCTTTCCAGGGAGGGGCAGTCCCAAGCACTATAGGCTGTCCAGTGGCATCACCGGCCTCTACCCACTGGCTGCCAGTAGCCCCCTCTCTCTGGATGGCAACAAGCAAAAATCTCTCCAGATGATACCTATTATCAGCAAATTGCTTCCTCCCACCCTAATCACTGTCCTCACAAAGACAACTGTAATTACATGTATCACAAATGATATTAAAAAGGATTTATGGGTTTTTCTATGTACATATGTTAATGAAGCCCATTTGCAAACAGAATGATTCATCTATCAATGTTTCAATTATCAAAGCTTAAAAATCTTCAATAACTCTTAATATCACAAGAAAAACAGCAGAGGTTTAACATTAAGTAAGTTTGTTTCAAAGCATATATTTCAGATTTTTAAAGTAGCATTCATTTGTTTAAAAATTTATTATGCTTAACTCAAGAGACAGAATATAACCTCTACACAACTATTTAATGATGAAGGGATTTTTAGAGGAAATTTTTTTCTTCCAAGTCCCTCTATGTGTGACGCTTTCCCACATATAAACATGTTTATGTCTGGTTCCTGTCTCTACCCTGTCCCAGTCCCCTTCCTGAATCCTGTTTCTCAGACTCCATATTATTACTCTTTAAAAACGCAACCCAAATCTCACTTCCTCCAGCAAACTTTCTGATCCTCTTAGACTGCTTAGATGCCCTCTTCCCACTATGAGGGCACCAAGGATGGAAACCACCTGCCTTGGCCGATCATGATGATAACCGCTTGCCTGAACTGTCTCACAACAGAATGTCCAATAAAGAAAACAGAGCTTCCCTCGAAAACTAATGGAGAGAATTCAGGATAAAAGCAGATAAGAGGAGGAAGGAGACGCCAGCGAACAAGCCCAGAAGAACTCAGGCAGGGCCAAAAGGAGGAGGGAGGAGCCAATACGTCCAGCCAACCTCCCAGAAGCCCTCACACTGCTGTCGACACTGGCCGAGTCACGCGCCTACCATCAGGAAGACTGAGTCATCAAACGTACCTGGTGGGCAAGATGACTGACCAGAGATAGCCTGGAAACTAACCCCACTACCATAAACCAGAGACTGGCAACCATGTGACGGAACGCGTCTCCTAGTTCCCTTACTCTACGGCTCTTGGTCCAGGCACCCCTTCCCAATAAGAGTCTCTTGTGTTGTCAGGATACATCTCCTCAGACAATATATTACTGAGTGTTAGACAGGAGCCCACTCTGGAACCCTGGATAGGGTCCCCCATCCTGTAACACTATCACTGCCACAAGCTCCCTAGGTACATTTTTAGTGGGAATTACAAAAATGTAATTATTGGGAATGTAATTTAATGGGAATATTACAAAAATGTTAATAGTTTTCTTGTTTGAGTTGAGTCTATGCCTTTTACCTCTGTTTCCTTAGCACTCAGCACATGCAATGAGTATTTGATACATGTGTGAATACAGAAGAGGAAAATTCATTTACTCTTTCCTTAAGAATCTGCAGATGGACAGCAGACTAAAAATAAGATAACATCTTTTAAATTTATACACATTTTATTCTATTGTATTAATGGTTACTAAAATTTGCAAAGAATTTTCTCAGTCCTTTTCCTGTCTTTCCTATACAAAACCCAAAGCAAGCCACATTCCATCTGTCCTAAATTCATTTGAAAAATGTGTTAGAGGGCATACTACCATTTTGTCTGCGAAATATTATATCCTCCAAATATAACTCATCTTTAACAAATGCTCAAATTCATAAACATTACATCTACATACAAATTACAAATAGCCTATGTAAGATATTTTTAGTACAGTTAATTCCAAATATCCATTATTTATTCACCTCATTTTATTAAAAAAGATGAAAATTACACACCTCTTTAATTTCAAAATTCAACAGCATATTAATGATGTCTACAGATTTTATTTCTTCCACTCCAGCTGTTGAAGTATCTTGAGAAATATGCACATCTTGTTTTAATGTAGAGATTTCAAGTGGCTCTTTAATTTCACCTAAAGATGTTTAAAAGAAATTCATTTACCTCTATTCACAGATTTCCTACATGAATACTCAATGAGGACTTAGACAAGTACTCCAGACTTGGTGCAAGCATTCACAATCTACAAATCACAATTATACAGCCCCAGCCCTTAGAGAGCTCAGTTTAGTAGAAGATACATATATACACACACATATATAGTACAAACAAAATAAGCAGGCTTCAACTGCTTATTAAATAGACACATTAAATAGACAAATGTTGACAGAATCTATGTAAGTGGATAGAAACCACGTAACTAGGCAAGACACTGCCATGAAATCAAGAAAGTCTTCATAGGAGAGTTATCACTCAAGCAGAACTGGAGGATCTCCTCAAACAGAGGAGACATTCTAAGAATAAAGCAAGAGGTAGCAGATAATCACAGAGAAAGAACACATCGGGACAGGTTTTGCAAACAGAATGGAGTTTGATATGGTTAAATCGTGAGGAGAATAACAAGAATGAAGGTTTCACAAGAAAAAAAGCAGGGGAAAGCTGAAGCTTCTTATGCCATACCAAGAACAAAAAGTAACACCTATGGGCTTGTTGTCCTGAAATTCATACCCTGAAACACAACAAAATTTGCTTTCCAAACTGTAACACACAACACTAGTAACAGCTATCACTTGCTAAGTACTTACCTCTGTGTAGGATGCTGTGCTAACAGATGTGCGTGGGCTAGCACAGTTAACTCTCATAACAATACTCTGAGGTAAAAACTTTATTGTTCTCACTTCCCAGATGAGCAAACTGAGGTCCCAACAGACTCAGCACCCTGCTTAGTGTTTTCCATATGGAAAACCACTGCTGTTAATTACTACCTTTGAGAAAGCAATACACAGGGCAAGGTTTCTTAACTATCACCTTATTTTAGCACTGTTTCAGGCATAATGTGATCCAGGGGAAATAATTCTAGCAAATATTTTGCTTTTAGAAAACAATTTCTAAAATAGGCAAAGATTTCTTAAATATAAAATTAAAAGCCCTCATCATTTAAAAAACATGTATTAGAGTTCATTAAAAGTAACTAATTCTATTAAACAGAAGGCCCATTAAGAGTGAAAATGTAAACCACAGATAGAGAGAAGACATTTCTACACATATACTAACATGTATACATATAGCAAACGTAACCAGCAAAGGGCTCCTATCCAGACTGAATAAATAATTCCCATGCACCAATGAGGAAAAAAGACCACACCCAATAAAAATGGTCAATAGACTTGAATGTGCATAGTCGCTCAGTCGTATTTGACTCTTTGCAACCCCATGGACAGTAGCCTGCCAGGCTCCCCTGTCCATAGAATTTTCCAGGCAACAATTCTGGAGCGGGTTTGCCATTTCCTTCTCCAGAGGATCATCCCGACCCAGGGATCGAACCTGCATCTCTTTCGTCTCCTGCAATGGCAGGTGGATTCTTCACCACTGAGCACCTAGGAAGCCCCCATACTACACTTGATCTTAGTCAAAAGGCTGAGAAGACTTGAATGATCATGTCGAAAAAGAGAATATCCAAATAACCAATAAGCATATGAAAAGATCCTCAATTTCATTAGTTACCAAGGAATAAATAAAAACCAAAGACTGACAATAGCCTTCCTAGTGAGAATGTGAAAAAGCTGCAACTCTCATACCCAGCTGGTAGCAAAGTAAACTGATTTAACCACTTGGAAAACTGATCAGGATAACCTGGCACAAGTTCCTGAAGCTAAATGTAAGCTAATGTATAAGCCAGTGATTCTATCCTTAGTTGTATGTTCAAAACAAAAACAGGAATATAACTGTACCAAAAGATTGTGAGATAACTTTCATAGCAACTTTACTCACGATAGTCAAAACCTGGAAACAGGAATAAAAGGAACAAACTAGTGCTAGATATTCCGACAGATGAATCCCACAAACAAACTACTGAATGAAAGAAGCCAAAAGAGAAAGAGTAATTTTTGTATGATTCCACTTATATGAAATTCAAAAAGAGGGAAAACCACTCTATCCATGGTATTACAAACTAGAATGGCAGTAAATTCTGGGTAGATCTTAGGGGAGGGTGGGAGTTTGGTACTGACCAGGAAAGAGCATAGGGAGGGCTTTAGGGTTCAGTGCTGGAAATGTTTTATATCTTATTCATGGTGATTGTACCAGTGTAGCCACATATAAATGAGCTCACTGAATTGTACATTTTACTATATGTATTAACATACTGTAAAAAAAAAAAGATACCCCCTGTAGTTTCTTCATTGTGTGTGTTTGTTGTTGTTGTTATTATTGTTTCTGAGATACAACTGACTTAAATTATTGAACCCAAACCCAAAGTTGGTGCTCTGTGACAACCTGGAGGGGACAGGGTGGGAAGGAAGGTGGGAAGGGTGCACGAGGGAGGGGACACATGTATCCCTACGGCCAATTCATGTTGATATACGGCAATAACCATCACAATATTGTAAAGTAACTATCCTCCAATTAGAATTTTAAAATACTGTATTAGTTTTAGGTAAAAAAAAAAAAAAACTCTTTAAAATAGAAAAAAAAATACAGTGGTATACCATTTTTCAGTCAGCAAACTGGCAAAAATTTTTTAAATCTGATAATATGCTGTGTTAGAGAAGGCACAGAAAAACAACCTGATGGGAGTACAAAGCACTCATACTCATTTTGCGTATAAGTTCTATGAGGTTCAACTGTCAAAACAATAAGTGAAATTAAATTACATGTACTAATTAAATTATTATTTTAACAAAAACTAAATCAATAACCTCAGATATGCAGATGACACCACCCTTATGGCAGAAAGTGAAGAGGAACTGAAAAGCCTCTTGATGAAAGTGAAAGAGGAGAGTGAAAGAGTTGGCTTAAAGCTCAACATTCAGAAAAATAAGATTATGGCATCTGGTCCCATCACTTCATAGGAAATAAATGGGGAAACACTGTCAGGCTTTATTTTGGGGAGCTCCAAAATCACTGTAGATGGTGATTGCAGCCATGAAATTACAAGATGCCTACTCCTTGGAAGGAAAGTTATGACCAACCTAGACAGCATATTAAAAAACAGAGACATTACTTTGCCAAAAAAGGTCCATCTAGTCACGGCTATGGTATGGATGTGAAAGTTGGACAGTGAAGAAAGTTGAGCGTTGAAGAATTGATGCTTTTTGAACTGTGTTGGAGAAGACCCTTGAGAGTCCCTTGGACTGCAAGGAGATGCAACCAGTCCATTCTGAAGGAAATCAGTCCTGAGTGTTCAATGGAAGGACTGATGCTGAAGCTGAAACTCCAATATTTTGGCCACCTCATGCGAAGAGTTGACTCATTGGAAAAGACTCTGATGCTGGGAGGGATTGAGGGCAGGAGGAGAAGGGGACAACAGAGGATGAGATGGCTGGATGGCATCACCGACTCAATGGATATGAGTTTGAGTAAACTCCGGAAGTTGGTGATGGACAGGGAGGCCTGGTGTGCTGTGACTCATGGGGTCATAAAGAGTCAGACACGACTGAGCGACTGAACTGAACTGAACTGAAATACTCTTTTATCCATTAGTCCTGGTATGTTCCCAACAGATAAACATGTACTTCTAAAAGTGTATGCACTAGAATAATTAATGCAACATAATTTAAGTGAAAGACTGAAATAAACCTGACATGTCCATTAATAGGGACTTTATAAATTATGATACTTCAACAGAATTTAATACCAAGCATCCATTAAAAAGAATGAGTTAGATCTATACATAGAATATATACAGATATGGAATGAACACCAAGATACACTATGTATGTGTATATGCTGCTAAGTCATGTCAGTTGTGTCCTCTTTGCACCCCCATGAACTGTAGCCTGTCAGGCTCCTCTGTCCACAGGATTCTCCAAGCATGAATATTGGAGTGGGTTACCATGCCCTCCTTTAGGCTACGTGTATATACATACATAAACAGCTTAGAAAATCGGTCTGGTAGTTACTTTGCCTCAAGTGAAAGGGCCACTGTATCTAATAATTTAAATTCTCTTGCATTTATATTGCAGTACAATTTTTTCGGTATCTTTGTTTAGTGGTAATTTACCAACCACCTCAGTTTTTACACCTATATTACTAGTGCGTGCATGCCCAGTTATCTCTTTGAGACCCCATGGACTACAGCCTATGAGGGTCCTCTGTCCATGGGATTTTCCAGACATGAATACTTGATTGGGTTGCCATTTCCTTCTCCAGGGGATCTTCCCAACCCAGGGATCAAACCTACGTCTCCTGCATTGTCAGGTGGATTCTTTACCACTGAGCCTCCAGGGAAGCCCCAGGTATATTACTACTGAATCTTATTTTAAAGTCAGATCGAGTATACTACCTAGCATACACAGCTACATAGTCAACTTACATTTTTTTCTTTCCTATATGTGCAAATTCAAAACTTTTTCCAGGAATTCACCACTGATCTGAAACCCTTCTTTCTGGCCTCCTCCTATCTCATGCAACTTAGAAATAACTGAGAGTTTGCTTAACTTAAAAGCAAACTGTCATTTTATTCAACAGTATCTTATTTATTTTCTTGGTAATACAAATCACAGTTGTAAATATGTATTCATTTACTTCATTTTTATTGTCTATCTCCCCTAATAAATTGTAAGTAACTTATATTATACCACCTATTGTCAGCCTCTTACCTGTCTCCTGTATTCTTGGTTTTACTTTATTCAAATCTTCAGGAGCCTCACCAAGATTTTCTGCTAGTATTTTAAATAAAAGATTAAGATCTTCTTGATTTAGATTAACCTGTGAAATACAATGTTCCAAGAAAAGATAATTTCATTTTTAATGAAACAATTCTAATACAGAAAATAAATCCTTAGTAACAAAACACTAAGGACCGAATAATCTTAATGCTGACTAAAGAATTATATAATCACTATACACTCAAGTATTTCACTACTTATTTCATGTTAAAATCTCATTTTCAAAGTGAAGACAGTGTCTGAGAAAAACAGCAGGATTTATGAGTCAGTATTAGTTTCATCTACTTAATATGATTCTTAGTGAAAGTTAATAATGATTAAAGAAATCAGATCACCTTTTTTTTAAAGAAATTAATTTTGGAACATAAGTGCTACTATGAAGTGCTATTTTTTAAACAATAACAATTTCAATGTAATAGAAAGGCCATCTATAAAATATAGGGTTCATTCAATGCTATAACTATCTTATGGGTACTTAGATATCCCTAAAATAAAAGGTTATATATATAATAGAGAAGAAATAGAATTATAATATACTGATACTAATAATTTACAAGTAGATCTCTGCTAATGTGTACATAACAAATTTAAAAGCTAAAGAACACTTAACTAAAGATTAAATTGTACTAAAAACACTGAAAATACTGTTGGACAATATCACACTGAAATTTTTCTTACATCAGTTAAAAAAAAAAAATGTCCACATTTCATTTGGATTTATAATGAGAAAGTCTTCAGAGTCTCAACTTTCAATAACAAGGTCTTTTCCACTCATATACTCACATTCATTGACTCAAGATGTCCTTTAATTTCCACAACAGGCACCTTGTGGTACCAAGATGCAGCTAGATTCCGATTTACAAAAAACTCCAAGTTAATTGGGTGCAACAGCTGAATATCAGGATGGGAGATTCCTGGCTGGATCACTGTCCTTATGGGAAATATAATTGATATATATGCATAAACATAGGGGTAAATGCAATATATCATTGAAAAAAAACAGAAAGTCCAAAGTTGTTGCTCTAAATGCTGATTTGAAACACAATGCTGTTTTAGTGTTTTCTAAACCCACCAGGCTCCTCTGTCCATGGGATTCTCCAGGCAAGAATACTGGAGTGGGTTGCCATTTCCTTCTCCAAGAGATCTTCCAAACCCAGGGATCAAACCCAGGTCTCCTGCATTGCAGGCAGACGCTTTAACCTCTGAGCCACCAGGGAAGCCCAAACTTGATTTATAGTTAATTTAATCTACAATGCACCAGCACGAACAGATTAAAATACAGCTGACCTTTGAACACCACGGGGCGGGGGGTGGGGGGTGCTAGTGGTGACAACCCTCCACGCAATCATGTAACATTCTTTGCCCTCCATATTTTGGTTCCTCTGTATATGCAGTCCCTCCACAGCTATGGCTCCGAACAACCATGGACTGTTAATACTGCATTATTTGCCACTGGAAAAAAATCTGCTTATAAGCAGAATCATGCAGTTCAAACCCATGTTGTTCAAGGCTCAACTGTATATGATATACAATCAGCCTTTAAAAAACTTTTTTCTTTAAACAGAAGATAGATGACAATAATTTTTAAAAAGAAACTGATATCATTGACAATATGGAGGAATTATCTATAGGATAATTCAAGGACTCATACATATGCTGATACAAAGATTAGAGGAAAAAATGGCATTTAAAAAGCAAGCTCTAAGTTTATAAAGCTCTTCACCAGGATTCTTTTCTTGACATGCCTTATAATCATTCCTTTTTTACTCAAGATCATTAAACATCCTTGGATGGGGTAGAAAATGATTTTAAAATGAATTGACACACTTTCAAATGTCCGCTGGTGTAAGCCCAAGAGATACATCATAACTTACACAGCATTCCTGCCAAAAATGTATAAGCTCAATTAAATCATGAGGAATCACTCAGACAAAACTGAGACTCGTCCCATGAAACAACTAGACTATACTCTTCAAAACTGTCATCATCATGAAAAACAAAGAAGGCTAAAGAACTATAACAGAATAAATGTCTATCAGTACAGAAATCCCCCTCACTAGTACAAAATACAATTTAATGCCACATGTTACCATGGACTAAAGGGGAAATCCTTAGACCAACTGGTAAAATCTGAATATTGATTACATGTGCCATGTGTTCTGCCCATGAGATTTCCCAGGCAAGAATACTGGAGTCGGCTGTCATGCCCTCCTCCGGAGGATCTTCCTGACCCAGGGATTAAACCTGCAACTCCTGCATGGAGGTGGATCCTTTACTGCTAAGACAGCAGGGAAGCCCTATTGAACCCATATTGGATAATATATTATACCAATGTTAAATTTCCAGAATTTGGTAACTGTGGTGATTATGTAAGAGGATTCAAGTCCTTGCTCGTAGGAGACACATGCTAAAGCATATAGGGGCAAAGGATAAGATATCTATTCTCAAATAGTTTAGCAAAAAATGTTTTAATTTCCAGTTATGAAATAAACCTTGGGGACATAATGTATAGGATGGTGACTATAGTTAATATTACTATATCATATATTTGAAAGTCGCTAAGAGTAGATCTTGAAAGTTCTCATAATAACAACAAAAAATTTCTGGAATATGTGTGTTGAAAAATGTTAACTAGACGTACTGTGGTGACCATTTTGTAATACATACAAATATCAAATTGCTATGCTGCATATCTGAAACTAATATAATTTGTCAATTATATCTCAATAAAAATAAAATTTTAATTTAAAATATTAAGTATATATACAGAATTAAAGCAAAGGCAAACAACTGGTGAATCCAGGTGAAGGATTATATGTGAACTCACAAGACTATTTTTGAAATTTGTCTGCAAGCTTGAGATTTTTCAAAATAAAAAGTTGATTTAAAGGACTCCCCTCGTGGTCCAGTGGTTAAGAATTAAACTTAAAAGCTTCTGCACAACAAAGGAAACTATAAGCAAGGTGAAAAGACAGCCTTCTGAATGGGAGAAAATAATAGCAAATGAAGCAACTGACAAACAACTAATCTCAAAAATATACAGGCAACTCCTGCAGCTCAATTCCAGAAAAATAAACGACCCAATCAAAAAATGGGCCAAAGAACTAAATAGACATTTCTCCAAAGAAGACATACAGATGGCTAACAAACACATGAAAAGATGCTCAACATCACTCACTATCAGAGAAATGCAAACCAAAACCATAATGAGGTACCATTTCACGCCAGTCAGAATGGCTGTGATCCAAAAGTCTACAAGCAATAAATGCTGGAGAGGGTATAGAGAAAAGGGAACCCTCTTACATTGTTGGTAGGAATGCAAACTAGTTCAGCCACTATGGAGAACAGTGTGGAGATTCCTTAAAAAACTGGAAATAGAACTGCCTTATGACCCAGCAATCCCACTGCTGGGCATACACACTGAGGAAACCAGAATTGAAAGAGACACATGTACCCCAATGTTCATCGCAGCACTGTTTGTAATAGCCAGGACATGGAAGCAACCTAGATGTCCATCAGCAGATGAATGGATAAGAAAGCTGTGGTACATATTCACAACAGAGCATTACTCAGCCATTAAAAAGAATACATTTGAATCAGTTCTAATGAGGTGGATGAAACTGGAGCCAATTATACAGAGTGAAGTAAGCCAGAAAGAAAAACACCAATACAGTATACTAACACATATATATGGAATTTAGAAAGATGGTAACGATAACCCTATATGTGAGACAGCAAAAGAGACACAGATGTATAGAACAGTCTTTTGGACTCTGAGGGAGAGGGAGAGGGTGGGATGATTTGGGAGAATGGCATTGAAACATGTATAATATCATATATGAAACGAATCACCAGTCCAGGTTCGATGCAGGATACTGGATGCTTGGAGCTGGTGCGCTGGGATGACCCAGAGGGATGGCATGGGGAGGGAGGAGGGAGAGGGGTTCAAGATGGGGAACATGTGTATACCTGTGGCAGATTCATGTTGATGTATGGCAAAACCAATACAATATTGTAATTAACCTCCAATTAAAATAAATAAATTTATATTAAAAAAAAAAGAATGCAGATTCACTGCATGAACCCATGCAATGGGACATGGGTCAATCCCTGGTCAGGGAACTAGGATCCCACATGCCTTGGAGCAACTAAGCCCATGCACCGTAATCAGAGAGCTTACGCACTCCAAAGAAAAGCCCGCATAACGCAACAAAGAACCCGCATGATGCAACTAAGACCCAACACAGCCAAAAAAATTAATAAATATTTTAAAATAACTGATTTAAGATACTGTTCTGTGCAACAGAAGTATGTTGAGTGTGAATTTCAACAGTCATAAAACTTCATAGACAATATTAAATAACACTTGAATACATAATTATTGAAAGAGCATTTACCTAGAAAGCTTCAGTTCTGTTAGTTGCACATCCATTCTATCAATCACTGGAGGGTCTGAGTAGTTTTCACCAGATACCAGACTGAACTGATTCTGAACTCTGATTAACCCAAGATCAACCACTACTGCATTGGTGGAAATGGAAGACTGTGGGATGACTATAACTGGTGCTTTCAAATCAATATTGATGGAAACACGAAAGCTCCTCTGGGCAAAATCTTTCACACTTGTGGCAGCCTTTTCTGCAGCCTGAGCAGTAGCTGTACTCAGAGCCTCTTTCGCTGTCTGGAAATTGTTCAGGAAGTTCTGGAGACACAAAGTAAAAGGAGAAATTCAAACAGGAGGATAAGCACATCGTTTCTAACACCATCTTCTTTTTATTTATGTGCTAATGTTTTCCCAATAAGTAACTTTCAGTTGAGTTCTATTTTTCTAAAGTTAGGAAAGAATTACTGACTATCCATCCATATGCATGAGCTACCTGACAATGGCTAATTATAAATAGAGTTATATGGCTGAGAAACAGAGAAAAAAAATTATAATAGTTTTTACACCTGAGAATTTAGATTCACTGTGTTCCAGCAAAAACAATTCCATTGTAGGCAATGCTAGACAAAAATCATTAAATGATTTCAACTGTTAAAGAGAGGTTTTGACCTCTACATTAATCCATAAATAACATCAATAATCAAATCAATGCACATCCAAAATTCAAAGTTTTAAGACTGCAATCATAACTATCAGACTTGCTTAAGTACTTCTAAGTCAAAAAAATCTATATATAAATGGTGATTTTACCAGAAGTGACATGAGGAATTTATGGAGATAGACAATCTGAATACAGCCAACATTGAGTGATACCACACCATCCACCTTGGACATGTCAGTATAGGAATCCCCCTCAGTAGCATCTGGATACAAATCCAAGTTAAAATGAAAGACTTCATTTCCCATTATTGACACAGCCTGAAAAGCAGAAATGTAGATGAACAATGACAATGACAAAATAAAATCCCTACTGAAAAGTGTTTATAATCATTATAGAAACATGTTTCTATCAAAATATATTTCATTAGCATTTAAAGAAATAAAATATATATTAAAATAAAACCTCTCATTCACCAAAAAATGTTAATGATTTACTGTCACCTACTTTCTTATGAACTGTCTTAGGATCAACGTCTGTGACAATAATATTTTCCAGTCTGGCAAATAGTGACTGCTTTCTTGACTGAAGAGAAAGGGAAGAATCAAGTCCTGAAAAGAAGCATATTATTTTAATTTCTATAGATACCATAATAAGATCTTAAGATTTTTCTTCTATTGCATAACTTTATTTTGTAGGTGATATTTTTATAAATTTAGCAATGTCTGAACTCCCCATTGATACATGCAATATTAGATATTTTTGGTTTTATAAACAATGAAGCATATAAATTCATTTAAAAAAATTATTTGAACTTTCACCCTTATGAAGAAACTACATCTAGTGCAAATAGATTATCTTAGTATTTTAGTAAATTCTTTATACCTTATATCCAGTCATTTACATGGAGACTATAAAAGTTACATGAATCAACTTCAGATTAGTAGATGTACTGCCAGTTCAGAAAGAACACAGAAAAAGCCTAGTTTTCTGGGTTTTAATTTCTACAAGAATTGTATTATACATATTCTTTACCTTTACCAGATCACAGTGAGGTTGTAAAGACAGAGTCAGAGAAAAAAACTAGACTCATTTTAGCAGCTTTTCCCTAGAAGAACATAATGGGCTCTTAGGATTTGTTCTTCATAAGGTTGCTTTGTATTTGTACCAAGCTAAAGCATATTCACAGACCTTAGACTGAATTCTGGGTTGACACTTAGCTCAGCTCATCAAGAGCATCCCTACAATGACAACAGTATTCCTTTCACTTCTGAGACACTTGTGTGTGCGTGCTCAGTTACTCAGTCGTGTCTGACTCTTTGTGACCCCATGGACTGCAGTGCACCGGGCTCCTCTGTTCATGAGATTCTCCAGGCTAGACTCCTGGAGAGGGTGGCCATTTCCTTCTCCAGAGACAACTCTCAAAAAGGTCCAAATCACCAGTATATGTGGTTCAGCTCTTGAAGAGTTAAAAAGAAAGTATGCAGTCCAATCATGTCATAAAATAAGCCAGTTTTCAAAGCTCGGAGGCTTCCATTTGTATATATGCTTTAGCATTGCAAAAGAAACCTTATCTTTTCAGTGATTTTTAAGATCATGAGAACTTTTACCTTGAATCTTGATTTCAGCAATATTGTTCTTCTCATTGCAAACAACAACACAGAAAGCATTCAATTTGGCAAACAGCCTGAAGTGAATAATGTCACTGTCTTTAGAGGATACAACCACTGCAAATAAACAAAGCAATTCTATCACAATGGGATTCTAGGACTACATATTCTATGAAGGTTTTTTCCCTATATTAAGTGTTCTGCTTAAAATAATTACAGAATTCTCAAGTTCTTAAAGATCTCAAACACTTTTTTGCTTTATATATTCTGTAGTTTGCATTTCCAATAGTGAGGTGTTACTTTTATAATGTAAAAGCAAGAAAGCATTTAAATAAATTTAAGGACACTGAAACTCAAGGAAGCTAAATAATGTGCCTATGGTCCCATAGTTTAAGTAGCAGAGTCAGGATCTGAACTGAGTTCTTTCTGATTCAAAAGCCGGGCTCTTTTCCAATTCAATGATATCCTTGCATCCTGGCCCTCACGTCTGTGGGTTTTGATTTCCTCATCTGCAAAATGTTAGATATGATTAATTAAACTTCGATGGAGCCCATTCAGGAGCCACTAAGAGAGGAGGACGAGCTCAAAATCAATGCAGGTCTTCTTCCCTTAGTACCTTCATAAAGGCATCGCCCATCAACAACAAAATCAGAACAAAAACAGACATTTAAAAAAAAACAGTATTAATCACATTTATCTAACATATCAGGCACCCACGTACGACTTAATTTGAAGAAAAGAATAAAAGGAGGGGAAATGGCATGTAAATGACTAACTAGATGGTCTCTAAGAGTCCCCATTTGGCTCTACAATTCTACAACCCTTTCTAACTAGAAACAAACCGTATTTTTCATACCCTTCTGCAGAGCTGAATTTTTTTGCTGTTTTTCAGTAGAAACCTGTATGTCCTTGGTATCACTCATGTTTTGGCCATCTGATGGAATAATGGTTGTCAGGTAGTTAATAGAAGAGAGAAGAGCTTGTGTATGCAGCAACAAATTTAAAGATGAAAAAGCCACCTAGAAATATTTTAGAAAGAAAATTACTTTCCCAGGCCAGCTGTACCAGTAGTCTCCATATGATGAATGCAAAAGGCTCGTAACTAGGTTTGCACCACTGTTTTATACTGCTTGGAAGGAAGAAAGAGGAAAGGAAGACTTACAACCCACAATCCTTAAATAGGGACTATATGCAGAATAAATTACACTTAATATATTTTGGGGATCAAGGTAACCTAATTACTCCACTCCCCAAGCCTAATTATCATAGAGCATATAATCTACCAGAAATGGTCATTCTAATATTTCACATATACATGGCTTTTCTGACTCTTCAATGACTGTTTATTATGATTATATAAAATATGTTAGCGCATGAAACTCCAGAATCACCATGTGTTACCCATATGTCAAGAAATTATTTCAAATGTGATATGCATGAGATTTAAATATAAAAAATGCAATTAAGAGTGACTCAGTCACTGATCTTCTACCACAATTATGATCTTATCATTAAAAAAAGAATACATAACTCATAGGAAAAAATATATTTTTAAAAACAATAACTCCAAAAAGCTAAAATAGAACACAAACTGCTTTAAAGAATATATGATTTTCTAAAAGCAAACTGATTGTTTTTTAATTTATTTGGCTCTACCGGGTCTTAGTTGCAGCATGCAGGATATCTAGCTCCCTGACCAGGGATCAAACCCAACCCCCTGCATAGGTAGCATGGAGTCTTAACCACTGGACCATCAGGGAAATCCCAAAGTGAAATTTTTTTTAAAAACCTCACTTTTTACTCAAAAGAATTTGTTTTCATTGCTTCAAAACACTAAGTGGACATAAAAATTATTAAAAAGAAGAATCAATATTTAATAGATTTTCCCATGTCTCCAAGATATAATCTGAAACTCATTTCTCTCATTTTCTTTTTAATGTTTCCTAAAACAACATTTTGCCTCTTCTTCCCCTATTTGACTACCTTAGTGTGGCTCCAGAGTACTCAGCATCTCTCCTTGTATTTCACATTCTTTCTGAGCTCTGCATTAAATGATATTGTCTGGTTTGTTCAGAATCCTGTTGGTTCTTTGTCAATTAAAGTTTCCTCATCTACAACATTCCCTCCTTTAGAAATAATCTGGATGTGATACAGTAAATTTAAATAAGGGCATTATTATTCTGAATCATAAATATAGAGTATGAAAGACATTTATGAGGTTAATAACTTCTAATGACTCCTCAAAGGATACTTAAGACTTCCAGAGTAGGTTATTTCCAAATAGGATGTAGTCTTTCGATAGAATTTCTTACCTTAAATGTTTGTTCAGTTTTTTCAAAGGTAGTTTGAAAACTGGGTCCATTCTTATCAGCCTAAAAAAAAAAAAAAGTTCTAAGGAAGGAATTAAGACCAAAGTAAACAAATCATTTACTTATAATCATTAATTTATTTATATTCAGTTACAACTGTATTTTTAAATACATTATATATTTAATTTTATTATCATTATTTTAAAGTTACATCCAAATCTATTTATTATAAGAGTACAAATTTGTCCTCCGCCTTTAAACAGAGGAGAACATGGCATCACTCACTTTTGGGAAATGGCTAGGGATCAGAAGGATAAACTACGTACGAAGGCTAGAAGGTTTCAAGGTAGTCTAGCCCATCTATTAGAAAGTGAAAGAAAGTGAAAGTCGCTCAGTCATGTCGACTCTTTGCAATCCTATGGTCTATACAGTCCATTGAGTTCTCTAGGACAGAATACTGGAGTGGGTAGCCTTTCCCTTCTCCTGGGGATCTTCCCAACCCAGGGATCGAACCCAGGTATCTCGCATTACAGGTGGATTCTTTACCAGTTGAGCCACAAGGGAAGCCCAAGAATACTGGAGTGCATAGCCTATCCCTTCTCCAGGGGATCTTCCCAATCCAGGAATTGAACCAAGGTCTCCCGCATTACAGGAGGATTCTTTACCAGCTGAGTCACAAGGGAAGCCCAGTCCATCTATTACCTAATGTTTAAATCCCATTAGAAAGTCTTCAAGAAATCTATTTTAGGATATCTCCAGGAAAAGAAATCTCATTTTCTTAGAACTCCAAACTTTAGAGAATTTTGATTTAATGAGGTCTTCACACTGAATCAAAAACCCATCTCCCATCATAATTACCAACTGGTTCAAGTTCTGCCCCTCGGGAATACATAAATTCAAAGTTTTACCTCCTGTGAGAAGCCTTCTGGCTAGATCAGTATCTCTGCCTCCCCACTCCCACAGCGCTTTGTGTTCTTCCTTATTAAAGAATCAAACACATTATATTTTAATTATTGTTTACCTATCTCCCTACTGGTCTACATATTCCTTAAGAATAGAGAATGTTTTTCTGTATCCCAAATGTGTAACAGAATCTGACACAAAAGACATTCAATAAATAGTTACTGAATGATCAAACAAATCAACTAATCTTGAATGAAACTAAATGCCATCAGTTCCTGCAGCATTCTTCATGTATCATACTTTTGAGTCACTTCCAAACCCTGGCAGTTCTCTACTCAATCAAATCCAATTTGACTGCATCCCTTCTGATATAGGATACCCAGCCAAATATCACCCATACAAACAATGAATGCAGGTGGATGAATGTCCTCCAGAAGACAGGAGAATTTATTTCATCCAGGCTTCCATCTTTGTAGACAAGAAGTCTGGCTTTATAAAATCCTAGTCCTGTACTTGAGTGAAAGAGAAAGAAGGTATACAAATGGAAAGAGAAACAGTAGATATCCCTGTGATTTAAAGCTATGACACAAAACAACAACCTTTAACAAACTACTCTCATCTTTTCCCTCCCAGAGAATAGAGTATTAAAATAAATATATAAACATTCTATGACCCTTACCTTAATGTACTCCACTTTTAAAAGATCTAACCCAGGTTTGTCAGAAGAGCTAATCAAGTGAAGTGGCTTCTTTTTAGATCCTGAATTAAAGAAAAAAAAAAAGTATTTCAAATAAACTGCTAACAGGTACTGCCAGATATCCTCTATATCCTCATGAAGATATACCAGTCACTGCCTCCAGAAGCCAGGGAGGGAGACGTGATTTATCCACTGTTTTATCCATCTTTTATTATTTGCAGTCTTATAACTCCTGTTTATGAGATAGCTCAGAATTTTCCATTGGAATAATCTTCTCTAAGGGAAATAATAGCCTAGGAAATTACTGTGGACTCATTCCTTCATTCCTCAAACATCCAATGAGTACACAAGATGTACCCTGGAACGAATAAACCATAAAAGCTACTGAGAGAATAAATTTTATGTCCCATCATTTTAATTTTTATAACCGATGCTGTTTCTGATATACAAACACTACTGAATTGAAAGAACAAGGATTTCAATATTATAAGACCAGAGATAAATTCTAAGTTTTGCTATTCATAAAATGCATAATCTTAAATAAGCCACTTAATCTCTCTCTATTTAACCTTCCTTTGTTTGTAAAATAGGAGTAATACGCCCTATATAATAGGGATTTATATGGACTCTCTGAGGCAGAAGATCATAGTAGTTAAGAATATAGACCCTAGGGCCCGATTTCTAGGATTTTAATCATGGTTCAGCCACTACCTAGCAGTGTGATCTTGGGTAAATTATGTAACCAATTTACAACTTCATTTCCTCTTGTGAAAGCTAGAGATAATACCATTGCCTATCTCATAGCATTGTTATAAGGGTTAAATGAGTTAATATTTATAAGATGCTTAGAACACTTCTAGCTATTATTTATTATAATTATTACTAAATAAATATAAGTGTTTCATATACTTAAAAGTGATAATAAAGCTGTTTATTGTCTATTGTTTCTACTTTATGGTTATTACCTTGAATTTCATGGTAATCCAGGCTGATTTTCTTTAAATAAGATACCGCAGTTAAATCAAATGTTCTCATTGTAGCCTCTGTTCCCAACTGAGTAACATTAAACACTAGAATTGTATCTTCTTCCTTCTGTTGTTTGGTAAATTCCAGAATCACCTAAAACAATCAAGATAGCCAAAGAAAGTACTTTGAATCATACTTAAAAACACAAAATCCTTCTTCATATATATCATCAAGACAATAGCAGAAATTTTGCTTATACTCTTCTATTACCATCAAGCTATTTACCATGATTGGATGTTATCATCTTAAACTCTATAATTGAGAATATAACTACATCTATCTAGAAATTGTGATGAAATTTTATAACCTTACTGATTTACTCCTTTAATTTAGTAAAAATAGAACTACATGAATTCTTCCTTAAGACGATTTTCTAAAACCTATACCTCAAAACTAAAAGTCATGTTTGGTGATAAAAGAGTCATCACCATTAATGTAAAAAGTAAGACAAGGATGTTTACTATTACACTACTATTCAGATTTACTGCAGAAATGACAGTCAGTATACTTAGCCAACAAAATAAAACATATATGTTTTTAAAAACATGCAAGCTCTTTGATCTCCATCAACAGATGGAGGTCTTTGTCCCCTCCCTTAGAATTTGGGCAGGATTATAATTGCTTCAATCAATAAGAGTACAGAGTACTATAAGGATTTCCAAAGTCAAAAAGGCCATGAAACATCAACCTAGGCTTTCTCATTCTAGGGGAAGCTAGTTGCCAGATAAAAAGTTCAACTACCCTGACACTGCCATGCTCAGGAGGCCAAGAGTTGGCACTGTGGTCTACAATCCCAGCTGAGCACCCCCCCACCAAATCAAGATCCAGTATCAACTGCCAGCCTCGTGAATGAGCCACCTCTGAGGCCCTCTGAGTGTTCATTCAGATCACTGCTACTACAGTCAAATCTGACTAAAAGCACATGAAAGACCACATGCAAAAACTACTAAATGGGCTCTCCCAGAATTCCCAACCCACAAAACCATTAGCAAGATAAAATAATTGTTTCCGACTACTACATGTTGGGAAAACCTATAAGCCAGCCATAGTAACTAGAATAATACAAATCCCAGGAAAAAAACAAAAACTAATATTATCAGCTGTGATATAAACATATATCTAAGAAAAATCAGAGTGTCAACTGAAAAATAGAAACAGTAAAACAGTTCTATAAGATCATTCAATCACAACTGAGATACAAAAATAAATTTCAAATAAATCAGTAATTTAAATGAAAGCATTCAAATCATATAAATAAAATCATGAGTAAATATTTCTGTTATTGTTCAGCTGCTCAGTCATATCCAATTCTTTGTGACCCCATGGACTGCAACACACCAGGCTTCCCCTTCCTATACTATCTCCCAGAGTTTGCTCAAACTCATGTCTATTGAGGCAATGATGCCATCCAACCATCTCCCCCTTCTCCTCCTGCACTAAATCTTTACAGCATCAGGGTCTTTTCCAATGAGTCAGCTCTTCACATCAAGTGGCCAAAATACTGGAGCTCCAGTTTCAGCATCAGTCCTTCAAATGAATATTCCAATGAGTATTCAGAAAATGAGTATTTCTTTTAGGATTGACTGGTTTGTTCTCCTTGCTGTCCAAAGTACTCTCAAGAGTCTTCTCCAGCACCACAGTTCAAAAGCATCAATTCTGTGGCGCCTAGCCTTCCTTATGGTCCAATGCTCACATCCATACATGGCTACTGGAAAAACCATAGCTTTGAATAGATGGACCTTTGTCAGCAAAGTGATATTTCTGCTTGTTTAATACACTGTCAAGGTTTGTCATAGCTTTTCTTCCAAGGAGTAAGCGTCTTTTAATTTCATGGCTGCATTCACTGTCCACACTGATTTTGGAGCCCAGGAACATGGGCTGATTCCACTGTTTCACCATCCATTTGCCATGAAGTGATGGGACCAGATGCCATGATCTTAGCTTTCTGAATGCTGAGTTTTAAGCCAGGTTTTTCACTTTCTTCTTTCACCTTCATCAAGAAGGTCTTTAGTTCGTCTTTACTTTCTGTCATTAGGGTGATGTCATCTGCATATCTGAGGTTATTAATATTTCTCCCAGCAATCTTGATTCCAGCTTGTGCTTCATCCAGCCCAGCCTTTCTCATGATGTACTCTGCTGCTGCTGCTGCTAAGTCACTTCAGTCGTGTCCAACTCTGTGCAACCCGACAGACAGCAGCCCACCAGGCTCCTCCGTCCTGGGATTCTCCAGGCAGGAACACTGGAGTGGGTTGCCATTTGATGTACTCTGCATATAAGTTAAATAAGCAGGGTGACAATATACAGCCTTGGCATACTCCTTTCCCGATTTGGAAACCAGTCCATTGTTCCATGTTCATGTTGCTTCTTGACCTGAATACAGGTTTCTCAGGAGCCAGGTAAGGTGATCTGGTATTCCCAGCTCTTGAAGAATCTTCCAGTTTGTTGTGATCCACACAGTCAAAGGCTTTAGCATAGTCAATGAAGCAGAAATAGATGTTCTTCTGGAATTCCCTTGCTTTTTCTATGATCCAACAACTGTTGGCAATTTGATCTCTGGTTCCTCTGCCTTTTCTATATCTAGCTTGTACATCTGGAAGATCTTGGTTCACATACTATTGAAGCCTAGCTTGAAGGATTTTGAGCATTACCCTGCTAGCATGTGAAATGAGCACAACTGTGCAGTAGTTCGGACATTCTTTGGCATTGCCCTTCTTTGGGACTGAAATGCTAAACACACCCTAAGACTAGAATATAAAGAAAAAAATTCGATAAATTTCATTATATAAATATTTAAAAATTTGGAATGGCAAACAAAAAAAAAGGTCAAACTGAGAAAAATATTTCAAATGGCACTACTATTTTTTCTTAGATGATTTTGATTGCTTATCACTTTAGTTCATTAATTCAGTACTTTAAAAAATATTTATTGAGCTCCATCTTCCATGTATAAGAGAGTGCCAGCCACTTAGAACATCAAAATAACCAGGACAGACAAGGTCCTTGTCTTCATGAAGCTTACATTCTAGGGACGTTAGGGGAAAGCAAAGGTTACTCTCCTGTGTTGGGCGGTCAGGCCTTTCTAGTAAGTCAGCACTTCTGAAGGAAGTAAAGAATCAAGCCATACAGGAAAAGAGTTTTCCAGGCAAAAGAAACAGCAAGCACAAAGAATATGTGCTGGTGCATATAAGAAACCAAAAAAGCAAGCATAAGCTCCACATGGCAAGAAATTTGCTCACTGCTGTGGCTCTGTTATTTAAAATGATGCCTGGTATTTGCTGACATTGATAAATATTTACTGAAGGAATGAATGAAATGTGGCTGGAGCAGAATGAGCAAGGCAAAAGAGAACTGCAGATGAAGCTAAAGAAGTCACACGGTGTGACCTGTAGATCATGTAAAACACTGTAGTCATGGGAAGATTTTAGCCCTTTACTGTGAGTGAGATTGAAAGCCTCTATCAGATTATGAGCAAAGCAATGGCATGATCTGACTTTCCCTAACAAAGGATCACTTGGGTACTGTGCAGAGAATAGACAGAGTGCACGATAGAAGCAGAGAGACAGGTAAGAGCCTTCTGCAATAGTCCAAGCAAGAGATGATGATGACTTGGACCCTGCAGAAGCAATGGAACAGAAGGGAAATCATTTGAGAATCTTATGAAGGTAAAGTCAAGGGGCTTTCTAATGTGTTAGATGGAAATATGAGAGACAGGTAATTCAAAGAAGGCTGAACTTGGAGAACACATCTTTCTTTAAACAAATCCCAATAATACTCGGGTATAAAACAGTCACTAAGAAACACCTCCTTTTTATACCTTTCTGTTTTATTTCAAAGCAATAGATTTTCATTTAAAATTCTTTAGTACATAAAAAGCAAAGAGGCAAAAACGAAAAACTATAATCTCACCGTACAGAGAGGAACACTATTATTTATTTTAAAAAGGTGTGTATGCACGCGTTTAATTTCTAAATGGAATTATACCCTTGGAACTGCAACCTCTTTTTTTCCCCAAATAAAAATATGCTGTGAACATTGCTCCATGTCAATGTTTCCTTTTATTATTACATGACTTAATGACTGTAAAGACAATGCTGCAAATTTAGGTTGCCTGCATTCTTCTAAATTATAAGCATGAAAACAAACTATGTTATTTAGATTAAAAGTTGAAAAAACTGAGGGAAATATGTCACAGAAATTTTCTACAGAAAAGAAAATCCTAATTGAGAGTCTCAAGCTTTTCCAGAATACATCAGATATACTGTAGATCACACATATCAGTTTTTACAAAATAACATTTTATTTTCTTAGAACTATGTGTGCGTGTGTGTGTGTGTGTATACACACATGCATGTATGTGTGGGAGCAGGGAAGATAGAATACCACATTTTAAATATATTTAATGTTTGGGTCTAGCATGAGACTGTTTATAAGGACAGCAGTAACAAGAATATATTTATGGACAAACAAATATACATACCTCTTTAACTTCAAACTTTAGTAGAAGATTAATGAGCTCCTCATTTGGGGCTTCAGGAACTTTTTTCACATCTGACACTTTCGTACTTTTACTAGGCTGTATGTCTCCATCCTCAGCATCAAAATACTCATCATCAGATTCTAAAGGAAGAAAACTGACTTGAGAGAATGTCCATCGAAAACTGTGTAAAACACTCTAATTGAAATAGCTCAAAAGTCAACTTCATTTATTAGACAAAACCTTCATATTCAGAATCATAATACAGCTTCTAAGTTCCAAAAAGTAACTCAACCTGGCATGGGATAATCATATATAAAATCAAATTGTCTTTCTATTTCCTTCTTCAACATTTCTGATTGCTTTTCACTTCAGCTTATTCATTCACTTTTCAATAAAATATTTATTGGGTATCATCTATCACATATCAGTCTGTACTAGCCACTAAGGATACTAGAGTGGTCAGGACTGACATTATCCTTGCCTTCATCAAGTTCACAAAAGATCAGTTAGACCAGAGATAAAGAAAAGACTCAAGTAGAGATCAGGGCCAAAAAAAAAAGGAACTTATTTAGAATCTTAAACACTATCAATCACAAAAACACTTCCATACAAAGAAACTCAGGAATAATAAAAAATAAATGATTTAAAGTCTCACTGTTGGTTAGTAGCACAACTAGAAATAAAACCAGTCAAATACTACAACACTTTCACAATTCTTTTGTCAAAACTGTATTTCAATATACTAATTTATAGATTTTGTTTAATAAAGAACATTTTACTCTCCTTACCTGATTCAACGCCATCCAGCAACAAGGGCGTACCAAGTAGGCCTTTTGTTCTAGTTGATATAATAGGAATTGAGGATACCTAGCAAATAGTACAAAAAGTTTTTTAAACATACTAATTTGCAAATATACATAAATGAGATAAATACTTAAAAAGTAATAGAAGTGAGTGAGAGCTAGAAAGACACTTATACAGCACACAAATCTTCCAACAAAGCACACTTTACAATCAACTAACTAATGGTTGGCTGGAGTTTACTTATTATTAAGACTACCACTTGCAATTAAAAGAGCAGAATCATGTATAACTAGTAGGTAGGTTTGCCTATTATTGCATCATTCAGTTGCTGTCTCTTACAATATTAACCCTACATCTTTTTCAAGGTTTCTGGAAAACAGATCAATATTAGTTGGCCATCTCAAATTTCACTTCAAAATACATGGAAGCCCAACATATATTTTATATTATAAAGATCAATTCCAAGTAAAGTGATCTAGGACTTTTAAGTCTAACACATATGAAAACTTTATAATGATAATTATGTTTGGCAATATTTTAAAGAAGATTTCTATGTCGCCAGTTCAGTTCAGTCTCTCAGTCGTTCCTGACTCTTTGCAGCCCTGTGGACTGCAGCACCAGGCTTCCCTGTCCATCACCAACTCCCAGAGCTTACTCAAACTCTTGTCCATCGAGCCAGTGATGCCATCCAACCATCTCATCCTCTGTCGTCCCCTTCTCCTCCTGCCTTCAATCTTTCCCAGAATCAGGGTCTATTCAAATGAGTCAGTTCTTCTCATCAGGTGGCCAAATTACTGGAGTTTCAGCTTCAGCATCAGTCCTTCCAATGAATATTTAGGACTCATTTCCTTTAGGATGGACTGGTTGGATCGCCTTGCTGTCCAAGGGACTCTCAAGAGTCTTCTCCAACACCACAGTTCAAAAGCATCAGCTCTTCAGTGCTTAGCTTTCTTTATAGTCCAACTCTCACATCCATACATGACTACTGTAAAAACCATAGCTTTGACTAGGTGGACCTTTGTTGGCAAAGTAATGTCTCTGCTTTTTAATATGCTGTCTAAGCTGGTCATAACTTTGCTTCCAAGGAGTAAGCTTCTTTCAATTTTATGGCTGCAATCAATCATCTGAAGTGATTTTGGAGCACAAAAAGATAAAGTCTGTCACTGTTTCCTCATCTATTTGCCATGAAGTGATGGGACCAGATGCCATGACCTTAGTTTCCTGAATGTTGAGTTTTAAGCCCACTTTTTCACTCTCCTCTTTCACTTTCATCAAGAGGCTCTTTAGTTTTTCTTCACTTTCTGCCGTGAAGGTGGTGTCATCTGCATATCTGAGGTTACTGATGTTTCTCCCGGCAATCTTGATTCCAGCTTCTGCTTCATCCAGTCTAGCATTTCTCATGATGTGCTCTGCATATAAGTTAAACAAGCAGGGTGACAATATACAGCCTTGACGTACTCCTTTTCCAATTTGGAAACAGTCAGTTGTTCCATGTCCAGTTCTAACTGTTGCTTCCTGACCTGCATACAGATTTCTCAGGAGGCAGGTTAGGTGGTCTGGTATTCTCATTTCTTTCAGAATTTTCCATAGTTTGTTGTGATCCACACAGTCAAAGGCTGGCATAGTCAATAAAGCAGAAATAGATGTTTTTCTGGAATTCTCTTGCTTTTTTGATGACCCAACAGATGCTGGCAATTTGATCTCTGGCTCCTCTGCCTTTTCTAAATCTAACTTGAACATCTGGAAGTTCACGGTTCACGTACTGTTGAAGCCTGGCTTGGAGAATTTTGAGCATTACTTTGCTAGCGTGTGAGATGACTGCAATTGTGCAGCAGTCTAAGCATTCTTTGGCATTACCTTTCTTTGGGATTGAAATGAAAACTGACCTTTTCCAGTCCTGTGGTCAGTGCTGAGTTTTCCAAATTTGCTGGCATATTGAGTGCAGCACTTTCACAGCATCAGCTTTTACGATTTAAAATAGCTCAACAGGAATTTCATCACCTCCACTAGCTTTGTTCCTAGTGATGCTTCCTAAGGCCCACTTGACTTCGCATTCCAAGATGTCTGGCTCTAGGTGAATGATCACACCATTGTGGTTATCTGGGTCATGAAGATCTTTTTAATATTGTTCTTCTGTGTATTGTTGCCACTTCTTAAGATCTGCTTCTCTTAGGTCAATACCATTTCTGTGCTTTATTGCACCCATTTTTGCATGAAATTTCCCCTTGATATCTCTCATTCTCCTGAAGCGATCTCTAGTCTTTCCCATTCTATTGTTTTCCTCTATTTCTTTGCACTGATCACTGAGGAAGGCTTTCTTATCTCTCCTTGCTATTCTTTGGAATGCTGCATTCAAATGGGTATATCTTTCCTTTTCTCCTTTGCCTTTCATGTCTTTTCTTTTCTCAGCAATTTGTAAGGCCTCCCCAGACAACCATGTCTGGTTTCTATGTCTACTTTTTCTTAAAACACATTTCCTAAAAGTGAAAAACATTTTTCCTTTCATTTATATATTTTTGTTTCGTTATTCCCCACAAAAGACTTTATACCATCACTCCAAAACAGGAGCAACCATAGGTTAGTCTTTATTTATTTACTCAGTGTACAGAATCAATTACAATTAACCTTAAAAAAAAATATCACGTAAATGAAACTGGCCGTAAACGATACTGAAAAACAAAACAGCTCAAAAAAAGATGAAAAAAACTCACCATACATAAAGATGTAAAGATATTTAGAATTTTTATTATTTCCATTTACCTGTTTCTCTGGAGACTGGGCAGATGATTTCTGTGGCAAGGGTATACTGTTAATCAAACGTAGCACATCTTTCATCTTCTGGTCAGAAATTCTCACATGCATCAGAGGAAGCCCTCCAGATACTTTAAATCTAAAAACATAATTAATTAAACTCCAAGGTTTCAAGGTCCAGCTTCTCTATACTATGGAAGAGGGAAGGGAGTGGAGAGGAGATTACCTTGTGGGGTCAAAGTTACCTTGGATATATTTTAATCTAATTACATTAATGTCTCAACACTGTCAGGGAATAGGAAGTTCTATGTAAGCCAAGTTGTGTATCCTTCTTAAGCAGCCAAACTATCTTAAGGAAAACTTATTTTTTAGGAAGATACTGTGAACACAAAGTGTCTATGTTTTAAAACCTGAAACGCTGTATATAACTTACTTGCTGGTGTTAAAGATCTGTCACTGTAAACATCAAAGAGTACCCACCCCATCTTTCTTGACCTCCTCACCTCCCTTTACCTGATTTTATAGCATTCGTCAGCACCTGACTTAGTATTAAGCTTCCTCCAGAAGGAAAACTCCAGGCCCAAGAGGTTTCACTGGCAAATTCTACCAAACGTTTAAGGAGGGAAAAAACACCAGTTCTATATAACTTCCCTCCCTGAGGCCTGATACACTGATGCCAAAACAAGAAACTAAGGCACAGGTGAACAGCCCTCATAAACAGAGATGTATGGTTTTAAAACTTCATGACAAAATTTTAGCAAGCAATTTCAACATTTTAAAAGAATAATACATTACTACTAAAACAGGTTTATCTAGTAATGCACGGCTGGTTTAACATCCAACTGATGAAGAGTACCAATGAACTACTGGATACACCCAACACAAATAAACCTCAAATCAATTATAATCAAAGAAGTCAAACAAAAAAAGAACTGAAATTGTATGATTTTATTTATATAAAACCTCTAGAAAACTCCAACAAACTGGGAGTGTCCGAAAGCAGATCAATGTTTCCTGGAGACCGAGGGGAGAGAAGTTGGCAAGAAAGGATGTGAGGGAGAAAATACAAAGCAGCAAAAAGACTTCTGAGGATGATGGATGTGTTCATGATCTTGACTGTGGAGATGGTTCCACAGAAAAACACTTACATCAAAATTTATCAAAACTTATCAAAATATATGTTTCAAACAGATGCAGCTTATTGAATATCAGTAAGACTTCAATAAGACTGTTCTTAAAAAGGCAACAAAGAAATATAATTATTTACTTAAATTCAAAATTCAGTTTCTACTTTCCATTCCCTTAGATTATTCTCAAGATTTCAATGGCTTCATAATCAAAACAGCTTGTGATTTTTAAAGATTTTTTTTTAATATAGAACCTTGAATTTGATCCATCCAAAAACACATAGTATACATACTGTTGATTTACTTTGCTGCACAGTAAAAACTAACACAACACTGTAAAGCAACCATATGCCAATAAAATTAATAAAAAAAAAAAACAGGGATAACCAACTTTTACAGGATGGAAAGCCCAAATGCTTCTGAAGAGAGGTGATATATAATTCAAATAAACATTTTCTTAAAAATATATTTTTGCTATAAGATAATCATTGTTTTTTGTGCCCTTTAGAAACCTAGCTATGGTTTCTTAAAATTCAGTAACTGATGCAGAATTATTTCACCTTGTTGATTTTATAATATAAAGAAAACTCATACATTACCTTGCCATTCTAATATCTTTTTCCACCATTGCTTTGGCCAACTCAACATGAATATCCATGGGTTGCAATATATGCATAGTAGATGGATGCTGAAATCGACACTCCTTCCAGTTTTCATCTTAAAAAAATGTTTACTTAAATGACTATTTTTATTTACATTATCAGATGTTCTATGGAAAACTGATCAGAAATAATTTACAAACATATTCAATGATACTGGCTTTTACTTCTTTCAACATACAAGCTAAATGACCTATTTTTTTAATTGACAAAAGTCAAAGACCACAATATAAAAATAATTCTAAATATTTATTTGAAGAATGTTTTTTTATAACATCTTACATTTTAAAGCCAACAGAGAAAAAAAATCTAGGAATTTACTGCCTTTGATTCCAGAATTAGAGATCAAGGCTGGGGAGCTGCAGGAAAAGAAAAAGAAGAAAACAGGGGGGAAAAAAAGAAAAAACAGATTTCTGGCAATTATTCTAAAGGAAAAATGAGTTTTATCAAGCAAGATTTTATGACAAGAAAAGTACAATAGTCACTTCTCTTCCAAATAAGAAGGTTCTAAAGACAAACTTCCAATGATTAATAGAACCTTACATCTTAACTGATGGCAATAAATAAACTTGTTTATTGCTTATAATTCAAACAATTACTATTAAGTATATACAAAAGAAAAGGCAGCTTTAATGGTCTGTACAGGTACTTCTCTTCAAGAAATTAATATTCAGGCTCTATCTATACGACTAAGTACAGCACTATGTATTTATATTTTTAAAAATCTCAGCACTCCCACTATAGTATATACTCTGCACAGAGAAGCCACATCCTTTCCTCCAATGATCTTCCACAGAGTGATATATACTCAAGGATATTTTGCAAATATATATTGCTTCTAGATACTAAAGAAGTACGGAGAACCACTGATCTTCATTTAAGCAGTAGAAAACACCAAAGCTTTTGGAAAATAAGTTCACTACATTTAAAGATTATATCCATACTTCTCAAGTATCAAATGTAATACCACTCAAAATAAAAACTAGACTGATAGTAAAATATTTTAGAAATGAAGGCAGCAAGGGGAACAACACTGAGACACCCCAAACACCCTGGGATAGGGGAACATGAGCTAAATGCAACTTCTATTTTGGCTTTTATGGGAGTTTTATGTCACATTTAAAAAAAAAATAGGCAGTGACTGGACTTAGATACAAACAGTACGAAGTACCCGAAGATGAACAGCCACCATCTCTATTTGGAATTGTGACAAAGATTTTCACTGAGGGTCTCCTATTTGGTTCTCTTAAGTGACCAGCAGCATACATGTTCAAAATGTCATCAGGGATGATATACATGAGAACATACATATCTATTTACCAAAGCTATTCAACATAATTTTAAGATCCTGAAAATTGAGCAACAGTTTACCTGCTCTTGCAAAGAGTAGCTGCACACTTTTTATTTCAACATCAAACTTGTCATATGCCTTATCCATTATTTCTTCCAGAGATGAATTACTAGTCTTCTGCAAACCTTGATTTTTACTGTTAAGCTAAAATGGAGAGAAAGCTTAATTTTTTAACAGAAAAATCTATATATCAACACAAGTTGTTTTCTTAAAGCCTAAATAAAATTAAAATATTGCTCTTAATGAATTCACATTTTGCTTCAGTTTCTGATAGTTATTAGCAAATATTTTATTTGGAATATACCATATGAGCATATATCTCTATTATGTTTGGATAACAGGTACTCAGCATGCTGACATTAATTAGAAGATGAGTTACAACAAGTCTCTCTCAATCTGTCTAAACATGCAACAATTCCTGGCTCTCAGCAGTTGTCACTACTTGTGGATCAAGTTCCCCTACAATTCATCTTAAACGCTCCACCATAAAACAGGAGGTTTTATTCCTCCCTCTCCCCACTACATAAATGAATAATTAGGCCATTAGAATTCAGCTGCAATCTCAACTTCCTTTACCCTCTGCCCAAGGGAATCAAGGATCAATTCAGGACAATAGTTTTTGAAATCTTCACTTTTTCTCAGAAGATTGGAATGCTGGGAGGAGGTTCAACATCCAAGCCCTTGGAGTTCTCGTATTCTAATAGTTGTTGTCAGTGATTTAACAAATATATAATCATATTTGCATAATTCTCTATTCTCAAGATATATAAATGAACAAAGAAAACTATGTAATTAGATTTTAGGAAACTAGGAACGCTTGAAAACTAGAAGCGCATCTTTCTAATTAGGAAAAGACAGCAGTAATCCAGCCTTCAATATCGAATCATCCAACATTTCAGAAAATGTAAGGTATTTTTTTTGAATAGCCATAAAATACATATAACACTTCCCTGGTGGCTCAGAGGTTAAAGCATCTGCCTCCGATGTGGGAGACCCGGGTTCGATCCCTGGATCGGGAAGATCCCCTGGAGAAGGAAATGGTAACCCACCCCAGTATTCTTGCCTAGAGAATCCCATGGACAGAGAAGCCCGGTAGGCTACAGTCCACGGGGTTGCAAAGAGTCAGACATGACTGAGCGACTTCACTTTCACTTTCACACAATCTATGTTAAGCGTGACAAAATGCTTAACAAGAAGTGAGTCTAGGTTTAGTTTAAGTGAACTTTGAGAGAAAAACAGCAAACTGTCAGACAGCTAGCTACTAAGCTGAGCAAACACAGGCAGGCAGGAATGTATACACACCTACCCGAAAGGTACCAAAATCTAAGATGAGAAGATCTGACTTTTCATGGTGGAAATCGGTCTGTGGAACTATTAGATAAGAAGGCTTCAGATTTATCCTTAAATCAAGAACTTTTCGGGTTTCAATAATATGTGTAAGTCCTACAAGAAGAAAAAGAAATGATGAAAAATAGCCAAATTTAAATACATTAATATAATCATATTATTAACGAGAAAAAGAATGTCACTTGAATAGCATGTTGGTGAAGTTCTTTCCACAGATTAGGTCCTCCACTTGGCGTGTAAGTTTAAATCATATATGGTCAATGGGAAACAATCACACTGCGTAACACAATAAACCTAACACACCTAGTATTTCAGTCAGAGATTGAAAAATTCGCTATTTCTTTAGTTAAGTGGGCTTCCGTGATAGCTCAGTTGGTAAAGAATCCGACTGCAATGCAGGAGACCCGGGTTCAATTCCTGGATCAGGAAGAATTGCTGGAGAAGGGATAGGCTACCCACTCCTGGAGAAGGGATAGGCTACCCACTCCAGTGTTCTTGGGCTTCCCTTGTGGCTCAGCTGGTAAGGAATCTGCCTGCAATGCAAGAGACCTGGGTTTAGTCCCTAGGTTGGGAGGATCCCTTGGAGAAGGGAAAGGCTACCCACTGCAGTATTCTGACCTGGAGAATTCCATCGACTGTGCAGTTCACAGGGTCACAAAGAGTGAGATACGACTAAGCAACTTTCACTTTCACTTTAGTTAAGTAATCAGATATAGTAGGTAACTGGAATTTAGAGGCCATGATGCACGAAAGTATGTATCTTGAAAACTCGATTCACACACAGCATGGTGAACAGTCGCTTTAGAACTGAGACAGGAAACTTTTACATTTCAAGTTTACTCTGCAGCACAGGTTCCTAAATTGAACAGCTGACAGAATCATCTATGCCCCATATCATTCTCTTTCTCACCCAGTCTGGCAGGTATATTCAAGAAAAAGCTACCTACACTATTTCAAATGTAGCGTTTACATTAGAAGAGAAAAAATTTTTGAGAGTTGAGATGTTGCTTCTGTATCAAATTCTTTACCTGTAGCAGTTCTCTCTTTAATTTCCTCCAGCTTCATCAATGTAGCTGATGTTATTTGCTCAAGATCCAATCCCCTATTTGACTGAAAGAATTCAACCACTGCATTGATGGTTTTCTGTAAAATCATTGAAAATATAAGCAAGTTATACACAGTATTTTCCATATTATAAATTTTAAAGTTACAGTTTAATTCTAATCAAATCTGGCTCTGAACTGAGATGGCACTTCCAAAGATAAGCTACCCTCCTACATCTCCTTCTGGAAGGAAAGAGAATCTGAAAAAAGGTATATGCCATTTAAGCTTATTGAGAAGGCAACAAAGCTGTGCATATCATTAAGGTGACCTTGAGTATGTTTGGTGGTATCATGTTGATGTACCAATGGGGTATTACTTCTAGTCTTAGCCACCAGAATGTATACTGCAATTGGATTCCTCTGTGGTCCAAAGTCTAGAAAGGAAATAAGAAAACTGTTCTGCCCTTACCTACATCTAAAACTTCAACTTAAAAATCAGACATTTTGCAGAAAGAATGAGTACTGGGGACTGGATATACAACAGTGCAAAGGTACTTAACACTTCTGAACTATACACTTAAAAAATGACTAAGATGGTAAATTATATGTATTTTGCCACAATTTAAATTTTTTAAAAAATCAGAGAAGACAGTAAGTTCTGCCTCTTACCCACACTGTGAATTTATTTCCATAACTATACAGTAAAAATGAGTCAGAGATCTTAAAACACAAAGTGGGCCAACCAACAAGTGATGGAATAATGAACCACAACCTTCCACGTGTTGGCTAGCTCAGATGAATTATGAGAGTCTGAATAAAGATGGAGCTACAGACACAGAACTGGAGCCAGCTTTTTCAATAACACAGAAATGACAATGCTTTTTTCTCATGTGATCAGTATCGAAAATTCTTTTATTTGCTCCTAAAGTTCCTTAAATTGGTTACAAACAATGAGGACAACAGAAGAATAAGCAAAAAGAAACTGGAGTAGAAAGTCAGTATATAATTACTTGTGAGTAGTTAATTGGTATAAAAGGCAAAGACTTCTTTAAGAATATATTACCATTTTTATTTTTTATTTTTTTTATTTTTTAAATTTATCTTATTACCATGTTTAAATGAAAAATTTAACACAAGCATAGGTAGTATACCTTACAGTAGGAAAAAAAAATCTGTAGTATATTAAAAATCAAAATTAACTGCTCGGATTTCCCTGGTGGTCCAGTGGTGAAGACTCCACCTTCCAATGCCGGGACTCTGGTTTGATCCCTGGTCAGGGAACTAAGGTCTTACATGCCATGGAGCAGACAGGCTCACACGTCACAATGAAGATTCCACATGCCGCAACTAAGACCCAATGCAGCCAAATAAATAAATATAAAAAACTAAACACGTACTGCCCTTTAAACAAGAAAAAAGATCACTAAACGGAGCTGCTAGGTAAATAAAGGTTAAATATGAAAATGGACAAACAAGAAACCATATGTCAGAAGCTTAAGATGTGTTTGATTAAGATTCACTTTCTCCTTGTACTCACAGCATCGTAGATGACCTCCACAGGCTGAGACTGAACAACCAGAGTCTGGTCAGCAGTGCTACTCTCTGGATTGGTTTCAAATTCAATTTTAAGCAAGGATGATGCAGTATCGCCAATTGAAGCCACAAGTGATGGTATAATATCTTGTTGTCTCAGACCTGTTATATACCAGTGTTCTAATTTTGCTTCCACTCTACAATCCAATGAGGAAAAAAGAAGTATTACAAATAAGATCCTTTGCAATATTAACAGTCTGAAGTACAAATTTCCCTTAAAAGAAAAAAAACTCCTTTGAGAATCAGGACCACGTCTATCATCCAGAGTTGAAGTCCAAACTCCTTAGCCTGGCATTTAACTACCCACGGAATCTGGGATTCTGTTTTTTTCCTGATTTGGTTTATTTTTTTGTTCTCCTAATCCTCATGAAAAACCCGCTTTGACTAGCTTCACAACACTACAGAAGTGTCATGTGAATACATGCTACACTTCACTCATGGGATTCATCTCCCTGTTTCACATAACCCTAAAACTGTTCTCCCTCATCCCTGCTCCTGCTGGTCCTTCCAATCAGTTAAGCTATGTCCCAGTTCTTTGAGACCAGTTATTCTCTTCCACAGCTGAGTCTGTATAGCGTTATTCCTAAAGTATTTAACAATATAGCTCCCTATTACTTCTGAGCTCTGAAATATCGAGTTGGCCAAAAAGTTCGTTTGGAGTTTTCCATAATGCATGCATGCTAAGTCACTTCAGTCATGTCCAACTGTATGCAGCCCTATGGACAGGAGCCTGCCAGGCTCCTCTGTCCATGGGATTCTCCAGGCAAGAATATTGGAGTGGGTTGCTTTGCCCTCTCCCAGCGGATCCTCCCCTCCCAGGGATCAAACACACATCTCTTATGTCTGCTGCGTTGGCAGGCAGGCTCTTTATCACTTTCCCAGCACCACCTGGGAAGCCCAAAATATCTTAAGGAAAAACCCAAACAAACATTTTGGCCAATCCAATTATTATACAGATTTTAAGTTAACTTTCTGTACTTCTTCTCTTATCAACTATACCATAAACACCCTGAAAACAAAAAGTTACTGTTCTTATGCATAGTCTTCATAGTAACAAATCTATGAACTGAACAGTATACAGGAAACATTTGTGAAGGAAAGAAGCAAGAGAACAAATAATGAGCTTCTCACACAGTTTCATAACGAAACAAACTCAAATAAAATGACCATACTCACACGCTAAGGGAAAAAAACAGAGAGGAATTACTATTAACTAATTTTTATGCTAACTACACTATATTTTTTTGGCCTGAAGTCACACCTAGAAATAAAAAATGGAAATAATATGTTTTTAAAACTTACTTAAGTGCTTGTGCTCCTGGTCGCTGAGATACTTGGGTGCCAAGACCAATTATCTGAATTTTCAGTATTTCTGGAATATTTCTATTTTCTCTTATTGTAATTGACGTGCTTACTAACTTCAGTGCCACTATATAAGCAACATACTAAATGAAAAAAATGAATGAAAATGGTTAAATTTTAAGAAATTACTTTAATAATTTCTTCATATTTAAAATTGTTAAATTATAAAATGATCTAAAAAATAACATGGTTGGTCTTTGCATCACTATGTTCACCATAAAAAAAAAAAAGAACATTAGAAAACCCAATAATACAAAATTGCCTGCTTAAACAGGACATTTACAAAAGATTCAATATTAATTTCTCTTAGTTTTTAAGGTAATAAAAAATGAAATGATAAGATATTTTGTGGCCTAAATATTCAATTCAGCAGGTTTCACTAAAGTAAATTAATTCAGATCAATCATCTAGCTCAAAAACTGAACAAAATTCAAAGAGCATCTGCTTGATGACTTTGGAGAGTTAATAATACATGGAGAAAAATAAATCCTGCTCCCAAAATTGATAGGTCAAGACTAAAGGTAGGACAGATAACCAGAAAAATGATTCTCATCAAACCACACAAGAAGAGAAGAAGGAACACAGAATCTATAAAAGAGTCAAAAAATAACTGACAAAATGTAAATAGTAAATCTTTATCTATCAGTAGTTACTTTAAAAGTAAATGAATTAAGTTTTCCAATCAAAAGACAGAAACCGGCAAAACGGATTAAAAAAAAAAAGGTACAGTGGTATGCTGCCTACAATAGGTGCACTTTAGCTTTATGGCCACACACAGACTGAGAGTGAAGAGATGGAGAAAGACATTTCAAGCAAGCATTAACCAGAAAACAGGATAGCTATACCTACACCATAAAGAAGAATAAACCTAAGTTAAAAATGGCCAGAAAAGACAAAGACGGCCATTATATAATGATAAAGCGTTCACACTATCAAGAGTAAACAATTACAAATATGTCATGTACCCGTTGGAGTACCTAAATATATAAATCACATACTAACAGAACCAAAAGAAATAGACGGCAACATAATATTAACTGGGACTTCAGTACTCCATTCTCAACAAGGGAGAGATCATCCAGATGGAAACAATGGAAATAAACAACACTACAAGCCAAATGGACTTATCAGACGTACATAGAATGTTCCACCGGATAGCAACAGAATATTCTTCTGGAATACACGCAATATTTTCTAGGATAGATCATACATTCAACCACACACATACAAAAAAAAAAAAACCCTCAAAATATTCAAGAAAGTACACGTTATATCAAGCATCTTTCAACCACAATGAAATTAAACTAAAAATCAATAATAAGAACACTACAAAATTCACAAATACATGGAAGTTAAACAACACACTCCTGGATATACTCCTGGATCAAGAAAGAAATCAAAATGGAAAATAAAAACTATTATGAGACAACAAAAATGGGAATACAACATACCAAACTTACTGGATGCAGCAAAAGCAGTTTTAAGAGGAAAGTTTATAGTGATGCATGCCTACATCAAGAAAAAAGAAAGATCTCAAGTAAACAACCTAGCTTCACACCTTAAAGAATTATGAAAGAACAAACTAGGCCTGAAGTTAGAAGAATAAAGGAAATCATAAAGATTACAGCAGAAATAAATGAAATAGAGGATACAATAGAAAAATAAAAACACAATGGAGATTAACAAAACTAAGAATTGGTTCTTTGAAAAGAAAAGTAGAACTGACAAACTTTAGATAGACGAACAACAAAAAAAGACAACACATAAATAAAATGATAAATTAAAGAAGAGACATAACAACTGACACCATAAAAATACCAAAGATCATAAGTGATTACTATGAACAGCTATCCACCAACAAATTGGAAAATATAGAAGAAACTGATAAATACTGAGAAACATATAATCTACCAAGAATGAATCAACAAGAAACAGAAAAATCTGAATAAATGAAGGAGACTGAATGAATAATCAAAGAAAGAAAGGCAGTGAAGTCGCTCAGTCATGTCTGACTCTTTGCAACCCCATGGACTGTAGCCTACCAGGCTCCTCTGTCCATGAAATTTTCCAGGCCAGAGTATGTATGGGAGTGGATAAAAAGATCATACACCATAATCAACTAGGATTCCTCTCAAGGATGTGAGGTTGGTTCAACAAATAAAAATAACCTATGTAACACATCACATGAATAAAAGGATAAAAATCACATAACTATTTCAATAGATTTAAAAAAAAAAAAAACCATTTGACACAAGTCTACACCCATTCAAAATAACAACTCTCAAGAAATTTGGTATAAAAAGAATGAACCTCAGCATGACAAGCCCACAGCTAATATCATACTCAATGTTGAAAGGTAAAAAGTTCTGGCTCTAAGATTATGAACAAAACAAGGGTGCCCACTCTCACCACTACTATTAAACATATTATCTGATATGATAGCAAGAGCAATCAGGCAAGAAAAAGAAACAAAATGTATCTAAATTAGAAAGGAAGAAGGAAAACTTCCTGTCTTTGCACATGGTATCCTCTTACATAGAGAAAACAATTGATTCCATCAAAAAAAAGAACAATGAAAAAATTCAGTAAAGTTGCAGGATACAAAATTAACAAATGAAAATCAGTTGTGTTTCTATACACTAATGAGTTATTTTAGAAAAAAAAAATTTAAGTGATCCCATTTACAACAGCAAAAAAAAAAACCAAACAATAAAATACACTTAGGAATAAACTTAACCAAAGAGGTGAAAGATCTCTACACTGAAAACTAAAAGATAGTCATGAACGAAACTAAAGAAAACATAAACAGAAAAGCTATGTCTTATTTATGGACTCTTAAAATGTACATACTACCCAAAGTAATCTATAGATTCAATGCAATCCCTACAAGACTGCAATGGCATTTTGCATGGAACTACAAAAGACCCTAAATAGCAAAAGCAATCTTGAGGGGAAAATAAACTAACGGCATGACACGTCGTAATTTCAAACTATATTATGAAGCTACAGAAATCAAAACAGTATGGCGCTAGCATTAGAATAGGCACACAGACCAACAGAACTTAACCAAGAGCACAGACATAAATTCATACAAATACGGTCCATTAATATTTGACAAAATAATCAAGAATATTCAATAGGGCAAAGATTTTCTTTATTAAATGGTGCTAAAAAAAAAACCTGGATATTCAAAAATGAAATTGGTCCCCTATCTTACACCACTCAGAAAAAAATAACTAGAAATGGATTAATGACTTAAGACCTGAAACTATAACTCCCAGAAGAAAACATAAGAGAAAAAGCTCCTTGGCAGCAATCTTGACAATGATTCAATGGATATGAGAAAAAGGAAGAGAAGCAAAAATATGCAAGCAAGACAACTAAAAAGCTTCTGCACAGAAAAAAAAAGAAATTCACAAAATGAAAATGCAATCAACAGAATGGGAGAAAATATTTGCATACTACATACCTGATAAGGGGTTAATAAGAAAAATACAAAAGGAACTCATATAACTCAATAGCAAAAGAACAAATAATCCAATTAAAGGTACAAACTATTATACATAAAATAATAAGCAACGGGATACATTATATGTCACAGGGAAATATAGTCATTATTTCTAAGAACTTTAAATGGAGGCTAATCTATAAAAATATTAAATCACTATGATGTACACCTGAAACTAACATAATAGTGTAAATCAACTACACTTCAATTTAAAAAGATTAAGCAATAGCTTTATATGGAGGAAAATACAGTCAATGTACTTTAGGAGAAGAAAACACAATGAGGTATCCCTTCATAGCTCTTAGAATGGCTATCATTCTATGCCAATTTACATTCCCACCCTTGTACACTGTGGGTGAGAAGGTAAACTGGTACTGTTGTTTAGTCACTAAGTCGTGTCCAACTCTTTCGTGACCTCACAAAAGGTAGCCCACTGGCCTCCTCTGTCCATGGGATTTCTCAGACAAGAACACTAGAGGCGGGCTGCCATTTCCTTCCCGAGGGGATCTTCCCAACCCAAGAATCAAATCTGAGACTCCTGCACTGGTAGGAGGATTCCTTACCACTGAGCCACCTGGGAACCCCACAAATCGGTATCATCAGTATAAAAACCAATGAGGAGGTTTCTCAAAAATTAAATAGAGAAGTACTACGTCCAGCAATTCCACACCTGGATATTTACCTGAAGGAAATAAAATCAATATCCCAAAGAGATATGTGCACCCCCACGTTCACTGCAGCATTGTTCACAACAGCCAAGACACTGCAACAGCCTGAGTTTCCAAGGACAGATGAAAAGATAAAGAAAATGTGGTGTGCATATACATGATGGTATTATTTAGCCATAAAAAGGAAGGAAGTCCTGCAACTACATGTATGTAGCTTGAGGACATTATGCTAAGTGAAGGAAGTCATTTACATGTAGAACCTAAAAAGATAAGACTCACAGAAACAGGGAATAGACTGGTGGTTACTAGGAACAGGGAGCAGGGTTTTGGGGAAATACATGGAAGCAGTCAAAGCTACAAACTTCCAGTTATAACATGAATAATTTCTAGGGATGTCATGTAATTTAATGTAACAAATACATAAAAGGCTTCTACAAATCATCAAGAAAAAGACAACCCAATAAGAAACAAGAGACTCAAAAGCCACTTCACAAAAGAAGATTTACAAAAAGTGAAAAACCTCTTCAGTTATCCAAAAAATACAAATTAAAACCACAATGAAATACTACATACTCACCATTTAGAATGGATAAATTTAAAGGACTGATAATGATAAGAGTTGGTAAAGACATGGAATAATGAGAATCCTCATATACTATTGATAGAAATGTTTGCCACATTGGAAAAGTATTTAGCAGAATCTATTAAAGTTAGATATACTCATATCCTATGATACAGCAATTCCATTACAAAGGATTGAATGAGCAGAAAACCTCATATACCCACTAAAAGACATTTACAAGCAGTTAATAGCATAACAACCAAAAAACTACGAACAACCCAAATGCCAATCGACAAAAGTATGAATAAAGTGGTATTTCCAAATGAAAATGCCTATACAGCAATGAAAATGAACAAAATACAACTAGTCAAAGAACAGAGATAGATCTCAAAATAATGCCCTATCTATTGCAAGGTCCATAAATTAACCTGGATGGTAATTACATAGTTGTGCTTTACACAAATCCAATGAGCCACACATTTTGATTTTGCTCACTCTTTCATACAGGAGTTCTATTTCACTCACACAAGAAGGATAAAATTTTAAAAGACTTAATTACCTCTGCAATAAGTACTTTTTATCAGTTATTCTCACACTCATTAAAGCAAGTATATCGAAAGTTGGAGACAGTTTTAAATGGTAAGGTCTGACTGAAACATTTAACAAACACTAAAGCAAAACTTTCACACTGTGGTGCTAGAATAGCATCACCAACTCAATGGACATGAATTTGAGCAAATTCTGGGACGTCGAGGAGGACAGAGGAGCCTGGTGTGCTGCAGCCCATGAGGTGGCAAAGAGTTGGACATGACTTAGCGACTGAACAACAACAAAGCAGAAACAAACTGCAACATATTTTTACTAGCTACTCTAAAAATCAATAACTTGTTTAATCCAATTCAAGATAATACAGAAAAATGAAACCACCTGAATAATTACCACCTAAATAATTACCTGCTTGGGCAAAGTTAGGTTGTGGGTGCTCTCACTATAACCAATAGCCGTAAAGAGCTTATCTTTTTCCTCTGGTGTCATAAGGTCATCAATAGCTATAAAAAGACAATATTTTAAGAAATCAGTTGCTTCAGTCTTACACAGACTGTGAATAAATCAAAACAACTTAACAGGTGGCCTAAATTTATAGACACAAACACTGAAGCAAAAGCAGCAAAGTAATTTCCTCTAATATATATGATGACTTGTTAAACATGTATTTTGCTTATTTAGGTCAAGAAAATGAAGACATAACATTAAGGCAATTCATGTGTCACACAGCAATTTCACAATTTCCTAAGTATTTTGAAAATTAAGTGAAACATCTAATTAAATATTCATGTAAAAAGTAACAATAAAGAATGCTACATGTGAGATTTCTGAATTTCAGCTTTCAAATTTTTACACAAATGACTTTCCTCAAAAATTTAAAGCTTCCTTTTAAATAAACATGGAAATGTTTCATCCTGATATATCTGCTTATATGTATGTTTACTATACTGAGCTACTTTTACTTCAAGATTATTACAGAGTAAAATTCAACTAACTAGCTAAAGCAAAATTTATATATTTTTTCCTTACCAGTGTGCAATAAGTCATATGACTTAGAACTTACTTTCAGGAATCAAAGATTCTTCATCTTTTTTCTTAGATTCCTTCTTACTCCAAAACCCACTAAACCAGCCTCCACGTTTCTCGGCTGTGTCAGTAGACTTTTTCTTCAATTTTTGCCCTGATCGAATCACCTAAAAATTAAAAATCAAAAAATTTAATTAAAGAATAAATGCCCTCTTCACTTTCAGGTCCAGGCAGGTAAGAACAGTGGTAAGCAGTCAATATAGCTAGTTCCTTCTGAACTGATTCTCAGCATTATCTGGTTAACACAATTCACTATTAATTACTTTCCACACATACTGACAGCTTTCTGATGAAGCTGCATTTTTTGACTGATTCAGATAAGGTTTCAAGTAAAATTCTTCTGAGAATGTGTTTTCTAAATTTTTAAGGTAAGAAGTCAAGAGGACAGCAGGTTATTAAAATTAAAAGTTCCCTGAAAGGAAGATACGTGATCTCAAAAATCAAATTTAACAATCCCATTTCATAATCCATACACACTGTTGACTTGCTAACTATGAACATAGTTTGGGGACAGAATATAAATAAAATTAGAAAGTGCTCAAATATCATTTTATCCTCTTTCTCAACAAATCTTGGCTTATCTGCTGCTCCTTGTCTTCACCCCTTGTTAGTAAAATACAGATGAATAACTCAAGAGTGGAAAACGAAAGGATAAAAAGAATAAAGGGGTTAAGTAATTTAGACTCTATCTTCTCATTCCCTGAATAAGTAAATAATTTTCCCACTTTAAATTTAAAATATTTTAAATTGGTAGTGAATTGGTAACATACTGCAAGCTTCAGTGTATACCAAAAAGTGAAATAATCCAAAAGAGAAGTTAAAGAAAAGAGCTGAATTATATAGTACAGAGAATAGTTTGATTAACAACTCGATTTAAACTAAGCTTTCTTTGACAAGTAGATATTATATAGGGAAACAGGTTTGTTTCTGTCCACAAAATCACTGATGGTCTCAATTATATCTCAGTTGTAACTATCTTTTGTCAAGCTTAATTCATCTTCAAGAGTCAGAAATGTAATGGGTAAAAAATATATATAGCTGGCTGGTTTGTATTCTATATGAAATAATATTTAATTTCTTTGCTCTCCTAGCATAGATGAGTATGTATTTTTATTTTCCACTGTAAAATGTATCTATATGAGACCACAAAGAACTTTTACAATGTGTATAAACCTAATATGAAGAGGGATGCAGATCCCTTTCACTTTTTCCTAAATACCACCTCTGTTGCCTTCACTTCCCTTCCTTATCTAGCTAAGGGGCCAAGGTAAATAACTTCAGCCAATCCTCAGCCTACATTCTAAACTCTCTGGCCCTGCAGATTTTCTATTATAACGAAAAAGCATCAATTTAGGATGAATCTAACTGTCATCTCTTCATCTACATCCTGCCCTTCTTTAGCTACAACAACTAATTTATCTTCTTCCTTCAATTTTCAAGCAACTGGTGTTATTGAGGATTGGAATTAACTGTTTCTTCTGGAAAACTATTCCTCTAATTCATAGAAACAATCCACAGCAGTAGCAAATACCTTTTAAAATACTCAGACACTCTCTGATCCACCTTGGGGAATTTGTCCTTAAAAAAATTTGCTTCAGAAAATGTAACGACAAGGGTACTCACTGTAGTGTCATTTATAATTAAATGTAACCAGGAGGAAATTGTGAAGCAAATTCCAGTACATCAACAGAATGGAATACTAGTCAGTTATTCAAAATTATGTTGGACAAACAATTCTATGGAATATTATATAAAACAGAACACAGTATTTTTTTAAAAAGAAACAAAAGTGTTAATTACTCAGTCATGTCCGACTCTTTGCAATTCCATAGACAAGACAGACAGGCTCCTCTGTCCATGAAATTCTCTAGGCAAGAATACTGGAGTGGGTTGCCATTGCCTTCTTCAAGGGATCTTTCCTACCCAAGGATTGAACCTGGGTCTCCTGCATTACAGACAGTTTCTTTGCATCTGAGCCACAAAAGTAACTTAGAAAACCTTTCCTTGACTCCACAATGCCCACCAGTTGCCATCCTTTATCTTGTTTTCCACTTACAATGAAGTATCAGGACTGCCTGAACTTACTCTCTCCAATTCCTCATTTTCCACTATCTCTCATTCCTATCAAATTTCTATCTATAATATCCTATAAATTTTGCTCTTTAAATGATTTCTTTACGGCTAAATCCAATGATGAACTTTCAGTTTAGTATGAAACTGATTTAAATGAAAGCAGCAAAAGTTTAGAGACTTGAAGCAGGATATAAATCATCTGCACAAGTATCAAACTCCTATATTACTCATGTGCAAAGCAGACTCAAACCATCACACCAAGACTGAAAGAACTGGACTGAGATTTAAATCACTATCCACAGAAGGCAAAACACAACTTAAAATCAAAACCAAACCAGACTGTGTGTCAATACAAAATATCAAACATTTTCCAAAGGACACATAATAATCACATCATCCAGAATACAATCCAAAATCACCTGACATACAAAAACAAAACACAAAGAGAAAAAGAAAAATGTGACCATTTCTCAAGGGGAAAAGTCTACAGATGCCAACAGTCATATAATCAAGATGTTTAAACTATCAGAGGGTCACTGCATCCATGTTACATGAGATAAACAGAAATACATTCAGTTCAGTTCAGTCGCTCAGTCATGTCCGACTCTTTGTGACCCCATGAATCGCAGCACGCCAGGCCTGCCTGTCCATCACCAACTCCCGGAGTTCACTCAGACTCACATCCATCGAGTCAGTGGTGCCATCCAGCCATCTCATCCTCTGTCGTCCCCTTCTCCTCCTGCCCCCAATCCCTCCCAGCATCACAGTCTTTTCCAATGAGTCAACTCTTCACATGAGGTGGCCAAAGTACTGGAGTTTCAGCTTTAACATCATTCCTTCCAAAGAAATCCCAGGGTTGATCTCCTTTAGAATGGAGTGGTTGGATCTCCTTGCAGTCCAAGGGACTCTCAAGAGTCTTCTCCAACACCACAGTTCAAAAGCATCAATTCTTCGGCACTCAGCCTTCTTCACAGTCCAACTCTCACATCCATACATGACTACTGGAAAAACCATAGCCTTGACTAGACGGACCTTAGTCGGCAAAGTAACGTCTCTGCTTTTGAATATGCTATCTAGGTTGGTCATAACTTTTCTTCCAAGGAGTAAGTGTCTTCTAATTTCACGGCTGCAGTCACCATCTGCAGTGATTCTGGAGCCCAAAAAAATAAAGTCTGACACTGTTTCCATTGTTTCTCCATCTATTTCCCATGAAGTGATGGGAATGGATGCCATGATCTTCATTTTCTGAAATGTTGAGCTTTAAGTCAACTTTTTCACTCTCCTCTTTCACTTTCATCAAGAGGCTTTTTAGTTCCTCTTCACTTTCTGCCATAAGGGTAGTGTCATCTGCATATCTGAGGTTATTGATATTTCTCCCGGCAATCTTGATTCCAGCATGTGTTTCTTCCAGTCCAGCGTTTCTCATGATGTACTCTGCATATAAGTTAAATATATACACACATATATAAATATGTGTGTGTGTGTGTATATATATATACACACATATATATGTGTATTTGTGTATATTATATATATACATATACACATTTGAAATTTGGAGACCAAGAAGGAAAGAAGGAAGAAATAGGAACTAAAAAATTATTTGAAGAAATAATAGCTGAAACATCCCAAATCTGATAAATCCTCAGTCCTTATTTCAGTTGGCCAATGAGATGCATCTGTCACAGCTGATCACTTCCTGTTCCCTGACATCTTTTCTTCACTTGACTTTGAGGTTATTACTGTCATAGAGCTTTCAGCCTACCTCTCTGACAACTCCTCCATGGTAACCATGGCTCTCACTTCTCTGACCTATAAACAATACAAAGACTTTGGGTCTTTGGACTTCAGGTACTCTAAGCTCCAGGTACTCTAACTTACGTGATCTCATCCAATGCTGTGGCTTTTTAAATAACATCTATGTGCTGACCCCTTCTAAATATGTGTATATATCCAACACAGACCTCTCTTCCAAACGCTACATCCATGCATCCAACTGCATCCTCCCGATCTCCAAGTTAATGTATGATGGCTTAAACTATCAGTCCCAGAAAGAGCTCCTGATCTTGTCCCATCTCACCCAAGCATGTTCCATCTAGTCTTCCCCATCCCATTTCATGGCAACTCCATCCTTCCCAGCTGCTCCAAGCCAAAATCCCTATAGTCACTTCCAACCTCCCTTTCATAAAACCCATATCTAATTAGATGGGAAATACTGGCTCTATCTTCAAAATATTTCCAGAGTTTGAGCCTTTCTCATCACCTCCACTGCCACTATTCTCAGCCAAACTTCTATTATCTCTCATCTCAAATAGTTCAATAGCATCCTAATGTCCTCTCTGTTTTCATCCTTGTCCCTCTATGGGCTTTTGTTTTCAAAGGAGCAGCCAGAGTAACGTTTAAAAACCTACACTGGACTGTATCGCTCTGTTCTCAAAATAGCTCCTCAACTCAGAATATAAGCCCAAATCCACACAACTGCTTACAACACTTTCCACAACCTGACATCCTCCCCAGTACTGACAAGCACCTCCCGCCCTCCTCTAGCACCTTACTTCTCTGACCTCATTAACCACAGCCAGCGGTGTCTCCTCTCTTTCACCACTCTACTTAGTTCCCTGAATGAGTTAGATGTGCTCCTAGCCCAAATCCTTGCAGCTGGCTCTACTACTTCTGCCTGGTATACTTTTTCCTCAGGTATCTTTCTGGTTGACTCCCTCATGTTCTTCAGCGCTTTGCTGAAATGCACCTAAAAAGAGCCAAACTCATTGGAAAAGCCCCTGATGCTGAGAACAATTGAAGGCAGGAGGAGAAGGCGGTGACAGAAGGTGAGATGGTTGGATGGCATCACCAATCAAAATTAGACATGGACTGGGCAAACTCCGGGAGGTGGTGAGGGAAAGGGAGCCCTGGAATGCTGCACTACATGGGGTCGCAAAGAGTCAAACACGACTGGGCGACTCAACAACAAAGCCGATGAACAGTGTTGTGACAGTTTCAGGTAACCAGCAAGGGACTCAGCCATACATACACACGTATACATTCTCCCCCAAATTTCCCTCACATCCAGGCTGCTACATAACATTGAGCAGAATTTCCATCTGCTATACAGTGGGTCCTTATTGGTGATCCATGTTAAATTCAGTAGTGTCTACATGTTCATCACAATCTCCCTAACTATCTCTTGATTACCAAAAAAGTTATGTTACAGAATAACAGAAATGACAAGTTATCAAGTAAGATAAGTCAGTAATTATTACTACAAAGAGACTATAAATACTGAAAATATTACAAAGAAACTGAATCCAATTTTAGAAAAAAAAGACAAGGAAGGAAGGAAGAGAAGGAGAGAGAAGGAGAGAAAAAAGAAGATGGGTGAAGGACGGGAAGGAAGAGGAAATAAAGGGAAATACTAGGGGCTACAAAGCATAAGTAACTAGGTACGTATGCATGAGAGAAAAACTGGAAGCCTACATATCAAAATGTTAAAACCTGCATTCTGTGTTGCTAGGACTATGGTTGACTTTTACTTACTTTCTTCTGCGGGATTAGCAAAAATTTTGTTATAAAATTAGGAATTTTTCCCCTTCATACTACTGAGGTTTTTTTTCCCCAATATTCCAATTTTATTTTTTCCTGAGACTGAGCCATGAAAATTCAACCTTTATTATCATTTGAGTAAATCTAAACAACTCTCTAAGCAACTTAAATTGATTCCAGGTTTAAAGGAGTAGCATTAACCCATTTAAAACATAAAATCAGCTAATAAAAATGATTACCTCAACTTGTGCTTGTTGCCTTGCTAAAATTATGTTAAAAACATCTAGTATCTTCTCCAAGTCCTATAAAACAAAGGGACACTTGTAAACAAAGAAAATGGTCATTAAACAATTTTTTTTCATCTATATTTCTAGGCTTATGAACAAACAGTATTTGTGATCTAATGAAAGTATAAGTATAAATTTGAACAGATATTTGGCTTTTACATTTTTATATTTTGCAATATGAGAACAATTTTGCAAAAAAGTAAATCCTCGTTAAATATGAAAGTAAGAATTTTAATGAAACCACAACAATACAGAGACAGCCATACATGGAAATGGAAGCAAAAATATTTAAGAGGGGGACCTGTTTTAGGTATTAGCCTTATGGTTGTTAACTTTGGACTCCCTCTTCTCTATGCTATTTACAATCATTATACTAAAGGCACTTAAATAAAATACAAAATTTAAGAATGTAAAATTCTTCAAATCAAGCATGCTAAAGCAGAAACTGACTTGGGGAATTTATGTGAGGGGACTCTAACATGTACTGGGTGACCTGTTTATCAGATGTTCAGTCTGTTATTTCATGCAATTCCCACAACAGTATAAGCTACATACTATCTCCATTTTATATACGAGAATAACAGATCTAAGATGTTGAGAAAACTGATGCTTTTTCTAAAATATAATACTAGTGACTGTCATATATTTCAGAATAACAATTCTTTATATTATGAATTTGTGGCAACAATAGTGATATAATCAAGACCAGACGATATTCAGCAAATTATATATTTAATACAGTGTTTTTCTGTATTTCAAAAGAGGGTAAATAAGATTCCTATCTTAAGGAATAAGAACTACATTTTTACAAATACTTTGAACTCTTAAAAAAAGCCTCTAAAAAACAAATAATACATTTTTAGCTAATAATAACTGCATATTTAAACAGCTCTGATATTGATTTTCTAAATATTATTATTATAAAAACTAAACACATTTCTCCAGTTTATAGTAGGCTGATATTAGGAAGGTATTTTTAAAGGAAAAATACAGGTAAAACACTTTGCATTTTCCATACAGTTCTCTCAAAAAGAACTCAGTATTGTTCCTCCTAAAATTGTCTTTTAATTTATATCTAGAAAAAATAATACTTAAGGATGATTTAACAAATAACAGCTTCCCAATACATGCAAGATATACCTGAATTTGTTTCTGTATTTCTTCTGGGACTTTGGTCTGGGTTAGCTTATTTTTATAGGCATTTTTGTAACTCTTGAGCAACTGCCTGTGTTTTTTTATGTTACTCCATGACCACATCCGTGTATACCTTCTTATATGAACTTCAAGAACAGAATCGATTGCATATTTCCACCTGCAAACCAAATTTTGTTAATACACATTGGAATATGAAGGTTTAAAAAGGCAGGAAAATAGCGCCGACATTTTACAGCTACACTGTTACTTTTTTTGTTCTTATTAACTGTATTCTTACAAAGGTTCAGCCATAACATTTCAGTTCACCAATACTTCAGTTCTCTGACTTAAATACATTATGAAATAAGCAAACCATTCCAGGAAGAGGGTATGTCAAAGCAAAATAACAAAGACACAAAATGGCATGCTGTGTGAAATTAATAGTATCCCAATTGAGTTCATATGCATGACTGAAGGGCAATCTGATCAAAAAATGTTGAAAAGTCTTGAATGCTAAGTTAAGAATTTAATCTAGGAGCAAGAATACAAGAGAATGTGTTTATAAAAAAAAAGTAACAAGGACATAATATAAAAGATATCCCTCCAACGTCTATTAAAAAAAGTGGCTTAGTTACATGTTTTTAAAGGTCTGTTAGCTCTGAGAGTTCTAATCATATGATTACATAAAATATTTTTTTTTAATTCTAACTTACCATTGTCTACCATTGGTATGAAGTGGTAAATAAGGCTTATATTTTCTGTAAGGAGCATTTCTAACCATGTAATCCACTGACTCCAAAAGGTCGATCATACTTAAATACTATAAAAACAAAAACCAAGATACATCTGTTACATCACAACATGGATAAACACCAAATTTTATTATATTTTCTGCCTAGTGAGATTTCAAATTATCTGAACAATGAATACCATAGTTGCTTGGCAATTCAATAATATATTTCATCAAATTTAAGAAACCACCAATTTTAAGATAATATTAAGCCCTGCCAATTAAACATCATACCACCAATAATAATATACATCCTATTTTCACATATATTAAAGTGTGAAATAAACGTAAATCTTAGAACCAATGAAATACGGTATCTGTTACTACTGACATGAAACTGGCTTAGTGCTAAAAGTAAACATACTTTCCTCTGGACCATCATTTCAAGTAGTGGCAACCTATAAGCTAAGTTTCTAAATTGCTCCAGGGAATTACTGCATAACTAAAGCAAGACAAAATTATTTAACCACCAATACAAAACAACTCACATGGAGGAACACACACACACACACACACACACACACACACACACACACACACCGAGAAGTAAGATAAAGAAAGGAGGGGTCTAACCTAAGAGTTACCAGTACTTATCATGTGGATAGCATGAACTTAAATGTATTTGTAAGTGTAAAACATACCCCAAATTTTGCAGACTTAAGAAAAAATAAAAGGATATAAAATATTGTAACAATTTTTAATTTTGATTACATGTTGAAATGTAATCACCACTTCCCTGGTGGCTCAGATGGTAAAGCCTACAATGCAGGAGACACGGGTTTGATTCCTGGGTCGGGAAGATCATATGGAGAAGGAAATGGCACCCTCCTCCAGTACTCTTGCCTGGAAAATCCCATGGACAGAGGAGCCTGGTAGCCTACAGTCCGTGGGGATACAAAGAGTTGGACACAACTGAGTGGCTTCACTTTCACTTTTCACATGTTGAAATGATAATATTTGGGGTATGTTAAGTTAAATAAAATGTTATCAATTTCAGTAATTTCTTTTCTTACTTTGCTAATGTAGTTACTAGAAAATTTAAAATTACACATATAACTTTCATTATATGTATACTGGACTGCACTGAGCTAAAAGTTCAATTAACTATAAACCCCTCATCCTCCTTTCACTTCCAGTTCTCCAAGTTAGTTATTGAAACTCCTTAGGCACATAATCAAATTTGAGAAACAAGTAAAGGAAAAAAAACTGCCAACACAGCTGTTCTAAAAATTAAGTAAACAATATTTAATGTAAGAGTCTGCTATTAGAATCTGAGAAAAGAAAATAAAACCATTAAAACTTTCCATCAAGAACTGGGAATTAAATGGAACCATGTCATGTACTATAATTTGGTAGGATTCTCTACCAATAAGGTGAAAAACAGAAAAAATAAAAGAAAACTATTTCTTATATTTGGTATTTATTCTATTTTAAAATAATACATATAATCTATTTTGAGGAATCAAAACTCAACAATAACAAACCAAAAGAACCACCAGAACAGTGAAGAAGGAACAGTCACAGAGGACAAAAGCTGTTGAGATTCAAGGCTAGTCAAAGCTGTAAGTCCTTAAATGAATCTTACCTGAGGTTTCGTCAGTTCAATTGCAATATTTTGTACTTCTATGTTCCAATCAAGTTTAGGTGTTTTGAGCTCTGTTTCTGCATAAGGATTCATGTAAAGTTTTGCAGAGGCTGATATTGGCTGAAAAACTTACACAACATGGGAAGACATAAGGTATGTTTATATGCCCTTACCTATGAACAACTGTAAATAATTATGAGAACACTGTTACCTTGAAAGTAAAGAAAAATGATCAAAAATACATTTTCAAAAATATTTTTTTAAAAATCACCACCAAAAACTATTTAAGCATCTATTCATCTACATAATAAGAATTCTCAAACTCAATGGTAAAAGTAGAATCTCCAAGGAGGAACATGGTATTCTATGCCTCTAAGAAATGCACAAAATATACACAATCTAATCTTGATTATTTACACTCTGTGTAAAATTATGTTTCTCTTCCTTGCTGCAAGATATTTAATGATTTTATTATTCATTAAAAATACTAATACAGGGGTATGGATAAATTGGGACATTGGGACTGACATATACACATTACTATAATATATAAAACACATAACTAATAAGGACCTACTGTATAGCACAGAAAACTCTGCTCAATACTCTATAATCGCTTATATGGGAAAAGAATCTAAAAAAAGTGGATATATATATATATATAACTGATTCACTTTGCTGTACACATGAAACTATCAAAACATTGTAAATCAACTATACTCCAATAAAATTCTTTTTAAAAATAATCATTATTGTCTGAGATGCCCCCACAAAAAAATACCAATACAAGATAGGAAATAAAACTTGATTAATTTTCATCTTATTTAATCATAGTTAGAATTTAGGAACAGAATGATGAACGAAATTCATATTACCCAGAAAAAATTGCTTACTACTTTATAATTTTCAAAATGATTATTACATATATAGTTTTAGACTCAAAAGAAGACAATATTCTTGAAGTTAAGTCGTATAAAAAAAGAGTATCAGGGAATATGACAGAGCAAAAAGTAATGTACTAAATTATAATTGTGAATAGTATTAAAGTTATATAAATTGTGATATCTTATTTATAGGACTTCCTAGTGGCTCAGACGGTAAAGTGTCTGTCTGCAGTGTGGGAGACCTGGGTTGATCCCTGGGCGGGGAGATCCACTGGAGAAGGAAATGGCAATCCACTCCAGTACTACTGCCTAGAAAATTCCATGGACAGAGGAGCCTGGTAGGCTACAGTCCATGGGGTCGCAAAGAGTCGGACACAACTGAGCGACTTCACTTCACTTCACTTCACTTCATAGTATTTATAATATGTGTAAGATTATATAAAATTTTTTAACTTATTTAGAGGTTATTTATAATTGAAACATCCCCAAGAATAAAGTTGCAGATTTTTCTGAACAAGTTCTTTCATGAATCAAACTAAATGCTCTCACAAACTAACAGGATCTGAAAGCTTTACCATCATTAAACAGGCATGCTTGTGGACATAAAGAGAAAGTGCCAACTCTCATATAAAGGTAGTTAGCTATAAAAGAATAAAAAAAAACAAAAGTGAAACATAGTGGTATGGAATATAGAAGAACATGGGCATAAAAACTGAGAAGAAACATAAAGAGGTACACTAAATATATACAAAAGAATAGCAGAGGCGGGCCTAAGATGGCAGAGGAATAGGACGAGGAGACCACTTTCTCCCCCACAAATTCATCAAAAGAACATGTGAACCTGAGAAAATTCCGCAAAACAACTTCTGAATGCCTGCCCAGGACATCAGGCACCCAGCAAAGCAGCCCATCGTCTTCGAAAGGAGGTAGGAAAAAACATAAAAGATAAAAATAGAGACAAGAGGTAGGGATGGAGCTCCATCCCGAGAAGGGAGTCTTCAAAAAGAGACCTTTCCAAACACCAGGAAACACTCTCACTGCCGAGTCTGTGGCGAGCCTTGGAACCACAGAGGGGAACATAATTGGGAGGAAAAAAAAAAAAATTAAAACCCACAGATTACGTGCCCACCGGTAATTCCCCCAGCAGAGAAGCAGCGCAGACGCCTGCACCCACCACTAGCAAGCGGGGCTGGGCAGGGAGGCGTGGGCTGCGCTGCTTAGAGTAAGGACCAGGCCTGAATGCCCTGAGGGCAATCTGAGGGAACTAACTTGAGACAGCAAACCAGACTGTAGGATAGCTATCACCCAAAAAGCCATAACCTAAGACACTGCCGGAACCGCTCACAGAACAAAGGACTGACTAGAGCTCCATGAAAAGCCCCAACCTAAGGCACCCTCAGGCCCGCTGACAGGACAAAGGACTGAGCAGAGCTAGCCAGCTGCAGGCCAGCCCATCGTCCTCCAGACACAGGCAGGCGAGGGCAGCCAGAGCCAGAGGGGGGAAATCACGGCCCCAGAGAGGCATTATCTACCAAACTGCAAGCAGGCTTCCTTGCTAACCAAGATTCCTTGGGATTCTAGACAGTCAACATCTGCCTCAGAAGGTGAGCCGATTGTACACCCAGAAAACCGAGCGGCAGGCACGGGGGAGGCAATAAGTCGCAGCGACTGCGCTCGCCAAACACCTCATCACCTGAGCTGCTCGGATCTGAGAAGGGCACAAAATGCAGGCCCAACCGAGTCTGCTCCTCTGAGGACTACCCGAGTACCTGAACCTGAGTGGCTTAGACCTGGAAAGTGCATACAACCCAGGGCCAGCCTCAGACGGTTCCCGGCAGAGCAACCTAGAGCCTCAGCAGTGTAGACAGGGAAAGCACACAAGCCGTGAGCGGGGGCAAACCCAGTGTGGCCGAGACACTGCGAGCACACACCAGTGTTACATGTTTGCAGCGTCCTTCCCTCCCCACAGCACGACTGAACAAGTGAGCCTAAAAAAGTGTCCACCACTGCCCCCTTGTGCGAGGGCAGAAATTAGACACTGAAGAGACCAGCAAACAGAAGAAGCTAAAACAGAGGGAACCTCCTTGGAAGTGACAGGTGCAACAGATTGAAACCCTGTAGACAGTACTGACTACATAGGAAGGGGCCTATAGATCTTGAGAAATATAAGCCAGATCAAAGAACTATCTAAAAATGAACTGACCCCACACTGCCCACACCACCACCAGATAAAGTCCTAGATATGTTTTTCTATTTTTACTATCATTCAATATTTTTATTTTTTATTTTTAAGTCCTTTATTACTCCTTTAATTTTCATTTTTATAACCTACTATTACTATGCAAAAAAAGAGAGAGAGACACTATTTTTTAAAGCAAACTTCATATATATATTTTATAATTTTGTGACTTTTTTCTCTTCTTCTTTAATATTGTATTTTTGAAATCCAACCTCTATTCTAGATTTTTAATCTGTGCTTTTTGGTATTTGTTATCAATTTTGTACCTTTAAGAACCCAATCTTCACTACCCATTTTTACTTGGAAGCAAGATTACTGGCTTGACTGCTCTCTCCCTCTTTGGACTCTCCTTTTTCTCCACCAGGTCACCTCTATCTCCTCCCTCCCCTTTCTCTTCTCTGCCCAACTCTGTGAATCTCTTTGTGTGTTCTGGATGGTGGAGAACACTTAGAGAACTGATTACTGGCTGGATCTGTCTCTCTCCTTTTGATACCCCCTTTATCCTCCTGGCCACCTCTGTCTCCTTCCTCCCTCTTCTCTTCTCTGCATAACTCCGTGGTCATCTCTGAGCGGTCCAGACTGTGGAACGCACATAAGGAAGTGATTACTGGCTAGCTTGCTCTCTCCTCTTTTGATTCCACTTCATCTCATCCTGGTCACCTCTATCTCCCTCCTCCCTCTTCTCTTCTCTATGTAACTCGGTGAACCTCTCTGGGTGTCCCTCACTGTGGAGAAACTTTTCATCTTTAACCTAGATGTGTTATCAACAGTGGTGTATAGATACAGAAGCCTTGAGGCTACTGTAAAAATAAGACTTAAAACCAGAAGCAGGAGGCTTAAGTCCAAATCCGGAGAACACCAGAGGAAAGCCTGACTCCAGGGAACAATAATTGACAGGAGCTCACCAAATACCTCCCTACCTACACTGAAACCAAGCACCACCCAAGAGCCAACAAGTTCCAGAGCAAGACAGACCATGCAATTTCTCCAGTAACACAGGAACATAGCCCTGAGCTTCAATATACAGGCTGCCCAAAGTCACTCAAAACCCACTGACATCTCATAACTCATTACTGGACACTTCATTCAACTCGAAAGAGAAGAAATCCAGCTCCACCCACCAGAACACTGACACAAGCTTCCCAAATCAAGAAACCTTGACAAGCCACCCTTAAAACCCCACCCACAGCGAGGAAACTCCACAATAAAGAGAACTCCACAAACTGCCAGAATACAGAAAGGCCATCCCAAACTCAGCAATATAAACAAGATGAAGAGACACAGGAATACCCAACAGGTAAAGGAACAGGATAAATGCCCACCAAACAAACAAACGAGGGATAGGGAATCTACCTGATAAAGAATTCGGAATAATGATAGTGAAAATGATCCAAAATCTTGAAAACAAAATGGAATCACAGATAAACAGCCTGGAGACAAGGATTGAGAAGATGCAAGAAAGGTTTAACAAGGACCTAGAATAAATAAAAAAGAGTCATTATATAATGAATAATGCAATAGATGAGATCGAAAACACTCTGGAGGGAACCAACAGTAGAATAAGGCAGAAGATAGGATTAGTGAAATAGAAGATAGGATTAGTGAAGTAGAAGATAGAATGGTAGAAATAAATGAAACAGAGAGGAAAAAAGAAAAGCAAATTAAAAGAAATGAGGACAATCTCAGAGACTTCTGGGACAATGTTAAACGCCCCAACATTCGAATCATAGGAGTCCCAGAAGAAGAAGACAAAAAGAAAGACCATGAGAAAATACTTGAGGAGATAATAGTTGAAAACTTCCCTAAAATGGGGAAAGAAATAATCACCCAAGTCCAAGAAACCCAGAGAGTCCCAAACAGGATAAACCTAAGGTGAAACACCCCAAGACACATATTAATCAAATAAACAAGGAACAAAAATTAAAAGCAGCAAGGGGAAAACAACAAATAACACAAGGGGATTCCCATAAGGATAACAGCTGATCTTTCAATAGAAACTCTTCAGGCCAGGAGGGAATGGTAGGACATACTTAAAGTGATGAAAGAAAATAACCTACAGCCCAGATTACTGTACCCAGCAAGGATCTCATCAAATATGAAGGAGACATCAAAAGCTTTACAGACAAGCAAAAGCTGAGAGAATTCAGCACCACCAAACCAGCTCTCCAACAAATGCTAAAGGATCTTCTCTAGGCAGGAAACACAGAAAGGGTGTATAAACTCGAACCCAAAACAATAAAGTAAATGGCAGTGGGGTCATACTTATCAATAATTACCTTAAATGTAAATGGGTTGAATGCCCCAACCAAAAGACAAAGACTGGCTGAGTGGATACAAAAACAAACCCCTATATATGTTGTTTACAAGAGACCCACCTCGAAACAAGGGACACATACTGACTGAAAGTGAAGGGCTGGAAAAAGATATTCCATGCAAATAGAGACCAAAAGAAGGCAGGAGTAACAATACTCTTATCAGACAAAATAGACTTTAAAACAAAGGCTGTGAAAAGAGACAAAAAAGGATACTACATAATCATCAAAGGATCAATCCAAGAAGATATAACAATTATAAATATATCTGCACCCAACATAGGAGCACTGCAATATGTAAGACAAATGCTAACAAGTATGAAAGTGGAAATTAATAATACCACAATAATAGTGGGAGACTTTAATACCCCACTCACAACTATGGATAGATCAACTAAACAGGAAATTAACAAGGAAACACAAACTTTAAATGATACAATAGACCTGATAGACCTAATTGATAGCTACAGGACATTTCACCCCAAAACAATGAATTTCACCTTTTTCTCAAGTGCACACAGAATCTTCTCCAGGATAGATCACATCCTGGGCCATAAATCTAGCCTTGGTAAATTCAAAAAAACTGAAATCATCCCAAGCATCTTTTCTGATACAATGCAGTAAGATTAGATCTCAATTACAGTAGAAAAACTATTAAAAATTCCAAGATATGGAGGCTGAACAACACACTGCTGAATAACCAACAAATCGCAGAAGAAATTAAAGAAGAAATCAAAATATGCATAGAAACGAATGAAAATGAAAACACAACAACCCAAAACCTGTGAGACACTGTAAAATCAGTGCTAAGGGGAAGGTTCATAGCAATACAGGCATACCTCAAGAAACAAGAAAAAAGTCAAATAAGTAACCTAACTCTACGCCTAACGCAACTAGAAAAGGAATAACAAGAACCCCAAGGTTAGTGGAAGGAAAGAAATCTTAAAAATTAGGGCAGAAATAAATGCAAAAAAAAAACAAAAGAGACCATAGCAAAAATCAACAAAGCCAAAGCTGGTTCTTCGGAAGGATAAATAAAGTTGACAAACCATTAGCCAGACTCATCAAGAAACAAAGGGAGAAAAATCAAATCAATAAAATTAGAAATGAAAATGGAGAGATCACAACAGACAACACAGAAATACAAAGGTTCATAACAGACTACTATCAGCAATTATATGCCAATAAAATGGACAACATGGAAGAAATGGACAAATTCTTAGAAAAGTACAACTTTCCAAAACTGAACGAGGAAGAAATAGAAAATCTTAACAGACCCATCACAAGCACAGAAACTGAAACTATAATCAGAAATCTTCCAGCAAACAAAAGCCCAGGTCCAGATGGCTTCACAGCTGAATCCTACCAAAAATTTAGAGAAGAGCTAACACCTATCCTACTCAAACTCTTCCAGAAAATTGCAGAGGAAGGTAAACTTCCAAACTCATTCTATGAAGCCACCATCACCCTAATACCAAAATCTGACAAAGATGCCACAAAAAAAAAGAAAACTACAGGCCAATATCATTGAACATAGATGCAAAAATCCTTAACAAAATTCTAGCAATCAGAATCCAACAACACATGAAAAAGATCATACATTATGACCAAGTGGGCTTTATCCCAGGGATGCAAGGATTCTTCAATATCCGCAAATCAATCAATGTAATACACCACATAAACAAATTGAAAAATAAAAGCCGTATGATTATCTCAATAGATGCAGAGAAAGCCTTTGACAAAATTCAACATCCATTTATGATAAAAACTCTCCAGAAAGCAGGAATAGAAGGAACACATCTCAACATAATAAAAGCTATATATGACAAACCCACAGCAAACATTATCCTCAATGGTGAAAAATTGAAATCATTTCCCCTAAACTCAGGAACACGACAAGGGTGCCCACTTTCACCACTACTATTCAACATAGTTTTGGCCACAGCAGTCAGAGCAGAAAAAGAAATAAAAGGAATCCAAATTGGAAAAGAAGAAGTAAAACTAACACTGTTTGCAGATGACATGATCCTCTACATAGAAAACCCTAAAGACTCCACCAGAAAATTACTAGCACTAATCAATGAATATAGTAAAGTTGCAGGATATAAAATCAACACACAGAAATCCCTTGCATTCCTATACACTCATAATGAGAAAATAGAGAAATTGAGGAACCAATTCCATTCACCATTGCAATGAAAAGAAATACTTAGGAATATATCTACCTAAAGAAACTAAAGACCTATATATAGAAAACTATAAAACACTGCTGAAAGAAATCAAAGAGGACACTAATAGATGGAGAAATATACTGTGTTCATGGATTGGAAGAATCAATATAGTGAAAATGAGTATACTACCCAAAGCAATCTACAGATTCAATGCAATCCCTATCAAGCTACCAGCGGTATTTTTCACAGAGCTACAACAAGTAATTTCACAATTTGTATGGAAATACAAAAAAACCTCGAATAGCCAAAGCAATCTTGAGAAAGAAGAATGGAACTGGAGGAATCAACCTGCCTAACTTCAGGCTCTACTACAAAGCCACAGTCATCAAGACAGTATGGTACTGGCACAAAGACAGAAATATAGATCAATGGAAAAAAATAGAAAGCCCAGAGATAAATCCATGCATCTATGGACACCTTATCTTTGACAAAGGAGGCAAGAATATACAATGGAGAAAAGACAATCTCTTTAACAAGTGGTGCTGGGAAAACTGGTCAACTACTTGTAAAAGAATGAAACTAGAACACTTTCTTATACCATACACAAAAATAAACTCGAAATGGATCAAAGATCTAAATGTAAGACCAGAAACTATAAAACTCCTAGAGGAGAACATAGGCAAAACACTCTCCGACATAAATCACAGCAGGATCCTCTATGACCCACCTCCCAGAATATTGGAAATAAAAGCAAAAATAAACAAATGGGACATAATTAAAATTAAAAGCTTCTGCACAACAAAGGAAACTATAAGCAAGGTGAAAAGGCAGCCTTCAGAATGGGAGAAAATAATAGGAAATGAAGCAACTGACAAACAACTAATCTCAAAAATATACAGCAACTCCTGCAGCTCAATTCCAGAAAAATAAACAACCCAATCAAAAAATGGGCCAAAGAACTAAACAGACATTTCTCCAAAGAAGACATACAGATGGCTAACAAACACATGAAAAGATGCTCAACATCACTCATTATCAGAGAAATGCAAATCAAGACCACAATGAGGTACCATTTCACACCAGTCAGAATGGCTGTGATCCAAAAGTCTACAAGCAATAAATGCTGGAGAGGGTGTGGAGAAAAGGGAACCCTCTTACACTGTTGGTGGGAATGCAAACTAGTTCAGCCACCATGGAGAACAGTATGGAGAGTCCTTAAAAACTTGGAAATAGAACTGCCATACGACCCAGCAATCCCACTGCTGGGCAAACACACTGAGGAAACCAGAATTGAAAGAGACACATGTATCCCAGTGTTCATCGCAGCACTGTTTATAATAGCCAGGACATGGAAGCAACCTAGATGTCCATCAGCAGACGAATGGATAATATGTGGTACATATACACTACAGAGTATTACTCAGCCATTAAAAAGAATACATTGGAATCAGTTCTAATGAGGTGGATGAAACTGGAGCCGATTATACAGAGTGAAGTAAGCCAGAAAGAAAAACACCAATGCAGTATACTAACACATATATATGGAATTTATAAAGATGGTAACGATAACCCTGTATGCAAGATAGCAAAATAAACACGGATGTATAGAACAGTCTTATGGACTCTGTGGGAGAGGGAGAGGGTGGGATGATTTGGGAGAATGGCATGGAAATATGTATAATATCATACATGAAACGAATCACCAGTCCAGGTTCAATGCATGATACAGGATGCTCGGGGCTGGTATACTGGGATGACCCAGAGAGATGGTATGAGGAGGGAGGAGGAAGGGGGGTTCAGGATGGGGAACATGTGTATACCTGTGGCAGATTCATGTTGATGTATGGCAAAACCAATACAATATTGTAAAGTAATTAGCCTCCAATTAAAATAAATAAATTTATATTTAAAAAAAGAATAGCAGAGAAAATATATGGGATAAATAATATACAGGCAGCTTTGTTAGAGATCTACTCAAAAATAAATAAAGGTAAGGCTGCCAAGAAACAGAAAAGATCTCTGGAGAAATTCAAATCAAAACAACAGTGAATTTACCCCCTACATCTGTCAGAATGGCTACCATCAAAAAGCTTACAAATAACAAATGTTTACAAATAACATATTCTAACAAAGAGACTATGAAGAAAAGGGAACCCCGGTGCATTGTCCGTGGGAAATGTAAACTGGTGCAGTCACTACTGAAAACAGTATGGAGGTTCCTCAAAAAACTAAAAATAGAACTACCGTATGACCCAGCTATTCCACTTCTGGGCGTATATCCTGAAAAAATAAAAACACTAATTTGAAAAGACATTTGCACCCAAATGTTCACAGCAGCACTATTTACAACAGCCAAGATATTCCAGCTACCCAAATGCCCATCAAGAGAGGAACGGATTGAAATATGGTACATATATACAATGGAATATTACTCAGGCATAAGAATGAAATACTGCCATATGTAGCAGTATGGATGAACTTAGAGAATATTAGGCTTAGTGAAATAAGACAAGGACAAATATTACATGATATCATTTATATACAGAATCTAAAAAAAACCACAAATGACTGAATATGCAGAACAGACACAGACTCACAGATGTAGAAAATAAACTTGTGGCTACCAAAGAGGAGAGGGAAGGAGAAGGGACAAATCAGGGCATGTGATTAACATGTACAGCCTACAACACATAAAACAGATAAGCAATAAGGATTTACTGTACAGCACACGGAATTAGACCCAATATCTTGTAATAATCCATAATGAAGTATAATTTGTAAAAACACATTATCTGTACTTTGTATACCTGAAATTAACATAATACTATAAATCAACTATGTGCAGGCATGCAACTCCCGCATCTCTTGCATTGGCAGGCAGATTTTTTATCACTGCACCGCCTGGGAGGCTATACTATAATCATCTATGCTTCATTTTTTTTAAATCTCTGGAGTAGTTTGTCTTAACACTACAATACTGACATGTTCAAAGTAACCTGAATATCAAGACCTCAGAGATTTCATTATTAAACAAAGAAAAAAAAAAGAAAATCTAATTCCTAAAACAAAGTAGACGATAACAAGATAGGGAAAAAACATGAAGGTCAAGGGGGTTAGTTGTTGGGAGTGAACTATAGCCACAGAGCCCTTCTCTCTCACTCTCCAGTGGTGTAAGCGTTACAATCTATTTCTAAATACTAAAATATATACCAAATATGCTGTATCATGACACTAACATATAAAATTAATACTTTCTCTTTGTCAAAATAACTTTATCAGAAAAAGTATATTAAAGTATTTAATTCCACGTTTCCTATAACATAAAATAAACTTTTACCATTACTTACTGTATTGATGGTTTGGGGGTATATTGTTACTTGTAAGAATTTCACTTTTCAGCTGATCCTAAATTTAAAAATTTGAATGATATGAGAATGAAAAAGAAAATGCATACATTCTCAGCACCCCTGACACACACATGCACATAAAATATGGTTCTAAATCAATATCTTTATTCCCAACTTTGTAATTATTAGTCCATAAGAAAAACACACTGAGCACTATTTACAGATATATTTCTTTAGACTATTACTTCAGTAGGTAATTTTTATAAATTCTAAATACCTAGAAACAACATAAGACTGTTCCACTCTGACTTAAAATGTATATAATGTGTACAGACACACATATTCATAAATTAGGATCTCAGTCACTTTCTAGACAAAGGCAAATTAATCATTACAGTATCTTTCTGAGAAATAAAAGACAGAATCTTTGAATTAATTCGGTTCAGAAAATTCAACTGTTCTTTTCTAAGTAAATATGACTAAGATTGCTTAGCTTTAAGACATGACTTAACATACTTAGTTTTGAATCAATCATTCACTATGTGTATCACTGTAAATGCTTAAAACATATGCTATGGATACATTTTTCAAAAATCTGACAGGTATCATCTGTCTTTACAATCCTCTTCAAGTAATCATTCTCATATGAAACTCCACAATGCAACCAGAATGCCATCAAAACGAGAGTGTGAAAAACCATAAATCCAGTTTTAATTTGATAGTATAGGTTCTCATCTCACTGTCAAGTGAAAGATGTCACAAAGATCTTCAAAAACAAAAGTGCTATTTTTAAGATACAGTCAATCACAAAAACTGTGTTGCACACTTAGTTACAACTTAAGCAAAAGACCAGTATCTTGTCTTCATTAGAGACCACGTATGTAAAACGAATCTCAGGAGTACAGTCAGCTATTCAGGGGGCAAACTGAAATTACCAAGATCTGTTCCCTTGATCCCTGGTAAGACAGGCAGCAGTTCACATTCCAGTAGGCACTGAGACTATCAAGTCGTATCAGCTATAAAAGAAAAATTGGAAAAGATCAGGCAACTAACAAATCGAAGTTATGTATCAATATTAAAAGAATATTCTCACGCTCACTATAACAAAATCACCCAATTGTCATTCTGAACTTTTAAAGGAAAGAAGATAATGCAAAAGTGGAGGAAAACGTATGTATGTTATTCAGAGACTTTATTATTAATCTGGGCTTCCTTAGTGGCTCAGATGGTACAAAAAATCTAATTGCAACACAGGAGACCTGGGTTCGATATGAGGGTCAGGAAGATCCCCTGGAGAAGAAATGGCTATCCACTCCAGTATTCTTGCCTGGAGAATTCCATGGACAGAGGAGCCTGGCGGGCTACAATCCATAACATCCCAGAGAGTCGGACGTGACTGAGTGACTAACACTTATTAATCTAGCATTTGCTGAATTGTGCTTGCAGGAACACTGTTCCCCAAGGGATTTACTCATTCAATAATCAAATATTTATTGAGACTTCAGTATTTAACAGACTCTGTAAGTATTTCAATGAATAAGAAAGACATGATTCCTCCAACGAATACAAATGGCTGTTTCAAAGGAAGGGTGAAGGGAAGAGGATTCTATGATCAACAAAGGTGGATAAAAGTACATACAAAATATCCCTTTGGAAGATTCAAAGTGTTTATTAGCATATTTAAAGTATTGTGAAATCCTGGAGTTTAAAACAAAATAAAATATACCTGTCTAACTATGAATACTTTTCTGTTTTAGCCAGTAATCTTACTTGACCAGAGAATATTTTTTCAACAAATCTAATATTATCTCAATTATCTAATGCCCCATCAAATACAATCTGGGAAATACTAATTTTATCCAGTTTCTTTATATTCTAGGTGAAGAAAGATAAGTGATTTTAGAAGGTAACATAATAAGTAGCTGAGCCAAAACTAAACACTAAACTTTCAACTCCCATTCAATGGTATATTCTGCTCTATCAAGGTTACTTGAAGAAAATACATTAAACGTTTGTACTTAGGAAAATAACTAGATTAAAAAGTCTAGTCTAATACCTTGTATATAATTTTTTCTGCTTCATTTAATATGCACGGTGTCCAGTCTTTGTTTGCAGTCTAAAACAAAAAAAAAAACAGAATAACTGTGAAATGAAGTATATGTATCATAAAACAGTGCTCTAATAACCGTAACAAAATAACTTAGAAATAACAAGACATCTAGTTATCATTGGCTAATGTCAGTTACCTGTTTTTCAATACATATATTACAAAATCAAAGGAAGAGTGAAAAAGAGAATTGAGGAGGTTCTAATTTAATTCAGTTCATTCATCCAGAAAATAATTACTGAGCTATTATGTGTCTGAGAGTGGGTATGAATAAAAAAAAACCAAGAGCTAGCTAGGCATTAGTTAGATGTGGCTGAGTGGAGTCAGAGGTGGTTAAGGAGAGGCTTTTTAATTTTAATATAAAGGAGAGAGTTATTGCGCTTAAATGGTTAGAAGACAGAGGTGGGCAGGGAAGAAGAGTTGAAGATTTAGGAAAGAAAAGGAAATTGACAGAAATAAGGAAGAAAGGACAAAAGGTAGAAGAGAATGAGAGAAAGTCGGGGAAAGGCTCCTAAGGACATGGGTGAGGACGGGATCCAGTCAGGTGGGGAGATTATCTAAGATTTAAGAGTTAGTCTGCATTTGAAAAGATGGAAAAAAGGAATGGTACAGATACAGGAAGAGGTGAGTCTGCTATTATTGTTGTTATAACAGTCAATGTAGTAGCTGAAGCAGAAATTGAGCCAATGTGCCAAATACTTTATTCAAACTATTTAACTGAATCATCACAAAAACACTAAAATACAGGTAATACTGTATCAATGAATGGAGGTTGGATAGAAGGAAACCAACATGGTAACCAGAACAGTAAGGTGTCACAGGTACTCTGATAAAATATAAAGGGGAGTATTAAAAAAAAAAAAGGAATAGTAAATTCTAAGAGTGAAGGAAAAAAAAAATGAGAAAAACAGTAATATCTCAAGGAAATATTAAAACCCGAATAGAATCACGAGGCAGTTTAAGGGAAAAGAGTAACACAGGCAAAGAAAACCGTATGAAAAATCTGAGGAAAGATACATAGGATCAAAGAGCAATACACACTAAGGAAACTATACATCGCCCTTACGCCCTGGTACTCCTGCCATCAGTCAACCCAAAGTCAGCCACAGGACTATTTTGTGTTTTTCATTTGGTCTGCTAGAAGCTCAATATTAAATACTGACCTTTCTTATGACTAATATTGTTTGTCTCATTTTTCTGGAACAATTATGCCTCTACCTTTCAGAACACAGATTCTGGTTCTTCGAAAGTATTATAGTATCATTTTTTTTTTATTGAAAGCTACTTCAAATTTATTTTTGAGACAAGCAGAGGATAAACAGTGTATTAAACACTAGCTTCCTTGACTCCCTTTCCTTTATTTCTCCAATACCTGTTAATTTTTTTTGTTTTGATCTTCAACTGATGTCTATCTCCACTTCTCTGTATGCATTTATCATTCTTAAGGAGTCCATGGAACAAAGACCTTTTTCCGTTTAACAGACTACTTCTCTTTCCTTTTTCCTTTGTCTTCTTTCCTTCCTCCTTTGTCTTCTTTCCTTCCTAAAGCCCTCTTCACATAACTAATCAAAAGGCAAAAATATACCCAATGTGATTTACCGCTCACTGTCCTTAACTTTAAAACATGTCTCTACCACTTAATTGTCCATAATAGAAAAAAAATATGTCCAACCAGGATATACCCACTCTATACACTAAGGATCTTAAAAGAAAAAACAAACTGCATTGTAAAATACTTAATCAAAATAAATTATCTTATGTATATTTCAATATAATAAACACATATACATACATATAAATAGATACACATGTGCAAGCTATTTGGAAATTATACTGTGGATAAGAACTTGACTCTATGGAAATCTATCTTCCCCTAATTTACTACACATTTAAGATACAGCTTTTAAGACTTTCAAAACACTTGTTCTTAATATTTTTATATTTGTTAAATTCAAAGATAAAATAATTACAGAATATAATAAAAGTATCACTAAAAATTATAAATTTCTAGAAAAGCTATAGAAAGGTTACACATAAAAATAAAAAAGCTATTTGCAGCAATAGCTGATCTTAGGAAATTCACCCTGAGAATAATATTTTACAGATTCCACAGAAATTTTAAATAAGGTCAACTTTACCAATAGACTAAGTTCTCCCAGTGTGACACCAAATGAAAGAGGCCGCTCTGGATCTGATATCTGTCAAAGACAAAAAGTGACATTAAAATACACTCATAGTGAAGGTAAATCCATTTTACACACTACAACAGGCAACACAGGACAGTGAATTTACAGGTAAGTTACACAACACAAACGGATTTGTGGAGAAGAAAGGGAAGGAAGACACTAACATGGCTGAGATTTTCCATATTTTCTAGGCATGGCACTAACATGATACTTTCCCAGTGGAACTATTTTTTTTTACTAGAAGTGAGAACGCTCACTAACTAGGACTAAACAGATTCTTGTCCAGATAGTTTAAAAGAGACAGTCTCTTTATGTATACCACTAAAGATGTTCTCCATAGATAAATAAAACAAGGAGTTGCAGATAAAACAGTGCCACTCAAGTATTTTTAAAAGATTTTCACATTTAGAAATGTGAACTGTCTCTCTACACCTTTAATTTCCAATGACACTTTAAAAAAATGTCTGTTAGAAGATGCTCAAGATCCTTAATATTTAATTTCCTCAATCCCTTAACCCAAAATCTGCTATTATTAAGCTGATCTATTTCTCATCTTCAATATCTAAGTAATATTTATACACAGTGCTTAAACTGTGCCATTGTATGTATCATGACTTTGTTTTCGACATCTCAGAGATGTACAAAAATTAGTGTTTTTTGGTCATGAAAGAAAATAGGGAAACTAGAGACAAGAGAAAAATCGTATAATGTTCTAAATCATCCATCAGGGACTTGAGTCACATACACCCTTCTCAAACAGGAAAACCATGATCTGGTATAGCTGTAAAGAATGAGCTTTGTGAGCTTTGTTTTTAATATCAGATATATTATGGTTTGTGGCAAAATATATTTCCTTCATTCCCATATTCATCTTTTTAGGCCTATGGTTCTCAAGCTCAAAATAGCTTGCAGCTATTTCAGAAGGAACTTTAATAAACACAACTCCTCAGCTGCTAATGCACTACCCATAAATTACTGCTCTCATACAAAGAGCATCTTTATGATAAACTGTACCTCCCCTACCCTCACTTCTATATTTTTAACTATCCTTCCACACACAATAATTAAGGTAATCACACTGAAAGAGGCAAGATACAAGGAAGATCCCTTTGTGCTTTTAATTTTTTCTGTAGATTATTTTAATATATTTTGTCACTGACACCAACTTAAATGTAATTGATATTACTTGTCCCACTCCTGTGCATCTCTGTATTTTTTCATTAAAGAGAAAGAAATAACATACCTTTCAAATTGTACTTGCTCAGTAGAAAAGCTTAGTTTAAGTTTAAACTGAGAGTGGAAGGGAGGGTCAAGAGGGAGGGGACATAGGTATACCTATGGCTGATTCACGTTGATGTTTGGCAGAAACCAACACAATACTGTAAAGCAATTATCCTTCGATTAAAAATAAAAAATTTTTTAAAAGCCGAGATTATTATTCATCAACATACCCCTGGCTTTAAGAATAATTCTTTTAATTCCATGACAACTTGAGTTCTAAGTTTATTTTAAACAAGGCAATTTATGAATTAGGCTTTTTAGACATTTGTTTATAAAGTTCTGTCTACTGGACTTTCCAGGTGCCTCAGCAGTAAAGAATCCACCTGCCGATGCAGGAGACGTGAGTTCGATCCCTGATCCAGGAAGATCCCACATGCTACAGAGCAACTAAGCCACAGCTACTGAGCCTGTGCTCGAGAGCCAGGGGCCGCAGCTACTGAGCCCATGTGCTGCAGCCACTGAAGCCTGCACCCCCCAGAGCCCGCGCTCCGCAGTAACAGATGCCACTGCAAGAGAGGCCCAAGCACGCACTTGGAGAGTAGCCCCTGCTCACCACGACTAGAGAAAAGGCCACAGCAGCCAAGACTCAGCACAGCCCAAAACAAAATTCAGTCTAATGATGAGCTAGGTTTTCCAGACATTTGTTCGTTAGCAAAATTCAGTCTAATGACTACAGAAAATCGAAACATAAAGTTGGTATAAGACGGACATGGTGTATCTTGAAAAACTACAAGTGTATCTTACTGAATATGAACTGAAAAAAGGGACTTATCAGGAAAGTAATATAAATTCTCTATATGGCAGTATGACTTTAACTGTAATCTAAACTTAAAGTAAACTAAAAACAAAAAAGAAGGCAAACTCAGTTTTGGAAAAGATGAAAAAGCATTTCCAATCCGCTACGTAAATAAAAAATTCAAGCCTTTTCATTTATGCTTCAAACTTTAAGACAAAGCAATGCACATTAAGTTCAAAATATTGACTATGTTTTAATTAAAATTAATCAATCAAATAGTTCTTAATCAACTAACATTAAGCTTTTAGCCATCAATGAAGTGGTTTCTAAACACTGCTCCACATGTCTGTGAGTAGCTGTGTGTGCTAAAATCCTGTGTGGGAGAATGTAAAGTACATGTGACTAGCAGCCAAGGGACCTGGGTTTCAGTCCCCTTTCTACCAACCACCATTGTAACCGATTACTTCATTACCTCTGGGAACCAATTTTTTTGTCTTTGTAAAAAAATTAAAAAATTAGTTCCTTAAAGCTTTATTAGTCTAAGTCTTTAAACAAAATTCAAAATAAATAATAAAGGAAAATCTAAAAATCTCTTAAATTAGCTTTAGAAAGAAACATATGGTGGTTTATGACATATTTATACATTTAATGAAAAAGGCTTAATGCTAGTAAGGAGATATGGTAGTGTACTAATCAGGAAAAACTTAATCTTGGATTTAAAACTGCCATGTATGGGCGAATCAATAATTAGTAATAATTAATGTCATAAAATACATAATTACTAACTTACACCAAGTAAACTACTTACATCATCTTCATATTTAATGTGAATGTCTGTGATTTTTACTTGTACATTTTTAATTACTTGAGTTGCCAATTTTTCCAAAAATGTATCCTTTTTGGCTTCTTTTGGTTTATCTATAAAAAACAGAAAAATACAAGTTCAAGAGTTGAAATTATCACATAATTCATAATCAATGATCAAAGGATAGTTAAGTACTACTCATCAGGAATTACAACCTATTCCTTGCTTTATTTTAGATTTTAATATGCATTTCCAACTTAAAACTTATTTTTCAGCCACTATATCAACAGGGAAATCCCTAAAACTTATTTTGAAGTTACATCATAATCTAACATTTATTTTACCTTTGAAGACAGAAATCAAGTGGCAATGTGTATAAATAACACATGGCATAAAAACCACTTTTACCTACCTTTTGAGCGATCAAGACCTTTAAAAGGTTTCTTAAAATGTTTTTTGTGCTTTTTACGTTTACGTCCTTCTCAGTGGAAGCATTTTAGTGAGAAAAGGATAAAATTCAAGTTAGCAGACTAGAGGACAGAAAAGAAAACAAGAGACTTCTTCCTGACAGCAAATTCTGGTACAATTCACCTTATTTTATTCTAAACTGACCTGTTACTTCAATACAGGCAGAAATTCACAAACCTTTTTTAGTCTAGAATAACCTTCTGTAATAAAGAAAGTAACTTAGATGCAATTACACAAAAATTGAGTAAAGTATCCCCATTAGAATATTTATGACTGCTTAAAATACAAACTTTAATTTTTAATTTCAACATTGCCAAAATATTGGAAATGTAACAATGACAAAATATGTATGGTAGGAGCACAAATGAAATGAATGGGTAGGCTGCTGACAGATGACTTCCTCTGAATGACACACCTCACAAAAACAGGATCCTTTACAGTCTTGAGAATATAAAGAATACAAAAAGCGGAAAAAAAAAACTGTATACAGAATTTTACATTTAGCTTAATAATTCCTTTAGCATCTCTTTTATTTGGCACTGCCTTGTTTCAGGCATTAACCCAAACCTATCTTACCAACTTATAAATCTTTATATTCAACTGCCTACTACACATCAAATCCAGTCCTCACTCTTCGGGCAGCCTCTGTATAGTCTCCCGTGCCTCCAACCTCCACTCTTTTCTTTAATCTAACCTCCTCTGACCTAATACTACCAGATTCACATCTTCCAAAATACTACTCACAGCCTGTTAATCCCTGCTCAAAATTATTTTAAAGGCTCTTTGTAGCCTGCCAAATAAAATGAGGAAGTGTTTGCATGACACAGAGGTCCTTTTATGATCCAGTCCCTATCCCCCTGTCCTGGTCTATCTTCTGCCACTCATCCTTGCACTGGACACTTCAAGAAAACTACTGCTACTTTCCAAAACAAGCTATAACTTAAAAAAAAAAAAAAAAAACTTTTTATTTTGTCCTGGGGTATAGCTGATTAACAATGTTGTGACTGTTTCAGGTGAACAGAGAAGGGACTCGGCCATACATACACATGTGTCCATTCTCCCCTAAATTCCCCTCCCATCCTGGATGCCACATAACACTGAGCCCAGTTCCATGTGTACAAGCTATAACTTTCTAATGCCTTCATGCCTCTACACATAGTAGATTCCCTGAACTTAGTCTGCTCTCCCTCAAGTTCTTCAGGCAAATTCCTAGGAGGTTTTCAAATCTCAGGTCTAGCACTACTGCTTGTGTAATGCCTTCTTCAGCTCTTCCAAGAATCTCCAAGACCATCAACCCTGGCACCGTATACACACTTCCACTAAGCAATGAATACACTGAATCTGAAGTATCTGCACAACTGGTTTGTTTCTAGTCAGGAGGAGTCCTTCATTAGAACAAGAATTATCATAATACCTAGGCACAAAGCACATGATATGTATCTATTCAACTGAATCAAAATTATCTACACTTGGACATTAAAATAAAATATACAAGCTCAATTAATGTTATAGAGAATATACTGATATTTAGCTTGAAATCTTAAATTTGTTCTTCCTTGATATTTTAAAGCAAATTATCCCGCCACTACAAGAACTAAGAATCAAATTATCAAGTCCTGGATTTTAAGCATAAGACCCTAAGTTTTGAGAAGGAAATATTTACTAAACCTGTAACAGGTTTAGTAAATCAGGACTTTGCCATTACCAGGAGTTCTTGTCACAGTGATGGTTCCCTAAATCTTTTTCATTTACAAATTAAACATTCAGCGAAGTTCTCAGAGAAATACTATTTGAAAATAAATTGCTAAGAAAGCCAGAGAAGCCCTGAAAACCATCCCACTGAGGGAGAAAGTTTTCGGAGACAGGATTCAGCTGCCTGGGTTTAGAGTCTGGAATAACTCACTCTTCTCATCTGACCTCCTATTATCCTTCTGGTTTCACATTTGTCCTAGAACCTTGTTCTGTCTTTGATCTCAATGTTAGATGCACCATGTTTCAAATGGTTTCAAAATCTAATCTGAGTACTACAGAGTCTTCATTTAAGCTGATGGATAATAAATGTATGATCCCCAGTCACTTTCTAAAGCCGTTCTCAAATGTTTTGGTCTTAGGGTCCCTTTAATACACTTAAAATCTAAGAACCTTAACCAGCTTTTCATTAGGGTGGGTTACAGATACTGATATTTACCACGTTGGAAATCAACACTGAAAAGCTTTTTAATGGTTATTAACTTATTAAACAACCCATTATGCAATAGCACAGGTAACGTGTATTTATGAAAAAAACTACGTTTTCCAAACAGAAACTTGTAATGAGAAGACTGATATGGTTTTACAGTCACAAATCTCCTTAATGTATGGTTTAGTAGGAGACTGCTGGATACAAATACCTGCTTTTGCCTTCGCTCTTTTAGGATCTATTGTTTAGATTGGAGTATGTGAGGAAAATCGGACCTAATTACAGAAATGTAATAGGAAACAGGACGAACATCTTCATCTTTTGCATATGAACATCTGTTCATGTAATTATTGATACTACATCAAACTCAACCAGTGATAGTTTCTTAAAGCTGCACCTTGGAATCTGAAACTGTCAGTCAATTTTTCGTCTAAATTAAAGCTGGTCTACCATGCACTTTAATACATTCATAATATTTTACCACACTTTAATAATACAGAAATACTGCTTCATTGAATTATACAGATCTTACAAATATGGAGTCACTTTATTTTTTAATATGAAAAATCACATTAATCTCATCAGAAAAGTCTTTCAGTACGGGAAGCTGTGAGGCTCAAAGTGGCAAATACAATTCTCCAAAATTCTAATTTTTGTTCGAAAGCTCAAATCTTATTGCTGGTAACAAACACTGTCAGTTCTTTTTTCTTAAAGCTGTGTTGTTGAAATGTCTCCCAAACACCCAAATCTGAGTAATAATCATCTGTCAGCCATTCTTTGAAGTAAAATGGCTTTCCATGAAAAAAGCAAGTGAAAACCCAAACAACTGCACAAGTATTTTCCCTTGAGACAATTATCCTGCTTCAGTCTACAGAAGTCCAACATGTATGCTTCCTCTTCTGTCACAAAATGATACATATACTCAAGAGCTGTAATCTATTAAAATTAAACGGTTTCTATTTCATCAATGATTTTCTTAAGCAAAATTGCTGCTTCTTCCATTCTATTTTGGTTTTTACTGTGAGTGACTGGCAGGGAACAATACAATAGCTACTGGCAGTAGAGTTTGGTGCCACTGCCTTAAATCATGCTAAGGCAGCCAGCAATCTTACACAACATTGCTTTTGCACCATCAGTACCAATGTTAATACAGTGGGGAAAAAAAATAATGTCTTTGAATTATTATGAAAATAGTTTTGACTTTTTGAAAATCATTGCTCCGGAAAAAAAAATTTTAATGAGTAAATATACACTCTCAAAGAATCAGACACAACTGAGCGACTGAACAACAACAAATATACACTCAGAAACTGAAAAAATGAAGGCATTATAAAGAACACATTAAGTCCTGGGCAACTAAACAAAAGACATCTTCAACAAAATTAACTATTCTCATTTCAGCATCATCAAACTCTAGACCAAGTTTAGTTTTTCGCTTTTTTTTTTTTAATCCAGGCTAATACACACTTTTGGAATAAAAAGAAACTCTGAATCATGAAGTTTTACTTTAGAGTGACCTCTGTCTGTTTTGTTTTGTTTTTTAAGCACTGCTGCCCAATGATTTTTTTTTTACATATTTAAATAGGCCACTAGAACTCATCTGTATCCTGGAGGCAGGTTGTACTTAGTAAGATCAGAAAACACTGCCCCTGGCAGACTAACAGAAAGTTGGTTCGATTACAACCCACAAAATTGGACAGTGAACCATGAGTTATCTTTTATATTAAACAAAGTGACTCTAAGACAGTCAGTCACTCTTACTCAAGGGGCAGATTTGTTTAAAGAGAAACTTCTTTCAGGGTAATTTCATTCATGCTATGAAATTTGCCATGCAACTCATCCTTCCAATTGTCATAATGAACCTAAAAATTAAAGAAGTATCTAGCAGCAAAAGTAATTCTATTGTAATGCTTATTGTTGTTTATTTCTTGAGATAGAGATGCCACTTGCTTGCCACTTAATCAAAACAAACTTTAAGTTTGACTAAGTTAATATAATAAGTTCCTGAAAAGTTATAGATAAATATATTTAAATATTGTTTAAAATATTAGAAATTATTATTATTTTAATGTGCTTGGTAAACTTCCTAAGATACAAAAAATCCTACTATAAATCCTAAAACAGTCAGCCTTCAAATGTGCCTTTTTTGTAAGGCTGTCCAGGACAGTACTCTACATGTGCTGCCAAAGCTACTACACAGATGAAGCAAATCAGGGAGGATAGGAGAAGAAAGTCAGGGAAACAAATTTTATCAAGGTCCTAAACAAAGTCTCACTCAAAAAAAAAAAAACAAAGGTTCCATTTTATTGCTTTTTGCAAGTTTGAAAACCACTGCTACAGAAGAGAAATTGTTTAACTGAAAAACTACTATACTATAGAACAAAGTCAAAAAGGCAGTCCAGATTTGGAAGTTATCCACAGATCAAACTGTACACTGCATAAGGCAGCGGACTGGGTCTGTTTCACCCCATGAACACTGAGCATCCAGCATAGTCTTCCTGCTAGAAGACATTAAGCATTTGGTGAGTGAATAAATGGCTGCAGAAGATGGAAGAAAGGAAATGACAGTGAAGGGGAAAAACATGAATTACATTTCCATATTTTCTCAAAGGATGACATGCCATATAAACTCCATTAAAAGCACGAGCATGGGTAAGAACATAATTTTGTATGTAGCTCAGTATAATTAACCATGCATACCCACCAGGCTTTATGTCCTTGTAAACAAAGTTTTCCAAGCCATATATGAACTCCCCTGAATGTGCGCCTGCATCCGCACGGCAGCAATAACCAAAATGCAAAGCATTTTAAGACATCTTTAATTTCATATGTAAAATACATCTGAACTTAGTTCAAAGAATTAGACATCATATAACAGAACAAGTAAAATCCAGTGACCCTAAAACAACTTACTTCTACGGAAATATTCTCAAGTGACACCATTTCCATTCTTTCAACACACAGGCTCTGTTTTCATACATTAAAACAAAAACTCTTAATAATTAAAATTATAACAATTAATAATTTCAAGTTAAGCAAAACAGACAAATATCAATTATGGCTAATGTCTCATTGATTTACCCAATTTTCAAAGAGAGCAAAAATCTGCTATTTTGGTTCCCTTTCTGCCCACCATTTGTTCATTTTCAGAAGGAAACATTGCTGCAATATTTATGCTAATTTTAGGGTTAACTGAAATGAATTCATCTTACTTTAGTATCATGTTCTCTTCAAGACACACTGTCTGAATCCTTTCTATTCATTCTTATTAGTGATGGTTAAGTAGCACCATCTTCCATTTTGCTCCCCAAATCCAGCTTATATACCACTTCCTAAAACACAGCCATGATCACATCACTCTCCAGATTTTTAAAGAAAAAAATCTCACTGACTGTCTCACTGACTATCGAACAAAGTCCATTATAACACAGTCAAGAGCCAGACCGAGTTCAAATTCTAGCTCTATCATTTTCTAACAGCATAACGTAGAACAAGCTATTTAACTTCCAGCTTTCTCAACTATAAAATGGGAACAATAAAAGCCTTTATATCATAGAATTATGACTATTACATGAGTCAGCTGATATTAACCACTTTGAAGAGTGACTCGCAAACAGTAAATTCTCAATAAATGTTACCTGCTATCAATATCATCATCACCATCACGGTATTCAAATTTCTCAAAACTGATATAAACTTAGCTTTCCAACTCCCTCCAGTCACACTATCAAAGTCCCAAATTCTTGGCATTCCCCATACATGCTTTATACAGTTTCATTTCACTAGCGCCTTAACCTAGAATGCCCTCTCTCTCTTCTGCATACTCAGCTGAAATGCAGACCTTCAGAGTGTCTGCCCTGATCTCTGGCTGAACATGATAAGCCTTTTATGAAATTCTGTAATACTCTAACTACATCTCATTAATGAGACTCAACACCCTCTCCTTTCTATTGCTATACATGAGGTCTCTGACAGTAGGCTACAGGAATTTTCTAATTTTTGTGTTTACAACAATGTGTTGAACAGACTGGCAGCAGACTTCTCAAAAGTACCTGGAAGTCAAAAGACTTTTATCTTTAAAATTCTAATTTTAAACTCAATATTCTATCATCAGCCAAATCAAATAAGTGTGGAAGTAAATTACAAAACTTTCAGACTTGAAAGGATCTTAAAAATTATATCCAGTGCATCCTTTTGTAAAAGCCATCAGAAATGCTTCAGCTAAACAAAGGAACAAAACTAAGAACAAAAGGCAAGGGAGTCAATGAATTAAAAACAGAAGAGCAGTGAAGATCAGTTCTAGGATGACAATTATACAGCAGAACTGAAACAAAACAAACAAACAAAAAACACAACCAACATTTTGTTGACAAACCTAATATAATGTTAATGAAACTGAGTTTTAATTTCTGAATCTTAGTTCTACCCTAATAAAAACTAAACTTATCATCCAAGAAACTGCAATATAATGATTATATATAAGCCTAACAGCCCCATTTACACAAGCTTAGTACTACAGATGTTGATCTTCTATAGATTTATCAAATCATCCTTAACAGTCTCTCTGCCAGACCCAAAAACAAGTTTCCTAAGTATTAACAACCCAGTAGTCAAAATTCACAAGCACTTAATACAAAATTTATAGCGTTATCAATTTGCTGATTAAGCTGTCAACTACTAAAACGGAGAGAGTATATACTATGCTTTCTCTTATAGTTCACTGGAAAACACTAAAATATTTTTAAAGCAATCAGTTATTTCTATTCCAAAAAAAAGAAAAAAATGAGTTTTGGGTTTGTTTCTCAAAAGGGAAAATAAAAATTATATATATTATAAATTAAAAGTATATAATTACATGTAACAGCAATATATCCAACCATATATAAATATACCAATTGATGATTACATACAATTATATGTATGTATATTAACAAACAGATTTAATCTGAACTGATTTAAGAAAGAAATTAAATTCTAGTGCTCTCTAAGCCTTTTTCCTCATTTTAATAAAACTATTTCTAATTAACCAATATTAAATAAAAAGAAATATTCACACTGAACTGGCATAAAACAAAACCACGACCACTTTGCTTTGTTTGGCAGATAAAAGTGATAGAAATTAAGAAAATTGTTTTCATGGAAATACAGATCCTTAAGTTTCAGCAGAAATGTAAGATATGGTTAAATATGAAAAGAGAAAGGAAAATACTGTTTAGACTTTTAAAATTTTCTACCATTAAAACAGCCTCTGTATCTGAAATATTTTAGTACTTTTCTGTAAAAGAATCAGTAATTCTGAATAAGGGAAAAACACTCGGGGGAAAAAAGAATTAGAATCATTGACAAAGAATTTTAATAAGCTATTTTTAAGAGAGATTTCTCTCTTGATTTAATTAAACATCAGCAGCTTAAGTATCTTATTATAATATCAAAATATCATTTCTATCATTTCTAACATTGGCCATATTTTTAAGAGAGACCAAAGAGAAATGCCTTAGGCATTTCTAGTACCATCTTCTTCTATCACAGAAATACATAAACATGCTACCAAATGATGCAAAAATGATGTAAAATGGTATTAATTCTCATATGCTAACCAGCAATCAGAGTATGATTTGACTTGAAAGAGAAAAACAAACTTGGAAAGGCTTGGCAATGCCTTTAACTCACCATCCTATAGACTACTCTGTTTTATCCCATCCTTATTCTTGCTCCATAAACCAAATTAAAATAGTCACCAGATTTATTTTTAGATAAAAACAAAATATTAAAACTTAAGATGTTAAAATGTTGAAATCTGAAAAACCAATTTTTAAAAAATATTCTATATAATATGATAAGATATAGCAAGGAAAAGAATTACAGCACCATTTCCTCTAAACATTACTTCACTATATTAATATGCTGAACTTTATTATCTTTCAACAACACAGGTGAAAATGCAGACAAAGAAACCATTAACCTTTGGCAAAAACCAACAGGACTACAAGAACTCAAAGAATCTGGGAAGTCTCCATAAAGTAGCATAGTAGAAATGACTGGTTAAGAAAAGTAAGAAAATTTAACTGGCAGTGAGATAAAATAATCACAAAGGCAATGTTTCCTAAATGTGTCATTAAAATCTTTACAATCAATATTATGAGATATGATATTAAAAGAAGATTCTTTGGAATAGCTTATGAAGGCTTATGAAAGAATCCTCTTTACAGAGTATTAAATGTACTAAAACATAGGTGTATGTACATTTTTCTAAAACATAAACATATTGTACCTTTCTCTGCTGCTTTTTGAAGAGCTTCTTCAATTCGAGATAACTCTCTCTGTTTAATATCTTGCAAGGATTTTTCTTCCTTTTCAGCATCGTATTTAATACCTAAAAATATAGTTAATTCACACATCAAGAAAGGCAATAATAAATAAATAAGCAAAGTTCAGCCTCATTATAATATTGTGTGTATGTGTAACAGGTAATCTTTGTAAAAACATTTATATTCTTTAGATTGGTTTTACAAGAAGTTTACATAAATGATTCCTATCTACTTACAAAGTTCATATCAAAAGGAAAAGGAAAGAAGGAAATGAATTAAAGGGAGAAAGAATACAGGATGATTGGGGAAAAGGGTGAGTAGGAAGGTAAAAGGGAAAAACAAAGAGAAGGCAGAAAATACATCAAAAAATTTCCAGTTATTATATCTGACTGGTAAAATTTTGAGTAACTATAAAAAACATGTAATATCCAATATCAGCTGGTATCAATGTAAGATTGATTTAAAAAAAGACTTTGAGAAAGTAATTTAAGAATATGTATCAACAATCATATAATACATATAATCATATCCTTTTAATTTAGTAATCTCATTTCTGATCATGTACCTAAGGAAAAAACACAAAATGAGAAAGATATCTATAAGAAGGATGAGTTTATAATGTTCACCGTAACAGCAAAAACCAGTTGGCAGTCCATAATAAAATATCATATAGCCTTTCAAAATTGTCACTATCACCATGGAAACTGTGGTTTTCATATTTCATCAAAAATAACCCTTTTGCACAGCTGGTGGGAATGTAAACTAATACAGCCACTATGGAAGACACTATGGAGATGCCTCAAAAAAACTGGGAGTAGAACTACAATATAACCCAGCAATCCCACTACTTGACATATACCCATGGTATACCCATGGAAGCCAAATTTGAAAAAGGCACATGTATCCCAATGTTCACTACAGCACTATTTAGCTAGGACAGGGAAGCAACCTAGATGTCCATCATCAGATGAATGGATAAAGAAGCTATGGTATATAAATACAGTGGAATATTACTCAGCCATAAAAAGGAACACATTTGAGTTAGTTCTAACGAGATGGATGAACCTAGAGCCTATTATACAGAGGGAAGTTAAGTCAGAAAGAGAAAAACAAATACCTTATATTAATACATATATATGACATCTAGAAAGATGGTACTGATGAACCTATTTTCAGAGCAACAATGGATATGCAGACATAGAAAACAGACCTATAGACATGGGTGCGGGAAAGCAGAGGGTGGGATGAATGGAGAGAGTAACTTGGAAGCAGATACACTACCCCATGTGTAAAATAGATAGCCAATGGGAATTTGCTGTGTGACTTAGGGAACTCAAGTGAGCACTCTGTAACAACCTAGAGGGGTGGGAGGTAGGAGAGAGGTTAAAAAGAAAGGGGACACATGTATACCTATGGCTGATTCATGCTGATGTATGGCAGCGGACAACACAACCTTGTGAAGCAATTTTCCTTCAATTAAAAATAACAAGTTTGGAAAATATACATATACACATACTAAGCAAAGAAGCCGGATGCATGTTACATATATAACGTGATAAATGCTATGTTAAATCAAGCATGTATACAGTAAAGACTGGAAAACAAAGTATAAAAATAAATATTGTGTTTTATGGTTGCTAAAACAAGTAACTTTTCCCTAAAACATCTGAACTTTTCTTAACATTATACTGATCTCAAACTGAAAAAAAAATAATAATGAAAGATATTACTTTTGAAAACATCACTACTTCAAAACATTCATTAAAAATTAAAATACTATAATGTATAATGAGAAAATTACCTACTTTATACATGCTTTTGAAAGAACATTCACTCAAAATCAGAAGCAACAAAATGGGGGGAAAAAATTTCTAATCTGTAGATTAACATGACAGTACATTTTTAAAAATGTATTTACTTTCATTCTCAAAAGTAAATCTGTCTAATGCATCTCCACAGAAGACTTAGTTGTAAAATAATTATTCACAGAGAATGTAATAAATTTCACAAATGGTTGAAATTACTCTTTCTAACAACAGTATAAAATATTTTATATAAAATGTGGCTATATATGTATATGTAAAATGCATGTATGTGTACATATATGAATATGATCAGTTTATTTAAATTATGTTCTGTTTTACTAAACATATTAAAATATTTAACCAAAGTAACAATTTAATTTTTCTATGACTTTACTGAATGGTTATAATCTAAAATAACTTACTTGCTCCTGGGACAACAAGCAGATATAATCCCTCTAGAGTTGCAACAACAGCTTCGCCATAAAGGTTCTTCCAAGGAATCTTCAAAGTTAATTTATCTAAATAAACATGATTTCAACTTTCTTATTTGGATGCTCAAGAAGATATACATTTCTCACTTTCCATTTAGAGAAAAAGTATACAAAACCCTTCAGATATAGAGAATGAACATCACTCAGAAAGAAAGAAACTAACACAGTTTAAAACATCTTTTTCATATTATATTACATTAGAAATAACTATTCACATTGTGCTTTACATTTTTCAAACTTTTTGATAACTATTATTTCATTTAATATTCCCAAACTGTAAGGAAAATGAGGCAACTATTACTTTGGTTTTGAGAAAAAGAAAACTCAGTCCCAGGCACGTTCAATTATTTGCTTAAGTCCACTCAAGTCATCAATGGAACCAGAACTGATGGTCTAAATACAGTACATGCTGTTCTAGTCACACCTGCAACCTCATCTCTACAGCATCAGCGTAAAAGAGTATCTGTTCAAGATCCCAGGAACTGAACCAGCAATACAGATTAGAGCACCAAAGGAAAAGACCTTTGACAGTATGCTGCTGCTGCTGCTGCTAAGTTGCTTCAGTCATGTCCGACTCTGTGCGACCCCACAGACGGCAGCCCACCAGGCTCCCCCATCCCTGGGATGCTCTAGACAAGAACACTGGGGTGGGTTGCCATTTCCTTCTCCAACGCATGAAAGTGAAAAGTGAAAGTGAAGTCGCTCAGTCGTGTCCGACTCTCAGCAACCCCATGGACTGCAGCCCACCAGGCTCCTCCACCCATGGGATTTTCCAAGCGAGAGTACTGGAGTGGGGTGCCACTGCCTCCTCCAGGACAGTATGCTGCTGCTACAACTAGAAGAGGCCAGCCCTGAAGGCAAGGTATACTGCTTTGTGATTACCAGTATTGTAAAGTGACAGGCAGTTCAGACTAGTTATATTCCAAATATCTACCTATAAATCACATGAAAGGAAGAGAACATCTTCTCTGTTAGAAATAATGGTATTGACATCAAGTCCTTCAGAGACTGGCCTACAGAAACTTTCTCACCCATAATGTAGATGAACTACCCTAAGTGTCACTAAGCCAAGTTTGGGGTTTTACGGGAAAAAGCTACACAAAGCAGGAGAGAGAAGACAAAAAGGGCATATTTTCAGCTAAATTTTGAAATGGGCAAAAATCTGTCTTTGGCATCTTTCCACACTATTATTTCTTTACTCTCTTCCCAATCACTAGTATGCCCTCTTTTCAGGTCTCCAGGAAGCAAATGTCCCAATCTACCCTCAACTGTATCAGATCAATTCTACCCAAACCTTTTTACCCCTATAGTTTTCCATGTTCCAAAATTAAATACCTTCTCTCATCACAATTTAAAAAATAATGACCCTATAAAAGCTATAGTTCTCTCAGTACTGCTGATCAGATTCTCAAGACAAAAGAATCTGATTCAACAAAGTCATGCTAATACGTGAGTGACTAAACTACTTACACCATCAGAATCACTGGCACTTTTAAATCAAGACGCTGAAAGCTCAAAAAATTGTTGAAAAGGATAAAAAGCTGAAGAGGAAATAAAATAATGTAATGTAAGGGAGGCTATTTTGCTTCACCTGGATGGCTATGGAGGCAGGCCAGTTTTGGCTGGGAATCTCTTACCGAAGTTAAAATCCAGAATTATTTCTCCATCTAGATTTTTAATTTTCTCCAGCTTGTAACCCCAATGAGGTCCTTAAACGTTTCCTACTTCAGAGGAGCCTAGAGGTAAGGGCAGTACACTTCTGGGTCATTTCTAAGTCTGCTGATTTTATAGTGAGCACCACCTATATTTATAATAGATAGTGTTTTATTTGTAACTATCTCATCAACTCCTAAAAATTGATTTGATTGCCTTCTTGGTGAGCATGAGATTGAAAAAGTGGGAAATGCTTCTTTAATATACCAAAAATAAATCATCTGTTCTCTAAGCCTTTTTTCTCTCCTTTTACTGTAACTCATTATCCTCCCATCCTTAACTATTCTGTATTCCACTGAAATTAAGTTCCACTGCCTTCCTTTTATAAATCAGGAGATTTTTTAAATTTTTAAGTAAAAGCAGTATCTACAAACATATCTAGCTCTTAGAAAATCAAAACATCCTTGGTGTACTTGGCCACACTAACTCTACAGGTTAGGTATAATATTTTAAGCTAACAGTAATTTAATAACTGTTAATTTTCAGTTCAGTTCAGTTCAGTCGTTCAGTCATATCTGACTCTTTGTGACCCCATGAATCACAGCACGCCAGGCCTCCCTGTCCATCACCAACTCCCAGAGTTCACTCAGACTCACGTCCGTCGAGTCAGTGATGCCATCCAGCCATCTCATCCTCTGTCGTCCCCTTCTCCGCCTGCCCTCAATCCCTCCCAGCATCAGAGTCTTTTCCAATGAGTCAACTCTTCATAAGCTAACAGTAATATAAGTGCCTGATAAACCTCAAAACAGAGATAAGTATAAAGAAAATATGCTTTGCATCCTTACATGCAAAGTGTCCCTCCTAATTCAGTGAGTAACCTGGAAGCAAGCCATTAAATTCTTATAATACTTTAAAAGCAAAGAAAATAAATTGGAACCACAGAAAACCTCTTCCAAAATATAAATTTTGTTGTAATAATACAATGAATAACATGTAAGTTATTTCGGCAAATATAACTCACCCATTAACCTGGATATGAGGCTGCAATATTTTGTCCTAATTTTAGATCTCTCTAGTATCTTTGAGGACAAAGATACCATATTTACCCTTGCTTCTCCCACAGCTATGTATCTCAAAGGCAAAAGATTTAATTAATAGCTATAACTTCACTGGAGGATTTCAATTAAGCATGCAGGGCTACAACAATACATCCACAATACTGCTAAACAAGGAAGGCTCTGTGTAACAGACAAACAAAAAATATAATTCTTTACCCTAGCGATATTTTCAATCTAAGGGAGTATCTCCTGTTTCAAGAGGGAAAAAAAAAGAATTTACACTAAAATGTTTTAACTTATATAAAAGGAACACATATTTAAGAAGTAATGCAGATTCACAGAAGTATTCAAGTAATTACTAAAAAGATGCTAGGACAGTAAAAGACAAAGCCTTCCCTGGATACAAAATAATGAATGAAGAAGGAAAGCAATGTGGTGAAGTAGCAGGATGACAGGGATGAAAGGAAGGATGGTGGCATAAGTGAAAATTCTAAAGTAACAGTAACTCATCTAGGGTTGTAATTTATAGTTTTTAAAAAGTAAAAACCAGGCAGCATGGAGAGTTGAAAGGACTTGATATATTAAAATTCCTACTGAAAAATTTCTCCAACAAAGATGTATGCTTAGTTTAGCTACACAGACTTTCAACTTAACAGAACATATCCTTTATACCACATTGCTGCACAATATATCAAGTGAAATGGCTGAATAAAACATAAGGGAAATTAGCTATACTTAAATTCTCTTTAGTCAATCCTAAAGAAAATCAACCCTGACTATTCATTGAAAGGACTGATGCTGAAGCTGAATCTCCAATACTTTGGCCACCTGATGCAAAGAGCCGACTTGTTAGAAAAGACCCTGATGCTGGGAAAAACTGAAGGCAAAAGGAGAAGAGAGCGGCAGAGGATGAGATGGTTAGACAGCATCACCAACTCAGCAGCCGTGAGTCTGAGCACTCCAACAGATAGTGAAGCAAGGGAAGCTTGGGGTCCTGCAGTCCATGGGGTCGCAAAGAATTGGACACAACTCAGCAACTGAGTTCTGAGTGAGGCTTCCCTGGTGGCTCAGAGGTTAAAGCGTCTGCCTCCAATGCGAAAGACCCAGGTTTGATCCCTGGGTTGGGAAGATCCCCTGGAGAAGGAAATGGCAACCCACTCCAATATTCTTGCCTGGAGAATCCCATGGACAGAGGACCCTGGAAGGCTACAGTCCACGTGTCTCAAAGAGTATGACACAACTGACCGACTTCACTTTCTCACTTTCACTTTTCACTTTCAGCAACTGAAACAACAAATTCTCTTTACTAGAGTCTGCAAATTATACTACTTTGAAATTTTTTTTTAAAAATCTGCTTATCAACTTTGAAAATGAAGATACTTTTCTGTGGTGGAACCAAAGCCTGAAAAATATCACTGCAGTTCAAATATCCTTCTGATTTAGAAGGTAATTTTCTGCACTTTGCTCAAAAACTTCCATACATATACTATGTACAGTATACATTAGGCTCAGAACTCGGAAAACTCTAATCAACATAAGCCAAAAACCTATCACATTTTGTTCAAGCTAAGAAAGATGTCTGAGACTAATTAACAGGAAAAAAAAACTAAAAGGATGAAGAATAACTAAAATGAAGAGTGAAGTACTTACCAATTTGGCCAGCCTTGACTTTAAAAGGAACATCCAATTCACTCTTCAGAAGGAAGAAAAAAAAAAAAATTAAACAACATCTGAAACTATTAAGTGCCCCCAAATCATCTTTGTAACAATTATTTAAATACACAATCATCTCTAAGGAAACATAAAGTTTTTACATCTGAGTAACTCATAAAAGATACGTTTCACAGGTGAAAAAATGTTTTTATTAACTTACAATTGACTTTTCAGAAAGAATTCATAAGAGAAGCAAAATATAAACAAGAACAATAGAAAAAGAGTTTGTAAAGAACATTCCATTTTCCAAGAGATACTATTTCAATCATAAGGAAAAAAATTAAAGGAAAAAAATTATTTTTTTAAATCTTCAATCTCAGATTTTCCCAGAATAAATCATTAAACAAATAATCACTTCATCTGGTACCTGGTACCAGGTACCCAGCAACCAGGGTTTCAAAGAGCTTATCAAATTAACTGGGGAGTCAACATAGTAAAGAATCTGCCTGGAATACAGGAGATTCCGGGTTCAATCCCTGGTTTGGGAAGATCCCCTGGAGAAGGGAATGGCTACCCATTCCAGTTTTCTTGCCTGGAAAATTCCATGGACAGAAGAGCCTGGTGGGCCACAGTTCATGGTGTTACAAAGAGTCAAACAGGACTGAGCAACTAACGTTTTTACTTTCAACATAGTTTATAAAAAAAAAACAAACTTACCAGAGCATTTTCTTTTATCTGTAGATTATCCAAGGCCACATTACCTTTAAAAAAAAAAGACAAAAATTATAAAGTTTACACCAATTAGCATTAGTATACCCTGTCTTAATGCAACACCAACACTACACTAAATGCTAAGAAGTAAGCAAAGCAAACTGCAATTATTTACGAAGCTAAGGCACAAAAGAGTTGTTCTATATAGACAGGAAGTATTAGTTATGGCATGCTGTAGGTGAGCCCGATGCAAAAGAAATTATAAAATATTTAAACTGGCTAACATTTAAATAGACAATGAGAAAGACTAAAGAACTTTAGAAATGAAAATATCTATATATCCATCATTTTGAATGATGAAGCCAAAATCCTAAAAGAAGGAAATGAAGAGGTTACTATTAGAACAGATCAATTATCCTGTAACCCAGGATCTTTTCCTTAGTCATAGTGTCAGTGAATAATTTCTATAAGAACACAGTGCTGGTCTTTTAAAACTTCAAAGATCCTACTTGCCCAGCAATTGTTTATGGTTCTACTATTCTCTCATTAGTCCAACTTTTTAAAAGTTTATTCAGATATTAAGTTATAAAAACAAAAGCCATAATGACACTATTGCATGACTCAAATATTAAACACTGCACCTATATGTTCATACAGAATAAGTAAATATTCTTGTTTACATAAAAATATAAGCCAAAAAAAGTTTTCATTTCATGTAAATTCTCTAAAGGTTAGTAAAATGCAAGTTCCAACATGAAATACAAGTATAAAATATTCAATCATGCATTTTCTTAATCACTTATGACACATTTCTTTTTTTTTTTTTTTCCCCCAAAAAATACTATGCTTCCTATGCTCTCTCAAAACATTTCTCAATCAAGCAGTTTCTTCCTGGTGGTATTCTAAAGAGAATTAAAAAGTATATTCAACTCTATTATGCCACTGTTAAAGAGATTCGCTTTTCCCCAGATCTCAGATTTATTCAAGCAAACATTTATTAAGCACCTACTTCCAAGTCATGTGCTGGAAAGAGAGAGAACAACAACCCTGCTGGTGAGAAGTTCACAGCCTAGCAGAGGAGAGCAAATTTCTAAAATTTGGGAAATACTCTATTGACATCCCAACAGAACAGTAATAAGATGCAAGGGAGGAACCACCTGGTTCTGCCAAGGGAGATTAGGAACTTCACACAAAAGTTCAGGCTGGAAGACTGAAGAAATATTTATTGGGTGGATAAGAAAAGAGAGCAAAGGGCTTCCCTGGTGGCTCCGCGGTACAGAATCTGCCTGCCAGTGCAAGAGACACAGGTTTGATTCCTGGGTCAGGAAGATCCCCCACAGTAGAAAAGAGCAATCCATGCCAGTATTCTTGCCTGGGAAATACCATGGACAGGGAAGCCTGGTGGGCTACAGTCCACCGGGCCGCATGAGTCGGACAGACATGACTTAACAACTAAACCACCACCAAGAAAAGAAGGCAACAGACATCTCGGAGTAAAATGTATTTTAGAATGCACATGTGGTTTTTTGCAGCTGGATGTGAGGGTGGGAGACAAAGCCAGAAAGGTTGGCAGGAGCTAGGCTAACCAAGAGTCTTCGGAATGAAAAGTTCACACCAGTTACAAAGAGAGATGAAATATGTACAACGGGGGTGACAAAATCTGAGCTAGAACCATTATGCTATTGTTCTAAGAAATGGATCTGTCCAAATAATTTAGCTAAAGATACTGTAATATTGGTTATAAAGCAGAAAGGACTGATGGGAGGGAGGGGGTAGGACCTAAAGAACTCCAAGTCCAGGAAGACAGCAAACATCATAATAACCTAAAACAGAGCAACAAAATATAGACAGACATGGGAACACACTCATAAAGCAGTGAGGTTTAAAATAAGGGTAAAGAATGCCCAGCTTGATCTATATATTTAAAATTACATATATGCACATATACATAGATAACAAACAACTCTAACACTAGACACCATAATCATCACAGCTGTTACTGCCATATAATAAAGTTCATCTTCTTTATATACGCATATTGTAAATTTTCTATAATAAACTTAAAAGCCGCAAGAAAAGGAAAGTAGGAGGTAGAAGCCTCACAAATGGGAAGAAAATACTACAGCATAATAACAGGAGGAAAATTTCTACAATATACTGAAGAGAAATTAAAATCTGAAGTAGGCAATAACTTCAGGGTCGAAGAGACAGATGAAAAGTTATTTTGGGGCTAGAACTGACAAGATGTCATCACTGACCAAACATAAATATAGTAGTCATGGAAAACTGACATGTGTTTGAGAATTATGAAAAAAAATCTTTAAAAAGTATTATATGCATAAAAATTACATAAAGTGGGAGAACATTCCTGGACTTAATTCTGTCAGATGACAAATTACAAAAAATTACAACTGGGAATTCTATTTGAGTCAAAAGAAGTAATGCGCACAGAAGCTAGTGCACATGTGAAGCCATACACACCAGTTTAACAAGACCTAAGACCTCTAGGGAGGCTTGTAAACTTGCTCATGAATTTTGCTTGTTCTTCCCTTTGATTTTCAACTAGAGGGTCAAGGGTCATCAGGAATGCTCTCAAGTAACCTGCAGCAGATATGAAGGATTTTCTAACAATTGTTAAGGCACTAACATAATATATGTAAAAATATAAGTGCGCTCATAAAAAGCACATTTTCTACCACAGTGGCACTGTGGTTCTTTAATGAAGTGATAGATGCTATTTAAGATGTTAAATAGGAAAGCTGCCAATATGGCTAACAGAGCTGAACAAGTACATTTAGAAAGGCAGATTAGAGAAAGGTAATAGTGTTTATTGCTAGGAGGCAGAATTAAGGATTTTTTAATTCATGTTCTACAGTACTTTCTAGTTTTTACAATAAACAGATATTACTTTTATGTTAATACTATTAAATTACAATATGAAGTGGGGAAACAAGGTAAACTCTCATGTCAATATGACCTTAATATGTTTTATCTAAACTCCTCCTATATTTACTATTTACTATCTACAGAACCATTAAAAAAATAAAAGCTCTATTTCTACTACTTAAGAGTCTAGCAATCAAATGTATACTTCCTCTCTGGAGAAAAATGTAAATGTTATCTAACAAATAGTAACCATAACAATGATAATAAGAATGATACATTCTATAAATTATTTGCACTGAAGGAGGGGTCACTACTCCTAACACAAAGAAAAAGAGAGGAACAGCAGCGTATTTCTGATTAACACCAGGGTGAAAGTGCAGTCATTCATTCAACCGGAAGATGAGTGCCTTATCTAAGTAAGGCACTGTACTCTTAGTGTACTCTTCCACTAAAATGCATGCTTTTCTGCAGATACAGAATATCAGCCACTTTGTATTTAACTGACTGCTGAGGCAAAAGTTAAGATTTAGTTTCCCATTTCTATTCAAGGTAATATAATTCTATATACATGCAAGTAACTTTAATAGCTATACTCAGATCACCCAGGGCTAAGAACACAGAGGTCATAGGAAGTTCCTGAAAACCTAGAGGAAGGGTAAATATTTGTGTCTAATCTTTAACAACCCCCCCCCCCAAAAAAAAGAGAGGAAAGAAAGACTAATAATTGGAGATGGGTAAACTTAACTCTGCCAGCAAGGAAGGCACTAAAGCCAATCCCATAATCAAGTGTGTCTAATCCCACAAATATCTAAGGAGACCAAGTGAGAAAGAATAAAAGAGGCTCTGTGAAGTGATTTCCTTCTATGACGGATTGCCAAGTCTTAAGGATGACAGCAAAGGTTAGCCTGGCTTTAGAAGACAAGGTTTCTGATTTGGATCCTGTATGATGAAAGTAAATGATGGCCCACCAGCTACCCAGGCCTCTCAACGCACTGTATGATGAAAGAAGTGAAAGTAAATCATGAACAAACAGAAACATTCTGGATGAGCACACGACGAGAGTGTCACACATAAACTTTCATTTGAATCAGTTCTAATGAGGTGGATGAAACTGGAGCCGATTATACAGAGCGAAGTAAGCCAGAAAGAAAAATACCAATACAGTATACTAACGCATATATACGGAATTTAGAAAGATGGTAATGATAACCCTGTATGCGAGGCAGCAAAAGAGACACAGATGTATAGAACAGTCTTTGGACTCTGTGGGAGAGGGAGAGGGTGGGATGAAACGAATCGACAGTCCAGGTTCAATGCATGATACTGGATGCTTGGGGCTGGTGCACTGGGATGACCCAGAGGGATGGTACAGGGAGGGAGGAGGGAGGGGGGTTCAGGATGGGGAACACGTGTATACCTGTGGCAGATTCACGTTGATGTATGGCAAAACCAATACAATATTGTAAAGTAATTAACCTCCAATTAAAATAAATAAATTTAAATTTTAAAAAATAAAAAACTTTCAAAGCTAATCTTGAAGGATATTTTAAAGAAGCATCTTAAAAGAGTAAATCCTCAATCAAAATTTAATAATCTTTATGAATGAACCAGAGGGAAATGAAAGTAAATCCATTAAATTAGCAAATGAAACCAAGGAGGCAGAATTGGAGCCAGCTCAGAAAAATTTCAAAAAAAAAAAGAAATGACTGCTAAATTATAGAAAATAACAAAGTTGGTACATTTGTGAATAAAAATCAAATGCCACTGATATAATGTGGAGCAAGTCCACCTCAGTCCAAGAATAGCTTTTAAAACAGAATAAATGTAAGACATTCAGTGCTGATGTTAAATACCTCCAGTCAGAAATAATCTGAACTTCCACAGAAGTTTCACTACAGTATCCTTATGGCACTTAACACTCAGGTATATAAATCCCCAACCTAATTTCAAACTCATTGATTCTCCTCATAGAAGGCACTCAGTAAACACTGACTCAGTTAATCAGAACGCTTGTGTGTGTGTTGTGTCGTGTGTGTGTGCAGTTGTATCCGACCTTTGCAACCCCATGGACCGTAGCCCACCAGGCTCCTCTGTCCATGGGATTTCCCAGGCAAGAACACTGGAGTGGGTTGCCATTTGTACTGAAATAGAAATGACTACATTAAGAACATAAATCTTTCTATGTTATTGATAGAAAACACTCTCAGATCTACTACATTACTTGATCCTCACAGCCTCCTGGGTGTAAAAGGAGGCAGGATGTAAAAACAAATCAGGGCTTAGAGATTAAATGACTGGCCTAAGAACACTTTGTGAACATAGCAAGTGGTGCAGCCAGGGCTCAAATCTCCTGATGCCCCATGCTGTATTAAAAACATTACACTATCTCCCAAAGAGCACAGATGGGTTAGAGAATCTGATAATTCTATCTTCCTTGGGGGGAAAAAAAAAAATGCCATATAAGAACTGGACCCTGCACTTAAGAGGCATGGATAGCTGGTGGGCCGTTTTTGGTTTCAGCTTTTTAAAAGAATTTCTTTAGAAACCCAAAACCAAAAAGGGTAACTAAAACCAGTATTGTTAGGTGAAAGACCAGGACACCAAAAGAGTGTCTAACAGGCTTTTTAATGGCGAAGCGCTCCAGGGCGGGGCTCCCAGACCGGAACAAGCCGGACTGTGTTGGGGGTGGTTTTTATACGTTCCTTGCGAGGGATGGTCAGGCAAGATGGATGGGGGTTCAGATAGGTTGCCAGGCAGAGGCGTCGCGGGCTGACAGGTCCTTCTACATGGCTGGGGTGGGACGGTTTTAGCTGGTGAAGTGTGCTGTCATTGGTCTCCAGGATCTGGGAGGCGCCTTCCATTAGGAACCTCCCCCGCCGGCAGGAGGGAGAGGAAGGGCGGCCCATCGTGGCCCCCGGGGGTCGGCCTTACAAGTATTACTAGCAAAGACATAACCAGAAAGGAAAGTCAAGCTTTATGTTAAGAAAACGAAATGTGTCTCCATGGAAAACACAGAAGCAGGAGATAGCATTGCAAAGGGTCATTTTAGTACTTTTTAAAAATCTACATTTTTCTAAAAACAAAAGAAATTCATAAGTTATGATTTAGAACTTTTTAGGACTATGAAGACCTTAAAACCTAACCTGCTTTCACTTTATACATGAAGAAATCTTTTAAAGAGACTGAGTGGTTTATGCAAGGTTATACAATTAATATGTAGCAGCTTCCCAGGTGGCTCAGCAGTAAAGAACCTGCCCACCAATGCAGGAGATGCCTGCCAAGCAGGAACTGCAGGTTTGATCCCTGGGTCAGGAAGGATCCCCTGAAAAGGAAATGGCAACCCACTCCAATACTCTTGCCTGGGAAATACCATGGACAGAGGAGCCTGGCGGGCTACAGTCCAAGGGGTGGCAAAGAGTCGGACATGACTTAGCAACTAAACAGCAACAGCAGTAGTGCTCAGAATAGAATCTATGTCTCCCGGTGTCTCCCGACTCCCTGGTCAATGTTCTTAATATAAAACACACAGACAAATACATAACTGGGATTAAAAACAAAAAAATCAACCAATAAACAAAAATGCCCTCATCCAGGGAACTAGCTTTGCATATTATAAAATGGTGAAAAAAGAATACGTGATGCTATGCACTTTTTATTTAAGATTATTTGAAAGTATATATAAATATTCAAACACATTCATTTCCCAAGGACGTGAGCTAAAGTAAGTGAAAGTGTTAGTCACTTATTCGTGTCCAACTCTTTACAATCACATGGCTCCTCTATCCACGGAATTCTCCAGGCAAGAATACTGGAATGGGTAGCCATTCCCTTCTCGAGATCTTCCCAACCCAGGGATCACACTTGGGTCTTCTGCATTGCAGGTAGATTCTTTACCATCTGAGCCACCAGGGAAGCCCTAAGCTAAAGTAAATGAATGAACATTTCTAAAATAAATCAAATTATTTTGATAACTATTGCTTTAGTAAAAATACTTAATAAAATATTAAATAAACTCATTTCAGTTGAATCCAGCTATTTATCCCAAATTACCTCATCTAGAGTCCTTTTAATAGGAGTTCACAGTAACTCTCTGTCTTAGGAGGGGAAACTGGGGGAAGAAGAAACAACTGACTCTCACTCTTCCATTTCCCTATTGAAACAGGAAGTCTCAGCAAAGAAAGCTGGAAAGCTGCCACGTCACCACTGAACTTTCTCCTTTTCAAATACATTTCAGGGCTCTCATAAGAGTAAGTAGTGTGGCAGAGCCCCTTCGCAGAATGGTTACCCAAGTACCAACTTCCAGCTCTATTTGTAGAAAGGGGTGAAGTTTTAATTTATCATACTATTCAAATTTGTGGAAAGTTGTTTTTAATAAAATTTTAAAGCCTTGTTTTAAATAATGATATTTAAATACCTAAGTATGTTACGATATTGAATTTTTTTCTTGTTTACATGTGACAGGACAAACTAATAAGAAGTGTGGTTTTCACTAGGCTAAGTGTTGGTTGGGAGGAGAGAAATAAAAAAAATTCCTCAACAGGTTTAGAAATACTTAGATATTGCTATGTTTTATGGATTAAGGTTAGAAAGAAGCAGAGGCCGGTTTTTTCAAGCTGCCCTTCAGCTATCTGTTAAGACAATGTAATATACAGATTTAGATTTGCAAATATCAGCATGAGACTAGAACTTCATTCTTCCTGTCATACTTCATGACTGTGACTCTGCTCACCAGTAGTGAGTGAAGAACAAAAAGGTAAACATGATTTGACTATTATTTCTCTCCATGAATGCAGAGCAAGCGGGAGTGCTTAATGAATGAGTACACATGGATCTGGCCTTGTTCAAGTCACAAAGGTTCAAAGCCTTCTCATTTACAGATAAGAAGCTAGTAGTCACTGGGCAATGACTTGCTAAAAACCAGTGAACCAGGCAGTACTGGACATGTAATTAGATCCCATGTTTCCTCCTCCCTTATGCTGCTCAGCTCTAAGAACATCTGGCAGCTGAGGGGAAAGTGTCAAGGGTGGAGTGAAGGACAATAGAGTAATCAGCACAGGCTTGGCCTGGTTTGCAGAGTTAAAACTCTGAGGGCACTCCACCTGGCTCCTACTCCTACTGGTGGCCAGCAGGTCACCACAGCCACCTCCTGCATCCAACTCTTCACAGCCTCTATGTATATTTTACCTATCAAACGGAAGCGAGAGCAGAATTCTGAATGGAGATTTTCTGATGACTTTTCATGGCAAGTAACCTTGAAAAATCAAACTGAAAAAGGTTCTACATTGCCACAAACTTGCTTAAACCAAATTGCAAAAGATCTGGTGTTTCAACATACCTTTTCAAATATGTTACTCTTAAAACAATTAAATTCTGGACATGCCTCAAATAGCTAAAGGCTGTGCAATTTATCTCCTGGTACCAGTTAATGGGGAACAAAAACCTAGATAAACCTTCCCACCTACATAGGCAGCAACATGCACATCAGGCACTTTTCTGAACCTTTGAAAATCTGACTTACAAAATACCTGGCAGGGGGTATAAGTACTGTAAGTGTAAACTCAAATGCAAATAGTTTTTTTTCTTTTAAGAACAATCTCTGGAAATGTGGTATTAGTTCTCTACACAAAATTATTACACTGAAGAATGTGAAAACCTTAGAGGTCATACTTACGAAAACATAGGCATAGCTCATTTTACTGCGCTTCCCTGGTGGCTCAGAGGTTAAGGCGTCTGCCTGCAATGCGGGAGACCTGGGTTCAATTCCTGGGTTGGGAAGATTCCCTGGAGAAGGAAATGGCAACCCACTCCAGTATTCTTGCCTGGAGAATCCCATGGACAGAGGAGCCTGGTGGGCTACAGTCCATGCAGTTGCAAAGAGTCGGACACAACTGAGCGACTTCACTTTCACTTTCACTTTACTGAGCTTCACAGATTTGTTTTTTACAAATTTTTTACAAATTGAAGGTTTGCGGCAACCCTGTCAAGCAAGCCTACTGGTGCCATTTTTCCAACAGTATTTACTCACTTCATGTCTCTGTGTCACATTTTGGTAATTCTTGCAATATATCAAATTTTTCATTATTATTATATTTGCTATAGTGATCAGTGATTTTTGACATACCTACTGCAAAAAAGACCATGACTCACTGAAGGCTCAGATAATGGGTCGCATTTTTTAGCAATAAAGTATTTTAAATTAAGTATGTACATTTTTTGACATAATGCTATTGTACACTTGAAAGGCTACTAATGTATGTTCCAAACATTAACTTTAATAAGCACTAGAAAACCAGAAAGTTCATGTGACTTGCTTTTTTTGATATTCACTTTATTGCAGTGGTCTGGAACCAAACTCTCAATATTTCTCAAGGTATTCGTATAAAATAAAACAAGCAGGCTGGTTTCCATCATTCGGCTAGGTTTGTGTATCATCACCATTACTATCAGTATTAACAATTTAACAATTATAATTACAAAAACTTTTCACATGATTTACCTTTCAAATAGTTTTATTTCCCCATTTTAAAAGGGAGATAAGGAAACTAAGGCTTAAAGAATTAAAATGTTTCTCCTATATCCCAAAGCTAGTAAGTAAGTTTTCATTTTTCTACCACAGCAAGAATTTTTCAAAAATCATTGTGTGTAAATCACTTTTAAAAATACAGAGGAACTGTTGGGCATTTTTAAAAAAATCTTTATAAGAATAAAAACAGAAGGAGATGACAAAGCTTTTATGTGTGTGTGTGTTGCAACTTAAGGTAATATTCACAATAAACTTTCAGATTCTAGGCCTTCCAATAATTCTCCCCATCTTTCTCACTCTCATTTTTTGTTTCTTGTGGATTTCATTGGGAATGCCTATATATGTATGAATATATGCACAGCAAATTTTTCAAATTATATCAACACACCATTCTGATTTCTAAAACTCCTTCCTGATACCATCCAAGCAAAGATTATGCATTTTTACTGACATGCTACCAAGTCACTTCTTAAAACTTCTGTTTCTTAAGTTAAAAATTTCATGAAGCATATAATTGCTCTAAGTACCTTTTAATTTCCTACTACAACCTATTCAGCACCAGAAGGTCTACTATAAATGCAAAATACAATCTCAATATTCCCCTTAGACTAGGGTTTCTCAACCAGCATTTTGGGCTGAGTACTACAGTCCATGGGGTCACAAAGTGTCGGATATGACTTAGAGACTAAACAACAACTTTTTGCTGTGGGGACCTGTCCAGAGCATTGTAGAACATAACAGTCTTTAGGGGTTCACCCACGACATACCAAAAGCACACAACCTCCCCACAGCGTGACAATCAAAAGTGTCTCAGATATGCAAATATTCTCTTGGAAGTGAGGTCATTCCTGGTTAAAAACCATTGCCACAGATTAGTCAAGGGTATCAATTTATCCCTTGTTTGGAACGAATAGTAGATCAGCTTGCGAAATGTTTGCAGATGGAATTCTTCCCTTTCTCAACATATGAAAATTTAAGAAAAAAACTAAAAGGTCAAACTCTGTGACTCATAAACCTTATCTGCTAAACCAAACAGTGTTCAAGTAATTATTATATAAAATGTTAAATTATTTAAAAGCTTGTCAATGTTAAAGATGTCACAAATATCAGCTGTTTTCTTAATAATAACTTAATAATAATCTCATTTGTTTTACTATAAAAAGTGTAAGATAAATTTATTCAAAGAACAGAAATCACCAATTCACAGTTTTACCTATTTTAATGAGAGAATTAGCATTATAAACAAAATATTTGAGCAACAGTTGTAAAAGCTCATAACTTATTGCTTTCTTTATGCTTATCACAAAAACAAAAGGCAGCAAAACTTTATACATGTTTAGCTGTGGTCCAATAAACCTGAATGGACTTCCATCGAGGGCATTTCCTAAAAGAAATGGGTTTATTTGCTCAGGGCCTAATGTAAAGTTGATGCTGGCCATGGTCATAATGCACAAGGACCAAGTCACTTCAGTTGTGTCCGACTCTGTGTGACGCTATGGACTGTAGCCTGCAAGGCTCCTCTGTCCACGGGGTTCTCCAGGCAAGAATACTGGAGTGGATAGCCATTCCTTCTCCAAGGGATCTTTCCCACCCAGGGATGGAACCTGGGTCTCCCACACCGTAGGCCAACTCTTTACCATCTGAGCCATCATGGAAGCTCAAAAAGAAATGGAATAAATTCTAATGGTATATTTTATTTAACCCAATATATTCAAATATTATTTCACCACGTGATCAATATAAAAAATTGCTGAGTTATTACACTTTCTCCTACTGAGTATTTTCAAAACTTGCTGTGTACTTTATACATCTGGCACAATTTATTTTGCACTGCAAGTGTTCTTATAGTGGCTATATTATAGGACAGCTACAACGACTTGCTGGCTGAATTAAAAGCAGTTACATCCATTTGGCATCACCGACTCAATGGACATGAGATTGAGTAAACTCTGGGAGTTGGTGATGGACAGGGAGCCCTGACGTGCTGCAGTCCACAGGGTCGCGAAGAGTCGGACATGCCTGAGCGACTGAACTGAGCATTCATTTGAGTACTACTTTAGATTTCCTTTCAAAGCTGACAAAATTCCCAAAACTCTTCTGTAGAGTGAGGAAGTATCCCCAGCTTTTCAGGTAAATGGTGCAAACTTTCTGAAGATGGAGAAGCACGCTACAGTCTACTTCTATACACAACCTCTAGGAGAGAAGCGTTGGTGTCAGTTCTTCAGCGTGCAACCAGTTCAGTTCAGTCGCTCAGTCGTGTCCGACTCTTTGCGACCCCATGGAACAGCAGCACGCCAGGCCTCCCTGTCCATCACCAACTCGCAGAGTCACCTAATTAATGATGATGTAGCTCGTGGCTTGAATTTCTCTCTGTTGCTCCAAAACAAAATTGAAACTCCTCTTCTTATTAAGAGGAAAATCAATCCTAAGGGAAGTAGTCACTTTCTCAGTAGCTGAGAGTATTATGAGTTAAGAATTAATACCGACGAGCCTTTCCTAATGATCTTCCCCTACTTGCCAACCGTTTCCCAAACCCTTTAGAGAAAAGCCAGTTCCTGACAGCTATCAACTGCCAGAAAAGATAACTGCGAAACACAATTTCCTGTTTCTCCTTCCTTGATGCCACTTGGGCGTGTGTGACCACGCAGCCAGCTTCGCTCCACCTGGAGTGAGAACAGGGAGGGTTCCGTGGAGTCGAAGGCGCCAGGCCGAGGGCAGGCAGAGGTCCCCCAAGGTGGGCAGGTGGGACCGAGCAGGGACTTCGGACTCAGGGACACGAAAGCTGGGAATCTCCGCCAGACGGGCGCGATTCAACCGCCCCTCTCCAGACCCTGCGAGCACCCAGGACCCGGTGGCGGTGGAGGCGGGCACAGGCCTCCCCACGCCCTGCACCTGCGGCCCAAGGAGTGGGCCCCACCGAGCGCCCTCCCCGGAGGCGGAGCCTCAGACGGCAAAAGGAACTCGGCCCGGGCTGGAGCCGGGAGGGCAGCAGCCTGCGGCTGGGGCCCCATGGCCAGCGTCTGCAACCCTCAGCAACCCGCGGCCGCGCCCTCTCGCTTACCGCCCCAGATCCCCAGCTTCAGCTGGGACTTGTTCAGGTTCTCCACATAGTCCCCCAGCAAGCGGTTCAGCAGGTCCGCGACCACCGACTCCAGCACCATGGTGGGACCCAGGCACAGGAGAGGGAGGAGCCGGAACCGACCGGCGCAGCTGAGGGCGGCGACCAGCGCTGCGAATGACAGCCCCCCGGGCGCCGACCCGCCCCGGCGCCGCGCAGCACCGCGCGTGATTGGGCTGTGCGCAGGCGCGCCACAGCCGCCGCTGCTGTTGCTGCTGGTTCTGCTCCTGCTGCCGCCCGGAGCTGGAGCTTCGGGGGCGCGTCGCAAACTCGTGACCCCCTGGCCGCAGGCCGCCAGGGCACCTGACAGCGGGCGGAGCGGAGCGGTGGAGAAGCTGCTTTGGCGCTTGCCTCAGCGACCAGCACCAGAGGAAAGAGATGTTAAGAGAAAGAAAAGGGAGGCAGGAGTTACTGAGCACGGGGACATCTTTGATGGTCCCTCTGCTTCCTCTGAGTCGCCTTCTTTTGACTTGAGGACCGTAGGGCTCCGTCATCGGGGTGGGAAGCAGCTGTGCGGCGCTGGAGCCGACCGAATGGCTACCCGGCGCTTCCCAGGCCTCCAGTCCACACTGAGCAGCCTCATAAGGAACCATCCGTTCAGGAGGGGAAAATAGGAGACCCTGCACCGTCGTTCTGCTACACATCAGCCGCACCTGGCACGAGCTCTCTGCCTCCTTTCGCGTCCGGAAAACACACTTCAGTAATTTGCAAGTGGGAGGAAGGGAAACAGAACTGCATCATAAGATGGCAGAAGGGGAACTCAGTATGCATTTCGTTAACTCCTCCTTTTACTCCCTCTGTGCCTGATTGGCTCTTAGTTAATTCAGGAGTCACTTCTTAATTACATACTAAGTTAAGGAAATAAAGAACAAAACGACGTAGTACTTCCTTTTTTTTCCCTTTAAGGGTAGGTTAGCTGTTAACTTCATTTCTTTTAATCATTGAACTATTTCTGGTGTGCCAAGACTTTTTGAAAGTGAGGCTTTTATAATTCAAGGACTTTTAGTAAAATTTAGCCACTCATTGACAAGCCAATTCTCTTTAGAGAGCAGGACATTTTTTTTTAATTTATTAAAAAAAAAAAGTTGAGATAGTTTACAAACATAAACCTGAGCAATAGTGAGATTATTTGTGGTCACGCGTTTATTAAATGATTCACTGCACATGTCTGAAAAACTATGTGTGAATTGCTCTTAAACAACTTCTATGGACATTGTGTAATCCCCAGATTCAAATGTTGAAATTCTTTTTATTTAATTGAAGGAGAATTGCTTTACAGAATTTTGTTTTCTGTCAAACATCAACATGCAAATGTTGAAATTCTAACCTCTACTGTCAGAGTATTAGGAAGCGGGGGCCTTTGGGAGGTAATTAGGTCATTAGGTAATTAGGTAGAGCCCTCATGGATGGGATTAGTAGCCCTATGAAAGAGACCCCAGAGAGTTCCCTCACCGCTTCTGCCCTGTGAAGATACAGCAAGAAGACTGACATCTATGAACCAGGAAGTGGGCCCTCACTAGACTGAATCAACTGGCATCTTGATCTTGAACTTCCTGACTTCAAGAACTGTGAAAATTGTATTATTTTTAAGCCACCCAGCCTGTTGTATTCTGTAATAGCAGCCTGAACAGACTAATAATAGGATCAAAAAGAAAAATCATTCCTTAAATACAAAGTTCACTGGAGAAAAAAGTCAAAATATCTAGAATTGGTGTTATATAAAATGGATGTAAAAGAAAAGAATCAACACTAAGCAGTACTAATGCTATCAATAACCACCTTCATCCCTCACTCCAGTCCACAGAAAATAAAACAGTAACTGTTTGTTTTTCCTAGCTTAGTCACCCTGACAAAACACCTAGGATGTATTTTGAAGCACTTCATACTTCATTCCTTTACCATCCACAACCAATTAACAGCCAAACATGTCTCTTCTGCTTTTGCATATTTCCTAAATTCTCTTTATAGCTCACCCAAACTGCACAATCACCCACTAACCTGTCCCAAACTTGTTTCTAATCTGCTCCCAACCACCCCTCTCCCCTTGTACATTCACACCAACCATGCACTGGGAAGAATGAAAAAAAAAGATATATAGATAGATCCATACAGATATCCATACATTGTTACTGAGATAGGCGTGCATCAGAAAAAGTTGAGAAACCAAACAATGCAAGGATATATGAATAACTGTGGGCTCGGATAATGACAGTCTTCCTCTGAATCGATTTGGGTGTTCCATGAACAGAGCCTCATCCTGTTAGACAAACCACCCAAGTACTGCATGAATCATGCTTCCGAGGTAAGTAAAACATTAGGCTTAATGTGGTCACAGGGGATCACCCATGCAAGGGCATGTTTCTGCTGTTTTCAAGACATCTTATATAGGAAATGTTTCCAAACTGTTATTGAAGAAGGTGATTTATTAATAAAAAAACAAAGCAAATCTACTTGGCTTGGCCAGAAAGAGAAATGTTTTTAAGGGAATCCATGTGTGAATCACCTAATCCTTAATCAAGCAGACTCATATAATAACTGCTAAGTGATAGCCAACACTTACTATATACCAGGTGTTTCGTGCATTTAACCCTCACAATGATCATGTGTGGTAGGCCTTGTAACTGCCATTATACAACTTCAACTCAGAGAAGTTAATTTACTTGCCCACAGTTCCATAGTTAAAAAGCTGCAAAATATTTGAACCAAGGATGAATAACTCCAAAGTCTATGTTTCTTCACCACTAATTCATCTCTCCCTCCACAACACAGCTTTCCTTAACCACTTCTCAGACAGCTTCTCAGATTGTGAGTCTCACTATTTTAATCCAGGGCTCTCTGGGCTCTCATTTGCAGAGCTAACAGCATCTTGCCTCCTGAGAAAAGATGAGTCAAAACACAATCATGTGACCCTTAAGTGTATAATTGGTAAACATTCTCCCATAGGTTTAACAGTGACCCAAGGCAAAAAAAAAAAAAAAAGATAGCCCACATCCAAGGACAAAGGAAAAGCTGTAATGTGACATTAGAAGGGGAGCTGTTGCTGCTGCTAAGTCGCTTCAGTGGTGTCCAACTCTGTGCAACCCCATAGACAGCAGCCCACCAGGCTCCATTGTCCCTGGGATTCCCCAGGCAAGAACACTGGAGTGGGTTGCCATTTCCTTCTCCAATGCATGAAAGTGAAAAGTGAAAGTGAAGTCGTTCAGTCATATCCGACTCTTTGCAACCCCATGGACTGCAGCCTACCAGGCTCCTCCATCCATGGGATTTTCCAGGCAAGAGTACTGGAGTGGGTTGCCATTGCCTTCTCCAGAACGGGAGCAATCATGTTAAAATCAAACCTCTACCCTCCAGAGATGCTTGGAGTGCACAAGCAAAACCTGATGTGCACCAGGAAACAGGAAAAAGGAGCAGTGACCCCCACAAGATTCTGAGTGTTGGAGGGTCTGCAGAAGTGTGGGTCAACAATGGCCTGCCACAAGGCCAGAAGTGCAGAAGGTCTAAGAGGCATGGCCTAAGTCCTCTTGGAGGAGGTCGTCATTAGCCCTACCATAGAGACTGCATGCAATGTGGGAGACCTGGGTTCAATCCTTGGGTTGGGAAAATCCCCTGGAGTAGGGCATGGCAACCCACTCCAGTATTCTTGCCTGCATAATACCCATGGACAGAGGAGCCTGGCAGGCTATGTAGGGTCTATGGGGTCGAAAAGAGTTGGACACAGCTGAGTGACTAAGCACACAGAGACTGCATGCTCAAGTTCTGGGCCACCTCAGGTCAGACTACAGTGAGGGAGCACAGTGCCACCCATCAGCAGAAAGTTGGATTAAAGATTTACTGAGAATGGCCTTGTCTACCAGAGCAAGATCCAGTTTTCCCCAGCCAATCTCTCCCATCGGGAAGCTTGCATTAGCCTCTTATTCTCATTTATCAGAGGGCAGACAGAAGAAGCAAGAACTACAATCACATGGCCTCCAGAGTGAAAACCACAATCAAGGAAAACTAACCAAAATGATCACATGGATCACAGCTTTGTGTAACTCAGTGAAGCTATGAGTCACACTGTGCAGGGTCACCGAAGAGAGATGGGACATGGTGGAGAGTTCTGACAAAACGTGGTCCATTGGAAGGGAATGGCAAACGACTTCAGAATTCTTGCCTTGAGAAATCCATGAACAGTATGAAAAAGCAAAAAGATATGAAACTGAAAGATGAGCCCACCAGGTCGGTAGGTGCCCAGTGTGCTAATGAGAAAGAGTGGAGAAACCGCTCCAAAAAGAATGAAGAAGCTGAGCCAAAGTGGAAAGGACACCCAGTTGTGGATTTGTCTGGTGGTGAAGGGCTTCCGTGATAGCTCAGTTGGTAAAGAATTTGCCTGTAGTGTGGGACACCTGGGTTCAGTCCCTCGGTTGGGAAGATGCCCTGGAGAAGGGAAAGGCTACCCACTCCAATACTCTAGCCTGGAGAATTCATGGACTGTACAGTCCAGTGTCTCAAAGAGTGAGAAATGACGGAGAGACTTTCACTATCACTGGTGGTGAAAGTATATTCTGATGCTGTAAAGAACAGTATTGCATAGGAACCTGGAACGTTAGGTCCATGAATCAAGGTAAATTGGATGTGGTCAACAGGAAATGGCACAAGTGAATACCTACATTTTAGGAATCAGTGAACTAAAATGGAGGAATGGGCGAATTTAACTCAGATGACCACTGTATCTACTACTGTGGGCAAGAATCACTTAAAAGGAATGGAGTAGCCCTCATACTCAACAAAAGAATCTGAAATGCAGTACTTGAGTGAAATCTGAAAAATGACAGGATGATCTCTGTTTGTTTCCAAGGCAAACTATTCACTATCACAGTAATCCAAGGCTATGCCCCAACCACTGATGCTGAAGAAGCTGAAGTCCAACAGTTTTATGAAGAACTACAAGACCTTCTAAAACTAACACCCAAAAGAGATGTCCTTTTCATTATACGGCACTGGAATGCAAAAGTAGGAAATCAAGAAATACCTGGAATAACAGGTAAGTTTGGCCTTGGAGTACAAAATGAAGCAGGGCAAAGGCTAACAGACTTTTGCCAAGAGAATGCACTGGTCATAGCAAACACCTACTTCCAACAACACAAAAGGGGAATCTACACATGGACATCACCAGGTGGTCAATACTGAAGTCAGACTGATTATACTCTCTGAAGTCAAATAAGGAGAACTCTATACAGTCAGCAAAAACAAGACTGGGAGCAGATTGTGGCTCGGATCATAAGCTCCTTATTGCAAAATTCAGACTTAAATTGAAGAAAGTAGGGAAAACCACTAGACCATTCAAGTATGATCTATATCAAATCCCTTGTAATTATACAGTAGGAGTGACAAATAGATTCAAGAACAGAAGAACTATGCAAAAAAAAAAGATCTTAATGACCCAGATAACCATGATGGTGTGATCACTCACCTAGAGCCAGTCATCCTGGACTGTGAAGTCAAGTGAGTCTTAGGAAGCATCACTATGAACAAAGCTAGTGGAGGTGATGGAATTCCAGCTGAGCTATTTCAAATCCTAAAAGATGATGCTGTGAAAGTGCTGCACTCAATATGCCAGGAAATTTGGAAAACTCAACAGTGGCCACAGGACTGAAAAAGGTCAGTTTTCATTCCAGTCCCAAAGAAGGGCAATGCCAAAGAATGTTCAAACTACTGCACAATTGCATTCATTTCATATGCTAGCAAAGTAATGCTCAATATTCTCCAAGCCAGGCTTCAATAGTATGTGAACTGAGAACTTCCAGATATTCAAGCTGGATTTAGAAAAGGCAGAGGAAGCAGAGATCAAATTGCTAACATCTGCTGCATCATAGGAAAAGCAAGAGAATTCCAGAAAAACATCTACTTCTGCTTCATTAACTATGTTAAAGCCTTTGACTGTGTGGATCACAACTCACTGTAGAAAATTCAAGAGATGGGAATTCCAGACCACCTTATCTGCCTCCTGCAAAACCTGTATGCAGGTCAAGAAGCAACAGTCAGAACTGGACATGGGACAACTGACCTGTTCAAGTTGGGAAAAGAATATCTCAAGGGAGTATATTGCCACCCTGCTTATTTAACTTATGTGCAGAATACATCATGAGAAATGCCATGCTGGATGAAGCAGAAGCTGGAATCAAGATTGCTGGGAGAAATATCAATAATGTCAGATATGCAGATAACATTACCCTTTGGCAGAAAATGAAGAGGAACTAAAGAGTCTCTTGATGAAGGTAAAAGAGGAGAGTGAAAAACCTGGCTTGAAACTCAACATTCACAAAACTAAGATTATGGCATCTGGTCCCATCACTTCATATCAAATAGATGGGGAAACAATGGAAACAGTGACAGACTTTGTTTTCTTGGGTTCCAAAATCACTGCAGATAGAGACTTCAGCCACAAAATTAAAAGGCAGTTGCTCCTTGGAAGAAAAAATATGACAAACCTAGACAGCATATTAAAAAGTAGAGACATTATTTTGCCAACAAAGGTCTATATAGTCAAAGCTATGATTTTTCCAGTAGTCATGTATGGATGTGAGAGCTGAACCATAAAGAAGGCTGAGCACTGAAGAATTGATGCTTTTGAATTGTGGTGTTGGAGAAGACTCTTGAGAGTTCCTTGGACTGCAAGGAGATCCAACCAGTCAATCCTGAAGGAAATCAGTCCGAATATTCATTGAAAGAACTGATGCTGAGCTGAAGCTCCAACTCTTTGGCCACCTGATGTGAAGGGCTGACTCATTAGAAAAGACCCTGATGCTGGGAAAGATTGAGGTCAGGAGCAAAAGGGGATGACAGAGGATGAGATAGTTGGATGGCATCAGCAACTCAATGGACATGAGTTTGAGCAAGCTCTGGGAGATGGTGAAGGACAGGGAAGCCTGGCATGCTACAGTCTATGGGGTCGCAAAGAGTCAGACATGACTGAGTGAGTGATCAACAACAGTGGATGGAGGTTCATAATATTCTATAGGAAGCGGTGGTCAAAACCCATTCCCAAGAAAAAGAAATGCAAGAAGGCACAATGGTTGTCTGAGGAGGCCTTACAAATAGCTGAGAAAAGAAGAGAAACCAAAAGCAAAGGAGAAAAGGAAAGATATACCCATTTGAGTGCAGAGTTCCAAAGAATAGCAAGGAGAGATAAGAAAGTCTTCTTAAGTGAACAATGTAAAGAAATAGAGGAACAAAATGGAATAGGAAAGACTAGAGATCTCTTCAAGAAAATTAAAGATACCAAGGGAACATTTAGTGCAAAGATGTGCACAATAAAGGACAGAAATGGTAAGGACCTAACAGAAGCATAAGAGATTAAGAAGATGCGGCAAGAATACAGAAAAGAATTATACAAGAAAGGTCTTAATGATCCGAATAACCATGATGGTATGGTCACTCACATAGAGCCAGACATCTTGGAGTATGAAGTCAAGTGACCTTACTTTGGCCACCTGATGTGAAGAGCCAACTCATTGGAAAAGACCCTGCTACTGGGAAAGATTGAAGGCAGGAAGAGAAGGGGACAACAGAGGATGAGATGGTTGGATGGCATCACTGATTCAGTGGATATGAGTTTGAGAAAACTCAGGGAAATAGTGAAGGACAGGGAAGGCTGGCGTGCTGCAGTCTATGGGGTCGCAAAGAGTCAGACATGACCTAGCAACTGAACAACAACAAGAAATGTGACCAGGAGTGGAGCTCAAGTAAAGACAAAGAAGTAGGTAGTCAAGGGCATGGCAAACTCAAGGATGTACCAACTCTGCCCCCAGGCTAGATATATAAACAGTGTTCAATAGTCTCTTCTCATTTCTGCCTCAGCCAAGCAAAGTACAAATATGCCACCCTCATTATTTCATTCCTCTTCTGACAGAAGGGCATAGCTAATATGATCTTGTACAGCAGGATCTACCTGCCTAGCATACTGGCTGGAAGCCAGGAGGCATCCAGTAAATATCACTTTGAATGAATAAATGAACTAATGAACATTTGCTCTCCTCTGTACTAACAATAAATATCTGACATTGTGTATATGAGGCTGTATGCTAAACTTTTCATCTGCATTATCTTATTGTATGGGTTTCCCTGGTGGCTTAGTGGTAAAGAGTCCTCCTGCAATGCTGGAGACGCTGGTTCGATCCCTGGATAGGGAAGTTCCCTGGGAGAAGGAAATGGCAACTCACTCCAGTATTCTTGCCTGGGAAATCCCACGGACAGAGGAGCCTTGGAGGTTAGTGTCCATGGCATTGCAGAAAGTTGGCTACAACTTAGCGAATAAACAAGAACAAGAACAATAGATAGATGGGTATTATTACTACCAAAAGGGGCAAGGCAGTTCTCCTGGGTCTTTAAGTTCACTAATCCCATTACCCTGATGGAGAATAAGAAGAGGCTTATGGAAGCTTCCTGCTGGGAGAGACTGACTGAGAGGGAAACTGGGTCTTGTTCTGATGGGTGGGGCCATGCTTAGTAAATCCTTAATTTTCTGTCAATGGGCGGGGCTGTATTCCCTCCCTGTTTTTTGACCTGAGGCCAAACTATGGTGGAAAATAAAAATAATGGTGACCTCTGAAAGGTCTCATGCCACACTCAGTGCCCCCAACCCTGCAGTAAGCCACCGCCGACCCACGCCTCTACTGGAGACTCCTGGACACTCACGGGCAAGTCTGGGTCAGTCTCTTGTGGGGTCACTACTCCTTTCTCCTGGGTCCTGGTGTGCATAAGATTTTATTTGTGCCCCCCAAGTGTCTGTTTCCCAGTCCTGTGTAAGTTCTGGTGGCTCTACGGTGGGGTATTTGGTGACCTCTTCCAAGAGGGCTTATGACATACCAAGGTTTACTGCACCCAGAGTCCCTGCCCCTGCAGCAATCCAATGCTGACCCATACCTCTGCAGGAAACACTCAAACACAGTTCTGGCTCAGTCTCTGTGGGGTCTCTGGGTCCTGGTTCACCCAAGGTTTGTTTGAGCCCTCTGAGTGTCTCTGGTGGGTATGGGGTTGGATTCTAAATGCTATTTCGCCCCTCCTACTGTCTTGCTGGGGCTTCTCCTTTGACCTTGGACACGGGGTATCTCCTCAAAGTCACTCCAATGCCACACAGCCACCTTGTCTCACTAACTGAAACTATGAGCCATGCTGTTTAGGGCCACTCAAGACGGATGGGTCATGGTGGAGAGTTCTGAACAAACATGGTCCACTGGAGAAGGGAATGGCAAGCCACTTCAGTATTCTTGCCTTGAGAACCCCATAAACAGTATGAAAAGAAAGGACACTGAAAGATGAACTCCCCAATATGCTACTGGAGATCAGTGGAGAAATAACTCCATAAAGTATGAAGAGAAGGAGCCAAGCAAAAACAACACCCAGCTGTGGATGTGACTGGTGATGGAAGTAAAGCCCAATGCTATAAAGAGCAATAATGCATAGGAACCTGGAATGTTAGGTCCATGAATCAAGGCAAATTGGAAGTGGTTAAACAGGAGGTGGCAAGAGTGAACATCAATATTTTAGGAATCAATGAACTAAAATGGACTGGAATTTAACTCAGATGACCATTATATTTACTACTGTGGGCAGGAATCTCTTAGAAGAAATGGAGTAGCCATTATAGTCAACAAAACAGTCTGAAACGCAGTGCTTGGGTGCAATTTCAAAAATGACAGGATGATCTCTGTTCGTTTCCAAGGCAAACCATTCAATAGCACGGTAATCCAAGTCCTGGACTGGAAGAAACACAAGCTGGAATCAAGATTGCTGGGAGAAATATCAATAACCTCAGATATGCAGATGATACCTCCCTTAAGGCAGAAAGTGAAGAGGAACTAAAAAGCCTCTTGATGAAAGTGAAAGAGGAGAGTGGAAAAAGTTGGCCTAAAGCTCAACATTCAGAAAACGAAGATCATGGCATCCGGTCCCATCACTTCATGGGAAATAGATGGGGAAACAGCGGAAACAGTGTCAGGCTTTATTTTGGGGGGCTCCAAAATCACTGCAGATGGTGACTGCAGCCATGAAATTAAAAGACGCTCACTCCTTGGAAGAAAAATTATGACCAACCTAGATAGCATATTCAAAAGCAGGGACGTTACTTTGCCGACTAAGGTCCGTCTAGTCAAGGCTATGGTTTTTCCTGTGGTCATGTATGGATGTAAGAGTTGGACTGTGAAGAAGGCTGAGCGCCAAAGAATGGATGCTTTTGAACTGTGGTGTTGGAGAAGACTCTTGAGGGTCCCTTGGACTGCAAGGAGATCCAACCAGTCCATTCTGAAGGAGATCAACCCTGGGATTTCTTTGGAAGGAATGATGCTGAAGCTGAAGCTCCAGTACTTTGGCCACCTCATGTGAAGAGTTGACTCATTGGAAAAGACCGATGCTGGGAGAGATTGGGGGCAGGAGGAGGAGGGGACGACCGAGGATGAGATGGCTGCATGGCATCACGGACTCGATGGACATGAGTCTGAGTGAATTCCGGGAGATGGTGATGGACAGGGAGGCCTGGCGAGCTGCGATTCATGGGGTCGCAAAGAGTCGGACATGACTGAACGACTGAACTGAACTGAACTGATGCCCCAAACAGTAATACTGAAGAAGTTGGAGTTGAATGGTTCTATGAAGACCTACAAGACCTTCTAGAACGAACACCCCAAAAAGATATCCTTTTCATTACAGGGGACTGGAATGCAAAAGTAGGAAGTCAAGAAACACCTGGAGTAACAGGCAAATTTGGCCTTGGAGTACAACATGAAGTAGGGCAAAGGCTAATAGAGTTTTGCCAAAAGAATGCACTGGTCATAGCAAACACCCACTTCTAACAACACAAGAGATGACTCTACACATGGACATTACTAGATGCTCAATATGGAAATCAGACTGATTATATTCCTTACAGCTGAAGATGGAGAAGAACTAAGTCAGGAAAAACAAGACCAGGAGCTGACTGTGACTCAGATCATGAACTCCTTATTGCCAAATTCAGACTTAAATTGATGAAAGTAGGGAAAACTACTAGACCATTCAGGTATGACCTAAATCAAATCCCTTACGATTATACAATGGAAGTGAGAAATAGATTCAAGGGACTAGATCTGATAGAGTCCCTGAAGAACTATGGATGGAGATTTGTGATATTGTACAGGAGGCAGTAATCAAGACCATCCACAGGAAAAAGAAACATAAAAGGCAAAACGGTTGTCTGAGGAGGCCTTACAAATAGCTATGAAAAGAAGAGAAGTGAAAGGCAGGAGAAAAGGAAAGATATACCCATCTGAATGCAGAGTTCCAAAGAATAGCAAGGAGACATAAGAAAGCCTTCCTCAGTGATCAATGCAAAGAAATAAAAGAAAATAATAGAATAGGATAGATCTCTGTTGAAGAGATCTCTTCAAGAAAATTAGAGATACCAGGGGAAAATTTCATGCAAAGATGGGCATACTAAAGGACAGAAGTGGTATGGACTTAATAGAAGCAGAAGACATTAAGAAGAGGTGGCAAGAATACACAGAAGAACTATACCAAAAAAATGTTCACAACCCAGATAATCACGATGGTGTGATCACTCACCTAGAGCCAGTCATCCTGGAGTGCGAAGTCAATTGGGCCTTAGGAAGCATTGCTACAAACAAAGCTAGTGGAGATGATGGAATTCCAGTTGAGCTATTTGAAATCCTAAAAGATGATGCTGTGAAAGTGCTGCACTCAATATGCCAGCAAATTTGGAAAACTCAACAGTGGCCACAGGACTGAAAAAGGTCAGTTTTCATTCCCATCCCAAAGAAAGGCAATGCCAAAGAATGCTCAAACTACCACACAATTGCACTCATCTCACACGCTAGCAAAGTAATGCTCAAAATTCTCCAAGCCAGGCTTCAATAGTATGTGAACTGAGAACTTCCAGATATTCAAGCTGGATTTAGAAAAAGCAGAGGAACCAGAAATCAAATTGCCAACATCCAGTGGATCATCGAAAAAGCAAGAGAGTTCCAGGAAAACATCTATTTCTGCATTATTGACCATACCAAAGCTTTTGACTGTGTGGATTCCAACAAACTGTGGAAAATTCTTAAAGAGATTGAGTATCAGACCACCTGACCTGTCTCCTGAGATATCTGTGAGTAGGTCAAGAAGCAACAGTTAGAACTGGACATGGAACAGCAGACTGGTTGCAAATTGGGAAAAGAGTACGTCAAGGGAGTATACTGTCACCCTGCTTATTTAACTTATATGCAGAGTACATCATGAGAAATGCTGGACTGGATGAAGCACAAGCTGGAATCAAGATTGCTGGGAGAAATATCAATAACCTCAGATATGCAGATGCCACCACTCAGAGTAGAAAGTGAAGAACTAAAGAGCATCTTGTTGAAAGTGAAAGAGGAGAGTGAAAAAGTTGGCTTGAAGCTCAACATTCAGAAAACTAAGATCATGGCATCTGGTCCCATCACTTCATGGGAAATAGATGGGGAAACAGCGGAAAGAGTGACAGACTTTATTTTGGGGGCTCCAAAATCACTGCAGATGGTGACTGTAGCCATGAAATTGAAAGATGCTTGCTCTTTGGAAGAAAAGTTATGACCAACCTAGACAGCATATTAAAAAGCAGAGACGTCACTTTACCAACAAAGCTCCATCTAGTCAAAGCTTTGGTTTTTCCAGTAGTACTGTATGGATGTGAGAGTTGGACTATAAAGAAAGCTGAGCACTGAAGAATTGATGCTTTTCAACTGTGGTGTTGGAGAAGACTCTTGAGAGTCCCTTGGACTGCAAGGAGATCCAACCAGTCAATCCTGAAGGAAATCAGTCCTGAATATTCATTGGAAGGACTTATGCTGAAGCTGAAACTCCAATACTTTGGCCACCTGATGTGAAGACCCAACTCATTGGAAAAGACCCTGATGCTGTGGGAAAGATTGAAGGCAGGAGGAGAAGGGGACAACAGATGATGAGATGGTTGGATGGCATGACCAACTCTATGGACATGAATTTGAGTAAGCTCTGGGAGTTGGTGATGGACAGGGAAGCCTGGCATGCTACAGTCCATGGGGTCACAAAGAGTCAGACATGACTGAGAGACTGAACTCAATCTTAAGCATAAATAGCATGTTGCTGTTTAGTTGTTAAGTCTGACTCTTTTGCTTTGTCTGACTGTTTTGTGAGTTGTCTGATTCTTTTCTTAGCTGTCTTAGACAACTGACTCTTTTGAGACCCCATGAACTGTAGTTCATCAGACTTCTCTGTCCATGGGATTTCCAGGCAAGAATACTGGAGTGGGTTGCCATTTCCTTCTCCGGCAGACCTTCCTGACCTAAGGATGGTATGTGCATCTCCTGCTTTGCAGGGAGATTCTTTACCACTGACCCACCAAGGAAGCCCAGAAATAACATACACCCAAACAAAACACCTCAGATCTCTTTCATCCTAAGCTAGCTGGAAGAAGGTCACTTAGAAAGTGAACTTAGGTCAATTTTCAAAGGAAGGAAAAGATCTCTCAGGTGAGCACAGCCTAGAAAGGCCAGATGTGGTTAGGCTGCCTCCAAAGGATGGGTCCAACAGCCCAGATGTGTGCAGGAATATAATTTCCCAATTTAAAAATCAGCACACAAGGTTTAAGAAGTTGGTTGTTATTTTTTAAACTGAGGTATAAAATACATAATCTTATATCTAATCTTAAGTGCATACTAGATTATCTTTTTACATATGAATACAACCCAGTAACCCCACCCAGATCAAGATGCAGAATATTTCCAGCAACCTATAAGGTTCCCTGTACACACAGTAGTTTGTAGTCAACAAAGGAAAATAATTTAAAATCAGAACAGAAAGCCAGAAGGCAGGTAGGGAACTTTGAAACCTGGGCAGACTAAAGGCTGGATTTGGGGGAGGATATTAACTAAGAATGAGACACACTCGACTTTTGTATCCTCTTCATGGTGGGTATAGAGAGCTTCTGTGATTCAATTCAGTATGCCAATTGATCCTCACAATGACTTTGCCATATAGTTAAGACTGAGCCCTCTTTTGCACATAAGTAAACAGAAGCACCCCCATTTAGAACTGAATGTCTAGAATTTGCACTGCGGATCCAGCCACGTGGCAGAGCGAAAGTTGGAAGGCTTGGAGTCAGGTTACCTAGCAGTGCCAATCCGGCCCGCCCATTGGCGGGCTTCCCAGGCCTCAGGTATAAAGGTTCAGGCCGATAGCCTTTAAACTTTAGCGAACCCCGCAGCAGGAACTTTGATCTCCCCAGAGGCCGTGCACCTCTACAGTTTGGTGCCCCAGGCAGAACGGTGCGGAGACCTATAGCCTTGCTTAACTCTCCCAGGGACTCGTCTGAGGCTCTTTGAGCTTAAAAGCGGGGAGCAAGCCGAATATTCTAGAAAGGATAATAATTATTTTAAATCTGAGGATTAGAGTGCAATAATCCAGGGGTTCAGGAAACCATTGCACAAGTATAGTGCCTCTTGGCACCAAGGACAACGCGAGGCAAACACGTTGAAAAGCTCTGCCTTAGAACAGCGAGGGCAGGTCTAGATTAAGGCAACAAACCCAAAGTGTACACCACTGAGGAACAGAGAAGACATCAGAGAAACACTGAAACATCTGCAATAGCAGCGTGAGGGGTAGTTGCCTGGTTCCAAGGGAGGCAGGAGGAGGCACCTCATAAGTAGAAGAGACCGGAGACCGGAGCTCCTGCGCCCTGCAGAGCTCACTCTGAGATCCGTGTGTGCTTGTGCGTTGCAGGATGACCAGCTCCAGCAGAGCTTCCTCAGGAACCGGCACCTGCTGCCTGATGTGGTGCCTGGAGCGGCTCCTCTTGGGACCCGAGCGCCTCCTGCGGGGCAGAAACCGGCTTTATCAGGATGGAGCCCGCCGAGCCACGGCCCTCACGCCCGCCGGGTGCCCAAACGTGCTCACCCCGGACCGCATCCCCGAGTTCTGCATCCCCCCGCGACTCGTGCCCTGCCCGACTCTGACTGCAATCCGAGACTCCTGGGGCGAACAAGCAGGGACTGACGATGGCGCTGGCCGCACGGACTGGGACCCGCGCTCGCAGGCCGCACTCTCGCTTCAGCACCTGCCCCGGGCGCGCACTGCCTACGGCTTCTGCGCGCTGCTCGAGAGCCCGCACACCCGCCGCAGGGAGTCGCTCTTCCTCGGGGGTCCGGGCGCCTCCGCGCTCCCGCCCGCGCCCCGTCCCCGGGCCCACACCTACGGGGGCGGCGGCGGAAACGACCCCCTCACCCCCCGGGCGAGAGTGCCCATTGCGCCCCGGGAGGCCCGCAGTGGCTCCCTCCTGGACGCGCTCGGCCCCGGGCCCCGCTGCCACCGCTTCCTGCGCGCTTCTGAGGAGCTGCTGCGCCGCGTGCTGCGGACCCAAAGGAACCGAGACCTGGCCCGCGCCTGCTCTGTTTCCAGCGGGGACGAAGACGACGAGGACGAGAACGAGGGCCCCTCCGGCTCCGGATCCCCGGCGCGGGCCCCCGGCGCGTCCCCCTCGCCAACTCCCAACCCGCTTCCCGAGCGCCTGGAGGCCGAGGGCACCGTAACTCTGGGCGGTGCCGGGGGCGCCCTGCGCCTGGCCGCTGAGTACAGTAGGGCCAGCGGGCGCCTCCGTGTCCGGCTGCTCCGTGCCGAGGGCCCGGCTGGAGGAGCAGCCGAGCCCCGCGCCCCCGTAGGCTGCAGAGTCAGCTTCATCCTGAAGCCGCGGGGCGCCGTGGTCCGGCGGAGCCGCAGGGCCGTCTTGGAGCAGGACTTGTGCTTGGACGGGCTCTCGGAGGACGAGGTGCGCCGCCTGGCCGTGCGCGTCAAGGCGGAGAACCGGGGCCGCGGGCTGGAGCGGGGCCGCCTGCTGGGCCAGGGCGAACTGCTGCTGGGCCCCCTCCTGCTCCTCTGAGGGCGCGCTCTGCCGCGGGGCCTCTCGGACACTGAAGCCGCTTTGTACAAAATAAACGTGTTTTCATTCTTCTCCTCAGGTCTTTGTTTACTCAGGTCCAGTACTGGCAGAGATGATATTGGATTAATTACCATGATAAAGGATGCTATATTTTGTGTTGTTCAGTCGCTGAATAGTGTCGCAGTCTTTGCGACCTCACGGACTGTAGCACTCCAGGCTTCCCTGTCCTTCATTATCTCCCGGAGTTTGCTCAAACTCATGTCCATTGAGTCAATGATGCCATTCAACCATCTTCATCCTCTGTCAGCCCCTTGTCCTTCTGCCCTCAATCTTTCACAACACCAGGGTCTTTCCCACTGAGTTGGCTCTTTGCATCATGTGGCCAAAGTATTAGAGTTTCAGCTTCAGCATTGGTGCTTTAAATGAATATTCAGGGTTGATTTCCTTCGAGATTGACTGGTTTGATCTCCTTGCTGTCCAAGGGGCTCTCAAGAGTCTTCTCCAGCACCACAATTCAAAAGCCTCAACTTTTTGGTGCTCGGCCTTTATGATCTAACTCTCATATCCATACGTGACTATTGGAAAAACCATAGCTTTGGCTATGAGGGGGCTTCCCTGGTAGCTCAGACTGTAAAGAATCTGCGTGCAATGGATCAGGAAGATCCCCTGAAGAAGGCAATGGCACCCCCAGTATCCTTGCCTGGAGAATTCCACAGACAAAAGAGCCTGCAGGCTAGAGTCCAAGGGGTTGCAGAGTCAGACACAACTGTGACTAACACACACACACTTGTCTATGTGGATATTTTGTCTATATTCTGTCAACATTCTTTTTCAGTAAACAGTATGGAGTTTTGCAGTGGTGTTTCCCAATGTGGATAACCAATGGCATTTCCTGTGTTACCCAGGGTCTTATTGAGAGATAATGAATCACAAGAAGTATTAAATTTAAAGGGTTTCCTGATGGTCTGTTTGCTCCAATATCCTCACTTTGAGGCTGGTTCATTCTACAACATCCATTGAAACCATCTTAGAACTTGAATTACTTTTGAAGCATTGTTTTAGACCTTGATCGAGAAAATGAGATGGAGAGAGAGAAACTGACTTGTTAAAGGTCAACAGTGAACTGTTAGTAGGAACTCCAATCTCGTACTCTTTCTTGGCTACATCTTGGAAAAACATAGGAAGAATGGAAACCATTTTAATATTCTGAGCTTAAATAATAATTGTAATAGTTTTACAAAATCAACTTATTTAATTCTTACAACAACCTTAAAAACTGGTATGGCTATATCCCCATTTTACAGATGAGAGTATGGAGGTACAGAATAAAGACCAGCAGAATTTGCATCCAAGTTATCAGTATTTTCCTCATTAAGCTGTATAAGTAATACTACAATGTCTGAAAAGCTTATCTTACTAGTGTTGTGAAACTGCAACTTATATCTGAAATTGTTGACTCTGAGGCTGAGGTCTCCTCACATTTCTCACCCTCCAGTAGAAAGGCAAATACATTAAAATGAGTGATTTATCATCTCAAGCTGCTGACATCAGGCATTGAGATGAGCTGGGTCTACGATTGACTGAGGTGGAAACTAAGGACCTCGGAGTCATAGAAGAAAGGGGTACTAGTCTCATTGGTACCAGGTGAGCTAGTGTGCCAGGGCAGAGTCAAGAGTACCTATAATGGTATTCTTCCTCCTCTGGCTTCTGATGGTAATAATAGGTTTTGTGTGGTGGTTTAGTCACTTGGGCTTCCCTGGTGGCTCAGCTGATAAAAGAATCCACCTGCAGTGTGGGAGACCTGGGCTCAGTCCCTAAGTTGGGAGGATCCCCTAGAGAAGGAAATGGTTACCCACTCCAGTATTTTGGCCTGGCGAATTCCATGGACATTGTAGGCCACGGGGTCACAAGGAGTTGGACATGACTGTGCGAACTTCATTTTTTTTTTTTTAAGTCACTAAGTTTTGTCTGACTCTTAGAACCCCATGGACTGTAGCCCACCAAGCTCCTCTGTCCGTGAAATTTTCCAGGCAAGAATATTGGAGTGGATTGCCACTTCTTTCTCCAAGGGACCTTCCCAACCCAGGGACCGAAGTCACATCTCCTGCATTATGGGCAGATTCTTTACCACTGAGCCACCAGGGAAGCCCAATAATAGGTTTACTAAGTTTTTTTTTTTTGTGTGTGTGTGTGTGTGTGTGTGTGTGTGTGTGTTTCCAAAAAGGTTTATTCTTATAAATTTATCATGGCAAATTTACACAGGTTAGTTTTTCCTCTTAAACAACCTTCACATTTTTTAAAATGTTTATGTATGGCAAAACCAATACAAGATTTTAAAGTAATTAACCTCCAATTAAAAGAAATAAATTTATATTAAAAATTAAATGTTATCTTCCAGATAAATTTTTTTTTACTTTTTTTATTTTTTATTTTTTTATTTTTTAAATTTTAAAATCTTTAATTCTTACATGCGTTCCCAAACATGAACCCCCCCTCCCACCTCCCTCCCCACAACATCTCTCTGGGTCATCCCCATGCACCAGCCCCAAGCATGCTGCACCCTACGTCAGACATGGACTGGCGATTCAATTCTTACATGACAGTATACATGTTAGAATTCCCATTCTACCAAATCATCCCACCCTCTCCCTCTCCCTCTCAGACATAAATCACAGCAGGATCCTCTATGATCCACCTCCCAGAATTCTGGAAATAAAAGTAAAAATAAACAAATGAGATCTAATTAAAATTAAAAGCTTCTGCACAACAAAGGAAAATATAAGCAAGGTGAAAAGACAGCCTTCTGAATGGGAGAAAATAATAGCAAATGAAGCAACTGACAAACAACTAATCTCAAAAATATACAAGCAACTTCTGCAGCTCAATTCCAGAAAAACAAATGACCCAATCAAAAAATGGGCCAAAGAACTAAATAGACATTTCTCCAAAGAAGACATACAGATGGCTAACAAACACATGAAAAGATGCTCAGCATCACTCATTATTAGAGAAATGCAAATCAAAACCACAATGAGGTACCACTTCACACCAGTCAGAATGGCTGCGATCCAAAAATCTGCAAGCAATAAATGCTGGAGATTGGGTGTGGAGAAAAGGGAACCCTCCTACACTGTTGGTGGGAATGCAAACTAGTACAGCCACTATGGAGAACAGTGTGGAGATTCCTTAAAAAATTGCAAATAGAACTACCTTATGACCCAGCAATCCCACTGCTGGGCATACACACCGAGGAAACCAGAATTGAAAGAGACACATGTACCCCAACGTTCATCGCAGCACTGTTTATAATAGCCAGGACATGGAAACAACCTAGATGTCCATCAGCAGATGAATGGATAAGAAAGCTGTGGTACATATACACAATGGAGTATTACTCAGCCGTTAAAAAGAATTCATTTGAATCAGTTCTGATGAGATGGATGAAACTGGAGCCAATTATACAGAGTGAAGTAAGCCAGAAAGAAAAACACCAATACAGTATACTAACATATATATATGGAATTTAGGAAGATGGCAATGACGACCCTGTATGCAAGACAGGAAAAAAGACACAGATGTGTATAACGGACTTTTGGACTCAGAGGGAGAGGGAGAGGGTGGGATGATTTAATAGGTTTACTAAGTTTTAAAGGATGATTTTCCTTCATCCCTCAAATTCATTGCCAGCCAGGCATATTACTTCCTTTCTTATGCATATAGGAGGAAAATGTATCCTAAATGAGGGCTGAAAATATTTAAACAAGTAGTGTACTGTAAAATATGACTACATTATAAGTCTGGGTTTGGAAATGGTTTCTGCTTTTACTAAGCTGCTGACAGTTTTATCCATTGGTGCTCATGAAAAATGCTATTTAGAAAAGAGTTTCAGTTTTAATAATAGCTCAGGCATAAACTGAAGATGGGTTATTATGATAAATATTTATAATGACATTCACTGAACAAATGGGAAGAGTGTGAATTTATTGACTGTTGAAATCAGTCACATCTGGAAGCTCAAAGTGATTGATTGACTAAATGATTGATGACATTACGGTAGTTCATATCTTTAACACGTTCTTTTATCTACTCACAGTCACTGTTTCCTTGGTCTTCAAACCAATGCTTTAAGAAGAAGAAGAAAAAAAAAAAATATATATATATATATATATATGGCTTCCTTGGTGGCTCAGACAGTAAAGAATTCACCTGCAATGAAGGGGACCCAGGTATATAATATATATAGAACCTTCTTAATCATTTGGAATTTTGGTACAGTGACTAATACTGAGTTCACATATGCAGTACTTTTAAAGGAAAATATTAATAAATGGAAACTGAGAACAACCTCAGTTCAGTTCAGTCGCTCAGTCGCGTCCGACTCTGCGACCCCATGAATCGCAGCACTCTAGGCCTGCCTGTCCATCACCAGCTCCCGGAGTTCACTCAGACTCACGTCCATTGAGTCAGTGATGCCATCCAGCCATCTCATCCTCTGTCATCCCCTTCTCCTCCTGCCCCCAATCCCTCCCAGCATCACAGTCTTTTCCAATGAGTCAACTCTTCGCATGAGGTGGCCAAAGTATTGGAGTTTCAGCTTTAGCATCATTCCTTCCAAAGAAATCCCAGGGTTGATCTTCAGAATGGACTGGTTGGATCTCCTTGCAGTCCAAGGGACTCTCAAGAGTCTTCTCCAACACCACAGTTCAAAAGCATCAATTCTTCGGCACTCAGCCTTCTTCACAGTCCAACTCTCACATCCATACATGACCACTGGAAAACCATAGCCTTGACTAGACGGACTTTAGTCGGCAAAGTAATGTCTCTGCTTTTTGAATATGCTATCTAGGTTGGTCATAACTTTTCTTCCAAGGAGTAAGCGTCTTTTAATTTCATGGCTGCAGTCACCTCTGCAGTGATTTTGGAGCCCAAAAAAATAAAGTCTGACACTCTTTCCACTGTTTCCCCATCTATTTCCCATGAAGTGATGGGACCAGATGCCACGATCTTCGTTTTCTGAATGTTAAGCTTGAGGCCAACTTTTTCACTCTCCTCTTTCACTTTCATCAAGAGGCTTTTTAGCTCCTCTTCACTTTCTGCCATAAGGGTGGTGTCATCTGAATATCTGAGGTTATTGATATTTCTCCCGGCAATCTTGATTCCAGCTTGTGTTTCTTCCAGTCCAGCGTTTCTCATGATGTACTCTGCATAGAAGTTAAATAAGCAGGGTGACAATATACAGCCTTGACGTACTCCTTTTCCTATTTGGAACCAGTCTGTTGTCCCATGTCCAGTTCTAATTGTTGCTTCCTGACCTGCATACAGATTTCTCAAGAGGCAGGTTAGGTGGTCTGGTATTCCCATCTCTTGAAGAATTTTCCACAGTTTATTGTGATACACACAGTCAAAGGCTTTGGCATAGTCAAAAAGCAGAAATAGATGTTTTTCTGGAACTCTCTTGCTTTTTCCATGATCCAGTGGATGTTGGCAATTTGATCTCTGGTTCCTCTGCCTTTTCTAAAACCAGCTTGAACATCAGGGATTTCACGGTTCACGTATTGCTGAAGCCTGGCTTGGAGAATTTTGAGCATTACTTTACTAGCATGTGAGATGAGTGGGTATTTACAATACCATCATGTTTATTTTTTTTAATACTAACAGATTGCATTGATGGCTCAAATCATAAAATTTATTCCAGAAAACATTATAACCATGATTGTCACTAGATTATATACAAGTAACAATTTGGGGACAGAAGTGTAATTTTATTAAGAAGGTAAATCAGGGCAAATCAGGGACCTAAGTTTTCCATGAAATAACAGTTTGGGAATACCCAAACAGAGTCTCCATTAATGTTAAGTCACAGTTGAGTAAATAATATAATAGCCTAATCAAAAAGATTTTAAATGACTTACATAGAATCATTAATCATAAAACCATGTAATGTTAGAGTTGAAAAGAATGCTGAGAATCATTTTGTACAAATCCATGTATCATAGAAGAGGACCAGCGAGGCAAATTGTTGATTGCCCCATATTATACAATTAGCAAAAGAGCTATTCACACAGATCTGTCTTCATTTTGCTCTTGGCCCAGTGTTTCCAAGAAAGGAAAAATACTTGTGCATAAATTATTTTACAACCAATCTAATGTGAATTTTTTGCATTTAAGGAATCTTATTTAGAGCTCATTTTTGTGAGGACATCAGTCATTCTAGGGGCAAATTTGGTTTCTATTTTGCTGTCCTCTAGTGGATCCCTAGAGTGTTCTGGCAGTGGGTCTGTCTTCTTCCTATTGGACCATTTCAACCAATCCAATGCCAGAACACAATGACCTTGAAGATGTGTGCTAATACCAGATGACAAGAAGAGTCATATCACAAAAATAACTAAATATAGCTATCTGAGCATAAAAGGTGACAAAATATTTTAGATTTAAAAAAAAAAACTTTCCTAGTAATAATGAAGCTGGGTGTGTATGGCAACAGTTTGTTGGTTGCAGAAAACTGCTTTAAGAGTTCTCATGTTTCCAGTTGAGCTTTAGGTACGCATATCTTTCCCGTGAATGACACAGCACAATCCTGTCTCTTTGTGGTTTAATATCTGAACATATTAAAAAAAAAAAAAAACCTGTACAACAATGGGAAATATGTCGATTTAAATAGTATTAAGTGCAAATTTAAAATCAAATCAACATTTTGGTCACTTAGCCCTGCTAAGACAATGCATTCTACATCTAAAATATTAGCTTTAATATGACTGAAACATGCCTAGAATTTGTTTCTTTAGAATCTAATTTTCTTTTACCCAGACTTCAACAATTCTCCCTAAATCCATCCCCAGGACCTAGGTAAAAATTACTCTTTTAGTCAAAGATATTTGAGAGACAGAGCAAGAAGTGGGTATTATGTGATCCCTAAAGTGGAGAAGGCAATGGCACCCCACTCCAGTACTCTTGCCTGGAAAATCCCATGGACAGAGGAGCCTGGTAGGCTGCATTCCATGGGGTCGCGAAGTGTCGGACACGACTAAGCGACTTCACTTTCACTTTTCACTTTCATGCATTGGAGAAGGAAATGGCAACCCACTCCAGTATTCTTGCCTGGAGAATCCCAGGGATGGGGGAGCCTGGTGGGCTGCCGTCTATGGGGTCGCCCAGAGTCGGACACGACTGAAGCGACTTAGCAGCAGTAGCAGCATGACATTAAAGTAATAAAAATAAATAAGTGGATAAAAAGGTACCGAACAGGTTCATTTAGAACATCTATCATGTTCAAGATGCTACATTTGTAAATGTAAATAAGACATAAAATGTCCTTGTTCATAGGGAATTAAGTTTCCAAAGCCAGGGGAAGAGATAGACAATAAACAAATAATTTTAGTAGTGTTTAAGAAAATTAAATGTGCTAATGGTGAAGAGTGTGACTAGGGTGAAGGGGTACCTTAGATTGGATGGTTAAGAAAGGCCTGTATACTGACACTGAGCCTCTTATGGTTACATATATATTACTATCATATTTTAATCCAATATCCTGATCTGAGGACTTCCTGACCTCCCAGGGCATCTGACAAGTGTTTTCCTAGAAATTCTGCTAGTAAGTTATCACTAGTGAGAAATACTTCCTGTGGGGTTCAGCATTGCTATGTAGGAGATCTGCCTCCAAGCTTATTAGTTCAACAGATGAAATTGACTTGAGGCAGCCAATAGAGCTTATAAACCCAATTTTCACTACAGTGCATAATTTAGCATGGCAAAATCCCATAGCTAAGGATTTATTATGGTGCCATGGATAGTCTGGCATTAATTTGAGAGGATTAAAACTCTGGTCAGATTAGGCCTTCAGGATATTAGGAAGCAAATAGCAACATGATTTTTTTCTGCAATGTTATAATTTTCAAACAAAAATTTTAAAATATTTATTTATTTTAATTTATTTGGCTGCATGAGTCTTAGTTGCTGCATGTGGGATTTAGTTCCCTGACCAGGAATTTAACCCAGGCCCCCTTGAATTGGAAGCATGGCATCTTAGCCACTGGACCACCAGGGAAGTTGGAGTCTTAGCCACTGGACCACCCAGGAAGTACTTCAAGCAAATTTTTATCCTTGTATGCTTAAATCTTCTCACAGACAATTGGGGCTAGTTTCTCATAGTGTACCTGGGGTAGATGCTGTAGTCTGTCTCCTTCAACACACAATCCAAACCCTTATTGCTTTAATTTCTGTGCTATAGAGGCTAGAGGAATAAAAAGTTGCCTTCCCAGGCCCCTTTTCAGCTAAGGACAGCCAAGCAACTAATATGGTCAATGAAAGATGGGGAGAAGTCAGCAGATGGTGTCTCTGCCCCTTCCCTCTCCCTGCGAGGACACAAGGTACCTGAGAAATGGCAGACATCATGCAGGTCAGTAAAATAACCTTTGTTGTTGCTGTTCAGTCACTCGGTGGTGTCCGACTCTTTATGACCCCATGGATTGCAGCACGCCAGGCTTCCCTATCCTTCATTATCTCCCAGAGCTTGCTCAAACTCATATCCACTGAGTTCCTGATGCCATCCAACCATCTCATCCTCAGTCATCCCCTTCTCCTCCTGCCTTCAATCTTTCCCAGCATCAGGGTTTTTCCAACGAGTCAGTTCTTTGCATCAGGTGGCCAAAGTATTGGAGCTTCAGCTTCAGCATCAGGCCTTTCAATTAATATTCAGGATTGATTTCCTTAGGAGTGACTGGTTTGATCTCCTTGTAGTGCAAGGGACTCTCAAGAGTCTTTTCTAACACCACAGTCTGAAAGCATCAGTTCTTTGGCACTCAGCTTTCTTTATAGTCCAATTCACACATCCATACATAACTGCTGGAAAAACTACAGCTTTGGCTAGACAGATCTTTGTTGGCAAAGTAATGTCTCTGCTTTTTAATATGCTGTCTAGGTTGGTCATAACTTTCCTTCCAAGGGGTAAGCGTCTTTTAATTTCATGGCTGCAGTCACCATCTGCAGTGATTTTGGAGTGGAAAAAAATAGTCTGTCCCTGTTTCCATTGTTTCCCCATCTATTTACCATGAAGTGATGGGACCGGATGCCATGATCTTTGTTTTTTGAATATTGAGTTTTAGACCAACTTTTTCACTCTTCTCTTTCACTTTCATTAAGAGGCTCTTTAGTTCTTCACTGTCTGCCATAAGGGTGGTGTCATCTGTCTATCTGAGGTTACTGATATTCCAACTTGTGCTTTATCCAGCCCAGCATTTCTGTATGGGCTTCATCCAGCCCAGCATGATATATTCTGTATAGAAGCTAAATAAACAGGGTGACAATATACAGCCTTGACATACTCCTTTCCCAATTTGGAACCAGTCTGTTGTTTCATGTCTGGTTCTAACTGTTGCTTCTTGACCTTTTTAGTGTAGTTCTTCTCTGTATTCTGACACCACTTCTTAATATCTTCTGCTTTTGTTAGGTCCATACCATTTCTGTCCTTTATTGTGTCTATCTTTTCATGAAATGTTCCCCTAGTATCTTTAATGTTCTTGAAGAGATATCTAGTCTTTCCCAAATGATCTTGGCTCCCCATTAACATCACCAATCCTCCATGCTAGCTCTGGACAGTCTAAACTCAAAGTTCCTGTTTATGAGACGAATACATCCTTTACCTGTTTCAGCCACTGTCAAGTATTCAGATGTATATGAACACAATCTTAACTGATACAGACAATATATGTTTTACAGAGAAGGACATTTCTTTTTTTTAATTTAAATTTATTTATTTTAACTGGAGGCTGAGGCTAATTACTTTACAATATTGTATTGGTTTCTACTCAGAAGAATTTAAAAAGTTTCATGAGGTCTTGCACTAAGTAAATCATGAATTTAATTACAGACCTTTCAGACCTCCACGCTCACTGCTTTTTTCACATCATCTTTCCTCATGTAAGCTATTTAAAAAAATTTAAGTACAATCAGCATACAATAAATGGCACTTGTTTCAAGTATACAATTTCATGAGTTTTGACATACACATGCACCCATGAGATCAACACCAAAATCAAGATGATGAACACGTTCCTGATTCCTAATAGCTTCTTTATGCTCCTTTGTAATCCCTTTCTCCTGCTCTCTTCACCTCCCCTCTCTGGTCCTCAGGGAACCATCTGCTTCCTTCACTACAGATTAGTTTAAAAAATTTTATGTAAATAGAGAAATTATATATTTGGAGTCAGTGAGAGGATTGCCTTCTTTCACGTAGCGTTAGTATTTTGAGGTATATCCATATTTTTTCCATGTCAGTAGTGTGTTTCTTTATATTGCTAAATGAAGGGCTATTGAATGGATAAACCACAAATCTTTTATTTATTCACCTGTTTGTAACTATTTTCTATTCCTCATACTTATTTGTTTTTTTACCCCTTTTCCTTCTTTTTCTGCATTGTTTTGTTTTATCTGAGCATTTTATAGGATTTCATTTTCTCTTCTCCCTCTTCATATCAATTATATTTCTTTTAAAAATTTCTTTAGTGGTTGCCTTGTTGCTTGCAGTATACATTTACAACTATTTGTGTGTGTGTTAGTCGCTTAGTAGTGTCCAATTCCTTGCAACCCCATGAACTGTAGCCTGCCAGGATCCTCTGTCCATGAGATTTCCCAGGCAAGAATACTGGAGTGAGTTGCCAGTTGTTTCTCTAGGGGATCTTCCCAACCCAGGGACCAAACCTGGGTCTCCTGCATTGCAGGCAGATTCTTTACTGAGTCACCAGGGAAGCAGCTAGAGAAAAGCTGACCCCCAGATGGATAAACAGCAAGGCCCTACTGTATAGCACAGGGAATAACTGTATTCAATATCCTGTGAAAAATCATAATGGAAAACGAATATATATATATATATACACATATATGTGTGTATATATGTATATATATGTGTATGTATATATATGTATACATATAAATAATATCACTTTACTGTAAAGCAGAAATTGTCATAATCTTATAAATCAACTATACTTCAATAGAATAAATTTTTTTAAAAAGGAAAATCTGACCCCATTTATGAAGCTAGACTTCCAGAACCAGCATTCACCTATTAATGAAGATTTAGATTGTTTCTAGTTTTTCACTATTCCAAATAAAGCTACTGTGACTATTCATGTACAAGATTTTGTGTGAGCATACACTTCCATTTCTCTTAGGTTAAATACCTAGAGTGGATTGTCATATAAGAAAGTGACAAAATGGTTATAACATTTAACTTTTCCACCAACATGTCAGAGTTCTGTTTGCCCTACATCCTCACCAAAGCTTGCACATATAAAGATCTTTTGAAGGAAACACATATTCAAAGTTTCTATATATATATTTTTTTTACAGTTTGCAAAGTTTCTATTCTGTTGCTTATGTATTATTATAACCATGTAGTCCCCTCAAGAATTTTGATGACAGTTTTACTTTAATAATTTTTACTTTAATAATTAAAAGTAGCATTACTAATTAGGCAAAGGTCTCAATTAGGGCAGAATTTCAAAGTAATGTAACCATTATTATCTTGGTATAACATAGCTATAAAATATCTGGGTGCATTAAAAGAATCCTAGAACATCAGAATTTTTAAAACATTCAATGACAATTCCTTCCAAGTTTCATGAATCATTGAACTTCTTTCCCAAAGCCAGCAATTTAGTCATTTAAAACAATTCAGATAAAAGAGAACTATCATAGATCAGGATCAAATTTTGTGAGAGTCAGTTAAAGGAAATAACTATATCACTAGAGAAAAGTCTGAATAGATGGAGCTTAGAGACACTGTTACTTTTCTGGTAGGCAGGTTAATAGAAATCATCTTTATCAAGGGATTGACAATCTCTTCTTTCTTTTCTGTATCACCCTGAAGCTGGGGGAGCAGAAATATGAGCTATCTGGTGCCATCAGAGCTAGAACACAGATGCAGAGCCAGTTTCTGACAGCCAGTAGTCCAAGGTGCCACTTCACATACAAATCGGCCTGGAGACTGCAGCAACTCTCCAAGTGGTGGTCATTGACAGTAAATTCATTTTTTAAAAGAGGAGTTCATGTTCAAAGTCAGAGGGACATGGATTCCAGATCTCAGCTGATGTTTACTATCCATGTCTCTTGGTCACGTTAATTAGCTTTTCTAAATGTCATTTCTTTGTTAGAAGAGACATAATAATGTTACCTACCACATAGGATTTATGTAAAGATTAAAGGAGATAATGAATTCAATGTCCTCTGCACAGGGCCTGTTATGTAGAACCACTCAGTAAATAGTAGTTCTATTTTTGGTTTCTTCATAATGGATGATGTTTCTGGACTTTTCCCCCAAGTTTCTGGAATGCTCAATAATTGCTTATCCTGTAGCTGGAACCTGACACCTAAGGGATTTAGTAGATAAGTTATACTCATATGAATCATTTGAGGAACAATACAAATTGCCAAAGCAAATGTTACAAATAATAGTGCTCTAGACAAGGATTCTTAAAAAGAGGAATTGAGAAATGAGAAAGGCTCTGACTTTTATTTAACACTGCTGTTCCAGACATTGTACTAGAGACACAATCAGTGTTAGATATCTTTGTGCCACTGCCAAGTGATAAAAAGACTTTTAAACAGCCAGGACATGGAATCAATCTAGATGTCCACTGACAGATGAATGGATAAAATGTGGTACCATATATGCAATGGAATATTAGTCAACCAGAAAAGGAATGAACTTGGATCAGTTGTAGTGATGTGGATGAATTAGACTCTGTCATACAGAGTGAAGTAAGTCAGAAAGAGACAAATATTGTCTATTAATGCATATATGTGGAATCTAGGAAAAAATGCTACTGATGAACCTATTTGCAAGGCAGGAATAGATATGGAGACGTAGAGAACAGACTTGTGGACATGGGGCAGTGGGAGGAGGGAGAGGCTGGTATGAAGTGAGAGAGTAGCACTGACATGTACGCAATACCAGGTGCAAAACAAATAGCTGGTGGGAAGCTGCTGTATAGCACAGGGAGCTCAGTACTCTGTGACAACCTCGGGAGGTGGGAGGGAGGCTCAAGAGGGAGAGGATATATGTATACTTACAACTGATTCACATTGTTGTACAACAGAATATAACACAACCTTGTAAAAAAAAACCACAACCTTGTAAAACAATTATACTCCATTTAAAAAAAAATAGATTCTGATGCTCAGAAAAGATGCATTTCATATGGCTGGTAAAAGGAAAGACACTGATTTGGAGCTGAGTGCATATGATCACTTCACGGGGTCACAAAGAGTCGGATGCAACTGAGTGACTAAGCAACAGCAACATATGACCATACGGCCTCTACTAGACTTTGGGTACCCAAGAGGTGGATTGGATTTGGGTTTAAACAGGAAAGGTAGAAGGGCAACCTTAAAAAGGAACTAAGTTTTGAATCCAAGATAAGTAAACTGTGTTCTGGAAACACTGCTTCTTAAATCCCCAACAGCCCCTGGGAGCATCTTTGGTGACCATGTACCACCTGTGGAGAACTTTGGCTTGCTGTAGTCCTGGCATGTAAATGAACTGAAACATATATACCACTTTGCCTTGCAACAATTAGCAGAGAACAGCTCATCCTATTTTAGCAGTCAAGATTTATTTGCTCATAATATCATGTTGCCCATGGACAACATTATTTCTCCATCTTTTAAAGATATTTTATTGCACGATTAACTATATATTCAGCAGTAGGTTCTAAGTATGAGCTTTTCTGAAAAAAAGGACAAATCAAAGGTTTTCACTTAAGAAAAAATGACTGATTTTGGACAAAGACAGGTATATTACTTTTTATCTTATATAACTCATTTCTCTAAACTTGGGATTGAGGCTTGAGAGTTCTTTATTGGACCAAGGCCCTGAAATGTGACAAGTATTTACCATCCTCAAACATTTTAAAACATTTGACTTTTTTGTTTTAATTTGTATTGGACTATAGTTGATTTACAATGTTGTGTTACTTTCTGATGTGCAGCAAAATGTATCAATTACACATATACATATATCTACTCTTTTTAAGATTCTTTTCCCATATAGGTCATTACAAAGTAGAGTTCCATGCTATACAGTAGGTCCTCATTAGTTATCTATTTTTTACATAGTAGCAAAGCAGGTTCAAATGTTAATTTAAATAAAGAAGAAGGTAAGTCTGTGAAGATAATAGAATTTAGATCAACTTAGAAAAATGTTGCTCAGTGTCCTCGTTTTATAGATGAAAAAAGTGAGATCAAACAGTGAAAGGATTTTGCAGAATCATATTGTCAGGTAGTGACATATCTTGACTCCCAATTTAGAACCCCTTCTCCCTTCATCTGCCATAATACTAACTACACTGGTAGAGTGTTAAGTTTTAGTATTATTAAAGAACATTTTAACAAATGATCATCATCAAAAGACAACCACAGTTCTGCTGACCACTGCCAAGGACAGACCCTCTAGTCATCTGTTGCAATCCAAGGAGGCCAGTCCACATGGCAGGCGATACCAAGTTTCCACTGAGTCAGGGATTTCCTTTGTGTTCTTCTGCACTGGCTTTTGGAATTGAAGTAAAGGCCCTTTCATTTCGGATGAAATTTGTCTTGATAGGTTGGACCTAGGTTGGTTCTTGGAGAGAGATCAAGCCCTGAGCCTTTGGAGTGGGAGCACTGACTCCAAGACCCTAGACTACCAGAGAACTAACCATAGGGAGTATCAAATAGTGAGAACTCACACAAAGGAAACCTCTTGAATACAAGACCTGGCATCACACAATCACCAGTAGCACTCTGTGCAGGATGCTTCATCTAAACAATAAACAAAACAAAGATACAAACCCAATCATCAGCAGACAGGATTACCACCTCACTCAGCCTTGTCCATCAGAGGAAAAACAAAGCAAACAAACAAACAAAAACTCAGCACAAATCTCACCCTATACGAAGCTTACACAAACCACTGGACCAACCTTAGGAGGGCAGAAACCAAAAGGAAGAAAGAATTCAACCTTGAAGCCTGAGAAATGGAGACCTCAAACACAATAAGTTAAAAGCAATAATGAAAAGGTAGAGAAATACAACATAAATAAAGGAACAAACTAGAAACACAGAAGTCCAAATAAATGAAGAGGAAATAGGCAAACTCCCTGAAAAAGAATTCAGAATAATGATAGTAAAGATGATCAAAAACCTTGAAATTAAAATGGAGAAAATGCAAGAATCAATTAACAAAGACCTAGAAGAATTAAAGAATAAACATACAGAAACAAGCAACACAATTACTGAAATTAAAAATACTCTAGAAGGAATCATTAGCAAAATATCTGAAGCAGAGCAATGAATCAGTGAACTGGAATATAAAATGGTGGAAATAACTTTTGAAGAGCAGAATAAAGTGAAAACAACTAAGAATAGTCTCAGAGACCTCTGGGACAATATCAAATACATCAACATTTGAATTATAGGGGTCTCAGAAGAAGAAGAGAAAAAGAAAGGGTATGAGAAATTTTTTGAAGAGATTATAGTTGAAAATTTCCCCAGCATGGAAAAGGAAATAGTCAATCAAGTCCAAGAGGCACAGAGTCCCATACAGGAGAAACCCAAGGAGAAACATGCCAAGACACATACTAATCAAACAAAAAAAAACTAAACACAAAGAAAGAATATTAAAAGCAGCAAGGGAAAAGCAACAAGTAACATACAAGGGAAACCCCATACACTTAACAGTTGATCTTTCAGCAGAAACTCTGCAGGCCAGAAGGGAGTGGCAGGATATATTTAAAGTGCTGAAAGGGGAAAATCTACAACCAAGATTACAGTACCCAGCAAGGATCTCATTCAAAATTGAAGGAGAAATAAAAAGCTTTTCAGACAGGCAAAAGTTAAGAGAATTCAGTACCACCAAACCAGCTTTACAACAAATGTTAAAGGGACTTATATAGTCAGGAAATAAAAGAAAAGAAAAAAGATCTATAAAATCAACCCCAAACATTGAAGAAAATGGCAATAGGAATATATATATCAATAATTACTTTAAATGTAAATGGATTAAATGCTTCAACCAAAAGACATAGACTGGTTGAATGGATATGAAAACAAGACTCATGTATATGCTCTCTACAAGAAACCCACTTCAGACCTCAAGACACATATAGACTGAAAGCAAGAGGATGGAAAAATAAATTCCATGCAAATAGGAAGCAAAAGAAAGCTGGAGTAGCAATCCTCATATCAGATAAAATAGACCTTAAAATAAAGATTACAAGAGATAAGAAAGGACACTACATAATGATCAAGGGACTAATCAAAGAGGAAGACATAACAAATGTAAATATCTATGCACCGAACATAGGAGCATCTCAATACATAAAACAAACACTATAACAGACATAGAGGGGGGGATGTTCCTAAGATGGCAGAGGAATAGGACAGGGAAACCACTTTCTCCCCAACAAATTCATCAAAAGAACATTTGAATGCTGAGTAAATTCCACAAAACAACTTCTGAATGCTGGCAGAAGACATCAGGCACCCAGAAAAACAGCCCATTGTCTTGAAAAGGAGGTAGGAAAAAATATAAAAGATAAAAAGAGAGACAAAAGAGATAGGGACGGAGACCTGTCCCCGGAAGGGAGTCTTAAAAGAGAGAAGTTTCCAAACACCAGGAAACACTCTCACTGGAGAGTCTGTGGCAAGCCTTGGAACCTCAGAGGGCAACATAACCAGGAGGAAAAAATAAATAAATAATTAAAACCCACAGATTACCTGCCCAAAGGTAACTCCCAGTGGAGAAGCAGTGCAGACGCCCGCATCCTCCACTAGCAAGCGGGGGCTGGGCAGGGTGCTGCAGCGGGCTGCACTGCTTAGAGTAAGGACCAGGCCCGAATGCCCCAAGGACAATTTGAGGGAACTAACTTGAGATAGCAAACCAGAATGTGGGATAGTTATCCCACGAAAAGCCCTAACCTAAGACACTGCCAGGCTCACTCACAGAACAAAGGACTGAGCAAAGCTAGCTGGCTGAGGACTGGCCCATCCCCCACCGGAGACAGACAGGTGAGGGCAGCCAGAGCCAGAAGGGGCAATCACAGCCCCAGAGAGGCATCATCTACCAAACTGCAAGCAGGCTTCGTTACTAACCAACACTTCTTGGGATTCTGGATGGTCGACATCTACCGGGAGGGTCGCAGCCAGAGATCAGCTCCCCAGAAGAGACACAGGGTACACCTGAGAAGGTGCGGCGGTTGTACACCCAGAGCACTGAGCGGCAGGGACGGGGGAGGCGATAAGTCGCAGCGACCGCGCTCAACAAGCACCTGGTCACCTGAGCTGCTTGGACGTGGGAAGAGCACAAAACTCAGGCCCAACTGAGTCTGCACCTTTGTGGAGTCCCGAGTACCTGAATCTGAGTGGCTTAGACCTGGGAAGTGTATACATCCCAGGGCCAGCCTCAGACAGTTCCTGGCAGAGCAACCTAGAGCCTAAGTAGTGTAGACGGGGAAGGCACACAGGCCGTGAGTGGAGGGGGTGAGGGGTGTGGGGGCGGTGAGGGGGACCCAGTGTGGCCCAGACACTATGAGGACACACCAGTGTTATTTGTTTGCAGTGTTCCACCACCCACTTGTGTCAGGGCGGAAATTAGACACTGAAGAGACCAGCAAACAGAAGCTAAAACAAACAGAGGGAACTGCCTTGGAAGTGATAGGTGCAGTAGATTAAAACCCTGTAGTTAGAAGTGACTGCATAGGAAGGGGCCTATAGCTCTTGAGATGTATAAGCTGGATCAAGGAACAATCTGAAAATGAACTGACCCCACACTGTCCACAACAACACCAGAGAAAGTCCTAGATATATTTTTACTATTATCATTCTTTAAATGAAAAAAAAATTTTCAAGTCCTCTATTACTCCTTTAATTTTCATTTTTATAACCTAGTATTCCTTTGCAAAAAAAGACCCTATTTTATAAAGCAAACTTCATATATATATATCTTATAATTTTTGTGACTTTGTTTTTTCTTTAATATTGTATTTTTGAGAAGCCAACCTCTACTCTAGATTTTTAATCTTTGCCTTTTGGTGTTTGTTATCAATTTTGTACCTTTAAGAACCCAATCTTTAGTTCCCATTTTTACTTGGGAGCAAGATTACTGGCTTGACTGCTCTCTTCCCCTTTGGACTCTCCTTTTCTCCACTATCTCTTCTATCTCCTCCCTCCTTCTTCTCTTCTCTAACCAACTCTGTGAATCTCTTTGTGTGTTCCAGGCTGTGGAGAGCACTTAGGGAACTAACTGATTACTGGCTGGATCTGTCTCTCTCCTTTTGATTCCCCTCTTCATCCCTCTGGCCACCTCTCTCTACTTACTCCCTCTTGTCTTCCCTGAATAACTCCGTGAACATCTCTGAGCGGTCCAGACTGTGGAGCGCACGTAAAGTGATTACTGGCTAGCTTGCTCTCTACTCTTTTGATTCCCCCTTTTCTCCTCCTGGTCACCTCTATCTCCCTTCTCCCTCTTCTCTTCTCCATGTAACTCTGAACTTCTCTGGGTATTCCTCATTGTGGAGACTTTTCATCTTTAATCTAGATGTTTTATCATCAGTGCTGTATAGATGGAGAAGGCTAGAGGCTACTGTAAGAATAAGACTGAAAACCACAGGTAGGAGGCTTAAGCCCAAATCCTGAGAACACCAGAGAACTCCTGCTTCCAGGGAACATTAAACAATAGCATCTCATCAAATGTCTCCATCAGTTCAGTTCACTTCAGTTCAGTCACTCAGTCGTGTCCGACTCTTTGAGACCCCATGAATCGCAGCACGCCAGGCCTCCCTGTCTATCACCAACTCCCGGAGTTCACTCAGACTCACGTCCGTCGAGTCAGTGATGCCATCCAGCCATCTCATCCACTGTTGTCCCCTTCTCCTGCCCCCAATCCCTCCCAGCATCAGAGTCTTTTCCAATGAGTCAACTCTTTGCATGAGGTGGCCAAAGTACTGGAGTTCCAGCTTTAGCATCATTCCTTCCAAAGAAATCCCAGGGCTGATCTCCTTCAGAATGGACTGGTTGGATCTCCTTGCAGTCCAAGGGACTCTCAAGAGTCTTCTCTAACACCACAGCTTGATGCTCAAAAGCATCAAATCTTCAGCACTCAGCCTTCTTCACAGTCCAACTCTCACATCCATACATGACCACTGGAAAACCATAGCCTTGACTAGACGGACTTTAGTCGGCAAAGTAATGTCTCTGCTTTTGAATATGCTATCGAGGTTGGTTATAACTTTTCTTCCAAGGAGTAAGCATCTTTTAATTTCATGGCTGCAATCGCCATCTGCAGTGATTTTGGAGCCCCTCAAAATTAAGTCTGACATTGTTTCCACTGTTTCCCCATCTATTTCCCATGAAGTGATGGGACCGGATGCCATGATCTTCGTTTTCTGAGTGTTGAGCTTTAGGCCAACTTTTTCACTCTCCACTTTCACTTTCAAGAGGCTTTTTAGTTCCTCTTCACTTTCTGCCGTAAGGGTGCTGTCATCTGCATATCTGAGGTTATTGATATTTCTCCCAGCAATCTTGATTCCAGCTTGTGTTTCTTCCAGTCCAGCATTTCTCATGATGTACTCTGCATATAAGTTAAATAAACAGGGTGACAATATACAGCCTTGATGTACTCCTTTTCCTATTTGGAACCAGTCTATTGTTTCATGTCCAGTTCTAACTGTTGCTTCCTAACCTGCATACAGATTTCTGAAGAGGCAGGTCAGGTGGTCTGATATTCCCATCTCTTGAAGGATTTTCCACAGTTTATTGTGATACACACAGTCAAAGGCTTTGGCATAGTCAAAAAGCAGAAATAGATGTTTTTCTGGAACTCTCTTGCTTTTTCCATGATCCAGTGGATGTTGGCAATTTGATCTCTGGTTCCTCTGCCTTTTCTAAAACCAGCTTGAACATCAGGAAGTTCACGGTTCACGTATTGCTGAAGCCTGGCTTGGAGAATTTTGAGCATTACTTTACTAGCATGTGAGATGAGTGCAATTGTGTGGTAGTTTGAGCATTCTTTGGCATTGCCTTTCTTTGGGACTGGAATGAAAACTGACCTTTTCCAGTCCTGTGGCCACTGCTGAGTTTTCCAAATTTGCTGGCATATTGAGTGCAGCACTTTCACAGCATCATCTTTCAGGATTTGAAAAAGCTCAACTGGAATTCTATCACCTCCACTAGCTTTGGTCATAGTGATGCTTTCTAAGGCCCACTTGACTTCACATTCCAGGATGTCTGGCTCTAGGTGAGTGATCACACTATCGTGATTATCTTGGCTGTGAAGATCTTTTTTTGTACAGTTTTTCTGTGTATTCTTGCCACCTCTTCTTAATATCTTCTGCTTACGTTAGGTCCAGACCATTTCTGTCCTTTATCGAGCCCATCTTTGCATGAAATATTCCCTTGGTATCTCTAATTTTCTTGAAGAGATCTCTAGTCTTTCCCATTCTGTTCTTTTCCTCTATTTCTTTGCATTGATCGCTGAAGAAGGCTTTCTTATCTCTCCTTGCTATTCTTTGGAACTCTGCATTCAGATGATTATATCTTTCCTTTTCTCCTTTGTTATTCACCTCTTTTCTTTTCACAGCTATTTGTAAGGCCTCCCCAGACAGCCATTTTGCTTTTTTGCATTTCTTTTCCATGGGGATGGTCTTGATCCCTGTCTCCTGTACAATGTCACGAACCTCATTCCATAGATCATCAGGCACTCTATCTATCAGATCTAGTTCCTTAAAATCTATTTCTCACTTCCATTGTATAATCATAAGGCATTTGATTTAAGTCATACCTGAATGGTCTAGCAATTTTCCTTACTTTATTCAATTTAAGTCTGAATTTGGTAATAAGGAGTTCATGATCTGGTCTTGTTTTTGTTGACTGTATAGAGCCTCTCCATCTTTGGCTGCAAAGAATATAATCAATCTGATTTCGGTGTTCACCATCTGGTGATATCCATGTGTAGAGTCTTCTCTTGCGTTGTTGGAAGAGGCTGTTTGCTATGACCAGTGCATTTTCTTGGCAAAACTCTGTTAGTCTTTGCCCTGCTTCATTCTGCATTCCAAGCCAAATTTGCCTGTTACTCCAGGTGTTTCTTGACTTCCTTCTTTTGCATTCCAGTCCCCTATAATGAACAGGACATATTTGAGGGTATTAGTTCTAAAAGGTCTTGTAGGTGTTCATAGAACCGTTCAACTTCAGCTTCTTCAGTGTTACTGGTTGGGGAATAGACTTGGATTGCTGTGATAGTGAATGGTTTGCCCTGGAAAGGAATAGATCATTCTGTCGTTTTTGAGATTGCATCCAAGTACTGCATTTTGGACTCTTTTGTTGACCATGATGGCTACTCCATTTCTTCTGAGGGATTCCTGCCTGCAGTAGTATATATAATGACCATCTGAGTTAAATTCACCCATTCCAGTCCATTTTAGTTCGCTGATTCCTAGAATGTTGACGTTCACTCTTGCCATCCATAGCTACACTGAAACCAAGCACCACCAAGGGCCAACAAGTTCCAGAGCAAGACATACCACACAAATTCTCCAGCAACACAGGAACATAGCCCTGAGCTCCAATATACAGGCTGTCCAATATACACATCAAACCCACTGACATCTCATAACACATTACTGGACACTTCATTGTACTTCAGAGAGAAGAAATCCAGCTCCACCCACCAGAACACTGACACAAGCTTCCTTAATGAGGAAACCTTGACAAGCCACCCATCCAACCCCACCCACAGTGAGGAAACTCGACAATAAAGAGAACTCCACAAACTGCCAGAACATGGAAAGGCCTCCCCAAACACAGCAATATAAACAAGATGAAAAGGAAGATAAATACCCAGCAGGTAAAGGAACAGGGTAAATGCCAAACGAAACAGAAAGAGATAGAGAATCTACCTGATAAAGAATTCCAAATAATCATAGTGAAAATGATCCAAAATCTTGAAAACAAAATGGAATCACAGATAAATAGCCTGGAGACAAGGATTGAGAAGATGCAAGAAAGGTTTAACAAGGACCTAGAAGAAATAAAAAAGAGTCAATATATAATGAATAACCCAATAAATTAGATCAAAAACACTCTGGAGGGAACCAACAGTAGAATAACAGAGGCAGAAGATAGGATTAGTGAAATAGAAAATAGGATTAGTGAAGTAGAAGATAGAATGGTAGAAATAAATGAAACAGAGAGGAAAAAAGAAAAATGAATTAAAAGAAATGAGGACAATCTCAGAGACCTCTGGGACAATGTTAAATGCCTCAACATTTGAATCATAGGAGTCCCAGAAGACAAAAAGAGAGACCATGAGAAAATATTTGAGAGATAATAGTTGAAAACTTCCCTAAAATGGGGAATGAAATAATCACCCAAGTCCAAGAAACCCAGAGAGTCCCAAACAGGATAAACCTAAGGCGAAACACCCCAAGACACATATTAATCAAATTAACAAAGATCAAACACAAAGAACAAATATTAAAAGCAGCAAGGGAAAAACAAATAATAATACACAAGGGGATTCCCATAAGGATAACAGCTGATCTTTCGATAGAAACTCTTCAGGCCAGGAGGGAATGGTAGGACATACTTAAAGTGATGAAAGAAAATAACCTACAGCCCAGATTACTGTACCCAGCAAGGATCTCATTCAAATATGAAGCAGACATCAAAAGCTTCACAGACAAGCAAAAGCTGAGAGAACTGAGCACCACCAAACCAGCTCTCCAACAAATGCTAAAGGATCTTCTCTAGGCAGGAAACACAAAAAGGGTGTATAAACTCAAACCCAAAACAATAAAGTAAATAGCAGTGGGGTCATACTTATCAATAATTACCTTAAATGTAAATGGGTTGAATGCCCCAACCAAAAGACAAAGACTGGCTGAATGGATACAAAAACAAGACCCCTATATATATTGTCTACAAGAGATTGAGACCCACCTCGAAACAAGGGACACATACAGACTGAAAGTGAATGGCTGGAAAAAGATATTCCATGTAAATAGAGACCAAAAGAAAGCAGGAGGAGCAATACTCATATCTGATAAAATAGACTTTGAAACAAAGGCTGTGAAAAGAGACAAAGAAGGACAGTACATAATGATCAAAGGATCAATCCAAGAAGAAGATATAACAATTATAAATATATATGCACCCAACATAGCAGCATCGCAATATGTAAGACAAATGCTAACAAGTATGAAAAGGGAAATTAACAATAACACAATAATAGTGGGAGACTTTAATACTCCACTCACACCTATGAATACATCAACTGAACAGAAAATTAACAAGGAAACACAAACTTTAAATGATACAATAGACCTGATAGACCTAATTGATATCTACAGGACATTTCACCCCAAAACAATGAATTTCACCTTTTTCTCAAGTGCACACGGAATATTCTCCAGGATAGATCACATCCTGGGCCATAAATCTAGCCTTGGTAAATTCAAAAAAACTGAAATCATTCCAAGCATCTTTTCTGACCACAATGCAGTAAGATTAGATCTCAATTACAGGAGAAAAACTATTAAAAATTCCAACATATGGAGGCTGAACAATTTGCTGCTGAATAACCAACAAATCACAGAAGAGATCAAAAAGTAAATCAAAATATGCATAGAAAGGAATGAAAATGAAAACACAACAACCCAAAACCTGTGAGACACTGTAAAATCAGTGCTAAGGGGAAGGTTCATAGCAATACAGGCATACCTCAAGAAACAAGAAAAGAGTCAAATAAATAACCTAACTACACCTAAAACAACTAGAAAAGGAAGAAATGAAGAACCCCAGGGCTAGTAGAAGGAAGGAAATCTTAAAAATTAGGGCAGAAATCAATGCAAAAGAAACAAAAGAGACCAAAGCAAAAATCAACAAAGCCAAAAGCTGGTTCTTTGTGAGGATAAATAAAATTGACAAACCATTAGCCAGACTCATCAAGAAACAAAGGGAGAAAAATCAAATCAATATAATTAGAAATGAAAATGGAGAGATCACAACAGATAGCACAGAAATACAAAGGATCATAAGAGACTACTATCAGCAATTATATGCCAATAAAATGGACAACATGGAAGAAATGGACAAATTCTTAGAAAGTACAACTTTCCAAAACTGAACCAGGAAGAAATAGAAAATCTTAACAGACCAATCACAAACATGGAAATTGAAACTAACCAGAAATCTTCCAGCAAACAAAAACCCAGGACCAGACTGCTTCACAGCTGAATTCTACCAAAACTTTAGACAAGAGCTAACATCTATCCTAGTCAAACTCTTCCAGAAAATTACAGAGGAATGTCAACTTCCAAACTCATTCTATGAGTCCACAATCACCCTAATACCAAAACCAGACAAAGATGCCACAAGAAAAGAAAACTACAGGCCACTATCACTGATGAAAATAGATGCAAAAATCCTTAACAAAATTCTAGCAAACAGAATCCAACAATACATTAAAAAGATCATACATCATGACCAAGTGGGCTTTATCTCAGGGATGTAAGGATTCTTCAATATCTGCAAATGAAGCAATGTAATACACCTCAGTGATAAAACAACAGAATGGGAAAGACTAGAGATCTCTTCAAGAAAATTAGAGATACCAAGGGAACATTTCATGCAAAGATGGCCTGATAAAGGACAGAAATGGTCTGGACCTAACAGAAGCAGAAGACATTAAGAAGAGAATTAAGAATACATTAAGAAGACATTAAGAATACACAGAACCGTACAAAACAGAGCTTCACAACCGAGATAATCACGACGGTGTGATCACTCACCTAGAGCCAGACATCCTGGAATGTGAAGTCAAGTGGGCCTTAGAAAGCATCACTATGACCAAAGCTAGTGGAGGTGATGGAATTCCAGTTGAGCTCTTTCAAATCCTGAAAGATGATGCTGTGAATGTGCTGCACTCAATATGCCAGCAAATTTGGAAAACTCAGCAGTGGCCACAGGACTGGAAAAGGTCAGTTTTCATTCCAGTCCCAAAGAAAGGCAATGCCAAAGAATGCTCAAACTACCACACAATTGCACTCATCTCACATGCTAGTAAAGTAATGCTCAAAATTCTCCAAGCCAGGCTTCAGCAATACGTGAACCGTGAACTTTCAGATGTTCAAGCTGGTTTTAGAAAAGGCAGAGGAACCAGAGATCAAATTGCCAACATCCACTGGATCATGGAAAAAGCAAGAGAGTTCCAGAAAAACATCTATTTCTGCTTTATTGACTATGCCAAAGCCTTTGACTGTGTGTATCACAATAAACTGTGGAAAATCCTTCAAGAGATGGGAATATCAGACCACCTGACCTGCCTCTTGAGAAACCTATATGCAGGTTAGGAAGCAACAGTTAGAACTGGACATGGAACAACAGACTGGTTCCAAATAGGAAAAGGAGTACATTAAGGCTGTATATTGTCACCTTGTTTATTTAGCTTATATGCAGAGTACATCACGAGAAATGCTGGGCTGGAAGAAGCACAAGCTGGAATCAAGCTTGGGCTTGATTTGCCAGGAGAAATATCAGTGCCTTCATATACACAGATGACAGCACCCTTACGGCAGAAAGTGACGAGGAACTAAAAAGCCTCTTGATGAAAATGAAAGAGGAGAGTGAAAAAGTTGCCTAAAGCTCAACATCAAAAAATGAACATCATGGCATCTGGTCCCATCACTTCATGGGAAATAGATGGGGAAACAATGTCAGACTTTATTTTGGGGGGCTCCAAAATCACTGCAGATGGTGATTGCAGCCATGAAATTAAAAGATGCTTACTCCTTGGAAGGAAAGATATGACCAACCTAGATAGCATATTGAAAAGCAGAGATATTATTTTGCCAACAAAGGTCCGTCTAGTCAAGGCTATGGTTTTTCCTGTGGTCATGTACGGATGTGAGAGTTGGACTGTGAAGAAAGCTGAGCACTGAAGAATTGATTCTTTTGAGCTGTGGTGTTGGAGAAGACTCTTGAGAGTCACTTGGACTGCAAGGAGATCCAACCAGTCCATTCTGAAGGAGATCAACCCTGGGATTTCTTTGGAAGGAATGATGCTAAAGCTGGAATTCCAGTACTTTGGCCACCTCATGTGAAGAGTTGACTCAGTGGAATTGACTTTGATGCTGGGAGTGATTGGAACATGAGGAGAAGGGGATGACAGAGGATGAGATGGCTGGATGGCATCACCGACTCGATAGACATGAGATTGAGTGAACTCCGGGAGTTGGTGATGGACAGGGAGGCCTGGTGTTCTATGATTTATGGGGTCACAAAGAGTTGGACACGACTGAGTGACTGAACTGAACTGAACTGAATACACCACATTAACAAACTGAAAAATAAAAATGATATGATTATCTCAATAGATGTAGAGAAAGCCTTTGACAGAATCCAATATACATTTATGATAAAAACCCTCCAGAAAGCAGGAATAGAATGAACATACCTCAACATAATAAAAGCTATATATGACAAACCCACAGCAAACATTATCCTCAATGGTGAAAAATTGAAAGCATTTGTACTGGCACAAAGACAGAAATATAGATCAATGGAACAAAATAGAAAGCCCAGAGATAAATCCATGCACCTATGGACACCTTATCTTTGACAAAGGAGGCAAGAATATACAATGGAGAAAAGACAATCTCTTTAACAAGTGGTGCTGGGAAAACTGGTCAACCACTTGTAAAAGAATGAAACTAGATCACTTTCTAACACCATACACAAAAATACATGCAAAATGGATTAAAGATCTAAACGTAAGACCAGAAACTATAAAACTCCTAGAGGAGAACATAGGTAAAACACTCCAACATAAATCACAACAGGATCCTCTATGACCCACCTCCCAGAATATTAGAAATAAAAGCAAAAATAGACAAATGGGACCTAATTAAAATTAAAAGCTTCTGCACAACAAAGGAAACTATAAGCAAGGTGAAAAGGCAGCCTTCAGAATAGGAGAAAATAATAGCAAATGAAGCAACTGACAAACAACTAATCTAAAAAATATGCAAGCAACTCCTGCAGCTCAATTCCAGAAAAATAAATGACCCAATCAAAAAATGGCCAAAGAACTAAATAGACATTTTTCCAAAGAAGACATACAGATGGCTAACAAACACATGAAATGATGCTCAACATCACTCATTATCAGAGAAATGCAAATCAAAACCACAATAAGGTACCATCTCATATTGGTCAGGATGGCTGCTGTTAAAAAGTCTACAAACAATAAATGGTGGAGAGAGTGTAGAGAAAAGGGAACCCACTTAAACTGTTGGTGGGAATGCAAACTAGTACAGCCACTATGGAGAATAGTGCGGAGACTCCTTAAAAAACTGGAAATAGAACTAGATACGACCCAGCAATCCCACTGCTGGGCATACACACCAAGGAAACCAGAAGTGAAAGAGACACGTGTACCCCAATGTTCATTGCAGCACTGTTTATAATAGCCAGGACATGGAAGCAACATAGATATCCATCAGCAGATGAATGAATAAGAAAGCTGTGGTACATATACACAATGGAATATTACTCAGCCATTAAAAAGAATACATTGGAATCCATTCTAATGAGGTGGATGAAACTGGAGCCTATTACACAGAGTGAAGCAAGCGAGAAAGAAAAGCACCAATAAAGTATAATAACACATATACATGGGATTTAGAAAGATGATAATGATAACCCTGTATGCGAGACAGCAAAAGAGACACAGATGTATAGAACAGTCTTTTGGACTCTGGGAGAGGGCGAGGGTGGGATGATTTGGGAGAGTGGCATTGAAACATGTATATTACCATATGTGAAATGAATCGCCAGTCCAGGTTTGATGCATGATACAGGATGCTTGGGGCTGGTGCACTGGGATGACCCAGAGGGATTGGTTGGGGAGGGAGGTGGGAGGGGGGTTCAGGATGGGGAACACATGTATACCCGTGGTGGATTCATGTCAATGTATGGCAAAACCAATACAATGTTGTAAAGTAATTAGCTTTCAATTAAAATAAATATATTTATATTAAGAAAAACAGACATAAAAGGAGAAATTGACAGTAACATAATAATAGTAGGAGACTTTAACACCCCACTCACACCAATGAACAGATCATCAAAACAGAAAATTATTAAGGAAACAGAAGTCTTAAATGATACATTAGATGAGACATATCTCATTGATATCTTCAGGACATTCCATCCAAATGCAGAATACACCTTCTTCTCAAGTGCACACGGAACATTCTCCAGGGTATGCCACATCTTGGGTCACAAATCAAAACCTCAGTAAGTTTAAGAAAATTGAAATCTTTCAAGCATCTTCTCCAACCACAATGCTATGAGACTAGATATCAATTATAAGAAGAAAACTGTAAGAAACACAAACACATGGAGATTAAACAACACATTTATAAATAACCAACAGGTTACTGAAAAAATCAAAAGGGAGATCAGAACATTTCTGGAAAGAAATGACAATGAAAACATGACAACTCAAAACCTATGGGATGCAGCAAAAGCAGTTCTAAGAGGGACGTTTATAGTAGTACAATCCTACATCAAGAAACAAGAAAAACATTGAATAGAGAACCTAACTTTACACCTAAAACAACTGGAAAAAAAATAACAAAAAGCCTCAGAATTAGTAGAAGGAAAGAAATCATAAAGATCCGAGAAGACATAAATGAAAAAGAAGTGCAAGAAACAATAGTAAAGATTAATAAAACTAAAAGCTGGTTCTTTGAGAAGATAAACAAAATTGACAAGCTTTTAGCCAGACTAAAGGCTTGTCAAGAAGAAAAAAAAAAAAAGAAAATCAAGAAAAACAGAGAGAAGAATCAAATCAACAAAATTAGAAATTAAAAAGGAGAGGTTACAACAGACAGTGCAGAATTACAAAGGATCATAAGAGACTATTATGAACAACTATGTGGCAATAAAATGGATAACCTGGAAGAAATGGAAAGATTCTTGGAAAAGTCCAAGACTGAACCAGCAAGAAATGGAAATTATGAACAACCCAATTATAAACACTGAAATTGAAGCTGTGATCAAAAATTTCCCCAAAAACAAAAGCCCAGGACCAGATGGCTTCACAGGATAATTTTATCAAACATTTAGAGAAGAGTTAATGCCTATCCTTCTAAAACTCTGTCAAAACATTGCAGAGGAAGGGAGACTTCTAAACCCATTCTACGAGGCTACCATCACCCTGATACCAAACCAGACAAAGACAACACACAAAAAGAACACTACAGGCCAGTATCACTGATGAACATAGATGCAAAAATCTTCAACAAAATTTTAGCAAACAGAATTCAGCAACACATCAAAAAAGCTCATAAATCATGATCAAGTTGGGTTTATTGCAGGAAGATATTGCAAAGATTCTTCAGTATATGCAAATCAATCAATGTGATATACTGTATTAACAAACTGAAAGATAAAAACTATATGATAACCTCAATAGATACAGAAAAAGCCTTTGACAAAATTCAGCACCCATTTATGATTAAAACTCTTCAAAAAATGGGCATATAAGGAACCTACCTCAACATAGTAAAGGCCGTATGTGATAAACCTACAGCAAACATTATCGTCAATGGTGAAAAACTGAAAGCATTCCCCCTAAAATCAGGAACAAGACAATGGTGTCCACTTTCACCACTATTATTCAACATAGTTCTGGATGTCCTACCTACAGCAATCAGAGAAGAAAGAGAAATTAAAGGAATCCAGATTGGAAAAGAAGAAATAAAGCTCTCACTGTTTGCAGGTGACATGATGCTGTACATAGAAGACCCTAAAGATAGTATTAGAAAATTACTAGAGCTAATCAGTGAATTTGGCAAAGTTGCAGGATACAAAATCAATACACAGATATCGCTTGCATTTCTATATACTAACAATGAAAAATCAGAAAGATAAATTAAGGAATCAATCCCATTCACCATTGCAACAAAAAGAATTAAATATCTAGGAGTAAACTTACCCAAGGAGACAAAAGAACTGTACACAGAAAATTATAAGACACTAATGAAAGAAATCAAAGACAACATAAACAGATGGAGAGATATTCCATGTTCCTGGGTAGAAAGAATCAATATTTTGAAAATGACTATATTACCAAATGCAATCTACAGATTCAATGCAACCCCTATCAAATTATCAATGGCATTTTTCACAGAACAAGAACAAAAAATTTCACAATTTATATGGAAACACAAAAGACCCCAATAGCCAAAGCAGTCTTGAGAAAGAAGAGTGGAGCTGGAGGAATCAATCTTCCTGAATTCAGATTATACCGCAAAGCTATGGTCATCAAGACAGTATGGTGCTGGCACAAAAACAGAAATATAGACCAATGGAACAAGACAGAAAGCCCAGAAATAAACCCATGCACCTATGGGTAACTTATTTTTGGCAAAGGAGGCAAGAATATACAATGGGGCAAAGACAGCCTCTTCAATAAATGGTGCTAGGAAAACTGGACAGTGACATGTAACAGAATGAAACTTGAATACTTTCTAACATTATAAACAAAGATGAACTCAAAATGGATTAAAGACCTAAATGTAAGACCAGAAACTATAAAACTCTTAGAAGAAAACATAGGCAGAACACTCAATGGCATAAATCAAAGTAAGATCCTCTATGACCCACCTCCTAGAGTAATGGAAATAAAAACAAAAGTAAATAAGTGGGACATGATTAAACTTAAAAGCTTTTGCACAGCAAAGGAAACTGTAAGCAAGGTGAAAAGACAGCCCTCAGAATGGGAGAAAATAATAGCAAATGAAACAACTGACAAAGGATTAATTTCCAAAATATACAAGCAGCTCATACAACTCAATACCAGAAAAACAAACAACCCAATCAAAAAGTGAGGACAAGACCTAAACAGACATCTCTCCAAAGAAGACATACAGATGGCTAATAAACACATGGAAAAATGCTCAATACTGCTCATTATTAGAGAAATGCAAATAAAAACTACAATGAGATATCACTTTACACCAGTCAGAATGGCCATCGTCAAAAAGTCTACAAACAATAAATCCTGGAGTGTATGTGGTGAAAAGCGAATGCTCTTGCACTGTTGATGGGAATGTAAATTGATACAGCTGCTATGGAAGATGGTAAGGAGATTCCTTAAAAACCTATGAATAAAACCACCGTATGACCCAGCTATCCCACTCCTAGGCATGTACCCTGAGGAAACCAAAATCGTAAAAGACACATGTATCCCATTGTTCATCGCAGCACTATTTACGATAGCTAGAACATGGAAGCAAACTGGATGTCCATGACAGATGAATGGATAGAGAAGTTGTGGTACATATACACAATGGAATATTACTCAGCCATAAAAAGGAAAGCATTTGAGTCAGTTCTGATGAGGTGGATGAACCTAGAACCTATGATACAGAGTAAAGTGAGTCAGAAAGAGAAAGATAAATATCATATTCTAATGCATATATACAGAATCTAGAAAAATGGTACTGAAGAATTTATTTTCAAGGCAGCAATGGAGAAACAGACATAGAGGATAGACTTATGGACCTGAGGAAAGCGGAGGAGAGGGTGAGCTTTATGGAAAGAGTAACATGGAAGTTACATTACCATATGTGAAATAGATAGCAAATGGGAACTTGCTGTATGGCTCAGGAAACTCAAACAGGGGCTCTGTTTCAATCTAGAGGGGTGGGATGGGGTGGGATGGGGTGGGATATGGGAGGGAGGTTCAAAAGGGAGGGGATATATGTATACCTATGGCTGACTCATGTTGAGGTTTGACGGAAAACAAAAAAATTCTGTAAAGCAATTATCCTTCAATTAAAAAAATTTTTTTTTAATGCAACCACTCTTCTGCCACTCTGATCTATTTAAACAATTTTTGCCTTTATTCACTACTTGCCAGTCTTTGTTGGTAAGTATACCAGTACTTATATAGTTTCAAGAATAGTTTATGTACACATAGAATTTTTTCTATTTTTAATTTACTTTATTTTTCATTTAATTAATTTATTTTTTGGCCATGCCTTAAAGCATGTAGGATCTTAGTTCCCTGACCAGGCATCAAACCCATGCCCCCTACATTGGGAGCATGAAGTCTTAACCACTGGACCACCAAGGAAGTCCCTATTTTTTTATTTATGATTATAATTTGAGTTGTTCATGTTGCCATTGGTCTTTGGTATTAAAGCTTCTGAAGAAGGCATATAATAATTAATATCACACTATCCCTATTGAACATTTTTCACTCTTCCCAATTTTTTTCTCTATTTTGTTGAATAAATTCTAAGTGATGTGATTTCAGGATTAAAGGCTATGAACAAGGTAATATCTCCTGTGTGTGCTCAGTCGCTCATTCGTGTCAGACTCTTTGAGACCCCATGGACTGCAGCCTGCCAGGCTCCTCTGTCCATTGGGATTCTTCAGGCAAGAGTACTGGAGTTGGTTGCCATGACCTCCTCCAGGGGATCTTCCTAACCCAGGGGTCAAACCCAGGTCCCTCACATTGCAGGTGGATTCTTTGCCAACCATCTGAGCCACCAGGGAATCCTAATACACCTTAATAAACTGTCTTTTCCAGTTTGCTATATTTTCTTTTACATAGTGAAATGGGGAAGAGAAGTACTGTGAGGAGAAAAACTCTAAATTTAATAGGCTTGTAACTAAGGAACTGAACACATTTGTAGAAGGCACAGTGTTTTCAGAGATAACACAGCAAGTGAAAAGGAATGAGTACGGCTTGGTTACTGTTGTAGGTAAAACTATTGCCATATGTTAATGGATAGTAAGGATTTTCTCAGAGGATTTGCCGGTCTGAACTGTTTCTGAGCATGGAAACCTTCCTTCCCAATCTCCTTTTTCCCATGTCGGGGTCTAGTTGACAACAAGAGGCCCCAAAGAGCAAAAATGGTATTTCCTGTGGGGTTTTAAAAACCCTATTGCCTTTAATTGCACTTTGTTAAACACCTTTCTAAGTGCCTGGAAAAAGAACTGGGAAGAATAATTTGCAGCAAACTCAGTCTTAAATCATTTGGAGGAGAATAAACTGATTTTGGGGCAAATATGTTTCTAGACCTAAGCTTTTTTTAATCTAATGTTCATTATGAATGCGATTGATATACCTTTTCATATTTAACCAAGAAAGTTTTGTACAACTATAGACTCCATTTGCATGACTGATATAAGACTGTTGCAAGTGGTGAAAGGGGTTTTGTATTTAATAGATTTGGGATATCTTTTGTGGATCTCATTACAGGAGGAAAAGAGTTTGAAAATTACAAATTTGAACTGAGATGTCAGATAATTCACAATCATGAATTAAGCTGCCATCCCAAGCAGAGCCAACGATATTAAATTACAATGTCAATAACATTGTGAAATACTCTGCTTTCCAAATACCTGAGTAAACTTAACCCTGAGAAATATGGTCATAAGTGTTTGTTGAGCACCCATTATGAACTTAGCAACTGTGTCAGGCACCCTTGGGGATATTAACAACACTGAAGAAAGAAGATGACAAGAAATAGGAGACACGAGTTCTAGTTCTGGCTATGCATGCCATGAGCAAGTCACTTCCTCTTTGGGTCCTAATTTCCTCATTTGGAAAATGAGAAGCTTGGAGTATATCCAGAATGGCAAGTAGGTTTCATCTCAGGCATAAGCTCCACTGAACTTATAGTGGTAGCCTGGAGGGCTATGTTGAAATGATTGTTAAGACAACATCGGATTCAGCAGCAAAGAGTGCTGTTGATTGATTAGCTATGTCTGTGTAGGTTCACACAGAAGTATGGATACTTGTGCTACTACTTATTGACCCTGGTCTAAAGAGCTCTCCAACTCTGCTGTTCTTTGGTGTTAATGAAGATAAGACTTGTACCCTAAGTAACCTAAAATCTGCTCCAGCAAATAAGACCAACCACCAGAAATTAAATACTGAATAAATCGAGGTGGAAAAATTATAAGGGCTAATTTGTGTGGTGTAGATGATAAATGTCAAAACTGAGAGAATGCAAAGATTAATTTATTAATTAAACCTTGGGTTGCTGTTGTTGTTTAGTTGTTAAGTCATGTCTGACTCTTTGTGACGCTATGGACTATAGCCTGTCAGGCTCCTCTGCTTGTGGGATTTCCTAGGCACGAATACTGGAGTGGGTTGCCATTTCCTTCTCCAGACTTGAGTAGTCAGGGATATTTTCTTGGAGGAAAGAGGACTTGAATTGAGTCTTAAAGAACAGAGCAAGATAATAATAATATAAATACTAAAAAAGATGATATACTTTTTATTATAGCACTTTAGAATTTACACATTATCTTGGAATACATTATCAAATTTTGAGAAGATTCCAGAGTTTTGAGAAGTTTACAGAGTTTCCACAACCATTGTAACATTTAATCTTCACAATAACCCTAGAAGTAGCTGTCATTAGCCACATCTCAGGAGCAAGACATTTAGTAAAGTTAAGTAACTTTTTTTCGAGAAATGTCACAACATTAATAAGGGGCATAGTTGGAAACAGACTTACAGTTCAGAACTAGACTAACGTGAGTGTATTGATTAGGGCTGAGCCTTACAATAAGTTCCCATTAACTTTAGGAAAAGACTGACATACAACTATGGTGATGAGAAGTCACAAAAACTGGTATTAAACCTGTTTCATTGATCAACAACTTGCCGCACTGAACATACTTCTAAAACCAGCCAACCAGTATCAACCCTCACTTCTGGAGGCTAGTCAATCAGAGGTGGACTCATTTCCTTAAGCCTGCCTCTGAGTGACTACCAGTCAACAACGATCTCAGCTGTATCAGCCCAGCAGCTGCAGAGAACGTCATCAGTTTTGTTTCAAAAAGTCCTCCAATCCCTGACCTCCATGCTTTCCCCAGCACCCCTAAAAGATATTAGCAGCCTTCTCTGCTCAAAACGGATATGCCTAAGCATCACGGCCCTCTACCTATAATGGGCAATAATCTCACTTTTGTTTTTCATTTCAGATATTGAGTGGTGGTCTCATCACTTGTTGACAGGTCCAATCATGAAAATAAAACTGCTTTGGGTATTTCAAACAAAGATAAGAAAATATAGCAAATTGCTTCCACACGGTGGGAAGGACTGTGTTTGAAAAAAAAAAAAAAAAAAGATGTTCAGGTGACCCAGAGATAAATAACTCTAAATGAGGTACAAGCTTCTAAAACATGGTTATATGAAAGTATGCAACTCATGTCAAGCCTTCTTCCAGGCACTGGAATACAGAAAGGAACAAGAAAGAGGGGTCCTGTATCCAGGAGATTGGAGACAGACAGTAAATGAGTTTTAGAAGAATGGAACTGGAGGAATCGACCTGCCTGACTTCAGGCTCTACTATAAAGCCACAGTCATCAAGACAGTATGGTACTGGCACAAAGACAGAAATATAGATCAATGGAAAAAAAAATAGAAAGCCCAGAGATAAATCCACACACCTATGGACCCTGTATCTTTGACAAAAGAGGCAAGAATATAATGGATTAAAAAAAAATCTCTTTAACAAGTGGTGCTGGGAAAACTGGTCAACTACTTGTAAAAGAATTAAACTAGAACACTTTCTAATACCATACACAAAAATAGACTCAAAATGGATTAAAGATCTAAACGTAAGACCAGAAACTATAAAACTCCTAGAGGAGAACATAGGCAAAACACTCTCCAACATAAATCACAGCAGTATCCTCTATGACCCACCTCCCAGAATACTGGAAATAAAAGCAAAAATAAACAAATGGGACCTAATTAAAATTAAAAGCTTCTGCACAACAAAGGAAACCATAAGCAAGGCGAAAAGACAGCCTTCGGAATGGGAGAAAATAATAGGAAATGAAGCAACTAACAAACAACTAATCTCAAAAATATACAAGCAACTCCTGCAGCTCAATTCCAGAAAAATAAACGACCCAGTCAAAAAATGGGCCAAAGAACTAAATAGACATTTCTCCAAAAAAGACATACAGATGGCTAACAAACACATGAAAAGCTGCTCAACATCACTCATTATCAGAGAAATGCAAATCAAGACCACAATGAGGTACCATTTCATGCCAGTCAGAATGGCTGCGATCCAAAAGTCTACAAGCAATAAATACTGGAGAGGGTGTGGAGGAAAGGGAACCCTCTTACACTGTTGGTGGGAATGCAAACTAGTTCAGCCACTATGGAGAACAGTGTGGAGATTCCTTAAAAAACTGGAAATAGAACTGCTTATGACCCAGCAGTCCCACAGCTGGGCATACACACCAAGGAAACAGAATTGAAAGAGACACGTGTACCCCAATGTTCATCGCAGCACTGTTTATAATAGCCAGGACATGGAAGCAACCTAGATGTCCATCAGCAGATGAATGGATAAGAAAGCTGTGGTACATATACACAACAGAGTATTACTCGGCCATTAAAAAGAATACATTTGAATCAGTTCTAATGAGGTGGATGAAACTGGAGCCGATTATACAGAGTGAAATAAGCCAGAAAGAAAAACACCAATACAATATACTAACACATATATATGGAATTTAGAAAGATGGTAATGATAACCCCGTATTCAAGACAGCAAAAGAGACACACATGTATCAAACAGTCTTTTGGACTCTGAGGGAGAGGGAGAGGGTGGGATGATTTGGGAGAATGGCATTGAAACATGTATAATATCATATAAGAAACAAATTGCCAGTCTAGGTTTGATGCAGGATACAGGATGCTTGGGGCTGGTGCACTGGGATGACCCAGAGAGATGGTATGGGGAGGGAGGTGGGAGGGGGGTTCAGGATTGAGAACACGAGTACACCTGTGGTGGATTCATGTGGATGTATGGCAAAACCAATATAATATTGTAAAGTAAAAAAAATAAAAATAAAAAAAAATTTTTTAATAAAAAATAGATAAACAAGGTAGGGGAAACATGAAATGACACAAGAGTGATGTGATAGACTGGTGACAGGGAAGCCCTGTCTCAGGTGACGGTGCTGATACGGAGACCGAGGTAGGCCAACCTTGGTAGACCTGGGGGCAGGGCATCTCAGACTGAGGGAAGAGCCCCTGCAACCGCCATGACCACCCATCTTAGAAGGAGGGGTACCCTTATAATGCTCTGTCAACAGCACCTTAATTTGTCCTTCTGGTCAAATTGTTCACTCCAGAACATCAAAATCTCACTGAGATAAGCATTAGTAATTCTTTTGTGGATTTTTTTTTCCTTTTTATTTAAAGTTGGAAACAGGATAAAGCCCAGGAAGGCTTTATAACTCTGGCTGACTGATTAACCAACTGTTTTTCTCATAAGATACCATAAAAAAGAAGAGAAGGGGGAAAAAAAATCCTGGGGAGGAAAATACAGAACAGATGGTGATGTTTATCACTTCATTAACCTTTGCATATGTGAGAAATGCTTGCGAAATTTCTAGGAACTTGGCATAGCCAGAAGAATATAGATATTTATGTAAGCTAATTGCTGGTAATAACAGCATCAATAAGCCTAATCACACCTGAGGTGGTTGAGCTGGAAACAGAAAACCCAGCTTATCACATACTTATAAACCTGTCACTTATGGTAACCAGAGCTTTAAAAAGAAGCAGGGGAGGAGGGTTTTCAGAGAGCAGCTCTGCTACTATTTCTCAGCAGTGGAACTATTGATTGAAATAATTGTGAAATGCTTCTTCTTTAAAAGCAGGTGTAAAGAGATAAGGAAGATGTAGGGAAGGCATTAGGCAGGCATGATGAGAGTGAAAGACTGAAGAAGGGTGAGATTATAAGTCAGAGAAATGGTTCCTCTTCTGGTTCTGCTCTAACCAGTGACTCCTCTGGGCGCTGTCTCCCTAATATACGTAAAGGGAGAAATGGACCAGAGTGGTGGTTTCTAAATGGACTTTTTCAAAAGAAATTTTATGAAGAGACTCTTCAAATGAAATCTTACAGAGAGATCTAACATCCTCAATGCTCATTTTAAAGATGAAGTTGCTCTGGTTGATGAAGAGGTGAGGGACCCAAAAGCCCATTCATTTATTCATACACTAATTCAACAAATATTTTTTTGAAATCCTATTATGTGTCAGGCAGTGTTCTAACTGCCTGGAAAACATCAGTGAGCAAAACAGATAAATATCCCTGCCCTTATGAAACTTCCTTCTTAGCAAGAGGGAAAACAATAAACAGAGTAAATCAACATATAGTAAGTATATGTAGTATGTTGGTAAATCATGGTGAAACAATGCTATAAATGAAAGGTGATAAAGAAAACAGGAAAGAGAAAGAGAAAGGAAAGAGAAAAGTAAACTAGAGGAAGGAGAATCCCGAGTGCCCAGCTGATGTGGGGAAAATTGCAACAGAGAAGGAAGTCAGAGATGTTCTCGTAGAGAAAGTGAGGTTTGAACAAATATTTGAGAAGCAAGTGAGGAAACCACCAAGTCGGTGTCTGGGAGAAGAGCACCAGAAGAGGGATAGCCTGAGCAAAGGCTCTGCATGGAAGCACAGCGGCACAATGGAGCAACAGCAAAGATACCCGGGTGGCAGGAAGGCAGTGAGCGAGGAGGAGAGGAACGAGAGAAGAGATGGGAGAGCGAAAGGAGGGCCTTCAAGGCAAAGGCCTAGAAGAGTCTGGCCAGGAATCTGGCCTTTATGTTGAGTGAAAGGGGAAACCACTGTAGGGTTCTGAGTCAAGGAGTTGCCTGACGTGACTTCTGTTTTAACAGACACACTGTAGCTACTGCATTGAAAATAAACTAGATGGCAATGAGGATGAAAGCACAGACACGAATTCAGGGCAGAAGCACTAGAGAGAGTGAGAAATATGTCAAGGATCTGGACATAGTTTCAAGCCCTGCCTCTCAGCCTCCTATTTACTCCCATAACTGCTTCCAGAATCCTCCTGGAATCCCTCGGACTTCAAGAGTACACTTTGCAAATCCATGGCCATTCTGACCTGCTGGTTTCCCTACTGGCTCTGGTCCCCATCTCCAGTAGAGCCAGAGCACTAATCGCTAATGTTAAAGGAACTGCCTAGGGGATGGTATGAACCTCTGGACCTAACTTTTCTTCCAAGCTAAACATTTAAATTTTGGATAATGAGAAATATTTTGGCTTCTAAGTCATCATCAGAGTCTACCTCAAGCCTCCACACCATTAGTTCTGGCTTGGAGAATAACTTCGTGTGCCTTGCTGTAGGCAAGAGCTCCAGTGAGGGCCTCCAGCATGCAGTGGGCCCTCATGAGCAGGTTCCGGCCATCCCTCCTGCTCCTCTGATGACAGAAAGGGAACAGCATGCACTTGGCACCACCACCCCCAGATCCCTCTGCAGACTGCTTCTGTGCTTTCTGCAGTGTCATATTGGTGATAACTCCAGGTATTACACACGCAAGGTCTCAAAGGAAACACGTTGTGTTGATTCAAATCCATACCAGTAGTTCTACATAAAAACTACTTTATGGGACTTCCCTCATAGGCCAGTGGCTAAGACTCTGTACTCCCAATTCAGGGCCTTGGGTTCAATCACTGGTCAGGGAACTAGATCCCACTTGCCACAACTAAGAGTTTGCCTGTTGCAACTAAGCCCTGGTGCAGCCAAGTAAATAAATTAACCAAATAATTAAAAACACCTCCCCCCCCTATATTATAACCAGCAAAATCAGAGTCATAAAGAAAGATGGATTTTTGGTTTTGTCCACTTGAGTTGAACCTGATGGACAGTTGTTTGTGATTTAATTTGAGGGGCACATAGGGCTACCCCATAGGCTTCTATTATTTCTACAATTATCCCAATTTAAGCCAGGTTGACAAATAGGATTTATTTCAAATATCAAATGTGATCAATTAGGAAAGTCTATCTGGACCAATGTGTTAAAAAAGATAGAGAAACCACATCTGGGTTCAGCAACAAGGAAAAGAAAAACTGTAATTGATCAATACTGTCTGCCATGAATGTGGTAAGAAGGTATTGTCACTCATCTTATTCCTATTTTAAACCTTTTTCTTATACTCAAAAGGTATAAGGTACCAGTTAAAATACAAAGAGAAACTTATCAGTAATGAGGCCAGTTGAACATCCATTCAAATGTTAGTTTTAAGGGGGTAAACTCCATTTTTAAAGTATGTATCTGGTGGCACTAGTGGTAAGGAACTTGCCTCCCAATGTAGGAGACATAAGAGTGGTGAGTTCAGTCCCTGGGTTGGGAAGATCCCTTGGAGGAGGGCATGGCAACACATTCCTATATTTTTACCTAGAGAATCCCATGGACAGAGGAGCCTGGCAAGCTATAGTCCAGAGGGTGGCACAGAGTCCGACAAGACTGAAGCAACTTAGCTAGCATGCACACATGCATCTGAATCTTTAAATTGGATATAGCCTGGTCCAAATCTGTTTGATTAGGAAGTAACTGTTGAATGAAAATCTGGTAACATTCAACCCAGCCATTTTGTCCATTTCCTTTTGACATCATCTCTTTCATGGAAGTTATTTTTTGAGCACCAAATGTTTTCAAGGCACAGTTTAGGTACTTGCCATATATTATCTCAACTTCTCACCACAATCCACCCATTATATCTGTTTGACATAGAAGACTCTGGATTGTCACATAGGTACAGGTAGAAGATCCAGGTTCTGAATCCACCTCCAATGCCTTGTTCTTTCTTTCATTTGAAATTGGTACTTTAAGCTCGTGCACATAATTTGCAGAGATAAATTACCTGCTAATGGATGTCACCAGCTGACAAATAACAAAGTTGTTCATCTCCAAGATGACTCTAGTAACGTAAGCCTGGTGATCTTTGTGATTTCGCTAAGTAAAGCCCCAAGGGCTATTAACTCTGATTCAATAAATGCTGAAGCCCTTACACAACCCTTTGTTTGCATCTCTTCAATAAAATGAAAATGTCAGCTGGATGTGACGCGCCTCATTCTGCTGGTGATATTTTGAAAGAGACGACTGTTTTCTCAGAGCTCATATTTCCTCTCCAGTTCCCTCCCTTCCCTGGTCCTCCCCAAGCCACTACCTGTTGGACGGTTGCTGGGAAGAAGGTCAGGCTTTCAAATGCTGAGCCAGGACTGGGGAAATTCCCAGAAAGTGTGTCCGATTTTCACGTCTTCTGATTTTATAGGGCAGAAACATAAGGCTTCCCTGGTCGCTCAAACGGTAAAGAATCTGCCTACAATGCCTGACACCTGGGCTTGATCCCTGGGTCAGGAAGATCCCCTGGAGAAGGAAATGGCTTCCCACTCCAGCATTCTTGCCTGGGAAATCCCATGGACAGAGGAACCTGGCAAGCTGCAGTCCATGGAGTCACAAAGAGTTGGACACAACTGAGTGACTAACACAACAACATTTAATGTAGGTTTCCACTGTCACAGATAATGTGAATATAGGGCATGAAAAGCAAAATTCCAAATGAGCATTTTTGCCTTGAAAGTGAAAGTCGTTCAGTTGTGTCCAACTCTTTTTGACCCCATGGACTATACAGTCCATGGCATTCACCAGGCCAGAATACTATTCTTTCCATTCTCCAGGGGATTTTCCCAGCCCAGGGATCGAACTCAGGTCTCCACATTGCAGGCGGATTCTTTACCAGCTGAGCCACAAGGGAAGCCCAAGCATACTGGAGTGGGTAGCCTATCCCTTCTCCAGGGGATCTTCCCTACCCAAGAATCTAACTGGGGTCTCCTGCATTGCAGGTGGATTCTTTACCAACTGAGCTATTAGGGAAGCCCTTTTTTTTCCCTTATGCATCCTTAATAATGCTTATGAGACAGGACACTGAGTCAAAAAATAGCAGGCTTCACCCACAGGCATTTAATCCATAAGTGCCTACACAGTGTTCCTCTTCACACACTGTGTGATGTATCATAAGCCTCTTTGGAGGATGCTAGAGGGACAAGGGACTCAGGGTTCACAAACCTTAAACTCTACCCAGAGAGGCAATGTGGACATCAAAAACGTTTGGAGAACATTAGGATGATAACAACTAACACTTACATACTAAGAGACAGATCCTTCTCTTAATGCCTTACATATATTACCATGTTAATGCATGCAACAATGTCAAGAGTGAGGTACCGTATTTTTATCCCCATTTAACAAATGAAGAAACTAAAGCTGAGATCACTAGAAGAGATCAAGCTAGAATTTGAACCCAGACTCTTAACTACACTCTGTGTTGCCTCTTATGTTAACCACTTGGAGAAATGGCTATAAGAGAAAATAAAGCTGAGATAATAGGGAATTTAATATCACCTCTGTAATGCAGGAGGGCTTCCAGGAGGAGGCATGAATTCCTGTGTCTGCATCTCTCATTTTGGAATCTTGGAAACCTCACTGAGGCTGTGGGGTGCAACTTCCTAACTTCGAATGTCAGCTCTGTCTCTAGAAAATGTAGTCTTGGACACATTTCTTAACTTCTCTGTGTCTGTTTTCTCAACTTTAACCTAGAGGCAGTATTTCTGCTAGGCTATAATAATTCTGGAGTGGTTGTAAGAATAAAATAAGACACTGGGACTACAGGGCAGTGTAGCACAGCTTAAACAAACAAGCTCAGTAAATATTCACTGTTACTCCTATTACTATATTGTTTACAGTTGGGAACAAGGTTGAGATAATGATTGCTATATGCTGGCAATAAGGGTGCACAGGGTATTGTCAAGCAGGATGGAAACTTGGATCATCAAAAGATACTTAACCACAGCAACCTGTCTATGGTTCTCTCTGTCTCTCACTCCATCTCCAGTTCTCCTACAGTGATCAGGTTTCTTCCATGGAGTGGAGAAAATCATGGGTGGAGGCCACGGCTGCCAACATCTTCAGCATATATTAAACTAGCCTAATAACCTCAGAGGAAAGAAGAGCAACACCATTCCGAGGGAAGCCTCTGACTGGCATAGCCTAGTCATAGGATGTTCCCTGGGCCAGTCACCATGGCCTAGGAAGAGTACTACTGTTGGCAGTGGGACCAAAACCTCTTAGAGTGATGGAGGGCCAGCTCCTCCAAGAAAGGGGGTGCTATCCCAGGAGAGAGAGCACAGGGATGCCAGGGGAAAACAACAGATGTTCATCCTCCAATACCCACCCCTAGTACATAAAAATAGGCTTACTTTGTTACACATGGGAACATATCTTTATTAATAACCAAATACCATTATTTCTTCTGAAGGAAAAATTACTATGTTTATCAACTTGGAAATTTGAAACCACCAGCAACAAAAAGTAAAGAAGGTATTCTGTCAATACAAAACAAACTTTAAAATGTGAATCATATCACTGATAATTTTATAACTTCATTTTTATTCTGCTTTTCTGTTGTTTAGTTGCTAATAAGGGTGCGACTATTATGGCCAACTCTTTGCGACCCCATGGACTGTAGCCTGCCAGACTCCTCTGGCCATGGGATTTCCCAGGCAAGAATACTGGAGTAGATTGCCATTTTCTTCTCCAGGGGATCTTCCCAGCCCAGGGATCTAACCTGCATCTTCTGCATTGGTGGGCAGATTCTCTACCACTGAGCCACCTGGGAAGCACTTTTAATTCTAAGTTGTGGTAACTTGTTAAATTTTCTTTTCCTCCAGAGTTCCTTAAAAAGTTTTTATTCGGGAAGACAGAAGCTATTCTGCTAGTAATGCAAGTTGTCAAAAACAAGACTTGCGAAGAATATGCTTCAAAAAACCTTGCCCTCATTTCATGGTATGTAATGCTATGGTAGCACATTTACGTAAAATTTCAATTTCTCTTTTGGATGATCTTGGGCAAATGATAATGATGTGCAAGTTATTTGAAATACATCTCTTGTATCTTTTGTCAAATTTGTATTGCCTGATTCAATACATTTTTCTTGAAGTTATGTTATTTTTTCCACCAATTTAAATGACATCATTTAGAGTCTAGAATGTGAACAAGTCAGTATTGTTCTAGTCCTTGAACTCTTATAACTTGCTGAGTGGTTCTTTGACTTTATTAGTGCACTTTAATCATGAGAACAGAATTGAAGTGCTCCTAAAGGAAAATATGATTTTTGTATTTATGTCAAAGAGCTAATTAAAGGCATATAATTTTTTTAGCTTGCAGTTTTTCCCTTGGAAGGTCACATCCAATGTGCATTGTCAGCTGAAAAATAAAACCAGCTCACCAGGAATCACTAGAAAAAAAATGTTCAGCAGACTCTAAAAAGTGACTCTTCCCACTGGCCTCAAGATAAAACTGAATCTCTTACAAGGCAAGAGTTTACAGTTTCTGGCAAGATGCAGATTCCAAAGCAATTATGTTTATGTAGGAGAAAGTCATGTACGCCCCTTTTAAAATGTCTAAGGTATTGATTCTTTCTCCCAGTCCTCATATCTCACACAATTACGAAGATATTGGTAGGAGACCAGTTGAATTCCTATTGGAAAACCATCTGCAATAAACTTCAGCGAGTTATCTACCTCAAGTTACTAATCCAGGAGCAGCAGCCAGGGAAATACGCAGCACAGTTTCTTTTCACAAACTTAAATTATGAGTTCCTCAAGAGGCCCTGTCTTAATAATCCCTTTTATGTTTCCCTCTCAGGGCTGAGCATAGAGCCTTACACATAGTAGGAGATTAATAGGCGTTTGCTGAGTTAATTCAGTGCCAGAATGATTACAATCAGCAGTGACCAGCAGGAGCCATGGCCTGACTCATACAGACTGAGTAATCCAGGGCTGCCCAAAGGTTTGAGCCGACTGAGTACTGAGGGTGGGGGAGGGGAGCATTCACGCTGTAGACCCTACAGATCTGTGGATTTATTATAACAAAATCAGCATATTATGGCATTTTCCTACTGAAGCATCTTGAGGGTGACTTTTAGTACTTTATAGGATGGCATCACCACCACCATCACATGGGCTAGCAAGGGCCTGGACAGAGGAATTGATGAATCAGCATTCAATCCTCCAGAGATCTTGAATCTTTCAATCACTGGAAGTGGGAGGAGCAGCAAGAGGAATCCTGCGGAATAAGCTGTTGTTAAGTTCATGGTAAAAGTTTAGGAGCCAATCAATATGTATCCTCTGATGGGGTATGTGATAGAAACCTCTCCTCCCTCTCCCTGGCTCACATCCCAGTTGGTGGACTATGTGCTGCTCGCCCTATATGCACTACCACACACAGCAGCTGGACCATGTCCCAGGAAAGCCACATCAGCCGTGCACTGGACAACAGGCATCAGCTCAGCCCCTGTGGTCACCCCAACATAGGAGTAGGGAAGGGAGACAAGCTCTTGATAGAACAGCTGGGGAAGAGTCAGATAAGCTCATTTCATGACTTAAGCAGTGGTTCTTAATGGGATGATATCATATCTCAGGAGGTATTTTGGTAATTTGAAGAATGGATTTTGGTCAGCACGGTGACATAGGAACACTGTCCACCTGTGGTGGATACACTGGGAATCCTAAGTGGCCTGCAATTTGATAGTTTCACATAAGGAAGAATTTTTCCATGACTATTAAATGTTCCAGCAGGTATCCACATAGTGGAAAAACCTCTTTATCACTATATGAGCCTGGGGTTTCCTAGGTGCCTCAGTGGGTAAAGAATCTGCCTACAATGCAGGAGACACAGGAGACATGGGTTCAATTCCTAGGTTGGGAAGATCCCAGGAGGAGGAAATGGCTACCCACTCCAGTATTTTTGCCTGAAAAATCCATGGACAGAGGAGCCTGGTCCATGGAGTCGCAAAAATCAGACATGACTGAGCAAATAAGCACGCACAGAACCTACCTCTATTTTTACATGTAACTTGAAGTCAGTTTGGATTTATCTTAACAGAAACTGATTTTTTTCATGAGTATAAATACTATGGAAATCAGTCATTTGTTTTGTTCAGAAATATATCAAAAGTTGTTCATCACTGTGGAGAATCAGTCCACTTGCTGATTTGGTACTGCACACACCTGTGTTAGTCTGTATTTATAACTATCAATCCCATGGACGGAGGAGCCTGGTGGGCTGCAGTCCATGGGGTCGCCAAGAGTCAGACATCACTGAGTGACTTCACTTTCACTTTTCGCTTTCATGCATTGGAGAAGGAAATGGCAACCCACTCCAGTGTTCTTGCCTGGAGAATCCCAGGGACGGGGGAGCCTGGTGGGCTGCTGTCTATGGGGTCGCACAGAGTCGGACATGACTGAAGCGACTTAGCAGCAGCAGCAGCATATAAAAATGTAACTAAAGACATTTGAGACTCCCTTCAGCAGATTCTTAAACAGATTTATATCCAAATGTTATTAAAATATGCTCAGTCATGTCCCCATGGATTGTAGTCCGCCAGGCTCCTCTATCCACGGGATTTTCCAGGCAAGATTACTGGAGTGGGTTGCCATTTCCTACTCCATATTAAAATATGGCTATATGTTAACATATGTTTATATATAAACGTCATGAATTTTCTTAGTATAACTTTTTCTTAATATTCACAATTTTGCTATCACTTATTTATAATTTTTTAGAAGTGATAAGAAACCTAGTATTGCAATTAAACATTTAGGATTGCCTGGGTTCTTCTCCATCTTACTCTACTAATAACCTTCAATGTCTACTCCTGAATGATGGTTCTTCTTCCAGTCTATCTTTTACCCTTCATCACCTACTGAAGTATATGGTCTCCAAAGTTGTTCTCATGCACTAGAGATGGAATTTAAAAAACTTAACATGTGGCAGGATTTAAAAATAGGAAGTTTTCCATAAAACCCAGTTCCTGCTCAGTTAATCTCATAATAAAACCAACAACTGATACTACATTTATAAGTCTGAGTCTTAGGGAGATGATGTCACCCTTCCTCTTTTTCTGCACTGTTAGTATGTAGTTTATCTTGGCATGTTATCCCTACTTCAACTAAGGTTACTTCCCACTTTCTCTTATCACAGATAAATGACTCTGTTCTGCTAATATGTATCTTCATACTAGTTCCTCCTGCAGTGACTTCCCTAGCTACTATTGCTCTTTTATTCTCCTTTATATCCTGTATTTTGGATGATATCTTATCTGTTTTATTCTATTAAAGCCTGACTCATTTATTAGGTATATATACAACCATCTGATCAATTCACTATCTTTTAGTGAAGTGGTTCCCTACCATTTAAATGTTGAAATAAATTTTATCATTATTACATTTCTTTTATTTCTCCATTATAGTTGTGGTGGGCTTTCCAGGTGGTGCTAAAGGATTTCTCCATTATAGCTGTGGTGGGCTTCGCAGGTGGTGCTAAAGGGAAATAACCCACCTGCCAATGCAGGAGACATGAGACATGGGTTCAATCCCTTGGGTTGGGAAGATCCCCTGGAGAAGGAAATGGCAACCCACTCTAGTATTCTTACCTGGAGAGTCCCATGCCCAGAGGAGTCTAGTGGGCTACAGTCCATAGGGTCACAAAGAGTCAGACACGACTGAAATGACTTAGCACACACACATAGTTGTGGTATCATATTACTTTTATAAAGTTATGGACTTACCTGGAGTGGTCCAGTGGTTAAGACTCTGTGCTTCCAACACAGGGAGTGCAGGCTCGATTCCTGGTCTGGGAATCAAGATCCCACATGCCACATGGTGCAGTCAAAAAAAATAAAAATAAAGTTATAAGTGTAGGTAGGTTTTTCTTATTTATGAGTTTTATCTCCAGATCCATTTTATTTGCTATAAAATCTAAAGATACCAACTGCCAAGGCCAGGTGAAGAATATACTTTAGCTGGAAACCCCTGAGTATTTTGGATTTTGTCCTTGTTACAACCAGGCAAGACCTTTATTTGCTGTGCAGTCATTAGACAGGAATTAAGTATATGGCAGTGGAGGTGGTGGGGGAGCACTTCCTTCCTTCCTTCCTTCTTTCCCCTGCTTAGCAAGGTCCAGCTAGTTCCATGCTCCAGGAGGTGATGGGAGTCTACCATCAAAGGTTCAGACCTGGAGAGCAGTCATGATGCTGCTTCACAGCTAGGTTACCTGAGATCCAGAGCCCACATTCTCCATCTCACCTGCATGTAGGTAATTTCTCAGACACTTTATTATTTATCCACTCACTCGGCCATACTTATCTTCAGGTAAACACGTAGCTGGCTCAGTGGTAAAGAAGCTTCCTGCCGATGCAGGAGACTCAGGTTCAATCCCTGGGTCAACAAGATTCCCAGAGTAGGAAGTGGCAACCCACTCCAGTATTCTTGCCAGGAAAATTCAGCAGACAGAGGAGTTGGTGGACTGCAGTCCATGGGGTTTCAAAGAGTTAGACGTGACTGAGCAACTGAACATGTATGCACACAGACACGAAGCAAGGAGTTCCAGCTGAATATAACTGGGATTCAGAGAACGGTGACTCAGTCAGGGTCTAACCTGGAAGACAGAAATGACCCTGAGTACTTAAAATCATGGAGCTTTAAGGCAAGGAATACATTACACAGGAGTTGGGAAAACAAGGAGCCAATAGAAGGAAGTGTTTTAAGAGCAAGAAAGCCCAGGAGAGGCAAACCCACCCTGAGATCTCTTTGCTCGTGCTGGTAAGCATTGAATGAAGATCTGGGAGGAGGAGGAAGAGAGGAGATTAGAGGTACAGATGGCAGTTTATCAACCCTCCAAATTAAGGATATCTAAGCCAGGGACTGGAGAGGCTACTAGGATTTTCCATGACTTCGTACTACTTTCTCAGTAAACAGAGCTGTGATTCAGTCCTGGGTGATAACATGTGACCGAAATTCCTCCAAGCTGGTCATATAGAGGACACTTTCTCTGACTTCAGAGTTGATGCCCAGTGTCTTCTATTTTTATCTTCCTTAGATCATTTGAGTCAGTTTCAAGGAAGTGTGGGCAGTTGGCTATCCATTATTTTGCCTCTATCTTGCCCAGTATTATCCCAGATCTTTGTATGTGCAGGGCAAATTCTCCAACAAACATGCCAAAGAGTTCAAATCTCTTCTAAACCCAAATTAGCAGATTTTTAGAGTACTTTATCCTTTTATCATTTTTTCACTAAAATGATGTGCATAAGGAAAAGAAGGTGAGTCCTAAAGTGAAATATTTGCCATTGATGTGATGGTGGACACACCAAATGAACAGCTTTATTTTTTTAATTTTTGAAAATTACCTATTTAATTGGCTGTACCTGGTCTTAGCTGCAGCATGCTGGATCTCCCATCTTTGTTTCCAGCATGAGAACTCTTAGCCATAGTGTAGTGGATCTAGGACCCTGCTGCTGCTGCTGCTGCTGCTAAGTCGCTTCAGTCGTGTCCGACTCTGTGCGACCCCATATGTGGCAGCCCACCAGGCTCCATTGTCCCTCGGATTCCCCAGGCAAGAACACTGGAGTGGGTTGCCATTTCCTTCTCCAATGCATGAAAGTGAAAAGTGAAAGTGAAGTCGCTCAGTCATGTTTGACCCTCAGCGACCCCATGGACTGTAGCCCACCAGACTCCTCCATCCATGGGATTTGCCAGGCAAGAGTACTGGAGTGGGGTGCCATTGAGCAGGGGTCATACCTGGGCTCCTGCACTGGGAGTGCAGAGTCTTAGCCACGGGATCAACAGAGAAGTCCCCGATGATCAGCTTTAAACCTTAGATTCCTAAGTGCTAAAATAGGAATATTAAAACTTAGCTTGCAAATAAGTTCTGGGAAGCAGCTTCCATAGTGTCAGGGATGTAGTAGGTATCCAACAAATAGTGGATGTTCTTACCCAAATGAGCTGTGACAGTATTTAATTTTCACTGAAAGATTTGTGGTAATAGATGAAAACAAATAAAGATGGTAAAGTGATCCATGATGATTGTAAAATCATCTTAAAAACAAGAGTCCTAGGACTTCCCTGGTGGTCCAGTGGTGAAGACTCCAAGCTTCCACCGCAAGGGGTCTTGGTTTGATCCTTGGTTGGGAAACAAAGATCCTGCACCCTCAAATCCAGTAGCTTTCAATTTTTCCTTATGACCCAGCACAAGTAACACATTTATATAATAATACATTTCATGCATGAAACTAAGACATACATAGAACACTCCTACTCTTACTATGTGTGAAAGATGCTGAGGTTTTCTATTCCATGACATTCTATTCCATTTACTGAAAAAAAAAAATTCTGGTCATGACTCAGTATGCTTCAAGTGAATGGAAAATTCTAACTCATTAGATTCTTTTTTTTTTTAATGTGTTTAGAAGGAAGTCTGCCTAATTCATTGACGTCAGAGGAAGTGAAGCAGCTATGGACAACTCAAAAGGCAGTTATTGCTCGCCAGGAGCTTAACATGAATGTAAATCCCAACCTTAACTACACACTCACTCGGTTTTACCACCAGAATACAAGTTCTAAATCATGCTTTACAGCTGCTTGTCATGTAACATTTGGGCAACCTCGGAGGAGTCCCATTGACAGGGACTTGTCTCTGGCTGAGTCATTAAAAAATGGCATATGTCCCAACATCTCTATTTGCATCCATCAGGAGAGGGTTACTGATTTTTCTATTTTAAGCAGTGAAGGATATGCCTTTGCATTCAAGGAGATTCTGAGCCCTCTAATTGCCAATAGATTTGGTGTGATAAGTATGCACTTAGTGAAGTCACATTATAAAATGAGTTGCTCAAATATTTAATCAGCTGTGCACAAAGCATTCTATCCATCATGGCGAGGAGTTGCTATGGGTTACAATTCTCCTGTCGAACATGAAAAACCTGGATTTGGAAGATGAGTTCTAGCAATGGCTTTCTCTTAGCTGAAGAAAGATTTGCAAGTAAGATCCTTGGGCCAAGCATGCAAATTCTTGGATTCTTATCACACATATTCTTAATGGTTTCCTGGGAATCATCATTTTTTTCCCCTCAGCCTCATTCACTCAGAGGGAAGAGCATATATTCTGCATGAAACATGTGCTGAGACCTTTCATAAAGGTTAAAATAATTTGTCCAAGGATATTTAATCAGCCAGGGAAAGAATTGAGACTCAAAGTCTGGCCAGGCATTGTTGGGGAAAATGCAATATAAGAAAGAGCTTTTGAAGGAGCTTGAAGTCTAGCGGAAGAGAGAGATACATAAACACATTGACATAGACTAAAAAAAGGGCTCTCGTGATCGGAATGAGTCAAGTCGCATGGGAGATCAAGTGGGTGAATGGCTAATTCTGTTATGAGTTCTTTCTATCTATCTATCTATCTATCTATCTATCTATCTATCTATCTATCTATCTATATATGGGGATTCCTGGTGTCATTGAAGCGTTGAGAAACAAGATTAATAAAAATAACAAGCCAAGCTCCCACTGAATATGAACTTTATTTTTTATCCTAATATTTGAAATCCTAATATTTCTAAGCCCTGCCTTTTAAGAAGGGTTCTCCCAACTCAGTCTATATACTAAATGTTACTCAAAATAAATAGGTCACTGGGTTAAGGTTTATGAAAACCCTTTTGGCTATAAAGAGATTAGCTTGTCCTACCCTTGGCTGGGCCCATTATTTATTCTTAAAAGTCAAGAATCTGTATGTCTTCTTCTACTTAAGAGAATCAAACTCAGTCTTTTGCTCATTCTCCTCAGTTCCCTTTTTGGTGTCTTCTTTCCTTTGGTAGTAACTATGACATCCATCTGTCTAACAAAGGTGTTAGATAAAAATCTGACATGTTAGATTGTAATATTTTCCCAAATATTACAAAGGAGCAAAAAAGGCTAAATTTAGCCCAGCTTTCTTCCTTTCTCCAAACTAGTTCACACAATCCTGCAATTACTTGGACGCTTTTAATACTTTAACCTAAAACTTTCTTAAGAGGCAGCAAACATCTCTTTCCCAATAGTTTCAACAAAAGACTCACTGAATATCATAAATTCTGACTGAGGCTCATGCCCATTCCAGAACCAAAGATGGTGGCCAGGAGGCTTTATATATGGGACAGGTGCTCCAAATCTGGAAAATCCCATGGGCAGAGGGGCCTGGCAGGTTATAGTCCATGGGATCACAAAAGAGCTGGACACGACTTAGTGACTAAACAGCAACAACCCATTTCACTGTGTATTTCACCAATACAGGGGGAAGAAAAGACCAAAAATACTGTTACTAGAAACAGGGAGAATAGATGTTGGGCTCCCCTAAAACCACTACCATGAGTATATAAGACCCTACTCAGAAATTGTAGAAGTCTTGGGAAGGGCACTGTATTTTTTAATAAAGCCTGGAATAGAAATTTGAACTAAGTCTTATAGAGATCTTAAGAGGCAGGAAGACATCATCTAATATGTAGTTTGTGTTGGGGAAAAGAGTAAGATGAGAGGTAGATCTAGGGACCTCCCTGGTGCTTCAGTGGCTCAGAGTCTGTGCTCCCAAAGCAGGGGGCCTGGGTTCGCTCTTCAGTCAGGGAACTGAACTAGATCCCACATGCTGCAACTAAGAGTTTGCACGTTGCCGCAAAGATCCTGCAACCAAGACCCAGAGCAGCCAAATAAATAAATAAAAATTTTAAAAAGAGGTAGGTCTACCACAAAGCTAGTGAAGCTTAAGCTTTCCATATTTGACAGCAATCCTAAAAACCTTCCACAACACTACCATTAATGAATTATAATGCTGAAACAAACTTTTCCAAACCATCAATAGTAAAATATTTAAATAATTCATACTAAAGGGAAGAATACCTATTTTTCCTCTCTATAAAATTGATATTATTAAATTAATATAATGTAAAGAGGTGATAAAATAGTATACACCCTAAAACTTGGGGAAAGTACTTTTGAGGTGTGTCAAATATTCAGTCATAAAAATTTCATGCTGTTTATCAGGATTTTGTTATGTCCATGGTTATTTGTCAGGTCTCTCTAGCATGTTATTTGTCTTCTTTTCTCTATCAAATTAAATATTCACATAGGTACTTATGTATTTTTAATTATTGTTCATTTTCTTAAAGAGATCACCAAAACTGTATAAGCTGCAGACCTCACAGAACCTGCATTTATCCCTGGATTCATCCTTTTAGAAGGACCCAGAGAGTGGCCCAGAGCTTCCAGCTTTCTTTCAGTGTTAATTGCTCTATTGTGCCTGACTCTTTGTGACCCCGTGAACTGTAGTCCATCAGGCTCCTCCTGGAGTGGGTAGCCACTTCCTCCTCCAGAGTATCTTCCCAACCCAGGGATCAAACTCAGGTCTCCTGCATTGCAGGCAGATTTTTTTACCGTCTGAGCCACCAGGGAAGCTCCTTTCCCAGCAATCTCTGACCAAAAATCCCTTCACCACAAACCTAAGGAGGAGAAGGTATCTGTGGCTCTGCATTCCCAGCTTAATTCCCAAGGCCACTCCTCCTGGGCCAGCCTTTTTTAATGTATATATAAAAAAATATGTATATATTTTTGGCCCTGTGGCATACAGCATCTTAGTTCCCCAATCAGGGATCAAACTTAACAACTGGACCACCAGGGAAGTCCCTGGACAAGCTTAATTGCCCTCCCTTTGAACCAATCAGCCTACAGGAAAGATATATATTGACTGGTTTAAGCAATCACAGCCCATTCCTGGATTAGGGGTACGGTCAATCCCACCCAAAGCACACACATAAGAACAGAGACAGAGGGGTAATTTTCCAAAGAAACTGGGTATCCTGGTACCAAGGAGAAGGAGATGCTGGACAGAAAGCAGTAGGTATCTCAAAGCTGAGACTTGCATTGGATGTAAAATTTAAGAGGGCACCAAAAACTCAGCAAGTTAAATAATATTTTGATGCACTTTAAAAAAAAAAAAAACTGAACCAGAAAACTACAGCCTACAGACTGACTGCTTAAAAAAAAAAATGAAACGCTTCAGGAATTTGTATGTCATCCATGCAGGGGCTAGGCTAGTCTTCTCTGAATCGTTCCAATCTTACTATATGTGCTGCCCTCACCTGCCTGCATTTTTCGTTTTTATTAATAAGTAACTTTTATAACAGTGTCTGGGCTACCTCCCTGGGGAGTTAGGCTCTGCCTCACCATTGCCTTAGAAATTTTTGAAGTTCTAAAATAAACTTTCTGGGTCCTAGGGCTTCTTGGAACTCAGGAATTGTGAGGTGTTCTTATCCTATGTGCGTGCATACTCAGACGCTAAGTCATGTCTGACTGTGACCCCATGGACTGTAGCCCGCTAGGCTCCTCTGTCCATGCGATTTCCCAGGCCAGAATACTGGAGTGTGTTGCCATTTCCTTCTCCAAAGGATCTTCCCAACCCAGGGATCGAATCTTCATCTCCTGCATTGGCAGATGGGTTCTTTACCACTGAGCCACCAGGGAAGCCCTTCTTATCCTATACCTGTTCCTGCGGTAGTCGCTCAGTTGTGTCTGACTCTTTGTGACCCCATGGACCATATTCCACCAGGCTCCTCTACTAATGGAATTCTCCAGGCAAGAATACTGGAATGGGTTGGAGAAGATTCCCTTCTCCATGGAATTTTCCCGATCCCAGGGATCAAACCTGGGTCTCTTGCATTGCAGGTGGACTCCTTACCGTCGGAGCCACCAGGCTATAAGTCAGCCCTAAATTGGCTTCCTGATTCAGAGAGGTGTGGGAAAGCAGAGGATGCTCCATTTCCCTAACAATTAGGATCATCCCTTGTTGCTCAATTGGTAAAGAATCCACTTGCAATGCAGGAGAGCTGTGTTCAATCCCTGGGTTGGGAGGATTCCCCTGGAGAAGGGAAAGGCTACCCTCTCCAGCATTCTGGCCTGGAGAAGTCCATGGACACAGTTCATGGGGTCACAAAGAGTTGGACATGACTGAGCAACTTGGGCATCCCTGATAGCTCAGTTGGTAAAGAATCCTCCTGCAATGCAGGAGAGCCTAGTTTGACTCCTGGGTCGGAAAGATCTGCTGGAGAAGGGATAGGCTACCCACTCCAGTATTGCTGGGCTTCCCTTGTGGCTCATCTAGTAAAGAATCTGCTTGCAGTGTGGGAGATCTGGGTTGGGAAGATCCCCTGGAGAAAGGAAAGGCTACCCACACCAGTATTCTGGCCTGGAGAATTCCATGGACTGTGTAGCCCATGGGGTTGCAAAGAGTTGGACGTGACTGAGTGACTTTCACTCATTCCCATATTAATAGCGCAAGCCATTCACTTAATTTTGAAGAAAGAAGGCTGGTGGGAGGCCTTGGACTCAAGCAGAGCCTCTGCCCTATAGCTCTAGCCCCACACTCCCCCTCCTCAACCCCAAGCTGACGAGGGCAGGCTCAGCCAGCTTGCTGGCCATGCCGCATGAGATCTGCTGGGGACAGATGGAGGAAGAGGCAGGCAGACCCTATCCAGCTTGCTGCCAGCCCAAGGCAGGCCTTGCTATTTGACGTGGGTGCACTGTGGGCTTTAGTTACTGAGCTAGGCTTTATCTTCTCTGACAGCTCATAAAAAATCAACCCCGTCGCAAGCTGTCAGAAGCTTGTACCTAGAAACAGCCCCAGGTATTGGTGAAAGGGGAAAATGCATCCTTCCTTCTGACTACATGTGAGACGAGAGAGCCAGAATTTCAACAGGACCACAGGTAACCAGTAGAAGTGACTAGTAACGCATAGGTGATCCAAACATGTCATTTTAAATAACAGTATCTATTTACTTCTAAAAAACACATTCATGGAAATGTCAATAAGAGCCATTTGTCAGCTCTGTGACCTTGGTGAGTCACCAGGACACTTAACCATGTGGGTGCTCGGTCTCTCCAAAATGGAGGTAAGGGGCAGAAATTGAGTGATCATCTCTGAGGTCCTTTCCAGCTCTGGCAGCTATAGTCTTACGATATGGGGGTCACTTACCTCCCTTCCCTTCCCAGGCAGAAGTAGGCAGCCCCAAGACAGCTGGGTTGCCCAGAGAACCATGGCAGAAAACATGGTCAGAGCGTTAAAAACCTGTCTATACTGGCAAGGGAGACTGATGTGCAAAATACTTCCCCCCCCAAAAAAAAAAAACCTGTCACTTACTATTAGAGTTTATTTCAAAATAATGTCAGGACTTCCCTGGTGATCCAGTGGCTAAGATTCAGCACTCCCAATAGCAGGGGGCTCACATTCAATCCCTGGTCATGGAACGAGATGCCACATGCTGGAACAGAGGGATCACATGCAGTAACTAAAGACCCTGAATGCTGCATAGAAGATTGAAGAAACTGCAATTAAGACTCAGTGCAGAATAAAAATAAATGTTTTAAAAATTTAGGGGCTTCCCTGGTGGCTCGGTGATAAAGAATCCAACTGCCAAGGCAGGAGACATGGGTTCGAACCCTGATCCAGGAAGATCCCATATGCTGCAGAGCTAAACCTGTGTGCCGCAAGTACTGAGCCTGTGTTTTAAAACCCAGAAGCCACAACTACTGAGGCCACATGCTGCAACTACTGAAGCCTGCACGCTCTAGAGCCCATACTCTGCAACGAGAAGCCACCGCAATGAGAAGCCCAGGCGCCATAACTAGAGAGTAGCCCCTGCTCGCTGCAACTACACAAAAGCCTGCTCAGCAAGAAGACCCAGCACAGCCAAATATAAATAAATAAATGGTTATTTTTTTAAAGTCTAAAGATAATCTCAGGACTATGTTACATATCACATTTGTGATAGCTCGGTTCCTTTGAGAAGCAGATGCCAAGAGGGGCTCAGACATATAGGAGATTTATTGAGGGAAACACCTGTGAGGGAAAAGGCACAGTGGGAGCCAGGGGAGATGGGAGAGAGACTCCAGACCCCAAAGCAGGGCCGTCACTCGTGAAGGGAAAGGCCACACTGGGAGGTGGGGGAGGAAAGGTCTCAGACTGTAGGTGCTCTAAGAACGTTTCGGATAGACTGAAACCAGTTTCCTAGGGCTGCCACAACAAAGGACCATGGACTGGGAGACCTAAAGAACGGAAATTTCCCTATAGTTCTGGAGGCTACGTTTCTGGGATCAAGGTGTTGGCAGAACTGGCTTTATTCCTGTAGACGCCTGTCTTCTCCCTGTGTCTGTCCTCTTTTTTTTTTTTTTTTTTTTCAGATTTGTTTATTTGTTTGTACTGAGTCTTAGGTGCAGCATGCAGGATCTTTTATCTGCGGCATGTGGGATCTAGTTCCCTGACCAGGGATCGAACCTAGGCCCCCTGTATTGGGAAAATAGAGTCTTAGCCACTGGACCACCAGGGAAATCCCCCTCATCTCCCCTTCTGATAAGGACATCAGTCATATTGGATTAAAGTCCACCATCATGACCTCATTTTAACTTGTTTTTGTTTAGTCACAAAGTCATGTCCGATTCTTTTGCCCCCAGGGACTGTAGCCCGCCAGGCTCCTCTATCCATGAGATTTCCCAGACAAGAACACTGGAGTGGGTTGCCACTTCCTTCTCCAAGGGATCTTCCAAACCCAGAGACAAACCCACATCTTCTGCACTGGCAGGCTGATTCTTTACCACTGAGCCATATGAGGAGCCCCCATTTTAACTTAATTACCTCTTAAAAGTCATATTCTGAGGTACCAGGGTTAGGACTTCAACATATGAACTTTGGGGGACTGTAATTCACTCTGTAACAGGCAGGAAGGGTGTCCTCAAGCCAGGTGCCCATTAGAGGAGCCATGTGTCTCACAGCAGTGGGACACCTTGAGGATCCTCGCCATGTTCTGTTCCTGGCTGGAAGCCAGCCCACAAGACACATGGCCTTGTGCAAACACTGTGCTGGATTCAAAAAGGCCACAGCTGGGGCCCTCAGTTAATTATCCCACTGCTGGCAGGAGATCTATGGTACATTTCCATGGTCACTGTGACATTCGATCTTCATTTACTAAATTGCTCAAGAAAAATAAATTGACCACCTATTAGGTACTAGATGAGTGAATCTCAGCCTTGATTGTCCGACAACAAAATTACTGACAGAGATTTTGTTTTCCAGTGCATTTTTCTGGGCCCATCTCTGCAGGGGGTCACTGTCCTTGAGAGTTGGTGTGTCAGGTGCTGGGGTGGGGAGGGTGCTGAATGGGACAGCCTCTGCCCACCGGAGCTCCAAGTCAGCAGACGGAATTAACAGCTTCAAAAGCCTTGTGCACAGAATTGCAGCCACATTACAACGCCCTGGTTAAATCAGTAACTAGAATCAGCTGGAGGCAAGAAGGACTTGTTATGACTATTGTCAATCAGTAACAAATATAAAGTTCCATGAGGATAGGTTCAGAGGTTCTCATTCATCCTGGTTTTCCCCTCAGTTCTTCCTTGCTAGGAGCTTCATCTGCACGTCTTCCAGCTGAAACCAGGAGGAATGACTCAGCTCAGACTGCCAAGAGATTCCCTGCAAAGGGCAAACCCCAGTGCCAACATGCTCATTCCCACAGTGCATCCTCCAGTTTCATCTGGTGGCTGTCATCCTGGCTGTGTTCACAAACCTCCAATATCATGGAAGCACATTCTCCTCCTAGTTCCACAAGGGGAAAAAGGGCTAAAGGCTCGATCCTCTCCCCTGATGTAGAATGTGAAGGAAAGACCAGGCTTTGCAATTCTGTCTTGCCTTTTGCCAGGCAGACCACTGGGAGCAAAGCATTTAGTCTCTCGATATCTCAGTTACCTTACCTATTATTTGGAAGTATAGTAACTACCCTGCAAAGTTGTTGTGAGGATTCAGACATCTAAAGTAAGAATGTCCCCCACGACTATGAGCTCATAGTTGGCATGTTATAAATACTGAGCCTTCCCACCCCAATCATCAGCAAATTATTTTCTCTAGAGTTAGAACAAAAATTCTCTTGCCAAAACCATTGAGGAAATCCAAAATCTCCAGCTTCCATTTTCCTTCAAATTCCCCCTTTTACCTCCTTTTTGTACCTGGGAGCTGCCACAGCAGCCAAAACCTATTCTCTGGAAAGGCTCCGACATCAGTCTTTGCCACCTCATGTGAATTTCTGCTTCTCTGAACATTCCATCCAGAACATGCCATGATATCTATTCAGCCTCACCAGGGAAAAAAGAGGCTTTACCTCTTGGTAAAGAAAACCACATCAATAGCAAGGACCTTTCTGGTGGCCTCAATCACACCAGATATGCGTCCTCCTCTTATGGGGTGGCCTTGGTTGGAAGGGCAGTGTAAGGTAGGAATGATCATTCCCCTAGGACAGTGCAGACATTTCTAGTAGGAACTCTCTCTTCTTTCAAACTAAATCTTACCCTGGATCCTGATATTTATAAAACAGGAACATATCTTATTTCATCAATATAAAAATTTTCAGTGCAACTGTATAAACTTTGCTCATTATAACTCAAAAATGATGAACAAGAAGATTGTGTTGAAATTAGGACATTAGATGACAGTTACATTTTCTATCATCTTCAATAACTTGTTTGAGTTGTTCAGGATCTAGGAAACTGGGCTGCATGTTGTTAACAGTCCCAGTCTTTTAACAGCTCTTCTGTCAATCTTGGGAGACACTTTGAGAAAAACATCCCTAAAGCTTATATAGGTCCATCTAGTTAAAGCTATGGTTTTTCCAATAGTTATATATGAATGTGAGAGTTGCACCATAAATGCAGCTGAGCGCCAAAGAATTGATGTTTTTGAACTGTGGTGTTCAGTAGACCCTTGAGAAGACTTCCAAGAGTCCCTTGGACTGCAAGGAGATCAAACCAGTCAATCCTAAAGGAAATCAGTCCTGAATATTCATTGGAAGGACTGACGCTGAAGCTGAAGCTTCAATACTTTGGCCACATGATGTGAAGAACTGACTTATCGGAAAAACCCTAACGCTGGGAAAGAGTAAAGGCAGGAATAGAAGGGGACAACAGAGGATGAGATGGTTGGATGGCATCACTGGCTTGATGGACATGAGTCTGAGTAAACTCCAGGAGTTAGTGATGGACAGGGAAGCCTGGCATGCTGCAGTTCATGGAGTCGTAAAGAGTCGGACACGACTGAGTGACTGAACTGAACTGAACTGAACTGAAAGCTTGAAGATATATATATGTTTATATATATATCCGTGTGTGTGTGTATATACATATATATATATATATATCCATCAGAACCAAGAATGGACTATCGTTGCTTATCATCTATAACATAGTATTTTCATGCTGTAACATGTTTGTATTTCACTAGTTATCAAGTTATCACCTAGGTGAGAATAACTCTGTAATGATGCATCTGCACTTGGCCCAGCCTTCAATCCAGTGAGGTCCACGCAGCTGTGCTAAGACATATGCCTTGACCTTCACACAAGACCAGCAAGGAGTGGCAAGCTTCCAGATCAATACACATGTACAAGAGATTTCAATATATGCACGGCTGAGATGTTTCAACAAGATTTTTCCCAGGGCTACAAAAAAAGTTCACATGTAAATATATATTCATATGCTCATACCTCCTATGGTTAAAATTACACTGGATCTGTTTCATTATTCTTACTGTCTTTTATTCTTGTTTAAAGCCACTTTAATTTTTTAATGAAATTTGACTCAAGAGTTTGCAGAGTCCCGGAATCATTGAAAAAGCAAGAGAGTTCCAGAAAAACACCTATTTCTGCTTTATTGACTATGTCAAAATCTTTGACTGTGTCGATCACAATAAACTGTGGAAAACCCTTCAAAAGATGGGAATGCCAGACCACCTGACCTGCCTCTTGAGAAATCTGTATGCAGGTCAGGAAGCAACAGTTAGAACTGGACATAGAACAACAGACTGGTTCCAAACAAGAAAAGGAGTACATCAAGGCTGTATATTGTCACCCTGCTTATTTAACTTCTATGCAGAGGACATCATGAGAAACGCTGGGCTGGAGGAAGCACAAGCTGGAATCAAGATTGCCAGGAGAAATATCAATAACCTCAGATATGTAAATGACACCACTCTTATGGCAGAAAGTGAAAAAGAACTAAAGAGCCTCTTGATGAAATGAAAGAGGAGAGTGAAAAAGTTGGCTTAAAGTTCAACATTCAGAAAACGAAGATCATGGCATCTGGTCCCATCACTTCATGGCAAATGGATGGGGAAACAGTGGAAACAGTGGCTGACTTTATTTTGGGGGGCTCCAAAATCACTGCAGATGGCGATTGCAGCCATGAAATTAAAAGACACCTACTCCTTAGAAGGAAAGTTATGACCAACTCAGACAGCATATTAAAAAGCAGAGACATTATTTTGTCAACAAAGGTCCATCTAGTCAAAGCTATGGTTTTTCCAGTAGTCCTGTATGGATGTGAAAGTTGGACTAAAAAGAAAGCTGAGTGCTGAAGAACTGATGATTTTGAACTATAGTGTTGGAGAAGACTCTTGAGAGTCCCTTGGACTGCAAGGAGATCCAACCAGTCCATCCTAAAGGAGATCAGTCCTGGGTGTTCATTGGAAGGACTGATATTGAAGCTGAAACTCCAATACTTTGGCCACCTGATGCGAAGAGCTGACTCATTTGAAAAGACCCTGATGCTGGGAAAGATTGAGGGCAGGAGGAGAAGGGGATGACAGAGGATGCGATGGTTGGATGGTATCACCAACTCAATGGACATGAGTTTGGGTAAACTCTGGGAGTTGGTGATAGACTGGGATGCCTGGCGTGCTGCAGTTCATGGGGTCGCAAAGAATTGGACACGACTGAGTGACTGAAATGAACTGAACTGAAATATCTCTGCAGGACCCTGATCCCTGCCCAAATTTAGCCCAATATAGTTTGAGGAATAAGGCCCAGAGAAATGTGGAGTCCTGCCCGGCTCACACAGCCCATTCATGACACCACTACAGTGAGATCCTTTAACTTCAGCCTCCTTGGTCAGTGCTCTTAACAAGACACCAGAGTTCCAGGACGTTCCTAGTGCCCCAAAATAAGGGCAGTGACAGATGTCAGCACGTAGCCAAGCCTGAAATCCTTTCCCAAATGAGGGAGAAAATTCTCGAAATGACTGGTGGCCTTTATGACTCAGACTGTGCTGTGGACCATGGAAAAATAATGGTCTGTTTGGTTTGGTTTACTTTCTGAGAGAGCCAAGCTACATCACACCAAGGTGTGGTGACGCTAAGTCTGAGCTGTGACCCTCAGTGTTTTGGGGAAGGGATTTGGCATCCGTGGGCTGGGGTGGAAGTTAGAGAGTTGGGGACTGGGTTTGAGTCTGGGCCAACAGAAGGGCAAGCCCAGGAGTCCTGAGGCAACAATCTCTCCATCTGCCAGATGGTTGCAACAGCTATTCTAAGCCCTGGCTCGAGGCCAGCCTTGATTGATTTCAGCAATAAAATTACATGTTCCAAAACTCATCTGTTTTGGACCATCAATGACAAAGAGAGCTATTACAGAATGTCAGATCTGTCCCTGTGTTTGGGACACATCTCTGTATTAATACTTGTTTGGCCTCTACAAATGATTCATGAGGGGCAGCGGAATGACTGAGTCACAGTCAGAATAATTTACTCACATCCCTCTCATCATTATTGTACATTCTTTCCTAGAGCCAAACATTACTCACATGTCTCTTGGACCCACGTTAATATGAATGTCACCGATGGGCTGTTTTCTCTCTGCTGAGCTGAGGCGTGGTAAACAGGAAAACAAGATGAAAAGCATTTCAGTGATAGTTATGGAACCCTGTGGTTAAAGGGTCAACCCACATTTTCTAGTCACGGAACAAAGAAATGATGATCAAACTTGGAATTAATAAATTCTACCTCTGTCCACACTTCAGCTATTTCAAAGGGTTTCTAGTGCTGCTTCAGTGAAGTCAATTTCCCCCTCCTACCCACAGGCATCTTTTTGCTGCCCCAGGCTCAGGAAGCAACTGAGCCCCATCCTCTTTTTTCAGACTCTCCTTCCTTTAGGCAAAAAGAATGGAAATCTCCTCCAACTAGCTCAGCAAAAAGCAGGGACTATATAGACTTCCCTGGTGGTCCAGTGGCTAAGACTGTGTTGCCAACGCAGGGGGCCCAGGTTTGATCCCTGATCAGGGAACTAGATCCTACATTTGCAACTAAAAAATCTACATGCCATAAATAAGACCCAATATAGCCAAATAAATAAACATTTTTTTAAAAAAGCCCAAACAAACAGAGACTGTGTTGGAAGGAAAGTGGGGTTTCTCTCAGGAAGCTGAGCTAGTGAGGAGACAGGACATACTTGGGAGAGCTAGAGTTCCTTCTCTAAAGAGATACAGTTTTAACAATTTAAGGAGACATGTGGGTAGGAGGGTCACTGAGCTCCTGTTGCCAGGTTAGGGGAAGAAGTATGATGTCAAGGAGTGTGACAGTAAGTCCAGCGCCACCTGACACGGCATCATGGGAAGGAACTGTAATTACACGCACAAGAAGCCAAGGCTTCCTCTACTTCTGCCTGTGCCAAGTGGCCATTCTTCTGTTCAAATCTGGTTCAGGGTGTGGACTGTGCCTCACACACCCTGTTATCCGTCCGAACACAAGGACTGCAGGCTAAATTCCAAATACCCAAGACCTAAGAGAATGGCTCCATCTTTGACATTTTATTGGCTTGTACAGGGCATTCTCTGTACTAGTTTGTTGTAGATATAAAACAGTTAGCAAGACAGCTTACATTTGCATATAATCAATATTTTCTATCCTATACATCTCTGCCCCCAATTTTTTCTCTTCAAAATCCATTCTTTAAAAGAAAAAAAAATCACTGGAGTAATGTGTATTAAAAAAAACAACAATAAAAACCATCTAAGTGACATGCCAATAGTCAAATCTGTGACTTGTAGAGAAGGTGGTCAAACAGTGGCACATGATATACCCATATCCACCCACCAGCACTTCAAGGCCTGCCCTCAACTGGGACCCAGGCTCATCAGTCACTCAGGGTCAGCCTGACTAGTGCTCCCCAGGGCTATAGTGACTATGCTCTGGTCCCCAGAAACCAGCAAAGTACCTAGAGTCTAGTTAGCTTCTCTCTCTGCTTTTCTCCACTGTTTCTAAAGAGCTTGCCATACCCTTCTCATTTTGCAGGGGGCAATTTTATGACTTCATGTACAAGTAGTCTTGCCCTGTGAGTGCCCCAAAAATGGAAGACATAAGGCTTGTATAGAGTGTAAAGGAAGCTCTCCATCATTAATTGCAGCACATACCAGTGTTGATGTGATGTGTTTTCTCACACTGGGAAGGTTGACTCCCATGCATCCATTTGGATTTAAGGTTTTGTTTCTTCAAAACATGGGTGTAATTTTTCCAAGATCCTCCTAAAAATATTGAGTTGACCTAAAGGTTTGTTTGGGATTTCCATAAGATCTTATGTAACAAACCTTTTGGCCAACTCAATATAAACAGAGAATGTTCATGAGTGGAGGAAAGCAGAGTAGTTGCGCTGCTGTCCACCGGGCAAGGAATATGGGGATAGTCTGAGAAGAGAGAGGACATGGAAGGGCAAGAAATTTGGCCTAAATGGTTGCTGCCACGAGGAAGATGGTTAGTGTCTAAGCCTGACTTGCCACGTGCATATGTGCGTGCTCAGTCACTCGGTCACGCTCGAATCTTTGTGACTCCATCGACTGTAGCCCACCAGGCTCCTCTGTCCATGGGATTCTCCAGGCAAGAATACCAGAGTGGGTTGCCATTTCCTACTCCAGGGGACCTTTCCTACTCCAGGGATCAAACTTGTGTCTCGTGTATTGGCAAGCAGATTCTTTACCGCTGTGCCACCTGGGAAGCCCATGTGAACAGGAAACACAGACCAATCTCATTTGAACCAACACCCCTGGAGCTCCAGGCAGCTTCCTTGAGGGGTAGAGGGCTTGTTAGGTACAACCACCATTTTTCTGGAGATGATGTTTCATCTCTTGCACAAGGAGATTTTCTATTAAATTAATGGCCCTGGAAGGACAGCTAGTGGCCTTGATCCGCCAGCCATGGAGCTGTCAATCCTGGATCCACCTATTGTCTTTGTCAGGACTTCCTATGGGAGTGTTTGCCCCAACCCTGCATAGAAATAGGGCACTGGCTTTGGCCAGTCTATCAGAGTTGAGAAAATAAATGAAAAAGAAAAAAGGAGAACAGAAAAGCCAGAGAAGGGAGAAGAGCCCAGATGAACGTCCTTTCAAGATCCCCTCTGTGGACTTCCCTGGGGGCCCAGTGGTTAAGACTCCACGCTTCCTTTGCAGGGGGCACAGGTTTGATCCCTGGTTGGGGAACTAAGATCCCACGTGCTGTAGGACAAGGTCAGAAAACGAAATAAGACCAAAAGACTCCCTCCATGCCAGGCACATGCTTTCCATCGGGCCTGAGAATCCACTATTCTTTCTGACAACACGAGGGCTGGTATACTGTGCCCTTTGGACTAGAATGGAAAGAGAGGCTCAAGGGGTTAAATGACCTGCTCATGGACACACAGTTGACTAGTGGCAGTGCCAAGATTCAACCCTGAGGCTCTCTGCCTTTAAAGCTCATGAGCACTCATCACTGTCCCCACTGCTGGGGATTATCTCATTTTCCTTATCTGGCTGTCAAGGAGTAATTACCTCGCAATTCCCTCCTGTCTCATTCTTTCCATTACCATCACCCTCACACGTTAACACAGATCAGGCTCTGTCAGCTCGTGGTCAGCCAACGGCTGCCCCATATTGGTCCCTGAGGCCAACAGACCACCCATGCATCCCAGTTACTCTGCCCATATGGTGGCCCCCGCTGTTCCATGACCTCGCACTCACTTTTGCTCTGGTGCCAACTCCACTGGTATCCTAATGGTCAAAAAAGACAGCTACAGAGACAAGAAATATACCGTGACCAAAACTGTCAGAACCGCCTGCCCTGAAATTCATGGGCATTAAGGGGCAATCCCACAGTGGGCTGGAGGACAGAACATTCAGCGAGGAGAGGGCCTGGAGCCCACCAAGTCTGCCCTCCCAGCCCCCTCTGCTGCCTTCCTCCCTGTGGCTGGTGCCTGCTTAGCCCGCGTGGGAGAGGACCCCTGGCCACACCTGGCCCCGGCGCCCCCTAGAGGTCACTGAGCACAACAACCCTTATTCAATCCAGGAAATCACTGTCTGTAGGGGGTTCTTCAGCCTGGTTGCCCTAATAGCTTCAGCAACAGGGACCGTACCACCTCTTTCCACTGCCAGACAGCCCTCAATCATCAGAAAGACCACACCAATATTTTCATGCATTTCTAGTCCTGATCTTCTTACCCAGATTTATGAAAATGACTTCATTTTTCCATAGGTCTTCTTCTGTATTTAATTTTTTTAAGCAAAAACCATCTTTTTTTTTTTTTTCAGCTGTTCCAGGTCTTAGTAGTGGCACGTGGGAGCTGGTTTCCTGACCAGGGATTGAACCCAGCCCCCCTGCCTTGGGAGCATGGAGCCTTAAGCACTGGACTACCAGGGGTGTCCCAGATCTTCTCCTACACTCATCAATCATTGCAAGACCGTACATTTCCATCCATGACATTCCACCTTGATGACATCAGGCAGCTGTTCCACCTTGCTGAAATTATTTTGGGCCCTAATTCTACCATCAAACCCACTATCATTTGTCTTTCTATAAATCTCAAATTTGATTAAGACATATAGTGTGAATCTGAGTCACTGATATAAACACTGAACATGACTGTTAAAGACCAAAGCTTTTCAGAATGTATTTAGAAGCTTTCTTCCAGTCTGTCACCCAGTCTTCAATCAACGATGTTTTAGATTCCATCTTTTAAAAAGTCACAGATTGCTCTCTCTCCTAACTCAATCAGCATTTCTTCATTTTATAAATTTAATGGCTCTTTACAGTCCAGATATACCATACCTGCTACATACATACCCCCAATCTGATCAACCAATAGTCCCATTGGAAGGGAAAATAAAAGATCGCTGGGTATGATTTACAGTGAGCCACTGCTGGCTCTTGGTGAATTTCTACTTGCTTAACTAAGAATTCATAAAACATTCACTTAATTCCCTAGAGAGTTTCTAGATTCTACCTTCTTTCCTTTTTTTTTGTTAAGTCTTTATTTACTACAATACTGCTTTTGTTTTATGTTTTGGTTTTTTGGCCAAAAGGTATGTAGGAGCTTAGCTCCCTGACCTGGAATCTAATCCAAACCCCTTGCATTAAAAGATGAAGTCCTAACCACTGGGCTGCCAGGTTAAGTCCTGATTTCTATCTCCTTTCCTTTTTTGACAATTAGGGCAGTGTTTTCTTTCTTTCTTTCTTTCTTTTTTTTTTTTTTTTTTTTTGAGGTTGCAATTGCTTTTATTGGGGTGAGCATGGCAGGCCCACCATGGTCAGCTTAGTGTTCTGCCCTCCAAGGCAGCCAAAGCTGGGCTCCTCCACCCGCCACCTACATGGGTTAGTGGAACATGCAGAGCTCAATCAGAGGGTGGAGGCAGGGGGTCAGGGGGGAGCTGCCAGGACCTGGGGCTGATGGAACAGGAGCAGATGGCACCGGCTGGCTGCCTTGGCCAGCATGGACTGCCCAGGCAGTGTCCCAGGCCAACATGGGGGCTGAGAATCTCCCTGAGGGAGGCAGGCAGCACCTGGGGGCCCACAGGCCTTGGGGGATGCTGGGCCCACGGTGGGCAGAGGCCTGCAGGATCCCAGCCATACCTGGCCAACATGCCTGAGAGCTGGGCAGTGGCAAGACTTTCACCAGGAGGGAGGCAGCTCCCACCCCAGGTCTGGGTGCTCAGGGCCTGGGGTGTGAAGGGGGACACAGAAGGCACTTACTAGGGAGCTGAGGTTTGAAGGCTGAAGCCAGAGGCCTGGGGATGGGGGCCCTGGCCCAGGCTGGCTGGGTCTAGAGCAGTGTTTTCTTACCTTGAGCCTTTCCATACTTCCTGTTTTTCATAATTCCTCAGAGATGACTGGCAGGCATTCTAGTCCATTTACCTGCAATTTGACTGAACCAGGATATGAACTTATTCAAAACAAGTGTTTGTTTTTTTTTTCCCATTCCTTCCCCTACCTTGGGCTTCCATTTCCTGGTCCCCATGTTTTGCATTGTGTCGATCATTAACCTTGATAGAATGGCAATGTTAAAAAGCAGGTGTGTTTTCTCTTTGTCACTTGTAAGCATGATATCATCTACCCCACACAGGCTCCTGCCTTTGTAGTTCTTCCTGCCCTGAACCAAAGAAAAGCAGTCATTATTCTTGTTCTTCAAGCCCAAGTTCACCCTGCCCTTTATTCATCCTGTTTCTATCTTTACAAATTTATTCATTCATTCACCCACAGGATGAACTTTTGTTAGGAAATCTATATCTTGTTCCCCAAATAAGATAATTAATTACATCCTATTGCCGCATTCTTCTTTTGCCAAGTTTTGGTACTTGCATGCATTATTTGTTTCTTTACACATCTCCTCAGCACCCAGATTATCAGATGTCACTTCTTTAGATATAATTGATGTTGGGGGAAGGGTGGGAGAGAAAAAAAGAATTATAGTCCATATAGCAGATCAGGAGTAAAGGTATTTACAATGCATCTTGGGGAGAGATTAAAAATGACAAGGTGTTCTCTGGTGGTCAGTGGTTAAGAATCGGCCAGCCATTGCAGAGGACATGGGTGCAATCCCTGCTCTGGGAAGATTTCACATGCCATGGGGCAACTGAGCCAGTACGCCACAATGACTGAAGCCCACACACCCTAGAGCCTGTGCTTTGCAAGAAGAGAAGCCACCACAGTGAAAAGCCTGTGCACCACAAGTAGAGAGGAGGCCCCGCTCGCCACAACTAGTGAAAGCCAGCAGGCAGTGACAAAGAGCCAGTGCAACCAAAACTGATAAATAAATAAAATTTTAAAAACTGAAACAAGACAACAAAAGTAAACCCTGGTATTTTAACCACATCCTCCATTTCTGAGAAGGAGGAGAGTTCAGTTCAGTCTAGTTCAGTCACCCAGTTGTGTCCGACTTTGCAACCCCATGAATCACAGCACGTCAGGCCTCCCTGTCCATCACCAACTCACAGAGTTCACTCAGACTCACATCCATCGAGTCAGTGATGCCATCCAGCCATCTCATCCTCTGTCATCCCCTTCTCCTCCTGCCCTCAATCCCTCCCAGCATCACAGTCTTTTCCAATGAGTCAACTCTTCACATGAGGTGGCCAAAGTACTGGAGTTCCAGCTTTAGTATCATTCCTTCCAAAGAAATCCCAGGGTTGATCTCCTTCAGAATGGACTGGTCGGATCTTCTTGCAGTCCAAGGGACTCTCAAGAGTCTTCTCCAACACCACAGTTCAAAAGCATCAATTCTTTGGCGCTCAGCCTTCTTCACAGTCCAACTCTCACATCCATACATGACCACAGGAAAAACCATAGCCTTGACTAGATGGACCTTTGTTGGCAAAGTAATGTCTCTGCTTTTGAATATACTATCTAGGTTGGTCATAACTTTTCTTCCAAGGAGTAAGCGTCTTTTAATTTCATGGCTGCAGTCACCATCTGCAGTGATTTTGGAGCCCCAAAAAATAAAGCCTGACACTGTTTCCACTGTTTCCCCATCTATTTCCCATGAAGTGATGGGACCAGATGCCATGATCTTCGTTTTCTGAATGTTGAGCTTTAGGCCAACTTTTTCACTCTCCTCTTTCACTTTCATCAAGAGGTTTTTTAGTTCCTCTTCACTTTCTGCCTTAAGGGAGGTGTCATCTGCATATCTGAGGTTATTGATATTTCTCCCGGCAATCTTGATTTCAGCTTGTGCCTCTTTGAGCCCAGCGTTTCTCATGATGTACTCTGCATAGAAGTTAAATAAGCAGGGTGACAATATACAGCCTTGACGTACTCCTTTTCCTATTTGGAACCAGTCTGTTGTTCCATGTCCAGTTCTAACTGCTGCTTCCTGACCTGCATACAGATTTCTCAAGAGGCAGGTCAGATGGTCTGGTATTTCCATCTCTTTCAGAATTTTCCACAGTTTATTGTGATCCACACAGTCAAAGGCTTTGGCATAGTCAATAAAGCAGAAATAGACGTTTTCCTGGAAATATGTTGCTTTTTCGATGATCCAGCGAATGTTGGCAATTTGATCTCTGGTTCCTCTGCCTTTTCTAAAACCAGCTTGAACATCAGGAAGTTCACGGTTCACGTATTGCTGAAGCCTGGCTTGGAGAATTTTGAACATTACTTTACTAGCATGTGAGATGAGAGGAGAGTTAAGGCATGCATTTAAGTGGGTTTCTTTGGGGACAAGGTGGGAGCTGATGACAAGAACCACCAGTTTCAAGTCATAAAATCAGACAAGGAAAACAAAATATCTTTAGGCATGCATATAAATGTTCACATCAGCTTCTCGCTTAAACTGCAAGGGAGGCAGATTCTGAAACATTTCTAAGGAATTATTACTTAATATGTATAAAAATATTACCAATGGTTTAGTAATGGTATAGTTCCTGTTATTTTAGTTAGTTAAGCATAAAAATTAAAATAAGGGTTTTTGGTGGATCTGTGACCTTAGTGTCTCCAATTCTATGTTTCACTTAAGACCTTAAGTTACTTATTTAAATTGGTTAAATATTTAATAAACAGAATAGAAAAAAAGTAGTTTTCCTTTCTAAAGAGCAAGAAAAATTTCCTTTCTTTGCATTAAAAAGATACATTTTACTATCCAAATATTTGTATATCTTTCCAGGGAAATGAAATCTGGCAAGATTTATGCCTTTCATATAATGAAGATCATAATATTTAAAAAGTGCATTTACTATGAAAGTAAGTAACTTTCTCAATTCATGTCCCAATTGAGACAATTATGTCAATAGAGACAATAGTGTCCCAGTTTCTCAATTAGTGTCTCGATTGTCTCAAAAGTACAATAAGGATGCACTTTCACAGTCCAATATAGAACTCAAAATGTTTTACAGCCCAATAATAAATATGTTTCTAATTTGAATGAAGTCTAAAATATGCAGGTCAGGACTCTGACCATACAAAAGGATAATACTCAGAGAGAGCTCACAGTTCAGAATCATCCCACTGGTTTTAAATTCACAGCAATTTTGGGGGGCAGCAATTAGATTTAACAGCATTATAATTCTAATGAACAAGTTAAATCAGAGAGCTCTCGATTTTGGAACTCCAGTATTAATCAACTATAAGTAAGTGTTAGTCTGTATATATCACCAACGACTGAGATGTTTCTTTCTAATGAATTGACTATTACATTTCCTAAGTTCTGAAAGGCCAACAGACCAGAGAAAGAGACTTCTCTAGATTTCTGCTTGAAACCAACAGCTTCAGCAAACTGCTAGCCTTGATTCAGGACCCAGGGCTCTAAGATATTTACCTGTAAGATTCTCTCATCTCATCCCATCCCGTCACATCCACGGGGTTTCGACACCGAGTCCTTGTGTGTAAGAAGTTAACCATGAAACCATAATGAAGTGAAGCCCAGTGAGTGAAGAAGCTTCTTGGGGCAGCAGCAATTGAAACTGACCTTCAAGGCTGAGTTGGAGATGAAAGGGTGTTCTGAACAGAGGCTCTGACTTGTGCTAAGGCATGTAGGGTGACCCATATGCCACGGAAACACCAAGAACTGACTGAGGGAAGAAGCAGAAGGGAAGTCCGGCCAGCAGAATCGGGCCCTTGACTGAAGGGCCTGAAACGTCCCAGCAGCAAGCCCAGAATTTCTCCTGAAAGGAAAGGGGAATTAACATGAGTTGTGTCATAATCTGACATGTGATTTCAAAAGACAAGGAAGGGGACTTCCCTGGTGGTCCAGGAGCTAGGACTCCACGCTCCCAATGCAAGGGGGCTGGGTTCAATCCACGGTCAGAGAACTAGATAGATCCCCCACACCAAAACTAAGAGTTCCCATGCCACAACTTAAGATCCCACAAGCAGCAACCAAGATCCCATATATGCCACACCAAGCTCCCGCGTGCTGCAACTAAGAATCGGTGCAGTCATACACACATACACATGCACACACACACACATGCACACACACACACAAAGAGAGGGCAGGAGACAGTTTGCAACATGAGTTCTCTGGGAAGTGACTGTGGGAGGCTCCGTGTTCTGTTTTGCCTCTCTTACCTCTTTCATGTATTATCTTTAAGATAACATTGACAGTGTGTTAGGCTAGGCCATGAAACAGGAATTTATTCAGTTCTGTCTCTGGAAGGCCATGAATCACTCTTTCTGGCTGCAGTTCCTCTGTCTGTTAAATCAGACCACAGCACCTCCCTGACTACCCCTTGGCCAAGAAGAGCTACCATATTTTTAATATCTTAGTTGTATGCAGGCAGGGTCCACAGGCAGTATCCCATTTAACCCTTCTATCAACCTTACCAGGGATAAACTATTACTATCCCTACTATACAGATGAAGAAACCGAGGCTCAGGAAGGCCATGTGACATCCTTAGATCTTATAGGTGGAAGTGGCATAAGCAGGAGGGTTCTTTGCTGATCTTCCCAGTAAGTCAAGGGGCGATGGTTATAAGGCTTCCCACCTCCGCTGGATTCAAGGTGCTACTGTGGTTATAGGAAGCAAGGGGAACATTACTTTCTCCCCTCAAAGCTTCCACCTTCTGCACAATGTGCTTCCTTTCTCTCACCTACCAAGGTGGTGCTGTCATTTTGTGTTTAGGATATGGGGTTACTGATTTTAATTGCAGACCCTCTACCCCGATTTTAATTGCAGGGCCAGACTGAGCTGGCCCTGACTGCTGGCATGGTTCTCTGCCAGCCAGTGATGCTCAAGAGATGGATTCTCCAGCATCCATCAGGCCAGTTTCAGGGATTAGGAACACAGCAGCCCTCCTTGCCTAGGCCTCTCTACAATTCAACAGTTTGGGAGACATAACTCAGCTCAGGCCTTCAGCAATACAGTGACCCTGTTTGGCTTCTCACTTACTCATCACACCAACGATTCAGAATCGCGCTGTTCTCATGGTAATTCATGTTTGTGCTGTTGTGTACAGGTGTTGGCCGTGACTTCCTGTTAGTGCACTGCTTTTATTTTTGCCTGAGCTGGGATTAAATGATTTCGCTTATAAACAAAAGTGGAACCACAAGTCCCTGGGCACCCTGAAGCAGAACTGGTCAGATGGTTTTGGATTTATGATGTTTTCCTTTGATGAAAAATAAGGTAACATTATAACATAATTAAGAGGTGGCTATGGTGAGATGGGAAGACTATTAAGATGTGAGGTCAGGAAATCAAGTTTCCTCCCCTCCTTTCTGCTGAATTTGAAGTTATTTGTGATAATTGCTACTTCACATTATATGTATAACTGAATCACTTTGCTGTACACCTGAGATGAATGCAAGATTATAAATCAACTATACTCCAATAAAATTTTAAAAAGTAAGTGTAAAAAAAGATAAAGTTCATACACCATAAAATTCACCCTATAAAACGGTACAATTCAGTGGTTTTTAGTATATCCTGAAAGTTGTGGAACCATCAACCCTCTCTCATTCTAAAACATTTTTCTCATCCCAGAATGTAACTGCACACCCACTAGCTGTCACTCTCCATGCCTTCTACTGTGTGCCAACACCACCTAGACTTGCTTGACCCCTCACCTTCTCTTTCCGGCCTCCTGCTAAATCGGAGTCCCCAAATCCCCCAGTCATCACCAGCCAGGTCACCAGAGATGAAGCCCCTCTGACTGAGCTCAAGGTAAGGGTCATTGTATTTTCACTAAACATCAGGAAGGCTCTGCTGTCCAGCATAATGTTATCTCTAATGGCAGAGACCCCACACTCCACTCTGCTACAGCTGTTTCCCAGGTGAATAAGATAAATAAGCTGCCAGAGTGGGATAGGAAGAGACTGAGCCGCCCTGACTGCTAGCACGGTTCTCTGCCAGCCAGCCATGCTCAACAGATGGATTCTCCAGCATCTTCAGGCCAGTCTCAGGGATTAGGAACACAACAGCCCCCCTTGCTTAGGGCAAGAAGTGTCGCTCGAGGAACTCACCCGCATTTCCTGCCTCCTGCGTGACTCCTATTAAAGGGAAAACTTATTCCCCAGTCCGGGTTTTCATCCATAGCAGGGAATTCGTGCTCTAAGCCAGAAAAGATGCAATGTGTGAGAGACACTTCTCTGACGCCACCTTCTCTCCTCCCTTAGGGAGGAGACAGCATCACTTTTTAAAAAATGTATGTATGAGGGACTTGCCTGGCGGTCCAGTGGTTAAGACTTCACCTTCCAATGCAGAGGGTATAGGTTCGATCCCTGATCAGGGAGCCAAGATCCCACATGCCTCGTGGCCAAAACAGCAAACATAAAACAGAAGGAATATTGTAAAAAATTCAATAAAGACTTTAAAAATGGTTCACATCAAAAAATATATGTATGTGTGATGTGATGTGGTATGGAATGATGTGAGATGTTATCATATAGTATATCAGTTCAGTACAGTTCAGTCACTCAGTCATGTCCGACTCTTTGCAACCCCATGGACTGCACCACGCCAGGCTTCCCTGTCCATCAGCAACCCCCAGAGCTTGCTCAAACTCAGGTCCATCGGGTTGGTGATGCCGTCCAACCATCTCATATAGCACGTATTATGTAGTATATACTTAAGTCTTTGTTTCTGTCTGTTCCTCCAGTAAAACGTAGTATCCAAGAGAAGAGAGCTAGCCCCACCTCCAGTGCCTAGAACTGTACCTGAACAATAAGATGCTGTATGAAAATGTCTTAAGTAAACAGAGGAGATTCATGACAATGGGAAAGCGGCATGAGGTCAGAGGCCAAAACTGAACACAGAAAATTTGCCACTAATGTGAGAGGACCTGAATACTGAGACTCAACATTTCTTTCAAAATTTTGTTTTTATCGTGTTTTAAGATTTAGCACAACAGGACCATTGTTTGAGCCCAGCCTGATAGCCAGAGTTGGCTGCTTCAGCCTCCGGGCTGCTCTTCTATTCTCAGGACTTAGCTTTTAGTCCTGCCCACCCAAGCTCAGCTGGACAAAGAACCCCCTCTCTGGTGGCCATGCCAGCGTGTGGGCTCAGAGCAGGCATCCTGGGTTTTCTTCCCGGTACTGTTGCAGGAAGGCGGACCCCTTCCAGGGCCCAAAACTGGGCTCTTGTCTAACACTCAGAAATGAATTGTCTGAGGAGACACATGTGCTGACAAAGCAAGAGATTTTATTGGGAAAGGGCACCTGGGTGGGGAGCAGTAGGGTAAGGGAACCCAGAAGAACTGCTCATTTCTCTTCCTTCCAGACAGAGCACTCCTCCAACATAACGTCAAACAATCTTTGAAGGGGCTCTAGACTGTTATCCTGCCCACAGCGCCCACGCACCTCCATTCACTCCTGCCCCCTCCCTCATACTGTTCCCTGCAGCGTGCCCTTTCTCCTAATTCCGATCTTGCTCCTGACTCCATGGTGGTCTGAAGCGTTAAGAGCTATTAACACCACTGGGTAAAAAAAATACTGACATTTGTTTTAGCCAACTTTCCTCTGTAAGAGTCCAATCTACATTTGATATAATCCAAGGGCAATGCAGGCTCAGCCTCAAGTTTCATTTCAGTGGCTCTTAGAGGAGTGATTGCACAATTCACACCAAGTCTTTGACCCAAAAAAACCTTTGTCTCTTGGCATCCACAGTAACTTAAATCCAAACATAAAAAGAGAAAATAAAGGCCATATGGAAAGAAACTGGGTCAGCGTCTCTCAGCGGTGTTTATTCAACAAAGGATTTGGGTCAATGATATTTTGCCATGGTCCACATTGGAACAGAGCCTTTCATTAGCCGCAAAGCTCCTAGCAAACTTGATTTTCTTGACCTCTCTGAATGCATTTCCTCTTATCCCTGGCAAAGAAAGTGGAAAAACACTTTTAGAAGTCAGTCTACCAATTTTAGCCTTAACAGGTTAAGTGACCTACTTGACCCTAGGTTTCATTGTCCACCAATTGCCAAAGGGCATCTGGATGGCCGTTTGCAGCCACCCTGAGGTTTTTATAGCCTAGAATTTTAGAGCCTCTTTATCTTTTTCCCTTAAGGAAACAGCAGAACAATAACCAGAGTGTGTTTAACAATGAAAGAATGAGGGTAAGCAAATTTGATTTTAAGACCATGACGTCAAACAGGGTAAAGCATCAATTTGGTCTTGCAGGTTTAAGCCTACAGAGTTCACGTAGGTTTGAACCTACAGGGTTCCCACAGTGCCAGTGAACTCCTTGACATTGGCCGTTCAGACACACAAGGAGAGGCCAGTAGACTAGGAAGTGTATTTGGCCCTCAGGTAAATATGCAAAGCAATCTGTTCCTGAGATGTGGTCATGGCAAACATTGCTTTGTGACATTAGTTTTATGGCAGGCAGCAACATTCATTATCAGTTCAGTTAAGTTCAGTTGCTCAGTCGTGTCCAACTCTTTGCAACCCCATGAATCGCACTACGCCAGGCCTCCCTGTCCATCACCAACCGCCGGAGTTCACTCAGACTCACGTCCATCAAGTCGGTGATGCCATCCAGCCACCTCATCCTCTGTCAGCCCCTTCTCCTCCTGCCCCCAATCCCTCCCAGCATCAGTCTTTTCCAATGAGTCAACTCTTTGCATGAGGTGGCCAAAATACTGGAGTTCCAGCTTTAGCATCATTCTTTCCAAAGAACACCCAGGGCTAATCTCCTTCAGAATGGACTGGTTGGATCTCCTTGCAGTCCAAGGGACTCTCAAGAGTCTTCTCCAACACCACACTTCAAAAGCATCAATTCTTTGGTGCTCAGCCTTCTTCACAGTCCAATTCTCACATCCATACATGACCACAGGAAGAACAATAGCCTTGACTAGATGGACCTTTGTTGGCAAAGTAATGTCTCTGCTTTTCAATATGCTATCTAGGTTGGTCATAACTTTTCTTCCAAGGAGTAAGTGTCTTTTAATTTCATGGCTGCAGTCACCATCTGCAGTGATTTTGAAGCCCAAAAATAAATTCTGACACTGTTTCCACTGTTTCCCCATCTATTTCCCATGAAGTGATGGGACCAGATGCCATGATCTTCGTTTTCTGAATGTTGAGCTTTAGGCCAACTTTTTCACTCTCCTCTTTCACTTTCATCAAGAGGCTTTTTAGTTCCTCTTCACTTTCTGCCTTAAGGGAGGTGTCATCTGCATATCTGAGGTTATTGATATTTCTCCCAGCAATCTTGATTCCAGCTTGTGCTTCTTCCAGCCCAGCATTTCTCATGATGTACTCTGCATAGAAGTTAAATAAGCAGGGTGACAATACACAGCCTTGATGTACTCCTTTTCCCATTTGGAACCAGTCTGTTGTTCCATGTCCAGTTCTAACTGTTGCTTCCTGACCTGCATATAGGTTTCTCAAGAGGCAGGTCAGGTGGTCTGGTATTCCCATCTCTTTCAGAATTTTCAGTCTACCAACTTTAGCCTTAACAGGTTGAGTGACCTACTTGACCCTAGGTTTCATTGTCCACCAATTGCCCAAGGGCGTCTGGATGGTGGGTTTGCAGCCACCCTGAGTTTTTTTAATAGCCTAGAATTTTAGAGCCTCTTTATCTTTTTCCCTTAAGGAAACAGCAGAACAATAACCAGAGTGTGTTTAACAATGAAAGAATGAGGGTAAGCAAATTTGATTTTAAGACCATGACGTCAAACAGGGTAAAGCATCAATTTGGTCTTGCAGGTTTAAGCCTACAGAGTTCATGTAGGTTTGAACCTACAGGGTTCCCACAGTGTCAGTGAACTTGCTGACATTGGCCATTCAGACACACAAGCAGAGGCCAGTAGACTAGGAAGTGTATTTGGCCCTCAGGTAAATATGCAAAGCAATCTGTTCCTGAGATGTGGTCGTGGCAAACATTGCTCTGTGACATTAGCTTTATGGCAGGCAGCAACATTCACTGTGGCCTCCCCTTAAAAAAAAAAAAACATATAATTATTCATGCTAAGGTGCTCTAGTCATGTCTGACTCTTTGTGACACCATGGACTGCATGGACAGCCCCTCTGTCCATGGGGATTCTCCAGGCAAGGATACTGGAGTGGGTTGCCATGACCTCCTCCAGGAGAATCTTCCCAACCCAAGGATCCAACCTATGTCTCTTACATCTCCTGCATTTGCAGGCAGGTTCTTTACCACTAGTGCCACCTGGGAAGCCCATATGACTATTAGGAGTAATTTATAACAGAGTAAATTTAAGTCCACATAAATCTCATCACCCCAAAATGCAACTTCTAGCCTGCCAGTATGGTTACTAACATTTTTCAGAATCTCGGGGTTGTTGAGGTGAGAAATAAGAGTATTTTCTGCCATATCAATAAACAAAGATGTCATAGCTATCAATGATTCTGGCCCTCCAAATATGAATTTCTGAGCACTGAGAATGCATAGGAAGAACAATACCCACTCTCTGGCGATCAAGTTGCCTCCACTCCCTACCACAAGCAACTGAGACCCAGGATACTGGCCCCAGATAACTGAGATGCACAGGAAGGAATGATTTCAGCAAGCCCAAACTCTTCCCATACATAGAAAAGTGCTAAATTCCTCAAGTCTAAGATAACTGGTTTTCCTTAATTAACAATAATCTTTTGATGTTCAGACTACCTGCCCCTTGTTGCAAACTTCTATGTAACCTGACTGCTCCCACCTCCCACCGCCACCACCTCCTTGGAAAAGTTCTCTCAGGGTCACTTGAGACGCTGTCTCCTGGGCTTGCAGTCCTAAAAACTCTCAGTAATTAAAACACAAACTCTCAACTTTTAGCTTGACTGTTTTCTTTAGTCGACAGAGGTTAATTTTTCCTTGAAGATTCAGGTCAAGCAGTCTTCCTGATTTCCATTCCCCTGCGTAGAACTGACCACTTGTTCCCCATGGTACCCTGAGCATGTCTTTACTGAAATGAAATTGTTGATGCACCCAGTTTTGTCCATGTCTTTCTTGTAGGAATTCTTTCTCTTTCTCTCTGCCCCAGGGTAGAGAGGAATCTCTTCCTCCATACAATCTCATTTCTACTAAATATAATGTTTGTTGAATTACTAAACAAAGGTTTTTAGAACGGTGTGGAATGCGTGATTTCTGCAGTCATCTTAAATGTTTCCATCATCCAAACCACCACCAACGGCCAAGATTGAAAAGAGTTCAAGTGTAGACAATAATAACTTCCATTTCTCATTTTCTTCAGCCCCCAAATTTACTTCCAGCTACCCTTTTCCTTCCAAGAGCATTTATTTTTTAGATCCTTTTAAGATTTTGTATTCTATAAGGCTATAAAGCATACAATGATGGATACAGTCAACAAGGCAACAAGAGACTCTGTTTTTGTCCAGACTCTGACACTAATCACCTGGTCACACTAGAAAGGTCACTTCCTTAACTAAGGGTGGCAGATGGGTTTCATTTCAAGGATCCACACCAATCAGTTGGTAGTGATCACATAAGATACCTTGTTGGAGGACTCAGACTCCTGAGCTCTGTGGGAAAGAATTTCGGAATTGATTAATGGTTATCTGCCATAGTGGAAAATAGCCTAGGTATTTACCATCCTCACAGAAATGTTCTCAACCATCTCTTTCAAACTCTAAACTTCTGATTTATTTTTTAGTCATTCATAGACCACCCAGGACCTTTTAACATTCCTCATACACGTGTTATATACAACCAGGATGCATTCAGTGTTTACTGGATCCTGGTACTACATAAGGCACTTTGCTTACCTTATGTCATTTTATTCCCACGACAATGCTAGGGGGCCCATGATACTATTATTATATGTAGAATGAGGAAACAGACCCAAAGAAATTAAGCAGCTTGCAAGATCACAGGGCCATAATACTGAAATCAGGATTCACACACTGAGAGCCCCTCTCCAGAAACTGTGTTCTTAATCACTATGTTGAGGTGGCCTTTCTACTTTAGCTTTTTTCTCAACCAAAGACTAAAAGTCTGCAATAGGGAAAAATACAATAAGCCTGTTCAGAGATTAGGAAACTGCTTGTGTTCTACTGACAGGTAACCATTTGCAACCTCAAGTAACACAAGGCTGTACAAATATTGACTGCTTCTGAATCACTGATACTACAGGCAAGCTGTTAGTAATGCATACATAAGTCCTTGAAAAATTAAGACCCATATCATTTGCAGGGCTTCACCAGTGGCTCAGATGGTAAAGAATCTGGGTTCAATCCCTGGATTGGGAAGATCCCCTGGAGAAGGAAATGGCAGCCTACTCTAGTATTCTGGCTTGGAGAATTTCATGGACAGAGGAGCCTGGTAGGCTACTGTCCATGGGGTTTCAAAGGGTCAGACATGACTGAGCAACTTTCATGCTCAAACAATCATTTTGCAGAAGCACTAGTGAGTAAAAGAAGTTGTGATATTTTAGGTAAAATGAAACAGGAAATCACTCCTTATCTCACTTTTCTACCCGGAGAGAAGGTTAAGAACGTCACTTGGAGCCTTGATGTGTGTGCTCAGACACTCGGTCGAGCACACCCAGTCATGTCTGACTCTTTGCAACCCCATGGACTCTAGCCCACCAGGCTCCTCTGTCCATGAAATTCTCCAAGCCAGAATACTAGAGTAGGCTGCCATTTCCTTCTCCAGGGATCTCCCTGACCGATAGGGCCTTGATGCTCATTGGCAATTCTTTCAGCAGCTTCCTTGACACACTATCCTCAGCCTTTCTCTGTTCCACACTTCCTGATGCTCAGCAGCTGATCTCCTCTCTAATTTGCTCACTTTATTCCTTGTCCTTTAGACCAAGTAGACCCACCCATACATTAAGACCCTGTCAATCAATCCATCAAGGCAAGCCTTACCCGTCAGCAGCTTCTCTTGGCTCAGCTCAAAAGAGGATTCACACAATTTTGCACAATGAGTTACCAGGATGGGTATAAAGGAACACTTCCCTCAAATTCAATGGACCAATAGATGGGACGTGGGGCCTGGTCACATTTCCTTTATTTGAAACCTGAGGAACACCCTCCCCCAACCTACCTAGTTTAGGAAAAGGTATTCCCACTGGTACCCAGTGTGTGAAAGGATGTGTGTACCGCTTCCTAGAGAAAGATGCTATCTTTTGTTGTATTTTGCACATTTTCTCCTGTCTTTAAAGATTCATTATTACTACATTCACTCCTCTCTATCCAAGTTTAAACTTTGCGTCACCTATGCTCTGGACCTCATCCTTTTTTTTCCAATGGTTTTTTTTATAGTGGTAAAAGTTCCATAATATGAAACATTCTATTTTAGCCATCTTTAACTGTACAGTTCAGTGGCACTAAGTACATTCACACTGTTGTACACCATTATTCATCTCCCGGATTTTTCACCTTCCTAATCTGAAACTCTGTCCCCTTAAACACTAACTCCCCATTCCCCTCCCCACCCCACTCCCACCCTCTGGACCCAGCACCTACCAATGTACTTTCTGACCCTATGAATTTGACTATTCTAGGTACCTTGTATAAGCGGAATCAAACAGGATTGGTCTGCACCTAAATCAGGGGCTTCCCAGGTGGCACAGTAATAAAGAATCTGCCTGCCAGGGCAGGAGATGCAGGAGACATCGGTTTGATCCCTGGGTCAGGAAGGTCCCTTGGAATAGGAAATGGAAACCACTCCAGTATTCTCGCCTGGGAAATTCCATGGACAGAGCAGCCTGGTGGGCTACATCCATGAAGCATGCATGTGAAACAGGTATATTGGAATGTATTTTTAAGGTTAACTTAATATATTGAATCTCATTCTTTAAAAGAAATTGCCTCCCTCCTGAATTGGGGGTTTTAAATTAATTTCCAATTATTCATTAATGATTCTAATGGATTTTTCATTTAAGAAATTAAGATATTACAGATAAGGCTAAAGTCAGGGAGGTAGCTGAGAATTAGAATTTTAAAGGAGGGGACTGGGAATGATAGCTTACGTGGTCATTGAAGCTGTGGCCATTGATGATATTCGGGAGACAATCTTCTCCCTTGTCTTCAATTCAGTTCAGTTCAGTTATTCAGTCATGTCTGAGTCTTCATGACCCCATGGACCACACCATGCCAGGCCTCCCTGTCCATCACCAACTCCCGGAGTATACTCAAACTCATCTCCATTGAGTCCGTGATGCCATACAACCATCTCATCCTCTGACATCCCCTTCTACTCCTGCTTTCAATCTTTCTCAGCATCAGGGTCTTTTCAAATGAGTCAGCTCTTTGCATCAGGTAGCCAAAGTATTGGAGTTTCAGCTTCAACATCAGTCCTTCCAATGAACACCCAGGACTGATCTCCTTTAGGATGGACTGGTTGGATCTCCTCACAGTCCAAGGGACTCTCAAGAGTCTTCTCCAATATTACAGTTCAAAAGCATCAATTCTGCAGTGCTCAGCTTTCTTATAGTCCAACTCTCACATCCATACATGACCAATGGAAAAACCATAGCCTTGACTAGATGGACCTTTGTTGGTAAAGTAATATCTCTGCTTTTTAATATGCTGTCTGAGGTTGGTCATAACGTTCTTTCCAAGGAGTAAGCATCTTATAATTCCATGGTTGTAGTCACCATCTGAGCTGATTTTGAAGCCCCAAAAACTAAAGTCAGCCACTGTTTCCACTGTTTCTCCATCTATTTCCATGAAGTGATGGGACAGGTTGCCATGATTTTAGTTGGCTTTAGGCCAACTTTTTCACTCTCCTCTTTCACTTTCATCAAGAGGCTTTTTAGTTCTTCTTCACTTTCTGCCATAAGGGTGGTGTCATCTGCATATCTGAAGTTATTGATATTTTTCCCAGCAATCTTGATTCCAGCTTGTGCTTCATCCAGTCCAGCATTTCTCATGATGTACTCTGCACTTAAGTTAAATAAGCAGGGTGACAATATACAGCCTTGACATACTCCTTTCCCGATTTGGAACCAGTCTGTTGTTCCATGTCCAGTTCTAACTGTTGCTTCTTGACCTACATACAGATTTCTCATGAGGCAGGTCAGGTGGTCTGGTATTCTCATCTCTTTCAGAATTTTCCACAGTTTGTTGTGATCCACACAGTCACAGGCTTTGGCATAGTCAATAAAGCAGAAATAGATGTCTTTCTGGAACTCTTTTGCTTTTTTGATGATCCAGCAGATGTTGGCAATTTGATCTCTGGTTCCTCTGCCTTTTCTAAAACCAGCTTGAACATCTGGAAATTCACAGTTAACCTATTGCTGAAGCCTGGCTTGGAGAATTTTGAGCATTGCTTTATTAGCATGTGAGATGTGTGTAATGGTGCAGTGGTTTGAGCATTCTTTGGCATTGCCTTTCTTTGGGATTGGAATGAAAATTGACCTTTTCCAGTCCTGTGGCCACTGCTGAGTTTTCCAAATTTGCTGGCATATTGAGTGCAGCACTTTCATAGCATCCTCTTTTAAGATTTGAAATAGCTCAACTGGAATTCCATCACCTCCACTAGCTTTGTTCGTAGTGACGTTTCCTAAGGCCCACTTGACTTCACATTCCAGGATGTCTGGCTCTAGGTGAGTGATCACACCATTGTGATTATTTGGGTCATGAAGATCTGTTTTGTATAGTTCTGTGTATTCTTGCCATCTTTTCTTAATATCTTCTGCTTCTGTTAGGTCCATATGATTTCTGTCCTTTATTGAGCCCATCCTTGCATGAAATGTTCCCTTGGTATCTCTAATTTTCTTGAAGAGATCTCTAGTCTTTCCCATTCTACTGTTTTCCTCTATTTCTTTGCACTGATCACTGAGGAAGGCTTTCTTATCTCTCCTTGCTCTTCTTTGGAACTCTGCATTCAGATGCTTATATCTTTCCTATTCTCCTTTGTTTTCGCTTCTCTTCTTTTCACAGCTACTTGTAAGGCCTCCCCAGACAGCCATTTTGCTCTTTTGCATTTCTTTTCCATGGGGATGGTCTTGATCCCTGTTTCCTGTACAATGTTACGAACCTCATTCCATAGTTCATCAGGCACTCTGTCTATCAGATCTAGTCCCTTAAATCTATTCCTCACTTCCACTGTATAATCATAAGGGATTTGATTTAGGTCATACCTGAATGGTCTAGTGGTTTTCCCTAGTTTCTTCAATTTAAGTCTGAATGTGGCAATAAGGAGTTCATGATCTGAGCCACAGTCAGCTCCTGGTCTTGTTTTTGCTGACTGTATAGAGCTGCTTCATCTTTGGCTGCAAAGAATATAATCAATCTGATTTCAGTGTTGACCATCTGGTGATGTCCATATGTAGAGTCTTCTCTTGTGTTGTTGGAAGAGTGTTTTTGCTATGACCAGTGCATTCTCTTGGCAAAACTCTATTAGTCTTTGCCCTGCTTCATTCCGTATTCCAAGGCCAAATATGCCTGTTACTCCAGGTGATTCTTGACTTCCTACTTTTGCATTCCAGTCCCCTATAATGAAAAGGACATCTTTTGGGGTGTTAGTTCTAAAAGGTCTTGTAGGTCTTCATAGAACCGTTCAATTTCAGCTTCTTCAGTGTTACTGGTTGGGACAGAGGCTTGGATTACAGTGATATTGAATGGTTTGCCTTGGAAATGAACAGAGATCATTCTGTCTTTTTTGAGATTGCATCCAATTACTGCATTTCAGACTCTTGTTGACTATGATGGTTACTCCATTTCTTCTAAGGGATTCTTGCTTACAGTAGTGGATATAATGGTGATCTGAGTTAAATTCACCCATTCCAGTCCATTTTACTTCGCTGATTCCTAGAATGTCGATGTTCACTCTTGCCATCTCCTGTTTGACCACTTCCAATTTGCCTTGATTCATGGACCAAACATTCCAGGTTCCTCTGCAATAGTACTCTTTACAGCACTGGACCTTGTTTCTATCACCAGTCACATCCACAACTGGATGTTGTTTTTGCTTTAGCTCCATCTCTTCATTCTTTCTGGAGTTATTTCTCCACTGATCTCCAGTAGCATATTGGGCACCTACTGACCTGGGGAGTTCCTCTTTCAGTGTCCTATTTTTTTGCCTTTCATACTGTTCATGGGGTTCTCAAGGCAAGAATACTGAGTGGTTTGCCAGTCCCTTCTCCAGTGGACCACATTTTGTCAGAACTCCCCTATCTTAAGCCTGTTTAAAAAGGCTTTCTTCCCCTCAGCATAAATAGCCTCAAATCACTCTTATTTTTAGAAACAAACACCAGGAAAACAAGCCAAAAAATCTCTTTTCCACAGCCTTTCTCCAGTTATCTTCAGCCTCTTTCCTTTCTCTCCTTCTAGCTACACCTTTCAAGGTTTTCTCTGTATTCTCTAACTTTTGCAGTTCCACCACACTGTGTCTAGCTTTTGTTTCTGTGGGTTAGACTTAGTATAAAGAGCACACATTTACAGCAAGAGTTTCAATAAAACTCAGGTGTGTTTTATTGTTGCCTCCTCCTGCCCCTGACCCAGAGAGCTAGGAGTAGGAAGTGGGAAGGCACCTGCACAGCTATACCCATCCAGCTGCATTCCTAGCCAGACCAATGGTGGGCCCCCTAAAGCTAAGGGGTAGGGACTTCCCTGGTGGTCCTGTAGCTATGACTCTGCTCTTCCAAAGCAAGAGGCCACAGTGTGATCCCGGGTCCAAGAACTAGATCCTACATGCTGCAACAAAGAGTTCACTTGCCACAACTAAAAAAGATCCCTCATGCCACCATGAAGGTGGAAGATTCCATGTGCTTCAACTAAGGTCTGGCACAGCCAAAGAAGTAAATAAATTTAAACATAAAATAAAGGTAAGGAGGAGCTGCTTCCTTCCAGGGGACATAGAGCACTTGTGTCTGGAGTTCCTGGCATGGACAGTGCTCCTCTGAGCACTTAGCACAGGTAGAGAGCTGGTCATTGCCAAGATAAGCACTTGTTTTGTCAAGAGCTTATCAGGGTGTAACTGTGATTACTACCAAACATGCCCAGCAAGCTCATTCTCTACTCCATTCCAGTCAATCAATCATAGTTATGTGTTCACTCTTACATCATGTATCATCATCAAAAAATTGTTTATATTGTAAGCCACCTAAGACCCTTCTAATTTATTCTAGTGACCCTCTAAAAGGAGTCTCATATCTTAAACCAGTAAGTCTCTGGACCAAAAGGAAAAGCCCTAAATTGCCTCTGACTCTATTGTTACATACATTGTTGTTCAGTCATTAAGTTGTGTCCAACTCTTTGCAACCCCATGGACTACAGCACTCCAGACCTTCCTCTCCCTCACTATCTCCCAAAGTTTGCCCAAGTTCATATGCACACACACAAAAAAAATCAGGAAGAAATTTTCCGTATAAAAGGACAGCTAAAAAAAAAAAAAAAGGACAGCTATTTATCTAGATAAAAGTTAATAAATGTTACCCATCCTTCTCGCAAACATTTAAAATATTATCTTCCTCAAAAACCTAATTTTCAACTATGTAGGGCTGTTTTGGTTTAAGTTCTCTGATCTCTAGTTCTTGGCCAGTGTCAGTATCATATGGTTTCACATGCTATAATTTTTCATTTCATTTTGATAATTAGCAAGGCTATGGTTTTTCCAGTGGTCATGTATGGATGTGAGAGTTGGACTGTGAAGAGAGCTGAGTGCTGAAGAATTGATGCTTTTAACCTGTGGTGTTGGAGAAGACTTTTGAGAGTCCCTTGGACTGCAATGAGATCCAACCAGTCCATTCTAAAAGAGATCAGTCCTGGGTGTTCTTTGGAAGGACTGATGCTAAAGCTGAAGCTCCAGTACTTTGGCCACCTCATATGAAGAGATGACTCTGATGCTGGGAGGGGTTGGGGGCAGGAGGAGAAGGGGATGACAGAGGATGAGATGGCTGGATAGCATCACTGACTCGATGGATGTGAGTCTGAGTGAACTCCAGGAGTTGGTGATGGACAGGGAGGCCTGGCATGCTGCGATTCATGGGGTCGCAAAGAGTCGGACACGACTGACAGACTGAACTGAACTGAGTCTTCCTTACTAAAGGACTGTCACATTCTGACAGAATGTGGTCCACTGGAGAAGGGAATGGCAAACCACTTCAGTATTCTTGCCTTGAGAACACCATGAACAGTATGAAAAGGCAAAAAAATAGGACACTGAAAGAGGAACCCCCCAGGTCAGTAGGTGCCCAATATGCTACTGGAGATCAGTGGAGAAATAACTCCAGAAAGAATGAAGGGATGGAGCCAAAGCAAAAACAATACCCAGTTGTGGATGTGACTGGTGATAGAAACAAGGTCCGATGCTGTAAAGAGCAATATTGCATAGGAACCTGGAATGTCAGGTCCATGGATCAAGGCAAATTGGAAGTGGTCAAACAGGAGATGGCAAGAGTGAACATCGACATTCTAGGAATCAGCGAAGTAAAATGGACTGGAATGGATGAATTTAACTCAGATCACCATTATATCTACTACTGTGGGCAGGAATCCCTTAGAAGAAATGGAGTCGCTATCATGGTCAACAAAAGAGTCCAAAATTCAGTACTTGGATGCAATCTCAAAAAAGACAGAATGATCTCTGTTCATTTCCAAGGCAAACCATTCAATATCACCTTAATCCAAGCCTCTGCCCCAACCAGTAACCCTGAAGAAGCTGAAATTGAACGGTTCTAAGAAGACCTACAAGACCTTTTAGAACTAACACCCAAAAAAGATGTCCTTTTCATTATAGGGGACTGGAATGCAAAAGTAGGAAGTCAAGAAACACCTGGAATAACAGGCAAATTTGGCCTTGGAATGCAGAATGAAGCAGGGCAAAGACTAATAGAGTTTTGCCAAGAGAATGCACTGGTCATAGCAAAAACACTCTCCCAACAACACAAGAGAAGACTCTACACATGGACATCACCAGATGGTCAACACCGAAATCAGATAGATTACATTCCTTGCAGCCAAAGATGAAGCAGCTCTATACAGTCAGCAAAAACAAGACCAGGAGCTGACTGTGGCTCAGATCATGAACTCCTTATTCCCAAATTCAGACTTAAATTGAAAAAAGTAGGGAAAACCACTAGACCATTCAGGTATGACTTAAATCAAATCCCTTATGATTATACAGTGGAAGTGAGGAACAGATTTAAGGGACTAGATCTGATAGACAGAGTGCCTGATGAACTCTGGATGGAGGTTCATGACATTGTACAGGAGATAGGGATCAAGACCATCCCCTTGGAAAAGAAATGCAAAAAAGCAAAATGGCTGTCTGAGGAGGCCTTACAAATAACTGTGAAAAGAAGAGAAGCCAAAAGCAAAGGAGAAAAGGAAAGCTATACGCATCTGAATGCAGAGTTCCAAAGAATAGCAAGGAGAGATAAGAAAGCCTTCCTCAGTGATCAGTGCAAAGAAATAGAGGAAAACAGTAGAATGGGAAAGACTAGAGATCTCTTCAAGAAAATTAGAGATATCAAGGGAATATTTCATGCAAAGATGGGCTCGATAAAGGACAGAAATGGTATGGGCCAAGTGGGCCTTAGAAAGCATCACTATGACCAAAGCTAGTGGAGGTGATGGAATTCCAGTTGAGCTATTGCAAATCCTGGAAGATGATGCTGTGAAGATGCTGCACTCAATATGCCAGCAAATTGGGAAAACTCAGCAGCGGCCACAGGACTGGAAAAGGTCAGTTTTCATTCCAATCCCAAAGAAAGGCAATGACAAAGAATGCTCAAACTACTGCACAACTGCACTCATCTCACACACTAGTAAAGTAATGCTCAAAATTCTCCAAGCCAGGCTTCACCGATATGTGAACCGTGAACTTCCAGATACTCAAGCTGGTTTTAGAAAAGGCGGAGAAACTGGAGATCAAATTGCCAACATCCACTGGATCATGGAAAAAGCAAGAGAGTTCCAGTAAAACATCTATTTCTGCTTTATTGACTATGTCAAAGCCTTTGACTGTGTATCACAATAAATTGTGGAAAATTCTGAAAGAGATGAGAACACCAGACCACCTGATCTGCCTCTTGAGAAAGCTATATGCAGGTCAAGAAGCAGGAGTTAGAACTGGACATGGAACAACAGACTGGTTCCAAATAGGAAAAGGATCACATTAATGGTGTATATCGTCATCCTGCTTATTTAACTTATATGCAGAGTACATCATGAGAAACACTGGGCTGAAAGAAACACAAGCTGGAATCAAGATTTCTGGGAGAAATATCAATAACCTCAGATATGCAGATGATACCACCCTTATGGCAGAAAGTGAAGAGGAACTAAAAAGCCTCTTGATGAAAGTGAAAGAGAGTGAAAAAGTTGGCTTAAAGCTCAACATTCAGAAAACGAAGATCATGGCACCCGGTCCCATCACTTCATGGCAAATAGATGGGGAAACATTGTCAGACTTTGTTTTTGTGGGCTCCAAAATCACTGCAGATTGTGATTGCAGCCATGAAATTAAAAGACACTTACTCCTTGAAAGGAAAGTTATGACCAAAAATAGCATATTCAAAAGCAGAGACATTACTTTTCCATCAAAGGTCCGTCTAGTCAAGGCTATGGTTTTCCCAGTGGTCATGTATGGATGTGAGAGTTGGACGGTGAAGAAAGCTGAGTGCCAAAAATGGATGCTTTTGAGCTGTGGTGTTGGAGAAGACTCTTGAGAGTCCCTTGGATTGCAAGGAGATCCAACCAGTCCATTCTAAAGGAGATCAGTCCTGGGTGTTCTTTGGAAGAACTGATGCTAAAACTGAAACTCCAATACTTTGGCCACCTCATGTGAAGAGTTGACTCATTAGAATTGACTGTGATGCTGGGAAGGATTGGAGGCCTGAGGAGAAGGGGACGACAGAGGATGAGATGGCTGGATGGCATCACTGACTTGATAGACATGAGTTTGAGTGAACTCTGGGAGTTGGTGATGGACAGGGAGGCCTGACATGCTGCGATTCATGGGGTCGCAACGAGTCGGACACAACTGAGCGACTGAACTGAACTGAACTGAAGTCCTGCTTTGGTGTTCTTTATTGGCAAAAATGCTTGAGACCGGGAAACTAGTCTACGCATTTTCTCTTCCACATGGACATTAGAATCAGTTTGCTAAATAAATGTCCTTTTGTAATGAGTAGAGGGGTATGGTATATCAATGAGGATGAGCTGGACTCTTGAATTTCCAACTTGGAGGAGAACTGGATAGCCATATAGAAAAAAAGATAAAAGTCTATCCATATGCCTCACTGTTTATCAGGATTCTTGTTATTGTTGTTCGGTTGCTAAGTTGCATCCAACTCTTTGCAACCCATAGACTGCAGTTCACCAGACTTCCCTGTCCTTCACTGTCTCCCAGGATTCACTCAAACTCATGTCCATTGAGTCAGTGATGCCGTCCAACCGTCTCATCCTCTGCTGCCCCCTTCTCCTCTCGCCCTCAAACTTTCCCACCATCAGAGGCTTTTCCAATGAATGAGTTGGCTCTTCACATCAGGCGGCCAAAGTATTGGAGCTTCAGGATACTTCAGAGGCTTAATGTGTCAGGAATTTAATTTATTTAATGTATCAGAGATTTCCCTGGAGAAGGAATGGCAACCCACCCCAGTATTCTTGCCTGGAATATCCCATGGACATAGGAGCCTGCCAGGCTACAGTACATGGGGTCACAAAGAGTTGGCCATGACTGAGCAGCTGAGCACATCAGAGATTTAATTTATTGAAGATATAAAGAAAACCAAGGGGACACAGGCTCTGCCTTCAGCCTCACTGGGAGAGACAGATGCCTAGATGGGGTTGCAGCAAAGGTTATTAAGCAGGTTTGTACCCAGGAAAAGCCCCAGGAAACCGAAGAGGGAGTATCAGTTCCACCTGAGAGTACTGAGATGTTCCAGCCCCCGCCCCATGCCCAGGTCACAAATAAGAAAGGCGACGGCTTCGGGCTGCGGGAAAGGGGATGTCAAGCAGGGGCAAAGTTACAGGGATACAGAAGGGCACCTGCAAGATCAGGGAATTTCAGAGTGAAAGGTATGTAGCCAAGAGGGTTGATGTGAGGTTCAGAGAGGGCTAGACTGCATCAGCTCACAGAGGGCTTTGACCCTGGACTGCAGAACTGGGAAGCACAGGGTTACAGAGCCCATGTCTAGGAATTCACCCCTGGGGCCATGAGAAATTTGTCCCTGGTCCCCTGATTAGGTATTGCAGCTTGTCCACTGCAGACCAGAGAGAGGAGAGGCCTCAGCCCTGACCTCTCTGGGCTCCCCCTAGCTCCTGGTTTTATCTTAGCACAAGCCCAACACCCAGTCCCAGGATCTCAGCGGGATCTCTGTGACCTCCACCGAGGCTCTAAGTTGGCCTGAGTATTGGTCCATTCCGCAGACTTTAGCACTATAGCAATAATCAGGAGCCTTCGGGATTTTCCTCTGGGTTCAAAACACTTCAGTTTCACCTAGTGCCAGCACTTGCCAGCTCTGCAGCTTGGAGCCATCACAAACAAATTCTATTCAGATAACTGCTATGAGCCCCCTGCCTCTCTTAAACTAACAAAAACACCCTTATCTCCCAACCAAAAAAAAATCCCCATTATTGTTCAAATGTGCCAGCTTCCTATTTTCCCTGGCACGCTGCCCCTTCTTCATTTCAGTTTCCCAGCAGCAGCCAACATTCCTGGCAACTTGAGCAGCAAAGCAGGTAGGTTCTGCCCAGGTGTGTACAGGACCCGGGGTGTGGGAGGAGACGCCATGGCAGGCACAGCGGGGCTCTTCCCAGCTCTCCAAGAGCCCGAGGCATTTACAAGTCCAGCACGGGGAGCCAGCCTGCAGCCTACTCTAAACAAACACCCCCAAACTTGGCTGGAGTCTCTGCAAGTCCTGTGTGTTCTGTTTGTCATATACATTAACTCTTGGTCCTCACAACAACCCCGCAAGGCAAGATCCAATTTTGGATGAGGAAACTGAAACTCAGAGTATTTACATGGCTTTCCCCAGGCCACCTGGTAGAAATGGGACCTAGGCTTATGATTCTGTCTAAATCCTGTGGGTGTGACCCTATTCTTGGCATCACAGAGAGGATGGAACACTTTGAGAAGCCCCAGGGGATGGGTGGTGAGTGTGCGCACACACACACATACACAGTCATAACCATCACGGCACCTGTTCCACTTTAAGAACCTCACATTGAATGAGCCAAAGAACTGAGCGGAGTGCCTTCATCTGGGTAGGAGACCACGCTAAGACCACCATCAATCTTTACAAGCGAGCCTGACAGTGTTTTATCACACTGATGGCAGTCATGTATTTGCAAGTCTGCTCCCCGCACCAGGCTGTGAGTACTCAGGTCTCCACAGGCCTCAGCACACCACTGATCCTAAAAGCACATTAAAAAAACAAGGTAATGAGAATGAGAGGCATGAGGACAGGTAAGGTGTCACGTTGGTCACCTTGCTCAGGCTGTTATGCTAATGTTAATGCTGCTAGTGACTAGCCGGCTCACAGACCCTTAGGTCAGGCCAGTCTGGTGGAGGCGGGTGGAGGTACAACCAATCTGATGGAGGTGGGCAGAGACACAGCCAGCAGCACCAGGGGCGTCAGGACTGGGTGCCAAGTGGTAGGTCTCAGAGGACACAGCCAGTACTGAGACAGGAAGTTCAACAGGAGACATCTTGGAGAGCATGGGGGGAGAGGCCCAACCTGAAAGATGGCAGTGCTGATGGGAAATGGTTAGAAGCAGTGGTGAAGCCTTGGCCAGGAAAAGAACATGGTACCCACATTAAGTCACCAGCGGGTGACCCTGCCATCAGGGGAGGGTCCTCTTTCTGTACACCATCCTGAAGGCACCCTGCTCCCTCCAGCACATAGCTCTAAGAGCAAAGGTGCGTGTGCAATGAAGCTCTTAGCTCACCTAAAGGAAGTGGAGGCATTGATGACAACTCCCCGCTTTGTCCAGCTCCAGGAGAGATGAAAGTCTAAACACAATTAGAGAGAGTAAAGAAGCTCGGGCACTTTTACTCCACGATGCCCAGTTATGACTCCCAGTCTAGTACCCGACTCATGGGCCAAGATGTGACCGTGGAGTGATGTCAGTCTCAATTCTGGCTGACATGAGACAACGTCCAAGATGATAGGTGCCCACCGTGGAGGCTGCATGGCAGCCCATGTGGATTTGAGAAAAGAAGATTCAGAGACAAAAGCATTTAGGACAGAAAAGAAGTTTCATCTCCAAATCTTTGTGATCCCATGAACTGTAGCCTGCCAGGTTCCTCTGTCCATGGAATTCTCCGGGCCATAACACTGGAGTGGGCAGCTATTCCCTTCTCTAGGGGATCTCCCTGACCCAGAAATCAAACCGGAGTCTCCTGCATTGGAGGCGGATTCTTTACCAGCTGAGGTACCGGGGAAGCCCAGGAAAGAAAAGAAGTTTACTTTAAAAAGGATTCAAAGGAATCTGTCTTCAGAAGGACAGGTTGGCAAAAATTAAAAGAAAATCCATAGAGACATTTAAAGAGGGAAAACCACCTAGTTTCACTTAGCTGTTGTGGTAGAAAAGCTGCACGTTTGTCATAACCTCAAAAGTCATAACTTGCGGTCAGATGTCAGCAGGGTAAAGTTTTTGTTCAAGTCAGGTAAGAATCAAACGACAGCTCTACCCCTGAGGAAGCAGTTTCAGTGGCTGGAAACCTATTACTGGACAAGGTCAAGGCTTTGTTTATTTGGGGAAGCAGAACCAGACATAGTGATCGATTTATTCTAATCTCCCATTGCAACCTGATTTGACTTTTTTGTTTTCCTTGGTTGTGAAAAAATGATGTACACATTACTTAAAATGGCAGCCAGGCAAAGTATCGATTTTGCTTCCAAATTTCCAGGTAGCTGGAACTCTGTTACCACTTGCAAACCCCAAAAGTTAACAGTCGGAGAGCTGGAGAGAACTTGAAAATTGGAGCATCTCTTTGGAGAACTGCCAGGGCGCTGTGAGTCCAGTCAGAGAGCTGGAGAGAACCTGGAGATCGGAGTATCTCTTTAGAGAACTGCCAGGGCACTGTGAGTTCGGGCCCTCATGCCAAAGAGGAAGATGAGTGTGTGATGTGGACCGGAAGGAGGGGGCGGGAGAGCCATGATGTTTGCTCAGAGGACTGCATCTGTCAGTGAAACAGACAGTTCAAGAGGAGAGGCGGCGGAAGCAGCCTGGGGCGGTAGAAGGGGCTGCTGTTATGGTGTCAGTGCACTCCTGGAGGTCCAAGGATGTGTTGGTGTCTGTCCAGGTCCAGGTGGGAGCCCTAGTAGAAAGACCTTGCCTGGAGACCTTGGGGTCCCACCCCAGGGGTCTGCCTTGGAAGAACAAGGGACAAAGTGGTACTGAGCGTCAGAGGGGTAGAGGGAGGAGTTACTAAATGACCAGCCAGACGATACACATCTACCACCACCAAGGGAATGGCAGGGAAAGGATTTTCAGCCTGGAAGAAAGAAATCCATCTTTTTTTTCTTCATCTCCAAGAAAACCACCAAAGAGAAAATCATCCTTAGACACTTGCCAGGTCAGACGAAACTGAAATCAGACCAGGGCTGGTCAAATAAGACCCTTCCTGTCTTTTCCTTTCCTTCCTCTCACCACTGAAACTTTTGGAGTCATCTGAATTTAGAGCAAGTCTGATGTGGAAAGAAGCAGTGATGTCAGGAGAGCCAGTGTCCAGGGCAGGTTTGTTCCCACCAGAGGTCCTGGCTGGGGAGACAGAGAAGATTCATGTTTAAAGTTCAGGGTTTGTTTGTGTTTTGAAAATGAAATTACACAGGGCTTCCCTAGAGGCTCAGTGGTAACGAATCCACCTGCTAATGCAGGAGACACAGGTTTGACCCCTGGTCTGGGAAGATCCCACATTGTGGAGCAACTAAGCCGATGCACCACAGCTACTGAGCCTGTGCTCTAGAGTCCAGGAGCCGCAAGTCCTGAGCCCACGTGCTGCAACCACTGAAGCCCGCCAGTCCTGGAGCCTGGTCTACACAAGAGAAGCCAGCGCAGTGAGAAACTGCACCGCAACAGAGAGTAACCCCCACTCTCCGCAGCTAGACAAAAGCCAAGCAGCAACAAAGACCCAGGACAGCTAAAAAGAAAAATTTTAAAGTTACATTGTAGTTGACATTTTAATTATTACTGGAGATGCTTTAAAGGGCTAAGGTGACTGGGGACTTTTATCACATAGGAGAAGTTATGGCACCAGCATGAGATTTCGTCTCAGGCCAAAGAACCAGCCCCACAGCAGGAGTGGGGGGAGAAAAGATGAGGTCTCTGTAATATTGCCGCTATGAGTCCTGCCCCCTTGATGACCAGTTAGAGCAGTGTACTAGCTTCCTACAAGCACTGAAACACACGACTGCAAACACAGTGTATTAAAACATCACAAATGTATAATCTTACCGTTCTGAACATTAGAAGTCCAAAGCGGGTTTTACAAGCCAAAATCAAGCCTGTATCCCTTCTGCAGGTTCCAGGGGAGGATCCGTTTGCTTACCCTTCACAGCTTCTGGAGGCTGCCCACATTCCTTGGCTCACAGTCTCAAATCACATCATGGGTTCTAGTTCCCCCTCAGCTTCCATCACTGTGTTGCCTTCTATCTAGCTGACTCTCCTGCCTCCCTCTTTAAGGACCCTTGTGATTCACTAACCACTCCTCTCCTAATAATCCAGCGTAATCTTCCCATTTCAATATCCTCCACGTAATCCTTCTGCAAAGTCGCCTTTACCGTGTAAGGCAATGTCTTCATGTTTGCTTAGTCACTCAGTCATGTCCGACTCTTTGCAACCCCATGGACTGTAGCCTGCCAGGCTCCTCTGTCCTCTGTCCATGGGGATTCTCCAGGCAAGAATATTGGAGTGGATTGGTTGCCCTCCTCTAGGAGATTTTCCCAACTCAGGGATCGAACCCAGGTCTCCTGAATTTACTGTTTGAGCCACCAGGGAAACCCAATGTATCCATAGGTTGGGATGTGGATATCTCTGGGGGACCATTATCCAACCTACCACAAGTGGACAAGTGACCTTAAAAAAAAAAAGTCATTTTATTCTCTGAATCTTTCTTTTTTCCTTTGTATATGGGGATAATAATACCTACTCTGCAAGATTATAGGATTTAAAGAAGGTCTGATGTGAAACACTGCATAGCATCTCAGTAAGTGCTTTATAAGCATTCATACTTTACATTCACTCACTTGATAAATTTGTTAAATCCCTATTACGTACTGGGCAGTATTCTGAGTGCTGAAATATGCATTGCTAAAAAGAGAGGAAAGTGAGAGAAAGTGAGGGCTTTGGATGTTCTCAAAGAGTAGGTTCTGAAATTGGGAAAATAATTCAGAAAATTGAAGCAATCACCTGGTTGATTTTATCAAGTACTGATGATAATTAACCTCAGTGGTGGGGATCTCATTAAAATACTTGGCTCATATCTGCTTTTCTAGAAATATTGACCTATGTGCATGTGCTGCATGCATGCTTTGTCATTTCAGTCGTGTCTGACTCTTTGAGACCCCAGGGACTGTAGCCTGCCAGGCTCCTCTGTCCATGGGATCCCCCAGGCAAGAATACTGGAATGGGTTGCCATGCGCTCCTCCAGGGGATCTTCCCAACTCAGGGATCGGACCCACATCTCTTGCATCAGCAGGCATGTTATTTACCACTAGCACTGCCTGGGAAGCCCCCAAGTATATATACTAATAGGATACAAAATTAAAGTGCAAAATATTCTCATGCCCTAGATGTCTGTAGAGATTAATTCTGAGGCTTAAAAGGACTCTAAGGCAGAGCAATGACTGCAGTCTGGAAGCAAATTAGTTTGTAAATACACAGTGTTAAGGCTAAGTCCTGCCTCAGGTCTAAGGGGTTTATATCAAACCTTCCTGGGTCCTCTAAATGGTGTTAAGCTAATTAAACAGGGGGATCATCAGACTGAGGTGGCCCTAATGCCGTGGCAGCCCGTGCAAGCAAACCACACTTTATGCCTGCGAATGTTTCAAGATTACAAAATCGAAACAGAAGGACAACCAATCACAAATAGCCACCGAGGCTTGCAGTTAGAGCCCATCGACAATTTCCTCACCTTGCTTCCGCCTTTCCTCTATAAACTTATCTCCCTAAGTTCCTGTGCACAGAGGGCTCCTAACCACTTGCACTCTGGCACCGCCCGATTGAAACTGATCTTTGTTCAAATAAACTCTTAAAGTTTTTAATATGCTTCAGTTTATCTTTTAACAATGGGTACCTAACAGAGGTTGAATCATAAAGTTGAGGCAGTGACTTTATAGGTTTGGCTCCCCAGATAGAATATGGAAATAATACTAAATTAAGTAGCAAATGAGAAAGATAAGGGTTGTAGGGGAAAGAGAAAGCTGCCCAAGAACTGCTAAACAGAGCACAAAACCTTTACTGTTGGTAGAATTATAACCCTTCCTATCTGGAGGAGTCTCAAAATTCTATACTGGCTATAATCAAAGTGGATGTCTTACTTCTAAGGAGCAGGGAGCTTTCCACACACATTGTTTTCCCTGAGCTTGACTCTTTTCCACTTGGCAATATACATATATCGAATTTTTCTATTTAAAATAAAGAGATGAGGAACACTTTTTTATGATGAAGAAATCTGAGGCTAGCACAGGGAGCTATATTTAATATCCTGTAATAAACCATAATGGAAAACAATATGAAAAAGAATATATATATTTGTATAACTAAATCACTTTGCTGTATACATAGAAACTAACACAACACTGTAAATCAACTAAATTTCAATGAAAAGAAATCTGAGTATATTTGTAAGACAAGGAAAAGAAATCAGTGGAAGGAAACAAAACAAGCAAAACATGCCTATGAAAACCGTAACTATGAAGACTGTAAAATGTGGAAATGTACAACATTGTAGGAAGTGTACAACCATAATTTTGAAAAGTTAGCAAATAGGGAAGGAAATATGAAAATATTCTAGCTGTTGTGATAAGGTGGTAGAATTGTGGTTGATATATCCTCTTTGTTTCCTAACTTTCTGAAATGTTTGCACAGTATTCAAATTAAAATAATTTCAATAAGTTACTCTTGATAAAACAGTACAGACAAAGGCATATTATTTACAACTGAGGACCTTGAGACTTCTGATCCCATTTGGTAAGCTTTTCTGTTGGGCATTATTTCCACTCTTACTCTCTTAAATCTTCAGATTTTGACTACCATTCCTTGTGTTTTTCTCAGCTCTTCCCCTAGTGACACATTAAAATTTTTCTCATTTGGGTTAAGCCAGCTCTTTAAGAACAAAAAATTTCTTTTAAAAAGAATACTTTATTTTGGCTGTGCTGGGTCCTCATTGCTCGGGCTCTTTTCTAGTTGTGGCAAACAGGGGTTCCTCAAGGTTGCAGCGTGCAGGCTTCTCACTGCAGTGGTTGCTCTTGTTGTGATGCACAGGCTCTAGGGCACAGGCTCAATAATTGGTGCATGGATTTAGCTTCTCCGAGGCATGTGAGATCTTCCTGCATCAGGGATTGAATCCTCCTGCATTGGTAGGCGGATTCTTCACCACCAAGCCACGAGGGAAGCCCCATGGACTATTTCTTTCATTGTCTCTAGCATTTTGACAATTTATAATTCAGCCCTTGAATCCCATATTCCATCATAAATCCTCATTTTGATACAGGTCCACATTGTAAACACTGGCTGCACAGCAATGTCATCAGAATTCTTGAAATCTTCTTGCTTGAAATACACCATTACGATACTGTTTACAAAATACTAAAAAGAGGTGAAATTGTAACAGGATTATCAACATAGCGAAAAATCAATACTAACCAACAGCAATAGAGACCTTGTTTCTCTGGGCAAGCAAAAATATGGCTGGCTAAGAAATATGGTTCAAGTAGACTGTTATCAAGACCTGAAAAAACCTTTTTATTTTTCTGTTAAAACACATGTCCACTAATATCTAGTGGAAATGTAAATATCTTATCAGACTGGGCTCTGCTTACAGGATATCAAAATTTCACTGATGTCTTTCTTTACCTTTTAAAATTTGATCTCAGAGGCCCAAGAGAAAAAACAAATAACATGCAAAAGAAATTTAAAATGCTAGTATTTTGTCTACACTCTCCACACATAACCTCTCCAAATTCACATCTTTCCATAGCTGGGATAGTAAACAATTAAAACTCTTTATTTTATAATGGTATTGGCCTTCAGGCTTCTTAGGAAATCACTTTAATTACCTCCAAAGTTATGGGCTTCCCTGGTGACTCAGAGGTTAAAGCGTCTGCCTCCAATGTGGGAGACCTGGGTTTGATCCCTGGGTCGGGAAGATCCCCTGGAGAAGGAAATGGCAACCCACTCCAGTATTCTTGCCTGGACAATCCCATGGACAGAGGAGCCTGGTTGGCTACAGTCCATGGGGCTGCAAAGAGTCAGACACGACTGAGCAACTTCACCTTACCTTACACATGTCAGCACATTGAGAGCATTATTATTGCCCCATTTTACAAATAAGAAGACTGAGGCTCAGAGAGATAAGTGTCTTTCTATTGAAGAGACCAGACCCCAGAAACCTGACTAGGACTCTTTCCATATTACTACACTGGGCATAAATGGGCATTATCATGGCAATTACATGGTAGCTACAAACATTAAAAGAATTGATGCAGGTATAAATCTGAACAATTCCTTTACATTCTCCACTGGGACTTTCATATAGTTTGTTTCTACCTTCCAAGGACAGAGCTATTTCAAAACTCAACCATGATCTTGTCAGAGCTTTGGTGTCCCTTTGGACCTTTTGCCTTTGAATCAAGCCACCCTACCTGACCAACTCCACCCTCATCCTAATTTTGGTCTGACCTCAGGCTCTCCCTAAGACCAACATCCAATCCCTGATTCCTTCTGCCTCTAGCACTTCAGTCCTCATCAGCTTCTCTTGACCTCCCCAACCTGCTCTGGAATTTCTGGCTCTGGTCCCTTCAAGGAGCTTCAGGGCAGAGGCCAGCACCAAATTCTCTGGCCTTCCTGGGCCTGAAGAGAGAATCTTTCCTTCTCTCCCATCATCTCTGACTCACACCAAGCCCAAGTCTAGACCTCCCTTACAGGGACAATCATAAGGAATCAAGGACACCTGGGCCCTGCTTTATGCACTCAGACTGGTGGGATTCAGAAGTTCCAAGGAAGGGGAGAGTCCTTGAACATGAGGATTCTGGGAGACAGAGGACATGGAAGTATTTGGTGAGCAAAACCTAAAATAAAAGCATATGTGTCAAGACTAACTGCTGGAGACTTGAGATATGGGGCGGAGCCTGGAGCCCAGCAATGCCTTTAGCTCCATCTTCCAGAGGATTGCAGCCCATGGGACTCTGTGGCAGGGAAAAGCGAGACCATCTCCAGAGTGTCCCTCGTGCCCTGACTTGACCACAAGCCACCCCGCCTCATAAATTCCCTTACCCCAGAGAGGCCTCCTAGACCTTGCTTCCAGCTCCATGATTATTCTCTCATCATTTTCCATGCAGGAAACCAGGAAAACAACTTCTTTGAACATAGCCAGACTACCTAGGAGATGATTTTTCAGTCTTTTTTTGTAACTTGAAGGAACAAAGACCCATCAATCCAGAGCATACATTCACTGAATATTAACAAGAAGGTAAATGAGGTGCTTAATGCAAAGAAGTGTGCAGTGTGACCCAGAGCGATGGTATGGGGAGAGAGGTGGGAGGGGGTTCAGGATCGGGCACTCATGTACACCCGTGGCAGATTCATGTTAATGTATGGCAAAACCAATACAGTATCGTAAAGTAAAATAAAAATAAATAAATAATGAAAAAAAAGAGAAGTGTGCAATGTGATCCCTGCCTTCTGGTCACTGTTATACTATGATTCAAGATAGCAGATGCTGGGACAGATTCTTGGATCCAGCTTTTTTTCCTGGCCAAAGCTGGAGAATCTGCACCAGCAGGGTCATTCTTGTTCCCAGTTCCTGGGCCCGACCGTGATCCGATGCAAAAAGGTTTAATCGGACACATTGTGGAGTTTAGCACCAAGTCTTCTTCAGTTCAGTTCAGTTGCTCAGTCGTGTCTGAATCTTTGAGACCCCGTGAATCGCAGCACGCCAGGCCTCCCCGTCCATCACCAACTCCCGGAGTTCACTCAGACTCACGTCCATTGAGTCCGTGATTTCATCCAGCCATCTCATCCTCTGTCGTCCCCTTCTCCTCCTGCCCCCAATCCCTCCCAGCATCACAGTCTTTTCCAATGAGTCAACTCTTCTCATGAGGTGGCCAAAGTACCAGAGTTTCAGCTTTAGCATCATTCCTTCCAAAGAAATCCCAGGGCTGATCTCCTTCAGACTGGACTAGTTGGATCTCCTTGCAGTCCAAGGGACTCTCAAGAGTCTTCTCCAACACCACAGTTCAAAAGCATCAGCTCCTCAGTGCTCAGCTTTCTTCACAGTCTAACTCTCACATCCATACATGACCACTGGAAAAACCATAGCCTTGACTAGACAGACCTTAGTCGGCAAAGTAATGTCTCTGCTTTTCAATATGCTATCTAGGTTGGTCATAACTTTTCTTCCAAGGAGTAAACGTCTTTTAATTTCATGGCTGCAGTCACCATCTGCAGTGATTTTGGAGCCCACAAAAATGAAGTCTGACACTGTTTCCCCATCTATTTCCCATGAAGTGATGGGACCAGATGCCATGACCTTTGTTTTCTGAATGTTGAGCTTCAAGCCAACTTTTTCACTCTCCTCTTTCACTTTCATCAAGAGGGTTTTTAGTTCCTCTTCACTTTCTGCCATAAAGGTGGTATCATCTGCATATCTGAGGTTATTGATGTTTCTCCCGGCAATCTTGATTCCAGCTTGTGCTTCTTCCAGTCCAGCGTTTCTCATGATGTACTCTGCATATAAGTTAAGTCTTCTTAGCAACCAATTTAGCCCCGGATTTGAACTGTTGGTGTCAACCAGTCCCCTTTGGGAACACCTCACTCAGTTCTCACTCAGCTCTCATTTCTTGTGTATTTCCCACTCTACTCAAAGGCCTGGAAGTTTCCTCCATTCCCAGCCTCTTATTCATGCCATCCACTTGTCCTCATGACTTCCTGAGTGTCCCCCAGCCCAGATTCCCAGTCCATATGTTCTGTCTACAGCTAAACAACGAATCTTGTGGGGCTCTTATGGAAAAGCGAGAGTGACAAGAGGGTAAGATACAGTAGCTATCAAGACCCCAGGGTCTCGTACTACCCATGTGAGAATGATAACAACTGTGGCAGCTGCAGAGCGCTGCCCTCAGAGTTATAATATCCCAGTGAAAGTAAAGCCAGTCATCAAAAGTCTACAAGTAATAAGTGCTGGAGAAGGTGTAGAGAGAAAGGAACCCTCTTACGCTGTTGGTGGGAATTTAAACTGGTGCACTCATTATGGAAAATAGCGGGGAGGTTCCTTAGAAAACGAAAATATCACTGCCATAGGATGCAGCATTCCTAGGTATCTATGCAGAGAGAACCATGGTTCAAGAGGATACGTGCCCCACAACGTTCACTGCAGTGCTGCTTACAGTAGCCAAGACACGAAAGCAGCCTAATGTCTATTGACGGATGAATGGATAAAGAAGATGTGATACGTATAAACAATGGAATATTTCTCAGCCATTAAAAAGTAATGAAATAATGCCATTTGCAGCCACATGAATGAACCCAGAGATTACCATACTAAATTGAGTCAGAGAAAGACAAATATATGATATCATTTATATGTGGAATCTAAAATATAGTACAAATGAATCTATACAAAACAGAAACAGACTCACAGACATGAAAATAAATATAGGTAACAAAGGGGAAAGGGAAGGGATAAATTAAGAGTATGGGTTTAACAGATACGAACCACTATACATAAAATTAATAAGCAACAAAGTTTTACTGTATAGCATAGGGAATTAGCACAGGAAACTATATTCAATATTTTGAAATAACCTATAATGGAAAATAATCTGAATATATATATCACAAAGTAATAGCTGAATCACTTTGCTGAAACTAACACAGTATTGTAAATCAACTATACTTCAATTAAAAAAAGAGAAAGAGTGAAGCCAGACTCTGGCTTGTGTAACCCAATCCTAGTTTTTCACCTCAGCCACCTGTTTCTTTAGACACTGCCAACTTAGATCAAAGTTCAAACAAGTTATAATTCCCACAAGCAGCTGCATTTCCATTAAACAATTTAGTTATCAGGTTAACTTTGACCCTGACACCTGCCAGGCCAAACCAATTTGCAAGGATTTTAGAGAGCCCATGTTTTGAGGTTTTGTTACCCATGTTATTTTTTTGAAATCACATAATTTTAAACACTTGACTTTAGATATCATGAAAGTTTTTTGTCTGGAGGGATTCCTGCATTGTGCGTGTATTGTGTATTGGGTTTAAGGTAACTCCATAATTCTCATATTTAAACATGGTGAATTCAGAGTTTAAACTCCATCAGTTCAAGATTTCCCACCTTTCTTTACCTTTCATTCCTCCTTTCAACAGGGAGGAATATGTACAGAGAACTGTTGTCAGACGTACCTGGCTGTGCTGAGTGGTGGTTTCACGGTCCTCAGCTGGTCTTCATTCCTATGAACTGGTCACAGTATAGATGCTCACGTCTCATCATGGCCTCTGCTCACTGAGCCCACACACTACTCCTTGGTTCTGACACCAGGCCTTTCTAGGTGGACCAACTGGCTCTCAATCACTGCTGAGTTCCTCTTGGGGTGCCTTGGGGAATTCTATATGCTTTCTGGGGCCTTATCACACCACGTGAGCTTACCCCAACTCCACAGGTTGGCATTACTCCCTAAGCCACTGCCGTCTGCCCATGCAGGCCCCACGACAAGACATTCATCTAGTAGCATTTAAAAGTGATGACCAAGGCTTCCCTGGTGGCTCAGTGGTGGAGAGTCTGCCTGCCAATGCAGGAGACATGAGTTCAATCCCTGGTCCGGGAGGATCCCACACACAGAGGAGCAACTGAGCCCATGCATCACAACACTGGAGCCTGTGCTCTAGAGCCCGGGAGCCACAGCTACTGAGCCCAAGTGCCACAACTCCTGAAGCCCATGCTCTGCAACAAGAGAAGGCACCGCAACGAGAAGCCTCCCTATTGAAACTAGAGAATAGCCCTGCTCGCCGAAACGAGAGAAAAGCCTCTGCAGCAAGGAAGACCCAGCACAGACAAAAGTAACTAAATAAATAAAACTGTAAAAGGAAAAAGTGATGAGCAATGTTGTCAGAAATCTAAAAAGAAAATATATAAACACACACACACACAAAAAAACACATAGACATGTCTTCTTGTTTTCCTAGACAGTTTACTGGAAATAATCTGACATGTATTTATCAGATACTATGGATAGAGTGCCCACTATGTGCCAAGTACTATTCTAGGTACTGGGGATACAGTAATAACCAAGACAAGATGAAAATCCTGATCTCATGGAAGTTAAGAGTCTAACATGTCAAGGTAGACAATAAACAGGCTTCCCCTGTGGCGCTGGTGGTAAAGAACCCACCTGCCAATGCAGGAGACATAGAGATGAGGGTTCAGTCCCTAGGTCGGAAGGATACTCTGGCAGAAGGCATGGCAACCCACTCCAGTATTCTTGCCTGGGAAATCCCAGGGACAGAGGAGCCTGGAGGACTATGGTCCAAAGGGTTGAAAAGAATGGGGCACAACTGAAGCAACTACGTACACACATTTCACTGTGAAAACAGCTTATTTTAATCCTTACCTCCAAACAACCCATGAAATATTAAACTTTCCCTGAAACAGGACACACCTAAATGCTTCTGAGCAATTCTCACAGTGTCAGAGTTACAAATTCCCAGGACTGTGCATGCTGTGGATTATTTATCAAAGTATTAAAAGCACTGAAATGATCTCTTTTACAACAACACAGTTACCCATTACCAAGTGCTTGTTATGTGCCAGGTCTTTGCATGTATTATCTCTTAATTCTCAGTACAACCCTAAATTAGATGGATGTTGTTATTCTCAGTAATAAACTTGAGGCTGATACAAGTTTAGTAAATTACCTGAGGTCACTTAGGTATTAGGTGGCTGAGCCTTAATGGAACTCAGACGGTCTATCGCTCCGCCTCTGCACAGACAGTAGGGGAATGCATAGAAAGAAAAGCAAAATTCTAAGTAGGAATTCTTGGGGTGCTCCTTTAAACAAAAATATTCCTTTATATTTAAGAGTGTGCACGTGTGAGCTGGAAGAATTAGGGAGAAGTTTGGCCTGAAAAGGAACAGATGAAACAGAACATTTGTTAAATCTGAAGTTTGTGGAAACTGACAATTGAGGATCAAACAGAAACGGTAAAACGTCTTAAGAAGTATAATACAGGAAGGCGTGAAAATAGAATCCATTTTGCAAACGTGCAGGTCCCATATAAGCTTCTGGGAACAGATCTTGAGGAGGTGGGGGAGGAGGTAAGGAAGCTGACCCAGGGCAACTGTTGTGTGGACATGTGCTGTGCTGCGCTTAATCGCTCAGTTATGTCTGACTCATTGAAACTCCATGGACAGTAGCCCTCCAGGTTCATGAGAATTCTCCAGGCAAGAATACTGGAGTGAGTTGCCATGCCCTCCTCCAGGGGAGCTTCCCAATCCAGGGATCGAACCCAGGTCTCCCGCATTGCAGGCGATTCTTTACCAACTGAGACACCAGGAAAGCCTGGTGTGTAGGCATAGTGCGGGGGCATAGATACTGCCATAGTCCTTACCCCCAACCCAAATGCTCACTGTGCCCTCCTCCTTTGTTCCTCCCACCCTGAAACTTAGCAAGCCCTCTCCAGCCCCCAGGAAGCCAGCCTTCCAACCAGATGGCACCCTCTGTCCCTGCATCCTCTATCTTGGCCCTGGACCCAGCCTCCCAGGCATAGGCAGGTTATCCCAGGCTGTTCCACCAGTCCATGCCTTCCCACGCTCTGGGTGAGGCTCCGTGAGAATCAAACTCTCCACCTGTGTCCCCTCACTTCATGGTGCCTTCCAGTGTGTGCAAGGAAAGGACCCTGGGAACTGAGTCAATCTCCATCAGAATCAGTCCTGGGTGCTGTGTTCCCACTCAGGAAGCCACAAGGGAGAAAGCAGAAGGAAGAGCGCAGATTAGCCCAGCCTGGGAGTGGGCCTTGTAGCTCATCAGCCCTTCAGCGTCTCGGCTTCTGCCCCTATTGGACTCTTTCATTTTGTCTTGTCTTGTAGACATGCCTTCTCTTCCACAAGATTATAAGTTCCTTGAAGGCAGCCCAGAAGAAAGGCTTCATAAACATTCTCTGAAGTGAAGTGAAAGTCGCTCAGTTGTGTCTGACTCTTTGTGACCCCGTGGACTGTAGCCTTCCAGGCTCCTCCATCCATGGAATTCTCCAGGCAAGAATACTGGAGTGGGTTGCCATCCCCTTCTCCAGGGATCTTCCCAACCCAGGGCTCGAAGCTGGGTCTCCTGCATTGCAGGCGATCTTTTAGCATCTGAGTTACCAGTGAAGCCCAAGCCTTCTCTAAGTTTCCATAATCATGTTCTCCTCTTTAGAAGAGGATGAACCAATGGGGACTCGTCAGTCCAGACTAACACACTTTGGGGTAAGCTCAGGACGTCAGGAAATCTCTCTGCTCTCACCCTCTCCTCTTTTCCTCACCTGGTCCTTTCGCTTTCTGGATTTCTATTCCTAGGAACAAAAATGACATTGTAACCATGACCACATTACAGTGAATGGAAACACAAAGAACAGAACTGATTAAACTGTTTGGGGTTTCTTGCCACGTGATGTACCTGGAACCAAATCCACATCAAATGTTCTATTCACATCTCTTTAAGATTTTTAGCCTTTTCTGTGCATTAGTTATTTTACTAATTATTTTTTTATTTGTCCCCTTTCAAAGAATGTATCTACTTTTTATTTTTTTAAGTGTCCTTAAGATATCCATTTTCAGAAAAATTTTCTGGAAGGTAGACATATGTTTGCTTTCCAGAATAGTTATAGCATTAATATCTCAGGGTAAAGTACATTAGGACATTCTCTCTAAGCCTTATTTCCACAGGATTTTTTAAGGTTGTGTCAGTGCTTAGTCACTCAGTTATGTCTGACTCTCTGCAACACCATGGACTGTAACCCATCAGGCTCCTCTGCCATGGGATTTCCCAGACAAAAATACCAGAGTGGGTTTCCATTTCCTTCTCCAGGGATCTTAACAACCCAGGGATCAAACCCAGGTCTTCTGTATTACAGGTGGATTCTGTACCATTTGAGCTACAAGTGAAGCCCAAGCCTTCTCTACGGTTCCATAATCATGCTCTTCTCTTTAGAAGAGGGCAAACCATTGTGGCCCATCGGCAAGGAAAACTGAGTCCAGACTAACGCACTTTGCAGTGACTCAGGGTATCAGGAAACCCCTCTGCTCTCATACTCTTTTTTTCCTTACCTGATCCTTTCCCTTTCAGGAATTCTGTTCCTGGGAACAAAAATGACATTGTAACCATGACCACATTACAGTGAATGGAAACACAAAAAACAGAACTGATTAAACAGTTTGGGGTTTAGTTTACCCAGGTCTCCTGGGATTAGCAGGTGGATGTTTTCTTTTACCACCAAGCCACCAGGGAAGCCCTTTTTAAGGTTAGTGCCTGTAAAAAGGTTGAGAGATGGATGAAGTTTGTTTTCAAATTCTCCCTCCTCTGCCAACCCAATGTTCCTACCTGCAACAGGCTCCTTAACCCACATCTGCTGCTGCAGCTAAGTTGCTTCAGTTGTGTCCGACTGTGCAACCCCATAGATGGCAGCCCACCAGGCTCCTCTGTCCCTGGGATTCTCCAGGCAAGAACACTGGAGTGGGTTGCCATTTCCTTCTCCAATGCATGAAAGTGAAAAGTGAAAGTGAAGTCGCTCAGTCGTGTCCGACCCTCAGCGACCCCATGGACTGCAGCCTACCAGGCTCCTCCGTCCATGGGATTTTCCAGGCAAGAGTCCTGGAGTGGGGTGTCATTGCCTTCTCCGTAGCCCACATCTAGAGTCTTCCAAAGAGAGGAACTAGGGTTAAGAACTGGACCTCTCCTGCCAGCCTGCCTGGGTTCAAATCCAAGCTCTACCCCTTCCTAGTCGTGTGCCCTTGGGCAAGATACTAGATTTCACTGTCGCTCATTCTGCTCATTTGCGAAGTAGGAACAATAATGCCACGAGCAGCGGTCCCCAACCTTTTTGGCACAGGGACCAGTCTTATGGATGACAGTTTTTCTCCATGGGCACTGGGGGTGGGGGAAGAGGCAGTGGTTTGGGGATGATTCAAGTGCATTACATTTTATTTTGCACTTTATTTCTATCATTGTTACATCAGCTCCACCTCAGATCATCAGGCATTAGATCCCAGAGGTTGGGGACCCCTGGCCTTGAGCATGAAATATCTGAATAAATTTCAAGCACTTAGAACAGTGCCTTGCACTCAGAATGAGATGGTAAATAATAAAACTTTTAAAAATTGTGACCTTCTGCCCAAATCAAACCTCCAAAAGCAGGGTCAAGAACTGTCCCTCTCAATAGAGTCCTGATCACCCCACCCCATCACAATTTCCTTTCCTTCCTGTTCTCACCCTTCCTCCAGTCACACATCGCTTGGCAGTTGCAGGAAGACACAGCTCCAGGACCGCTGCATCTACCCATCAGCCCTCCCTTTATCGCATCCCTGAGTGCTGGCAGCACCCACTCCTGTCCTAACACCCTTGGCTTCCTCGTCTTTCTTTGCCCCCAGGCAGCTCTGGGTAGGGGCTACATTCTCCAACCACAGCTTGGCCTTCCTGCCAGGCTCACCAGTAAGCTAGCAGCCCCATCCCAAAAGGTACCCACCACAGAAGGCTTTCAGCCCCAAGCACCTTGAAAAGATCTTGGGACAGGCTTCCTACTTAGAAGGCTGATCCTCTGTGACCAAGGTTGGTTCTTCTCTGGGAGTCAAGAGATGGCCCAGCACTGCCCTTCTCCTCGTACTCAAAAAACCTCACTTCCAAAGGCAAAAGCGTTGCCTTTTGCCAAGTGGGACAGAGTCCAAGCCCTCCTTGCTGAGATTCTGGCGAGAGACCGGCTCATTTTCATGCATGAGTCTCTCGTTGACGTTTTTCCCCCTTTGCTTTGAGGAGGGGCCCAGCCCAGAACACCCCAAAGAGGTAAATGTACTTTTATCTCTTCATCACACCCCTCCATAGATGAACCTCTGCCCCACACCTAATTCAGGGGTTTTCTCCAGCAACAACGTCCCTTCTCCCAGCATCGCTTCCCAGCCCCACCCAGTGTCTGAGGTCCTGATGTAGACAGCGTGGGGAGCAGACAAAGGTGCCCTTCTCACACTCCATTCTCCCAAAGGTGGGCACACACACACACATGTGATTGACACCTATAGTCCCTGGTGATCACTCCAGAGTCAGGGACTTGACAGGATATGCAGAGTCAGACTCAGCATCTCTACCGCAGGCTGGGAGTAGGCTGAGTGGGCCCAGAGGTACCAGAGTCAGAGGATGGAGGGATACAGCGGGACGAGGCTGGGGGCCGAAATACAAGTCCACCCTGTGCAAAGTCAGCCAGGAGAGCTGAACTTCTAGACTTCCAGCTAAGGAGGTGGTCCCACGAGTTTCCTGGCAGTCCAGTGGCTAAGATTCCTCACTCCCAGTGAAGGGGACCCGAGTTTGATCCATGGTCAGGGAACTAGATCCCACATGCTGCAACTAAAAGTTCAGGTGCTGTGACTGAAAGATTCTGCATGCTGCAACGAAGGTCTAAGCTCCTGTGTGCCACAGCTAAGACCTGGTGCAGCCAAATACATAAACAAATAATTTTTTTAAAGCAAGAGTTCCCACTGCGACTCTGCGTCTGCAAACATCCTTTCATTTCAGCCCTGGTCTAAAGGGAACAACCTGACAGGTGCCTAAAATAGGCTAGTAATTAACATATTTATTGATTTAATCCACCCGAGATCTCTCCAGGGTAGGTGGTGTTACACCTTGACTTCACACTAAGGAAACACAGGGTAAAAAGTAAATCTTTGAAGGTCACATGGCTCATAAGTGGAAGAGAGATGGTTAAAATCCAAAATCCATGCTCTTAACCACTACCGTGTTTATTCTGCCTCAGAGGCCCCACTGCTCTGCAATCAGGGCTTGAAAATCTAGGCTTTTATTTCTGAGCCTTAGTCTTCTCTTCACACACATGCTTCATATTTCGTTGTAAGAATTAAATCTATGCACATAGAGTCCTCAGCATGGTGCCTCACTAGTAAACACGAGCAATGTGAGTTATCAACAACATCGTCATCATTACTATTCAGTTCAGTTGCTCAGTCGTGTCAGACTCTTTGTGACCCCATGAATTGCAGCACGCCAGGTCTCCCTGTCCATCACCAGCTCCTGGAGTTCACTCATACTAAGCGCCAAATGCCCACAGATCCATGTTTCCAGGTTTGCCTGCCCCTCACCCTCTCCCTCACCTGTTGCCCTGCACTAAGGTAGGTCTCTGACACTCACAGTTACTCCCAGGTTGTCTCCATCTTAGTTTTCAGGCTACTATGTAGCTCAGTGGGCTTCCCTTGTGGTTCAGCTGGTAAAGAATCTGCCTGCAGTGTGGGAGACCTGGGTTTGATCCCTAGGTTGGGAAGATCTCCTGGAGAAGGGAAAGGCTACCCACTCCAGTATTCTGGCCTGGAGAATTCCATGAACTGTATAGTGCATGGTGTCTCAAAGAGTCAGACACGACTGAGCAACTTTCACTAACTCACTCACTCACGTAGCTCAGTAGGTAAAGAATCTGCCTGCAATGCAGGAGACCAGGGTTCAGTTCCTGGGTCAGGACTATCTCTTGGAGAAGGAAATGGCAACCCACCCCAGTATTCTTGCCTGGAGAATCCCATGGACAGAGGAGCCTGCCTGGCTACAATCCATGGGGTCACATTGATTGACTTAGTGACTAAATCATCACCATGAATGTAAATAGAGCTGAGGCTTAGCAAGATTAAGTACTGCGCTCAAGTACTTCTTTCAGGTTCTAAGACAGATCTCTGTAAAATCGAGCAGAGTGTTTTAATAGTTTTTTAAATTATAAACTCAGCTTTGAAAAAAAAAGATTATGAATAAAGAAAAGCATGACCACAATCTAACACTCCTAATAGCAGTAATATTCATGATATGTATTACTTGCTGAGTTTTGTCTATCTCTGCAAAGACTGACTTTTCTCCCGACTGACTGCCTCTGTGGAGCAGTTGAGAGCGCTCCTCACCGCAGCATTGAGGGAGCCCAGAAATACTCACTGTGGGATTCTACAGTGACCACGGAATAAAGCCAGAATGACTCCAATTTGACCCTGGGAGAAAAATAGCATAATCAAGCATGGATATAAAATTAAGTCAAGCAAGTGTCCCTTTAGAGACAAATCTGTCTCTTTCAGCCATTAGTTTTTAAAATATTTTAATTAATGCACTTTTGACAATTAAAAACTGTATATATCTAAGGTGTTTAACGTAATGTTTTGATACATGTATGCACTGTGCAGTGATTATCACAATCTAGCTAACACACCCATCACCTCCCACAGTTAACTTTGTGTATATTTGTGGTGAAAAACTTGAGATCTACTCTCTTAGCAAAGTTCTAGTGTGTAATATATTACTATTAACTACAGTCACCATGCTGTACAGATGGTATACAGGATTCCAGAATTTATTCACCTTATAACTGAAAGTTTATATCCCATGACTAACATCTCTGAGCCATTATTTTATAGTCTAAACTACACTGTAGCCAAGCTTCTAGGTGAATTGCTAAAATTATGTAAGCATATAATCCAGTGATATATTTATTAATGTATTCTGTAAATCAAAACCAAAGTTAAAATAGGAACTTTACTTCTGTTTCTTTTTTCCTCTTTATCATTAACTAACCACATCAAGTCCAGGTTTTGGGGTGAGGGGGAAATTTTGGTTTTTGTTTTTACTTTAATTTTTTTTAAGCTGAGATTATCAGAAACAAGGACTTCCTATAATAAATTTTACACTGAATTTTAGAAATATGTGACTGACACCCAGAACATCCTAGAATATGGGTTGTGGAAAGTAAGAGGAAGAATAGGGAAAGAAGGTTAGTGGTGATAAAACTCTGGTTTGGTCTGAGGGACCTCTCACATCTGCTCAACTGCCTGAAGCTCCATGTGACATTTCTCTATCCTGTCCTTTTTTGACTTGGTCCCCAAATGCCCAGCCAGAGAAGGCAACGGCACCCCACTCCAGTACTCTTGCCTGGAAAATCCTATGGATGGAGGAGCCTGATTAGGCTGCAGTCCATTGGGTCACTAAGAGTCGGACACGACTAAGCGACTTCCCTTTCACTTTTCACTTTCATGCATTGGAGAAGGAAATGGCAACCCACTCCAGTGTTCTTGCCTGGAGAATCGCAGGGACGGGGGAGCCTGGTGGGCTGCCGTCTATGGGGTCGCACAGAGTCGGACACAACTGAAGTGACTTAGCAGCAGCAGGAGCAAATGCCCAGCACAGAACCATTTCATCTGCATTCATTGCAGGCTTACCTCATGGAATACAGCTGGGCTGGGGGCGGGCAGGGGAGAGGCGGTGGGCGGTAGGTATTGGCAGGGACATGTAAAGATATGTGAGAAATGGACCTTGATTCAAAGAGCTGACAATTCCATTGGGACATGTTGATAATAATCAGAAGACCTGGGACTGATTCCTGGTTCCCTCACTTACTGGGCTTGCAGGAGTAATTTATTACAATTCTTAATCTGTAAAATAGGGCAACTGGCTATAACAGTAAAAGGATCTACATCTGACTTAAAGGGCTGCTGTTTGGATCAAGAGCAATAAATTCAGTGATAGGCAGGAAATTCTTGTTATTATTCATATAAAATGTTTTCACAACACAAACAGCACGTCTCAGATCTTTGTCCCTTTGCAAGCTTCAAATTTCCAAGATTATCTTTTCAACGACCCGTTTCCTACAAGATGTGATGCATGCAACTCAGGAGAGCTGCTGCCAGGAACAGTCTTACCTGGAAAGTATTTGATATTTTGACACGGTCATCCTGACATGGGCATGTTTTGACCTGGCCCACAAACAAATCTTTAAGCTTTTAGATGTTTGTGTTTTTTTTTTTTCCTTTTTGAGTGACCAATCAACACATGAAATATACATACTTACCCCATTGTCGAGTCTTGCTCTATTCTTCACCTCACTCCATCACTGACTTCCTGAGTTAGAAATCAAGGATACAAGTAGGGTCCATAATGGGGAGGAGATGAGAAATGAGGTGAGCTCAAGTTCTGGCATATCCAGTCAAAGCTCTTTTTTGATGCTGTGACAGAAAGTCCAATTCAAACCTAGTTTAACTGAAGAGAGATGAAGGGTAACCCAGCTACAGCCACAGCTAGATTCAGAAGACAAGTGATGTCGCTGGGACGCTAACTTTCCACTTATCATTCTGCTCCCCTTCACGTTGCCTTTATCCTTGCATTCAATGCACCGGCAAGAAAGCAAGCAGGGGCTCCAGGCCTGCGTCTCTTCAGGTTCAAATTCAGTAGCAAATAGCCTGTCTCTTTCTCAACACAAATAGTCTGTCTCTTTCTCTCTCTTTCCTAGAGAAGGAAAAGGCTACCAGCTTCCATATTCTGGCCTGGAGAATTCCATGGACTGTATAGTCCATGGGGTTGCAACGAGTCAGACACGACTGAGTGACTTTCATTTCTCAACACAACTCCTGGGTTTGAATCTCACTGAAACAAACGTGAGCCTCACTGGATCACAGTTCCATCCTCAAACCAATCATTGAGGCCAAGAGTAAGAAATACTCTCATTGGCCAGGCCAGAGTCAGCCTACCCCTGAAATGATGCAGAATCACCTGAAACATATCAACTGAGAGAACTGGTAGAGTGATGCCACTTAAGAAAATCAAGATACCGCTGCCGCAAGGAGTAACTACTTATCAGTAAACATCCACTACTGATCCAAATTCAGGGCAGAGTGCTCATTAGAAGAGAGTGGTCAGAAATCACTTGTCAGACAAGTCACAAGTACTGGGTTGGCCAAAAAGTTCATTTTTTCCTTTTTTTTATACAATGTTTAGAAAAATAGGAATGAACTTTTTGGCCAACCCACTACAAGGCCTCATACATTTACTATGCTTCGTTGTTGTTCAGTCGCTCGGTCGTGTCCAACTCTTTGTGACCCCATAGACTGCAGCACACCAGGCTTCCCTGTCCTTCACCATCTCCCAGAACTTACTCAACCTTATGTCCATTGAGTCAGTGATGCCATCCAACCATCTCATCCTCTGTCATCCCTTTCTCCTCCTGCTTTCAGTCTTTCCCAGCATGAGGGTCTTTTCCAATGAGTCAGCCCTTCACATCAGGTGGCCAAAGTATTGAAGCTTCAGCTTCAGCATCAGTCCTTCCGGTGAATATTCAGGACTGATTTCCTTTAGGATTGACTGGTTCGATCTCCTTGAAGTCCAAGGGATTCTCAAGAGTCTTATCCAACACTGCAGCTCAAAAACATCAATTCTTCAGCGCTCAGCCTTCTTTATGGTCCAACTCTCACATCCATACATGACTACTGGAAAAACCACAGCATTGACTAGATGGACCTTTGTTGGCAAAATAAAGTCTCTGCTTTTTAATACTCTCTTTAGGTTTGTCATAGCTTTTCTTCCAAGGAGCAAGTGTCTTTTAATTTTGTGACTGCAGTCACCATCTGCAGTGATTTTGGAGCCCGAGAAAATAAAGTCTCTCACTGTTTCCATTGCTTCCCCATCTATTTGCCATGAAGTGATAGGACCAGATACCATGATCTTCGTTTTTTGTATGTTGAGTTTTAAGCCAGTTTTTTGAGTCTCCTCTTTCACTTTGATAAAGAGGCTCTTTAGTTCCTCTTTGCTCTCTGCCATAACAGTGGTGTCATCTGCATATCTGAGATTATTGATATTTGTCCCGGCAATCTTGATTCCAGCTTGTGCTTCTTCCAGCCCAGCATTTCACATGATGTACTCTGCATATAAGTTAAATAAGCAGGGTGACAATACACAGCTTTGACTTACTCCTTTCCTAATTTGGAACCAGTCTGTTGTTCCATGTCTAGTTCTAACTATTGCTCCTTGACCTGCATACAGGTTTCGCAGGAGGCAGGTAAGGTGGTCTGATATTCCTATCTCTTTAAGAATTTTCCACAGTTTGTTGTAATCCACACAGTCAAAGGCTTTAGTACAGTCAATGAAGCAAAAGTAGATATTTTCCTGGAATTCTCTTGCTTTTTTCTATGCTTCAATGAATTTTGGCAGTTTACTAGCCTCAAAAAGGCTAACATTTACACTCTCTGCTCATTCTCTATGAATTCCTCGGTTTGTATTAGAATTCTTTGATTTCTCTGTTAAGGATCAAAGCAATTTCTTTCAAGGAATAAGTAGATTGATCTTCCTAATGAGTACTTGATTTCCTTGACAATTAAAAATCTAGAGGATTGGATTCTATGCACCCTAGGGGAAAGATAATCCATTTCAGAGAAAAAGATATCAATATACTTATTTATGTTTTCATCTTAAAAGTAGGAAAGTAAGTTTTACCAACAGAATTTTGGCACTGTCAGTGGTGCCCATCATTGGCCCAGATGTCAGAGGTTCTCAGGAAAGATCGGAGGTGAACTTCCCTGATGGTCCAGTGGCTAAGACTCAGACTTCCAACACAGGGGGTGAGGGTTCAATCCATGGTTGGGAAACTGTGATCCCACACGCTGTGGGACATAGCCAAAGAAAAAAAAAAGAAGTAGAGCAGGGGTCTGTACACAGAAGGGTGAGTAAGGGCCTTCTCGCTTTCAGCATATTATGCCCTTACAGTAGCTTTGAGGGTTAATATGGCACATGTACACAGCTTATTCTGAAACCTTTTAGAAAAAAAAAAGACAGATGGATACATAGCATATATTATAAATAAATAATGATAATGGTAAAAATATGGAAAATGTTATCACTTGGAGAATTTGGGTGGGTGAAGGGTATATGGGAATTTGTAGTACTGTTTTTGCAACTGTTCTGTAAATCTGAAAGTATTTCAAAATAAAAATTAAAAGTTTGATGATGGTGAAGAGGCAATGCAGAGCAGCCTAAGAGGAGGAAAGAGGGTGGCTCTAGCGGCGGTGACCCGGAGGAGGAAGCCAGAAGGATCCTGAGCATTGTGAGGGCAGTTCTGACCAACGAGGCGCTGTTTCCTGACAGACACGTGAAGACAGGAGACACTGCTTCTTTTTTAAAAAGTGTTAGCAATCTGCAAAATAAATCCTATTCTTTTTACCAAGTAAAATAAAGTTTGGGTTTTCTACATCAAGACAAACAGTGTCTGATCACCGGGGACATTTATCAAGGACCTGCTGTCCACAAATGATGAAACCTCCTCGTGGTAATGGCTGGATTTTAGAAGCACACATCAGCGGAGCTGTTGTTCCTCTCTTGGGAACACGGCAGATGGAGTCTGAAGGGCACAACCAGTGGAATGGAAAGATGTAATTCTTTGTATTTATGTCACTTAGTGCAGCCACCCAGACAGGTTCCCAGTAGCCTGCCCTTTGTACAGACTTAAGACTAGGACCATAGGTGAACATAAAAACCATTCAGCAAAATGATACTCATCAGCAAGCGCTAAAGAAGGGTGTTCAGAAGGGCCCCTCCCTCTGTTAATGCAAAGCTTCCTGCAATGAAATGGAATTCTCTATTTTAACCCTGGCTATCTTCACACAGTAGATCCAGGAGAAGAGGGTTTGATCCCTGGGTCAGGAAGATCCTGTGGAGGAGGAAATGGTAACCCACTCCAGTATTCTTGCCTGGAAAATGCCATGGACAGAGAAGCCTGGCAGGCTACAGTCCATGGGGTCACAAAAGAGCTGGACGTGACTGAGCAACTGAGCACACACACACGTCTTCACACTTAGTTTTTAGAAAAGACAAAAACCTCAATTCAAAGAAGTAAAACATTTGCCCCAAGATCAAACAATTAGTTGGCAGCAGAGCCGAGATTTGAAGCAAAGTCTTTCCAGCATCAGGCTTTCAGCTTCTTTTAATACTCCACATCATTTCCTGTCTTATTTCCTAATAGGAAGAACCATGGGCCTCAGTAGACACTGACCTCATACTCAGCGACAGATTCAATTAGTGCCAATAAAACGCATGGAGAAGTTCACTGGGGTTTTCCAGGGAAATTCATTCTTAGTCTTATGGAAATGTTTGTAGAAGCAAGCCCTTCTCTCTAGCCTGATCTCTGATGAGAAATCAGAGCGTATTCCCGGCATCCTCAGACTACAAGCATGAGCTGCCCCAGGATGGACGGATGCATGGATGGCAGAATGAGCTGTGGAACAAGAGATGCACCAGGAATGTGTTTTCTTTACCCTGTTTCTACCCCCTAGTGTTCTGGACCTTCTCTTGCTTTTATAAGACTGTACTTCCATAATTATTGCCAGTTTTCTTTCTCTTCATTATCAATATCTCCCTCCATCCTGGAAATTCCAAACATGTGTTGGATTCTTTCAGATTGAAAGAAAATGTGGGACTTCCGTGATGGTCCAGTGGTTAAGACTTCATCTTCCAATGCAGGGGATGCAGGTTCAATTCCTGGTCAGGGAGCTAAGATCCCACATGCCTCAGGCCAAAAAACCAAAACATATAAGACAGAAGCAATACTGTAACAAGTTCAATAAAGACTTTAAAAATGGTCCACATGAAAAAAATCTTAAAATTTTTTAAGCAATGATTATCCTTTGACTTTGTATTCTCTTCCTGCTACAGCTCTTTTTCTCTCCTTTCCTCATCCAAAACTGTACACTCTCTCCTTCCACTCATGCTTTAATCTATTCTAATTTGGTTCCTAATGTCACTAGCCTCCTGTCAAGTTCACCACTGACCTTCACCTTCCCAATGTCCATAGGCATTTCTCTGCTTTCACTTATCTAGACTTTCCAGCAGGATGTAAATGAGTTGAGTACTCTCTTCTTCTTGGAATACATTCCTATCTCGCCTTCCAGAACTCTATGCTACCCTGGCCTCTCCCCTACCTCACTGGCTGCTGCTTCTCTGTCCCCTACACTGACATTTCCTCCTCTGTATTTCCAAATGTTGGACTGTCTTAATACTTGGTCCTAGGTCCTCTCAGTTCAGTTCAGTTCAGTCACTCAGTCATGTCTGACTCCTTGCAACCCCATGAATCATAGCACGCCAGGCCTCCCTGTCCATCACCAGTTCCTGGAGTCTACCCAAACCCATGTCCATCGAGTCGGTGATGCAATCCAACCATCTCATCCTCTGTCGTCCCCTTCTCCTCCTGCCCCCAGTCCTTCCCAGCATTGTGGTCTTTTCCAATGAGTCAACTCTTCACATGAGGTGACCAAAATATTGGAGTTTCAGCTTCAACATCAGTCCTTCCAATGAACACCCAGGACTGGTCTCCTTTAGGATGACTGGTTGGATCTTCTTGCAGTCCAAGGGACTCTCAAGAGTCTTCTCCAACACGACAGTTCAAAAGCATCAATTTTTCGGCACTCAGCTTTCTTCACTGTCCAATTCTCACATCCATACATGATTACAGGAAAAACCATAGCCTTGACTAGACGGACCTTTGTTGGCAAAGTAATGTCTCTGCTTTTTAATATGCTATCTAGGTTGGTCATAACTTTCCTTCCAAGGAGTAAGCACTCTCCTCTATTTATTCCATCTCTTCCTCTATTCATTCAACACTCAATCAATATTTGTTGAGTATCTACTATATGTCAGACTCTTTTCTAGGCACTGGAAATAGAGCACTGAATAAATCAACAAATCTGTCTTTATAAAGCATGCATTCTAGTTGAAAAGAAAAAAAACAAAAATTAGTAAGTCTATAATATAATATAAGTAGTGATAAGTGATATGGAAAAGAGTAAAGCAGTGCCAGCGACAATGATGCTTTTTAAAAAGACGATGGCCAGTGGAGGATGCTCTAAGGAGGTGACATTTACACCTAAGAAAAGTGGAGTGTGTATGAGAGAGAAGTTAAAGCTGATTCCAGGTTTCTGGTCTGAGTGAAAGAAAGAAGAATGGTGCCATTTAGTGAAATAAGGAAAATTGGGGGAGCAAGAGATTTGGGAGGAGAAAATCAAGAATTCTGGTTTGGAGGTATTGATGAGTCATATGTCCATATTAAGTGGTTATTTGGATAGGTCAGATTTCTCTTGTGGGTGATTCCGTCCTCAGGTCTTATGGAGACTTTTCTGACCACTCTGTCCCTGAGAACATCCCATTTGCCACCTCCCCAACCCTCAGGATCTCTATCACCCTCCATAATTTATTGTCTTCATGATAGTCACCTCAAACTGTAATAACAAAATTTGGCCTTGGTTTGGTACCCTTACAAAAATTAACTCTTGGGGGAACAGGAACTTTGTCTTGTTTACAGCTTTGTCCCCTGACCTTGGTACAATTCTTATGCAGAGTAAGAACTCAACATCTAATTGCTGAAGGAAGAAACAAAGGGTAGGTCAGTCCTCTGCAGAAGTCAGGACATCTTGGCTCTTGTCTGAGCCCAGTGACTGGCTGTGGACCTGTCACTTCTGCAATATATGATCAGTTTCAGAAGTCATTTGATTAGCTGATTTCTAAGGGCTAATTTGTCAACTTTGAAATTATGTTTTAAATCCAGGATTTTTATCTATTTATTCTAACCAAATTGGTACCTAGAACTTCGTTTTGGTAATAACAGTGTTGAAGCGCATTTTGATGAAGCATGAGTGCAAACTACTGTTTCTGGGGAAATTCACCACGGGGATGCAGAACAGTTCTATAACCCCACCTGGGCTGCCCTAAATCCTCAGTCTCAGGTGGCCATTCATTCTGCTAGCTTCCACTCCAGGATGGAGGAGAAACAACTAGAAAGAAAGGAGAATAAACGAAGCAGTTCATTTTATGGAACATCATTGAGCACCTGTTCACTAGTACAGTTCAAGTCTTTTCAGGGATGCTAGCATATTTCAGATGTATTTAAGGGTTATTTGGACGTTAAGGCACATCGTCACAAAACCTGGAGAGGTAGGTATTAACTCCCCCCTTTCACTGATTTCCAGGAGACGAACTGATTTGCCATAGTACAGACAAGTGACAAGCAGCAGATAAAAGACTGAAATCTAGGTCGCTCCCTAACCTCCTCTTGCTCTCCATCACACCATAGATACCTATAGCCAAGGGCATACCTTCTTGGGTATAATCAGTTTCCAGTGGACTCAGGTCTATTTGTTGAATAAACAAATGAAAATAAATTGGATTAAGAAACACTCTCTTAGAATCCTGTTTTCAAAAAACTGGCAGTTTACATTTCAACTCGTCTGGGAAATCCAATTGTATTAATTACTATGTACAGGGCTTTCCCAGTGGCTCAACAGTAAAGAATCTGCCTACAAGAGACACTTGATCCCTGGGCTGGCAGGATCCCCTGGAGTAGGAAATGGCAACCCATTCCAGTATTCTTTCCTGGAAAATTCCATGGACAGAGGAACCTGGTAGGCTACAGTCCATGGGGTCTCAAAGAGTCAGACAGGACTGAAACGATGGAGCACCATACATATAGTTAGGTAGAAATAAAGCCACAAAGCAAAATATCACCTTGTTTACAGAGATAGGAATGAATTTCTTTCTGAAATAGCTTGATTTCCCAGGGCTCCTTCTGGAGAAGGCAGAAGGGGAGGCCAGGAGTATCTCCTGCCCACATACCATCCACTGGAAGTTCCTTTGCTTCCTCTCTTTCTTTCTCCTTAGCCATTATTGAAGACTCCACTTTCAGAAAGATCCTGTACTTTCTTCATGGGAAAGGAATTCTTTTCTCACCAAGGTATCTGTGTGACAGAAGGTTCCCACCCTGAGGTGTGTGTGCACGAATGAGAACATGAACCGACACACCAAACATGGAAAGCTGTCTATGTGCATCCTGGCGTTGGGCATGATTCTGAAGGAATACCATTTTTTTTAAAACCCGTAAGTCGTTTGGTATTGCTATATTAATAAATTAAGAATGACAAAGCAACGCAGATGGAGTGTCGTTCTTTTTCCTTTCGTTCAGCCACAAGCCAATCTCTTACGGTAAAAAAGAGGGGGAGGGGGCTGGAAAAAAGGATTGCGTGTTTTGAATAGAGGAGGGAGTCATCATTTTATCCTTCCCTACCAATAAACGATGGCAAGTTCGGACATCTAAGAATTAAAACGGCAACAAAGCAAGAACATGATTAGAAAAATAAATAAATAACGTTTATTTTGTACAATATCAGTGGCTTCAGTGTCCGAGAGGCCCGGCGGCAGAGCGCGCCCTCAGAGGAGCAGGAGGGGGCCCAGCAGCAGTTCGCCCTGGCCCAGCAGGCGGCCCCGCTCCAGCCCGCGGCCCCGGTTCTCCGCCTTGACGCGCACGGCCAGGCGGCGCACCTCGTCCTCCGAGAGCCCGTCCAAGCACAAGTCCTGCTCCAAGACGGCCCTGCGGCTCCGCCGGACCACGGCGCCCCGCGGCTTCAGGATGAAGCTGACTCTGCAGCCTACGGGGGCGCGGGGCTCGGCTGCTCCTCCAGCCGGGCCCTCGGCACGGAGCAGCCGGACACGGAGGCGCCCGCTGGCCCGATTGTATTCGGCGGCCAGGCTCAGGGCGCCCCCGGCGCGGCCCAGAGTTACGGTGCCCTCGGCCTCCAGGCGCTCGGGACGCGGGTCGCGATGCGGCGAAAGGGATGTGACTGGGGCCTGCGTCGGGGACCCGGGGCTGGCGCGGCATTCGTCCTCGTCATCATCTTCCCCGTCCCCGCTGGAGACGGAGCGGGCGCGGGTCAGGCCTCGGCTCCTCCCGGCCCGCAATGCTCGGCGCAGCAGCCCTTCCGGGGCGCGTAGGAGGCGGCGGGAGCGGGGCGGCGGGGCGAGCGTGTCCAGGGACGGGCTGGGGCCACCGCGGGCTGCGGGGGTCGCAATGGGGGATCTCGCCCCGGGAGCGAGGGGAGCGTCTCCGCCGCCGCCCCCGTAGGTGTGGGCCCGGGGACGGGGCGCGGGCGGGAGCGCGACGGAGCCCGGGCCCCCGAGGAAGAGCGACTCCTTGCGGCGAGTGTGCGGGCTCTCGAGCAGCGCGCAGAAGCCGTAGGCAGTGCGCGCCCGGGGCAGGTGCGGCAGCGAGAGTGCGGCCTGCGAGCGCGGGTCCCAATCCGTGCGCCCCGCGCCGTCGTCGGCTCCTCGAAGCCAAAGGTCAGTCTCAGCAGCGCACCTCCGGGGCAGCGCGGCGGCCGGGGGCGAGGACTCGGGCGCATAGGGGGTGGGCAGCCGCGGCGGGATGAAGAACTCGGGGATGCGGTTCGGGGTGAGCACATTGGAGAAGGCAGGCTCCAGAGGCGCGTTGCTCGCCGCCGAGGCGCGCAGTTTCCCGAGGAGCCGCATCCTCCGAGGCTGGGGCTGGGAGTGGCGGGAAGAAGCGTTCCTGCGGGAAGAGAGAAGCGAATGAGTTTGGGCTCCTGGGGCCTCTCGAGAGTGGCTGGACACCTATCCAGACCCCTCGGGGTATCAACGCACCAACGATCCCCTGCCAGTCCCGGCGAGCTCGCTCGCGCCCACAAAGCCACCCGCCTTCCATTCATTGGTACTAATGAAACAAAGAAGTAGAAATCAGACCTTTGCCTCTTTTTCAGTCCCTCTGGTTCGTGAGTTTCAAGTTGCTTTCTGGTGCCTGCTGACGCTCCAGCTTCAGCACTGTAGCCGGGACAGGGGCGCTCCCCCTTATATTGCAGCCTGAGTCCCGCCCATCTGGCCAGGAGTCCAACCCTTGGAGGCGCCGGCCGGCTCGCCCTTCCGGCGGCCCTTTGTAGCCAGAGCTGCTGGGGCTCGCGTGGGAGCGAAGCTGTGGCGAAGGCCAGCCCCCTTCTGCTCAGCCCTGGGGCCTGCATCCGCTCTGCGTGCAGGGAACCGCTTACACCGGCCTGCGAAAGTTTGCCGGTAGAGGGAGGACCCCTGGGTCGACCTGCCAGGAAGAATTGGCGGCTGAAAATGCTGGCGGCTTCTCGGAAAAGGTGAAGGATAAGGAAGCAAGTTCTTTTTAGCTGGGAGCTAAATCCTGTACCCCACTGCTCACCTCCAGCCCCGCATGTGAACAACACACGCTAGGAGCTTCTGTTTTACTGCCCCCATGAACCTGCAGTCTGTAAACCAGTTAGTGTCCATGGTACTCGTGTACTTGTTTATGAGTCTGTCTCCCTCTGCTAGACCTTGGCTTTCTTAAGGAGTATCACTGGCTGCCTCAGTCAATCCCATAAATGTTGGTGGAGTGGGTGAATTAAAGTATGCAAAAATCTCTGAATGACTACCGGCTCTGCCTATCAACTTAAATATTTATTTGTTTGTCTTGGTTTCGGCATGTGGGATCTAGTTCCCTGATCAGGGTTGGAACCTCCGGTCGCAAGCACTGGGAATGCAATCTTAGCCACTGGATCACTAGGGAATTCCCTGCCTATCATCTTGATTGTCACAAATGATGGGTTTTTGGCTCATGCCCTAAACATAACATGATAATTCAAAGCTGCCCTTTTCTCTCTGCTCCATCATGAAGGTATCCAGTTAGAAAGCACCTTACCAAAAAAATCCACATTGCCTTTCTACCTCTACCTCCCTCCCAACCTTCATTTCCTAAGATGAGAAAACTGAAGTCCAGTGGGACTTGATGAAATCCTGTAAACAATTCAACAGAACTAATTAATGGCAGAAGCTGAAACTAGCAATTTCCTGTCGGTTTGCCTTTGCACGTGACACTTCCTGGTATCTGAAATGCCCCTCTCTGCTTTTTTTTTTCCTCTATAAAGAACTCCTTTTGTTTTACTTCAGCCAGACATCCACCTGTTCAGAATCCTTTACTCGACTCCTTCACTACAGTTCTCCATGTCTCCTTATTCCGTTCATGTGCGTTCTGTGTGCCACCACTGCTGCATTCAGCAGCCTGCTGTGGAATTTTTGGTTGACAAGTTTGTCTTCCCTACTAAACTAGGAGTTTCTTGAGGGTAAGGACTGTGGTAAGACAACCAGAGAGGAGTCTGTGGGACCTACTATCAGTATACGTAAAATAAAGAGAAGGGCTACTGTCTAGAACGTGGGTCTGCCTCCATCCCAAAGCAGACGTGTCTAAGGGACAAGCCTGGCTGTCTTATTCATCTCCTCCACTTTCAGTGCCTGGACATACAATGCCGGGCAAATAATAAGTGCTCAGTAAATATTTGATGAATTATATTGTGTTGTATTGAGCCTGATCTGGTCTTATGACTGTCATGTGCTTTTAACCACATCTCTCTCTGCTTTGTTCAATTTCTTTCTCACAACAGACCAATGCGGTGGACACTGCTTCTGTTTACGATATAAGAAACTGAGGCTCATCAGTCAAATTATGAATCACAGCCCAGGTATTGTAAATCCTAGCGTTTTGCTAATTTCTTCCTTCTCTTTCCTTTCTCCTTCCATTCATCCACTCAGTTCAGTTTCATTCACTGAGTTCACTATGTGTCAGAGACTGTGTGCATGTTTTGTATTGCACTGAACATCCAGAATGTTCATTCTTAAAGCAACTCGGTCTCCTAAATATTTTCCATTATCTTTGCTTTGGATTAAGTACCATTATTTCCAAATTTTTAAAGGTAAGGAAAGTGAATGCTTTCCATAAATGAATAATTAATACTTTCTTTTAAAAGTGACCACTGTTGTTCTGCTTTTTGAGAGGGCAAGTGTGAATCAGTATGCAGCCAGGGGGTAGTAACCATACCTGCTGAAGTCAGAATGGCAAGCAGAAGAATTCCCAGAGCTCTCTGACTGGATCATTTCCTATTGATTCTTCAGGCCAGTCTGTAGATTCTTGGGTGAATGGCCTTCTCTAAGCATAGCACACTTGCATGATATGCCCAGGAGCCAGCTTGCTTCCAATGAGACCTCAGTGAAAATGGCTTTCCCCTCTCCTGAAGGTCTTTGTGACATGAACACACAGAACCTGAAAAACAAAAAAAAAAAAAAAAAAAAAAAAAAACATCAACACAATCTCTATATAGAAGGTTTTCTAAAACAATTAGTTTTCCATAGATTAATATTCTACAGAAGAGAACTAAGACGTAGGACAATTAGATTACTTACACTGGGATACACTTCAGTCATTCATTCATCTAAACCAGTAGCTATAGGCTGAGTCCAGAGTTAGAGGCCTGGTATCCTTCCTGATTCTTAAATCACAATAGTAGAAAGTGAAAACCCCCTCCCCCAGTGGAAACTCTGATTACACGATTATTTCATTATTTTGTGTCTTATGGCAGAAACCAAAGAGGAATTAAAGAGCTTCTTGATGAAGATGAAAGAGGAGAGTGAAAAAGCTGACTTAAAACTCAACATTCAGAATGCAAAGATCACAGCATCTGGTCCCATCGCTTCAAGGCAAATAGATGGGGCAACAATGGAAACAGTGACAAACTTTATTGCAGATGGTGACTGCAGCCATGAAACTAAAAGACGCTTACTTCTTGGCAGAAAAACTATGACCAGCCTAGACAGTATATTAAAAGAAGAGACATTACTTTGCCTACAGAGGTCCGTATAGTCAAAGCTACCGTTTTTTCCAGTGGTCATGTATGGATGTGAGAGCTGGACCAAAAAACAGACTGAGCACCAAAGAACTGATGCCTTCAAACTGTGGTGTTGGAGAAGACTCTTGAGAGTCCCTTGGACTGCAAGGAGATCTATCCAGTCAATCCTAAAGGGAATCAATCCTGAATATTCATTGGAAGGACTGATGCTGAAGCTGAAGCTCCAATACTTTGGCCACCTGATGCAAAGAATTGACTCATTAGAAAAGGCTCTGATGCTGGAACAATTGAAGGCAGGAGGAGAAAGGGACGACAGAGGATGAGATGGTTGGATGGCATCACCGACTCAATGGATATGAATTTGAGCAAGCTCCAGGAAATGGTGAAGGACAGGGAAGCCTGGTATGCTGCAGTCCTTAGGGTTGCAAAGAGTCGGACACAACTGAGTGACTGAACAGCAAAAACAAATAAATATGAAAGGTTCACCATCATCTTGTATTCAGGCCCTGAAATTGTTAAAGAAACTATACCATTAATGATATTAATGTTTACCGAATACTCACTACATACTGGGGTCTTATTTAATCCCTAAACAACCCTCTAAAGAGGGGAGGGATTTAGAAACTACAGCTTGTAGAGAGTAAACAATTGTCCAAAATCTCCCATCCAGTAAGAGTGGCGCTGGGACTCAGATTCAGATCGATTTGGCTCATTCCCTCTGTGCTTTAATCGCTTCAGTATAGTGCCACCCTCAAAGCTGCTTTTCCTGAACCCATCTCCTCTCTAGGTAGTTAGACAAAAGGAAAAGAAAGCCTTATCCCAAGGACTTGCATTGAAACTACACACCTTATTGATGATACCAGCACCTAAAAGATTAACGCATGCAATTGTCCTAAGCAGGAAATCACTAGTTTACCACTTGCAGACAGAATCCTTGTCTTCTTGGGAAGTGTACTGATTCTCTGTATTTATACCATCCCTTGGTTCCAAAATAGGATTTGCGGTGATCCGCATAATAAAGACCCAGAGAATTTATTGTCAGCTAAAGCCTGACATGGTGAAAATGGAAAAGACGTGCAATTAGCTAAGAACCCTGAGTGAAGTCACTAATTGACACTACCTATGATCCCAAAATGGGAAGAGCAAGGTGTGAAAAGCAGTTAAAGAAGCCCCTGTGGGAAGGCTGGGGATAACTTTATTTTTTCTCAATTGAAGTATAGATGTTTTATAATGTTGTGTTAGTTTCAGGTGTACAGAAAAGTGATCATATATATATGTATTCTTTTTCAATTATTTTCCATTAAAAGTTATTACAAAATATTGAATATAGTTCCCTGTGCTATACAATGGATCCTCATTGTAGTATTAACTTTTCATTTCCACTCTAAGTTAGTATGTTCTTTCCTGGGGTAGTTGTGTGTTTTTTCTGGTGGTGCTTGTCTTAATTATTGCTTAATCCAAGTTATGTACAGTGTCATTAATGTTATTTCAATCTCTGTAAGTAAGTCTTTTAAAATTTTAACCATGTACATACATTTACTTTATGATAGTGATTATTATACCTTCATATTAAACCAAGTACTTGATATGACTTATTAAAATTGGTGAACACAGTAATTAATACATAGCAGCTTATACTTCCTTATGGGCTGTCTAGAAAATAAACTCTTCTAGTCTTGATCCCCAGTCAAATGCTTGATCCCAGGTAGTCACTGATTTATCTGTCTTTTCTCTGTAAACAGCAACCAAATTTTTAAGTATTCCATTCTCTTTCCTATCACTACTTTAATGCTGACCAGAAGTAACATTCCTGTTGAAGACTTATTTTTGTTCTTTGTCCATGTTATCTAGATTCCATTCACATTTTCTTCAATTTTTCTTTTCTAGGTTTTAGAAAAAAAAATGCATTTCATGTATGTAAAGACCAAAGCATAATATAGTGAACACCTATTTACTCACCAACCAGCTTAAAAAAAAAAAAAAAAAAAACTATTTTCAAAACAGTTGAAGCTTCCAAGGTAATACTTCTTAACCACATTCTTGTCTCTCCCCAGATTTAAGTACTATTTTGAATTTGGAGCTATTGTTCTCTCATTTCTCTCCCTCTCTCTCCCCCACCCCTTTATTTTATTTATTTGTTTATTTGACTGTGCCAGGTGTTAGTTGCAGGCATGCAGGAAGATCTTTGCTCTGCATTGCAACGTGTGACATCTAGTTCCCTGACCAGGGATCAAACCTGGGCCCCCTGCATTGAGCGAGGCATCTTAGCCACTGGGCTGCCACAGAAGTCCCTCCCCTCCTCTTTAAATATTACTTTTATTGCATATACACAAGGAGGCTTCCCTGTTGGCTCAGTGGTAAAGAGTCTGCCTACCAATGCAGGAGACTTGAGTTCAGTCCCTGGGCTGGGAAGATACCCTGGAGAAGGAAATAGCAACCCGCTCTAGTATTCTAGCCTGGAGAATCCCATGGACAGAAGAGCCTGATGCATTACAGACCACGGGGTCAAAAAGAGTCAGAAGACTTAGAGACTAAATAATAACAACATATATACATACTTCTCCCTAAAAGTTAGTTATTTTTCCCTTTTTTATAAAAGTAATTTGAAACGTTATTTCACAATTTGCTTTTTTTTTCATTCTACATTGTAAGATTCATGTACGTGCACATGTAGAGCTCTAGTCCATTCATTCTTACTGATGTACACCATTCCATTGTGTAAACATGCTTCATTCTCGTGCTGATGGATGCTCGGATTGTTTCCAGTTTCTCCACAGCTGGTATGAGCTTAGGTATACAGGTCCTCTCAGTACATCTCTAGTGTATTTGCACCTTCAGTTTTAATGTGAGATTAAGTGTAAGATTTTCTATTGCTCCCATCCTCAACTGCATGTAGTATGATCAGATTTTTTTTAAATAATGTTATTTGTTTTTGGCCGTGCTGGGTCTTTGTTGCTGTGTGGGCTTTTCTCTGGTTGTGGTGAACAGGGGTACTGTCTAGTCATGGTGGGAAGGCTTCTCGTTACAGTGGCTTCTTTTGCTGTGGATCACCGGCTCTAGGGCACTCCCGCCTCAGTAGCAGTGGTGCTTCCTAAGACCCAGAGTGCAGGCTTGATAGCTGTGGTGCAGGGGCTTAGTTGCTCCACGGCATATGGGATCCTCAATATATGGGATTGAACCCGCGTCCCTCCACTGACAAGTGGGTTGTTTACCACTGAGCCACCAGGGACGCCCCAGATTTTAAAATATTGCTAACATCTTAGGGAGGTGGGAGGGGGGTTCATGTTTGGGAACGCATGTTAGAATTAAAGATTTTAAAATTAAAAAAAAATAAATAAATAAATTAAAAAAATAAAATATTGCTAATATGGTGAGTGTTGCGGGCTGAATTGTGCCCTCCCCAAATTCACAATCTGACATCCTAACCTGTAGTGGCTCAGAATGTGCCTATATTTAGGGACAAGATCTTTTAAAGCAGTTGCTGTTGTTGTTGTTCAGTGTCTCAGTCGGGTCCAGCTCTTTGCAAACCCATAGACTGCAGCATGCCAGGCTCCACTCTCCTTCACTATCTCCTGGAGTTCGCTCAGATTCATGTCCATTGAGTTGGTGATGCTATCTAACCATCTCATCCTCCGCTGCCCTCTTCTCCTTTTGCCTTCAATCTTACCCAGCATCAGGGTCTTTTCCAGTGAGTTGGCTCAGGTGGCCAAAGGACTGCAGGTTCAGCTTCAGCAACAGTCCTTCCAATGAATATTCAGGGTTGATTTAAGATTGATTCGTTTGATATCCTTGTTGTCCAAGGGACTCTCAAGAATCTTCTCCTATACCACAATTTGAAAGCATCAATTCTTTGGCACTTAGCCTTCTTTACCATCCACGATTGCCAGTTTAGAGAGGTATTTAAGGTTAAATGAGGTCATTAGAGGGGGCCATAATCTGATGTGACTGGTATCCTTGTAAGAAGAGATTAGATTAGAACAGACACGCACAGAGGGAAGACAATATGAAGATGATGGTCACTTGCAAGCTAAGGAGAGAGTCCCTTAGAGGTCAACACTGCCAACATCTGGATTTGGACTCCTAACTCCAGATCTGTGCAGAAATAAATTTCCATTATTTAAGACCTGTGGTCTGTAGTTCCTTGTTATGGCAGCCCTAGATACTAATACAATGATTTTAAAATAGTAAATTATCATGTTAATTTGCATTCCCGTCATTGATAATTGAGGTGTAGCAATTTTGCGTGTAATTAATCATGCAGCTTTCTTCTATAAAATTCTTTTAAATTAAAAAAATATATATTATCGTGTCATTTCTTTCTCTTGTACATATATACACACATTGAACACTACTTCTTGGTCACTTTTAAGTACTACACCTATCTCCCCTGTGACTTGCTTTTCATATTTTTATGATGTCTTTTGAGAAATAGAAAACAGAAATTGTCTCCTGACTCTGGAGGCTAGAAGTCTAAAATGAAGATGTCAGCAGAGCCGTGCTTCCTCTGAAATGCGTAGGAAGTATCCTTCCTCGCCTCTTCCTGGCTCCTGGTTACTTGCTGGAAGCTCTGGGAGCTCCTTGGCTTACAGCTGCAGCTTAGTCTCTGCCTGCCTCTAGGCATGGCATTCTCCCTCCTGTCTGTGCCTCTGTGTTTCACCTCTTCTTAAAAAGACACATGTCTTATTGGATTAAGGGTCTACCCTGCTCCCATATGACTTCATCTTAACCAATTTCATCTATAAAGATGCTATTTTTCTAAACTTGGTCACAAGAACTCCAGTTCTGAGGTACTGGAGTCAGATCTTCCACATATATTTTGGGGAGAAACAATTCAACCCACAACAATGACTGAATCATACCATGTCTGATCCATCTGTCATCAATGATGTCTGGGGAATTTCTAAAACAGGAAAAAAATGTAGGAATCCCCATAAAAATTGAACCACCCGTTATTCCCAGCACAGGAACCGGAGGCTACTTCCACACCTCTGCTTCTTGGGTAGAGATATTTATAATTGTTGCCTCTTCAGGGGAAACGTGAAAGTTAGCCAACTCACTTAAGGCTCGGCCACTTTCCTGAGGCTGCTTCCAACTGGCTGACAACCAACTGTTGCTGTTTAAAGAATAAAATCCGCTCATCACGAATAAGGAAATGACTGAATAAAGCCTGGAATTTCTAGGACGGAATTAGGTTGTAGAGCATTTTTCCTCCATGTGGGGAGCTGTGGAGCCACACGAGTACAGAAGAGCATGGAAGGGCCCAGGCCAGCACAGGGCAAGGGGTGCCTAAAGGGGACCACCTGCCTCCAGAGAGAAGACTGCTAAGGCCTGGGCAGGGCCTCCCCAGTTCAGTTCAGTTCAGTTCAGTTCAGTCGCCCAGTCGTATCCGACTCTGCAACCCCATGAATCGCAGCAAGCCAGGCCTCCCCATCTATCACCATCTCCCGGAGTTCACTCAGACTCACATCCATCGAGTCAGTGATGCCATCCAGCCATCTCATCCTCTGTCGTCCCCTTCTCCTCCTGCCCCCAATCCCTCCCAGCATCACAGTCTTTTCCAATGAGTCAGCTCTTCGCATGATGTGGCCAAAGTACTGGAATTTCAGCTATAGCATCATTCCTTCCAAAGAAATCCCAGGGCTAATCTCCTTTAGAATGGACTGGTTGGATCTCCTTGCAGTCCAAGGGACTCTCAAGAGTCTTCTCCAACACCACAGTTCAAAAGCATCAATTCTTCGGTGCTCAGCCTTCTTCACAGTCCAATTCTCACATCCATACATGACTACTGGAAAAACCATAGCCTTGACTAGATGGACCTTTGTTGGCAAAGTAATGTCTCTGCTTTTGAATATGCTATCTAGGTTGGTCATAACTTTTCTTCCAAGGAGTAAACATCTTTTAATTTTATGACTGCAGTCACCATCTGAAGTGATTTTGGAGCCCCCCAAAATAGTCAGCCACTGTTTCCACTGTTTCCCCATCTATTTGCCATGAAGTGATGGGACTGGATGCCATGATCTTCGTTTTCTGAATGTTGAGCTTTAAGCCAACTTTTCCAACTCCTCTTTCACTTTCATCAAGAGGCTTTTTAGCTCCTCTTCACTTTCTGCCATAAAGGTGGTATCATCTGCATATCTGAGGTTATTGATATTTCTCCTGGCAATCTTGATTCCAGCTTGTGCTTCTTCCAGCCCAGCATTTCTCATGATATACTCTGCATATAAGTTAAATAAGCAGGGTGACAATATACAGCCTTGACGTACTCCTTTTCCTATTTGGAACCAGTCTGTTGTTCCATGTCCAGTTATAACTGTTGCTTCCTGACCTGCATGTAGGTTTCTCAAGAGGCAGGTCAGGTGATCTGGTATTCCCATCTCTTTCAGAATTTTCCGCAGTTTATTGTGATACACAGTCAAAGGCTTTGGCATAGTCAATAAAGCAGAAATAGATGTTTTACTGGAACTCTCTTGCTTTTTCCATGATCCAGCAGATGTTGGCAATTTGATCTCTGGTTCCTCTGCCTTTTCTAAAATCAGCTTGAACATCTGGAAGTTCACGGTTCACACATTGCTGAAGCCTGGCTTGGAGAATTTTGAGCATTACTTTACTAGTGTGTGAGTTGAATGCAATTGTGCAGTAGTTTGAGCATTCTTTGGCATTGCCTTTCTTTGGGACTGGAATGAAAACTGACCTTTTCCAGCCCTGTGGCCACTGCTGAGTTTCCCAAATTTGCTGGCATATTGAGTACAGCTCTTTCAAAGCATCATCTTTCAGGATTTGAAATAGCTCACCTGGAATTCTGTCACCTCCACTAGCTTTGTTCGTAGTGATGCTTTCTAAGGCCCACTTGACTTCACGTTCCAGATGTCTGGCTCTAGGTGAGTGATCACACCATCGTGATTATCTTGGTCGTGAAGATCGTTTTTTGTACAGTTCTTCTGTGTATTCTTGCCACCTCTTCTTAATATCGTCTGCTTCTGTTAGGTCCATATGATTTCTGTCCTTTATTGAACCCATCCTTGCATGAAATGTTCCCTTGGTATCTCTAATTTTCTTGAAGAGATCTCTAGTCCTTCCCATTCTGTCTTTTTCCTCTATTTCTCTGCATTAATCACTGAAGAAGGCTTTCTTATCTCTTCTTGCTATTCTCTGGAACTCTGCATTCAGATGCTTATATCTTTCCTTTTCTCCTTTGCTTTTTGCTTCTCTTCTTTTCACAGCTATTTGTAAGGCCTCCCCAGACAGCCATTTTACTTTTTTGCATTTCTTTTCCATGGGGATGGTCATGATCCGTGTCTCCTGTACAATGTCACAAACCTCATTCCATAGTTCATCAGGCACTCTATCTATCAGATCTAATTCCTTAAATCTATTTCTCACTTCTACTGTATAATCATAAGGGATTTGATTTAGGTCATACCTGAATGGTCTAGTGGTTTTCCCTACTTTCATCAATTTAAGTCTGAATTTGGCAATAAGGAGCTCATGATCTAAGCCACAGTCAGCTCCTGGTCTTGTTTTTGCTGACTGTATAGAGTTTCTCCATCTTTGGCTGCAAAGAATATAATCAGTCTGATTTCAGTGTTGACCATCTGGTGATGTCCATGTGTAGAGTCTTCTCTTGTGTTGTTGGAAGAGGGTGTTTGCTATGACCAGGGTGTTCTCTTGGCAAAATTCTATTAGCTTTTGCACTGCTTCATTCCGCATTCCAAGGCCAAATTTGCCTGTTACTCCAGGTGTTTCTTGACTTCCTACTTTTGCATTCCAGTCCCCTATAATGAAAAGAACATCTTTTGGGGGTGTTAGTTCTAAAATGTCTTATAGGTCTTCATAGAACCGTTCAACATCAGCTTCTTCAGCATTACTGGTTGGGGCATAGACTTGGATTACGGTGATATTGAATGGTTTGCCTTGGAAACGAACAGAGATCATTCTGTTGTTTTTGAGATTGTATCCAAGTACTGCATTTCAGACTCTTTTGTTGACCACAATGGCTACTCCATTTCTTCTGAGGGATTCCTGCCTGCAGTAGTAGATATACTGGTCATCTGAGTTAAAATCACCCATTCCAGTCCATTCTAGTTCGCTGATTCCTAGAATGTCGACGTTCACTCTTGCCATCTCCTGTTTGACCACTTCCAATTGGCCTTGATTCATGGGCCTCCCCACCTCCGTGTCAACTTTTTGTCAGACCAGAGACCTGGGATCTTGGTACAGCCCAAATGGTAAGGAAAGGGCCATGCATGCATGTTAAGTAGCTTCAGTGGTGTCTGACTCTTATGTGACCCCATGGACTGTAGCCACCAGGCTCCTCTATCCGTGAGGTTCTCCAGGCAAGAATACTGGAATGGGCTGCCATGCCCTCCTCCAGGAGATGTTCTCAACCCAGGGACTGAACCTAGGTCTCCCACATTGCAGGGTGCATTCTTTACCATCTGAGCCACCAGGGAAGCCTGGAAAGAGCCATAGAGAAGGAGATACATAGAACACTTTCAGTTGCCTTCTCAAGCAAGAAATCCAAGCTAGATCTCATTTAGAAGGGAAATGTGACATTTCCAGTAACACCAGTATTGTGGAGAAATCTGTAACTATTACAATTAGAATAGTTGAGTTGTTTCTGTAAAATATACACATAAACTCTTTGTCAGATCAATAAAAGTTTAAGCGTCTGTCACAGACTAGGTTCCCTGAGAAACAGAGTAAACTAGAGATGTGACGTTAACTGCATTACTGGAAGATGCTCTTGAGAGATACGCCTGTGGGGGGTGAAGAGAGCAGGATTGGGCCAAGGGATGAAAGTGGCGATGCAGTCCCCACACAGGCCTCCACAGATTCCACAAAGAGCTCTGGAACTGGGAGAGGCCTGAGGATTTATCTCAGTGTGGGGTAAGGAGGCAGGCAATTACTACCCCTCCTGCCCTCATCGATCAATCGTTGGCCAAGAGGCCTCCCAGGGAAGCGGGCATGACCTTGATCATGGTTGAGCCCCTCAGCTAAGGCAGTTCCTTCCTGGAGAAGAATTCATCTGTGTTTTGTTAGCAGCTAGGAGAATGAGTGCCTAGAAGCTGAAGCGGGGGTGGCAGTCTGAGCAACACACCATAGCCTCATACGTGACTCTTCTCACTCTGGAAAGACTACCAGAGAGTTGACACATTCAAAACACACACACCATGGGCGCACTCTGCACGTGCTGGCATCCTTCACTCCATCTGCAGAAACATCTAATCCTAAAGATTCCTCCACTTGACACAATTCACCCACCCCTCATTTAATCACCAATGCACTCATGTCCTTCCTGAGTGGTAGGACTACTCTTAAGGTATATCCAGATAATATTCATTTCTTGTCTAGAGCAAGTTCTCATTTCTGATAACCTCTGGGCTGACTGGTTAAATAAACTGAGATATAACATCCGTGGCTTCAGTAGTGAGGAATCTGCCTGCCGAGAAAGAGAAACGGGTTCAATCTCTGGGTTGAGAAGATTCCCTGAAGAAAGAAACAGCAATGCACTCCAGTATTCTTACCTTGGAAATCCCATGGACAGAGGAGCCCAGCAGTGGCTACTGTCCATGGGGTCACAAAAAAGTCAGACACAACATAGCAACGAAATGACACAATAATATCCGTTATGTTAGAGATCACTTAAACTGAAGTTATAGACGACAATAATTATAACAGTGTGCACCATATGATCTCATTTCTGGGTAAAGATACACATATGAAGTCTTTCAGAATGGCCACTAAAACAGGGTGTGTAGTTATCTCTGGACAGTGGGATTATGGAGGGCTCAAATTTTTCTCTTCTTGCTTAAAGGTATTTTCTGATCAACCCAATAAGCATTGTTACTTCTGTAATAGGACAAAAAACTGTTTCTCCTCTGAAGAGTAGATACAGTTTGGGAAGAGCAGGCCTTATGACTATGTTAATCAAGTAGTGATTTGTTTAATCACCAGGGGCAGAAATTAGGAACAGGACTTTAAATGGAATTTGTACATTATACTGGCCACTTCAGATCCCAGGAAATTAGGAAAGGACAGGTCTGAGTAAGAGAAGAAGTTTTCGACCTGTGCTGTTCAAAACATTGGCCATCAGCCACATGTGACTTTTGGGCACTTATGTGGCTGATTCAAACTGGAGTGTGCTTTAACTGTAAAGTACAAGATTTCAAAGATTTAGTATTAAAAATGTAAAATATCCCATTAATAATTTTAATACTACACCTTCAGATGATGATATTTTGGGTATATTGGGTTAAATAATATACAATATTAAAAATAATTTCTCCTGTTTCTTTCTAGTCTAGAAATTCGTCGGGAAGCACAAGTTCTCTGAAATACTTCTCCAAAGCATATACAATTTGAAAAAGTAATTGTCTCACAAGATACCCACCAACATTACAGTTTTACTTGGGGCTTTCCTAGGGCCACCACCCAAGAGTGGTGGCAGAAGCGGTGGCTCATTGGGCTGACAAAAGAGCACATCAGATGAGCTCTGTGCGCTGCAAGGCCATTAAATGCAACCACCTGACTGTGCGCCTGTCAGTCTATGCAATCGAAGTCTATCAGCTCAGAGAAAGTTAAGGAAACAACATGCTGTTGCAGACAGACATTAACATCTTCCTGTGGGAAAATTTGGGACGCTGCACGGGAACTGCCCATTGCACCTACATGCCAGGTGTTGACTTGAGTTGAACTGAGCATGTGATGGAAGGATTCTGACCTATCCCCAAGGCAGAAGATCAGTAACTTGGGAAAAGTGCCTTTAAGGAAGAATGGTTTACTCTTCATGACATGTGCGGTTTTGTCTTTGATTGATTTATTCTTGGCTTTTAATGCTGATCAGTGTCCAAAATTAAGATACAGTCAGTGGTTACTCCAAGCTATGTTTACATGGAAAAGCACAAGCTACTTTATAACTCATACAGATCAATCCAAACCTAGGTAAACGCTTTTAGATTATTAGGTAATATTTATAGAAATCTCAGAGAACCCTAAATATATCTCAATTATCATTTCATCTTCTCAGCTATTTAGAAGGTATTTTTCTACCTGCAATAAACAAAAAGAGTGTAACGTGTAACTTGAGCTTGGAACTAATTCCAAAGGCCCAGTCAGAAGAAATTTTTCTTTTTGTGATGTGACATACAAGGTCTTAGGTTGCCTGACAAGGGATCAAATCTGCGTCCCCTGCGTTGGAAGCATGGAGTCTTAATCACTGAACCTCCAGGGAGGCCCCAACAACTTTTTGTTACAATAAGATACAACTAATAAAGTGATTGCTACCTGAGTGGTGCTCCCCAAATCTCCCTTTATTCCAGGTTTCAGGAATTCCTCTTCACAGAACACCATCTGATGCCTTACTAGGTAGGCACTCAGTGAGCTGTGATCAGTTATTATTTAGCATCATGCTTCTCAAACTTCTCCCTCTGGAGCTATGGAATTATGTACAGTTTCTGTAAGTTTTATGAGGAAACTTTTCGCATGTAATGGAACACACAAAAAAACAAGCATTTTGGAAAACCCAAAGAGGATCAATTTTGTATGGAGAAAACAGAAAATATTATAGTAAACAGTGGTATTTGACCTGAGACTTTAGAGATTCATGATAATAGCCAGGTTCAGCCACACGGCAAACAAAGCTGCTAAGTCGCTTCAGTCGTGCCCGACTCTGTGCGACCCCATAGACGGCAGCCCACCAGGCTCCCCCGTCCCTGGGATTCTCCAGGCAAGAACACTGGCGTGGGTTGCCATTTCCTTCTCCAATGCATGAAAGTGGAAAGTGAAAGTGAAGTCGCTCAGTCGTGTCCGACTCTTCGTGACCCCATGGACTGCAGCCTACCAGGCTCCTCCATCCATGGGCTTTGCCAGGCAAGAGTACTGGAGTGGGGTGCCATCGTTATTCCTGTTGCTATTATTACTGTCAGCAGTATCCATTCTCATCAATTGAGAAGATGGCACAACTTCAGTGCTGGGACACAGACAGGAATCGTCATAGGAACCAAATCAATTGTGCACAGCATAGCAAAGAGAGATCACCTCTACACCTCTGCTTTTCAGCAAGACTATGCAAATCTGTTTCCCAAGGGAAACATGAAAATTTCTCAATTTGGCCAGGGTCTTGCCTCATCCATGAAGCTTTTCCAGATTTGCTAAAGAACAGTTGCTGCTTAAGGAAATTTAAAGGGCTATAAAATACTTTTCATTCGCCATAATATAAAGGACAAAACTTGGTTCAACTTGAGAGCAATTTTTTCTCTTAAAATGCCAGACATTCTCTGCAATTAGCATTTCCCTTAAATACATTTTATTCAAATACTGTTAGCATAATCTGCCATGTCCCTGTGCCTTTTTTTAAAGTTCTGTGTGCTGTGAAGGGGGTCTTTTTAAAGAGAGATGACTGGAGTGCCTTGTTAAAAATGGAAAGTCTCTCCATATAGAAGTACAGTCTGACATTTGTCTTGAGTCATATTTTCTGGTTCACAGTTGGAATGATACCGTGTGCATGTTTCAAGCCAGGTGCAGATAAACCAGCTTGAATAACCCCTTTCATCACCACTTTCTTTGACTAGATGACAGAGACCCAACAAGGCTCTAAGGACGAACCGCTCAACTTGAAGAAAAGATGGATTCTGGATCCACTGAGGTAGCTGCGTTTTCCAGTTTGGTGGTAGCTAATATAATAATATTATCACTCTACTCACATTCAGCATCCCTGAGACAGAGGCATCTTGGAAGGGAGAAAACGTAATGGCCCCATGGGAAGTTATATACCATGGACATAGCTTTTGAGGGTAGCAGTGCTAAGTAAGTTCACTGCAACCAGCCCAGCCCAGGGTCAGTGGAGTTCAGGCATCTTCAAAGTGAACCAATGGACTAAAAAACAAAAGCTCCCCACAATCCCTTGAATATTTTCTTAGAGTTAAGACTTTGGGCCCTGGTACAGTCTAAATAGTAAAGGGCCCTCCAATGGCTAATACATAACACTTATTGCTGCCCTTTGCAAGTGAGGGCTTCAAATTATATGACATTTTTGTATCCAAGCAGTATGAAGAAATCCTTATCTAAAACATATAGTACTAAATATTACTAAATTTGTGTCATCTTTGAAAGATATTTGACAAAAATAATCACTTTGTCAGATCATATATCATCAAAAGTCCACTTTATTACAATGCTCTAGTATCGCCTTGAAGTACATATGAGAGAGCATAAATGTCAAGAAGGTTTCAGTAAGTCATTTATATACCTTAGTGCCAGGCATTCTATGGCACCATTTGTTTCGTGAGTGGAAATGCACAGTTTCAAAGAAACCTCACACAAAAGAACTCAAATATCCCACACTCAAAAGCACACTTGCCCTCTCACTCAGGAGACGGCACAACACAGGGGGTCCTTGTTCTCAATGTCTCTAGTCTCTAGGTGGTGTCCATTCACCTTCCACGTGAAAATCCTCCTGGAATGGGGCCTGTGGACAACAGCAGATTTGTTGATTTGTTAATTAAAGCACACTTGTATGAAAGATCATTAAAAAATCAGCGTGGTAGACAGAATTGTACTACATGATCCCGCTTCTGAAAGAAAAAATGTATATAGGGCAAACACTGTGGAGAGATCCACTAAAATGTTGCCAGCAAGCTGACTCTGGATGGTTGCAGATAATTCCATCTTTATCTCATTGCTTGCCAGTATTACCAAAATGATAGTGTTCCACAATAGAACCCTTGTCCCTTAAGAAGTAGATACTTCTCTTGGGAGATGGACATGAAGCTACTTTAGACAATGAATGTGAGTAATAGTTGATGATATTAGGATGGAGTTTTAAATATAGTCAGCGTAATAGTTGCCACTTCAGAGCCCCAGAACTTGGGGAAGGACAGATCTGGGTAAAATAAAAAGGCTTTAGACAGATGGGAAAGTACATGAGTTCACTGAAAGCTCAAGAAAAAGTGAAAATGTTATAGCTTGAAAATAATGTAGCTTTCCCTGACTCCCTTATAAGTCAAATGCTGGGCCTCTGCCAGGCAGAAAGACCCATACTACTTAACTGCTGTATATTTGAAGCTATACGTCTAGGGGCTTGGTAAGAGAGCAATGCACTTATGCTGAAAGGGGAAAACCAAGGGCCATGAGCCTGTGGGAGAGCTGAATCAGGCCTGGCCCAGGGCAGTGGATATAAACTAGCCACAAGAGTGAATCAGTAGTGTGGATCTGTGTGGAACTCTCCATCAGACAGGTGCATCCTGGCCCATTCCCTAGGAAGAAAACCAGTAACCCTGGAGATGAACATGATATGAGGAATGAATCAATGTAGTTTATAATGAATGACATGTCATTTTGATTTGGGTTATTTTGTTTGTTGACCTTTGAAAGTAGCGTCATAATTAACATGCAGTTGATGGTTACTCCAGAGAGGTTCCTTCAAAAACACACAAATTGGTTAAATTGATCCAGATGAAGCCAAATAAGGGAGAAACTACTTTGACTACCTCCAAATTTCAATTCTATTTTCAGGTAAGAAAAGGGTGGAAGCTTTTCTAGTTCTTAGATTCTTTAATTTCATTCTTCTTATCTCTTTCTCCCTTTCTAAAATATTCTGATCCTCCTCACTCATAAGGTTTTGAATTCTTGAACATATTAAGTCCAAACCGAAATGAAGATTAATAAAACATTTTTATACTGCAAATTAAAATTGAACGCTGCTTAAAAGCTACCATAAATCTTGTAGTTCACTTTATTTAGAGTCAATGGAACTTTTCAGTCTTTGTGACAACGTGCTAAAGCTGAAACTCCAGTACTTTGGCCACCTCATACAAAGAGTTGACACATTGAAAAAGACTCTGATGCTGGGAGGGACTGGGTGCAGGAGGAGAAGGGACGGCAGAGGATGAGATGGCTGGATGGCATCACTGACTCAATGGACATGAGTCTGGGTGAACTCCAGGAGTTGGTGATGGACAGGGAGGCCTGGTGTGCTGCGATTCATGGGGTCGCAAAGAGTCGGACACGACTGAGTGACTGAACTCAACTGAACTGAACTGAGGCATCTTAGATAAGTAACTTAAACACAAGCAACCTCCTCAGCAACTCTACAAGGAAGCTGTTATTATCATCATTATCATCCCCATTTCGTAGACAAGGAGACATTCTCAGAGAAAAAAACCCATAACACAATACCTGGAATGTAATTACTGCTATGCAAGTGTCAGTTTTAAATGCACTTAAAGTTAGTATTTAACACCCAGCCAATCAAGACTATACCTGGTTTGTTTCCAGAGAAGCAAGTCTCAGCCAGTGCTGTTTCTAAATGTAGGAGCCAGGTAGTCCAATGTCTGAGAAATCAAGCATAGTTTCCATCAATTAATGTCCAGACTAACAATGAAATTGACTTTATCAGCTGCTTCTTCATGCCACATATTTAATAATCACACTTTAAAAAATTCCCAGTTTAAGGATTAGGATTACAGATGAGGAGAAGCTGCCACTCTTGACTTAATTTAATCTAGGCCATATACAATATGTGAAAATGCAATACTCCTTGAAAAGTATTCTGTAACAATATTCTAGAATAGGAGATTTGCAAAATTTTTTTTGGCAAAGGGCCAATAGATAATTTTGGTTTGGTGGTCATATACATTTTTGTTGCTACTAAAGTTGCTTCTTTTTATAACTATATAGCCAATTATGTAATAATGTAAAAATTATTTTTGGTTCAGGTGGCCAGACTAAAATTTTAGAATATAGGCTAAGAATAGTTTAAAAAAACAAAAACAAAGAATAAGTGGCAGATACTGTATGTGGCTTACAAATCCTAAAATATCTGAAATATTAACTACAGAAAAAGTCTGCTGATTGCTAGAGAATCATAAAATAAGGGTATCACTATTAAAAAAGTAACCTTTTACTCCTAAATTTTTCTAGTCAACAGAGCTAGTTTATTTTTTCAAAATAAGCACAACAACAACACATAATCATCTCAGAGGACAATCAGCCATCTGCCATTTGACAAAATCCAACATCCATTCTTGACTTAAAAATTCTCAGCAAATCAATAATGGAAGAGAACCTCCTTAATCTTATAAAGGACATCTAAGAAAATCTATAGCTATCATCATAATTTTAAAGATAAAATAAGGGAAACGGGTTACCTGGAGACTTAACTTCCTATAGCCAATAGTACTTGTGCGGAAGAAGCGTGGCTAGAGGAGGCCTGGAGAAGTGAAGCTGGGCGTGTCCGGGGCTGTAGTGTTCCCTGCGGTCATCCTTCCATATTACCAGATTTTTTTAAGGTCTGACCTGTTCCCTCCTAGACGCTGAGTCTTTAGCGGATTCCTTCCCTGCCTTATCTTTGGTCAGTTTTAGGAGGAGGCCGGACACGGGTCAAGAGGGAGTCTGAGACTTCTTGTGGGGAACAAGGGTAGAGTGTGAAAGAAAGTTCGCTCTATGTGGACAACTGTGAGCTTCAGAAAATAAAATACCACAGAATCGTTTTGGCTGTTGGGAATGAGGGTGACGGCGCTGTAGGGAACATCAGTTAAGAGTGAGAAACAACCGCAGAGTGTGGTTTTGGAAGAAAAAGAGGACTCAGACATCTCCTTGTCAGTCGGAGAAGGCAATGACAACCCACTCCAGTACTCTTGCCTGCAAAACCCCATGGACGGAGGAGCCTGGTAGGCTGCAGTCCATGGGGTCGCTAAGAGTCTTCCACAACTGAGCGACTTCACTTTCATTTTTCGCTTTCATGCATTGGAGAAGGAAATGGCAACCCACTCCAGTGTTCTTGCCTGGAGAATCCCAGTGATGGGGGAGCCTGGTGGGCTGCCGTCTATGGGGTTGCACAGAGTCAGACACAACTAAAGCGACTTAGCATACTTGTCAGTATAAAATAGAATGCATTCCTCCTAAGTTCAGGAAAAAGAAAAACATGTTCCCTTTCACCATTTCTATTCAGCACTGTACTGGAGTTTCTAACAAGTACAATAAGGCAAGAAAAAGGAAAGACATCCAGAATGGAAAAGAAATAAAACTGCTTTATTCAGAAATAACAAGAAAATCTGATGAAGTCTTAAAAATAAAAAAACCTAATAGAACTAGTAAGTTAGCCTAGTGAATTTGCAAGGTGTAATGTAAGATCAATATGCAAAACTCAATTATATTTGTCAAAACCAGCAACAAACAATTGAGAAAATAATACCATTTACAAAAGCATTGAAAAATATGAACTTAGGATAAATCTAACAAAAGATGTATAAGATCTATAGTTGAAACTGTAAAACATTGTGGAAATAAATTAAAGAAGATCTAACAAGTAAATTTCCCTGGTGGCTCAAACAGTGAAGAATCTGCCTGAATTACAGGAGACCCATAGAGAGCTATTCCATAGCTCATAGTTCAGAAGACTCAGTACTAAGACAGCAATTCTCCTAAAACTGAGCTATAGATTCAAAGTAACCCTAATAAAAATTCCAGAAAGCATTTTTTGAGAAACCGATGATGAGCTCATTCTAAAACTCACATGGAAATGCAAAAGACCTAGGAGATTCCAAACAACTTTGAAGAAGTCAGGAGATTAATAATACTATCTGATTTTAAGACTTATTGCAAAGCTGCTGTAGTAGTAATCAAAACAATATGATATTGGCACAAAGACGAACAAATTAATCAATGAAACACAATAGAAAGTTCAGAAACAGAAATACACGTATATTAACAAATGATATTTAACAAAGTTGCAAAGCAGTAAAGAAATGATCTTCTCAGGAGGTGATGTTGGAACTCCCCGTATGCCAATAAAAAGTGAACTTTGAGTCGTATTTTTGAAGTACTATATACAATTTTTTTTTACCATACACAAAAATTAACTCAAAATGTAAAATCTAAAACTATAAAAGTTCTAGGTGAAAGCAAAATAAAACCTTTGTGACCTTTAGTTAGGCTATAGTTTTTCAGATACTACTCCTAAAATACAATGTATATATATATATATATAACAAACTGATAAACTAGACAATCAAAATCGTAAATTACTGCTCTTTAGAAGACACTAAATAAAAAGACAAGAAACATACTGAGAGAAAACATCAGATACATCTGTAAAAGGGCTTATATCTAGATTTTTTAAATTCTTGAAACTCAGTAATAAGTGGAGAGGAGGACAACAGATTTGAACAGACACTTCAAAGAAAATAGAAAGTGAAAGTTGCTCAGTCGTGTCTGACTCTTTGAGACACCATGGACTATACAGTTTATGGAATTCTCCAGGCCAGAACACTGGGGTGGGTAGCCTATCCCATCTTCAAGGGATCTTCCCAACCCAGGGATCAAACGCAGGTCTCCCGCATTGCAGGCAGATTCTTTACCAGCTGAGCCACAAGGGAAGCCCGCTGAGCTACACAGTAGCCTGAAAACTAAGGTGGAGACAGCCTGGGAGCAACTGTGAGTGTCAGAGAGCTACCTTAGTGCAGGGCAACAGGTGAGGGAGATGGTGAGGGGCAGGCAAACCTGGAAACATGGATCTGTGGGCATTTGGCGCTTAGTAATAGTAATGATGACGATGTTGTTGATAACTCACACTGCTCGTGTTTACTAGTGAGGCACCATGCTGAGGACTCTACATGCATAGATTTAATTCTCACAACGAACTATGAAGTATGTGTGTGAAGAGAAAACTAAGGCTCAGAAATAAAAGCCTAGATTTTCAAGCCTGGTGATTGCAGAGTAGTGGGGTCTCTGAGGCAGGATAAACAAGGTAGTGGTTAAGAGCATGGATTTGGATTCTTTACCAGCTGAGCCACAAGGCAAGCCCTCAAAGTAAATGTGAATGGCAAAAAAACAATGAAAGATGTTCAACATCACTAGTCATTAGAGAAGGGAAAATTTAAACCACAGTGAGATATCTCAAAATCCATCCGAATGCTAAAATTAAAAGGATAATGTCAAGTGTTGGTGAGGATAGAATAATCACATGCTGTTAGTAGGAATGTAAAGTGGTACCATCAATTCAAAGAACAATTTGGTAGTTTCTTTGGCTGCTAAATATACACTCACTACATGATGAGACAGTCATCCTAGAGACACAAATAGCCTCAAGCCAGTTAAAAAAGAAAAAAACAACCCACAAATACTGAACCCTATAGTGAATGTAAACTATATACTTTAGTTAATAATCATGTATTGATAAATAAATTTAAGAATATAAAGATTTTATGCTTAAAATTCCTCATGTGGGAGTGGGAATTCCAATGCACCCTAAAAAAGTACAATCTTGGGGTTCTCTTCACCACTCCAAACAGCCTTGCCATTCCTAGACTTACTTGTAGCTTCAGAAGTCTTGTAGAGCAGCATTTTCTGGAAGTAGGTAAAACTTCCTGACGTGGAAAGTGGGAAGACTCCAGGCATTTGCTCCTGTGAGAACTGGAAGAAGTTTTGAAAGTTCTGGGAGATGATGTGTTCTCTTGTTGAGGAACAGTTTGTTCTGGCAAGTCAGTCCCATGGAGAAAGGTGAGGCTAAGCCTCTGGTGCATCAGAGTCTTTTATCTTAAGTAGCCCCCAGCTCTTCCACTGCCCAGGTTAATCTGGCTCTTCACCTCAGCAGGCCCGCGTTTCCACTTTTATGGAGGGTTGGCTTCCCGGATGCTCGCTCGGACACTCCCTCTCTTTCCCCTTCCACAGAGCCTGGTTCATTTCATCCTCAGTAGGGTTCCATCAAAGTCAAACTTTGGTCTCACTTTCCTAGAGACTTCAACCTAGAATTCAACCTTGGAAATCTTCAAGGTCGAATCTCTTACTTCACAAATAATGTAACAGATTCTATGAGGTAAGGTGACTTTCATGGGGCCATATAAGTTAATAATTTGTTTTACACCTATCCTCACACTGTAGGCCATTGGATAATCTAATTGCTACCATGACAATATGTCCGAGACTTTCAGCCCTGATTTCAAATATTCTGTATAGTCATCAGGTCACATTAAGAATTTGACTATCAGCAACTACTACTGCAGACGTGTTAAAAGGGACAACCTTCTGGATGCAATAAATTTCTGTTACTGAATCCAACTTTCCAATTCCAAAGTGCTGAATTTTAACATTTTTAGGGCAATGAATCCCTTCTTTAGGAAACATGAAAGCTATGAATCCTTTCCACCCAGAAATATTTACCTAAAAACATAAAATTTTGTTCCAAAGACAACTATGCAATACATGACAATGAAAATCCTTAATCTGATAGTAGAAATGTCAGCATATCTGCTATGTGGCAAGGGAATATTCTTAAAGAACTCATATCCTAACAAAGAGTTGCAAATATTTATATGGTATGACATATTATAGAGCACATTTAATCCTCACAACAACCCTGTGAGGTAGGTATAATATCCCAATTTTACCCATGAGGAAACCAAAACCCAAAGCAATCTGAAGATGTGCCAAAATTCACACAGCTAATAAGTCTGCAGCCTGGACCAGAACATAGGCTTTTTGTTCCCTATTCAAAACAGTTTCACATATAATATTTTCCATTTTGGAATGAAGGTTCTGCTCAGGGAAAACTCATTGGCAACCCATTTCAACAAGCAGTTATTTTTAAGATTGAACAGCAAGTATGAGAGGACTATAAAAGACTGCAGATTGGCGCCCTATCGAGCTATTTATAGTTGCACTCTGTGTCATGGTCCAGGCACAGGTTGGAAAAGAACTTCCAGACCTGAGACAGAATGAGAGGGAAATAATTTATTAGAATGGGAGATGCTGTTAGCAGCTCGAAGGAGAATGGGCGTTGAACAGGGATCTCTAGTCCACTTTTATACCCAGGGTACAAGTGGGACAGGGGTCTTGCGGGTCATTTGCTGATTGTATGAGGCATGTATATCGGGTAGGGGAAGAGTAAGGCAAATACCTTCTCCCTGTGGTGGGTAGGAGGGAGAGAGGTTGTACTGCTCAGGAGGACCTGAAATCATTAATAGTTACAATATGGGGAAGGGAAGGACAATAAGGGTCTGGTCTCTCTGTTACTACATTCCAAGACCCTCCTTGGTTTTATCTGCTCTTTAGTCCTTGGGTCACCACACTCCGCAAGCACTACTTACTCCCAGGCACGGTTACCAGGAAAACGTCATTAGAATTACAGGCTTTGGAGTCCAGACACTAAACACCATTTAAAGGAAAACAAAACCAGATGCCAGAAGTGGTAAGATACACAGGTTTGTTTTTTGTTTTTTTCCGTAGTTTGGAAATATCTGGCCTTTTCCCAAAGAACAGCTTAGTTGTGAGAACAGCCAATAACATCTTAGGAAAGGCATAAAGTATACCAAAAGGGAGCTATGAGAGCTAGAAAAAGACTTGGAAGCGTCATAGGAAGACTAAGATGTCAGCAAACTTGCTAAATGACCAGAGAAACGCCTCCAGTAGGGCAAAGCAAGGTGAGAACCCCTGATCAATGCATAAGTCAGAGATTTCAGAATCTCCGTAAAGTCTCCGGTCACACTTTTAATGACCCAGAACTCTTCCTTTGGCTATCTGCTCAAAGAAATGAAGATGGGGAATCTCTTGTGACTTCATGCCATTGTTGCTGGGGCGGGTCCATGAAAAGTAAATACTGTCCAAGGACTGTGGCAGTTTTTTGAAAGTTTTCAAAAGCCCATGGTAATGGAGCAAAATATGGTGGTGCTGCTCTTGTTGTAGTGAAGACATCTGTCCCACTTAACATGCTACCCATCATTACAGGACTTTGGTACACAAAACCCTCTTTAAAATATTTCGTAAAATGACAGTAGTACAGCCAATGTCCTTCATCTGACTTTGTGTCTTTAAGTTAGAGTGTCCATCCACTCAGTACATTAGTTCCAGGGTCTTTTGGACTCTGGCCAGGGGACCTTGAGACCCTCTCTCAATTTGCTTCAACAGAAGGGAATACCTTCAAAACAGACCATGTAGGAAAGAGTTCCCAGATCCACTCAAAACCCACCAAGCCTGTTGCCAAAAACTCAGTTACTTTTCAATGTCTGCTTTATAAAACTAAAATACTAGATACACAGTAAACCTTTAGTCTCTCAGAAGGCTATCGTCCTGTAAACTTTCTGTATACTCTTCCACCTGCAAGGATATGGAAGATCTTAAATACCTTCATAAAAGTACTTCCCCAAAAAAGGCTCTCCCATCAAGGGGTGAAAACCTCAGCTCTTTCCGCTGTCCCACCCAGTCTCCTCCCTAGTCTCAGCAAAGACTCTTAACAACCCTTAAATATTGACGCTCTCTTCTGCAAAAGTGGGGGGGGGGGCAGGTATATGTTCTCTGGTTTTTGGGCTTCCTGGACTTTAGGAACCCATAAACTGGATACCAAGTTGTTCTTCTTCAGATTATTATTAATATTTTTGTTGTTGTTGCTATTTTGGGATAAAGATGCTTCTTCCTCCTTCTTTGTACTTCCCAACTTTCTCACAACTTCTTTTGCTCTCTTTAGCACATAGCAGGACAGCCAAGCAAGAGCCCAGGGTGTGCTGCTGGTGAATAACCTGCAACCTCACAGAAGGGCTTCAGGGAAAGATGTGATCATTGACCCCTCTCACAGTGCCTTGTGGGTATGGCACCCAGACACCGGAGACATCCTGTCCCTGACTCACTTCAGACCCCTGCCGGCTGCCTATAACATTTCCCCAAACACAACCCCAAAAGAAGCAGTGAGGAGAGTCTGAATCCTTAGACCATACATTTCAGCTGGTCTTCCACCCTCGGGCCAATAACAATTAAAAAAGAAAACTTCAGGATCCATTCCAGGGGCAGAAGTCTTCATTTCCTTAGTCCCCTCCTTACCTATACATGCAAAAGGGAGTTCCTGGAAACCTACTTCTCACCCCACAATCCTACAGACAGCCTAGACATTATCTCCCCACTACATATGAGCTCTTATGGAGCAGGGACGGACTCTTGCTCATCTTTTATCCTCAGTACCTATATAGGACTTGGCATGTAGTCAGCACTCACTGTAGGAAGGAGAGGAGGGAGGAAGGCAGCAAAGTAGAGACAGAGGGAAGGAGGTTTAGTTCTTTCTGGTTTCTGCGTAGGTTTCTTATGCTTCTGCCCTAGCCTTTGTCCTTTCCTCAATATTCCTCTATCTTTCCTTTCACATAATCTCTAACCGGAATCATTTTTTCCTCTTAATTCTCCTCCCCCCAAGTTTTTCTCCTCTGCTGTTGTAACCTAAATTCCCTAATGTTTTTATTCTCTACGATTTTTCTGGTTTCTCCTCTCCTTACTCTAGTTTTTTCTTCATTCATGGCCTCATTTATTTTTTCCTTTATGGTAAGGATTGACAGACCTAAAGCAAGTGAGAAGAAAAAACATTCTAAAAAGAGGAATACCTCAAAATGATGAAAAATGAAGCAATAGCCAAAAAGAAGAGGCCCACAAAAGCAAGGCCCAAGGGTTCAGGAAATAGAAATCATTCTTTCCCCTGCCTTTGTCTTATCACAAAGAACAAGACATTTCCATTCATGTATTTTCTAACCTATTCTCTGGCTTCTTCAAAGTTACCCCAAAAACTCTTCTAGTTACCATCAACCTAGGAACTGATGCTTTCAGGGGTATGTCTCTTCATTCAACACAAGGATACCAGGTGCTTTTTCTGCACACTGCTCAAAGAGGCAGCTCGAGGACCTGCTCTGAGTGACAGCAAAGGCCCCAGCTAGCATCCTAACGCTGCAGCCGAGCCCTTGGCTCAGTACCACTGCTACGCATCCCATGTTCCTCCCCATTTTCTGTTCAAAATGCAACCTCCCTCAGGGCTGATGCCTCTGCCAACTCCCTCTTCCCGGTTCTAATCTGAGTTCCAACAGCGTCTGGCCTCATCAGATGATCTCACAACTGGAGGAAGGGACAAGACTCACAATCCTTACAAATTCAACCCTAGCTTCCCACCAGAATCCAACACTCTCGCCAACTTTGTCTAGTTTGACAGCATAGAGGGCATGTTTTTGGTGGGGGAACAATAGCACAGGCTAACTTTAGGCACTTTGCTGATACAAGCACGAGGAGAGAGCTAGGAGACCAAAGCAGCAAATTACCAAAAAAGATCTCCCCAGTCCCCTTCTCCACCAGACTCCTGCTACTCTTGACACCCACTCACCAGAACTTGAATGCTAAATGGCCTTCAGTCTCAGGATTGGATCCCAAACTCTTAACAACCCTTAAAATTGCATTTGACTGCCATTTCATTCTCTCCGCAATATTGTTTCTATCTTCCAGGCCCAGTTACAGAGACAGGGTAATAATTCAGGAAGGAAGAATCAGTCTTCCTGTGAGTCCACACGTGTATCTTAGGTGAGGAACAACTATCAGCAGTGATGTGCCATCCTCTTTTCCTTCGGGTCCCTGAGGACTGCAGTTAAGTCTTTTCTAATGACTATTACCATGGATGTGAATAGTTCCTGTACCGGCTTAACCTATTTTAAAACAAGTTCTAAGAGCGGCCCCACCACAGGACCTTAAAAAAGCAGCCTTTCTTAATACCCCAGGTATTATCTATTTTATTTCCCTAGTTCTGGTTTCTGGGAAAAACACCCATCCCCAATCCCATAATGCCCAGGACCTCTGGTAAGCCTAGACCCAGATCCAGCCCAATATCATTTCAGGGCTCCAGTACAGGACCACCACAAATTTTGCCTTATCAACAGACAAACTTCAGAGCCTTAATGCAGCTCACATACCCCACTTAACCTATAAGCCAGAATGTCTGCCTTGCTTAAGACACCAGACTCTTCCTCCCACTAGGGAGGGAACCCACTGGAGGGCAATATTCTTTTGTCTCATCCCCTAAACCTAACAGCATGCTTCACTGTTAACCCTAACTGTAACCCTAACCATAACCAAGTGACTTCTCCAATGACATCAAAGTGACTTAAAAGTCATTTGGGGAATTCCTCATATCTAGTAAGAAGGGGAAGAGAGGTTAAACTATTGTATCCTAAGAGATGAAGAAGGAGAGGGCTTTGATAGGGAAAAGAAAGGAACGGAAGGAAAATAGAGATGGCCTGAATGACGACGGGAACCCCTAGGCTTGTCTCATGGCGACAGGAATCTGGGTGCAGAGGCCGAGTCCATGAAACCCTAACTGGGTGGAGGTGTCACTAAACTGATGGCAGTGATCCCATCAGCCACTCATAGCAGGAGGCATGTCTGCTCCCCTCTTGGAATCAGAAAACTTGGCTAAAAATCCTCAACCTTAAGCTAAAGAGAAGTCATCAGCTCAAACGCTGTATTTATGGGTGTAACTACAAATTTTACCCAATTTAACATCCACCATATAACCCCCTGCCCAAGACAAGGTTTGAAATGTTCCAGCGGTTCCTCCAAGGCCACCCCATAGGCCGGCTGCATTATATTAATAAGGCTTGCGCAGGTCCAACCTAATCATCCTAGAGGAAGAACTCTTTTCCTAAGGCCACGGTCACCACAAGAATATATGGCTCTGCTACAGTTCAAGGCCTGGGCAACAGTTTAGTTTTTCGAGTCTCCAACCTCCACAGCCTCTCGACTGGCAAGCCTGCTGCAGCCTGGAGGGCGTGTGGCCATCCTTGACTCCAGCAGTGAGCTTAACGGAAAGAAGGCTGCGGAGGAGCTCGGCCAACGGCTTTCAACGACAGCCCGGCCCCTCGCGCCCTTCCCAGCCCTCTCCCCAGGCCAACCCCGGAGTCTTCCGGGTGACTGGGCAGGGGCGCGGCTGGTGCGCAGGGTTCTCAGAGCTTCCCTGCCGGGATCTGACCAATGACCGGGCTGATGTCCAGGTGAACGGTCGGTGGTCTCTCTCCTGGGCAGCCCCGCCTCCTTTCATTCCTGTGACCTTGGAGTTCTGTGCACGAGCCCTACACCACGCGCTGAGACGTTGGGGATGTCACATGGACGCTCTTTGGCTGGTCGCAGGCTGGGGGTTCTGTCCCGCTTGTGGTGGCTGTCTGCCCATCTCCCCCCAACAGCAACGAGACCCCATGTGGGCCCTCTGGATGCCAGATTAGCAGCTCTACACTGCACCTGGGGAGACAGACCAGTATGCCTTCTCCTTGCCCTCTTCAGCTCTTCTGGTCTCAATTTTTTAACCTGAGGAGTTGAACAGTCTGTGACTATTCTGGATCGTGGGGGCAGGGCAGGTGCCCCTTCCTCACCTCCTAATCCTCCCCAGAAATGAAGCCATTTCTCCTTTTCCCTGCTCCACTCGATTCTTAGGCCGGGGTGTAAGCCTCACCCCGCCCCCTTTGCCCAGCCGGCCCTCTGGCTCCCATCTGCAGGTAAGAGGGCTCTGGCTGAGCAAAGGTGGTCATACAATCCCTTGTTCTGAAGCATCTGAGGCATCTGTGTTCCTGTCACTCCCACGTTCCTGGCCTCTCCTGGGTCTTCTTGGCATTTCTATGTCCTTTCATCACCCTCTCCTGGGTCTCAGTTGCTCACATGCCCTTTACCTGGCTACCCTTCAGATCCAAAGGGCTTCTGCCCATGGCAAGCAATACCTGTAAGTCTTTTGTGCTTGGCTTATTAAACTCAGGCATTTAATGAATACCATTTTGAAAAACATTGTTAATGGAGCATTACCTGTTGATAACAGGTTTGATAAACATCACCTATATTATCTAAATTATAAAGTTAGTATGGTGGAGTCTTTTGAACAATGGGTTAAACAGCCAACACAACTTCTTACAAGAACTATAGGCTTTATAACCTCTAACCTCCACAAAGGCAACAATTAAGCTTTGCTTCACAGACCTATTCCTTCCTAGGGCAGATGGAGAGAGATTTGCTATAATGGGAGCAATGGTTATTTAGTAGTGATGAGATGAATGCTTTCCATTTTCCTTTTATCTGTGTTTTCTACAATGCAAATATATTTTTAAAGGCTTTTTAAGAGATATGAAGAGACTGTGGGGACAGGGAACCAAGCCCTTTCACAACCTGATCAAGAGATACCTGTTTGCTCTTACAGGGAACTTCCTCTAATACTCACAGGCCTTTCCCACACAGTATGGTTCTAACAGAAAGAGGAGGCAAGGGCAGCTTAGGGCAGGGAACAAGGAACTGGTATGGAAAGGGTTAGTGGGGATTCTGACCATGGTTTGGGGCCAAAGGAACTGAGTGATTAATTATACCTTCCCCTAAGAGAAGGACCAGAGGACAACTCACACTGCATACTTGTGAATTGGGAGCAGACTGCCCTGTCACCAAGGGATCTCCTGTAGCTTATTTATTCAATCCTTGGGTAGCTTCCCCATTCACTGGTAAGTGTAAAGCCAGATTCTGAATGATGGCTACCAGAGTATTCAGAACAATTTGAGAGCGTCTAGAGGTTAAGACTTGGGATTTGAAATTGGACAGGACCAGCTTTCATCTAAGCTTTCCGCACAGATGAGGTGTGCTACCTTGGGCAGGCCATCCAATCAGAGACTCTGGTTTTTCATCTCTAAATGAGTGTTGACAATGCTTGTTGTCAGGATTTTCATACTTCACAGTGCCTGTCAGGTAGTCCACGCTTAGATGAGAATTAGTAGCCCTTTTCCTGCTTCCCCACCACCAAAGGAGCCATAGCCTCCTTTAGTGTGCACCTTATCCTCGTCTGTATGCCCAACACTCTATGAGAACCCAGTATTAGATAGTGGAGCTGAGATGCATTCCTTTTCACAGAACCCTTTGCAGACCCTGAGAAAGGGTACCCCCAACCTTCACTGTCCTTTAGGGTGTGCCAGGGTCTAGGATCCTGGGTCTTTGGAGTAATCTGACCAGAGCTGGAGAGTCCATCTTCCCCATGGGGAATGAAGAGTCTCACACAGGCTCTGAACCAACCTCTTAAATATGCAGTGCCCAGCTGAGGGCCAACGGTAGAGGGGCCTGCCCACTCCCAATCTGAGGCTGACTGACCGCCCCAGAACTTCTATGTTCCCTGAAAAGAAACACTTCAGTCACAAGACCCAGGATACTGTCCTCTCCTCCCCGGTTAAAATTATATCCTCCATAACAGGAAAGCCCCTGTCATAGAACTCAGTCTTTCTGCAGTCCCACCTCCCCAGCAGGGCCTCTTTGTTTACCTTATATGCCCCTCCCCGAGCCGTGATCCCCAGGAACACTCTTCCCCTTCATGCCTTACCCTCCTCCCTATGAGCTCCAAAGCCCCCAGCACTCCGGCTGCCCAGCGGCCCAGCTGGCTTTGGTGTGGGGAGCTTCCATACCTGCTCTGCAGACAGAGGGGCCCCATAGCTTCTCTTCAGTGCACTTCTGCACTTCCTGGAGCAGCCTCTTTATCTCCTTCTCCCACATCAGTCCCCAAAGGGGTCTGAGGACAGGTGCATCAAGTCTTGAGAGAGGCATCTCCGGCTTTAAAAGTAGGGCTTTGGGGGTGTTGACTGGGAACTGTCAGATCTAGTCTGTCCATAGAGACAGAGTTGGATGGGGGCTCCTAGAGTCCCATTTTCAGATGTGAACCCACTTTGCTTACCTGCCCTACCCCTCCTCAGCCACACATGGCTGGACAAAGTCCTCTCTCTGTGACAACATATATAGAATTTGTGGAGGGAGTGGAGGAAAATTTGTATCTTTTTATTTCCCAGAAAAGAAACATGTATTTGATCATGTGTGTCAGAAAGTGGAAGGAAATGCCAAAATGGATAAACACAGTAGAATTTCTAAATTAGCCAGGAGAAAGTGAAAACCAAGGAAAGCAAAAAAAAAAAAAGAGTGGAGAGGGGATACCCTTGTTAAATGGTGAACATAAAGTAGAATGAAAGGAATAAAAGGGAGATTAACAATATAGTTATTAGTGAAGTCACTCAGTCGTGTCCGACTCTTTGTGACCCCATGGGCTGTAGCCCACCAGGCTCCTCCGTCCATGGGATTCTCCAGGCAAGAATACTGGAGTGGGTTGCCATTTCCTTCTCCAGGGGATCTTCCCAACCCAAGGACTGAACCCCGGTCTCCCGGTCTCCCGCATTGCAGGCAGACACTTTAGCCTCTGAGCCACCAGGGAAGACAAATGTAAACGGGCTGAATCTCCCTATTAAAAGACAGTATGCAACTGAGTTTAAAAAAAAAAAAAAACCTTATATGCTGTTGAACAAGAAATACACTTAAAATGCTTTCAAAAGGCCTGAAAATTTTAAAGAATGGTCAAATGAAAATATATAAACAAAAAAGCATAAATGCTATCACTAAGAAGCTAGGTTGAATAAATTATGTCACAAACTTATTTACACCTAGGGATACAGCTACTATGTGTATCAAGGAAAAACTACTAGCCATGCGATGAGAACTTGATTTCTTTAAATATTTGTTATGATGGAAGATTTTTTAAATACCTCATGAATTCTTTTGTTTATTGTTCCAAAATCAGATAAGATGATCTTAGAATTCATGTGGGAGAGTAAATGTCTAAAATAGCTAAGAAAATCACATAAAGGAAGACAACCGAAGAATTTCACAAGATGTGGCGTATTTTATGAGATGTGGCGTAAGGGTCTCAGGAGAGCTCCTGAATGCCTGGGCGTGGGCCACAGAGAGGTCTGCGAAAGGACTCAGCCAGGGCACTGCTGTGGAGAGGGTGACTCTGAGCAGATCAGCTGAGGAAGCTGCCACCACCAGGAGGGCGACCAGGGCACAGTGCACCCTGCTGGGTGCTCGGATTGAGGGTGAAACCAGCAACAGGAAATTTAAAATCTGCCGTGGCTCAGATTTCCCTCTGTAGGATTGGGGAACACGCAGAGAAATGTGAATTGACTAACTAGTGTTTGAACATTCATTCAAGAAACAGACACTACAGGCAGAATACTAGCAATGATGCAGTTTTCCTTTGGCTGCAGCTACTGGAGAAGCCATTTCAAGAGAATACATAGATTTCACGGCTCAGGTTTAAAGGTATTGGAAATGATTGGGTCCTCTCAAAACCCAGTTTATGGCCCAAATTCACAATTTCTCAGGTATGTATATATATATATATAAACATATATATATATATATATAAACATACATATATATATATAAACATATATATATATATAAACATATATATATAATGAAACAAACATCTACGTAGAAGATCTGTATCTAGATAATCTGTACGTAGGTATATACACACATGCACGTACACGTGTATAGACCTGTATATATGTCAATGAAACATTTCCACAAATGTTTTTTCAGGGCGTTGGGAGAAGGAGGAAAAAGCTAAGATATGGTGCCTCCCTTAGAGAAAAGCACGCTTGTTACAGAGCAGTGGGAAGGCTTGCTGATATGTGATCGGTTTTCCCTAAGTTTCCTACCTAGAAGCGGAGCCACCAACGTGGTTGCTAGAAGGACTCCACAAAACCTCCACCTAACCTTTCTTCCATGATTAATTAAAAAAAAAAAAAAATAGAGATTGACTTGAGAAGCCAGAAGAAACACCCCCAAGGAACCAAAACCTCTTAAGACTTGGAGGAGGACGCAGGTAGTATCTGGGCTTGTAGAATCCCCAGATCAGCAGAAATGGGCCACTGTTTCAGAGAATGATGTGTTAAGAGAATAGTTGGTAGGGAAGCATGCCAGAAGCAGCCTTTTTTTCTGAAGTGACGTGAAAGTCGCTCAGTCATGTCTGACTCTTTGCAACCCCATGGACTATACAATCCATGGAATTCTCCAGGCCAGAATACTGGGGTGGGTAGCTGTTCCCTTCTCCAGGGGATCTTCCCAACCCAGGGATTGAACCTAGGTCTCCCGCATTGGAGGCGGATTCTTTACCAGCTGAGCCACTAGGGAAGCCCAAGAACTGGAGCCTTTTTTTTATTCCGTTAAAAGGAAGTAAGTCTGGAAGTAAATCTTTGCCTTCAAAGAGCCAAGTCTAATGGGGAGACATATAAGAAAAAAGGCAGATGCAGTACGCATGACTGTTGCTTTAACAGCAGAAAGACAGGCTAGACACCCATCTTAGACACCTGGGTAGTCATTGATTGCCTCCTGGAGGAAGCCGTGTTTGAGGCTTAGAAAAATGAGCAGGAGTTGGCTGAATAGTGGGTTCAGGGTGGCAAATTCTTTCTAGCAAAGGGACTGGTACCTCCAAAGAGTAGAGCAAAGAGCCAAGGTGCTTGTAGCTACAGCATCATGTTGGAGGGCACAAGCGGCAAAGGCCTTTAAACCACGTTAGGAGAGAATAGGAGTATCATTAAAAAAAAAAAAAATCTTAGTGAGCTCTTGCTCCCCTCTGGGTTTACCTGACCAAAAGAAAAAAAATCAGCATTAAAAAATAGACACAGTCACACACACACACACACACACACACACACACACACACACACAAAACCAGACACAGCGAGATATATGCAGAAAAAGTAAGCTGAGGAAAAATATCCCAGAGATGAACATGTATCAGGAGAAGGGGAACATGCAGAGAAAAATAGATAAAGCAAGGAAAAAATGGAAATGGCTATTGGGGGTGGGAGGAGCCACAGGCCAGGAGAGTAACAGCAGAGGAGACAGAGGGATCAAAAAGCAGGAGGGGAGGGTGGAAGAGAGCAGGTTCCCCCAAGAACATGGAGCACATTTAGACACTGGAGCTCAGATCCTGCTGACCACACAGGATCTCTCTGACCTTGCAAGGAGTCTCTCTTGCCAAACCAGACCTCCTCTGCAGTTCTGTCAGCTCGAAGGGAAAAGGAGAAAGATATTTGCAAGTCCTCAAGGTTGGGGAGCAGGTAGCAGAGCAAAGTCCAGCTTAGAAGGGGTTGACTGAATGGGAAAAGTTAGAGAAAATGTTGTCCCAGGAGGACTGTGGTGACCAAAAGTGGTGTTCTGCAGCTAAACGAATAAAATGGAAGGGAAAGTGAAAGGAAGAAAACACTGATAGAAAAGAAATCTTGCCAGAGAAATTCCCAGTCACCATGGAAAGACGCAGGCACTAGAGGTTAGTGGCTATAGCTAGACTGTCAGAGTTCAAATCCTGCTATTATACCAACTGTGTGACACTGGGCCAGTTACTTGAAATCTCTGTGTTTCAGTTTCCTCACCTGTAAAGTAAGAATGAAATAATAATTAGTACCAACCTCAGCGTGATGTAGGGCAGGTAAAATGAGTTCAACATAAGCAGAATGCTCTGCGTAGTTAGACGTTACACATCTATCAGTGCTGGCTGCCATTATTCCTCTATCCAGTGATCCTGCTGGCACCTTTTGTGATGTCATACACGTTCAAAGTCCCATCCAGGCTCTTCTGGTCTATTGGAGGGATGCGGTGAGGAGATAAACAAGGAGCAAGAAGGGGTATCTTGGGTTTAGGAGGATATTTAGAACGGAGAGGTGACCCATCACTCCCCTGAAAGCCTGCCATGCCAGCTGGGCTCTGGTCTTGCCTCTCTTAGAGCGTGTCTGTTGTACACATCACTTCTAGTACTTATTTGGATCTTGTTTGGATCTTGTTTTCAGGGTTGGCCTGAGGGCCCACTATTCCAAAAGGAAGTCTATTTGCAGTCTTTTCGTACCCATCCAAGCTCTTGCTTGTATCTCTTTCGAAGGGGATCTGATTGCTCAGTGTAGGGTTGTAAAAATGTCTGATGGAAGCTAGACATCTGGGATTTTATTGGGGGTCAGTTCCTTGAAGAGAGATGTGAAGCTGGCTGGAATCTCACTATTGTGGAAAGAAGGTTCTGACTGAGGAAAGCTCTTGAAGATGGGAGAGGCTTAATTCCATTCCTGGTGTATTTCATTAGAGACTATATTCCTCTTTTGGCTCATGGGATCTATTCCCCGTAACACATATGAAAATGTGGTGGAAAGTGTGGCTACAAGACCAACAAAGACTGAGGCAGGACTGAGGTTTGGGCTAATGATGGCCTTTACAGGGTTTTGCTCTTTGAAGAGCCTGACCACTGCCCCCAGTGCACAGAGAAGTGCCAGAGGGGGCCTGAGAACTGCAGCTGCTGTGGTAATGACAGATTTCTTCAGTCTCCAATGCCATTCCAAGGAGGGGTTCATAAACTTTTTGAAAGAGTGTGGAACAGACTGCTACCAGAGACTCTGTAAGGAGCTGGTCCCCAGCCTTGGAGCTGAAAGATTGTCCCTGAACTGTTGAGCTTGGAAGGGAACCAAGGCTATACAGACTAGGGACCCCATGGGAGTTAAAGGCAGGAGGAGATGGTGGCAGCCCCCACCAGCAAGAAAGCCTAAGGAACAGCTCTGCCTGTGAGCTCTTGGAGAGAGCTCAGTGATATCATACTCATATTCATGGAAGACTGAAATCTTTGCCTTAAAGATCAAGAACAAGATAAGGATGCTCACTTTTACCCCTGCTATTCAATATTGTACTGGAAGTCCTAGCCAGAGCAACCATGCAAGGGGGAAAAAAAAAGGCAACCAACTGAAAAAGAAGTAAAACTCTCTCTATTCACAGACAACATAATCCTATATATAGAATAGTCTATAAAGAATCTATAAAAGAAATGTTAGAGCTAAAATTCCTCTAAATTAATTCATCAACTTTGTACCAGATCAAAAATCAGCTGTATTTCTATAAACTGGCAATAAACAGCCCAAACAGGAAATTAATTTTTAAAATTAATTTTTAAAATTCTGTTTGCAGTAGTATGAAGAAGAATAGAATACTTAGGAGCAAATTTAACCAAGATGATACAAGATGTGTATAATACAAAGAAAACTACAAAACATTCCTGAAAGAAATTAAAGAGGTTATCTAAAATGAAAAGAAAAGACATCTCATTTTCATGAACTGAAAGACTTGAAGCTGTTAAGATAGTGATAATACCAAAAGCAATCCACAGAATCTGTGCAATCATCATTTTTTTAAAAAAAATCTATTTGAAAAAATTGAAAAAAATCATTCTAAAATTCATAGAGAATGGAAAGGGGACCAAAAAGCAAACAAACAAACAAACAAAAAATCTTGAAATAGAAGAACAGAGGTGGAGGACTCACATTTACTTCCTTGTTTCAAAATTTACTACAAAGCTATAATAATCAAGACAATGTGATACTAGAATAAGATTGATATATAGATCAATAAAATAGAATTAAGATTCCAGAAATATAAATTGAATGTTAATTGATTTTTGACAAGGATGCTAAGACTATTCAATGAAGAAAGAATAGTCCAGTCAACAAATGGTGCAGGAACAACTGGATAGCCACATGCAAAAGGATGATGCTGGATCTTACCTCACACTCTATGCAAAAATTAATCCAAAATGAACTAAACGTAAGAGCTAAAACCATAATACTCCCAGCAGAAAACTATAGGGGTAAATCTTTGTGACATCAGATTTAGCAATGGTTTCTTAGCTACAATATCAAAAGCACAAACAATTTTCAAAAAATAGATAAATTGGATTTCATCAGAATTAAAACTTTTGTGAAGATCAATGAAACTAAAACTGGTTCTTTGAAAGATAAACAAAATTTATAAACTTTTAGGCAGAATCATAAACTCATAAAGAAGCAAAGGGAAAGGGTCCAAATCAATAAAATCAGAAATGAAAAAGAAGTTGCAGCCAATACCACAGAAATACGAAGGACCACAGGAGAGGACTTCCCTGGTGATCAGTGGTTAAGACTCTGCATTGCCACTACAGGGGGTGTGGGTTTGATCCCTGACTGAAGAAGTTCCGCATGCTATGGGGTGTGGCCAAAAAAAAAGGTATGATTCGAATTTAAAAAAACAACACCAACAACTAAAAACAGAGGACCATAAGAATATTTACAAGCAACTATATGCCAATGAAATGGACAATCTAGAAGAAACATATAAATTTTTGGAAAAGTAAAATCTCCCAAGACTGAACTGAGGAAAAACGGAAAATATGATTAGACCAATTATAAGTACTGAAATTGAATCTGTGATTTAATAACTCCCAACAAAAGTCCAGAACCAGATGGCTTTACAAGTGAATTTTACCAAACATTTAGAGAAGAATTAAGACTATTCTTCTGAAACTATTCCAAAAAGCTTGAGAATAAAGGACACACACCTCTGAGTTCATTACATGAGGCCACCATCAGCCTGGTACCAAAACCAAAGATTTGTTGTTTTTGCTGTTTAGTTACTAAGCTGTGTCCCACTCTTTGTGACCCCATGGATTGTAACCTGCCAGGCTTCTCTGTCGATGGAATTTTCCCAGCAAGAATACAGAAGTGAGTTGCCATTTCCTTTTCCAGGGGTCTTCCTGACCCACAGATCGAACTGAGTCTCCTATACTGGCAGGTGGATTCTTTACCACTGAACCACCAGGGAAGCCCAAAATCAAAGATATACCACACACAGAAAGGAAAAGTACAAGCCAATATCAATGATGAACATAGACACAAGCAAAAAACTACTTGCAAATCAAATCCAACAATGCATCAAGTGGGATTTATTACAACGATGCAAGGATTTTTCATTATCTACAAAACAGTGTGATACACCTCATTAACAAACTGAAGATTAGAACAATAAGGTCCTACTGTGTATACTACAGGGAACTATATTCAATATCCTGTGACAAACCATAAAAAATACATGAAAAAGAATATATATATATGTATATGTTACTGAGTCACTTTGATATACAACAGAAATTACCACAACATTGGAAACCAACTATACTTTAATAAAATTTTAAAAATAAAATAAAAATATCAAATTGATGCCACAGCAAAGAGTTTGCATGCTACAACCAAGAGTTCACATGCTGCAATGAAGACTGAAGATTCCATGTGTATCAACTAAGACCTGGCACAGCCAAATCAATATTTTTTAAGAGCAAGTTGAAAAATAAAACGCATATAATCATCTTCATAGATTCAGAAAAAGCTTTTGATAAAATTCAACATCCATTTATGATTAAAAAAAAAAAAAGACTCTCCAGAAAGTAGGTGTAGAGGGAACCTACCTACCTCAACAAAATGAAAGCCATAAATGACAAGACCAGAGCTAACATCATACTCAGTGGTGAAAAGATCCATGAACAAGACAAGGATCCCCATGCTTGCTCGCCACTTTTATTCAACACAGTTTTGGAAACCCTAGTCACACCGATTAGAGAAGAAAAAGTGAAAGGAATCCAAATTGGAAACGTAAAACTATCCCTATTTGCAGATGACAGATAATTGAACACTATATATGTTGTTTAGTCACTAAGTCATGTTCGACTTTTTGCAGCCCCACAGACTGTAGCCTGCCATGCTTCTTTGTCCATGAAATTATCCAAGCAAGAATACTAGAGTGGGTTGCCATTTCCTTCTCCAGGAGATCTTCCCAACCCAGGAATCAAACCTGTGTCTCCTGCATTGGCAGGTGGACTCTTTACTGCTGAACCACTTGGGAAAGCTCAGAAAACTACATAGAAAATACTAAAATCCTACTAGAGCTCATCAATGAATTTGGTACAGTTGCAAGATACAAAATTAGTACATAGAAATCTGCATTTATATACACTAACAACAAAAGATTAGAAAGAGATACTAAGGAAACAATCCTATTGACCACTGCATTAAAAAAAGAATAAAATACATAAGAATAACCCTACCTAAGGAGGCAAAAGACGTGTACTCAGAAAACTATAAGACAATGATAAAAGAAATTGAAGATGACACAAACAGAAAGATACACCCTATTCTTAGACCAGAAGAATCAACATTGTAAAAATAACTATACTACCCAAGGTAATCTACAGATTCAGTGCAATCCATATCAAATTACCAGTGACGTTTTTCACAGAACTAAACAAAATTTTTTTTTAGTTTGTATGGAAGCACAAAAGACCCCGAAAATCTAAAGCAATCTAGAGAAAGAAAAATGAAGCTGCAAGAATCAGGCTCCCCAACTTCAGATCATACAATAAAGCTACAGTGATCAAAACAGTATAATACTGGCACAGGGGGAAAAAAAATAGACCAATGGAACAGAATAGAAAGCCCAGAAATAAACTCGTGCAACTATGGCCAATTAATCTATGACAAGGGAGGCAAGAATATATAATGGAGAAAAGACAGTCTCTTCAATAAGTGGCGCTGGGGGAATTCCCTGGTAGTCTAGTGGTTAGGACTGCATGCTTTCACTGCTGTGGGCCCAGATTCGATCCCTGATCCTACAAGGAGCGCCACACAGCCAGAAAACAAACCAGCAAAAATGTAAGTGGTGCTGGGAAAACTGGACAGCTGCATGAAAAGGAATGAAATGAGACGTCTCTACCACCACACACAAAAATAAACTCAGATTAAAAACCCAAACGTGAGACCAGTTAATATAAAACTCCAGGAGGAAAACAAGGGCAGAACACTCTTACATAAATCATAACAATATCATTTTGGCTTGGTCTCCTAGAGTAATGGAAATAAAAATGAAAATGGGACCTAATTAAACTTAAAATATTTTGCACAGCAGAGACTTCACTGGTAGTTCAGTGGCTAAATAAAGACTCCCAGCTGCCAAAGCAGAGGACCCGGGTTCAATCCCTGGTCAGGGAACTAGATCCCACAGTATCGCAACTAAGAGTTTGCATGCCCCAACTAAGAGTTCACATGCTGCAACTAAAGATTCTGCATGCTGCGACTAAAAGATCCCACATGCTTGGAACTACCCTGGTGGTCCAGGGGTTAAGAATCTGCCTGCCAATGCCGGGACATTGATTTAATCCCTGGTCTGGAAACTAAGATCCCACATGCCACTGGGCAGATAAGCCCACACCTGGACTATTGCACCCAAGCACCACAACTAATGAAGCCCATGTGCTCTGGAGCCCGTGCTCCATAACAAGGGAAGCCACTGCAATTAGAAGCCTTCACACTGCAACTAGAGAGTAGCCTTTGTTTGCTGCAACTAGAGAAAGTCTGTGCAACAGCAAAGAGCCCATGCACTGTAATGAAGAAGACCCAGCACAGCCAAAAATAAGAAATAAGATTCTGCATGCTAGAACTAAGATTCAGCACAGGCCAATTAAATATTTTTTAAAAAGAAAAAGCTTTTGCACAACAAAGGAAAACCATAAACAAATCAAAAGACAGCCTACAAACTGGAAGAAAATATTTGCAAGTGAGGTGACTAAAAAGTGATTAATTTACAAAATGTGCAAACAGCTCACGTGGTTCAATATCAAAAAACCAACCAAGTCAATCTTAGGCAGAAGGTCTAAACAGATATTTCTCGATCCTGGAGGAGGATTCCAAATAGGTCACAGCCGCAGCTACTCCCCAAGGAGGGAGTGTAGGCGGTCCGGTCCGGTCCAAGTCCCAGGAAAGAGAACACAGGCGCCAAGAAAGGTCCCAGTCCAGGGAGAGAGATCGGAGAGGAAGCCACTCTCGCTCCCCGCACAGAAGGCATTCCAGGTCCCCAAGACGACATAGATCCCCACCTCCTTCCCCTTCTCGACTGAAAAAAAGAAAAGAAAAAGAAGAAAGAAGAGATGAGGAGGAGAAAGAAACGAAACAAAGAGCAAAGAACGTGAGATAACTGAGTAAGCAACAGAACAGAGGAAGAACTAGAAATGATGAAGTTAATGGGATTTGCCTCCTTTGATTCCACTAAAGGGAAAAAGGTGGATGGCTCTGTAAATGCCTATGCCATAAATGTGTCTCAGAAGAGAAAGTACAGGCAGTACATGAATGGAAAAGGTGGATTCAACAGACCTTTGGATTTCATTGTGCGAGAACTGAAGTGTTGAAAAATGATGTTTTCTCTCTCATCTTGATCAGAACAGTGGATTTTTGTATTTAATATGCATCAAAAACAAGATCACAGTCCTTCCTCCTTGTAAAGTAAGAAAATTTTATTTATGATGTGTGTAGTTCACTTACCCCACCTCAAAAAAAAAAAAAAACCAGTTAAACATTACATTTTTTTCCTTTAGGAAATATCATTTGGGGCTGTCATCAACCCCATTTTTTTGTCCTTATTCCTATGGAAACTATATATGTTTTTTTTCTTGGCTGCTCCTTATGACTTTTTAAAACACATAAAAGTAATTTGGAAGTAAGTTTCTCAACTAAAGCAATAATTTCTAAAAACAAACAAAAAACAGATATTTCTCTAAAGAAAACATACAAATGGCCAACAAATACATGAAAAAAAAGACCTCAACATATCTAATTATTCAGTTCAGTTCAGTGCAGTTGTTCAGTTATGTCCGACTCTTTGCAACCCGATGAATCGCAGCATGCCCAGCCTCCCTGTCCATCACCAACTCCCGGAGTTCACTCAGACTCATGTCCATCGAGTCCATGATGCCATCCAGCCATCTCATCCTCTGTCATCCCCTTCTCCTCCTGCCCCCAATCCCTCCCAGCATCAGAGTCTTTTCCAAAATGAGTCAACTCTTCACACGAGGTGGCCAAAGTACTGGAGTCTCAGCTTAAGCATCATTTCTTCCAAAGAAATCCCAGGGCTGATCTCCTTCAGAATGGACTGGTTGGATCTCCTTGAAGTCCAAGGGACTCTCAAGAGTCTTCATTAGACCAACACAAATAAAAACTATAGTGAGGTATTACCTCATTCAGTCAAAATGGCCATCATCAAAAAGTTTACAAATAATAAAGGCTGGGATGCGGAGGGGATGCAGAGGAAAATATACCCTCCTCTACTGTTAGTGGGAATGTAAATTGGTGCAACAGCTGAGGAAAACAGTAAGGAGTTTCCTCGGAGAACTAAAAACAGAACTACCATATGATCCAGCAATTCCACTCCTAGGTATATACCCAAAAAAGATGAAAATTCTAATTTGAAAAGATATATGTATTGCAGTGTTCAATAGTCAAGATATGGAAGCAACCTAAATGTCCATTGACAGAGGAATGGATAAAGAAGATGTGATTTATCTGTATATAGTAGAATATTATTCAGCCATAAAAAAGAATGAAATAATGCCATGTGCAGCAACATGGACCTAGAGATTAAGTGAAGTAAGCCAGACAGATTGAAGGCAGGAGGAGAAGGGGACAACAGAAAGCGAGATGGTTGGATGGCATCGCCACCTCAATGGGCACTAGTTTGAGCAAGCTCCAGGAGGTGGTGAAGGACAGGGAAGCCTGGTGTGCTGCAGTCCATGGGGTCACAAAGAGTCAGACACAACTGAGTGACTGAACAGCAACAAAGCCAGAGAAGGATAAGTATCATATGATTTTTGCTTATATGTGGAATCTAATTTTTTAAAAGATACAAATGAACTTATTTACAAAACAGAGACTCACAGACATAGAAAACAAATTTATGTTTATCAAAGGGAAAAGGAGAGGAGGGATCAATTAGGAGATTAGGACTAACATATAAATAAATACTGCTGCTGCTGCTGCTAAGTCGCTTCAGTCGTGTCCAACTCTGTGCGACCCCATAGACGGAAGCCCACCAGGCTCCCCTGTCCCTGGGATTCTCCAGGCAAGAACACTGGAGTGGGTTGCCACTTCCTGCTCCAATGCATGAAAGTGAAAAGTGAAAGTGAAGTTGCTCAGTCGTGTCCAACTCTTCGCGACCCCATGGGCTGCAGCCCACCAGGATCCTCCATCCATGGGATTTTCCAGGCAAGAGTACTGGAGTGGGGTGCCATTGCCTTCTCCAAAATAAATACTACTACACTCAAAATAGACACTAATACACTCAAAATAGATAATCAATAAATGCCTACTGTAGCACAAGAAACTATATTCAATGTTTTGTAATAATCTATAAAAGAAAAATGTGTGTGTGTGTGACTGAATCACTGTGTTCTATATCAAAACTAGCACTGCATTGTAAATCAATTATACTTTAGTAAAAAGATTAAAACATTTATGCATCAAAGGACACCACCAAGAGAGTAAAAAGACACCCTACAGAATAGGAGAAAATATTTTAAACTCATATATCTGATAAGGGTCTATTATCCAAAATATATAAAGAACTCATAACAACAAAAAGACAAAAACACAGTTTAAAATGGGCAAAGGACTTGAATGGAAATAAACAAATTGCCAAAAAGTACATGAGAAGATGCTCAACATAATTTGCCATTAGGGAAATGCAAGAAAAACCACAAGAGGGTACCATTTCACATTCCTTTAGGATGGCTATAATTACAAACAGAAAACAAGTGTTGGTGAGGATGTGGAAAGATTGGAACCTTCATATACTGTTTGTGGGACTGAAAAATGGTGCAACCACTGTGGAAAACAGTTTGAAAATCTCTTAATAAATTAGAATTACCATATAATTCATCAATCTCACTCTAGGTTTATACCAGAAAAATTGAAAACAGGTGTCAAACAAAAACTTGCAGCACTACTTTTAACAGCCCCAAAGTAAAAACAGCCCAAGACATGGAAGCAACCTAAACGTCCATAGACAGAGGAATGGATAAAGAAGATGTGATTTACCTGTATCCTAGAATGCTACTCAGCCATAAAAAGGAATGAAATAATGCCATGTACAGCAACATGGATGAACAGCACTATTTACAACAGCCAAAAAGTAAAACCAACCCAAAGGTCCATCAACTGATGAATGGATAAAATGTGGTATATTCCATACCATAGAATACTATTCTGACATTAAAAGGAATGAATCACTGACAAATGCTATAATATGGATAGACCTTGAAAGCTTTATACTAAATGAAAGGAGACAGACACATAAGTTATTATGTTGCACGATTCAGTTTTTAAGGAATACCTATATAAGCAAACCCGTGGAGACAGAAGATTCATGGCTGCTGGGTGGTGGTGGGAGGGGAGAAAGCAGAGGATGGGTAGTAACTGTTTATAAAGAGAACAGAGTTTCTTCTTGGGGTAGTGAAAATTGTCCAGAACTAAATGGTGGTGATAGTTATGAATATACTAAATGTCACTAACAGTAACTTTTATATTAAGTACATTTTATTGTTGTTGCTTGGTTGCCAAGTCACGTCCGACTCTTTGCAACCCCACGGACTGCAGCACAGCAGGCCTCCCTGCTCCTCACCATCTCTCAGAGGTTGCCCAAGTTCATGTCCATTGAATCAGTGATGCCATCCAACCATCTTATCCTCTGTTTCCCTCTTCTCATTCTTCCTTTAATCTTTCCCAGCATCAGGGTTTTTCCAATAAGTCAGTTGGCCAAAGTGTAGGAGCTTCGGCTTCAGAATCAGTCCTTCCAATGGGTATTCAAGGTTGATTTCCCTTAGGAATGACTGGTTGGATCTCCTTGCTGTCCAAGGAACTCTCAAGAGTCTTCTCCAGAACCACAGTTTGAAAGCATTCTATGGTCCAACTCTCACATCCATCCATCCATACCTGACTACTGGAAAGATCATAGCCTTGACTATACGAACTTTTGTCAGCAAAGTGATGTCTTTGCTTTTTAATACACTGTCTAGGTTTGTTATAGCTTTACTTCCAAGAAGCAATTGCCTTCTAATTTCATGGCTGTAGCCACCATCCATGGTGACTTTAGAGCCCCCAAAGCAGCAATTTGTCACTGCTTCCACCTTTTCCCCTTCTATTTGCCATGAAGTGATGGAAGTGGATGCCATGATCTTAGTTTTTTTTTCTTAATATTGAGTTTTAAGCTGGCTTTTCCACTCTCTTCTTTCACCTTATCAAGAAGCTCTTAATTTCCTCTTCACCTTCTGCTGTTAGAGTGGTATCATCCACATATCTGAAATTGTTGATGTTTCTCCCAGCAATCTTGATTCCAGCTTGTAACTCATGCAGCCCAGCATTGAGCAAGATGTGTTCGGCATAGAAGTTAAATAAACAGGGTGACAGTATGTAGACTTGTCCTCCTTTCTCAATTTTGAACTAGTCAACTGTTGCTTCCTGGCCCTCATACAGGCTTCTCAGAAGACAGACAGGTAAGATGGTCTGGTATTCCCATCTCTTTAAAGAGTTTTCCATAGTTTGTTATGATTCACACAGTCAAAGGCTTTAGCACAGTCAATGAAACAGAAGTAGATGTTTTTCTGGAATTCCTTTGCTTTCTCTATGATCCAGCAAATGTTGGCAATTTGATCTCTGGTTCTCCTGCCTTTCCTAACCCCAGCTTGTACATCTGGAAATTCTCAATTCAAGTACTGCTGAAGCCTAACCTGAAGGATTTTGAGCATAACTTTACTAGCATGGGAAATGAGTGCAATTGTCTGGTAGTGTGAACACTCTTTAGTACTGCCCTTCTTGGGAATTGGGATGAAGACTGACCTTTTCCAGTCTTGTGGCCACTGCTGGGTTTTCCAAATTTGAAGACATACTGAATGTAGCACATTTTTAAAAATACAGGAACACAGGGCAGGAAGCAGTCAGGCAAGATAGAAACTTGAAAAGTTTCTATAGACACTGTAGACATTGTGAACTGAAGAAGGAAGAGCTTCCGGAAGCTGCCACAAGCTGAAGAGCGCCCTGGGGACATCTATCGGTGATGACCATTAGCTCCTACACTTTGTCCTCTTGGACGCCCACTGCTAAGCTCAGTGAGAGAGAGGCATGTGGTGGGTGCTCCAATACATAAGCTTTATGAATGAGAGAGTGAACTGTTAAGAGGGGCTGGGCCTGTCCTTGCTGAATGAGCCAGCACTCCCTGAACTGACAAGAAGCCCCCGTATGCTAAATGGAAAACTTGACAATATCCCTAGGATATTTGATGCCCCCTGCCAGGAAGCTTGTCAAGAAGCCAAGTAAACTCCAACCCCTGACCTTCCATCAGACCTTAGGAAGTGTTACCACCTAGAAATGTCTGTTACTTTAGTTACATTTGGTCCAAAAGATGGTAAAGATAATTGACTTTGGAAAGAGCCACTACTGTCAAGAGGATTCCCCCCTAGCAAATAGCATACTGGAAAATCAAAAACCTTGGTAGCTGAGAACTTGAACTGTAGATGGGCCCACACTTCCCACATAAACTGTGGCCTGAGACCTGACCTTAGAGTGAGAGTGGGTTTGAGCTGCTAGAGTCTATAAATATAAAGCCTATTAATAGGACAAGTGCATGGTGGCTGTAAATTAAACTCCAAGCTCAAACTTTATTATGGAGAAAAAGAATTACATAAAAGATAATTCAATTTGGAGAAAATGTACAGTTGAATTTAATAGATGTTGAATATGAACCACAAGGAGAGCAGATGGTTTGTTTAATTCAATATTGAGACAATTATTTCTCCCTAATAAGTAGCTTTCTTGATTATAATTGTTGAGGAAAATCTACTTCTTGTTCCTTTAGGGATCTGCAGGTCACAGATTTCTCCATTCCCGGATGCAATTGAGATCATCAAAAACGTGCATCTGTGCCCAGCTTACAGTCTATCACAACCTTGGGCATCTCCTGTCTTGAATTTTCCTGTTTTCCTTCTCTCCTCTCATGTTCCAATCAAATCCTACTCATTCTACACTTTGTATCACACAGCACCACCATATGCTTTCCCCCCTCTATTTGTCATCAAATCTAGACACACTATAGAGAGTGAACCCTGATTTTTTTCTGGTATATTTAGAGAAATCATTTTAGTCAATTATGGAGCATTTACCATGTGCTAGGCTCACTGGAGCATTATGAATGAAACAGTGGATGCGTTTTGGTCTCCAAAGATTCCCTGTCCAGTGAAGCAACTAACTTTGCTTTTTAATGGGCTAAGGAATTTTGACATTTGGGTTCACCTGGTATGAGGCAGCATAAAACTCTGAGGTTGTCTATTTTTTAAAATAACTTAATGGTTTTTAAAAAATATTCGCACTTTCTTTGATAAATTACATTAATAATAGCTATCTAAGACATCAGCCTTATGGCATACTTCTAAAATTTTCTCTAATTTAAATTTTACTTTTTATTGAAGTGTAGTTGACCTACAGCACTGTTAGTTCCAGGTGTACAGCACTGTAATTTGTTATGTCTATACATGCAATACAATGGCCATGAGGATTTTCCATTTTTAGGGCCAACATCTGACGTGGCCTTCAGAGTGGTCCTTGGAATGTTTCGCATCACGTGATCATTTGCCTTGGGGTTGGGTGGAGGAGCCAGCAGAAACTCTAGTCTGCTGAGCTGGGTCTGGAGAGAAAGTTCCTGGAACAAGAACTTGGGGAGATGACATCAGTCTAAGAGGCTGTCTAAGAGATGCATATGAAGAAATCAGCCTTTAAATAACTAGTTCTTGTGGTGGCCTTCTACAATGAAACTGAACATTTTTCTTTGGAGGGGGGAGACTAAGATTACACTTTCTAAAAACAGTAGAGGTTCCATGATGATGGAATTTGGAGGGGATGCAAAACAACTTGGTGTGAACTCTAAAGGAAACAAGGATGGGGCATTAACTAGAGCATTAATTTGGCTCAAAGGGTCGGTCCATAAATTAGAAAGAAATGATTTCCTTCCTCTTGCTGTCCTTTGTTCTTATAGGTGTGGGTCATGGCATGATTTGGGAGACCAACGGAAAGACTGAGTACGAGCTAGGAAAACAGAATAGGGAGCAAGTGTAACCAATGAAGAGAAGAATATGAGAGGAAAGGGATGACACCGCAAAACGTTGAGAGAGACAGAAGAGGGGGAAGGTATAAAGAGAATAAACACAGAAGGACTAAACCCAGTCCAGAGGTAGCTGACCAGGCCCTCTGTCCCCAGGGGGTTGTTTGCAGGAAGCAGCTCTTCACAGCAACAGCTGGAACAGAGAGGAGTGGAGCAGAGACAAGGCCCGTGGGAGGCCAGTGGTGCTCTCACCCTTTTGGCACTCCTTCTTCGTACCCTGTTGTTCTTTAGTCCCTTCTTTCCATCTCTAGCCTCAGAACTTGCTCTCCTCTGCCCTTTGGACCCTTTCATTTGCTTTGAGCTAAAAGGCAATTGCTTAAACTTGGGAAATCAGAATAATGATGGAATTTCAGTTTCTCACTCATAGGCCTTTGAATTTAAGAGCCTTATTTTGGGGAAGGACAGAAACTTTGCTGGTGACTCTAGTAGTCCACCATTAAGGCACAGTCCTACCCTGTTTAGAACCAGAACTGGACAGGCCTTGAATAAGTAGGATGTAAAAAAAGGTCAGGAAAAGTTTTAGACTAAGCTGACTCTAGAGGAACTACTGATTAGAAAACAACTCCAATGTGGCTATGCATACCATTTCCCCAATTTGGGGGTGCAGAGCCGAAGGGCAAGATGATTGAAGAACGTAGGTGTTTCTTCAAGACAGAAGCAAATACGAAGAGGACAGAAATGCAGATGCCACTGTAATTTTAAGAACAACTGCGAAGAACAATTTCAACAACAAGAGCTAAATCACAAGGGTCAGAGTTGAAACAGATGAAACAGTTATGCAATTCCTACCCACATTTACAATGTACTGTGGGGCACACCAAATCCTAAGCCCTGCTGAAAGGGGAACGAAAATCTTGGACTTAATGTTCAACAATCTACATAATAACAATGCAAGATTTAAACCCACAAGTGTCATTTTAAGAAATATCCCTGGCATCAAAGCCATTCAAATTTCTTAGAGTTGAAAGAATTTGGACTGTATCAAAGACTGCTAATTCTCATAAAGGGGCTGGTATTTGAACAGCAGGAGTCACTGGTTGAGGGCAATTTTATCAGACAGGTGGTGACTCTAGACAGTTTATTTTGTGTCTGTGTAATTAGATCCTCTTCCCAGGCACAGAGGCCAGGATTCTGAAAAAGAGAAAGATGCCCTTGTGTGCTCCCCTCCACGTCATTAGAAATCAGATGCACCAACTTTCACAGGTACTCACTGACTGCAATCTGAAAACTTGCCATCTGAGTCTCCACATAAAGCCATGCTTTTTCCACCATGCAAGATTAGTAACCCCGATCTCTGCCTGCCCCTACCTCATTCGGTAAAGGAAGCAACTGTTTTTTCCTTACATGTTTACGTGTATTATAATAATGCTTTATTTATTTTTTTACAACAAAAATATCTCCCTTTAATAAAGACTTTTTCGTCATCTTTAATGGGAAACAACTAAAATGTCATGAAAATAGTCCAGAAGGGAAATTTTTACTATTTATCTTTCAGATTATATATTTTTTCTTCAAAACCTGTACATATTCTTGTGATGTTTTCAAAAGTAGATCCTGATACAGATTTGACCCATCTGTAGATCCTAGAGGAGACACACCATAGGACTCAGATTCAAATTCAGCAGCAGTTGTTTATTTTCCAATGACTTTCTGTCTCCTAGTTCTTCTAGGTAGAGTTGCTTATATTTTTCCCACTCTGCTTTATAATAATCTTCTGGCAAATTTTTCATCTTGAAGAGTTCAGATTCCAAGTCTTCACTTCTGAGTTCATCTGATTTCTTATGGAAACATTCTTCTTCTCTCGTAACTACTCTTAAGTTCTCTTGAGATGCTGCTTGTACCTTAACCAGAGGTTTTCTGGGATCTGAGACGGGGCCGTGTGAGCTTTCTGCTGAGTTTGTTTTTCGCTGTCCCAGTTTTCAGCACGATGGGTCTTCCCCTGCGCTGGATTCTCTTCACGTTCGCCTCTACCACGGGAGCTTCACTGAGTTGGGCTCCTGCTGTGCTTGGCCTCTTCCGGGTGGAGGTTGTTTCGGCCAGGTTACATCTGAGTCATGGCACCATAGATGTCACGCGAGTGTATGTTCCTCGGTTCTTTGTCTCATCACAACAAAGATTTGGAGCGACGGACATTAAAGCCCTCGGCATGTCACAGCTCTCCAGTCTTGGACAAACCGTGTTATAGCTCTTAGGCAAATCAGTGTTACAGCTCTATTTTATTTAGAAGATAGTAGGACAATCCATTCTCGAAGCGTGAGGGCATGCCAACCCAAAGACTTGAAGAGAAGAGAGTGGAGGAGCGCACTGGGGGGGTGGGGGGGGGGTGCAGGGAGAGAGAGAGGGAGAGAGAGAGAGAAAAAGCGCACACATGTGGGCGAGAAAGAGCTATTATAATGCTTAAAAAAATGAACTTTCAATTGCAATGGCAGACTTCCCTGTTGGTCCGGCGGTTAAGAATCCACCTGCCAATGCAGGGGATATGGGTTCAATTTCTGGTCCAGGAAGATCCCACCTACCACTGAGGGGCAACTAGGTCCATGTGCCACAACTGCTGAAACCCCTGCACCCCAGAGCCCATGCTCCACAGCAAGAGGAGCCCTCTCTCACCACAACTATACAAAGCCCACACGCAGCAATAAAGAGCCAGCACAGCCATAAATAAATCAATTTTTTTACACTGTAATGCCTTTAAGGAAATTATTTTATTCTTCAGATAGAGAGAACCTACTGTGGGGAGTCACTCCCTGGTGATGCTAAGATTCAAAGCCCCTACTCTGTGAAGGCTCTTTTCAATTAGTGTAGCTGATCTTAGGGTATAAACTGGATTTGAAAGCTGAAGCTGGGATTCATCCTTTCATTAAGAGCTAATCAGTTTCTGTGCATGTCTAACAAAGTTCCTAGAAACCTCAGTACCAAGGCTAGACAGGCATGTGGGGTTCTCAGATGTCCCCTCATATCCCTGCTTCTGGGAAAGCAGACTGTGGAAAAAAACAAGGATTTCTTTTGGATTTTGAAGAAATAGGTCTTCATTGTAGAATATAGGCTCAGAAATAGGATCTGGGGCTTGTTTCTTTGAGATAGTGCAGTAGAGGACAGAAAGCTAGGCAGTGCCTCAAAGGGTTAGTTCCTTTGTTGATGGTAACTGGTAGATCGGAAGGGTGACCAGATAGAGCCCAGAGGGTGATGGGGGTGGGACAGCCTTGAATGGTCATTTCTGATTCCTTGGGACAGGCTAGGGGAAGAAGGATGAATGGGTCCTACTCATATGGAAAATTCCCAGATGACACTTTTGCTTTATAACTACTCTTTCACCCCTTTACTCTCCTGAAGCTGCAACATTCCTATTTAATAAAAATAAAATGTTATCAGATGATAGAATAAGAGATCAAACAGAAAAAAAGTAGGCAGATGAGATATGCAAAAACCTGAGTAAGAGAAAGGCAGAAACGTTGAGAAAGTAAATATGGATAAAAACAAGGCAAAAACAGGAAAGAGATTAGGTGACATTGAAAGTAAAGAAATAATTGGTCACTGGAAGAAGGATCTAGGCAAGAAGAAGGAGAGAGAAAAGGCATGGGGTTAGAGTCCTTCAAGAGAGGACAGGAAGAGTACATAATTGTATCCTTTTTCCCAGAAGCATATTTTCTCTGTCTGCCCTCCTCTCCCTTCTTTCCTTTATTCCTTAATAAATACATATTGAGAGCTGACTATTCTGTGCACTAGGCTTAGAAACAAGGAGAAATCAGATGAGTGAGACCAGCTCCTTGCTCTTAAATTGCCTGCTAGTGAATTATGTGATACCCTGCCAAAGGCAGGAATAATGCCAATGTTCTTGCAGCTGGACTGTGGTTGAATGCAAGGCTTGGTGGGGGTAAGGCATTCTGCATGCATATTGGGCAGAAATTGATTTCAATGACCCCAAATTTGGGTCCACAGGTGCCGTGCTGGTTGAGACTATACTGGGATGGGGACCCAGTGATGTGGCTAGTGGCTAAAGATTCAGACCTATAAAGATTCTGGCACCACTGGAAGTGTTAGTTGGGTACTTTAGGACTACTGGGCCCATGGCTGCTACATCCTCACTTATATATATTGTGGGAGAAATTATGAGACTTCCTCTGCTGCTGCTGCTGCTGCTGCTAAGTCGCTTTAGTCGTGTCCAACTCTGTGCGACCCCATAGACGGCAGCCCACCAGGCTCCACCGTCCCTGGGATTCTCCGGGCGAAAACACTGGAGTGGGTTGCCATTTCCTTCTCCAATGCATGAAAGTGAAAAGTGAAAGTGAAGTCGCTCAGTCGTGTCCGACTCTTCGCGACCCCATGGACTGCAGCCCACCAGGCTCCTCCATCCATGGGATTTTCCAGGCAAGTGTACTGGAGTGGGGTGCCATCGCCTTCTTCGGAGAGTTCCTCTAGTTTCCCTGAATCAGTATCTACTAGGAGTGGGATTAAGCAACACTTAAGTACACACGTCTATCATCACTGTAATCTGATGAAAGACATTTTAACACCAAACCATGGACCTACATCCCCGTTTTTTGGGAACTCAGTTGATTGGTGGGTAGCACCTTAGGCCTACCTTTGGAGCTTTTTCTGAGATGTGCCCTGGTGTCTCTGGAGCTTGGGTGCTATATTCCAGCTCCTCCTCTGCCCTTTCGATGCTGTCAGTATTCTCCACGGCAGGCTCCTCTGCAGTACCCAGTTCCTTGATATCCTCCTGCCCACACAAGCTTACAGTCATCCTTGTGAGTCATCACAGGTCACATCACTCACCATAAGTGAAATCAAACCTTCCCCACTGCTTCCTCTCCAAGCTGCTGCAGGGAGGGGACGGGGACAAAGATGGAGATCTCAGCCTGCAAAGATGTGCCTTCCCTACCTTAAGACAGAGGTGGCTTACGTCACTCCTCAATCTCTGGCTTGTGGAAGAGTTGTCATTCTGTCTGGTTTCAGACACACCCCTTTCCCTTACTGTTAGTATCTTGGACCTTAAATAACAGAGGGGTCCTTTTCTTTTGAGCTTCTGTGAAGTGCGGTCCCTTCCTACTTCTCCCACGTCCCTTTTCGAAGATGAAGCATTTGTCAAGGCTTCCTCTTAGTCAACAAACACCTTTGTGTTTTGTCTCCTCCTCCTTTAGCAAAACCAAAAACCAAGTGTCCTTCAGCAAGGACCAGGTGTATCACATCAAGGGGAAAAGGACCCATAGTTCGTCTTGATATTCAACCTACAGCCCAGGGAGAATGCAGTAGCCAACACGAATGTTGCCTGGACTTCAGGGACCTACACACTCCCCCTCGTCGAGGCAGAGAGAGAAGAAACGCATTTTTGAAACCTCTGAGATACAGATGGGCTATGCATTCTTACATGTCTGCTCTGGGATACATCATACTGTACGTAGCCCTAGAGCATAGTTAGAATGTTTCACCAGGGCTTGCCCTAAATTTCTCTGAGAAAGAAAATAAGGTTGTTTTCTTGCTCTCCTTCACTCCTCCTCTCATCTCCCTCTTCCATATTCTTGATAGCCTTCCTCCTCATGCCCAGTGTCTTGATGGCCTCAGCACCATCCTGTCAAAACCTCCTTTAAGCTCTTTGGATAAGAGGGCAAATAATTAGCACTTATGGTCAGAGACATCCATGGGTCTCCATTTTCGCTAGTAACATGTTTCCCAGGGGAGAATTCTCCGGGGATTAGGAATGTCGCCAGGATCTTCTACAGACTTCAGTGAGGTCAGGGTGTTTGTCTTCCGACCTTGCCACCTCCCTTGCAGTGAATCTGAGACCTCCTCTTGGGTAACCAAAACCTTCATGTTCTGTCCTTTCCTCCCTTATTCAAACCAACCCTCAGTTGCCCTTTGGGAAGCAGTCATATAACCTCCTAAATGGCTAAAAAATAACAGCTTTTCTTCTATTCTTTTTTTTTAAACCAAGATTATAGCTGGATTGCCTTCCCGTCTCTCTGTTGATAGATGACTTGGGCTAAAGTGAGAATAAGTATATGGTAGAGGGTGAAGGCTTTCCCACGACAGCCTTCTTTGCATGTGTGTGTCAGAGGTGGCAGAAGGACATCAGATGAGGCCCAAGTATATCCTTCAGGTAATATGAGTATTATATAATACTTAGGATGTCAAGTGATATAGGTGTTAGCTGCAATGTCAAATCTCTAAAGGTGCTGCCATCTCCTTTAGAGGGATTGGGGTGACATTTAGGGCTGTTGAATAAAAACCTGGAGTAGGGGATGGTTGGTGGATATCTCTTGCTTTCACTCCCTATTTACAAACAGACCAGAAGTGGGAACGACGCTGCCTCCTTTCCCATTCCTGGTTATGTCCTGTTCTGCTGGGTGGTCCCCGAAACTCTGCATCTTCTCTGGCCCCTTCTCTTTTTGGCCATTCTACTGTTGGGTCTTTCCTGAATGAGGAGTAGGAAAGGAAATTTTTTGAATACCTGGTGAATGCAAAAAAAAAATCAGTTTTCACCAAAAGTAATAGAAAGTACTCTAAAGGAGAAAATCTGTATATATACTTGGGGCCCTGTTTGCAGGTCCTTAAACTCCTAAGGCTGTGTATAGACCCTTGGTCAAAAACTTTTGTTCTTGTTGGTTCATTCTTAGAGTTAGAAATATTCCATTAGGGTGGAACTTGTGGTGGGGTGGACAGTTATACTTGATTTCACCCAATGTGAGAAGAATCTTGGGGGTGGGATAGATACTATTGTGAGACTTCCTTGGACTATGTGAAATGGGTGTTCACATAAGCCAGTCTTCTGAGAGACTCAAGTTTTGTGTTATAAATTGGTTTGGAGTATAGATAGCAGCAATGGTCAGGGGTTAGGGGGTACCTAAAGGAGGCAGTTTTGAGAAACAAAACTGTATAATTGGGCAGTCAGACCAGTAACTCCTTCCTTATCAATCTCTTGATATTACCTGCTCCTGCCGGTGGTATTTGAAGGCATCTTAGTACTCTTACTGTGGCCTGAGCTCCAGCACAGCTGGGTGTGTATCACTCCCTGCACGGGCCCTTCAAATCCTTGGAGCAAATACAGGGAGGGGCAGCTGGGCTTTGGTGCACATCATGGAACTACTCCTTCTCTCCTTGGTTCCTGTTTCTTCTTATCTCTATCTCTGCATCATCCAACAACCCTGTGAAAAGAGAAAAAATATTAAATAGCATCTGTCTCTTTCTACATATGGGAAGGTTTGGGGGAATAATTTGGAAAGCAGTTACAGCTCATTGCAACAAGGAAGGGAAAGAAGTGAGGATGTATATTTGGGCAGCACCCCAGAGGTCTGAAGGACTAGCAGGTGTTTCCAAAATAATCCTGTGCCCATCTTTCTAAATTCCATATATATGCATTAGTATACTGTATTGTTTTTCTTTCTGGCTTACTTCACTCTGTATAATAGGTTCCAGTTTCAATACAATATTGTAAAGTAATTAACCTCCAATTAAAATAAATTTATATTTTTTTAAAAAAGCATTCAAACAAAAAAAGAGCCTGTGCCCAGAAAACCCATTTACCATAGGAGCGGAAAAACAAAGGGAAGGGCAGGTGCCTGCTGATACGGTAGAACGTTTCCTGCCATCCCAGGTTTTTTTTGATGTGATGTTAAATGTCAGCTGAGGATGCTGTGAATTTGCCCAGTATGTCTCAGACAAGAACAAGCAAAATTATACAACAACAAAACAAACAAAAATAATATAGGCTTGACACTTTTAATGTAGCCTCATGAGAACATTTTAACAAAAATTCATAAAACCAAGTCACTCTGTATTCCCTGATCATTTTTAAAAAAATGTTGACACCAAAAAAATAGAACTGGACTTCCCTGGTGGTCCAGTGGTTAAGAATCTACCTGCTGATGCAGGGAGCACAAGTTCGATCCCTGATCCTGAAAGACCCCACATGCCTCTGGGAGAGTAAGCCCATGCTCTGGAGCAAGAGACGCCACCGCCGTGAGGAGCCCACGCACCTCAACCGGGGAGCAGCCCCCACTTGCCTCAACTAGAGAAAGCCCCACAGGTGCAGCAACAAAAACCCAGCTCAGCCAAAAATAAACAAAAGTTTTTAAAATTAGAAAGGACTAACTGTAAGAATACAGCAAAAATTTTCAAAAGGAATCATTTGGCTTTAAAAGTCAGTATACAGTTTGATCTTTTCTCCTATTGCTCGCATCAGTAAAAGCCTTTTCCTGGATCTTCCCCATTTCTACAGATTGGGATTTGGCACCCTTGCCATTAACCCAGCTCTAGCTCCTCAGAAACCACCTTGGTTTCACGTATGCCTCTCCAAGCCTCTCTGAGCCATTAGTAAGAAAGAGAGGCTCAGATTCACAGCAGGCTTACACACGTCTGTTTCCCCTGTCTAGGGCAAAGGTAGATGATGCCCCTTCAGCAAGCTCTGGCTTACAAAAGAATGTTCTGTGTCCTCATCCTGCCCAGCTTTGAGACATGCCAGCCTCTACAGCCTGTATTTCCGGAGTGTCTGAAACCCAGTTGTCCCACAACTTGCTCTAGACTTTGTTATGAACCATAACCGCTTGCTTCTTGCTCTCCCAGCTACTGCTTGTGCACTTATTATTATTATTAGTTTGCTTTGTTGGCTGCCACCTCCCAGGTACTCATTCTCTTTCTTCCCCCTGTGCAGCAAAGCTAACTCCAAGTTGTCATTTTTTTCTAAGAGGGCAGGGAATTCACTAAGGTAACAATCTCAGCTCCCTCCCCAACTACACGTAATTTTGTTGAGCTACTTCCCAAGGGAGAAACAAGGGCAGATCAGGAACATAGCTTGAAGCCCTTGGGGATCTACTAAGTTGAGCAACGAAGTTCAGTCGCTCAGTCGTGTCTGACTCTTTGCGACCCCACAGACTGCAGCACGCCAGGCTTCCCTGTCCATCACTAACTCCTGGAGCTTGCTCAAACTCACGTCCATCAAGTTGGTGATGCCATCCAACCATCTCATCCTCTGTTGTCTTCTTCTCCTCCTGCCCTCAATCTTTCCTAGCATCAGGGTCTTTTCCAATGAGTCAGTTCTTCGCATCAGGTGGTCAAAGAGTTGGAGTTTCAGCTTCATCATCAGTCCCTCCAATGAATATTCAGGACTGATTTCTTCCAGGATTGACTGGTTCGATCTACACTTTGTCCCTTCTTGGGAGAGGTTAATAGTGATCATTTCTGAAATAATCTGATTTATAAACATAAGATCTTGTCCTGCAAGCTTAAAGCTTTACCATGTACTCTGTAGAGGGCATCTTGAGGACTTTATGAAGCTTTCCTTCAGCCTGCCATAGACCCACAGAGGACTTTGGTGCTTGTTCTCAAGCTTCCCATCTCCCATTTTGATCTCCATCTTCCTAGCCTTCCTTCAGGTACCCAGAACCTTCATGTTCTGTCTCCCACTCCCCCTATCAAAACCAATTTTCATTCATCCTTAGAGAAGAGACCAGATGGCGAACGTGAAAAATATGCTCAAAATCCCACACCCCTTTTCTTTCCCCGCTTTCCAAGCTGTCAGTGAAGGGAGAGTGCAGTCACCAGGAATCTGGCCTGAAATACACGGGAACCTGTGCTTTGCCCCTCTCTGAAGACACAAGTGACTGGCATCACTTCTGAAACTTCTGACTATGGGTAGACTCGGGGTCCTCATCCTCTCTGCCTTAGGAAACTGCCACCCTCTGCAGGGAGGAGAATCGCTAGATTTCTATAGAATCTTTACTGGGGGACTGTCCTGGATCTCTTCATAAAATACGGAAAGTTGCTTTTTTGATCTTCCACCTCCTATAAAGTTCTGGATTCTGTGTCTTTCACTCTCCTAACAAGTGCTCTATGACATCTTGGGATGCTCGCTTCTTGATAAATCTTTCAGCTGTCCCTTGGCACAAGGCCAGAATAACTCATATTAAGGTGAAAAAGACATGTAGCTCCCCACTGTGTCTCTTTGAGTTGCTTTAAAAGTGAAGTCCAGGGGTTGTCACCAGTAAGACCCACATTTGTAAGGGTTTTCAACTTTTCCTGCTTGCTTTGGGTGGGTGAGAAGCACTACAGCAAGGATCACTGCTACTTCTTTTGAAACCTGATTCATATACAGGGACTTCTAATGTCACCTCACTATCCTGCTTTAGAATTCTTTTCACATATGAAATAAGTAAAATTTGTGTGCCCTTTATCACTCTCCTTCTCTAAGATTTTGGCAGAGGCTCTGTCTTCTCTCCGCTGTATCATTGCTTGGCTATCTCTTGGAGAAATATAGCTGTAGGAAGGCTTCAGGTCAACCACCTCTGCGGAATCTGCCCTGGTGGTTATAAGAGCTCATCCAGAGTCACAACCAGTCTATTCTGGGAACTTCTCCGGGATCTTAGAAAAAGCTCAGAAGGTAGCTACAGGCTTATACTCCTTTGGTTTCGTAAGAGGTTAGTAAGCCTCTAACTGATATTGCTGTCTAAGGATATTTTTACAAAACCCTAAAAAGACCCACATCTTTAAAAAAAAGAAGTCTTGCCTTTAATTGTTCAAGAATGATCCTGAGACAAACCTGCAAGTACTGTAGCTGAGACAGTGCTAGGGAGAAGACCCTTTTTAATTCTGACTCTGCCGTTTCTCAGCAAAGTGGAATGGTCCCTGAAATTTTTGATCCTCTGTTTCCTCATGGATAAAACTGGTTTACTGCTATTAACTAACCACACAGTAGTGGGAGGTTAAAAGGATCTTTCTAAGGTGTGAACATATAATATTCCTTGTCACTGTAGTACTTACGATTTGAGTGCTGCCACCTCGTATTTGCACACCTTTGTCTATTATGGCGCCTCCATCCTCTCGACCAATATTGAAATTTCTGCTTGTGAATCAGTGTTCTGAACCTATACTTTGTAGACGCTGGTGTGCTTTAAGTTGTCTGTAGGCCTCTTGACATTACATGTAAAAGTATATTTGTATATGTGACTAGGATTTTCTGGTGAAAAGGTTTCATGCATTTCATCAGGTTCCCAAAGAGATTCCAATATCTAAAGGGTTTCAGATTTGAAATTTGAGAGTTAAACCTTTGATTTTAACCACAGAAATACATGTAGTGAGCCTAAGTTTCTAGCAAATGTAACAGTGTTGTCTGATTGTGAGATACAGACTATTTGAAATTGAAACTGTGAGGAAAATTCTGTGATGCGCTCACTGGCATAAGAGTATCTGATTGCCTGCAAGCTAAAGGGCAAGGCAGAGACTCACTCAAGTCTGTTTTATTGTCAACTGCCTGATCCTGAGCAAGACCCTTCCCCTCCCTGAACTTCAGTGACTGTATCTGTAAAATGAGTGGTTGAATGCACGGTTTCCCCAAGTCCCTCAACAACTCTAGAATAATATAATTCTCTTAGGAAGCAGGATGAAAGCAGATCCTGGTTCCTACTGTAAATTTAAAAAGAATTAGGGGAAAAGAGGGCTTTGTGCCCAAGGTTTCTAGATTCTAAGACTTCATCCCTGATAATGATCTGACAGTGAGTCTGCTGCCTGGATAGTTTCCAGAAAAAGGAAATAGGCGGACAGCTCGGAGAAACTGATGAACCAAACACTGGACTGCCCCCCATTCCAAGGGCCAGGATGGAACTGTCAGGGCTACTTCTCAGCAGAGCAGGTTTGTGCTGCCCAGATTCATCTCACACATCTCCAGGGAATGAGTGCCTGAGCCAGAAGACATTCTGGCGCATGTGTCTTCAGACTTGTACCGTAAATCGCTGGCTGGGGAGCACCGACACCTTCCTGCAAACACTTCAGTGCTGGGTAAGTCTGAGGGGGCTGGATGCAGCAGGAGCAGGGCCTGGGTGGGAAAAAGTAGAGCTCCTGCCCTTGTACTTCAGCTTCTGCCTGGAATGCTGGCACCCAATTCCCAGTTGGAGGGAAAGGGAAGCAGAATCTTCTGAGAAATGTTCAGTCATGAGCATTGGAGTCAGGTGTATCTTCCAAGAGTAATGTTACTAGCATGTTTCATGATTTACCTTTGCAAAATATTTATGGATTATTACCATTTGTAACGAGCTTCAAGTTATCGTTAAGTATACATTACTACCCATTTTCACTTAGCAAGAAATAAACTTTAGGGGGAAAGGACAATGGCAGATAAATTCTATTTGGAGAAAATGTAGGATGCATCTTAACACTGCCCTTTAGCCGCACAGAGGTAGGATATCAAGGTGGATACCTTTTGGATGCCAAGGACAGTTGAAAAGGAGTGGTGTGTTTGCCACAACCTTTCTGAAAGGGAATGTGAGAAAAGAAATTGCAAGGCCTCTTGACAAGTGGAAAAAGGAAAACATCTCATCCGCAGTATTGTCATACATGCTACACGTAGACTAGAGAAACAGAACATCTTTATCCTCTACTTTTGAGGGCCTAGACCTTTTTTGAAAAAAAAAAAAAGATAACCAAACTTAATATTTGTATGGTCTCATGAAACATCAAGGAATTTGAATAAATTTAGAGTAAAAAGCAAAATGTCCCATGTACCTCCTACCTGTCCTTCTGAGTAACAATCAACAACAACCTCTTGACCATCTTTCTTGTCTTGTCTCTTGTGTTTACAATACGTGCCTGCATGTACATACACTCCATTTTTCACTCATTTTTTGAGAGAATTGCATGTCTGTATATGTAGGTCTTTTCCCATATTTCTTGAGAGCTGCATGTCATTCTACGAATATATTGATGGATTGTTAGGTTGTTACCCTAGTATGATCATTACAATCACATCTGCCTAAATGGGCCACCTTTTTGTACATGTGAAGTCCATTACTCTTAAAAAGGAATGGGAAATCATGTAAATTTAAAACAGATGCTCATTATAAGCTTTCTCCTTATAAGGGAAGAACGCTAAAGTATTCCACTCAACATACGACTTTTGATTTAGCATAGAACATTCACTATTTTCAGTGAAACATCCAATTTTAAAAATAAAATGAATTTACTTATTACACATAGGATAAATAGAAGAGAAATGAAAGGGGAAACAGGTAAGGAAAAACAGATAAAACCTTCATGATTTCTAAATATCCATGAAGCAAAAATCTAGTATATAACCATAAAACACAAAACACATCTTCTCAGCTTTTAAACTTAAAGATGGGTAGATTTTCACTGATGTGTATTATACTCTGTTCATTGAAAAAAAAAGACCTTTTCAAAACCCCTTGAAATATTCGCAAAACTGACCATTTATCATACCACAAAGAAAAACTCAATAAACTCCCTAAAGTAGAAATATTGTATTGTATAAACGAAACTAAAAATTAAGAGATTAAAATTCCATCACCTGGAAAAAACTGAACTCCTTTTGCTCTTGTGCACAACAAGAAAGAAATTCTAAAGTTGTAGACCATCCAGAACGTAATAATGATGAAAACATCAACTATCACAACCTGTGGCTTTCAGCAGAAGCATTTCCCTGAATAAAATTCATAGGTGTAAATTCTTCCATTAAGTAAAAAATAATTATAAATTATACATCCAGTTCAAAAATCTGGAAAACAGGAAGAGCTTATTAATAAAGATTGAAGCGGAAAGCATCACAATAAATAAAGCAGGAAAAGGATAGAACTAATACAAGAGCTGGTTCTTTGGAAGATTAAATTTAAAAAGTAGGTTAACTCTTTGAAAAATAAATTATATAACCTAAACAACGAAAAGAAAGGTATAGACACCCAAAATAACACACATAAAAAAATTAAGCCCTCCCTGTGGTGTTGGAGAAGACTCTTGACAGTCCCTTGGACTGCAAGGAGATCCAACCAGTCCATTCTAAAGGAGATCAGTCCTGGATCTTCTTTGGAAGGAATGATGCTAAAGCTGAAACTCCAATATTTTGGCCACCTCATGCAAAGAGTTGACTCATTGGAAAAGACCTTGATGCTGGGAGGGATTGGGGGCAGGAGGAGAAGGGGACAACAGAGGATGAGATGGCTGGATGGCATCACCAACTTGATGAATATGAGTTGGGGTGAACTCCAGGAGTTGGTGATGGACAGGGAGGCCTGGCATGCTGCAATTCATGGGGTCACAAAGAGTCAGACACGACTGAGCAGCTGAACTGAACTGAACTGAAAAGAAGATAGAGTCAAAAGTGATTATTTTACTCAGGCAAATATACTTGCAAATGTAGGTGAAATAGATGATTTTCAGATACCAATCCCTACTCTCCCAAAATGACCTGGGCCCAGATGACTTCACAGAGTAATTTTAACAAACTGTAGGGAACAATTTAATATATCCAGAACTTAGAAAAAGGAAAAAAGCTACCAAAAAATTTTTTGAAGGAAGCATAACATTAGCAGCAGAGAATCTAAGATGACCATTTTTTAAATGAACAATAAAATTAGAGAGCTTACCCTGCCTGATTTCAAGATTTAGTATAAAGCTACAGTGATCAAAACAGTGCGGTACCAGGACTTCTTCGGTGGTTCAGTTGGCTAAGAGACCGAGGTCCCAGTGCAGGGGGCTGAGGTTCAGTCCCTGGTCAGGGAACTAGATCCCAGATGCCACAACTAAGAGTTCACCTGCTGCAAATAAGAAATCCTGCGAGCTACAACCAAGTCCCCAAGCCGTCCAGTGAATAAATAATATTTTTTAAGACACTGTAGCATCAGCATAAAGATAAATATACAGCTCAATGGAATATAAGAGAGCACAGAAGTAGTTCCACATATATATGGCTATGGGTTTCCAACAAAGTTCCCAAGATAATTCAACAGGAAAAGGATAATCTTTTCAAGGAGTGGTGCTGTCACCAGCAAAGCCCACTGGGGAGGGTTGGGGAGGGACAGGGGAATAAAAGGGAATCTAGGTGATGAGGTCTAACTTCTTTTTTGCTTAATTTAGTTTTACTTGCCTGTAAGTGCTGTGTGCAGAAGCCTTGTACCTAACACATCAGATGAGCTCTCCCAGCGCACAACTGCAGTGCCCAGCACTTCAGACCCGACAGAGTTCCTCCCAAAATGGCCGAACTGACGCCTCGGATCCAGGAGCGTGTGCAGAAGGGCGGCGCATGACACCTCAGTTCAAGATGGCGCCAGCAGTGGGCCGTGTGCAGAGACGCTGTGCAGGGCACTGAGATCTGGAGAGTGTGACGCAGCAGAGAACGTGGCACCTGCCCCCTTCCCCACTGCCAAGACCCCTAAAAGCAGCCAGGTGCTCTGCCTTTCCAGGAGAGTCTGGACTCTAGAGCTTGAGCTCCCACCTCTCCATTCTTTAATCAAAGAATGCTTTCCTTTGCTTCTGAACCCAACTCAGTCTCCATAGCCCACCAGACAGGAGGACCCTTGCTGGAGCCCAACTGGAAACTGTCAGTAACAGTATGGGCACAACTGGCTGGGTATCTGTGGGGAGGGGGGAGCACCTCCACTCTTGTTTCTCACATTATACACAAAAATTAACTCTATGTATCGTAAGCTGTATATAAGACCTGTAACTATAAAACTTACTGATTCTACAAGAAAATAGAGGAGATATTCTTTGTGACTTTGGCTAGACAAAGATTTCTTAGATATGTTATCACCAAGAACCCTAAGAAAATTTTTATAAACTAGACTTCATCAAAATTTTAAACTTTTAAAATTTTAAATTTTACAAAAGATACCATTAAGAATGTAAAAATAAGCCACTGACTGGGAGAAATTATTTGCAAAGCATAAAATCCAAGAGAGGATTTTATATATAGATTATATAAAGGACTTTTATAACTCAATAAGACAGACAGCCCAGTTTTTTAAGTGGGCAAAAACTTTAAACAGACACTTCATCAAAGAAGAGAACATGAGTAAATCAACCATACTTCAATAAAAATTTCAAAACTAACATAAATAGTAAATCTAGGGAAACAGGCTCACCCTGGCATGGTCTGGCAACCCCACAGGCAAAGGCTTGAATCACAGCCTATCTGAGTCTTGGCATAATGTCTCAGGAGAACAGGAGAGGATGGGAGGCTTGTGAGAAGCTCAAGGCAATCTTCCCTGGGAGGCCCCACCTCATCAGAAGAGTTGGCTGAATATAAAACCTCTGAGCTGAGTTTAGAACTGGCTCCTCAGTGATGGGGTTTCCCCTCTTTCGTGACACAGTCATCTGGCCTTTTTTGCCTCAATCTCATTCTTTCTGTTGTGTCAGGGAGGAACCATGGGAGCTGGCACCTTTAGCCTGCTCTTCTGCTCACTCCCTATGTAAGTAACTGTATAAACTGAAAGTGGCTCGTGGTATCCTTACAGGTTGAACCATGCAGGCCTTGGCTTTGACTTGTGTGTGTGTGTGTGTGTGTGAGTGTGAGTCTGACAAACACATGATAAAAATGTGCTATCTTTAGTCATCAGGAAATGCAAATCAAAACCGTAGTTAGATATCACTATACACCAATTAGAAAGGCTAAAATAAAAAAGATTGCTCATATTTAGTGTTGGAGAGGATGTGGAGCAACAGAAAAGCTCAGGCACTTCAGGAGAGGAGATATAAAATAGTAAAATTATTTTGGAAAAATATTTAGATAATTCCTTTAAAAGTTAAACATATACCAAGTCCCTGATCCAGCTATTCCATTCTCAGCTATTTACCCAAGAGAAATGAGAGCATATATCCACACAAAGACTTCCCATAGTTTTATTTTTAATAGCTAAAAACTGGAAATGATTGAAATGTCCAGCAAAAAGTAAATGAAAAATTGCATTACATCCATATAAAAGATTGCATGTATGCGTGCTAAGTTGCTTCAGTCATGTCCTCTTCTGTGTGACCCTATGAACCATAGCCTGCCAGGCTCCTCTGCCTATGGGATTCTCTAGGCAAGAATACTGGAATGGGTTTCCATGCCCTCCTCCAGGGAATCTTTCCAACCCAGAGATTAAACCCACATCTCTTACAACTCCTATATTGGCAGAGGGGGTTCTTTACACTAGTGCCAGCTGGGAAGCCCTTATAAAAGAATGCTGCTGCTGCTGCTAAGTCACTTCAGTCATGTCTGACTCTGTGTGACCCCATAGAAGGCAGCCCACCAGGCTCCCTGTCCCTGGGATTCTCCAGGCAAGAATACTGGAGTGGGTTGCCATTTCCTTCTCCAGTGCATGAAAGTGAAAAGTGAAAGTGAAGTCGCTCAGTAGTGTCCGACCCTCAGCAACCCCATGGACTGCAGCCTTCCAGGCTCCTCCATCCATGGGATTTTCCAGGCAAGAGCACTGGAGTGGGGTGCCATTGCCTTCTTGGCAATAAAAAGAAACAAACTATTGGTAACAGAATGAAATCATTAAACCATACCAAAGATAGTATGTTATATAATTTCATTTACACCAAGTTCTAGAAAATGCAAGCTAGTCTACAGTGACAGAAAGCAAATTAATGGTGACTTAGGGGGTGGGAAGTGAGAGAGGGAGGTTTGGATTGCAAAGGGTCGTGAAGAAACTCTTAGAGTGATATGTTCATTAACTTTATTGTAGTGATGGCTTCATGGGTACATATGTCAAAACTCATCAAATAGTACACTTAAAATGCATAGTTCATTGTCTGTCAACTATAAATAAAGCCATACAAACATGCAACCTCATCTAACATTTTAACTCACTCTAGCTGCTATGAGAAGGAACTGAGTAGGGGCTGGGTGGCAGGTAGGGTTACAAGTTGGAGGTGGTTAGGAAGCTGATGAACCCATCTGAGTGAGAGATGCTGGTGGCTGTGGCAACAGTGGAAGTGGAAGGGAGTGGACAGATTCAAGACATATTTTGAGACTTAAAAAGACTTGCTAAGAATTTAATGTCTCCTCTTAAGGAAATTCTCCCTTGGGTTTCTAGTCCAGGTCATACAAATATGTAATACAATTTTTCATGCTCCCCTGTACTCATCTTCCATAGTACCATCAAAGTTTATAATTGTGTACATACTGATAATACTATTTATTAGGGTTTATCTCTGCCACTAGATCAAGCAACATAGGGCAGGATTTGTACGACTCACCACTCTCCATCCCAAGTACTTTGTCCAGTGCTTGACGTGGAGGGGTTACATCGTGGTTTTAAAACATGCCTGCATATCCTTTAATTTTTCTACCATCAAGGAGTGTCATATGTTTTCCAAGGATAGGTCTTGAGAGGTAAGAGAACTTCTGCCCAGCTTTCTCTCTCTTGGGATACTCACTCCCTAACCTAGCCATCCTGCTAGGAGGAAACCTGGGCCACACACAGGGGTTCCAGCTGATGACTCCAGCTGAGGTTCTAGCTGGCAATATCAACTGTTAGACATGACACTAAGTCTTTAAGATGACTCCAGCCCCAGCCACTGTGTGACTGCAACCACACAAAAAGTCCTAAGTGAAACATACAGCTGAGCCCAGTCACCAACAGAACCATGAGTGGAAGTGAAAGTGCTATCACTCAGTCGTGTCCCACTCTTTGCAACCCCATGGACTAGAGCCCCCCAATCTCCTCTGTCCATGGGATTCTTCAGGTAAGAATACTGGAGTAGGTTGCCATTTCAGTTTCTTTCACTTTCAGTCATCAAGTTTTGGGGTAGTTTGTTACAGCAATGGATAATTGGAACTAGGTTAGTGAATGTTTTTTTGAATGAATGAATGAATAAGAGGGGGCCTGCTTCAACACCAGGTGAGTCTTAGCTGGTGAGTCTGTTGCCCTGTCCTGACAGGTCTTGAAGTTCTTGGAAGCCCTGGTTCACAAAGGAAAGTCTCTGTTCTTCAGATCTATTAAGAGGAAACGTGGAAACTCTCTCCCCAGGACAGAGAACAGAGCAAGCCCATGTTAATTCTGGCTGGTATCTCAGAGAGCAGCTTGTTTGTGAGTTCTTAACCTTGAGTCCCCTGCAGCTTCAGGGGAATGAGCAGGCATACATTTTGTATGTATGCACATACATTTTCCTGGAAAGAGAGTCCCCAGGCCCTAACTTTCATCAGATTTTTAAGTCTGTCCCCAAAAATGTTAGGACCCTCTTCTCTAGTCCAAGTACCTCAATTTCTAGATTAAAAAACTGAGAACACCTCCCTCGCTGGTAGTAAGGTGGACTAAGTGTCCTGAACAAGCATCCTTCTGAAAACAAATTCTGATTTAAAATTTTTTAATTTCTTAAACACACAGATGAGTTGGGAGGGAAAGTAAGAAATATTTAGGCCAAAACCCCAAGAATCGAACAAGGTAAGGTATGCATTACAATCAGCTTTTATCTTAAGGACTTCATAAAGTCAGTCAGAGTCAGACACGACTTAGCAACTGAACAACGACAACAAAGTCAGCCAATCAGCAACAGACCTACCAGTCTTGAAAATGAACTTGAACTTCAATTTCCATAGCCTCATGGAGGTAAGATGATAAGGGAGAAACCCCGGGGGCTCAAGGTGGAGGACCTAGTAAAACTCTACCCCCCATAATACTGGTACCCCAGAAGGACTGAGCTCTAAGTGAATAGATGCTGCTGCTGCTGCTAAGTCGCTTCAGTTGTGTCCGACTCTGTGCAACCCCATAGACAGCAGCCCACCAGGCTCCCCCGTCCCTGGGAATCTCCAGGCAAGAACACGGGAGTGGTCGCCATTTCCTTCTCCAATGCATGAAAGTGAAGAGTGAAAGTGAAGTTGCTCAGGCGTGTCCAACTCTTTGTGACCCCATGAACTGCAGCCCACCAGGCTCCTCCATCCATGGGATTTTCCAGGCAAGAGTACTGGAGTGGGGTGCCATTGCCTTCTCCAGATAGATGCTAGGGGTAGAAGCGTTTACCACTTCCCAACACACTGCAAAGAGAAGTGCCTATCCTAACCTGCCCCTTCTCAGGTGAAAGTAAAACATCCCCTGAGACTTCATCACTGGCAAGCATCCTTCATGAGGGTTTGAAGCCCCTGCACCACGCTCCCCCTCCCCATACTTCCCTCCCTCTCTCTCCTTCCCTCCCTCTGGCGAGGCACCTGGGACCCTGTCTTTTGAATAAACCCCACCACAGGGTCTCTGGCCTCTTCTTCCCACGGCTGAAGTCTCTCGCAGGGATTCTAGCCCCCAAGCCTGCCGGCTGTTTATTGACCCGTTGAAAACTGGGGTCCTGGGAGGCAGTGGGCCCTGGCCTCCACTGGGGAAACGACTCTGGGTGAAGCTCCCAAGCCAGCGCGCTGCGGCCCCCGGCGACAACCTGCTCTCCTGCCTCAGTTCAGGGCCGGGCTCGGGGGTGCAGGCGTCCCTGGGAAACCCTGCTCTCCACTCCACCACCCCCACCCCAGGACGCCTGGCTCTCCCCGGATTTTCTTCCTCTGGGCTCTGGAACCTTCTGTGGATCCTCTCTCCTCAGGATGAGGTAAGCAGATGTCGCTCTGCCTACCAGGTCCCCAGACATCTCCCCGACCCCAGGGCCTCCAGCTCGCTTCTCCTTCATTCTCCAGCGACCGCAGCCCTTCTCTGCAGTGACAGGTGGCAGAGTAGGGTGCCCTACCCCCACCCCAAACCCCACCCTCCGGGCTCAGAGCCTGCGTCGGGCAGGGGAGGCTGGGTCCCTGTGGGGAGGACCTGGCCACCCGGCAGAGGGGTCACCAGGGCAGGTTTGCGGGTCCCCGCCTGTGTTAGGGCTGGGCTGGTGCTCAGAGGCATCCAGCTGCAGGCAGGGCCAGCAGGGAAAGCCCAGGGCACATCTGCAGGACCCTTGTCGGCCTTTTCCAAGTGCTTTCCCTCCACGGTGGAGCTCAGGCGTCCCTGGGGTCATATTCTCAGGAACATGGGGGAGTGGTGCCCTCACTCATCAGAGCAGCAGCCTGGCCAGCATCCCCGGAGGAAGAGCTGTCCCCTCGGAGCGGTGGGTCTGGCTGCTGTGAGAAACATCTGCATTTACAAACCACTGTGGTCCCTGCGGCGCCCACATCAGTCATATCAGAACTGCCCAGGGGTTGCTCAGGGTGGGATTTAAAGCTCCCAGATAGCCGAATGAGTGGCAGTTGAGCCTCACAAGGACCCTGAAAGGCAGGGACTGTTGTCATCCCCACTGGGCTCAGAGAAATCAAGCCAGTTGACCAGGATCAGAGGGTGAGTGGGAGGGATGAGGGTTCCTCCCCAACCCCTGCACCAGTGGGTATCCGGGCTTCCAGTGGGGCTTCAAGTGGGACCAGGAGGCCTCAGGCTGGCCCAGGAGCTGGTTCTGTCTCCCCAGAAATGGGGAGACATTTCTGCCCCCTCTTTCTCTGCAGCGCTGGGCTGGGCCTCCTCCAAACTCCAGAGGTGGTGGGTCACCTCCACTTACCTAGCCAGGTCCTTTCACTGGAGAGGTGTGCCCTTTGGTGAGGGGGAGGCTATATTTTTGAGGTGAAATATTGTATAACAGCCAGGAGCACAAAATATTAAAAGCCCATAGGTGCCAGCAAGGTTCGAACCAGGGTCAGAAAACTTGGAACAAGGGAGGAAGGCTCCTTTTGGTGGAGGCCCTGGGGCAGGGTGGGATTATCTGGTTCCCAGGCTGCCTCTATCCTCAGGGTTAGAGCAAGCCATGTGCCATAAGAGGGTCCCAGGATAGTGACCCCAAGATAGGGTCACCAGAGTATAGGCAGAATATATCCTGCATAATTTTGCCCTAAATCCTATGTTGATCATGTCAGAAGGCCTTCAATGTCTTATATTCAGCTTTTTTCAATAAATTGCAAGAGCTGTTTTAGCTTTTTTTCCTGCCACAGTTACTGGTACTTACATCACTTAAATGGCAACACTGGCTAAAAATCATACACGTCCCTCCCAAATAAAGATCTGGACAATTCCTTGTGATCCTTCCTGCAGATTTAGCTGAGGGAAGACCAAAAGGAGGGACTAAGAGGTAAAAACATTTATTTATATTATATCTATGAAAGAAACTATTCTTTAACCAAAATGCCAAATCAAGAAAATAATCACTGATAATTAGCAGTGACTTTGGATCAATTCACAAGGATAGTTAACTGTCACAATCAAGAAGGCTCTGAGGAGACGTGATGACTAACTATAATGTGGTGTCCTGGACGGAATCCTGGAATGAAAAGGGACTTGGGTAAAAAGGGAACTGAATAAACTATGTGTGTGTTAATCACTCAGTCAGACTCTTCGACCCCAAAGACTATACCCGCCAAGCTCCTCTGTCCATGGGGATTCTCCAGGCAAGAATACTGGGGTGGATTGCCAGTTCCTTCTTCGGGGGATCTTCCCAACCCAGGGATCAAACCCAGGTCTCCCGCATTGCAGGCAGATTCTTTACCATCTGAGGCACAAGGGAAGCCCAAATAGATAACAATAAAGTATCAGTGCTGATTTGCCAATTGTGACCGAAAAGTCCACTAAGTAATGAAGTGGTAGAGTCTGCCTGCCAAAGCAAGAGACACAGGAGACTTGGGTTCAATCCTGGGTCGGGAAGATCCCCTGGAAAAGCGACCCACTTCAGCATTCTTGCCTGGGAAACCCATGGAGAGAGGAGCCTGGTGGGCTACTGTCCATGGGGTCACGAAGAGTCGGACATGACTGAGCACACACAGGCACATACCATATGAATGTGATGTTAATAACAGAGGAAAATTGGCACTTGCCATGTGGTCCAGTGGTTGGGACTCTGTGCTTCCACTCCCAGGGGCATGGATCCCATCCCTGGTCTGGGAACTAAAATCCCACCTGCTATGCAGTGTAGCCAAAATAATAACAGAGGAAATGGGCAAGTGGAGACTCTCCTATCTCTACAATTCTTCTAGAAATCTAGAGCTAGTCTAAATTGTTTATTTAAAAAGAGGCAACTTTGGGCACTAAGACACTAACGGCCTTCCCCTGGGCAGGAACATTACACACGTGTTGCCAGGGGAAGAGTATATTCAGTGTGACCCCTGTGAGAGGAAGAGAGCATTGGGAAGCCAGGGCAGTGCCTCTTCCAGACTCCACTGGTGTCTTCTCCCCTTCCGACCTGGCTGTGTATCCTCACTATGGCTCTGTAATAAGTCTTAGGAATACAACTAAACGCTGAGCGTGGAGGTGGTCCGGCATACCCCTAACAGTTGTGTTGTTACTCAGTATTCTTCCATTCTGTTATTTAAATCCTGTTGCCTCAACAAATACAAGTGTGAAGAAATTTCCCTGGCAGTCCAGTGGTTAAGACTTTGCCTTCCAATTCAGGGGGTGCAGGTTTGATCCCTGCTCAGGGAGCTAAAATCCCATATTGCCTCAGGGTCCAAAAACCAAAACATGAAACAAGCAATATTGCAACAAAGTCAACAAAAACTTCAAAAATGGTCCATTTTAAAAATTTAAAAAATCTTAAAAAAAAACCTGCAGGTGTGAGAATATCAGTTTATTTGAAGTACTGAAATAATAGTTAAATGTTAAAGAAAAGACCCCAATAATCCATTGAGTGAAACCTACTGATGTCTTGTTCATAATTTTCAATATCTCTTTAGCAATAGGATTATGTATGCTGAAAGAACAAACGGCTTTACTAAAGAACTCCATTACTGACAGAAATTTTTTGAAAGCAATAAGGAAAGTATTGGGAAAAAAAATCCTTTTAAGTGTCAAGGATGTTCTTAAAAGGAACATTATTTATGAACAGATAAAGAAATTCCTACCTGAAGTGGATAATTATTATGGCAATTACCCCTTACCATAACTATCTTTTGAAATGGTTTCATCCCTCACAGAATTCTGTCTTTTATATGGAGTTACTAAATATTCTCCTGACATGGGAGCAAGAGAAAGAGTCATATGTGGGGTTGAAGACAGGAATAAATTTTTGTGACAGTGCTCTTTTTAGGTCAGTGGACATTTTAAAAAGTCATTGGTCAAGAGTAGCAATGCAATCCAGAAAATGCAAAAGCAGCTTTGGCCATGAAAGATGGTATTATGTGCTTCAACAAATAAAATTTGAAGAACAATTCTCAGAGTTGTTTATATGCCAGTACATGAACTGAACTGAACATGCTCAGTAAGCTGGCTCATAATGTTACTGTTGAATGTGTTTGCTCGTTAATGAATGTTTAATAGACAAAATAGTGCACTTAGTTAGATGTGATCACTGCAGATGTGTTACAATGCAGTGGAATTTAGATTGCTACTGTAAGGAATTTAATAAGCAAATTCTGCAAAACAAAGATCCATCAAGGAGAATGGAATCATCAGGGAAATCTAATTAAAGAGACATGTAACTTAGATACTTCTGATATTTTTAGATATATAATAAGCACACTTTAAGTATCTTCTACACAATATTGTTTCAGTATACATTGCATAGGCAATTATTTATCAACATACATGGAGTACCTTTTATGAGCCATACACTTTTTTAAAATTAATCTGGCTGCACCAGGTCTTAGTTACTGCATGTGCGATCTAGTTCCCCCACCAACGATGGAAACCCAGGCCCCCTGCATGGGGAGTGCAGAATCTTAACCACAGGACCACCAGGGAAGTCCCTAGCCATACACTTTTAATTATATTCTCTTTGGCAGAAAACCCCTGATGGGGTCACAGTTGAAACATGGTTTTCCTTTTCTCTCCATCCCTTGTCCACTCACCCCAAAATCACACTTCAAGGATCGGTGAAGAGCAGTCATGGGAAACAGTTCCTGCAGCGGGGGTGGTTCTTCCTCACCTCTTCATCTTCCCTAGCTGCCAGCCCTCCTCCTACGTAGCCTGTAGTCTGGCTCCAATAGCTGCTGAAAGTTCTCTTCTGGCAGGCCTACCCCACTGTCCACAATCAGCTCTTAGTTTTGTTGAAATTCTGGGTACTCTCAGAGTAGAGTCAGTCCCTCTCACAACCTCAGCCCCTTTGAACCCTCACCCACTGGGAAAGTGCCTCACCTCCCCCACCAGAAGCACATTTACCCACAAAACAAGAACTCTGATCTCATATTTCAGTTATTCAGAGCTCTAGCATACCCGGAGAATATTTATATACATAGCGCAGGAAGGCAGAGTGGATCTTATCCCCATTTCACAGATGAGGAACATTACCTCAAGAAGATCATACACACTACTGCGGTCACATCAGTTCATTTAATCTGAACTAATTCTAAGCCAAGTAGTACATACCTATTGCCCCAAGACTCCTAAGTGCTTCTCTTGCTCCGGATGTCCCAGACCCTCCCCCAGGGCGTCCTGGACCTCATCACAATCCACCAAGGATTAATGCTTAGCACAGCAGCAAACTTGGGGACTGGCTTCTTATGAGCCAGAGCCTGCCTCACATCAGCAGAAACATTTTTAATATCACCCCTGATTACATGACTGACCAAGATCACATGACTAGATAAGAGACGTGCGGAGGAAACTTAGGTTGAGGTAAGAGATACAAACGAAGCTCTCAATTTAAGGAGACGGAGATACAGAATAAAACCTGCCTTACTCAGTGTTTCTCCTTCCCTGAGTCTCAGTTACGCAGCATCCTAACATGCTGTGTATATAAAGCATCCAATGATACTTCACTTTCTTCTTTAAATCTTACAACTGAAATGGTCATTCGACTTCCTCTGTGATTAAAAGCATAGTCCAGGAGTTAGAGCTGGGCTGTTCCTTTTACTCTATCTAGTGAAGGCTTTGTCATTCCAGTATTTGTCTTATTAATTGATATAAGGCTCTTAGGAAGATACCTACGTGTTGAAGCAATTATCCTGGAAGTCACAATATCAGGAGCTACCAAGTACACTCACAAGCATTTCTAACGCACATAGGCAGGTATATGTGATAAGTCATATATATCCACAGGAAGAAAATAATCACCAAATGAGATCTGAAAGAACACATACATCTGCATTAGGGATGAAGGTCGCATCCCCGCTTCCCTCTCCATAATGTCTCCTTGCTTATCATTGTTTCTGGTTTATGATGATGACGGAAGGAGAACTTCCCTAGGATGAGAAATATTCAATACGGCACATGGGCTTTCAGCTACATTAAGCCTGTTACTAAGAGTACTCATTTGAACAAGGCTAGCAATACAGCTGACCATGCAGCCAATAAAGTTTCCTAGGCTGTTGTGAGCTGAGCTGATCTCAGTACTCATTTTGTGACTCCCTTTTAGTGGTTTCAGAGGCGACAACTACTAATGTGGATGTGGGGTAGGCTCTGGAAATTCCAAGAAGTTCCAGCAGAAACAAACCAGATCAAAATTAAAAGGGCATTAGTCAGAAGGCTGAGTGGAAATGACAGCAGAGGAAAGATGGCAGTAATGTTTCACATGTTAGAAAATGAATGGACAAGTGGCAACTGATTGAGCGAATGTGAGAAAGTTGAAAACTAAGGTGAGAAAGAGACTGGACAATTTTGGTCATAGACTCATCAAATTACAGACATCAGGTATCTTTGAACACAGGGCGCAGGTGAGCGTTGAAGGTATGCTGGACAGACTAACTTGCTACTTTTTATTTATTTGTCTATCTCACACCTCCCCAACCCCCATATCAAGAGAATTCATCTTCTAACCTCCTACAGCATTTTACCTATGTGCTTTACAAAGAATAGATACTAAATCTTTTGAATGAGTGAGTGAATGAATGATTGAAAACCTGGAGTGAGAGAAAACTTTAAAAAGAACAGAATGGGTAACTGAGAACCAGCTGATATAAAGAGATTTTTCCTACAGATATCTGAAGGTAACATCTGTGAACACAGACCTTCTTAGAATTGGTGACCACGAGGATACTGACACCCTTGGAAATCATTAACCCTTCTTGCCTACCCACAGCACAACTCATATTATAAGCTCTTTCAACACAGTGAGAAATATTACTTTTCTGACCTAAAGGACAGTGATTTTCCCCATTCATTAAAAATGCATACATCCACAAAAAGCAGTTCTTCAGAAACAACTCAGTCAGGATAGGCTCAACCGCTGAATTGTTCCTGCTGCTGCTAATTAAAATGAACTCATCAGCTCCGAGGGTTAAGCTGGAGGTTAGGAAGCAATACAGCTCAGTACCAGCATCTCCCTGCTTCAAGATCTCTTTGTTCTTAAAGACCTAAAAGGAAACAAAAATATGCTTAGTTGAAATCAGTGGCTTGCTGGAGAAGCCTCTTTCCAGATTTCAGGTGCTTCGTTCATCACTGACCTGGGAGAAAAGCGTCCTCTTCATGAACTCTACAGAAATGTACCCTCAAAACAGAAACTTGGAAGGGACAACCAGAAAATCTCAGTTCTTACAAAATCCTTCTGAAAGCTTCACCCATCTGGATCAGGGAAGTATAGTTCTAACTTAACCCGTGTTCACAGGTAACAAAGACCCCAATTTTCTCTAGAACAGACTACCCTGTGTAGCACAGCCTCAAACCCTGCCTGAGTCAGGCCCTGCCCAGAAGTTGGAAGGTGCCTGCAGCCTTCTTTTGTAAGACAAGCAGAGCCACCTTGCGGCTGAGTTAGAAAACTGTGTTTGAGGCTGCAGTCTTGCAGAAACAGCATTCAGTGAGGATGACCCTGGAGGGAGGAGACAGGAAAACACTGGAAAACAGGCCTCATTATCAAGGAAACTGGGAATAAGTGGTATTTATTGTGTTTCAAAAAAAGAAGGGTAGGGTTCCATTGGCAACTAAGTTTAGGAAATGCTGACTTAAAGTTAAAACAAATTTGTTCTCTGATCCTCTAATATGTCCTGATTGATGGTGAATCTCTCAGAATAGTATTAATGTATCGAGCAGTATTTAAAAATTGGTTTGTCATTTTTCAATGACATGATGGTGTCATGGTTCTTTAGGAAAATGCCGTTGTTCTTAGAAACACATGCTAAAACATACAGGTGAAGTGTTCCGACATCTGCGATTTACTTTTAAATGGTTCAACTAACAGTAAATATGTAAGGTGAGGGGGAGGCAGATCTGGCAAAACGTTAACACTGGTGAATCCGAAAAAAGAGTTTAAATGTTTTATGTGCTTTCATTATACTATTCTTTCAAATGTATGTAGGTTTGAAATTTTTCAGGGCTTCCCAGGTCGCTCAGTGGTAAAGAATCTGCCTTTAATGCAGGAAATACAGGAGACGTGGGTTTCATCCCTGGGTTGGGAAGATTCCCTGGAGAAGGGAATGGCTACCCACTCCAGTATTCTTGCCTGGAGAATCCCATGGACGGAGGAGCCTGGTGAGCTACAGTCCATGGGGTTGCAGAGTCAGACAAAACTGAAGCAACTGAGCATGCACACGTGCTCGAAATCTTTCAAAATGAAAAGATAGGGCAGAAAACAGTTTAATATTTTTAAATTTTAAACATTTAAATGTCATTTAGTTGGAGCTTTAATTGGTCTAATTCAGTTATGTGGAGAATCCATATATATTCAAACAGAACAACTCGTTACAGACAAATTAGGTTTTCCTTACCTGTTCACCTATTACTTTAAGAAGAATTAGCTCAGTTGAGTTTTACCCATTTCTTTCCATTTAAAACAGACGAGTAGAATCTGAGATGCTGAAGCAATCATTTTCCTGACCTCAACTACATTTTTTAGGCCTGGCTAACCTCTTTTGCTGACTATATAAAGCAAAAATACATACATAAAAACTTAATGCCTAGGACAAATTGACAGACTTGCCATCATAATGAGAGATATTAGTAATCTTCTCTCAGTAATTGTCAGGTTAAACACACCAAACAGTAATCGGCAAGTATACAGAAGATTTGGAGAAGAACACTGTAACAAAAAAACTAAGAAGTGGCCATGTTAAATAAAAAATGACCATACAGGAAGCCATAAAGCAAATCTTCATAATTAATTTCAAAGAATCAGTGCCTAACAGGACCCATCCACTAATCACAATGCAATTGAGATAGAAATTAATTTATAAAAGATAACTTTTTATGAAGGGGAAATGGGGGGGGCAGGTAAATAAATTGGGAGATTGGGATTGACATATATACACTACTATAGATAAAATAGATAACTAAAAAGGATCTACTATACAGCACAGGGAACTTTTCTCAATATTCTGTAATGATCTACATGGGAAAATAATCTTAAAAAAGAGTGGAGATATATATAGTTATAGATATATAGATATTATATGTGGATATATATATATAACTGATTCACTTTTCTGTACACCTGAAACTAACACAACATTGTAAATCAACTATATTCCAATACAAATTTTAAAAAATAAAAATTAAATAACTTTAAAATCTATATATTTGAAAATATAAAGACACATAAATAATTCATAATCAATGACAAAAAATTAGTGAAAATTGGAGAAGTCTAAGAACTTTCCTCGGAGAAGGCAATGGCACCCCACTCTAGTACTCTTGCCTGGAAAATCCCATGGACAGAGGAGCCTGGTAGGCTGCAGTCCATGGGGTCGCTGAGAGTTCAAGGTGACTCAGTGACTTCACTTTCACTTTTCACTTTCAAGCATTGGAGAAGGAAATGGCAACCCACTCCAGTGTTCTTGCTTGGAGAATCCCAGGAACGGCGGAGCCTAGTGGGCTGCTGTCTATGGGGTCACACAGAGTCGGACATGACTGAAGCAACTTAGCAAGAACTTTCCCATTCCCCCAACAAAAGATGTGTGCATCAAAATGTGTTGAGATACAACTAGTGGGGGAAATCAGAAGAAAATATATAGCTGTGAAAGTTTGTAATACAGTAAGCATATCTTAGCTTGGACTTCCCAGGAAGTACAGCCAAATAAAAGAAAGCATTTATTGGAGAGGGTGTTCCCTGGGGCAAAATTGAAAGAGGGAGTGAAGCTGGAGAGGTGGGAGGGAGATGTAAGGATGCATTTTGTGTTGCTGCGAGAGGTGCTCTGGGTCCTCCTTTGAGGAAGTGCATCTCTGACTCTTGGCAGTAAAGAAAGGGTGGGAAGCCACAGGCTTCATCCACCATCAGTCAGAGGCTTGCCCCAGAAGGTGCTAAGTCCTTCCATATTTCCCAATTGAGCATCCAGAGCAGGAGCTAAACACTGTCAGGCCTCATCTGATTAGAACCCACTCATTGTCTAAAAGTTAAAGATGCACACACCTAGGACCCAGTATTTCCACCCCTAAGTATTCCTTGTGTGCTAGTTGCTTCAGTCATATACGATTCTTTGCAACCCCATGAACTGTGGCCCACCAGGCTCCTCTGTCCATGGGGATTCTCCAGGCAAGAACACTGGAGTGGGTTGCCATTCTGTCCTCCAGGGGATCTTCCCAACCCAAGGATCGAACTCAGGTCTCCCTTATTGCAGGTGGATTCTTTACCATCTGAGCCACCAGGGAAGCCCAAGGACACTGGAGTGGGTAGCCTACCCCTTCTCCAACAGAACTCAGGAATCGAACTGGGGTCTCCTGCATTGCAGGCAGATTCTTTACCAGCTGAGCCACCAGGGAAGCCCAAGGTATTCCCTAGAGAATTTAAAAATTGTGCACCAGAAAAACATTCATAAAGCCAGATTTATTGTTTTACAACATCAAAAACAATTTACATCCCACCAAGAGTTGAATGGATTGAGGATGATGGTATGAGTACAGTGGAATAATATAGTACAATGAAAATGAATGGACTACAGTTAACATATCTCAAAAGCAATATTGAAAGAAAAAGCTGTTAACAGAAAAATACAATGTGATTCTAGTTATATAAAGTTCTACAACAAACAAAGCTTAACAAAATATTGTTAAAGTCTCCAAACATATATGTAAAGCTATAAAGAAAAGCAAAAAATGATACAGATTTTGGATAGCTGTCATACCTTAAGGGATTCTCTGGTGGCTCAGATGGTTAAAAAAAAATGCCTACAAAGTAGGAGACCCAGGTTGGATCCCTGAGTTGGGAAGATCCCCTGGAGAAGAGAATGGCAACCCACTCCAGTATTCTTGCCTGGAGAATTCCATATACAGCCTGGTGGGCTATAGTCCATGGGGTCACAAAGAGTCAGACACAACTGAGCAACTAATAGTTTGACTTTTATGCCTTAAAGGAGAGGAAAGAGTGCCAGGGGAGAGACAGAGGATTCAGAGTCCTCAGAAGTGTTAATATAATCTATTTCCAATGCTGCGTGCAGGGTACACAGGTACATGCCATTTTTATTCTCTAGACGATACATGCATAATATATTCTCTGGTGTAATATACTTCACAAAAACAATTTATTTATTTTTGGCTGTGCTGAGTGTTTGTTGATGTGCTCAGGCTTTCTGTAGTTGCAGCAAGCCAGGGCTATTCTTTGCTGTGCGTGGACTTCTCTTTGTGGCGGCTTCTCTTGTTGTGCAGTACAGGCTCTGCAGATGGTGACTGCAGCCATGAAATTAAAAGACGCTTACTCCTTGGAAGAAAAATTATGACCAACCTAGAAGGCATATAAAAAGCAGAGATATTACTTTGTCAACAAAGGTCCATCTAGTCAAGGCTATGGTTTTTCCAGTAGTCACGTATGGATGTGAGAGTTGGACTATAAAGAAAGCTGAGCGCCGAAGAATTGATGCTTTTGAACTGTGGTGTTGGAGAAGACTCTTGACAGTCCCTTGGACTGCAAAGAGATCCAACCAGTCCATCCTAGAGGAGATCAGTCCTGGGTGTTCATTGAAAGGACTGATGCTGAAGCTGAAGCTCCTATACTTTGGCCACCTGATGCAAAGAACTGACCTATTTGAAAAGACCCTGATGTTGGGAAAGACAGAAGGCAGGAGGAGAAGGGAAAGACAGAAGAGATGGTTGGATGCCATCACTGACTCAATAGACATGAGTTGGGGTACACTCCAGGAGTTGGTGACGGCAAGGGAGGCCTGGCATGCTGCGGTCCATGGAGTCACAAAGAGTCGGACACGACTGAACTGAACGGAACTGCACTGAACAGGCTTCAGTAGTTTGGGCACACAGGCTCAGTAGTTGTGGCTCATGGGCCCTAGAGCCTGCAGGCTTCAGTAGCTGCGCCCCGGGGCTCAGCAGTTGCAGCCGGCAGACCAGAGATTGCGAGCTCAGTGGTTGTGGTGCGCGGGCTTTGTTGTTCCATAGCATGTGTTATCTTCCCAGACCGGGGATCAAACCCATGTCCCCTGCATTGGCAGGGAGATGCTTATCCACTGTGCCGCCAGGGAAGTCCACAAGAACAATTTTTAAAATTCGTTTTCTAAAAAATCTCATGTCCTATTAACACCCCTACCTTTCCCCAATCTCACATTAAGCAACAAAGTGTATTAATAATCATATCCATCTAGGACTTTAAAACCAACTTAGTCGAGATCTCCTCACATTTTAAAAACAAAACTCTGTATTTTCAGCCCTAGGTACTTACTTAAATTAATATCGCATACTTTCTGCTTTGGTCCCAGGCTATTTAACAAAACATGAATAGATTCCATTCATTCAGACTTTACAACTTCTACCATTCTTTCTCACTTGTGCCTCAAGGCATATAAATTGTTCATGTTTCCTGTCCTGCTCAAATCAAATGATTTCCCTTTATATTCAGTAAACGGTGCCTGTTTACGTGTAACTTTTAAAAATACATAATGGAGCAAGATTGTAGAGTTAAAACCCAAACACCTGGGTTTTAGGTGCCTAGAGGAAAAGACCATTTGAAACTTTTTTTTCTTGCATTATTTCTATAGGTTATGATTTTAAGGTAGTGTAAAACATTGGTAAAATTTTTAAATTAGTACAAACAGTACAGCCTTGAACTTCTCTTGTTTTGCATTCTCATTATACAGAGAACCAGAGGAATGGTTAAAAAGTAGCCAGATAAGTGAGCAGTTCTTTTGCTTTGAAATCACAGGCTAGAATCCTGACTGGCCAGCCTTGTTTGGTCACTAAGTCAAGGCTGACTCTTTGTGATCCCATGAACTGCAGCACACACACACCAGGCTCATCTGTCCACCGTCTCCCTGAGTTTGCTCAAATTCACGTCCATTGAGCTGGTGAAGCTATCCAACCATCTCATCCTTTGTCCCCGCCCCCCCCCCCTTTTGCTTTCAATCTTTCTCAGCATCAGGGTTTTTTCCAATGAGTCGGCTCTTCGCAACAGATGGCCAAAGTATTGGAGCTTCAGTTTCAGTTCTTCCAATGAATATTCAGGGCTGATTTCCTCTAGGACTGACTGGTTTGATCTCCTTGCTGTCCAAAGGACTCTCAAGAGTCTTCTCCAGCACCACAATTCAAAAGCATCAATTCTTCCACATTCAGCCTTCTTTAGGAGGGCTTCTCTGGTGGCTCAGGGGTTAAAGCATCTGCCTCCAATGCGGGAGACCCGGGTTCGATCCCTGGCTCAGGAAGATCCCCTGGAGAGGGAAATGGCTATCCACTCCAGTATTCTTGCCTGGAGAATTCCAAGGACAGAGAAGATGGGCAAGTTACAGTCCATGGGGTCACAAAGAGTCAGACACGACTGAGTGATTTTATTTTCAGTTTTTTAATGGGACTGCACTTGTCAAATAATTAACTGGCCCGTTTGTGTCTCAAAGGTGCTATTCTTCTCAGGGACACCTGGATTTTAAAAACTGCCCATTTTAAGTTGGTTTCTTCAAAAGCAGATGTCAAGAGGAGAATTCAGGAACAAATGATTTATGGACAAAGTGCTTCCAGAAGAAACTGGTGAAGAGATGGGGAAGCAGAAGAGTGAAAGATGTGGTGGGGTTCAGGACATGCTGCTGAAATCATGTAACTTGAACCCATGGTCTTTTAACTGAAATCACACACTTGGTCTCAGGACTTAATGGAGCCCAGGTTCTTAATGTCTCATCACAGAAAGAATTCAGAAACAAAGTGTTTTTCTCTGTATAAGTCCACTTCTTACCTATCGGGCTTCCCTGGTGACTTAAATGGTAAAGAATCTGCTTGCAATGCAGGAGACTTAGGTTTGATCCCTGGGTTGGGAAGATCCCCTGGAGAAGGGAATGGCTACCCAGTCCAGTATTCTTGCCTGGAGAATTCCATCGACAAAGGAGCCTAGCAGGTCCTTCAGTCATAAAAGGTCCATGGGGTAGCAGAGTTGGACACCACTGAGTGATTTTCACACTTCACAGAGTTTGGGCCATCTCAGAAGATGAGACTGACCCCAGGGTATGAAGTTATCAGTTTTTATATGGCTAGGTAATTTCAGAGGTTAATGAGTGGAAGGAGTATTATAGCTATTTGGGGGAACGGATGGGGATTTCCAGGATTTGGGCCACCACCAACTTTTGGACCTTTCTGGTCTGCCTTGGTGGCTGTGCGGGCACAGGAGGGCTGAGAGGAGCTACTCCACATTCAAGGTCAGGCGGGGCGACTCATCCAAGTTAAGGAGCAGCAGCTGTGCTTTGCTGGAGCAGCCGTGAAGAGATACCCCACGTCCAAGGTAAGAGAAACTCAAGTAAGACAGTAGGTGTTGCGAGAGGGCATCAGAGGGCAGATACACTGAAACCGTAATCACAGAAAACTAGCCAATCCGATCACATGGACCACAGCCTTGTCTAACTCAATGAAACTAAGCCATGCCTTGTGGAGCCACCCAAGACAGACGGGTCATGGTGGAAAGGTCTGACAGAATGTGATCCACTGGAGAAGGGAATGGCAAACCACTTCAGCATTCTTGCCTTGAGAACCCATGAACAGTATGAAAAGGCAAAATGATAAGATACCGAAAGAGGAACTCCCCAGGTCAGTAAGTGTCCAATATGCTATTGGAGATCAGTGGAGAAACAACTCCAGAAAGAATGAAGGGATGGAGCCAAAGCAAAAACAACACTCAGCTGTGGATGTGACTGATGATGGAAGCAAGGTCTGATGATGTAAAGAGCAATATTGCATCAGTTCAGTTCAATTCATTTCAGTTCAGTCGCTCAGTCGTGTCTGACTCTTTGCGACCCCATGAATCACAGCATGCCAGGCCTCCCTGTCCATCACCATCTCCCGGAGTTCACTCAGACTCACGTCCATCGAGTCCGTGATACCATCCAGCCATCTCATCCTGGGTCGTCCCCTTCTCCTCCTGCCCCCAATCTCTCCCAGCATCAGAGTCTTTTCCTGGAATGTTAGGTCCATGAATCAAGGCAAATTGGAAGTGGTCAAACAGGAGATAGCAAGAGTGAACATCACAGTCTAGGAATCAGCAAACTAAAATGGACTGGAATGGGTGAATTTAACTCAGATGACCAGTATATCTACTACTGCAGGCAGGAATCCCTTAGAAGAAATGGAGTAGCCATCATGGTCAACAAAAGAGTCCGAAATTCAGTACTTGGATGCAATCTCAAAAGCAACAGAATGATCTCTGTTCATTTCCAAAGCAAACCATTCAATATCACCGTAATCCAAGCCTATGCCCCAACCAGTAACACTGAAGAAGCTGAAGTTGAATGGTTCTATGAAGACCTACAAGACCTTTTAGAACTAACACCCAAAAAAGAGGTCCTTTTCATTATAGGGGACTGGAATGTAAAAGTAGGAAGTCAAGAAACACCTGGAATAACAGGCAAATTTGGCCTTGGAGTATGGAATGAAGCAGGGCAAAGGCTAACAGAGTTTTGCCAAGAGAACGCACTGGTCATAGCAGACACCCTCTTCCAACAACACAAGAGAAGACTCTACACATGGGCATCACCAGATGGTCAACACCAAAATCAGACTGATTATATTCTTTGCAGCCAAAAATGGAGAAGCTTTATAGTCATCAAAAACAAGACCAGGAGCTGACTGTGACTCAGATCATGAACTCCTTATCGCCAAATTCAGACTTAAATTGAAGAAAGTAGGGAAAACCACTAGACCATTCAGGTATGACCTAAATCAAATCCCTTACAATTATGCAGTGGAAATGAGAAATAGATTTAAGGGACTAGATCTGATAGAGTGCCTGATGAACTATGGACGGAGGTTTGTGACATTGTACAGGAGACAGGGAGCAAGACCATTCCCATGGAAAAGAAATGCAAAACAAAGTGGCTGTCTGGGGAGGCCTTACAAATAGCTGTGAAAGGAAGAGAAGCAAAAAGCAAAGGAGAAAAGGAAAGATATAAGCATCTGAATGCAGAGTTCCAAAGAAGAGCAAGGAGAGATAAGAAAGACTTCCTCAGTGATCAATGCAAAGAAATAGAGGAGAACAATAGAATGGGAAAGACTAGAGATCTCTTCAAGAAAATTAGAGATACCAAGGGAACATTTCATGCCAAGATGGGCTCGATAAAGGACAGAAATGGTATGGACCTAACAGAAGCAGAAGACATTAAGAAGAGGTGGCAAGAATACACAGGAGAACTGTACAAAAAAGATCTTCATGACCCAGATCATCACAATGGTGTGAACACTCACTTAGAGCCAGACATCCTGGAATGTGAAGTCAAGTGGGCCTTAGAAAGCATTACTACAGGCGTCAGGGGCGGGGGTCCCAGCTGTGCTCTCAGGGGTCGCCACTGCGGCTGGGAATGCCCATTTTGTGGGCTCCTGGGTCCCCATTGATCGGCATCCAGTGAGGGGAGCAGAGGGGTGTGGACCACAGTTGGTAAAGAGTCTGCCTGCAGTGCAGGAGACCCTAGTTCGGTCCCTGGGTCAGGAAGATCTCCTGGAGAAGGAAATGACAGCCTACTCCAGTGTTCTTGCCTGGAGAATTCAGTGGATTGAGGAGCCTGGTCATCCAGAGGACCCAAGACATGGTAGTTACTAATAGACTTCCCACGGTACTTCTTCATTCCATGTGGACTCCTTCAAGGGCAGTGAGTATCACAGATTCCCTTGAACTTCATCTGAAATATATAGGTGGACTATAAAGAAAGCTGAGCACAGAAGAATGGATGCCTTTGAACTGTGGTGTTGGAGAAGACTCTTGACAATCCCTTGGACTGCAAGGAAATCCAACCAGTACATCCTAAAGGAAATCAGTTCTGGGTGTTCATTGGAAGGACTGATGTTGAAGCTGAAACTCCAATATTTTGGCCACCTGATGCAAAGAGCTGACTCATTTGAAAAGACCCTGATGTTGGGAAAGATTGAAGGCAGGAGGAGAAGGGGACGACAGAGGATTAGATGGTTAGATGGCATCACCAACTCAATGGACATGAGTTTGGGTAAACTCTGGGAGTTGGTGATGGACAGGGAGGCCTGGCGTACTGTGGTTCATGGGGTCACAAAGAGTCAGACACGGCTGAGCAACTGAACTGAACTGGACAGAACAGAAAAACAAATGCTGTTCAAGGACACTGAAAGAACCCTAATGTTGAAAATCAGATCTGTGTTGTGAGCAATGCTTAGAAATCCATGAGTTGAAGCATAGTATTATACCTGTCATTCTTGTAGTTCCTTCAGTGAAATATGTTGAGAAAAGCTCTTCATTCATGGTATAGATTCATGAAGAAGCTAAATAGCATTAATCCTTTATGTTGACAACTGTGAATTTAAATCTCTTGTGAATCCTATGTGACAACCGCACATACCAACATGATTTATTAGTATTATATCAATATTTTTAGTCCTCTTGTATTTCAACTAAAAATATCAATATACAATTGTACATGAAGTCAAGACATAAAATCAGGGCAGATACAAAATATTCCATTCTTTCAGAAAGGGAACGAAAAATCTATGTGCTTTGCCTATTGCATTTTTATGTATTAGATCCTTAAGTATTTTATTCACTACACCCAACTGAATGATTCACAAATGTTTCAGAGAGGAAAGGATCATTTCTCCTTAACAATGAGTAGTTCAACTCCTCTCAAAGCAAATACCAGACGGTAATAACTATGAAGGATGAAGTTGATTATTCATATTTATATTACTCATTCGCTAGCTTGACAAAAGTACTAGATCTATTACCACATTTATTTTAATATATCTGCATGTGAAAGTGAAAGTGGCTCGGTCATGCCTGACTCTTTGTGACCCCGTGGACTATACAGTCCATGGGATTCTCTAGGCCAGAATTCTGGAGTGAGTAGCCTATCCCTTCTCCAGGGGATCTTCCTGACCCGGGAATCGGGCCGGGCTCTCCTGCATTGCAGGCGGATTCTTTACCAACTGAGCTCTTGGGACTTCCCTGGTGGCTCAGTTGTAAAGAATATCTGCATAACTGTCTACAAATTTGGAATTAGCAATCTGTCTGTGAGCAGGACCAGTCATAAGCAGCTTCTGTGATAAAACAGAAGCATGTCTGTCTGACTTTCTTCTACAAGGATCTTTCACTGTTCTTGTGCTAGTAAACATGGAAAGTATTAGATTCAGTTTCTAAATGAGAATTACAGTGAAAAACTAATGGCTAATATCACAGCTGGCCATTTAAGTACTTAATGGGAGAGGCAATCCTAGCTCTACCAAGCAGTAGCCATCATGAAATTAGCTATTGTCATTGTAGCCATGTTCCTTGACTTTGTAGTGTTATTTGCTGAGTTATTCAAGAATATGCCTTCACCCTGTCAATAACACATATTTCCATAACACATAGCGATGCACTAAACCAATGTGCATCCTACAGTAAATCCCAGCCCCGATGTCTTATAGGAGCCTCTCCGGCCATTTTCATAAGTGAGTCTAATTTTGTGTGAGACCATGAAAACTCAGTGTTTTTATTATGCTTGTGCTTGTGACGGGAGGTCTGAGAAGGCACTTCTGAAGGTTTAGTCCTACCAGTCGTTGTCATTTGTATAGAGTCTTCAAAGGTTTAATCACTGAGGTGTTGCTTCTACACTTGTACTAGGCTGAGCAGCAACATGCCCTTCCTCCCTAAGTGCAGTAGAAATCATTCCCACTTCCCAGCATGTCTGCCTTCTGTCTTCCGGAGTATGTATTGCTTGAGCTCACCACAGCCTGGTAGGTGGAAATCGTCAGAATATTCTAGAACCCCTTTTTATTGCAGTCTCTTCAGGAGGTTACAACTGCTGCAAACCTTAGGATTTTACAAAGCACTTTTTACAACCTCAGATGAAGGAGAAGTCAACACTCGTGACAGTCACAGACTTACATGGCCTGGACGTGATCATGGGCTTTGCTTTCATAATCATCCTGTTTCTTATACCAACGAAAATGTCACTGTATTTTTTTTCTCATCATTTAATCTTTGATGTTTTTTAGATATATTATGGATTTTCCTATATATCTTCACTTATTGATGAAGGTCTTATGTTAGTAGTAGCTACTAAAACTGACTTCCAGTCAGTTAGCTGTGGTAGAATAGGAAAAAGAATGACCAACTGTGTATTATTAACATTATGTATTGATATATTATTAGTTTTATTGTTTGCAGGCATCCAATTCTAACTCTCTGAAAGAAACATTCAGAAAAATCATGTCGTTTTGAATGTCCATTTGACTGTATAGGAGCAAGGCAATGTTATTACATAAAATTGTTTAGTTTCCATTACGTTTCTCCTGTTTAATGTAGATATCAGCCTTTGGTTCTATCACTAGCATTGCAAGTAAACAAAAATTAATTGAAAGAAAGAAAGCATCACTACAAGCAAAGCTAGTGGAGGTGATGGAATTCCAGTTGAGCTATTTCAAATCCTGGAAGATGATGCTGTGAAAGTGCTGCACTCAATATGCCAACAAATTTGGAACACTCAGCAGTGGCCCCAGGACTGGAAAAGGTCAGTTTTCATTCCAATCCCAAAGAAAGGCAATGACAAAGAATGCTCAAACTATCGCACAATTGCACTCATCTCACACACTAGTAAAGTAACGCTCAAAATTCTCCAAGCCAGGCTTCAGCAATACGTGAACCGTGAACTTCCAGATGTTCAAGCTGGTTTTAGAAAAGGCAGAGGAACCAGAAACCAAATTGCCAACATCAGCTGGATCTTCAAAAAAGCAAGAGAGTTCCAGAAAAACATCTATTTCTGCTTTATTGACTATGCCAAAGCCTTTGACTGTGTGGATCACAATAAACTCTGGAAAATTCTGAAAGAGATGGGAATACCAGACCACCTGACCTGCCTCTTGAGAAACCTGTATGCAGGTCAGGAAGCAACAGTTAGAACTGGACATGGAACAACAGACTGGTTCCAAATCGGAAAAGGAGTATGCCAAGGCTGTATATTGTCACCCTGCTTATTTAACTTCTATGCAGAGTACATCATGAGAAACGCTGGGCTGGAGGAAGCACAAGCTGGAATCAAGATTGCTGGGAGAAATATCAATAACCTCAGATAAGCAGATGACACCACCCTTGTGGCAGAAAGTGAAGAGGAACTAAACAGCCTCTTGATGAAAGTGAAAGTGGAGAGTGAAAAAGTTGGCTTAAAGCTCAACATTCAGAAAACGAAGATCATGGCATCTGGTCACATCACTTCATAGGAAATAGATGGGGAAACAGTGGAAACAGTGGAAGACTTTATCTGGGGGGGCTCCAAAATCACTGCAGATGGTGATTGCAGCCATGGAACTAAAAGACGCTTACTCCTTGGAAGGAAAGTTATGACCAACCTAGACAGCATATTAAAAAGGAGAGACATTACTTTGTCAACAAAGGTCCACCTAGTCAAGGCTATGGTTTTTCCAGTGGTCATGTATGGATGTGAGAGTTGGACTGTGAAGAAAGCTGAGCGTCAAAGAATTGATGCTTTTGAACTCTGGTGTTGGAGAAGACTCTTGAGAGTCCCTTGGACTGCAAGGAGATCCAACCAGTACATCCTAAAGGAGATCAGTCCTGGGTGTTCATTGGAAGGACTGATGCTGAAGCTGAAACTCCAATGCTTTGGCCACCTCATGTGAAGAGTTAACTCATTGGAAAAGACCCTGATGCTGAGAGGGACTGGGAGCAGGAGGAGAAGGGGACAATAGAGGATGAGATGGCTGGATGGCATCACCGACTCAATGGACATGAGTTTGCGTAAATTCCGGGAGCTGGTGATGGACAGGGAGGCCTGGTGTGCTGCAGTTCACGGGGTTGCAAAGTGTCAGACACGACTGAGTGACTGAACCGACTGGTCTTGCCTTGGGACTGTTGTGCTGTCTGTGAATGTGTCATGTAGCTTGCTGATGGGTTACAGCGAGCGTATACTGAGGCTTAAGGTCAGTAAAGAATCTACCTGTGAGAGAGTCAATTCCTAGTCAGGTTGATGAAAAGTCCAGGGTCCCCGAGGTGAAGAATGGGGTCTGGGGCTCCCAAGGAGGAGAGAAGGATCTGAGGATCTCAAGGAGGAGAAAAGGACAAACATTTTTTTCTACACTGCTTTGTCTTAGTCAATATAACAATGTATCTTGCTCGAGATATGTTTCTCCTTGTCAAGAACCTTCTGACTAATCTTGTTATCTTAAAGCTTGTATACTGTGGGAGTGGGTCTGGTAAGACCTTTCTATTGTTAGTTCTAATCTTGTTAATTTAAGATGTATGTTGTAGGAGTGGGTCTGATAAAAGTAAATAAGGCCTTGCTAAGACTAGCGAGGGGGGCACTCTCTGTCCCCCTTCTGATGTCTATGTCAGAAGCTCTCCCTGTCCCTTTTCATACTTTAATAAAACTCTGCTACACAAAACCTCTTGAGTGATCAAGCCTCATCCCTGGTCTCGAAGCCAAATCTTCGGAAATCATGAATCTGACACCGTTCACAGTAAGCTATCAGCGGCAATGCAGGAGACACAGGTTTGATCCCTGGGTTGGAAGATCCCGTGGAGAAGAGAATGCAACCCACTCCAGTATTCTTGCCTGGAGAATCCCACAGACAGAAGCCTGGCAGGCTACAGTCTATGGGGTCACAAAGAGTCAGACACAACTGAGCAGCTAACACTTACTTAAGGTCTAAGAGAAGTCTACTTGCCCACCATCTAGGACCCATTTGGTTCTAAACAGTTTATGCTGTGTCCTTGATCATTCTTTCAAAGGTTCTGCCCTGCCCCCTTCCCTCCCGTTTCATTACCCTGAAATATGTCACCTTAGCACATTGACAATATCTTATCCTTTAAGATAAAGGAATTTGAGAAACAGAAACAGGAAGGTTGCTCTGATCTCACCATTCTTCCCTGAAAGCAGGAGATAAATCTCCCTTTGAAAGATGTCTTCCCTGTGCTGGGAAGAAAGGAGACATTCTTGTCACCAGAGACAGGGAATTTAGGGCCAAGAAGGCTGTCTAAACAAAGCTTGTTACCTCTTCACCAGGTTGCTATCCTTAGCCCAAACCACTTGTCAGTTCTTCACAAACGTTTTGCTTCTTTGTCTAGAAAGTATAAAAGTTTCTTGGTCTGTTCACTTCTTTGAGTCTCACGTCTCTGTGGAGCTCCCATAGGTGTATCTGTGCATACGTAATTTAAATTGTTTTTCTCTTGTTAACCTATCTTTTATTATAGGGTAGTCTCAGCCAAGAACCTAGAAGGATAAAGGGAAAATTATAGCTCCTTCCCTATGAAGGACCTGCAAGCTCATACAAAATCCTACAGAAGGCAGCTTCAATCTGGTATTGCAGTGGAGCTCCAGAGAGTACATTGCGCCTCAGAGTCTGTCCTGATCTGAGGCAATGAACCCGGATCCAGTGTCATTGGCTAAAAACCCCACAGGCAGAAATTTCCAGGTCTTTCAGGCTCTCTGCACAGGTGGCTGAATGTAGCCCAGGGCAGTCCTCCAAAGAAGAGTCTCATGTGAATCACAGGTATCTGAAGTCATAACCGCCGAGGCTCAGGCTGCGGGTGATGGTGAAGGTGAAGTCACTGAGTCCTGTCTGACTCTTTGCAACCCCGTGGACTGTAACCTACTAGGCTCCTCGGTCCATGGGATTCTCCAGGCAAGAAAACTGGACATTTCCTTCTCCAGGGGATCTTCCCAACCCAGGGATCGAACCCAGGTCTCCCGCATTGGAGGCAGACGCTTTAACCTCTGAGCCACCAGGGAAGCCCGGGAGGCTGCGGAGGGGCTGGTAAAGCATTTTCGCCAGAGGTGTTCTGCCCTGTCCTTCAGGCCTTACCTGAAAAGAAGAGATGATAAGGAGTATTCTAGGTGACTGGGCTGGGGACCCTAAAAAGCCTGAGTGTGCTCAGACTCAGCTGTGATGCTGCCCCTGATTGTTTGGCTTCTACCTCGAGAAGGCCTTCATCATAGCTGTCTGAAACTGAAATAGGAGGGAAGGGGACAGCACACAAAAGAATGACATAGCCTGAGGACACGACACAAACTGATTAGAACCAAATAGGTCCAAGATGGTAGACAAGTTGCCTTCCACTAGACCTTGAGCCTCAACACACACTCACTGTAACATTGGGCTTCCTTGGTACCTCAGTCAGTAAAGAATCTGCCTGCAATGCAGGAGACCCATGTTCAACCCCTGGGTCAGGAAGATCCCCTGGAGAAGGGAATGGCAACCCACTCCAGTATTCTTGTCTGAGAATTCCATGGACAGAGAAGCCTGGTGGGCTACAGCAGTCCATCGGGTCTCAAAGACTCAGACCCGACTGAGCGACTAACACTTTCACTTTCACAGGGGCCAAGACAGTTCCAAGGCCCACCAGAAAGGTCAAAAAGTGGGTGGTGGCCCAATTCCTGGAAATCCCCAACCTTTCCCCCAAATTCCCCAACTCATTAGCCTATGAAATCACCCAACCCTAGAAAACTGACAACCCCATACTCTGGTGTTCCTCTTGCCTTCTGAGATGCACCATACTCTGTCTGTGGAGTGTGTTCTCTCTAAATAAATCCACTTGTTACCTATCACTTTGTCTCTCATTGAATTCTGTCTTCAATGAGACATCAGGAATCTGAGCTTCCAACTCTGTGCCCTATGACAGTCTAGAGGAGTGGGATGGGGTAGGGGATGGGAGAGAGGTTGAAGAGGGAGGGAACATATGTAAACCTTTGACTGATTTAAGTTGTTGTATGGGCAGAAACCAACATGATATTGTAAAGCAATTATCCTCCAATTAAAGGTTGAAAAAAAGAATCTGAGTCTCATTAAGTCCCAAGACCAGGTGGGATCTCAGTTAGAAGACCATGGGTTCAAGTCCCACGATGGGTTCAAGTCCCAATCAGAGGTGGTGCAGCTTGAAAACCGGGGCTTCCTGGCGTGTTCTGCCCTCCTGAGGGAGACCCCCAGTGGAGCTCACCTCCGTGTCTGAAGAGTGTGTGTGGTCTGTTTACTTCTGATGGAGTCAGTAATGGTTATCACGTTTCAAACTTTGGGTTTGCAGGATCAGAGGATTTAAGAATACCACCTAGGCGGCCATGTTTTTTAAAGGGAATTATTGTTAATTTGCACTTCCCTGAGAGGCCTCCCAATTCACTGGTGCTATGTGATTCCAACAAATCCCTCAGAGAAGCCAAACCCTCACACTAAAGCCACTGAACAGGCCTCTCCCCACCTGAATTCCTCTCCCCGACTCTAACTACCCCTCTGTCACCGTGATTCCTTTGACTTCTGGCCCTTGGATTTGTCTTTCCGTCCTTCTGCCCTTCTACGAGCCCGGTGAACAGTTGTTGGGGCTGGCACCACTGAGACACAGGTGGGGCCACCTGTCCCTGCCAGGCCCTTCTGCCCACCTCCAGCGGCTGTTAGCTGGTGCACATTTCAAAGGCCTGAGCAGAGTGGGGGAACCAGGAGGGGAGAGGACCAGGCCCTGCCAGGCCAGCCAGGCCTGATGGGCCAGCAGCCATCATCAGCCTGTCCTGGAAAATCAGACTGAGAATTTTTAGTCAAGCCCAAATCACGGATCCTGTCAGGAATCATCCAGATTCAAATTCCAAGTTATGTTTACATTTCTGGAGCTTCAGAATGTGCTGAAGCTTGTTCCTACATGAATGTGTTTTTAAAATCCTCTTTCCAATAGCTGATTTAACTTCAACATAAAAAAAGGGAGGAAAAAAAAAAAGGAGGAAAAAAGAAAACAGACTTTCCCCTGATGTGGTAGTGTTTCTATACCTTACACTAGAAATATTACAGGATTCCTGAGGTCAAATTGGAACCTGGCCTAGCTTTGCTGGATACACAGGAGGCCATGTGGCACACATATTGTACTGCTTCAATTGTTACCCTGCAGCTCGAAGCACAAAGATGTTGTGCTATGCTTTTATTTCCTTGAGGATTTTGGTTATTTTTATTTATCACATTAATATGAGCATTTAAATACAAATGTGGAGAGCACCAAAGAATTCCTTTCCATGGTTTAACCCCAGGACATTTTGTGAAGAAAAACAGTTTCTGGGGGAGATGCTGTTAATCATTTTGAGTTGCCAGCATTAACCAAGGGAAACCATGTATTTGTTATTTATGTAATTTTTATCACATAAGGAAATACCAAGAAGTCAAATACATTATAGAGTAAAATATATAAAGAGATAAGCATTATATGTGATGAAATGTTTATCTTCTCACTTAACATTTCCTTCGATCCAAAGAATCAGCACTGACTGTTTAGGGATAATGATGAAATGATGTGTGAGTAAGCATGGACAATCAACTAATATTTGACTGGGGAGCCAAGAATACTCAATAGGGAGAGGACAGTCTCTTCGACAAACGGTGTTGGAAAAATTGGATCAGTTCAGTTCAGTTCAGTCGCTCAGTCTTGTCCGACTCTTTGCGACCCCATGAATCAGAGCACGCCAGGCCTCCCTGTCCATCACCGACTCCCGGAGTTCACTCAGACTCATGTCCATTGAGTCCGTGATGCCATCCAGCCATCTCATCCTCTGTCAACCCCTTCTCCTCCTGCCCCCAATCCCTCCCAGCATCACAGTCTTTTCCAATGAGTCAACTCTTCACATGAGGTGGCCAAAGTACTGGAGTTTCAGTTCTAGCATCATTCCTTCCAAAGAAATCCCAGGGTTGATCTCCTTCAGAATGGACTGGTTGGATCTCCTTGCAGTCCAAGGGACTCTCAAGAGTCTTCTCCAACACCACAGTTCAAAAGCATCAATTCTTTGGCACTCAGCCTTCTTCACAGTCCAATTCTCACATCCATACATGGCTACTGGAAAAACCATAGCCTTGACTAGATGGACCTTAGTCGGCAAAGTAATATCTCTGCTTTTGAATATGCTAATTGAATAATCATCTGCAAAAGAATGCAATTGGACCCCTGCTTTACACCACTCACAGAAATCAAGTTGAGGACTTCCCTGTTGGTACAGTGGATAAGAATCCACCTGCCAATGCAGGGAACATGGGTTCAGCCCCTGGTCTGGGAAGATTCCACATGCCATGGAGCAACTAAGCCCACGTGCCACAAGTACTGAAGCCCACGGGCCTAGAGCCCGTGCTCTGCAACAAGAGAAGCCACTGCAACGAGAAGCCTGCACACCGCAGTGAAGAGTAGCCCCCACTCAGCACAGCTAGAGAAAGCCTGAGCACAGCAACAGAAGACCCAGCACAGCCAAAAATAGACTAATCAATTCCAAAAATTAAGTTGAAATGGATTAAAGACTTAACTGTAAGACCTGAAACTGTAAAAACCCTTAGGAAAAAACACAGGGGAAATCATAGCCTTGACTAGACGGACCTTTGTTGAAAAAGTAATGTCTCTGCTTTTTATATGTTGTCTAGGGTTGTCATAACTTCTCTTCCAAGGAGTAAGCGCCTTTTAATTTCATGTCTGCAGTCATCATCTGCAGTGATTTTGGAACCCTAGAAAATGAAGTCTGCCACTGTTTCCACTTTTTCTCCATCCATTTGCCATGAAGTGACGGGACCGGATGGCATCTTTGTTTTCTGAATGTTGAGCTTTAAAAAAAAAAACTTCTGCATAGCAAAAAAAAGCAATCAACAAAATGAGAAGCAACCTGTGGAGTAGGAGAAAATCTTTGCAAACCATCTATCTGATATTCAAGAAACTCATAGAACTCAATAGAAAAAATAATAATAATCTAATTTAAAAATGAGCAGAAGACCTGAATAGATATTTTCCCAAAGAAGACTTCCAAATGGCTAAATGTATGTTTAACGTCACTAGTCATCAGTTCAGTTCGGTAATCAGGGAAATGCAAATCAAAACCACAATGAGATATCACTCACATCTGTTAGAATGGCTGTTACCAAAAGACAGATAACAAATGCTGAGGAGTGTGTGGAGAAGAGGGAACCCTCATGCTCTGTTGGTGGCAATGTAAATTGGTGCAGCCACTATGGAAAACGGTATGGAAGTTCCTCAGAAAATGAATGATAGACCTACCATGTAGTCCAGCAATTTCACTTCTGGACATGAATCCAAAGGAAATGAAATTATTATCTCAAAGAAAGATCTCTACTCCCATGTTCATTCCAGTATTATTCACAAGGCATGGAAACAAGTGTCTGTCGACAGATGAATGAACACATAAAATGCGGCACATGTACAAACAATGAGATATTATTCAGTCATGAGACAGAAGGAAATCCTGCCATTCACAACAGCATACATAGGCCCTGAGGTCATTATGTTACGTAAACTAAGTCAGACAGGGAAAGACAAATCCTGTGTGATCTTACTCATGTGTGCGATCTAAAATAACCAAACTTGGATTGGTGGTCCAATAGCTAAGACTTTGTTCTCCCAATGCAGGGGGCCAGGTTCAATCCCTCCCTGGCCAGGAAGCACGATCCCACATGCCACTACTAAGAGTTTGCATGCTGCAACTAAAGATCCTGCATGCCACAGTAAAGACTGAAGATCCTGAACCCCACAACGAAGACCCAGCACAGTCAGATAAATAACACTTTTTTAATAAAATAAAATAACCAAGAAAATAGAATGGTGGTTGCCAGGGACTGAAATGTGGAGAAATGGCAAGGTGTTGATTAAAGGGTGTAAACTTCCACTTATAAGATGAATAGGTTCTGGGGAATCTAATGTACAGCATGGTGACCATAGCTAACAATACTGCATTACGCATTTGAAAATTGCTACGAGAGTATATCTTAAATGTTCTCACCACAAAAAGAGGGAAAAGGTAATTATATGAGGTAATGGAGGTTAACTCAGAGAAGGCAACCCACTCCAGTACTCTTGCCTGGAAAATCCCATGAACGGAGGGGTCTGGTAGGCTGCAGTCCATGGGGTCGCTAGGAGTCGGGCACGACTGAGCAACTTCACTTTCACTTTTCACTTTCATGCATTGGAGAAGGAAATGGCAACCCACTCCAGTGTTCTTGCCTGGAGAATCCCAGGGACAGGGGAGCCTGGTAGGCTGCCGTCTATGGGATCACACAGAGTCGGACGACTGAAGCGAATTAGCAGCAGTGGAGGTTAACTAAATGTACTGTAATCATCTTCCGATATATGTGTATCAAATCATCACACTATACAACCTTAACTTACACAATGACAAATCAATTATATCTCAATTTAAAAAAAAAGAAATAGGGTATGTGTGTGTGCTTGAAGCAAGAGATTAAAGAAAATAATTCTTGCAAACTGCCTGGGCCACAATAAGTGCTAAAATATGGTAGTTAACTATGGATAAAATATTTTTAAGTCTCATGGTCAATTAAATTTTGCAAAGTTTTATTTAAACAAAATTAAGCAGTATCTTTACTGCAGCGTGCCTCAGAGTCATTTATATGCTAATTCCTACTCAAGCCTGCTTTATCCCCAGATTCACTGTTGGAATCCTAATGCCCAATGAGACAGTGTGAGGAGGTGGGGCCATTGTGAGATGATTGGGTCCTGAGGGTGCAGCCTTCTCAAATGACGCTATTATTGTTGCTATTATTGTTACGTAAGAAGCAACACACAACTCTCTAGCCCCTTCTACCCAGTAGAGATACATCCAGAAGCTTGGAGTCTGGCAGGAGATCTTAGCCAGAACCTGACCACGCTAGCACTGGGATGTTGATGTAGAGGTTCAGAACAAGTCTTCCCAAAGTAAGTCATTTTTGAATGAGGATTATTTTGAGCTAAAGGCAATCAAGACCCTGCAGTTCAAGAGAAACTATGTAGAGATACATCCAGAAGCTTGGAGTCTGGCAGGAGATCTTAGCCAGAACCTGACCACGCTAGCACTGGGATGTTGATGTAGAGGTTCAGAACAAGTCTTCCCAAAGTAAGTCATTTTTGAATGAGGATTATTTTGAGCTAAAGGCAATCAAGACCCTGCAGTTCAAGAGAAACTATGGCCTCTCCCTTAACAATCTGGAAGAACTTCAGTTGGGGATTATTCCCAAAAAAGACTTATTTCCAGAGGTAAATTTTTATCCAAGTGGCCCCATCAATATGGCAGGGCAAACATCTAATACCAAATATCTCTTCTTATCATGCTGTGAATGATCCTCCTGTCCTAGGAAGCCCCTATCCTATTCCTTAGCTCCACGTGACACATACACCTCATTTTACCTTTCTGTCTTTGAATCCCTCATGTATGTGGGGTTCCCGTACATATGAAATTAACTTCTATTTTCTCCTGTTAATTGTCTCATGTCAGTTTAATACCTAGATCAGTCAGAAGAATAGGAGGGTAGAGGAAATTTTCTTCCTCCCCAACATTGGAATTTCAGCCTCTACAACTGTTGTTTGCAAGCTATTCAGTTTGTGGTATTTTGTTATAATAGCCCCAACAGCTAAGACATTAATATACATTGTGAACTCGGAGAGGAATGGTGTAATGAGACTCATAAACATAGAATCCTTTGTTTATGTAAAGACCTACTGTTCTTTGGAACACACTTTGGAAAACTCTTATTTGACACATTTAGAAATGAAGCTTCATTCAGTAGTGAAATACATTTAAAACTCAGTATCTATTACCAGTTCATAGTTTATGAAACAAAGATTTTTCACTCCCATTTACCTGCCACAATTAGCTGTTTTTGTCTATTTGTCTATTTCATTAGTCTGTGATCAATTGTACAAATTTTGGCAGAAGGAGGCCTTGTCAGTGGATTTTAAATATGTTTTCAAGGGTGGTTTTTATTGGATATTAAAATATATTATGTACTATATACAATATATGTGTGAGTGTGTGTTAGTCACTCAGTTGTGTCCGACTCTTTGTGACCACGTGGACTGTAGCCCGCTAGGCTCCTCTGTCCATGGGATTCTCCAGGCAAGGATATTGGAGTGGGATGCCATCCCCTTCTCCAGGCAATCTTCCCAACCCAGGGATGTAGTACATAATATATTTTATACAATTTGTACAATTGTGAAAAATCTTCATTTCTATATATATAGTCACTATATATATATAGTATATAGTGATACTGGGTTTTAAAATGTATTTCCCTTCTGAATAAAGTTTCACTTCTGAATGGATTTTGGGCTTCCCTGATGGCTCAGTTCATAAAGAATACGCCTGTAATGCAGGAGACCCCGGTTCGATTCCTGGGTCGGGAAGATCCTCTGGAGAAGGGATAGGCTACCCACTCCAGTATTCTTGGGGCTTCCCTTGTGGCTCAGCTGGTAAAGAATCCGCCTGCAATGTGGGAGACCTGGGTTCAATCCCTGGGTTAGGAAGATCCCCTGGAGAAGAGAAAAGCTACCCACTCCAGTATTCCAGCCTAGAGAATTCCTTGGACTGCATAGTCCATGGGATGGCAAAGAGTCAGACATGACTGAGCATCTTTCACTTTAGCTTTCTGAATGGGTTTTATAAGAGTTTCCCAAAGTGTGTTCCAGAGAACTGCCAGTCTTAACATACATAATATATGTGTACATATGTAATACAGTGTATTGCATAATTAGTATATGTACACATACATACAATATAGATGTATTATTTATTAGTATATACTTACATGTATGTATGTATGGGGCTTCCCAGGTGGTGCTAGTGGTAAAGAATCCACCTTTCAATACAGGAGACAAGAGTCGCAGGTTTGATCCCTGGGTCAAGAAGATCTCCTGGAGGAGAGCACGGCAATCCATTCCAGTATTCTTGCCTGGAGAACTCCATGGATAGAGGAGCCTTGCAGGCTATAGCCCATAGGGTTGCAAAGAATCGGACAGGACTGAAGAGACTTAGTATGCACGCACATATGTACGTATATATACTTAAGTAAAGCCTTTTTTTCCTCCTTTCACTATCATGGTTTCCTTTAACTTGGCAAATTTGAATGAATAATGAAGAGATTAAATTAGCATTGAGCTAAGGTAATTTGGGGGAAATAAGGACATTTTTAAAAGAGAAAATCCTTTCAACTCAGTTTTGAAGGAATGATAAAATGAAATAAAATTTTTATAACTTATATGGCAGTCTTAAATTTCTTTAAAATATGAGCAGTTGATTTGACTAAGCATGAAATTTTAATTGGCACTAAGTACTTCGTCTCATGTCGCTCCTTCTTTTTATTTTTTCACCTTTTGCAAATTTCACCCCTTGCTGACAGCCTTGTCAGAACTGTCTCTAATCCTTAATGTGAGCTATAAGCTCTTCACAGAGCAAATGCTGCTGGTCATCTGTGTGGTACACATGTTTAGTCATTAAAACTACCAGTCAGCTATATGCAGCAGGGCAAAAAAGTTTGTCTAAATTATGAATTTGAGGTCCTCAAAATCCTGAAGTACTTTTGAAGTTATTGAATATTAAGTTATGTACAGTTAAAAATTTTTACATAGCATTTCCCAAAATGCAGCGTACAAAACTCTAATTCCTCAGGCTGCTAACAGGGTGGTCGATAACAGAGTTTCTTTGGTCAAATAGGTCTGGAAAAATTGGTTTAAACCAAAGCTTCTCTAACTCTCTGTGATGCATGACCAGTGTTTCTTTCATTCTGTTTTTCTCAGGCCATTTTTTGTCAAATATAATAAAACTAGTCACCAAATAAATGAAATTTATTACAGTCAACAAACTTTTTTCTGCCAAATTTCTCTAAAGTTTCTAAATGCTTACTCTGTTCATTTCAATACTTATCAGTAACCAGTACGAAAACAATTCCAACACTCAGCTGACCTAATCCACAGACCATATTTTAAGTTTTAAAGAAGTGTAAATGTATTACAAAAGTACTTCCCGGAGATTTTAATATACTAATGGGCACTGTAAATCTACAAGAGATATATTCCACGTGTAACATTTAGGAAATTTTCCCAGTTAAGCGCACAGAACCTCTTCATTTGGTTGGTTTTACCAGCATATCCTATGAGATCTGTGTTCTGTGGGAAACACTTTGAGAAAAGATTTTAAGTGTGTTTTGTTAAACTCTACTTTCCCAAAAACTATAGCTCCATGCATGTCATATAAGTTACGTTTTGCTTCCCAGCACATCTGTATTTGTAGACAATCCCCAGTTATCTAAAAAGAGACGGATGGATGGATAGACAGATGGAAAGAAGGAGAAAGGAAAAAAGGGAGGAAGGAGAAGGGGAGGAAGGAAGGAAAGGAGGGAGCGACAGAAAGAAGGAAGGAAAACCTTAAGCAACAGGCGCTTAATTATATAATTGCCAAAGGGAAGAAAATACTCTGAGAGCTAAAAATTATTTGAAAGTTGCTTCTGTCACTAGGCAATTTTCTTTCTGAAGCACTTTCTTTTTTAAATTCTGAAAAGTAGTTGCCAGATATCCTGACATGTGATGCTAAACATAGAACCCACCAGAATACCATCGCTCATGTTCTGGGAATGTGCTAATTCATAATGAGTGGAAGCTCATCAGTCTGATTCTTTGTGTCCTAAAAGTTCAGGAAGCTAAAATGTAGGGGCAGGTGGTCAGCCAGGCTCCTGCATGATTTCATTTTTTTTTTAATTGGAGGATAATTGCTTTACAAAGTTGTGTTGGTTTCTGCAGTACAACAACACGAATCGGCTATAACCAAATGGGCTTTCCTGAAGGCTCAGAGGGTGAAGAATCTGCCTGCAAAGCAGGAGACACAGGAGATGCTTGTTCGATTCCTGGGTCAGGAAGATCCCCTGGAGGAGGGCATGGCAACCCATTCCAGTATTCTTGCCTGAAGAATCCCATGGACATGAATGAGTGAGGGAAAGTCACTCAATCGTGTCTGACTCTTTGCAACCCCATGGACTATACAGTCCATGGAATTCTCTAGGCCAGAATACTGGAGTGGGAAGCCTTTCCCTTCTTCAAGGGATCTTCCCAACCCAGGAATCGAACCCAGGTCTCCCGCATTGCAGATGGATTCTTTACCAGCTGAGCCACAAGGGAAGCCTGAGAATACTGGAGTGGTTAGCCTTTCCCTCTCCAGGGAATCTTCCTGACCCAGAAATTGAACTGAGGTCTCCTGCATTGCAGGCAGATTCTTTACCAACTGAGCTATCACAGAAGCCTATAACTCTATAATCGTAAAGAAGGAAATCAGTTCAGTTGCTCAGTTGTGTCCAACTCTTTTTGACCCCATAAACTGTAGCACACCAGGCCTCCCTGTCCATCACCAACTCCTGGAGTTCACCCAAAGCCATGTCCATTGAATCAGTGATGCCATCCAACCATCTCATCTTCCATCATCCCCTTCTCCTCCTGCCCTCAATCTTTCCCAGCATCAGAGTCTATTCAAATGAGTCAGCCCTTCGCATTAGGTGGCCAAAGTATTGAAGTTTCAACTTCAACATCAGTCCTTCCAATAAACACCCAGGACTGATCTTCTTTAGGATGGACTGGTTGGATCTCCTTGCAGTCAAAGGAACTCTCAAGAGTCTTCTCCAACACCACAATTCAAAAGCATTGGTGCTCAGCTTTCTTTATAGTCTAACTCTCACATCCATACATGATCACAGGAAAAACCATAGCCTTGACTAGACGGACCTTTGTTGGCAAAGTAATGCCTCTGCTTTTTAATATGCCTTCTAGGTTGGTCATAACTTTCCTTCCAAGGAGTAAGCGTCTTTTAATTTCATGGCTGCAGTCACCATCTGCAGTGATTTTGGAGCCCCCCCAAAATAAAGTCAGCCACTCTTTCCACTTGTTTCCCCATCTATTTCCCATGAAGTGATGGGACCAGATGCCATAATCTTCGTTTTCTGAATGTTGAGCTTTAAGCCAACTTTTTCACTCTCCTCTTTCACTTTCATCAAGAGGCTCTTTAGTTCTTCTTCACTTTCTGCCCATAAGGGTGGTATCATCTGCATATCTGAGATTACTGATATTTCTCCCAGCAATCTTGATTCCAGCTTGTGCTTCCTCCAGCCCAGCGTTTCTCATGATGTACTCTGCATATAAGTTAAATAAGCAGAGTGACAATATACAGCTTTGATGTACTCCTTTTCCGATTTGGAACCAGTCTGTTGTTCCATGTCCAGTTCTAACTGTTGCTTCCTGACCTGAATACAGGTTTCTCAAGAGGCAGGTTAGGTGATCTGGTATTCCCATTTCTTTCAGAATTTTCCACAGTTTATTGTGATCCACACAGAAGGAAATCAAGGAGTATAAATATTTTACAGGGTTGTGTTAGTTTCTGCTGTACAGCGAAATGAATCAGGGGTATGTATACATATATACCCTCCCTCTTGGACCTCCCTCCCACCTCTACCCCCGTGTGTGTGTGTGTGTGTGTGTGTGTGTGTTAGTTGCTCAGTCGTGTCCAACTCTTTGCAATCCCATGGACTGTACCCCCCCAGGGTCCTATGTCCAAGAGCTTTCCCAGGCAAAAAAGTGGAGTGGGTAGCCATTCCTTTCTCCAGGGATCGAACCAGGGTCTCCTGCATTGTCAGAAGGATTCTTTGCTGTCTGAGCCAACAGGGAAGCCCCACACCACCTCTCTAGGTCACCGCAAAGCACAGAACAGACCTTCCTATGCTTTATAGCAGGCTCCCACTAGCCAGCTATTGTACCTGTATACATGTCAGCACTGCCCTCCCAGTCACCCCACCCTTCCCTATCGGCCCTGTGTCCACATGTTCGTTCGCTACATCTGTGTCTCTGTTCCTGCCCTGCAAACAGGTTCATCCTTACCATTTTAGAGTCCACATGTGTGTTTTAATATACAACATTTGTTTTTCTCTTTGTGATTTATTTCACTTTTTATGACAGACTCCAGGTCCATCCACATCTCTATTTTTCCTGAAAGAAGGTTTTATTGTGGAATACAGCTCAGAAATTACCTAGTTAGGAACATTATTATTACCTAAAATGTCACTGCTCAGTGGGTCATCCAAGGACCAGAAACTTCAGCATCTACTAGGATCGTGTTAGAAATGCCAACTCTTAGACCCCACCACAGACCCATTGAATCAGGTGCTTCATGTTTACCGGATTCATAAGTGATTTGTTTGCACCTTAAAGTTCAAGAAGCTTGAATCTAACTGTATGCTTTGCACATACGAGTGTGAATAAACATTCATGACTCAGCCTTAAGGGATTCTGTTAAATCAAATTGAGGCTGGCTGGGTACAAGACAGTAAATTTAGAGAAGGGGGAAAAAATGCAAAAAGGAAACCTGCGGGTGAATACAGATCATTCATCTGCTATCTTTGCATAAAATTGGATTAGCTCTTTATGATTTTTCTTCAATTTGATTTTTAAATGGAGCCATTATTACTCAGGTCTAAGGGGCTCAGAGTTATCAATCAACGTGCTACTGAGAATTAAGATGACACCTCCCCCTCTTCCTTCCCCTTAATATTTTTCTTCTTTTGGGGGAAGAGGGAGGTAGATAAAGAAAATTTCAAATTTCAGGGGTCCTGAACTGGTGGTCTGTGATCTGGATGCTGTATAGGGGAGATGTCAGGTCTCTGGGGTCCAACTAGCCTGGGTTCCAGTCTAAACTCTGCAGCTGTGTGGTTTTGGGCAATTCAGTCTCTGAGAGTTTCATTTCCTCTTCCATAAAATGAGACTACTGATACTTGTAATGTCCTCAGGAGCAATTCAGAGATATGAAGACTTTAAAGCTCCTCTTTAGGGTAGGCGATAATGTCATTGTAGCAAATGTGAATAATTTTCTCAGATCTAGTGTTTCAGGGAGCCTCAACCCAATTAACTTCCCCTTCCCCACCCCAGCCTCATCCCCACTCACTTTGTGAGCAATGACAAACATGCACTGAGTGCCTTGGGTGTGCAAGGGAAGTGAATACATAACATAGCCTACTCTGGAATGGTTTCATCCAGTAAGAGGTTCTTATGGAGCTCAAAGATTTCACAGGTCATTATAACTTTAAAAATAATTTAAGGCATTGATACCAGGTTGTCAACTTTTTGCTATTGTTAAGAAAATCGGTTTTAAACATTCACCGCCTCTAAAAGGAAAGCCTATTTAACATCAAAAAGTCAGACATTATAAAAGACAATCCTTTTATATTGAATAAATTTAACTCTGAAAAATGTTGCATTGTTCTTTTGTTTTCACGATATGAATAGTTGAAAACCTTTTCATAGGCCTGTGGCATTTGGTAACCACTCCCTTTTAAAAACCCCAGAAGGGCCAAGAAAAGTGTAGGTTTTGTCCAGAAGTTGCTTAAAATTGCCAAAAGTTTTGTTGACCCTACCAGAAGCCCTACCTCCACTTCCTGGCCAATCATAGGCTTGGAGTTGGGGCTCAGGTATCAGGACAGGACAATTTAAATGTTGGAGTAGGCCAGGCATCCACAACCTAAACATTATTTTATTTATATGAGACGAAGCCTCCTGGGCCCTGGCTATGGTTAGACTTTGAGAAGACGCTGAAGTGACTAGCAGATGGGAGTAGAAATGCAATTAGTTAACGCAAGTGTGTTATTTAATGCACTTAGCAAATGTATGTGTTTTTAAAAAGCTGAAAGAAACCACATCCAAATGCAGACAGATGTTATCGCTAGTTGGCTGGAAAGACAGTTTATTTTTACGTACTTTGGACTTTTCTGTATTTTCCATCAAGATAGACTGTTTATATAATAAGAAAACAGAGTTTACCCTGAAAAATAAGTACATAAAAATTTTAAACTATGAATTAAGTTTCCCAGGAGTTGTGCAGTGAACTGCATGCATAGCCATAAGCTATGTGCCTGCGTGAAATACATTTCGCATCACTGTATATCCTTTTGTTGCTATTGTTCAGTCACTAAGTCATGTCTGACTCTGCGGCCCCACGGACTGCACCACGTCAGACTCCTCTGTCCTCCACTATCTCCCAGAGTTTGCTCAAATTCAAGTTCATTTAGTCGGTGATGCTATCTAAGCATCTGATCCTCTGCTGCTCTCTATGTACCTTTTCGATTTTGTGTCTCGTGCGTGTATTATCTATCAAAAAATAATTGATTTTTTTGCCTGTTCAGAATGCTGGGAGAAGAAATCCTCCCATGTAGAGTGGTTTACCCATTTTCTACTCACCTCCCTGTACCCCTGTGTAATTCCGCCTCACCCCTACCCCATCTTTGGGCCTTAGAGGGGTGAGGGACCTCTTCCTGGGGCTTCCCAACTGGTTAGCAGGCACTACCCAGTTTGTTCTGGTAGAATGTGATCATTCTCATCTGGCAGCATGGAGTTGACTGGCTTGATTGTAACAATTAGAATTCCAAACCATAACCCCAAACAAAGACCACTTCAAAAATCCAGCGCTTACCATAACATGATGCTCTGATGAGAAATTTAAATGAAAAAGAAAAAATCAAGAAGACCTTTGTGCAACCAGACTTGGGGTGGACAGAACTCTGTAGTCTTCTGGGGCAGAGGTAAGATGAACATTCTTACTCATTAGTAAATATTTGAGATGAAAGCTTTTTTCATTCACCTCCTAATTATCATTTTTTCCAAAGCATCTGCTTCTGGGAGAAGATTAATTAGTTGGCTATTCCTAAAGGCTGGATTTGAGGAGATCAAAGGCCCTCAAAATGTAATGGAGAGAGAACTAAACTGTGGAAAAAAAAATTTTTTTTTGGAGGAATGAAGATCAAAATCTGTTTGGGGAGTGTCACAGTGGATGAGGTTTGCTCCGATTTTTTTTCTTTTCTTCCAGAAAAATAAAATCCCTTGCCAGGACACAAATGTTTAACTTATACTGCATTAAATTGGCCTTCTCTTTAAAGGGTTACCACTTAAAATTTCTCTCTTCTTCAATAGATAAACACATGAAAGACGTGTTTCATCTAAAACTATATGCAGAGCCTTTATGAGATACTTTGCAGGGAAACATGGAGACTCAAATATGGTTTCCTTACTTACTTAAATGTGATTTCCTTACGTGCACCTCAGACATTTCCTCCTCTGATTTCTTCCTTCTAATTTAAACAAGTCAACCAACAAATAGATATTGATACATTATGCAATTTTATCCTATGTCTGCACAATGACTTGGAAACTGGGCTTGCCAACATCTTTCTCCCCAGCCCACATGAGACTCTGCTTCTCCACAGCTTTTCCTTTCCTGTCTATAAAGTCATTGCTATAGACTGAATGTGTTGCACGGAATTCATCTGCTGAATGGGACTAGTGCCCTTATAAAACAGATCCTAGAGAACTCCTTTAATCTTTCTGCCTTACTGAGGACATGTTGATAAGATAGCCATCTATGGACTAGGAAATCATCCCCACCAGATGCTGACTCTGTAGGCATCTTGATCTTGGATGTCCCAGGCTCTATAACTATGAGAAATAAATGTTTGTTGTTTATAACCTACCCAGATTGTGGTATTTTTTTAATAGTGCATGGACTAAGACAAACCTACTTCTTAAATTTTAATTTGATAGCTAAATATATTTGGTATAAACTTTAGAAAAAAATAGGCTTCCCCGGTGGCTCAGATGATAAGGAGTCCACCTGTAATGCAGGAGACCCAGATTTGATCCCTGGGTTGGGAAGATCCCCTGGAGAAGGCAATGGCTACCCATTCCAGTATTCATGCCTGGAGAATTCCATGGACAGAGGAGACTGGCAGGCTATAGTCCACAGGGTTGCAAAGAGTCGGATAAGACTGAGCGACTAACCATTTCATTTTCACACTTAAGAAAATACAGATTAACAGGAGATTTTAAATTACTGCTAAGTCCCACACTCAAAGAAAACTATTAACATATTATTATTTAATCTACCCCTCCAGCTTTTTTCTAGTCATAAAATTAATTTTCTACATAAACTGAATCTTATAGCACACACTGTTTTCTAATTCCCCCCACCCCAGCCCCGCTTTGCATTTTCACAACACTGATCTATAAGATAGAGAAGAAAACAGCTCTATTCTGACCAAGCGGGTGCTGAAATGGTCTGCTAACACATGCCAATCACATTTCATCACAAATTGTACTACACTTAGCTAAGTGTTTTTGTATACCTTGGCCTTCAAAATGACCAGCTGAGCCTACTCTGTGAGTCATCAGGACTCTGGTGAGCAACCCCACTGCAGGGAAGCTCTGTTCTACATCCGACAGAGCCACACACCTAGAGGTAATAATGGGCCCTACCTGGGCCCCAGGGCCAGCTGATGAATCTGCAGCAGCCCCTGGCCCTGGAATTGGCCATGGTGTGGTTAATTCGATCAGTTTGGGAAAAGGTGTCTCTCATCCCTTTCCCGCTACTGAATGAAGGCACAGCTGAGATGCTGGCCTCTTCAACTCAGAATCTGAGGGCTGGGGCTATCTCCTCCCCATCCTGAGCCCTGCCTTCCTGACTGCCCCAAATAGGCTCATTTTCCAGGACTGCACTGTTCATTACTCAAGCCACACTGTACCTAACCTTCGGCATTTGCTGTTAGGAAGAAATCAGGTGGGCAAAGGCCACCACTGAAGACTGTCCTTTAGTAAAGTGTGTACAGCCTACAACTGTGAAAATTTGCAGGGGTTTTTAAGTCAAAGGGACTTTGAGAGAGTCCAGGAATGATCTGTTGCAAAAATGCAGGATATACTTGGAGGACATATTCAAATTAAGTCTGGATCCAACATGAAGGCAGGTTAAGCCAAGAGGATGTTAATATCAAGAGGAATTTTTGAAAAGTTAATGAATTGTACTTTACCTGCTGAGTTTCCCAAGCTAGTGGATCATCAGAATCACTTTGACTACTTTCAAAACTTGAGATTCCCTCCTAGTGTATGGCACAGGGAATTATATTCAATACCCTGTGATAAACCATATGGGAAAAAAAGATATGAACAAGGGAAAAAAAAAAAAAGCCTCTAGATTCCCACCAGATCTCCAAGGTTCTAATTTAATAGATCTGGGAAAGGGCTTTTCAGTTCAGTTCAGTTCAGTCGCTCAGTCGTGTCCGACTCTTTGCGACCCCATGAATCGCAGCACGCCAGGCCTCCTTGTCTATCACCAACTCCTGGAGTTCACTCAGACCCACGTCCATCGAGTCAGTGATGCCATCCAGCCATCTCATCCTCTGTTGTCCCCTTCTCCTCCTGCCCCCAATCCCTCCCAGCATCAGAGTCATTCCCAATGAGTTAGCTCTTTGCATGAGGTGGCCAAAGTACTGGAGTTTCAGCTTTAGCATCATTCCCTCCAAAGAAATCCCAGGGTTGATCTCCTTCAGAATGGACTGGTTGGATCTCCTTGCAGTCCAAGGGACTCTCAAGAGTCTTCTCCAACACCACAGTTCAAAAGCATCAATTCTTCGGCGCTCAGCCTTCTTCACAGTCCAACTCTCACATCCATACATGACCACAGGAAAGACCATAGCCTTGACTAGACGGACCTTAGTCGGCAAAGTAATGTCTCTGCTTTTGAATATACTATCTAGGTTGGTCATAACTTTCCTTCCAAAGAGTAAGCGTCTTTTAATTTCATGGCTGCAGTCACCATCTGCAGTGATTTTGGAGCCCCCCCAAAAAAGTCTGACACTATTTCCACTGTTTCCCCACCTATTTCCCATGAAGTGATGGGACCGGATGCCGTGGTCTTCATTTTCTGAATGTTGAGCTTTAAGCCAACTTTTTCGCTCTCCTCTTTCACTTGCTTTTAGTGTTTATCTATCTCTTACTTTGTTTTAGTAAAACAGTTCATGTTGTTTCTTTCCTTTTCTTTCTTAAATTAAACAAATTGATTTATTGTCAATTATTTCTGCTTTAAGCCAAACTTTTTATTTTCCTTATTTTTTAATTAATTGGTTAATCAATTTATTCGGCTCATGCTGGGTCTTAGCTGCAGCACTCAGGGATCAGGATTTCCCATCTTTGTTGTGGCATGCAGGAACTTTAGTTGAGACATGTGAACTCCTTTTTGCCTCATGTGGGATCTAGTTGCCTAACCAAGGATTGAAACCGAACCCCCTGCATTGGGACCTCAGAATCTTAGCTACTGGACCACCAGGGAAGTCCCTAAGCAGACCTATTTTTAAAAATTGAATTGATTTGTTAATTCAGATAACATCAGTTCAGATTGCTTTGTTCGTTTACAGCAGTGGTTCTCAAACCTGGATGCACCTCAGAATCACCTTGGGAAATTTTAGAAATCCTACTACCCAGCACCCGATATTAATTACATCACAATTGGTAGAGATGGAGCTAGGCTTCAGTTCCTCAAAGCTCCAGGCAATTACAAGGTCAGCCAAGGCTTAGAATCACTGGGTGAGACCCAGATTGACGTACCAACCCAGGTGAGAACTCCCAAGGAGGGAACTAGTGCAGCCCTTACCTAACAAAGGTGATGGTGCTGGCCGAAGGATGCTGACACACGAGTCTGCCTGATGCACTCATAGCCAAGCTCTCAGGATATTTAGAAAATCCATAGATTGATATGCCTAGTCAGCCTACTCAAAGAATGTCCTTGCTTGCTGCTGGGTAACCAGTATAATCAACATTTGCAAGCAAGAGTCACTACTGGGACTTCCCTGCTGGTCCGGCGGCTAAGGCTCCACACTCCCAATGCAGTGGGGCCCTGATTCAATTCTTGGCCTGGGAAATAGCTATCACATGCCTCAACTAAGAGTTTGCATGCTACAACAAAAGGTTTTGCAGGCCACAATGAAGGTTGAAGATCCTGTGTGCTGCAATTAAGGCCTGGAGCAGCTAAATAAATAAATTTTTTTTTAAGTCACTGTTCCCAGGCTTAGCCACTTTTTCCCCTTCTCTTCACCCCTCCTTTCCCTTCCTGTGTCCTCCTCTCCTCTACCAGTTGACACCCTCACATGTGAATAAAGAATTTGCACATAAAAGTAAATGTTTCATGTATACTACCATATGTGAAAAAGGTCACCAGTCCAAGTTCAGTGCATGAAACAGGGCACTCAAAGCCAGGGCACTGGGACAACCCTGAGGGATGGGATGGGGAGGGAGGGGGGAGGGGGGTTCAGGATGGGGGACACATGTACACCCACAGCTGATTCATGTCAATGTATGGCAAAACCACTACAATATTGTAAAGTAATTAGTCTCCAATTAAAATAAATTTTAAAAGTAATTTGAAAAATGAAATAAATGTTTTTTATTCTTTTGTTGGGGGAGTGGGTAATTTTCTCGGTTCTGTCTTGTCACAGTGAAAATTTGAAACAGCAGACCGGTGTTATAGTTCGGTTACAGCTCAGTTTTATTTGGCAAGCAAAGGAAAATACATCCTTGAGGTGTGAGGGCAGGCCAACACAAAAGAAGAGCCTCAATCCATCTAGGCTTCCTCTCCCTGAGCCTGCCCTATGTAAACTGGGCTAGCCAGGAGGGCTGCTTGTTTCACCTGAGGTTCTCACTCAGGTCCTGGGATCTTCCTTTGTTGTATTTTTGCAGGCTTCTTCCTTCTTTGTCTTTTAGCTACCACCATTTTGGACTCTTTTTTCCTATTCTAACTACCTAACACTTTGACACTGATTTCAATGGCATATGTCTTAAACTGAATGTGGTTTATTAATAGTTGTTGTCCAGTAGCTCAGTCATGTCCTACTCTTTTCGACCCCATGGACTGTATCACGCCAGGCTTCCCTGTCCTTCACCATCTCTCGGAATTTGTTTAAACTCATGTTCATTTGATGCCGTCCAACCATCTCATCCTCTCTCGTCCCCTTCTCCTCCTGCCTTCAATCTTTCCCATAATCAAAGTCTTTTCCAATAAAACAGTAAGTCACCAAAAAATGAAGCAATGCTATTCACCAGGCACTGGGTTGACCACTTCAATGTCGTGATCTCATTTCATGCTCATAATGTAGCTGAAATTTAGCGTCTGTACATGGGTGACAAATTTATTCTCAGAGGCAAAGTTTTGGACAAACTAGAAAACGATAGCTTTATTACTTTGCCAGGCAAAAGGGGGCCATAGCAGGATAATGTCCTCAAAACTGTGTGTCTCTACCTGGAGGCAATAGTGAAGAGTTTTATAGCAATGGTTCATAGAGGAGGGCATGATCAGCTCATGGATGTTCTTCTGATTGGTTGCTGGTGAGGTAATTGGGAGTCAGCATCATTAATCTTCTGATTCTAACTGGTCTGGGGTCTACCTCCTTGCGGGCCGCATGCAGCTAACTTCTACCTGGGAGGGTTTCAGTATTCGCAAAATAGCTCAAAGATATTGTTATGTATGTCCCTTGAGGGGTGAACCGAGGCCCTAAAGTAAGGCTGTACTATTGTTTCCTGATAATTCCTCCCTTCTCCCTGCATCCCCTCCCTTCCCTGATCAGCAGCTTCTTGAACCTGCCCCTTGGAACTCAGGGAAGATCCTGGAGGCAGAATGAAATCTATTTCCTACAAACGAGAAATTGAGGACCCAGAAGGCTTTTTGCCCAGGAGCCCCACAAGGCTCTGCTCAGTTACAATGCGAGATTTTGGTAAGTACTCTTATCATTTCTTATTCTCTTTGAAGAAGCTGAGGCTTCAGATGTGGGCAATGCAGCTACCCCGTACACTGCACTGTGACCCTAGGGGCCATATATGTGTGCTAAGATGCTCAGTCATTTCCATCTCTTTGAGATGCCTTGAACTGTAGCCCACAAGGCTCCTCTGTCCATGGGATTCTCCAGGCAAGAAGACTGGAGTGGCTTACTATTTCTTTCTCCAGGGGATCTTCCAGACCCAGGGATTAAACCCATGTCCCTTACGTCTCTTGCATTGGCAGGAGGTTTCTTTACCACTAGCACCACTGAGCTGGGATTCTGCAACCTCTTTGCTTTGTCAGGTTCTGCCAACAAGGGGTGCCGGGAGAGGGAAGGAGGGATTTCCACCTCCCCCAGCTTCCCGCGCCTGTCAACACCCTCTCAGTGACGGCCCTTGTCTTCAAAGATCTGGGCTCCCACTCCAGTGTCGCGCCTGACAGCTTCTAGAGTCTGAGAACCCCAGCTTTTCTTTCACGGTCCCCCCCGCCCTCCGCAGCCCTAGAGGGGACAAAACCGCTGCTTTCTGTGATTTTATTTTGTGTTCTTGCTGGGTTACCTTTTTGCTTCTGTAGTCCTTGTAGCACTGATTTAATCAATTCCCTATATAAAATTCTCTCTGGTAAAACAACGGGTTTCTGTTTTCCTAACTGATAAAGGAGTAAAGTAAGTTACTCAAGGACACAGTAAGAAATGGCAGAGGAACTTCCCAGATGGCCCAGTGGTTAAGACTCCACACTCCCAATGCAGGGGACCTGGGTTCAATGTAGTTCAAGGAACTACATCCCACGTGCTGCAACTAAAGATCCTGCAACAAAGATCAAAGATCTGGTGTGCTATAACTAAGACCTGGCACAGCCAAATAAGTAAATAAATATGAAAAAAAAAGAGAAATGGCAGAATCGGGGTTCAAACCTAGTTCCTCTGACTCCAGAGCACCTGCTCTGCCCTGTGCCACTAAGAGCTTCTCAGCAGATGGCCTAGAGCCTCCAAGAGAAAAGAGTTTTCTCTGACCCTAGCTTTCTTCAGGAAAACCTCTTCTGGAAAAAAAAAAAAAAAAAAAACACACATCAAAACACATCAAAAACACATAACTTTAAAGAAAAATGGCTACTGATGTGTGAAATGGAAAAATATATGGTACATTCTGAAAGTGCTTGAGGGTGCTTACCGTTAATGTTGATGAAAATCCTGTTCTTGAAATAAAAGTGTCTCATATAGGCTAGTACAGTCATTAGAGTGAAGTTAAGTTTTAATATTTTTAAACCCCAACAGTTCACAACTCCACACTAATGTATGCTTCTATAGTATATTGTAGGTTGTGATTGGTTGGCCAAAGGAGAAAGAGCTTCACCAACTATGGAAAGGATATCACACAGCTTATCTCATGTACACCCAGTTTATGTTCTTTAGAGCAGGGTTCCCCAACCCCTGGGCCATGGCCTGGTACTGGTCTGCGACCTGTTAGGAACCAGGCTGCATAGTAGGAGGTGAGCAAATGAGCAAGCACAGCTTCGTCTTCATCTGCTACGCCCCATCGTTCCCGGCCTCTCACGTTATCACCTTTCAGCTCACCACCCCCCGCCCCCCGTCCATGGAAAAACTGTCTTCCAGAAAACCAGTGCCTGGTGCCAAAAAGGTCGGGGACCACTGCTTTAGACCATAGGGAACCTGGAGAAAAGATCATGCTTCTGTTTCATCTTGATTCAGACTGGGAGCCCAGTTTCCAGCAAGTCAGGAACCTGTTTCCTCATCTGTAAATACCTATTTCCCAGTCTTAGTACTAAAGTGAGGCCTGTGAATAAACAGTGGGCAACACAGAGAAGGCAGCTGATGTATTTTAGTTATTCTGTTCTTAACATGCACCACACACACACACACACACACACCCCAAATGTTACTGAAAAGTATAAAAGTAACACTGTACACAATGTACAGGACAAGAAAATTATTCTAGAGATGATGTCATTATCAAATTCATGCAATCCAAATCAAATTTTCAAGAAGGTTCTATAGTACTTACCAATATAATTTTTATGTTTATAAAAATAGTATAAAATTTTTAAAAATCATTATCCACAATGGAAATCTACAAAGTTGGAAGAAAAAGGTCCTCTCTAATCCCATCTGCTGGAGGTCTCCACTGTGGAAAGACTGGCATATACCCTTTCAGACTGTACATACAGAGATGTATGTGGCTGAGAGTCAGCCCTGATGAAAGTTCACTTGTAACCCAATCCCTGTTGCAGATGTGGGCCTAGCTCTCAGCTGTCAGGACTACTTGGTTCTGCAAGGTCTCCCCCAGTTTCACCTTCCCCACACCCCCACTGCTCCCTCTTAGTTTGTTTATCTCCTACGCTTCTTTTCCTTTCAAAGAATCCTGCCTCTCCTTTGGGTCCGTCTTCAAGGGGGTCATTGGTCGTTTATCCCTGTCCATGCACTGCTGAATGGGGCTCGTGCTTTGGATTTGCAAACAGAGGAGGGGAATGGGTAAGAAACCCTCATCTTGGCTAAACTCAAGGTAGAGTATCTGTATCAGCTCTCTAGGGTGTGTAACAAATTACCCCACAACTCAGAGGTTTAAAACAACATTTATTAGCACCTGGTTTCTATGTGTCAGGAATCTGGGTGTGGCTTTGCTGGGTCTTTCATTCAAGGTGTCAGCTGGAGCTGAAGACTTTTCAAGACTCAACTGGGAAGGCCATCTCCTCATGAGACTGTTGGCAAGATTCAGTTCCCTGTGGGCTGTTGGCCAGTGGGCACATTCAGTTTCCTGACACGTGGGCCTCTCTATAGGGCAACTCACAAGGGTGTTACCAAAGCCGGCAAGTGAGAAGAGCCAAAGAAAGACAGCACTAACAAGACAAGTCACAGCCAATTGTGACCTGTTCTTGGAGGTGATATCCCATCAGCTTTACAGCATGTTATTTGATAGAACCAAGTTCAACCTAGGGACTGAGGGACACTGAGAAAGGAAAGAACTGCTATTGGGGTAACACCAAACTTACAGCCCAAGGAAGGTCTGAATTTCCGTATGCGTGTGTTTTTTGGCCGCCCTGGGTTTTCGTTGCTGCACGCAGGTTTTCTCTAGTTGCAGCAAACAGGGGCCACTCTTCCCTGTGGTGCTCAGGCTTCTCACTGTGGTGGCTTCTCTTGGTTCAGAGCATAGATTTCATAATTGTGACGTATGAGCTTAGTTGCCCTGAGGCATGTGGGATCCTCCCGGACCTGACCCCTGTCCCCTGCATTGACAGGCAGATTCTCAACCACTGGACCACCAGGGAAGTCCTGAGTTTCTTAAAGTTCATTAAATCCACTTTAAGATATTTTCAAAGTATAGTGTATTATCAAATCCACCTTAACTCCAATAGGTGACCCTAAGCTATAGCCTGAAATCTAACTGTCTCATCACTCTATGCTTTAAGGCCAGTTCCAAGCCATGCAGTGAGATGGCAGTGTCTTTGGGAATCTGACCACCCCGTTGCCTCTTAGTGGCCCTTCTCTTCCACACACTTCTTCTGTGTCCTCTCCACACTTCCCTCCTTCTGAACCTCTTCTCAGGATAGTCTCTGACTTTGTGCTTGGTCTGATCTAATACCCAGCTGACCACTTAGTGCTCACCTGTGAACAGCAGAGGAAACCTCCTTTCAGGTGGCTGACCTCCTGGTCCCAAATGCCTTCCATCCTGCATTTCCTCACTTTTCTGCCCAGTTTGGGTCTCCCCCTGGGCCTTTTGTTATATCCACAGCATCTGGGTTTTGGACTGTTTAATCTGGCATCTGTATGAGCAAGGTTCAGTTGGGAAATCAGTATCTGCTCTGCATATTTCACGCAAAGAGCTGGTTGCAAGGATAATGAAGGGACAGGAGACACAGGGAGAAGAGATGCCCCAGACATCAAGATGCTAGAGCCCTCACTGCTGCTGGCCACCTAGACTCCTTGCCATGCGCTGTTCACCACCCTGCTCACCACCCTCTGATGCTGCCAAGAGCAAGAGACAGTGTAGGCTGGTTTCTTCTCCTGCTTTGGAGTCCCCAGTGGCAGATTCCCACCAACGGCTAGCGGATAGTCTGGGAAATGTAGTATGGACACTGCCCACTTTGCCAAGCCAAAGTTCAGAGCCCTCCTCTAGACATAGGATGTCATCCAGTCTTTGGCCCTCTGCCTCGGCAGCTAGGCACGTGTATGTGCTCAGTTGCTCAGTCGTGTCTAACTCTTTTGTGACTCCATGGATTGTAGCCCGTCAGGCTCCTCTGTCCATGGATTTCCCAGGCAGGAATACTGGACTCGGTTGCCAGTTCCTCCTCCCGGGGATCTTCCTGACCCAGGGATCTCGCCTGAGTCTTTTGCGTCGTCTCCTGCATTGGCAGGCAGGTTCTCTACCACTAGCGCCATCTGAGAAGTCCTTGGCTGCTAGGAGAGCACCTTTAGTCAGCCTCTCACCTAGAGAGCTTTCAAAAGACAGAATAGAATGAGAGGCCATACCCACCCAAGTGGGGCAGGCTCTGAACTCACCCAATGCTCTGAACTTGGGAAAGGATGGCCTTACCTTGCAACTGGTCACCTGGGTTGGGGAGGGGGAGAAATCTATGGCCAGGAAAACTCGTTGCTTTGTTTTTGTTTCCTTAGCAGCTTTTCAGTTCAGCTTCCTTCCATTTTTCAATTTTGATTCGTTCTATATTTCCTAGGAGATACGGGAGAAATCTTTGACTCTGGCATCACAGAAAACAGGAAATTGCATTTTATGGGGTTTTATTATCTCTGGTTCCCACTTGGTCCTGGTGCACTTCTGAGTTGAATGTCTGCCTTTGAACAGTGGCACATTTAGCAGGGATCCAGACATGCTTATTGAAATTCTGGTACCAGCCTGACCCTGGATATAGAAGTGAAAAAGGAAAGAAAAGAAAGCATTGGCCCAGTCTTCATCTTTAAGTAGCTTTTGGTTTTGTTACGGAAGGAGGCTTATGCGCATGCACCTTAGGAAAGCAAACAGGTAAATTCCACAGTGTTTGAACTGGCGGTATCCATTCTGAGGATTACAGTTCAGAAGAACAGTATTTCTTTCTTAAAAAAGGGGATTATATTTGGAAGGCAAAGGAGAGGGAGAGTAAGTTCCTAGCACAGACAGCTGATAGCCAAGGCAAGAAATGAGCAAACATATATGGGTAGACAGTGAGATGGTTTAGCTGGTTAGGAAAACACGGCTAATATTGTGGAGGATCTTGAACATCTTTTGAGGAAATTGAACTTGAGGCTATAGCAGCCAACCCATGGCCATGAAAACAGTGACAGTTATAAACCATCTTGTCATCACTCTGGTTCTAGAGGAAAAAATATATAAGCAGCCTAAAAGTTGCAATCTTTTAATAAACATGACTCCAGAAATAAATTGTTCTATAAGCTTAATAATTATATTTTTATAAAATAATGACCCATTGGGTGTCAAGTGGGGGAATATTTTACCTTACATACAATGTATTTTTTTTTCTCCTCAAAGTCTAAATATCCCTCGCCATTCTAATCTATTTGATTCCTGAGCTTGGAAAGTGCATTGAGATAGAAAGGGGTATTGCGATCTCTAAATCCATTTGATTCCTGAGTTTCTTGAGTTCTTGAATTAGGAAAGTAAAGGATTTGAGTCCTGATTCAAAAAAATGTATCCTAGGGACTCCCCTGGTGGTCCAGTGGTTAAGACTTTGAGTTTCCACTGCAGGAGCTATGGGTTCAGTCCCTGGTCAGGGAACTAAGATCCCACATATCACAAGGTATGGAGAAAAAAATAAAGAATATCCTAGTCTGTTCAGTGCCTGGATTTGTAGAGAGTGTCGGGACCGCAAGGCAGGTCTGGACCAGATTTTCCAGTGCTCCCTCTCCCACTTCCTTCTGGCTCCCTGACCCAATCTGCCTGAGTACATACTCAGGGCCCCAGTCCAGGCCAGCATCTTCTACCACCTGCCCGTAGGTGAGGAAGCTGACAGTGAAGCCTTGAAGCCCACCCACCACAGAGACACAGAGACACACAAACACACAAACACACACACACAGACACACACACACACACACACACACACACACACACACACTAGCTTTCAACTCTGAGAAGCGTCTCTCTAGTGGCCAATCTACACAACATCCTGAGGAACAGGATGCCACTGGAAAGTTGTGTTTTATTCAAGTAAAACGTCTCAGCAGCTGCCCTTCTCGTTTTCTGAAAGGCAGGGGCTGATACGAAGAAGTTGGCTTCAGCCATATTTTGAAGCGGTTTATGGCTGGACTAAAGATGTTGCTCTTGGCTTTACAGGTAACGTGAAACATTGGGCGACACAAGTTTTAAAGCACGGTGGACGTATACTCGCTTCAGCAGCGCATATACTCAAGTACGGATGGAAGTGACCAGTCCATTGGATACGGCAATGCTTGCCCTCAGTACTTGGGTAACTACCAGAGGATAAATTTTGAGCGTGCAGATGGCTAGTTTAAGAAATAAAAAAAATAAATTTAAACCTCTTTGCCTGTGCCTAGCTTGGTGCTCAGATGAGGGTAGGAACTGCCATCATTTTTTCCAGGCTGAGGAAGGCAAGCACAGAAATCAGCTAAAAGGAAGGACCCTTACTTAGCTCCACCACCCTCCTGCTCCACCTCTTCAATCACAGGGGATGGCTGTCTCCCCCTCTACAGCTCCCCACACTCTGACACAGAGAAAGTCAATTAAAATGAAGGTTAAGAACCACTGGCAGAAAAGAGGAAGTTATCACCAGCAGACACCTTGCAGAGTGTATCAGTTAGGATTAAGTTTGACTCGGGATAAGAATTCCAATATGTATGACTGAGTCCCTTTGCTGTCCACCTGAAACCATCACAACATTGTTAATCGGCTATATGTCAATAAAAAATTTAAAGATTTTTTAAAAAGAAATTCAAAGTAACAGCAGAGTTGTTTTTTTTTTTCTCCTTCTGTTAAAGTCTGGAGGTAAGCAATTCAGGCCGGGAGCAATGTTCCTGTTCGTCAACGTCCTTGCTCTCTAGCCTGCTTCCAGATCACTGTTCCATCGTTCCAAGGAAATGGTTCTTATTTTCATGGTCCAACATGGATGCTAGACCTTCAGTCTTCTCCCAGGCACCAAAGCAAAAGAAAGGGCCAAGAAGGAGTGAACATGCTAACTATTTTTAAGGACGTGTTCTGGAAGCTGGTACAGCTTTTGTGCTTATAGGTCCTCGTCCAGGGCTCAATCTCATGACTCCTCTAGATGAAATGCAGGCTGAGAAGTTCTGGAAGCCAGGTGTGTCTGCTGGGAGAAGACAGTGGGTGGGTCTCTTTGAATCCCAGCTAACAACTGTATACCTTTTCTGCCAACACTCTGTGTGGGCTGCCTCATTGTGTCCAAGACCTACATTGTGGTACCACATAACTGCTCCTTCCAACAGGGTCAGCAGTTACACAGGAGTCTTATTGCTCCTTCTTTCTAAGTTTTAACTAATAAATTAATTTTGGTCTAGCTGGGCCTTCATTGCTGCACGCGGGTTGTCTCTAGTTGCAGCGAGGGGGGCTGCTGTCTAGTTGCAGCGCTCAGCGTTCTCTTGTTGCAGAGCGCAGGCTCTAGAGCTTGGGCTCAGTAGTTGGGCGCACAGTCCTAGTTGCTCCATGACTTTTGGGATTTTAGTTCCCCGATCAGGGATCAAACCCATGTCCTCTGCATTGGCGGGTGGATTCCTAACCACTGGACCACCAGGGAAGTCCCTTACTTCTCCTTCTTTACCACCAGGGGTTCAAAACCTGTTTTTTTAAAGAGGGTTCCTGCTTACTTACAGCCCAGGACAGGTCTGCACAGAAGACTTTAGAATAAGCTCTTTATTCCCTATATCAGGGATTGGCAAACATTTTCTATAACAGATCAGATAGTAAATATTTCTGGCTTTGCCAGCCATGCAGTTCAGTCTCTGCTACAGCTACTCAACTCTGAACTTATAGAGGGAAAGCAACCACAGATTATATACAAATGAATGAGCGTGGTATATTTCAATAAGACTTTATTTTGGACACTGAAATTTGAGTTGCATCTAATTTTCATGTGTCATGAAATATTATTCTTTTAATCTTTTTTCAGCCATTTAAAAATGTAAAAACTTCTCATCTCACTGTGCATACAAAAATGTGTGATGGGCCAGATTTGGTACACAAACTGAATACCAACTTTTGCCCTAAAAGATGAAAGTGTAATCAATACAAATGACTATAAAGACATCACATAGAAATGACTAGTGCTGGCTCTGAGCTGAGCCTAGTACACAGTCCTCACAATAACACCATGATTAGGTTGCCTTCTGAGTCTTCTTTTATAGATGAGGAAACGAAAGCCCAGAGAGGCTAACTAACTTGGCCAAGATAACACAGCCAGCAAGAGTTCAGCCTCACTTGAAGTCTAGATCAAATGATAGTGTTGTGTCACTTAGACAAGTCTGTAGAACCTGACTGGGGGGACTGGAAAGAAGGAGTGGAGAGGAAAAGCAGGGGACCTCCTGCAGCATGGCTCACGGGGCAGACGCTACAAGAGGACACAGGCGCCTTTCCAGAGGACGGTGGAGGTGAAGGGTAGACTCTGGGGTCAGACACTGGCTTCAGATCCTCACCCTCCCATCTGGAAGCTGCATGGACTTAAGCAAGTGACAGGGCTTCCCTGAATCTTATTTCTCTCAACAGAAAAACAGGGATAATGACATCACCTGTCTTGTGGAGTTGCTGGGGGGATGTGTTTGAAGTGCTTTGTTTATGCCAGGTCATGTGACTTTTGAAAACAGGTCCAGGATTTTAATGAGGGCCGAGTAGTGTCTGGACCATGAGGAGGCAGGAGAGAAGGGTCTTTGGGGAAGGCATTGCTACTTCAGCAAGTATTCAGATACCGATAGAGAAGCACTTTGACCTTGGCTGACTGGGAGGAAGGGACCAGGGCAATTGCATCAGCTTCTTTGAGCTCCCACCCATGAGCTCTGCTGGGGGCCAGGAGGGTTGCAGAGAAGCGAAGCAAGAGATCCTGCCTGTCAGTGGGAGGACATAGTTTTGAAAAGTTAGAGAGACGCACAAAGCAATATTTCATCACCTCCTGCTTCCAGCCCTGCTCAGCCACAATCACAAAAGACTCTGTTGAAGAAATTAAACCCCCTAACTGTAGCAGGCAGGACCTTGGGAGCCCCTGCTCCTCCAGGTGGGGGCTTAAGAATAATTTTATTAAGCACGTGGGTGAAGGTGCCATTCTTGGATCTGCACACATTTCCTTATTCATTATAATAATTATATGTTCAGTAATCAACCCTGAATATTCATGGAAAGGACTGAAGCTGAAGCTCCAATACTTTGGCCACCTGGTGAGAAGAGCCAACTCACTGGGAAAGACCCTGATGCTGGGAAAGATTGACGGCAAGAGGAGAAGGGGGTGACAGAGGATGAGAGGGTTGGATGGCATCATCAACTCATGGACATGAGTTTGAGGAAACTCCAGGACATAGTGAAGTCCTTCCCTGGAAACTCCAGGGAAGCCTGGCATGCTACAGTCCATGGGGTCACAAACAGTCCGACATGACTGAGCAACTGAACAACCTTCTTCATTCCTTTCAGTAATCCCTCAGGGAGATGCTATCAGTCCCAATTTATAGACAATAAAACTGAGGCACAGATCAATTAAGTAACTCTCCTAAAGCAGGATTATAGCCCAGGACTCCCACCTAGAGCCTACCTTCTCATCAGAGATTCTAATTTAGCAGGTGTAGGGAGCAGCCCCGAAAGGTGCGTGTTGAACAAACACCCTGGGGCAATCCTGGAGCACTCCAAAGTTTGAGAAGCAGCCCTCTAGGATACACGCGGTGGTGGAGACCCTAGAATCTTGGTGCAAACAGAAGTGAGCTGCAGAGGTTTAAACTGTGGTGCTCTTTCAGGAGACTCACAAAAGGGATGCTGACTTTGTTTTTGACCTTTGTATAAAACAGACTCTCAGGACTTCCCCGGTGGTCCAGTGGCTAAGACTCTGTGCCCCAGTGCAGGGGGCCAGGGGAACTAGATCTCACATGCTGCAACCAAGAGTTCTCATGCCACAACTAAAGATCCTGAATGCTGAAACTAAGACCCAGAACAGCCACATAAATAAATAAAAATATTTTTTAAAAAGAGGTAACCGGGGTCTTCCCAGGTGGTCCAGTGGCTAAAATTCTGAGCTCTCAGTGCTGGGGGCTTGGGTTCAATCCCTGGTCAAAGGAACTAGATCCCACATGCAGCAACTAAGAGTTTGCATACCACAACCAAGACCCAGCGCAGCCAAATAAATATTAATAAATATTTTAGAAAAAGAGGTAAGCAGATACCTTGTGATGTCTTTTTTGTGCCCAGCAATAGCACTTGAACTTGTACTTTCCCAGAAGCCTGTGTTTTGGAGATTCCAAAGTATTTAATGTGACATGCACATCGTTGCTCAGTCATGTCCGACTCTCTGAGACCCCATGGACTGTCTCCTGCCAGGCTCCTCTGTCCATGGGATTGCCCCCAAAAGAATACTGGGGTGGGTTGCCATTGCCTACTTCAGGGGATTTTCTGGACCCAGGGATAAAACCCACGTCTCCTGTGGCTCCTGCAGATTCTTTATCGTTAAGCCACCAGGGAAGCCCTGATCTCTCATTAATTATTTATTAATTCACATCTATGTAAAAATGCATTTAATTCCCCTACTTTCCCCTTTGACCTGTGATCTGTTTAGAAAGACAGTGAGGGATCGGATGAGGTGATGGAGAAAAGCGCAATTCAGAATGTGCGCCTTTCACTGAGGGGAGGCAGGTCTCAGCTTGACAATGAGTTTGCAGAGTCCTGGCAGGCTACTGCAGCGTACTGGAGCACCAAAAGGGCAGAGAGTTTCCAAGACAAACCTGGTTGGCTCTACAGGGTGGTCTGAGACCGAAAGAATGTGAAGATCACAGGGCCTGGCATTGGGAAAACTGCATTCCTGTCTTACCTTTGCAACTTAATAGTACCATGAACCCTGAGTTCCCACCCCTAGTCCTCTCCTCTCAGCTGTAAGGAAGGGTCAGTCCTACCTGCCCCAACCTGCCTGAGTGTGACTGTGCTTTGAAAACTAGTTCCACTGCCAAAAATAAAATAAGCAAGTACATCTTGTTATCATGACTCTTGGGAATGTCCCTCAGGGACTGGCCTCCAGTGGGTCCCTACAGGAGCGCCTCCTGGATGATTGGGTGAGGAGCTGGCCCTGCAGCCCTGGCTGAATGTTTCTCCAGACCACACACAGGAGCACTTAGAATGACTCAACTTTGCTGAGATCAAAACCTTAAAGAGAGCAAGTTCAGCTGATAAGAAGCTTTCTTCAGGGAGTTTCAAATGAACAATTCAGGGTCTGCTCTTGCGAGGTTCAGGTGGACCAGGCTCTGGGCTCCAGCTTCCGGCCTGGAGAACAGAGCTGCCAGTCAAGTGGCACAGGCCTAAGGAAACAGGCAAGTGGGACTGTTTTTTAACTGCTTGTTCTTAGGCGTGTCCACAGAGCCAGATCCACATAAGAGCAGCATCCCAAGCCCACCAAACAGATATGGGATGTGCCCTGCACCTGGATAACGTAGATGTTGCTGGATGTGGACAGGGTGTGTGGGTGTGTATGTATTCTATATTTTTGTGAAGAGGGTAATGGTTGAGAAAAGAGTGAGCAATCAAAATTCCTGTTGGTTCCATATCCTAATTGAGAGTTTTTAGATATTTTGATTTAGAGGTACTTTCTTCTCTTGCTGTTGGAGAAAAAAATTTCCTCTATTGAGAATTAAATAATTTCTTATGGAAATAAGGCATATATATGTATGTATGTGTGAATGTATATATTTATTTATCCCATATAATTTAACTTGCATTTTTTATATTAAAAGACTATCCTGTGCTGTGCTGTGCTGTACTTAGTCGCTCAGTCATGTCCAACTCTCTGTCACCCCATGGACTGCAGCCCACCTGGGGATTCTCCAGGCAAGAATACTGAAGTGGGTTGCCATGCCCTCCTCCCAAAAGACTATCCTACTAGATGCAAAATTAACGCCAAGTTTTATTACAGTGTTTCACTGTCCTCTTGCCTTAGCCACCTCCTCAACTGACCTAGATACATTTTGACCCCTGGATAGGGTTAGCATGCTGCCCTGGGGAGGATTTTGTAGTACAAATTATTCAGGAGGTCTGGGCTGCTTGTCAAGAGTCTGTTGTTCTTTACTTACAGACCTTGGTTACTGGGGTTGGGAAGGCAGGGGATACCGGAATTAGAGTTAATTCAAGGACATGTACGTAAGTCTTGATATTTGACAGAAAAGTTTCTAAATGTTTATAAATATTAACTTAATTCATCCTCACAACCACCCTAAGAATTACAATTATTATTCCTATTTTATAGAGGAGGCTAAATAGTTTGTTCAGATTCCATAAGAATTTAGGAACTCTTGGAAGAGACCTCTGCCAAGACTAGCATCATTCTTAAACAAGAATGGCCTCTCTCTTTTGGTGGCAGGTGGCGCTAGTTGCAAAGAATCTGCCTGCCAGTGCGAAAGATGCAGGAGACTGGGTTCAATCCCTGGGTCGGGGAGATCTCCTAGAGGAGGAAATGACAACCCACTCCAGTATTCTTGCCTGGGCTGCAGTCCATGGGGCCACAGAGTCAGACATGACTTTTAAGGGATCCTGTTGAGAATCTGATGAAAGCTATAAACCCCTTCTTTGGAAAATACAGCTGTGTTAACAAATTAATCTGCATTCCAAAGCCATCTATGGAGCCCAGACAGATTGAAAAGCCTTAATATAATAGAGGAAACCATCAGTCCTTTCTGGCAACTTCTCTCCCACGGGAGCCCCAAACATAGAGATATTCTGGCATTTACTCTCTGATCTTTGAGCCATGTCTGTTCTTTTTTAGTTACGCTAGATTAGGAATCATCTAGGTAAACTAATAGTCATCGTGGTTATTTTTGGAGGGTAAAATTCTTGGGTACTTTCACATTCTGCCTGATGTATTTCTGCAATGTTTAAATATCTCCCTATAAGCAGGTATCATTTTAGTCAATAGAAGAGAAATGAAAGATTTTTTAAAGGAATAAAACAGGGACTTCCCTGGTGGTCCACTGGTTATGACTTCCCCTTCCGATGCAGGGGATGTGGGTTCAGAACGGTCTGAAGGGCCTTGCAGCTGAAAAACCAAAAACATAAAACAGAAGCAATACTGTAAAAAATTCAATAAAGACTTTAAAAATGGTCCACATCAATTAAAAAAAATTTTTTTAAGGAATAAAACAAAAATTTGCATTACAGTTATATTTTTAAATGTGCAAAATTATGTATTGGGTTGGCCAAAAAGTTCATTTGGGTTTTTCATACAATGGTACAGAAAACCTGAATGAACTTTTTGGTCAACCCAGTGCATACAAGGATACTCATTGCTACATTGCTTGCCATCTTCTCAAATGGGTTCAGTAAAGAAGAAGTTAAATAAACTATGGTCCCTTCTTTAATGGGCTGCTATAAAAATGGCTATTAAAGAGAGAAAAAAACTTCCAAGTAGCTTTAAAGGACACTCTCTCAAGCCTCAAGATCTACCATTTGGAGAATAAAGCATGATGCTGAATGGTGTATAGGGAGCTACAACTCTGTGGAGGGAATATTGGCCGATGTGTCTAATACCTCCAGAAGGATCAAAAAGACCTGTGACAATTACTGTCTTCAGCAAGTCAAGAGCAGAAAGAGATCTATTTTCACTCGATGACCTTCCCTACTTTTGAATTTTGTTTCATTTATTTATTCTCATTCAATAAATAATTAACATTCTTAAAAGGAAAGGACCTTAAAGCTCATCAAGAAACGCCATCATCAGTGGTTTCTTCCCACCATAGGACCTTGTACTATTTGTCCTTGGATCTCTACAGCGTCTTCCCTGACCTTACCACAAGGTCAAGCACTCTTTTACTTATTCTTGTAATGCCATGTGCCTTTCCATCCAAATATTTTCCCCAGTTGCATTTCTATATGTATTTTTGTGATTATTCAATTCATATTTGTCTTTTCCTACTAGGTACAAATTCCTTGAGAAAAGGATCCTGGGTTTTGCTCACCAGTAAATTCGTGTAATTTGGGACATAGTAGCATACCTGGTGTACTGATTCATAAATAGTGAGTGAGTACCTTTATTACCCCCATATTCCTGCCAGTAGGTCATCAGGCCTCCTAAGAATGCAGACTTCACAGTTTCTCCAAGCTGTCCATTATACTTTTAGACACCTCTAAAAGTTAAAAATGTCAACCTGATATTGTTGTATTGAGCTGAAGTGAACTTCCGCCCATTGGATTTAATTCTACTCTTAGTAACACACAAAACAGGACTAATCCCTCCACTAGATGATGATTTTCAAAGAATTTGAGCACCAGGGTCTTCATTTCACCTAGCTAGCAATCTTCAGATCATAGCTACTAAGCTGTTATCTCCTTCAGGACAGGGAGGGTGTCGTTCATCTCTGTATCTCTATTCCCTAGCTCTGGGCTTGTCTTAGCATATGTTATTCTAATATAATAAATTTTTTTATGGCATCCCTTTTTTTTTTTGGCCAAACTGCACAGCAAGCAAGATGTGAGTTTTCTGACCAGGGATCGGACCTGTACCCTTTGTAGGGGAAGCGCAGTTTGAACCGCTGGACCAGGAAGTCCTGGCCCCTCTTGTATTTCTCACTTTTGAACATACTCCACTTTTCCTATGTACCTCTTACAGCACCAGCCAAAATTATGGACAAATATAGGTTTAGTCTTCCCAGCGTACCTCCTTCCTTCCATTGTTCCTGTATCTAACTAGTGACAACCAAGATCCCGTGAACTCTGAAGGCAGCCACTGATGACAGATAATTAGTCTTGTTTGTGTTGGTTTCCTTTTTTCTCTTTGCAGATCTCCTGTCTCTACCCTAGAGCATTACTGTATATATGACCTTATTTATTAAAATACTTCCCTCAGCTGCTAATGTTAGCATCTCTTTGTCTCTCAGACTTTCCAAAGCCAGACCAGCAACTTCATGAAATGCCACAAGTCCCTCACCAAAAAGGATAATGCCATTTAAAAATAGGTCTACTTGGAACCTTCCTACACTGTTGATGGTAAATGGGTACAGTTACTATGGAAAACAGTACGGAGGTTTCTTAAAAGACTAAAAATAGAGTTGCCATATGATCCAGCAATCCCACTCCTGGGCATATACCCAGAAAGGACAAAAGCTCTAATTCGAGAAGATAACATGCCTCCAATGTTCATAGCAGCACTGTTTGCACTAGACAAGAAATGGAAGCAACCTAAATGTCTGTCAACAGATGAATGGATAAAAAAGATGTTATACATATATATATATCATTCATATAAAAAATGAAACTGTGCCATTTGTAGCAACATGGATGACCCAGAGATTTTCATACTAAATTAGGTAAGCCAGACAGAAAAAAACAAATACTATATCGTATATAAGTGGAACATAAAAAAATAGTACAGATGAACTTATTTACAGAACTGAAACAGACTCACAGACTTATGGTCACTAAAGGGAAAAAAGTGAAGTGAAAGTTGTTCAGTTGTGTCCAACTCTTCGCAACCTCATGGACTGTAGCTCGCCAGGCTCTTCTGTCCTTGGAATTCTCCAGGCAAGAATACTGGCATGGGTAGATGTTCTCTTCTCCAGGGGATCTTCCCAACCCAGGGATCGAACCCAGGTCTCCCACACTGCAGGCAGATTCTTTACCATCTGAGCCACCAGGGAAGCCCACTAAAGGGGAAGAAAGGGTTATAATATAGGGAGCGTGGGATTAACAGAAGCACACTCACATACATAAAATAGAAAAACAATAAGGATTACTGTACAGTACAGGGAACTACATGCAATATCTTGTAATAACCTATAATGGAAAAGAGTCAAAAGAAAGAATACAGATATATACATACACAAGTTTAACCAAATCACTCTGAGGTACACCTGAAACTAACACAATTTGTAAATCAACTATACTTTAATTTAAAAAAGTAGGTCCACTTGGTGTGGCAAATATTACCCAAGGCAACCCTACATTGTTCCCCTCTATCCCACCTTTACTCAGTGAGTACCTTCAGAGAGGAAAGAGAGAGTGTTTGAGCTTCAAGTGAGATTTTTTTAAAAGGCCAACCTCTTTAATCAACTCTGATGCTCAGAACTGTCACTAGATCCATTCTCAAGGGCTCTCAAAATGCTGAATCTAAACTCTTAGCACTAGATAACTTCTGGGTAAGCACAAGCATGGGCACATCATTGCTAATGGGCACAGTGCTTGGCAGAGTGCCATAAGGCCCATACATCGAAGGTAATTTCTCGGTCTTTTAGCCAAGATCAAGAGGAGAGCCAGCCAATCTCCGATATTGTCGTAATTCCTCCATGGGGAACATGTCCTGACCTGGTAAAGGGATGGACACAATGATTTAGTTTCTTTTTCATATTCAGCTTTCATGAGCTATATGACAAATGGATAAAGGATCAGAGCACACTGAGAACTAATGAACCAGAGGGAGAAATTCATTTAATGACTTAAGTGTGCTTTATCTAATGTGAAATGTAGGTCAATTCACTGTAAATTTATTCATGGGGATTATTTGTTCTTAGCCTGATTACATGGCATGTATTGTAAGACTTCAGCCCTGGGTAACACAGGACAGACCCAGCTTGTCCCTCCTCATCCTTCTCCAATCCCCTCCCCACCTCCACCACCCCCGTACACATGCTGGTAAAAATCCAGCAATATCCATCAGCGCTTGTCTCAATAGAAAAACTGTATTTTGAACCAATTAAAAAAATTGATTTGGAGCTCTTTATTATATTTTTGGAGACACTTGGAGTAATCTAAAAGCTGAATACAAAAATTCAGATCTATTGCTGAATTTGCAGTCAAAACAAAGATCAAGCAATAAGAAGGATATTTCATCATTCTATGGGTCCAAGCTGGGTATGTGTCCCCAGAGAGGCAAATTTTTCACATGCAGCATTCAGGGAACAAATTGTGTGATGTTTGGATAGTAACTCCTTTTCAATTCTAATTTTAAAAAGCCAAGACAGCAACCTCCTGGGGCTTATTGTAATCATCATTATTATTATTTTGTAAAATTGAGATTAGTAACTGATAGTCCAACTTGGATGAATGTTTCATTAGCTTCATTACCTCTTATAATCAAACAGAAGGTTCAGTTTTTGTTCCTAAAATACAAGCCAGTAAAGCATTTAAAGATTTGAATGAAAACTTAAGAAAAATGTTTTCTTGTTCAAAACAAGTGCCCTTAAGATCCATATTTGCAGAGGAAAAAATTTATGGGGGCCTAGTTCACATTAGTATCATAGGTCATTTAGTACAGTAATGTGAAAATCCTGTGGTTTATCAAAAGTCGCCTTTATGACTTGGAAAAAAAGAAAATGGAATTTAAATTTCTTTTCCTTTTCTAATTTAAGTTTCGAGGTAACTGGAGAAGGAAAGTGTAAAGAAATACTAAGAAACATTAACTTGGCATTGAGCACTTAGCAAGGTAAAGAGAAGAAAATGTCATACTTTCCCCCAAACCAATTTCATCTCCAAGACAAAGAGCAACGTGGCCTTTGAATGATTCTGTAAATTTCAATGAATTTTATAGAATAGGAAAGAACATTTCTTTGGGGATTTTTTTGTCTCAAAACTGTGAATTTAAATGCCTTCTCCTCATCTCCCCTGTGGAACAGTTGTTTAAAACAATGAAGGACCCTGGAACAATGTCCTAAATAACTTCAGAATTACAAAGGACTTCTTAAGTCCCATAAAAAGGCGGTATTTAGTTGCACTGTTGCTGGAAGAACTAGCCTTGGAATATAAGTAAGAATAATGCCCTATATATTTTTTTTAATTTTACAGTTTATAACTTGCTTTCATGCACACGATTTTGTCTGATCCTCATATTGTCCTGTGATGCTCAGCAGAATTCTATCTTGTGTGGCAGTGGGGGCAGGGAGGGTGGCGATCTATAGTCATCAGCAAAGGACAAATCACATCTGCTTAATGTCTCCTGATCACAAAGTGCTGAACACATCATTTGGCGTCTATATAAATAAGTTAGCTTGCCTTTAGAGGCCTGGATATACTAAAACCCTCCACAACTTTAAGCCCAGTGGTGGGGAGTAGGCAATAAGGACGGGAGCCTGACTGAGGGGCTCACATCTCTGACTCACTCTCACTGAAGGCACTAGGCCGTTGAGATGAATGGCTAGTGGAGGTGAGCAACCCATTTATTTATTTGTTTATTTTTAATATTTATTAGTTAATCTATTTATTTGGCTATGCTGTGTCTTAGTTACTGCACATGGGATCTTTAGTTGCGGCGTGCGGGATCTAGTTCACTGACCAGGGCTTGAACCTGGGCCTGCTGCATTGGGAGCACAGAGTCTTAGCCACTGGCCCATCAGAGGAGTCCCACCCAACCTGTTTAGATTCTTGTTATCTCTATCTGTCTTTTGCCAAGTGTTTAGTTGCAAAAGTCAGAGTCTCACCAAGAGAAGAAAAACCACTCTGGATATTCAAATAGATGGGCTTGAATATAGGGAATTGGTATATAGGTGATAGAAATGCTCAGAAGATGAGAGCTGAGAAGTCAAACAAAAGACAGTGAAGATATCAAAAGTCTCCTAATTTCTGGATGCCTCTACCACCCCTTGGATGGAGGAAAACAGAAAGGAGAAGTGTAACCAGGACCTATGGGCTGGGATCACTGGAGTTAAACTGGAACAAGGTGGGCCAGCTTTGAAGGAAGTGGAGCCATAAAGGAGATGCCAGCCAAGATAAGGTGAGGAAGAAATACCCTGGCCTCTCCTTCCTTCTCTCTAGTCTCCAACTAGCTCCGCTCTTTAGTGGAACATAGCCGCCAGCCAGCAGACAATGGAGTCAGATGCAGCTTGTAGGGATCAGTCTGTTTGCTCAAGACACAGAGCAGATAACAGGTGAGAAATGGAGCTGAGGATAGATAGAACCAGGACCCGCATAATAAGTAAACTTCTCTTCGTGCCTCTTATAGCCTATACTTTACGTTATGCACATTACGTTACATTATGTTACACACAACCTGTATATTAAATGTGCATATGATGTAATATCACCATATCTATTACCAGTTGCAACTTACAGATGAGGAATCTAAGATTCAAGCTTAGTAATTTGCCCAAGTTTACACACTTAAAAAATGTTAGAGCTTGGTCTATTTTTCTGATTCTTATGTCTACTGCTATGATCACTATCCTGGTTCCTTCCATTTGAATATGTTGGAGAAGGGCTAGGATAATCTGAGATTTTAAAAACACAGATAGACGCTTAGAATGAAACTAGCCCAGGGCATTTCAAGCTGGGTACCCTGGAGCTCTGAGGTCCATATAACATCCTCCAGACAGAGTTAACATGATTCCAAACTCCACCCTCCACTGCAAACATTGTGGCAACTTATTCTTTTATGCGATGAGAGTCTACTAAGATTTTATTTTAAGAAAATGATTCTACTAAAAGAGTAAATAAGGGCTTCCCTGGTGGTGGTGGTGGTCCAATGGGTTTCTCTGGTGGCCCAGATGGTAAAGAATTTGTTTGCAATGCAGGAGACTCAGGTTAGATTCCTGGGTGGGGAAGATGCCCTGGAGAAGGGAATGGCAACCCACACCAATATTCTTGCTTGGAGAATTCCATGGACAGGGAAGACTGGTGGGTTATACAGTCCATGGGGTCACAAAGAGTTGGATGCAACTGAGCGACTAACACTTTCACTGCTGGTCCAATGGTTGAGAACCCACCTGCCAATGCAAGGGACACAGGTTTGATCCCTGGTCCAGGAAGATTGCACACACCGAGGAACAACTAAGCTGATGCGCCATAACTACTGAGCCTGTGAGCCACAACTACCGAAGTGTGAGAGCCTACAGCCTTTGCTCCACAACAAGAGAAGCCGCCACAATAAGAAGTCCATGCACCACAGCTAGCGAGTAGCTCCTGATCACTGCAACTAGAGAAAGCCCTTCACAGTGAAAAAGTCCCAGCACAGCCAAATATATATAAATGAATTGATTAATTTTAAAAATGAGTAAAATAATATTGTTCCAGTCTAGTGATCAATAGGTCACCAGATCTAGTAATCTCCCTCAAATGAAGTCACTAGGGCCCAGAGAGGGTCTACCCAACGGCAGGCTGAAATCCAGATGTTCTGGCTTGCCCCTCAAGGCTCTTGCCAATGAACCATGCTGTCTGTGTCGTGGCAAGCTAAGAGAGAGAGAGACAGTGAGGCAGGGGCAAGAAGGAGAAGTGACAGAGCAAAGAGGCAAAAGCCAGAGACCACGCAGGGAAAGAGGACTCAAGAAAACACAAGGATGAAAGCCCCATTCTCTTGAGGACGCTGCTTGAAGGTTTTAATGGCACTGCGACTCTGCATTTGGGGCAAAAAAAGCATAATTCTGCCAGCAATCTGACCCGTTCACAGAGGGGCTAAGCGAAATCAAGGATAATAGCTCCAAGATGGAAACAATTCAAACATCCATCAGCTGGTGAGTGGATCACACCTGGAACATCCAAGTAACACACAGTTCTTCAGCAGTAAGGGTGCAGAGAGCAGCTACAACATGGATGCACCGAGTATGACAAGCGAAAGAAGCCAGACACAAACGACCACGTGCTGTTTAATCCCATTTGTATGAAATGTCCTCAATAGGCGAATCTATCAAGATGTAAAATAGATTACTGGTTGCCTGAGGCTGGGTATGTGAACAGGGAATGACTGCAAAAGGGCAGGACGTTTCTTTCAGGGGCGACAGGAAATGTTCTTGAACTAGATTGTGGTGATGATTGCCCAACTGTGGAAATTTACTAAAAATCCTTGAATGGTACACTTCAAACGAATGGAATTTATAGGTGTCAATTTTACTTGAATAAACTCATGTTATTTTAAACACAAAACATAAATTGAGGGCTGACTCTAGCTTATAGTCTTGAGGGCACAAAACTAACCCCATAAACACTCACGAGAGAGAAAAATCTTGCAGTATGTGTTAGGAGGGTGAGGTGTGGCCCTTCTCCCTTTTCCAGGTCAGGTCACCAGGGACCTCACTCATTGCTTCCAGCCCAGTACCAGATCTGCCACCTACTTCAGTCCCGCCCTGAGATTGCCCAGCACCTCCTGGGTTTACAGATCATGAAAGCTACACAGTTGCAGATTTGAGATGCATAGGATACAAGCAGAAAAAACTTTCTCACAGGACTTCCTTGGTGGTCCAGTGGTTGAGAATCTGCCTGCCGATGCAATGGACACAAGTTTGATCCCTGGAATCAATCAAGATCCCTGGAATCTTCCCAGATTCCGCAAGCCGCTGGGCAATTAAGCCAGTGAGCCACAACTACTGAGCCTGTGCGCCTTAGAGCCTGTGCCCTACAAGAGGGAAGCCACCTCGATGAGAAGCCCGTGAACGGAGCTAGAGAGTGGCCACCACTTGCCGCAACCAGAGAGAGCCCTTGAGCAGCGACAAAGACCCAGCACGCCAAAAATAAATAGAGGCAATTTTAAAAAGAAAGAAATTGTTAAAAAATATTCCTCACATGATTTCTCAGCACTCGGCACCCCTCCTTCTAAGTACCTGCTATAAATCTATATTCCTCTGTAGGCTGTAAACTCCACAAGAGCAAGAATGGGAACCATCTTTTCTACTATTTTCTTCCACCACACAGCATAAGCCTGCTCATTGTCCATTCTAGAGCATTATTTGTTAAAAGAATTAAAAAATTATTAGGGGGACTTGCCTGAGGGTCCAGTGATTAAAATTTAGCCTTCCAGAGCAGGAAGTCCAGGTTTGATCCCTGGAGGGGAAACTAATATACCCACTCCAGTATTCTTGCCTGGAGAATTCCATGGACAGAGGAGTGGGGTGAGCTACAGTCCATGGGGGCCCAGAGAGTCAGACACGACTGAGCAACTGACACTTTCCACAAGGGCAGAGTTGGGCTCCTCTTTTCCCGTCATGCATTGCTTTATGTATGCATAAACATACATAAAAGGACTATGAAAAAAAATACATAAAAAGACTTACACAAAGGGATGAAGTATTAAAACTTTAGTACTGAGATTTCCCTGGGGGTCCAGTGATGAAGCCTGAGATCCCAACGCAGTGGTGCGGGTCTGATTCCTGGCTAGGAAGCTGGATCCTGCACATGCAACCGAAGATCCTGTATGCTGCAACTAAGGCCCAGCGCAGCCAAATAAGCAAATAAATAGTTTAACCAGTTTCAATGCTTTTCATCAAAATGGTCCCTAATTACTTAGTGATTTTAAAAATGCATAGAAAATAGAATCAAAAGATGAAGTGTACCACAAAGATCTCAGATGGGGACCTAGCAAATGAAAGATAGTTTTTATACATCAGAAATCAGTTCTAGGAATAGATTGAACTAAGAAAAACTGCATGTGAAAGATTGGACTTTAGTACAAATTTATTAAATTCACCTATGTAAAGAAACTAAACTATAATGGATACTTTATTGACCAACTGACCAACTTTTAATAAAAGTATGTGATAAACCTCCCATTAACCATGGACATGGGTGAAGAGTGTAGGCTCCCAAAGGGAGCCATAATTGTTTTGTCAGTTCAGTTTAGTTCAGTCGCTCATTCATGTCTGACTCTTTGCAACCCCATGGGGTGCAGCACAACCAGACCTCCCTGTCCATCACCAGCTCCTGGAGCTTGCTCAAATTCATGTCCATTGAGTCAATGATGCCATCCAACCATCTCATCCTCTGTCATCCTCTTCTTCTCCTGCCTTCTATCTTTCCCAGCATCAGGGTCTCTTCTAATGAGGCAGTTCTTCACACCAGGTGGCCAAAGTATTGGAGTTTCAGCTTCAACATCAATCCTTCCAATGAATATTCAGGACTGATTTCCTTTAGGATTGACTGGTTTGATCTCCTTGCTGTCCAAGGGACTCTCAAGAGTCTTCTCCAACACCATACTTCAAAAGCATCAATTCTTCAGTGCTCAGTTTTCTTTATGGCCCAACTCTCACACCCATACATGACTACTGGAAAAACATAGCTTTGACTAGGCAGGGCTTTGTCAGCAAAGTAATGTCTCTGCTTTTAAATATGCTGTCTAGGTTTGTCATAGCTTTTCTTTCAAGGAGCAAGTGTTTTTTAATTCCATGGCTGCAGTCACTGTTGGCAGTGGTTCTGGAGCCCCCAAAATGAAGTCTCACTGTTTCCACTATTTCTCTATCTATTTGCCATGAAGTGATGGGACCGGATCCCATGACCTTCATTTTCTGAATGTTTAGTTTTAAGACAGCTTTTTCACTCTCCTCTTTCACCTTCATCAAAAGGTTCTTTAGTTCCTTTTCACTTTCTGCCATAAGGGTGGTGTCATCTGCTTTGTACATGATTCCTTTTGATTGTCCTCTAATGGTGTGTAGTCATCACCATGCTGATATGAGGAAAGTCTTTTTGGAATTGGAAGCCTAGGAGGCAGGGATTATCATATTGGAAACATATTTTGAAATGGATCAGAACTATATATATAAGCTTTCTTTGACTCTGGGCATCGAGGATTTTAATAAACTGTTTAGTTGAGAAATGACATAGGAGGAAACAAAACCCTGGAGCAGATCTCTACAGACCGGAGTTCTAATCTGATGTGGCTCCTGACACTCTGTATGACATCCTGGGCCTCACAACTACTCAATTTTGAACAACAAAATATTCAGCCTAGAAGATGGTTTAGCTAAACCCAGGTATACTGGGTGGGGTCTTCCCTGGTGGCTCAGACAATAAAGAATCTGCCTGCAAAGCAGGAGACCCAGGTTCAATTCCTGGTCAGGAAGATGCTCTGGAGAAGAGAATGGCAACTCACTCTGAACGTGTTAGTTATTCAGTCATATCCACCTCTTTGCAACCCCACAGACTACAGCCCACCAGGCTCTCTGTCCATGGTATTTTCCAGACAAAAATATTGAAGTGGGTTGCCAATTCTTCCCAACCCAGGAATCAAACCCAGGTCTGGGTTGTAGGCAGATTCTTTATCATGTGAGCTACCAGGGAAACCCAACCTACTCTAGTATTCTCGATATACTTGCATTTTACATGTGAATGCATTTCTCTGGAGAACTAAAAAAATTTAATTTCACCCTTGCCAGCAGCCTTCTGCCAAGGGGCAAAAAAGAGGTAACTTTCCTTTTTGTTTTTAGGCCACACTGTGCAGCGTGCAGAATTTTAGTTTCCCAACCAGGGACCCAACTGCTGCCCCATGCATTGGGAGTGCAACATCTTAACCACTGGACCACCCCAGAAGTCTCCTTAACTTTTCTTTTTAAAGAAATATCCCCTACAGCATTCTAGTATGACTGCTAGTATAATGTTAGGGGAAAAAGAAGAACACTAACCAACCTCAGAACAAAAAATAGAGAACCAGAATTTGAGAAAAGCTTCCAAAGCATCTCTGTGTCCCTAATGTTACCTTCACGCCTCTCTGGAAATGCTTCTGTTGTGCCCTCTGGGGAAAACCAGCAGCCGTTGGACCCTCCCACAGTCTTTCGGAGATATCAGTGTGGGAAGGAACTGAGGCCTCCTGCCAACAGCCAGCACCGACTTGCTAGGCCCGTCTTGAACCCCTCTGGAAGCAGAGCCTCAGCCGCAGTCAAGCCTAGTGTCTGCCCCGCGGCTCTGGCTAACATCTTGGCTGCCACCTTGTGAGGTGCCTTGAGCCAGACCACACTGGTCAGCTGCTCCTGGATTCCTGACCGGCAGGGACTGTGAGATAATAAATATTTATAGTTTAATCCACCAAACCTGGGATGACTTGTTACATAAGTGCAGGTAACTAATCCAGAAAGTCACCTGAATATGTCACTAATAAACGACATAAATTTGGTCAGAAAATTAACCACTAGGTTCTAACTGCTGAACTCATTCCCAGAGTAGGGAGTTGGGAGATTGGAATGAGAGGGGGAAGACTGGATTACTTTACATTAATTATTTTGTTTTCATTAAGGAGTTTTTATTTTTTATTTTAAAGAGAAAGGGGTTGTGGTGAAGGGCTGGGGAAGGGAGATAGAAACATGGAATCTTTTTAAAGGGTTTTTTTGTATTTTTTTCTTAATTATTTGTGTTTTGAAAGAGCAATTTTAAAATTTGTTCCTTGGTTTGAGGTCTTGTTGCTGTCTTTCCTCTCTTCTACTTTCTTTCCATAGATAAAATCTAAGCAGGCTGGTGTTGGCTGGAGTTACATCCCACTTGGGGTTAAAACTTCTGGAATATACTGGAGGAGCACTTGAGTAGGAAGGAAGCAAAGAATTATTTTCTTTCCTTTTGACATAAAAAAGACATTTTAATCCCAGAACCTACAACAGAACAAAGTCAGCTGTGTCTTCATAAGGACCTTCAGTTCAGTTCAGTTCAGTCACTCAGTCATGTCCGACTCCCCGTGACCCCATGAATCGAAGCACGCCAGGCCTCCCTGTCCATCACCAACTCCCAGAGTTCACTCAGACTCATGTCCATTGAGTCCGTGATGCCATCCAGCCATCTCATCCTCTGTTGTCCCCTTCTCCTCCTGCCTCCAGTCCCTCCCAGCATCAGAGTCTTTTCCAATGAGTCAACTCTTCGCATCAGGTGGCCAAAGTACTGGAGTTTCAGCTTTAGCATCATTCCTTCCAAAGAAATCCCAGGGTTGATCTCCTTCAGAATGGACTGGTTGGATCTCCTTGCAGTCCAAGGGACTCTCAAGAGTCTTCCCCAACACCACAGTTCAAAAGCATCAATTCTTCGGCGCTCAGCCTTCTTCACAGTCCAACTCTCACATCCATACATGACCACTGGAAAAACCATAGCCTTGACTAGACGGACCTTTGTTGACAAAGTAATGTCTCTGCTTTTCAACATGCTATCTAGGTTGGTCATAACTTTCCTTCCAAGGAGTAAGCGTCTTTTAATTTCATGGCTGCAGTCACCTCTGCAGTGATTTTGGAGCCCCCCAAAATAAAGTCTGACACTGTTTCCACTGTTTCCCCATCTCTTTCCCATGAAGTGATGGGACCGGATGCCATGATCTTCGTTTTCTGAATGTTGAGCCTTAAGCCAACTTTTTCACTCTCCACTTTCACTTTCATCAAGACGCTTTTTAGTTCCTCTTCACTTTCTGCCTTAAGGGTGGTGTCATCTGCATATCTGAGGTTATTGATATTTCTCCCAGCAATCTTGATTCCAGCTTGTGCTTCTTCCAGCCCAGTGTTTCTCATGATGTACTCTGCATAGAAGTTAAATAAGCAGGGTGACAATATACAGCCTTGACGTACTCTTTTTCCTATTTGGAACCAGTCTGTTGTTCCATACCCAGTTCTAACTGTTGCTTCCTGACCTGCATATAGGTTTCTCAAGAGGCAGGTCAGGTGGTCTGGTATTCCCATCTCTTTCAGAATTTTCCACAGTTTATTGTGATCCACACAGTCAAAGGACCTTAGTGTCTTTAAAACCAATTCCAAATAGTAACAGTGGATAGAAATGAGATCCTGTCCTGGGATCTTCCTGGATAAAACTAGTTACAGCCACAAACAGAGGAAGTTAATGGCCAATTTTTCCAAAAGAAAAGGTTAGTTGTGGAAACTGTTTCAAGGGTAAGTCTTAGGAATTATGACATATTAGACAAAAGGAAACATGGGATTATAAGTGAGAAGATAAAATACTCGAGAGTGGCTAATTTTAATTATAAAATAATAATGTTCAGGGGTTCTCAAATTTTAGTGTACTTGAGAATCACTTGGAGTGGGGAGGCAAATTCAGATCTCAAGGCCTCAGCCTCAGAGATTCAAATTTAGGATTTAGTAGATCTAAGATTGAGTCCAGTCACCTATGTTTGAATATTTATTTATTTATTTGGCTGCCTGGGTCTTAGTTGTGGCACTTGGGATCTTTAGCTGTGGGTCTAGTTCCCTGACCAGGGATGGAGCTCATACCCTCTACACTGGGAGTGAGAAGTATTAGCCACTAGACTACCAGGGAAGTCCCCAGGAATCTGTGTTTTTAATGAGCATAATATGTTGCTTTGACTGTCAAAGTTTAAGAAAAACTGAGTTACTATACATACTATGTGTCACCAGATACTGTATTTGTTAAAATTATGAATGGAAGGATGTCTAGAAATACTAGGCAAAGGGTGGACAGCAAGGCAGAGTGTGAAATGTCATGCTGACAAGTGCCCATCAGACATTTCCAGCAGATCTGTCAATTGCTCCAAACCCTCCTAATACTATCCATCTCCTAAAACGCAACTAAGTTCAATTTTTCACAGTTCAAAATCTAATCTTTGCACAGTGGCCATCAAAGAGGATACTTCAAAATAACTGTATTATAAAGAAAGATGGTAAATGTGTCCCTAGGTTTTGATGGAATACTATGTTCTCACTGTGAAGCAACACTTGACCTGCAAATTCTAAAATGAGAAGGAAAAAAAATTAGTTTCAGAAGAAGATTAACTTTATAAGTAAGCATTTTTAATAAGAAGAGTATATGAGATATAAAATCTCGATTCTTTGGTATGTGACCACAGAAGCAGGTTTACCTTTTATTAGCGACACATGCAGTTCGGAGAAGAAAACCCTAAGGACATATGGGTACAGCCCAGCTATGCTGCTCTTGGCACAGGCAATCGTGTATTTCCAGTCATTTCCACAGGTGACACGCTGACAATTGGATTTACGGAGCAGTGACCCAATTCAGTCACTCAGAGTTGAAAAAACACAAATGTCACAAAACAGGGGGGAAAAATAAGAAAATGATAGTATGTGGAAGACAATCAGGAGGAAAGGAAAAACTTCAGATTGAAGGGGACTAGAGGGGACCTCCAAGTCCAGCACCTTCACTTTACAGGTAAGAAACAGAGTCATGAGCAGATGGAAGCTTGTCTTTGCCCTCATGATGTCCAAGTGGAACTCAGACCTCCCAGCCCCCAGCTCAGCAGACTAAGGGTTATTTAACTCATAATGATGGAGTCGGTGCTAACCCGCCCCAGGGACAAGAGCCTCTGGGGGTCATCACTGCCTCCAGGGGTGTGTCTGGCTGCTCTGCTGACCAGGTGCTGCCTTGAGTAATTTTTTTCTTAATCACATCTGTTATTTTGTATTTAACTTATTGGAATACCTTTGTTTTTTTTTTTTAATAACATTCTGCAATAATAAATCTGAAAATAAACACTACACGTTGTAATAATAATATTTTTTCTTTCAGCCTGCTCTTATCATTTACTCTATCATGAATGTTTTCAGTGCACCAGGTTGAATGGCTCACTGTTTTCTAGAATGGGACCTTATTTTTTATTTTTTTGGCTGTGCTGGATTTTTCTGGGGCAGGCAGGCTCTTTCTTGTGGCATGTGGGCTTATCTACTTGAGGTGTGTGGGCCATGCACGAGCTTAGTTGAGATTCATGGCATCTTAGTTCCCTGGCCAGAGATTGAAGCTGGGCACCTGCATTAGGAGCTCAATGTCTTATCCACTGGATGACCAGGGAAGTCCCTGCTCATACTTGTGCTTAAGCTCAGTTTTATGCTCAGTTGGGTCCGACTCTTTTTGAGCCCATGGACTCTAGCCTGCCAGGCTCCTCTGTCCATGGGACTTTTTCCAGGCAAGAATACTGAAGTGGGTTGCCATTTCCTCCTCTGGGGGAGTCTTCCCTACCCAGGGACTGAAGCCACATTTCCTGTGTCTCCTGCATTGCAGGTGAATTCTTTACCGCTGAGCTAATGGAGAAGCCCAGGGAAGCCCCTGGGACCCTGTTTATTCTGATCATTCTATATGCCCAACCTTTAGCACCGTGCCTGCCACACAGCAGGAACTCAATAAACATGTGTTGAATGAATTCATTAGTAGAATGTATTAATTAGTAGAATAAATTATCCTTTATTGTGGTACATTGGGATGGATTCCAGTTTTTTCACTATTATAATACTTCAGCTAACATTCTTTGATGAATCTTTGCACCCACTCCTTATTATCACCTTGTGATAAATTCCTAGAGATGCAATTAGTGGATCAAAGCCTTTAATACATATTGCAGAAATGTCTTTCAGAAAAATGGTCCAGTTTCCCCCTGTACTCCTGCCAAAGTTCTTTTCTTTCTTTTTAACAATGAAGATATTTGTCTCCTGAGAACGGAAGTTAGTGCTGGGAAAACATTTTCAGAACATTCTGCCCATTTTGATTGCATAAAACAGTTTTTGAACACTTTCCGTCTGTATTGTATTAAATCGTTTATCTAGAGGTGAGAGGTTACTGAAGCCACTGCTAAATCGCTTATATTCGTTAGATTTATTGTGCCTTATAAGCTTTCTAAAAGGGGGGAGGGGATATGACTTTTGCTTGAAAGAGCGCAAGAGAGCCCAGACATGGGGTTGCAGAACCACGGTGGGACAGAATGGCAGGGCCAGGGTGCTGCAGCTGGAGAAGACGAGTCCTTGGAGGAGGCTGCAGCGCAGAGTTCTCACAGGTACACATATGCATAACACACATGGAACAGCGTGGGAGGACCTCAAAGCACAGTGTCTGGGGGGAGGAGAAACAGACACTTTTAAGATTCATAAAAATAAAAACGAGGCATGTGAAACCCATCAGAGGGGTGGCCTGATTGAAGGGAGGACGCAGTGCATGGGGATCAGATATGAGGGGGACCACGCTCAGATCAAGGATGCTGTGAATGTGCCCCAAATGGGGAGGAGAAGTACGCTGCGGCCACTCAAAAAGAAGCAAGAAAGAAGAGATTTCCCTGGGGACCCAGAGGCTGAGACTCTGCAATCCCAATGTAGGGGGTCCGGGTTTGATCCCTGGTCAGGAAACTAGATTCCCACATGCCACAACTGAGAGTTGGCATGTCACAGCTAAAGCTCCCTCATGCTGCAAATGAAGGATTCCGCGTGCCACAGCTAAGACCCTGCACAGCCAAATAAACAAGTAAATAAAATAAACATTAAAAAAAAAGAAAGAAGGAATGAAGGAGATAGAGGGAGGGAAGGAGGGTTCTGACACCCTCTGAACCCCTGAACCCTAACTCTGTCACTAACTCTGGATGAATTGCCCTCGAGTCCCTCCCTAGGCCTAGGTTATACATGCTGGGGAAGGACTAGATGGTTCCAGAGAGGTCACACTGCGATTCAGACACAAGTGGGATGTAGATGCAGCCGCCTAGGTGCTTTTGTGTAAATACAGGTGTTGCGTTTCCACTGTCCACTCTGACAAATCCCACAAATAGAAAGCATCAATTGATTTGTAAAGCAAACCATGTGCTTTATGGAAGAAGCACTGCTAGCAGAGACTTCCATAATATTATAAGCAGATGTGAGCCGTTTATTAAATTTACAAACAGCAAAGTCCCATAATGACGGACCTCCCCAGGACGGCCAGCTATTCTTTGGCAGAATTCCAGCAGGAAATTTTCTGGTGTCGACTGTTCTCCTTTCCGCTTGGAATCGCAATGTCTCCGACAATGTTTGAATTATTTAAATATGCCCCAAATCTGCAGTTCGTTGTCTTATCGTTTCAAAGGACTGTGCTTCTATAAATCATATCAAATGTCTGAGATTCAGACCAAAAAAGCAAGGGGAAAAATGAGGCACAGATACTCCTGGCTATCCAAGAAAAGCATACAGCAGAAAGGAAATGACATTGCATATTAAAAGCAAGTATCCTTTTGAAAGGTTTATGTGAGCACAAGATGATAAAGCACAGTCAGTTGGTTCCACAGACTGTGTGGATGTGTGCGTGTGGCTGTGTGTGTAGGTTCTGTAATTAACCTGGTTAAAAATGACACAACTCACTCATAAGAGCAACCAAGTAAATGTATTAGAATATGTGGAGGGGAGAGGAGTTGCCTAAAGCAATTTTCCCCTTTATTATGGAAGGGAGCAGCAAGCTTTGCTAAACACCTTGACACCATCTATGCTGATGGATGCCAGACCATCCCTGTGTGATCAGTTTCCTCCTGGTTTTCATTTGGGAGAGGAAGCAGCTTGAAAACCAGGATTTTTTTCTCTCTGGCTTTAGAAACGCAAGGAGACCGGCCAACTTTTAAATATTCTGTTGGTCTCAGTTGTGTTACATAGGACCCAGTTATTCCACTCTAGCTGTTGCCAGGAATTAGACATACACAAGGAAAGAGAAGAGCAGAACAAATCATTCCTGGGTGCCTTACCCATGGAGAGCATTTCGTCTGTTCTTGGCTTCGCTGGTGGAGATTTGGAGCCTGGGAGAAACACAGTGAGTTTCAGCGCTTGTGGAGACAAAGAACAGGGCTTCTCTCCTACCTGCTGCGGCCCCTGTGGACTCCAGTCCATTTCAGCCCACCTTACACAGGGGACTTGGTGGGTACATGGGTGGAGACGGGAAGCTAGCCAGGCACATAATTACAGCCCCTCGAAAGCAGGCTCTGAGACTCAGATTTGTGTGCAGGAGGTCAACTAGGAAATGCTCTCATTAACCACACCTGTGAGGGAGTGAAGACAGCAGGATAAATGGAGGAAGAGGCTGGTCACAGAAAGACCTCAGGGAGCCCCAGGGATGCTCTGCTCCGTGGCAGCTCTTCAGAGTTGTCCCCCCTTGGCCACTATTATTGGTCCTCCCACATCAACCATCTAGTTGTTGGATACTGGCTATCTTTACCCCGCATGCCACTCACACACACTTCCTTCATACCAGGAAGGGTGGAGAGGGTCTCAGATAGGAGCTATTGGCCAACAACACTTCCAGCAACAGAGGGAAGAGATTCCTCAGTGGATGTACCAGGGCAAACACCACAAAATAAAAGATGCATGTCAGCCATTAAGGAGCTTGCACTCTTACTGCGGGACCGTGTACATTAACCACAGTACAAGGCAATAGATTATTAAGTGTTAAGTGAATGGCACTGATTGTCTGTTTTACAGATGTGTGGAGAGATGACAGAAAGCTGGAAGTGAAATTATGGATTATTGGACCCAATCAGCTTCATTTCCAAGTGTGAACACTGTGATGTGAAAAATGGGGGGACATGTCCAAGCTTACATATCTGCCGAGGAGCCACCTAGGTTTCCTGATTCCCATTCCCATCCTCATTTTTCTCCTCAGTAAACCTCCCACTCCCTGCCTGTAGAAGTGGTTAGTTGTGACAGGACTGATCTTAGATAATTGTGACTAGATCTAGGTAAGGTAGAAAGCAGAACCCTCAAAACGGGTCCTCACCAGAAGAATTAAAGTCAAATGAATATCTTTGGTTTTAACCTAAAGAACTGTCAGTCAAGAAATGGGACTAGAAATGACTGCCCTCAGCTTACAAGTAATTTCACATTTTATCACTTGCCAGACTGTTTGTGGTCATGTGGGAGGCCACCATCTCTCCTGAAGAAATGACCCACCCCAGCTATGCTCATTTTGTGGAAATGAGAAATAGTTTTTGAATCATTTCCCAAAAAACACCAAAGAACATAAAAGTAGAAAACCAGCGTCAAGACCAGACCACACTGGTGCTATCTGGCCTCTGCTGAGGTTATTTGGTAAACCATAACTGTAGTCTGTAGTAGTGCTCACTGTCTTCCAAATGACAGCATGTCTTGCTAAGGGTCTCCTTTTCTTCTAGAACTTTCCAGTTCATTTTTTTTTTCCATCCAAGTAAGGTACTTCTACAAATATGTAAGGTACATTGAGGGGGTAACAGAAAGGGCAGCTTAGATGACATAGGACCAAGTCAGTATTAAAGATCTGAGTCTTTTGATAAGTAACTACCTGTTCATTCCTGACATCATTCATTCAACAGGTATTTGCCAGCACTTACTCTGTCCTAAGTGACCTTGTAAGAACTGAGGGCTTGGAGATGAGTAAGATATGGCCCCTTAGGAGCCAAGTTATCAGGAAGCTTGATCTGGTAGACAAGACAGAGATGTGAATATGAGTCAAGTGTAGTGCTACAAGGAAAACCAGAGCAGGGACGTGGAGGGTGGGATGGCGCTAGAGTTGTCTGTGCTACAAAGAGTCCATTTACCTTGTTTGATGTGAAGCATCATTTGCCTTGAGTCCCACCCGTTGTTTTGTTGTTCAGTCACTAAATCACGTCCAGCTCTTTGAGACCCCATGGACTGCAGCATGCCAGGCTTCCCTGTCCTTCACTATCTCATGTCCAGCTCTTTGAAACCCCATGGACTGTAGCATGCCAGGCTTCCCTATCCTTCACTATCTCCCAGAGTTTGCTCAAGCTCATATCCATTGAATCAGTGAAGCCCTATTATTTGTTTATTTACTAAAAAACAGCTACTAGGGGATTTCCATGTGCCTAGTATAGCACTAGATACTTCAAGTACACCTACTTGAGTGACTTGTTAATAATGTTCTTGATAATGAAGGGTCTTGACTCGATGAACGTGAATCTGTGTGAACTCCGGGAGTTGTTGATGGACAGGGAGGCCTGGCGTGCTGCGATTCATGGGGTCGCAAAGAGTCGGACACAACTGAGCGACTGAAATGAACTGAACTGAACTGAACTGAACTGAACTGAACTGAATGAAGGGTTTTGATGTATTAAAACATCTATTTTGTTGTGCTTTGCTTTCTGAAGCATACATATGTCGAGGGAACCCAAGCACCCCATCCATTCCATATCATGTCGTCTTCTATCAGGCCCATCCACCCTGTTGCTATATACCTTACTACCTTTCTCCCTCCAGAAAATCTCCCTTCACCAACCTGTAATTGACCACTGCTCTCTACCCTCTTCGGCTGCTTCCTAGGAGGCCCTGGAGCCTGTCAACCGCTTAAGGTCTCACTGCTCATCCATGATGGATCTTGCACTATCACTGACACATTTTTATCAGCCATCAGAGGTCAAAACTTCTCCAGCACAGAAGTAATGGCAGAAGGGGTGGGAGGGCATGCAGAGTAAAAGTAATCATTGTAGGACACACTCAACTCAATGGCAAGCAGAGTCCTGTTTGGCACAGCCACAACTGCAGGGTACACTGCTGAGCGCTGATAAAAGGGCTCTGCTGAACTTGCACAAGGAATATGGAGAATGCATGTATCTTCCCAGTGTGGTGTGATGGATATAGTTCTTGAGGAAACACTTCAGAGACAGTGTTACACGGAAGCAGATCCACTCAGTTTAGTTCAGTCCAGCTGCTCAGTCATGTCCGACTGTTTGCGACCCCATGAACTGCAGCACGCCAGGCCTCCCTGTCCATCACCAACTCCTGGAATCCACGCAAACTCATGTCCATCGAGTCAGTGATGCCATCCAGCTAGCTCATCCTCTGTCTTCCCCTTCTCCTCCTGCCCCCAATCCCTCCTAGGTGTACTAGACAATGGCAAATATGTACAGGTGTGAGATTCAGAACCCTCAGTACTTACTGTGGGTTTTTTCCCTGAATGTGATCTCTGGACCCACTGCCCTGTTTTCTCCCCCCCCCCTTTTCTTTCTTTCTTTTCTTTTTAAAGAGATCTTTACACTTTCAACTTTAAAATAGGGTAGGACACATACAGGGCTTCCCCAGTGGCTCAGATGGTCCAGAATCTGCCTGTAGTGCAGGGAACCTGGGTACGATCCCTGGTTCAGAAAGACTACCTGGAGAAGGGAATGGCGACCCACTTCAGTTTTCTTGCCTGGAAAAGTCCATGGACAGGGGAACTTGGTGGGCTACAGTCCAAGGGTTCGCAAAGAGTCAGACATGAGCTACTAACACTTCCACTTCATTTTAGGACACGTATCATGTTGATCTAACAGTTACTATATGAAAAGGCTGCTAAGGCGCTGGACACTGCATCATTTTCTCCTGGGATGCTTTTAAAGGAAGAAACAGCAAATCTGAATCTCTTGGAGCAGGGCATAGGCATTTGAGTGAGAAGCCTACTGAGTCTAAGTTTGGACAAGAGACAGCCGCTCGTTTTAGAGAAATGCCCAATACTTGAACATCCTCCCTTTCTCTGGCCTCGAAGCCACACATTAGTTCTCTGCTGGCTCTTATCTGCAATTCTGGAAATATTCATCTCCCTGGAGATTTCCCTCTCCAGAGAGGATTGTTTTCATCTTTCTAGCATTCTATAAAGGGAATAATTCTATAATTAATTTCATATTGAGTGAGAATATTCTTTCTATAGATATGTTGGGCTGTCTAGTGCATATGGGAGACATTCCCAGTAGATTATATTTATAATGTTATATAACTGCAGAACACCCCCCACCCAAGTGATAAGATCTGTTCCTCTCAAATGGATCTAGGCTTTTTAAACCCTAAAAACAAAGATTTTGAAGCTACAGGTTTTTAATTTTCACTTGAATGGAATTGAGACAGATTTGGAAACTTCTTAGTGCTAATTCTTGGGATCATGTATTTCCATGAACTTGGTTGTAAATTTTCCAGTTCACAATGAATTCTAAGATCTTGTGAATCCGTTCAGGTAAAGAAGGTGCTTGTCACCACCCAGTACTGCTAGAATACTCCCATTTTATAGCCCTTAATGAATCACTGATATAGGCAACAATCATCAATGATAAAACACCTTGATAAAAGGCTTGTGGGAAATTTATGAAAATATCAGGATGGCACCTACTGAACCCACTGGTCAATCTCAGTTTCACTGAAATTTGGACAGCTTACCATTATGTGTCCCCTCGTGTGGTGTGGTATGAGACATGAAGCGTGTGTGTTTAGTCACTCAGTCATGTCTGACTCTTTGCAAACCTATGGACTGGAGCTCGCCAGGCACCTCTGTCCTTGCAATTTCCCAGGTAAGAATACTAGGGTAGGTTGCCATTTCATCCTCCAGGAGATCTTCCCAACCCAGGGAATGAACCTGAGTCTCCCGTGTCTCCTGAACTGCAGGAGACATGCAGTACCAGCCGTGAAATCTGCTTGCCCCTAATTTCAATCAGAACCTCATTGAGTTGAGAGAAACAACTTCCAATTTACAAGGAATAGGGAGATAGAGGACGAAGTAAGCAATAGCACAAAGAAGAACAGGTAGATCCAGAGTGTGAAACATTCTACAGGATGGAAAACAGTTGTCTTCAAGTCAGCACCCCCAGAAAAATAAGGATGGGTTACTTTAGATGTCAAGATGAAAGGAAGCATAACAAACACAGAGAATAAATCTAGTGTTTGTCATTTTAACAATTAGGGTGGGACTTCCCGGTGGTCCAGTGGGTAAGACTCCTCGCTCCCAATGCAGGGGGCGCAGTTTGATCCCTGGTCAGGGAACTAGATCCCACACACCGCAACTAAGAGACCCTTCCTGCCACAGCAAAGATCATGAGTGCTGCAAGACCCGGCACAGGCAAGAAGATGGAAAATTATTTATTGATTGATTTTAAACTTGTAATTTTGTTGGAGTATAGCAGGTCAACAATGTTATGACAGTGTCAGGTGAACAGTGAGGGACTCAGCCAATCATATACATGTATCTATTATCCCCCAAACTTCCCTCCCATCCAGGCTGCCACATAACATTGAGCAGTGTCCCATGTGCTATACACTAGGTCCTGTTAATTAAGTAAATATTTAAAAACAATAAAGACAATTGGGGGGGAAGCCTGAGTGTAGGCTGGGCACTAAATGATACCAAGGAATTAATTTTATTATGTGGGATAATGGCATTGTACTATACAAGAAAATGTTCATAGGATTTAGAGAGTAGAAGGTACTTAGGGAACAGAGATGAAATGACACAACGTATGAGATTTGTTATAAAATATACACATACAAGTAAAAAATAGACAAAGCAAATGGTAATCCCTTGAGATGGTTGAAATTAGATGTGGCAGTACATGGGGTTCATTACATAATGCTCTCTACTTTTGGTAGATGTTCTAAGATTTTCGTAATACCGTGTTTAAAAAAATTCTACCGATAAATAATAACAAAGAAAGGAAGTCACAGAATAGTATACTACAATTAGTGGGGAAAAGGGAAAATATGTTTATGTTTGTATATCCTGAAAGGATACCCCAGTAACTGGTAAAATGATTGCCTCTGAAGAGAGGAACTAGGTGACTGGGAGACAAGGATGGAAGGAAGGCTATTCAAATAGTAAAAAATATTAATTAATTAATTAATTTATTTGGCTGCGCTGGGTCCTAGTTGTGGCATGTAGGATCTTTAGTTTCGGCATGTGGGATCTAGTTTCCAGACAGGCATCAAACTCAGGTTCCCTGCATTGGGAGCTCGAAGTAATTTTAGCCACTCGACCACCAGGGAAGTTCCTCAAATAATTTTTAAAAGAGAAGATCCTAGGTGACACAGTGGTAAAGAATCTGCTTGCTAATGCAGGAGACACGAGAGACATGGGTTTGATGCCTGGGTCAGGAAGATCTCCTGGAGGAGGAAATGGCAACCCACTCCAGTATTCTTGCCTGGAAAATTCCTTGGACAGGGGAGCCTGGAGGTCCACAGTACATGGTGTTGCAAAGAATTGGACGTGACTGAGCACAGCACAGAGCACAGCATATGCAATGTTGCAAAAGGAGAGAAATTCGTTTTTACAGACTTGGCCCTCATTAGCTATGTTTAGAATATTTGTTTGCTTCCCTGGTAGCTCAGATGGTAAAGCGTCTGCCTACAATGCGGGAGACTCAGTGCCCTAGTCATTTATTGGTTGTAAATTGGGTATCTGTGGGCCACATTCAGCTGAAGGAGTTAATTTATCTAAATCATGGTAGAGAAATTTATTTAATAAACATATATTCAGTGCCTGCTGCTATGGGCACTGGGTCTCAGGAGATTAAAAGATGAGTCAGACACTTGTCATCATCAAATTGATAGTGTTTAACATAATTTCACTAATGCTTTATTTTTAATTTTAGGCATAAAAGAAGGAACCTCTGGATAACTGTTATTTAATTTTGACTGTCTTTATGGTTAATTAAGAATTCTATTTTGCTGTGCCAAGTGATATGGATAATGAAGAAAGAGATATATCAGTATGATTGAAGCCCAGTGAATGCAGAAAGTTTCTATGTCGGAAACTTTGTACTCAACTACTTTCCCTTGTGGCTCAGCTGGTAAAGAATCCGCCTGCAATGTGGGAGACCTGGGTTTGATCCTTGGGTTGGGAAGATCCCCTGGAGAAGGGAAAGGCTATCCACTCCAGTAATTTGTCCTGGAGACAAATTACTCTATAGTCCTCTATAGTCCATGGGGTTGCAAAGAATCGGACATGACTGAGCGACTTTCACTCACTCACTATAACAACTAGGATTATTAATAAAAGTTAGAATGGCATGGAGAAGAATTAGAGAGGTAAATGATATTAAAGTACTGTTTCATCCCACTGATTATTGTAAAGAGCCCTATATTTCCATGGTGGCCTTGTGGTTCTGACCCACATATTAATACATTTAAAAAATTAAAATCTTTTAATTTCACCGGAGACCAAAATGATGTTTTTGCATATATTCTGATATGAAGGAAGATGAAATGTTATCCCTTTGTTTCTGTTTTACCTTTGGGTAGAAAAAATTAAGCTAATTGAGTTGATGCTTGAGTTTTCTTTTTTTAATTTTAGTATTATTCATATTGCACTGGGGAAATACTTTAAGAATAATGTTAAGAGCTGATGCATTACAAATCATTGGAATGGATATTTCCTTCTCTTTTTAGCTCTCTTCTGACTCACTAACCTAACCCTGCACATATTTGTGTATAATGCCAGCTTTACAGTCTTTGCAAAGGTGGTTATAATGCTGAAAATTCCAAGTTTATGTAATGCTGAAAGTTTGATAAAACTCAGTGGAATCACCTTTGAGGCAAAGTAAGAACAATTAAATCTTCTTAACCTGAGGAAGCTTCAGGAGATGGATCTGGTTGGCAGGTAGTAAAAATATATTCAAAACGGTGAGACAAATGGCGTATGTGCCAGTCCATTAGCACTCCTGCATTGTAGTTGATCGCTAAGATTTAAATGAACACATAATGATCCCAAGCTGATAGCCTAAGGTGTCTATTTTGAGCTGCTCTGGACAATAGAACATTGGGCTACAAGGACTACAGCTAAGCCTTTGTGCCTAGGATTCGTAGGAAAAACCATCATTTTTGATGCATTCTAAAAGCTTATTTAACTTATATGCAGAGTACATCATGAGAAACACTGGGCTGGAAGAAGCACAGGCTGGAATCAAGATTACTGGGAGAAATATCAATAACCTCAGATATGCAGATGACACCACCTTTATGGCAGAAAGTGAAGAGGAACTAAAAAGCCTCTTGATGAAAGTGAAAGAGGAGAGTGAAAAAGTTGGCTTAAAAGCTCAACATTCAGAAAACAAAGATCATGGCATCTGGTCCCATCACTTCATGGGAAATAGATGGGGAAACAGAGGAAACAGTGTCAGACTTTATTTTTTGGGGCTCCAAAATCACTGCAGATGATGATTGCAGCCATGAAATTAAAAGACCCTTACTCCTTGGAAGGAAAGTTATGACCAACCTAGATAGTATATTGAAAAGCAGAGAGATTACCTTGCCAACAAAGGTCCGTCTAGTCAAGGCTATGGTTTTTCCAGTAGTCAAATATGGATGCGAGAGTTGGACTGTGAAGAAAGCTGAGTGCTGAAGAATTGATGCTTTTGAACTGTGGTGTTGGAGAAGACTCTTGAGAGTCCCTTGGACTGCAAGGAGATCCAACCAGCCCATTCTAAAGGAGATCAGTCCTGGGTGTTCATTGGAAGGACTGATGCTAAAGCTGAAACTCTAATACTTTGGCCACCTCATGCAAAGAGTTGACTCATTGGAAAAGACTCTGATGCTGGGGAGGATTGGGGGCAGAAGGGGATGACAGAGGATGAGATGGCTGGATGGCATCACGGACTCGATGCACATGAGTTTGGGTGAACTCCGGGAGTTGGTGATGAACAGGGAGGCCTGGCGTGCTGCAGTTTATGGGGATGCATAGAGTTAGACATGACTGAGTGACTGAACTGAACTGAAATGAAACCTTAAGAGCTTGTCACTCTGAATGAAAGTGAAAGTCACTCAGTCAGCCATGTCTGACTCTTTGCAACCCTGTGGACTCTACAGTCCATGGAATACTCCAGGCCAGAATACTGGAGTGGGTAGCCTTTCCTTTCTCCAGGGGATCTTCCCAACCCAGGGAGCAAACCCAGGTCTCCCACATTGCAGGTGGATTCTTTACCAGCTGAGCCACAAGGGAAGCCCAAGTATACTGGAGTGGGTAGCCTATCCCTGAGCCACCAGGGAAGCCCCCCAGAAAGGCAAGGACTATATTATATTCCGTTGGATTCTGCGCAGCTGGGAGGGAGAGTGTTTTGCTCATAATAGGTCTTGGCACTAATCCAATAAATATTTGTTAAATCTATTTAAAGAAATAGGCAAGCAACAATTGTGTTGGATATATTTATTTTGTCTTTGACGTAGACCCAAAGCCAGCACTTATCTCTCTGAAGAAACATTAAAAATATCTAATTTCTACCTACATTTACTCTATTTCAGTTCATCACTTTCAATTATGTAATAAAAAACAATCAATGACTTAGCCATGATTTAATCATCTTATTTGTTTAGAACAAGTCTATTTCATTTGAGGTTGATTTAGAATAATATTCCCTACATGAACATAAATACATTGTTTTAAAATTAAAGTTGGTTTGATGCCTAAACAAAATTTTTGGCACCTATAAGTAAATACATCTCTACAGCCAAAGAAGCCATTGCTTTTTAAAAAATTTATTTAGTTTTGGCTGCACTGGGTCTTCGTTTCTGCACGTGGACTTTCTCCAGATGTGGTGAGTAGGGGATACTCTCTAGTTGCAGTGGGTGGGATTCTCATTGCAGCGGCTTCTCTTGTTGCTGAATGTGGATTCTAGGCATGCTTGGGCTTCAGTAGTTGTGGCACTTGGGCTTAGTTGCTCAGCAGCATGTAGGATCTTCCTAGACCAGGGATCAAACTTGTGCCCCCTGCATTGGCAGGCAGATTCTAAACCACTGGACCGCTAAAGAAGTACCAGCCATTCTCTTTCAATTAACTATGATCACAGATTAAAATAAAAAAATTTTTTTTCAGTTTAAAAGTCTTTCTACAATACCTTGGTATTAGAGAACATTTCATGAAAATGTTTATACATATAGCATTTTAAAAAATCCCAAATGACCAGAAAGACTTATAAGGTTAGATATTTAATAGTAAAGGAGTTTTGATAATCCACACTAAAAATATTTAAAAATGTTTTTAGCCACAGTATCATAACCCCAAGCAAGTCTTCTCAACTCAGTTATCAAGCAACCAAAAGGGAAACATTTTGTCTCACATAATGCTGATATTAACCATGTGATTTGGATTAAAGATAAATCCAATTTAACATCATAATTACTGGAATTAGACTGCATGTTCTTCAGAGATACTTAAAGAACCTGCAGTGGTGTGTTTTATATATCACAGGAAAACAAAATAAATCTCAAGCATCTCCTGTGTTGGGTATAATAATAACAATTGTTTCCTGAATCCGTGTGAATGATTTCCTTGTCTTAAAAAAGACATTTAAATCTGCATCCTCCACTCCACACTAAATGTCAGGAATAAGGTGAGGCTCTATCCATGGAGATAGCTACAAAGCTAAAATATATCAATTCTGCATAATGTCAAAAATCTGCCCTTCAAATAAAATGAAAGTAACATCAATTATATGCTGTACTGAAACTCACATAATATTCTCTCTATAATTATTAGGTAGTAATCTCTCCTAGATCTTAAAATTATAGAGCAGATGGAAAGATTTCTATAAACCTAAAAGTGTCAAATGATAATAAATAGAAGCTCAAGTATCCCATTTCCATCTCTGGTTCTGAACAACAGGCTATTTTCAGAAAACATGGTTCCCCTGTCCACCCTGTTCCTTGGAGTGGGTAAGGCAAATTTGAAAATATCATGAACTGTTGGTGTATTGTATTGAGGAAATTCCAGAAAATATAGCACAAAATATGAGCAAAAGTATTAACAAAAGTAGAACAAAATATTTGGTGGAATTTCTTTTTGCTTTTCAACACGGACACAATTGAGTTTTCTCAGGTATATGTGCAGACACGAAGGCAATGGCAACCCACTCCAGTACTCTTGCCTGAAAAATCTCATGGAAGGAGGAGCCTGGAAGGCTGCAGTCCATGGGATCGCTGAGGGTAGGACAGAACTGAGCTACTTCACCTTCACTTTTCACTTTCGTGCATTGGAGAAGGAAATGGCAACCCACTCCAGTGTTCTTGCCTGGAGAATCCCAGGGACAGGGGAGCCTGGTGGGCTGCCGTCTATGGGGTCGCACAGAGTCGGTCGCGACTGAAGTGACTTAGCAGCATGTGCAGATAGGAAGTTAAGAGGTTATGGCTAACAGGGCAATGGGTGAATAGATCAATTTCTTAGAGTTTCTGTAGCACCAAGCAAGTATGGTTTGGTTTTTATAGCTCTCAGTTCAGTTCAGTCATTCAGTCGTGTCTGACTCTCTGTGACCCTGTGGACTGCAGGACACCAGGTTTCCCTGTCCATCACCAACTCCCGGAGCTTGCTGAAATTCATGTCCATCGAGCTGGTGATGTCATCCAACCATCTCATCCTCTGTCGTCCCCTTCTCCTCCTACCTTCAATCTTTGCCAGCATCAGGGTTTTTCCAATGAGTCAGTTCTTTCTTTGAAAGTTTTTTTCAGCTGGCCAAATAATTGGAGCTTCAGCTTTAGCAACAGTCCTTCCAATGAATATTCAGGGTTGATTTCCTTTATGATAGACTGGTTTGATCTCCTTGCTGTCCAAAGGATTCTCAAGAGTCTTCACCAACATCATAGTTCAAAAGCATCAATTCTTTGGTGTTCAGCTTTCTTTATGGTCCAACTCTCACATCCATACATGACTACTAGAAAATCATAGCTTTGACTAGATGGACCTTTGTTGGCAAAGTAATGTCTCTGCTTTTTAATATGCTGTCTAGCTAGTGAAAAAAATAAATTTTAGTTCCAGATATATTTGTAATTGACTCAGAAGCTATCTCTTTGATTTAGTTCCCCCAATATCACACTTTTTAGTCACACAAAATGTGCATTTTTTTCAGTTTCTAATGATCAGCTTGGCAGGAACTGGGACAATATGGTAGTGGTGGTGGTTTAGTCGCTAAGTCATGTCTTACTCTTGCGACCCCATGGATTGTAGCCAGCCAGGCTTCTCTGTCCATAGGATTCTCCAGGCAAGAGTACTGGAGTGAGTTGCCATTTCCTTCTCCATGGGACAATATGAAGACTTGGTAAATTGCTTAATGGAATGAGTTTTATCACAAGCTCTAGACTCTAAGATAAACTGCCACCATGTTTTCCTCTGCTGGACGGAGACAGAGTTCAAGAATGTGAACTTGTTAGATCAGGTTTTTTGCTGGTCTACAATGAATTATGATCACTGTAACTAGTAAAGAGAGGGACTAATAATAGCTGACTCTATAGAAATAGTTTGGAAATAACTATCTTTTAAGGACATAGAACAACAGACTGGTTCCAAATAGGAAAAGGAGTACGTCAAGGCTGTATATTGTCACCCTGCTTATTTAACTTACATGCGGAGTACATCATGAGAAATGCTGGGCTGGATGAAGCACAAGCTGGAATCAAGATTGCTGGGAGAAATATAAATAACCTCAGATATGCAGATGATACCACCCTTATGGCAGAAAGTGAAAAAGAACTAAAGAGCCTCTTGATGAAAGTGAAAGAGGAGAATGACAAAGTTGACTTAAAGCTCAACATTCAGAAAACTAAGATCATGGCATCCGGTCCCATCACTTCATGGCAAATGGATGGGGAAACAGTGGAAACAGTGGCTGACTTTATTTTGGGGGACTCCAAAATCACTGCAGATGGTGATTGCAACCATGAAATTAAAAGACGCTTACTCCTTGGAAGGAAAGTTATGACCAACCTAGACAGCATATTCAAAAGCAGAGACATTACTTTGTCAACAAAGGTCCATCTAGTCAAGGCTATGGTTTTTCCAGTAGTCATGTATGGATGTGAGAGTTGGACTATAAAGAAAGCTGAGCACTGAAGAATTGATGCTTTTGAACTGTGGTGTTAGAGAAGACTCTTGAGAGTCCCTTGAACTGCAAGGAGATCCAACCAGTCCATCCTAAAGGAGATCAGTCCTGGGTGATCATTGGAAGGACTGATGTTGAAGCTGAAACTCCAATATTTTGGTCACCTGATGTGAACAGCTGACTCATTTGAAAAGACCCTGATGTTGGGAAAGACTGAAGGCAGGAGGAGAAGGGGACGACAGAGGATGAGATGATTAGATGGCATCATAGACTCAATGGACATGAGTTTGGGTAAACTCCGGGTGTTGGTGATGGACAGGGAGGCCTGGTGTGCTGCGGTTCATGGGGTCGCAAAGAGTTGGACACGACTGAGTGACTGAACTGAAGGTCTACAGAAGGTGTCTCAATTTCAGAGCAGTTACTGTAGGTTACCGGTAAAATCTATTTTACTTTTATTTGGAAAACTGTTTAAAAACAATTAGCCACTGAATGGATAGAGTTGGTTTTTCAAAAGAAACAATAAATGGCTTTGAGGTTATTAAGATAGGTTAGAGAAACTGAGACATCATAAAAATAGGTGCAGTGTTCAAAGTCAGTTGGTTAGAAGCCCAGACTAAGGCAAAGAATTCTAGGACTGATGTTCTCACTGGGGGAAAGCGTCTGATTGATCTGAGAGCCACAAAATAGGCTAATTGAACACATAATGCACAGATACTCAGACACCTGCACCTCTCTCCTCTGAATGTCTCAGACGTAGCTGCTGTTTTGAAATGAGTGAAATTACTGGACTAAACCAATGCTATATATAACTCTACAAGATGTTGGTATCCCAGGATTGCACTGATAGTATAGCAGGACAGATGACTCTTCAAATATCTCAGGAACTAGTCAAGTAGACAGTGAACAAATATGCTATTTTCATGGAACAAGTATTTATTGTGTATCTACTAAGTGTCATGCCCTTTTAGGTACAGAGGTACAAGAAAGAACTTTGCTATTACTTTCTAAAATTCAACAGCTTCTCACTGGCAGGCAGAGGGAGAACATGGGATATTTTGAGAATGGTGAATTAAATAATGGAAAATCTTTAAATCCAAGTTGGGGAAAAATCTAATTTTGAGATGTTTGACAAGAAGTCATTGGGACCCATGAACTAACGACTAAGCAGAAGAGAAAAATGGCTTTAGTTGTAGTCAATTTTTCTTTCTCTTGAAAGAGCCTCTTATACAAACCTGTCATTTGAGCTATAAAAATATGGTCTGTAAACCAAGGGACAATTTAGGTGGCATTAATTTAATGACCTTATTACCAATCTCTTACAAAAATCAATAAACATTTACTTTTTTAACCATCCCCTGAGGTGGCTTCTTGCCACCACCAGTTATTGTTAGACTGGGGAATGTTTAAAATTTAAAGTGTGGTGAACAGAACCATTTTTTCCTGTGCAATTAGAAACTGTGCAGTGTAACTCTGAGAACTTTCTAAAATAGCCAGTTCATTGGTTCTCTAACTGTGCTTTTTGATTTATAAAGTGTATTCTCTGAAATAAGTTACAAAGCTGTTCTCTGTTATAAACATGTGGTCATAGTAAAGTCAAGTCCATCAGCCCTGACAAGAACATGCTTTTTTTTCCTTATAGAGTATCCAGCCTTATCCAGTGTCTCAGTAGACTTCATCAAGACAGATTAATTTACATAATCTCCAATTCATAAGGGCAGAAGTTTCATGCTCTGAGAAACACTAAAAAGTTGCAGTAGTTTCAGTTAGGAGTAATTAAAGAGATTTGCTACCTGTTTTTTGGGAAAAGGAGTTAATCCTGGTTATTTTATATTGGGATGGAGAAAAATGCAAGGTCTTTTCTTATTAAAAACATTTGTAATTACAAAAGTTACGTGTGTCCCTTGGAGAAGGAAATAACAACCCACTCCAGTACTCATGCCTGGAAAATCCCATGGACCGAGGATCCTGGTAGGCTACAATGGGGTCGCAAAGAGTTGGACACGACTGAGCGACTTCACTTTCACGTGTCCCTTACAGAAAAATCACAAACTAGAACTAAGCAGACAAAGAAAAATCATCCACAACTCCAGTTACCGAGCCCTAGTTAACATCTTGGTTTCTGCGTCCAGTCTTTTCTACCTCTCCACATACCAATTTTCAAAAATGACATCATATAGTACATAGTGTTTTGTGATGTCTCCTGACCTCCAAAACTTCTCATTGTTTCAGGTCACCCTACATTTCCTAATGGCTGTGTAAATTGCAAAGGTATATCATTGACTTTAAGGGCACAGCAGGCAGGAGAAATATTTCTTCTGCTGAATTTAATAGATTACGCCCCCTCATCCCTAAAAGCCGTTCTCTAAATCCCTAAATGACCTCTGACCTGGTGGGTTTTGGTGTCGGCGTGTGCAACACTTACAGACAGGGACAATCCTGCTTGGGGTTCCCACCGACAGCATCGCAATAGGACCCCAGAGCCCACCAGGTTCCATGTGTCGGAACCTCACCTCGCTTCCCCTCCGCGGCGGGCCAGCGGTTTGGGGAAGCGCTCTGCGGACCCAGGGATCTCATTCCCCAAGACGGTGCATTCCCTCTCTCTTTACACAGTAGACCCGAGCTCTGCGACAGTTCGGCCGGCGCCTCCCTTTGCCCCCGAAACCTCCCAGCACCGGACGGCTGGCTAGAGACCCAAGAGATGCCCGGTGGAGCCCGTGCCTGCCCAAGCTCGGTGCCGCGCTGCGCGGCGGCCGAACCCGAGCCGCGCGGGGCCGCGCCGTCCCCGAGTGATGACGCGCTTCCTGCCCTCCCGGCGCTCCCGGGCCGTGCGCTCGCGCTCGCCCTCGGCTCTTGTTCCGCGCCTGGAGCCAGCGGCGGCGGCAGCGGCTGGGGCGGCTGCGGGAGCCGAGCGGTCGCTGGGCGCGCTGGGGGACGCCGGCTGCACTCCGAGGCAGGCGCTCTGCAATGAGACAGTAAATGCATCCCCCGGTAAGGCGCACGGCTCACTCGGGTTTTCCTCTTCCTCCAGCTGCATGCACGTTGCATGAATTTCTCGTGTCTTTTCCCTCCCCTTTACAGAAGGAAAATGTGGGTGGTTTTCCCCTTCCTTTTGCATCTCGTGAGTGATGCCAATGCAGAAAAAAACCTCGCAAAGCTCCCAGATTTGATGTTCTAGGGAGCTTTATGCAGGAAAATAAAAATAAAATGAAATTAATGCACCTGTCTATTGCACATGTATGTTTCACTGCACTGGACCCGAGCGCGGCGGTTTGCAAACAGCCTCACAGCCCGCTCCCGAGAGCGGATTCCTAGCCGTGGGCAGCTGGTCCCCTGCGGGGCTCCCCCTGGGTTTCCGGTAACTGGGCTTTGAAAAGCGGCCCCGCCTGCCTGGAGTGTCCCCTCGGCCCCGGTCGGGCCCCCGCGCCGGGAGAGTTGGCGCGGGCGGAGCGGCTTCGTTCCAGCACTGGTCGCCCCGACTCCAGCGCCACTTTGCAAACAAGTCTCCGGCCGGGCTCCGGGCAAAGAGAGCCGGCCGGTGCGGAGATCCTTTCCCAGTCCCGGACTCTCCGACCTGCCGATTCCACGATTCTGTTTTACTTGGCAATCTCGCCACTAGCAAACTGCTTGAAGCTGGGGGACCAAGAGCGAGGGGAGGATTGGGATTCAGTGCCGCCGCTGGCCTCGCGCTGGACGAGGGGCGCCCTCTCCTTCCTTCGCCCCAGGAGCTGAAATTTCGCCCCCGTCGGGAGTCGGGGGTCCCGGACACCGGCATTTCGGGATTCCCCAAGGGGACCGAGGAGCGACGTTCGAGGGCGCCATATTTTCAGTGGGTCTTGGCTACCGAGGGGAGTGGGCGAACAGCTGGTGGGCCGGGGGGAGAGCGCGGCGCCCCGGCAGGAGAGGCTGGAGCGGTTTTCCCCGGGAAAGTTTGTGCGCCCAGGCCGGCACCGAGGCGGCTCCACAGGGCGCGCACCGCGCCTGTCTCCGCAAGGGCGCGCGGGCTGCAGCGCGTCGCCAGGCCGGCCCGCCGGGGTTGAGGGCCGAGAGCCGCCGTAAGAGACTGCGCGCTCTGCTCGCCTCGGTCCACGGTCCCGCCGAGACGCCGCGGTCGGGCTCCGAGGCGCAAGGAACACGCCCCTCTCCTGCCGCCGCGGCCGCCGGGGCGCTCTGCTGGAGCCGTGCGCTTGACCGCTTTCCCCGACCGGGCGCCGGTGCGGACCGTCTTGCCGGCGCCAGGACCCTCCTGGGTGCCCATCAGAGCGCGGGAGCTCACTCCCAGCGTAGAGGAGGAGCCCCGGTTATCGTCCGTGGTTTGCGGTGACCCCGTGGCGGAAGACCAGCCCGAGCCTCCTCTCGCCTCTCTGGCTGCGGCCGCGACAGCAGCAGCGCCCGCGGCTACGTGCTCGGCTCTCGCCGCGGTGCTAGCTGGCGGAGGCGAGGTCAGGGGGACATTTCCAGAAGTTGGGGTTTCAGGGGGATGCGTGGGGAAACTTGGGTTTTTGCTGCCCGTGAAGAACCCAGGTGACTTGGGAAAAGGAGATTGATTCAGAATGCCTGTTTCGTGGTGAAAACTAACCTCTTGCTATTTCTAGACGATGAGAGAGGGGAATGAGCGGAAGTGTTGGTGTTGTACGAGACGCATTTAAAGACGCGAGAGTAGGGGGGTGTTCTGGAGAACTGGACCCCTAGATATAATAAATTACAAGCAGCTCGGTGCTCTAAATACTGAACTTTGGCTTCTGATAGAACCCGGGGTGCTGAGTGGTGACATTCGTCAGGTTGAGCGCTATTCTCCTTTCTTCAGAGCTTGGAGTTGGCGACTTCTCAGGAGGGGAGCGGTGGGGAAATCTTTGCTTTTGAGATAGATTGTGATCTCTGCTTTGTGAAGGGGCAGGGGAAGGGCGAGTTGGCTGACTTACAGTTCACTGGCAGGAACGTGCCAGCCTTTTTCCTTGGCGAGAGAAATGATGCCATAGTATTGAGGTCATGTCAGCACTTTGGGGCTTCATCATTGGAAAGGCTTCAAGGGATCACTGAGAGCATGTGGGGGAGGGGGGAGGCTTTCATCTCAGAGATGTGCCCTGCGATGTCAGGATTTAGGCTGCCCTTACGTCTGTCCGCTTCAATAAATACTTATCCAGTGAGAATGTCAGGCATTGAATTTCCAACATTTTATCTTCCTTGCTGGCTGATTTGGGGTATCTATGCAAAAACCGGAAGGGGCCGTGGATGTGACAAGACACATGACCTTGAGAGAGGAGGGATACCTGCAGAAATGCTAATTTTGTTTTCACTGAGCCCTAGAACTGTGGAGAACAACCTGAGCCTAAGATACATTTTTCTAGAATTAGCATAATTAATTTAGGAGAGAATCAAATTAGTTGCTGAAAGCCTCCATCCCTTTTGTAAACTTCCCAGTCTTAGAAATGGTATCTTGAATCAGAAATCACAGGGCTCCTCAGATTGGGGAAGTCCTTGGATTCTCTCTGCCTTTGTGCCCAGTCAGGTCATCAAGGAGTACTGAAGAATTATTAGAGTTTCTGTTTTTGGCATTGATGTGCTTTTATCTCCAAAGGGAAAGTGCACCTTTAAAACTTGGCCCTGTTCATTGAGGTATTGGGAATATTCTTTATAGGCATAGGTTTATTTATATGGGTTTTGAATTCACCTACTGTTAAATCTACTTGTTTGGGGATTTTCAAACAGTATTCCCTAAAGTATTTTTAAGCAAAGTCAGGTTTTAGAAAGAGGTGTGTGTGTGTTATTTGCTTTAGTCTAGTTTCTTTTATTTGGAGAAGGAAATGGCAACCCACTCCAGTGTTCTTGCCTGGAGAATCCCAGGGACAGAGGAGCCTGGTGGGCTGCTGTCTCTGGGGTCGCACAGAGTCGGACACGACTGAAGCGACTTAGCAGCAGCAGCAGCAGCAGCAGTTTCTTTTATAGCTCAAATTATACTGAGTCCCCCATTCCTCCTCCCCCTGTTACCAGCAGATCATTTGTTTCCAAGAGCAGTTATGGATGGTTATAGGTGGTGAACAATTTAAATTTTTACCAACTGCTCAGAAAAAAAGAAAGTCTACAGATGTATTTATTCATCTTAGTATTGTGCTTTATAACTATATATATGTCATATTTTTTGTGCATGTGCTAAACATTACATAATAAAAATCTAAAAGAAGTGTTCTCAATAAAGCTAAAATTAAAAATTAAAAAAGTTTCATTATAAACCCTTGTATCTTCATTCCTAAATTTACTACCTCAATATTTGTTTTTTTTATGCCTCTTTAACAAAGGGTTACAAATTGTGCTTTGTTGCCTCTTGCCTGATTCTTATTATAACTTCTTGGCTTGATCAAAGTTCCTGCAATATTTTCCTATTAAGATTTTATAATTTCAAGAGGTTAGAAATGCCTATTCATTTTGGAAAATTGCCTGTCAAGTAACTGTGTGGTGTGTGTGTTGTGGTGTGTGTGTGTGGCATGCCCAGACTCTTGGGACAGTGTCTAAAACTTGTGATATCTGACATTTCTACTCCAGAACTTTTGAGTCATAATGTTTTCTTGGAGGTTTTGAGGAGGTAAATTAGCCAATACAGGAAGTACTAAAAAAGAGTTAAGTAATTCAAAGTTATTTTTATGGGTTAAAAAAAAAAATTAAAGACAAGAAGGAAAACTTAATAAGCAGGACCAGAATTACAGCTTAACATATACCCAAATGGTGCCTTTTTAATTACAGTACTTTCCCCCAGAACTTTTTAATCCTATTACTCTTATATTTAATAAGGAGACTAGTTAAAATATAAGCCAAACAGAACTATTACAAATAATGGGGATAAATGCTAGGTATAACCAGATGTTTTGCCTAAAGTTAAAAGAGTTAAGGAGTCTGAACTGTATCAAACTCCTCCTGTAGGCTGTCCTCAATCCCCTTCCTCAATAAGCAGGAAATTTTCAAAGGCAAAAAAATCTTGGATGGCAGTGGAGACAACAAGAACAAAATGTTTAAGGTAGACTTCATCTGTCTGTTGACCAAGCCTGTGGCTTAGTGGCAGGTGGCACTTGGTTTTGAGAGCCTTTGTTTATGTACCACCCAGAGCTATGAATCAAGACAGCTTCTTTGCCACCCTTTCACAGTGGATTGTTAGAGTCAGTGCTAGGACAATGTTTTGTTTTTCCGTTAACCAACAATTAAATTTCATCCAAAGTGATATTGTTCTGAATATGTAGAACAGGACATGAATATTTGTATTTCCCTTTTACTCTTTTAGCTGCACTCCTAACAAAATTTTCTAAGTGTGCTATTCACTTATTCAGTAATTGCTTTTGAGGGTTTATTGTGTACTTAGACATTTCCTGGCCTCACCCCACACATCCAGTTCCTAGAGCATGATCTTTTATACTTTATGCATCTTGTAGAGTGGGGGGTGGGGGAGGGTAATAGTGTGAGATTAAACAGTACTTGAAGGACTACACAATCAAAGATATGCAAAGGATGTGAACACGCAATTCTCAAGGGGTACAAATGGTCATAACCATGTGAAAAGATTCTCATAACACATCACGGTCAGGGAAATGCAAATTAAAAAGCCAAGAACTGTTAGTTTTCTGTTCATCCAATTAGTGCGTGTTTTAAAGGCTGGTAACATCCTCTGTTAGGTGGGTAGGGGGCAACCCTCAGACTCTCGGTGGAAGTATGAGTGGGTGCAACCTTGTGGGAAAGCAGACAGTTTCAGTGACAATTTGGAATGTGTGTATTTGTGTATGCAGTCGCATATTTGGAATCCTTTCTTACAGAAGTAGAAACAGCATGTAGGCATCTGTGTGTGAGGATGTTTGTTGCCAGATTAGTACAGTAAATAAGCTAGAAGCAGTATGAGTTTCTATCAGTAGGATGAATATATAGAGAGATTTGCCACCCTTTCACAGTGGATTGTTAGAGTCAGTGCTAGGGCAATGTTTTCATCCATATATAGAGAGATTATTTGTGAAGGATGTCTATGATATACTACATGTAAATAAAATCAAGTTGCCAAGTATCAAATGTGGTATGATACTATTTCTGATTTAAAAAAGAAGCTCCATGTGTATGACCTTGAAGAAAGATATGGAAGGACACATAAAACCTAATATTGTTTAAAATTAGCTGTGGAGCAGAGGGGTGATTAATTTGCTCCCTATATGCCTTGAATGGTTTACTTGCCTAATCATTCAGGCTTTTTTTATATGAAAACATTTAAAAGTATTATTTGGTTAATGAATAGGAAATTTGTCTGGAACCATTTTAGAAACAAAACAAAACCAAACAAAAACTGGGCAATATTCTAGTTTTTTTTCCTGATCCATTCTGCAGCAATCTCTTGTCTCTTTGGAAACTTTCAGTTATCTTCTAAAATTCTGAGATTTTCCAACTTTAAGTGAAATCCTTCAGTATAAGCCTTGGCTTCCAGAAGAGCTATTTACCACCCTCCCAGGAGGGTGAAACCCTTTTCCTTGACTTTCTTTGATCCCATTCAGAAGGTAGAGGTCTTCTGGCCAACTGGAGAGTCTTCCAGGAGACAGGCAGCATGTCCTCAAACTTGGTTTTCCTGAGCCTGAGAGAGAGAGAGAGACATGAGTGTGTTAGTTGCATAGTCATGTCAGACTCTTTGCAACCCCGTGGATTGTAGCCCGCCAGGCTCCTCTGTCCGTGGAATTCTCCAGACAAGAATGCTGGAGTGAGTAGCCATTCTCTTCTCCAGGGCATCTTCCCGATCCAGGGACTGAACCCAGATCTCTTGCATTGCAGGCAGATTCTTTACCGTCTGAGCCACCAGGGAAGCCCAGAGAGTTGCTGCTAAATGATTCTGCTGGCATTTGAATCCCGGTCTCCATCCACACTATCTTTAGCTTAGCTGATTGTTCTACCTGTGTACCATTTTCAATTCTGCCTCTAGATGTGTTTTTTGAAACTTGATAGTATTTGAGTTCTTGGCAGTCACTACAAAAAAAATAAAACTTTGAAAAGCAGTGGAACCTCCATTCACATTTTTAAAAGTACATATCACATGACTCTGAATGCTGGTGGGACACTCAGAATCTCAATCGCTTGGAAGCCAGGGCTGTGCTGCAAATTTGAAAACTGTGCTTTAGATTCAGTGGTTTCCAGGTGTGAATGCCTCAGAATCCCCTGGACAGTGAAAGTGTTAGTCACTCAGTAATGTCTGACTCTTTAAGACCCCATGGACTATAGCCCACCAGGCTTCCCCATCTGTGGGAAGGATATATCTACACAAGGATGCTGGAGTGGGTAGCCATTCCCTTCTCCAGGAGATCTTCCCAAACCAGGGATTGAACCCAGGTCTCCTGCATTGCAGGCAGGAGATGGTGATTCTTCACCATCAGAATCACCTTGCTGCTAAGTCACTTCAGTCATGTCTGACTCTGTGCGACCCCATAGACGGCAGCCCACCAGGCTCCCCTGTCCCTGGGACTCTCCAGGCAAGAACACTGGAGTGGGTTGCCATTTCCTTCTCCAATGCATGAAAGTGAAAAGTGAAAGGGAAGTCGCTTGGTCACGTCCAACTCTTCGCGACCCCATGGACTGCAGCCTACCAGGCTCCTCCATCCATGGGATTTTGCAGGCAAGAGTACTGGAGCCTTCTCCAGAATCACCTTGAGGACTTGTTAAAAAAGAATCACCTTGAGGACTTGTTAAAACCCACTTTGTTGAGCCACAGTTTTAGATTCTGTAAGTCTTGGGTAGGGCCTGATAATTTGCAGTTCACAGATGACACTGATCTTCCTGGTCCTGGACCATACTCTGCAAACCACTGGTGTAGGGGAACAGCTTCTTGTGTTTTACAGCTGTTGTGTTCTTGTCCAGCCAGTGCTCTACCCTTTCATGGATGAAAGTTACAATGCCAATCGAGGCAAATTAACTCAGTTTTATCAGTTTCAACGAGCTGAGAAGAAGAATTATTTGAGTTACTTTACTGAACTGTTGTCTGTATCCGTTGTAGGTGTTTGAGGATGTACTGATGTTTCATCCATGGATGTGTGGTTAATCAGCAGTGAAAGTCAGAGTTCAGGTTTATGTTAAATATTCCGTAGTGGATTCTCACAGGAGAGCAGAGAAGCCTATTAGTCTCTGGTTCCTGTTTTTTTGTTTTTCATCATACACCCCTGGAGGGTGGACCTCTTCTGTAGGGTTCTCCACCCTAGCCACATGTTGGGATCACTTGGGGATGTTGATTTAGTTGGTCTGGATGGGGCCTGGACATTGATGGGTAAGTTCTCCAGGTAATTCTAATATGTAGCTGGGGTAGAGAACATGCATCTACAGTCCTCAGGGTCACTTTGCCTCATTGTTTGAAGATGGTGTTCATCTGGACCACAGTCCCTTCTCTGATCAACATTTTTGGTAACTTGGGCATCTATATAGATTGTACACCCAACTCAGTCCTTTGACCAGCTCTCTTTTAGTTATCCTTTCTTCTGTCTACTTCAGCCATCCCTCCCACAGTTATTCTTAGACTGCTGGTTCTTAGCAGTTTTGCCACCCAGAGGCTATTTGGCAGTGTCTAGAGACATTTTGGAGAAGGCAATGGCACCCCACTCCAGCACTCTTGCATGGAAAATCCCATGGGTGGAGGAGCCTGGTAGGCTGCAGTCCATGGGGTCGAGAAGAGTTGGACACGACTGAGCAACTTCACTTTCACTTTTCACTTTCATCCATTGGAGGAGGAAATGGCAACCCACTCCAGTGTTCTTGCCTGGAGAATCCCAGGGACGGAGGAGCCTGGTGGGCTGCCTTCTATGGGGCTGCACAGAGTCAGACACGACTGAAGCGACTCAGCAGCAGCAGGAGCAGCAGAGACATTTTAGGGCTTTCCGGGTAGCTCAGTGATGAACAATCTGCCTGCCAATGAGGGAGACGCAGGAGACTTGGGTTCAATCCCTGGGTCAGGAAGATTCCCTGGAGGAGAAAATGGCAACCCACTCCAGTATTCTTGCCGGGAAAATCCCATGGACAAAGAAGCTTGGCGGGCTACAGTCCATGGGGTCTCAAAGAGTCGGACACGGCTGAGCAACTCAATACACAGGCATGCAGAGACATTTTTGTCTGTCACACCTTGAGGGGACACAAAAGTGCTGCGGGTATTCAGTGAGTAGAGGCCTGGGATGTTGTCGAACACTGTATAATGCACTCTCCCACTACCCGCCCCCCTGCATACGTAGAGAATTTCATGGTCTCAAATGTAAGCAGTGTCATGATAGAGAAACCTTGCCCTGGTGTCCTGGGGGAGTTTTTATTTTTTAAACCCCGATTTATAGGAGAAATACATCTTATGTGATGACCCAATGCAAATATACGTACAACTGAACCAAGTTTCACAAAACAGTGTTTACGCTTACTAGGTGTAATGTAGTCACATACTTTTTATTTTTGTCTCATTAAAAATTGCTGGCCATGACCCACTAAAATGATTTTATTACCCACTAAACTTGCAATCACAAGTGTAGACCTTATCATTACCAATAACTGTACCTCCGTCAAAATCTTGATAAGCATTCCCATCTGACCCTCACCTTTTCTCTTTCGCCTTATTTCTGTTATTACCCCAGTGCACCCAGCCTGCACCCTCCAAGGGGCTCTGACCTGGTGACCCTTGCACTTCTTCATCCTCTAACACCCTTATTATCTATTCCTACTATGCCCCATCCTCAACCCTCACCCCAAGGTACTTGCCTACACCCCCCAACTTCTTTGACTATTTCTCCCTTCATCTTACTTTCCTAGGAAAACCCCATCCTCTGTCCACCCTGCTCCTGCCTCAGGCTGATGAACCTGGCTGGAGAAAACCAGCCATCTGCATCGTCTCACTTTTTATTTATGACCATAAGCCTCCAGACGGACTCTTGGCACCGCAGAGCCCACTATGTTTCTGTCCCCACCTCACTGGCAGCTGATGACTTGGCTTATTTCACTGAGAAAAAGGAAGCAGTTGGGAAGCCGTTTCATCATTTCCTGATGCTAAATCTGCAGGCCTACCTGCACTGTAGCCACACAGCACCGGAGCCTGCTCCCTGTTGGCGTGCAAGGCTCTCACTCGCGCATGAATCTTCTTTCCCTTCTGCACCATCAGCTTTCTCCCATTGATGGATCATCTCCATGAGAAACATACTGTAGTCTCTCTCGTCCTGAGGGGAAAAGTACCACCAACAGAACACTCCTAGCCCAATATCCCAGTTGACGGTTCTCCCAAGTCCTCTATTTTCCCTTGGAGTCAGTATCTTCCAAAAGAATTGTCGTCCATTCTGTTCCATTTCCCTCTCTCATTCTGTCTTGAACCTACCAGTTTGGCTTCTGTCCCATCCCTTCAGCGAAAGCACGCTTCTCCAGGCGCCAGTGATGCCCGGTGGCCAGCGCTTAGTTGTCGTTGCCTGCCGCCTCGGCAGCAGGGAGCCGGCTCTCTCTTTGGCTGTCTTCACTCGGCTTCTGCACCACGGCCCTCACCTGGTTGTCCTCCTACACTCAGGCTGTTCCAGCTCCTGCTCTGCTGCTGGATCTCCTCCCCCTGGCTTCTGAAAGTGGGGGCTGTTCTCTCACACTTCACTTGACTTCGGAGTCTGTTCCAGTATCACCTCCTTAGAGGTCTTCCTAGCTCCCCCTGGTCCCTGCTCTCAGCCTCTTCCTTGTTTTCATATCATGTGTCATTCCCTGATAACCGGCATACCTAGGAGACAGTGTAGCTTCTGTCCCAGCCCCTTGAAGGGTGAATATTAAAGTGAGTCATACAAAGTTTCTGGTTTCCTAGAATATATTTATACTATACTATAAAGTAATGCTCAAAATTCTCCAAGCCAGGCTTCAACAATATGTGAACCGTGAACTTCCTGATGTTCAAGCTGGTTTTAGAAAAGGCAGAGGAACCAGAGATCAAATTGCCAACATCTGCTGGATCATCGAAAAAGCAAGAGAGTTCCAGAAAAACATCTATTTCTGCTTTATTGACTATGCCAAAGCCTTTGACTGTGTGGATCACAAGAAACTGTGGAAAATTCTGAAAGAGATGGGAATACCAGACCACCTGACCTGCCTCTTGAGAAATCTGTATGCAGGTCAGGAAGAAACAGTTAGAACTGGACATGGAACAACAGACTGGTTCCAAATAGGAAAAGGAGTGCGTCAAGGCTGTATATTGTCACCCTGCTTATTTAACTTATAGGCAGAGTATATCATGAGAAACGCTGGACTGGAAGAAGCGCAAGCTGGAATCAAGATTGCTGGGAGAAATATCAGTAACCTCAGATATGCAGATGACACCACCCTTACGGCAGAAAGTGAAGAGGAACTAAAAAGCCTCTTGATGAAAGTGAAAGTGGAGAGTGAAAAAGTTGGCTTAAAGCTCAACATTCAGAAAACGAAGATCATGGCATCTGGTCCCATCACTTCCTGGGAAATAGATGGGGAAACAGTAGAAACAGTGTCAGACTTTATTTTTTTGGGCTCCAAAATCACTGCAGATGGTGACTGCAGCCATGAAATTAAAAGATGCTTACTCCTTGGAAAAAAAGTTATGACCAACCTAGATAGCATATTGAAAAGCAGAGACATTACTTTGCTGACTAAGGTCCGTCTAGTCAAGGCTATGGTTTTTCCTGTGGTCATGTATGGTTGTGAGAGTTGGACTATGAAGAAGGCTGAGTGCCAAAGAATTGATGCTTTTGAACTGTGGTGTTGGAGAAGACTCTTGAGAGTCCCTTGGACTGCAAGGAGAATCAACCAGTGCATTCTGAAGGAGATCAGCCCTGGGATTTCTTTGGAAGGAATGATGCTAAAGCTGAAACTCCAGTACTTTGGCCACCTGATGCGAAGAGTTGACTCATTGGAAAAGACTCTGATGCTGGGAGGGATTGGGGGCAGGAGGAGAAGTGCATGGCAGAGGATGAGATGGCTGGATGGCATCACTGACTCGATGGACGTGAGTCTGAGTGAACTCCGGGAGTTGGTGATGGACAGGGAGGCCTGGGGTGCTGCAATTCATGGGGTCGCAGAGTCGGACACGACTGAGCGACTGAACTGAACTGATAAGTCTATTATAGTATATAGGCTATATGTAGTATATAGTATATTATAGTAATTAGGCTTCCCTGGTGGCTCAGATGGTAAAGAATTCCCACTGCCTGCAATGTGGGAGACCTGAGTTTGATACCTGGGTTGAGAAGATCCCATGAAGAAGGAAATGGCAACCCACTCCAATATTCTTGCCTGCAGAATTCTATGACAGAGGAGCTTGGGTGCAGTCCATGGGGTCGCAAAGAGGCAGACATGACTGAACTACTGACACTTTCACTTTCATAGTCTAAAAGTGTGCAGTAGCATTGCATCAGGAGAAGACCATGGCATCCCACTCCAGTACTCTTGCCTGGAGAATCCCAGGGACGGGGGAGCCTGGTGGCCTGCTGTCTGTGGGGTCACACAGAGTTGGACATGACTGAAGTGACTTAGCCGCAGCAGCAGCATTGCATCTAAAAAACACCAATGTACATATCTTAATTAAAAATGACTTTATTGCAAAAAAGTGCTATCCGTCCTCTGAGTCTTCAGAAAGTCTTTTTTTTTTTTTTTTTTTTTTGCTGGTGGAGGGTCTTGCCTTGATATTGATGGCTGCTAACCTATTTGGGAGGTGATGGCTGAAGGTTGGGGTGGTTGTGACCACATCTTAAAATAACACAACAATAAAGTTTGCCACATTGCTTGACTCTTCCTTTCATGAATGATTTCTGTAGCAGGCAGTGCTGTTTGATAGCATTTTACCCACAGTAGAGCTTCTTTCAGAATTGGAGTCAGTTCTCTTAAACCGTGCTGCTGCTTTTTCAACTGAGTTTATGTCATATTCTGAATCCTTTGTTGTCATTTCAGTAACCTTTGCAGCATATTTACGAAGAGCAGATCCCATCTCAGGAAACCACTTTCTTTGCTCATGCATAAGAAGCAGTTCCTTATTCATTCAAGTTTTCTCATGAAATCAAAGCAATTCAGTCACATCTTCAGGCTCCACTTCAAATTCTAATTCTCTTGCTGTTTCTACCACATCTGCAGTTACTTCTTCCACTGGAACCTTGAACCTTCAGAGTCATCCATGAGAGTTGGAATCAGCTTCTTCCAGATTGCTGTTACTGTTGTTATTTTGACCTCTTACCATGAATCATGAATGTTCTTAATGGTATTTAGACTGGTGAATCCTTTCCAGTAGGTTTTCAGTTTGTTTTGCTCAGATTTATCAGAGGAATCACTGTCTATGGCATTTGCAGCCTTATAAAATGCAATGCTTACAAGAGTAAGACTTAATAGTTGAAATGACTCCTTGATCCCTGGGGTACAGAATGGCTGTAAACATGAAAAACATTCATCTCATTGTACGTCTCCATCAGAGCTCTTGGATGACTGGGTGCATTGTCAATGAGCGGTAATATTTGAAAAGAAATTTTTTCTTTTTGTGGGCAGTAGGTCTCAACAGTGGGCTTAAAATATTGAGTAAGCTGTGTTATAAACTGGGTGTGCTGTAATCCAGGCTTTGTTGCTTGCTACATTTACAGAGCACAGGCAGAATAGCTTGAGTCTTTTTCTTAAGGGCTCTAGGATTTTTAGAATGGTAACTGAGTATTGGCTTCAACTCCAAGTCATCCTCTGCATTAGCCCCTAAAAAGAGAGTCAACCTGTCCTTTGCAGAGCCAGGCATTGACTTCTCCTCTCTAGCTACGAAAGTCGTAGGTGACGTCTTCTTCTATATATGACTGTTTTATCTATATTGAACAATCTGTCGTTTAGCGTAGCTGCCTTCATTAATGATTTTAGCTAGATCTTCTGGCTATCTTGCTGCAGGTTTTGCATCAGTACTTGCCACCTCACTTTGCACTTTTATGTTATGGACACAGCTTTTCCCCTTGAACCTCACTAACCAATTTCTGCTAGCTTCAAGCTTTTCTCCTACAGCTTCCTCACCTCTCTCAGCCTTCCTGGAATGGAGGAGAGTTAGAGCCTTGCTTTGAATTAAGCTTTGGCTGAAAGGAATGTTGTGGCTGGCTTGATCTTCTATCCAGACTGATAAAACTTTCTCCATGTCAGCAATAAAGCTGTTTCCCTTTCATATCATTTGTCTGTTTGCTGAAGTAGTACTTTCAATTTCCCTTAAGAATTTTTCCTTCGCATTCATTCACAGCTTGGCTGTTTGGCTCAAGAGACCTCGCTTTTGGCCTGTCTGGGCTTTTGACATGCCTTCCTCACTCAGCTTAATCATTTCAAGCTTCTGATTTAAAGTGAGAGATGTGTGACTCTTCCTTTCACTTGAACACTTAGAGGCTTTTGTAGGCTTATTAATTGGCCTAATTTCAGTATTGTGTCTCAGAAAATAGAGAAGCTGGAGGAGAAGGAGAGAGACGAGGAGCTGCTGGTTGGTGTAGCAGCCAGAACACATTTATTAAGTTCGTCATCTTATTTGGGTGCAGTTCATGGTGCCTGCCAAACAATTATAATTGTTACATCAAAGATCAATGATCACACATCACCTTAACAAATATAATTATATCGAAAAAGTTTGAAATATTGTGAGAATTACCAAAATGTGATGCAGAGACAGGAAATGAGCAAATGTTTTTTGGAAAGATGGTCCTGATGGACTTGCTCAACACAAGGTTTCCACAGACATTCAATTTGTAAAAATAGTGGCATCTGCAAAGCTCAGTAAAGCTAAGTGCAGTAACATGAGGTCTGTCTGTATTACATGCATGATTCACTGCTTGCCTGTCTCATGGCACTAGAATGTAAGCTCGTGAGAGAAACCAGCTATCGTACTCTGTCCACAAGAGTCAAACAACATCTGGCACATGGTAGATGATCAACAACAAATTTTTTTTTATTGAAATGTAATTGATTTACAGTGTTGTGTTAATTTCTGCTATACATCTAAGTGATTCCATTTTTTATATATATATATATGTACACATTTTTTTCCATATTCTTTTCCATTATGGTTTATCATAGGATATTGACTGTAGTTCCCTGTGCTGTGTGGTAGGACCTTGTTTATCCATTCTGTTTGTACTAGTTTGTATCTGCTAATCTCAGACTTTCGGTCCATTCCCCCCGCCCCCCATCTCCCGCTTGGCAGCTACAAGTCTGTTCTTTGTGAGTCTGTCTCTGTTTCATAGATAGGTTCATTCAACAACAACAACAAAAAAATGTGAGTAATTGGTGAGGAAAACTTGTTGATTATAGAGTTAGCCTTGTGTGAGGAAAAATTGTTTTCCAGATTGGAGTTAAGGAAGAGAGTAGTGTTGAGGTAGGAAAGCGGCGTCTCTTGGGGACGGTATTTCTTAGGTCATGTGCTGAGAGTTAGGGAGTTCAAGCGCTGAATGAATGAAGCCTACCCTTATTAAATACTTGTTGAGTGGTGGAAGGCACCTGCTGAGGACAGCTAGACCGAGACAAATGGCTGCCTCTCGCTTTTATCTCTGAAGAGGGGCTCTTAAGTGGTCTGCTTGCTAACTTGCCGCTGCGTTGAAGACGTAAGTTCACTTGTCTTAAGTGTTTATCATTGACCTCAATGTTCTGGTGAATTGTTTTGGTTCATCACTCGTCCCCAGAGTCCACTCGACCACACGGAAGGACATCTCTCTTTTCCTCGCACAGTGTTTGAGGCCCTCGCAGAGTGAATTCCTGCAGATGGGTGAAGGGTTCTGTGCTTCCCTCTGCACTGCTCTCTCAGCCTCCAGACTCTGTGTGTTTAAATCAAGGCCCTGTCTTCTCTCCATTTGCATGCTTCACGACTGCCCATTTAATTACTTGGCATCCGTGTCCAGGACCTAGTTTGATGTAAGTGGAGATATTTCCTGAGTGTAGCCCGAGGTCATGCATGGCAAATCTTCCAAGAAGAGTGTGGCTATTCCTGGGTTTGAGAGATTACATCAAGGGCACTTTAAGAGGCTTAATTTTCTCCTTGAAGGGCTCTGCATTGGGCTTAGCATCTGTCACTCCTGGGCCCTCCCCATGGGGTGAAGGAGCTCTTCCTGTGGGTAAGATGTCAGCCACGAGCAGCCTGATGTGCACCACAAGGTCCTTGAGTCTAGCATTTCCAGGAAGAAAGAGTGATGTCTTTGTGGGACATCTTTATTTTTATTATCAGTGTTTCATATTTATTTATTTATTTTTAAAAGGGAGCTTGAGTGGTTCTAGGTCAGCCTTTCTCTTTGACAGGGACAGAACTGAATTCTAGAGAATGTCCCTGATGGGGTCACTTGGCACAACTGGCTCTGAATTCCCACCTTCCTGACCACCACAGCCTCCGTTTTCTGGGATGTCCGGGTGGACCCTCACTTTAATTCGTGACTATGATTCTAGGCTCTAGGCATGTGTCATAATCACCAGGGGGGACTTCCCTGGTGGTCCAGTGGCTAAGACTCTGTGCTCCCAATGCAGGGGACCTGGGTTTGATCCCTGGGCAGGGAACTAGATCCCACACACTGCACCTGAAAGATCTCGCTTGGTGCAGTGGAGATTGGAGATGCCGAGGGCTGCAACTAAGACCCAGCACAGCCAAATACATAAATAAATATTTAAAAAAAGTCACCAAGAAAACTCCTTAAGCATGCTCATTCTGCTAGTTCCCAGACTCCCCTCGATTTGAGATCTCGGCGAGCAGGACCTGGACACTGTTTCCAGTAGTCACGTATGGATGTGAGAGTTGGACTGAAGGAAGGCTGAGCACCAAAGAATTGATACTTTTGAACTGTGGTGCTGGAGAAGACTCTTGAGAGTCCCTTGGACAGCAAGGGGATCAAACCAGTCAATCCTAAAGGAAATCAATCCTGAATATTCATTGGAAGGACTGATGCTGAAGCTGAAGCTGCATTACTTTGGCCACCTGATGCCAAGAGCCAACTCATTAGAAAAGACCTTGATACTGGGAACAATTGAGGGCAGGAGGAGAAGGGGGCGACAGAGGATGAGACGGTTGGATGGCATTATCGACTCAATGGACATGAGTTTGAGCAAACTCCAGGAGATGGTGACAGACAGGGAGGCCTGGCGTGCTGCAGTCCTTGGGGTCGCAGAGTTGGACATGACTGAGCTGCTGAACAACAAAGGGAGCCTCCTAGGAGAGGTTGCCCAGGAAGGGTGTGAAGGGGGTAAAAGCAGCCAGGGCCTTGGGGACAGCTGCCCCGCAGGGGTGGTGCTTGCCAGCCTTGCACTCTAGACAGACGTGGCTTCTTCCTGAGGCTGTGTAATCGTTTCAACCAGGCCAATCCGCTCTTCTCTCTCCCACACTCCCTCTGCTTACTGACTGTGATCTTGTGGGGTTCTGGTTGTAATCCATATTAGCAGGACTGTATATTTTCTTTGGGAGCATTTCCCAATGTGTTTTGCTACTTAGGCAAGAGTGAAAGCTATGTTCGGTTTGAGAGGATCATGTCCCGAGGGTTTTTATGGGTCCTCTTGTTTAGGGTCTCTGGGTGCCTGCATGTTGAAGGTAACTTACCAGCTCTCAGACCACTGGAAGTGAAAAGCTGCCCATAGGTGCTGATGGAAGAAAAAAAGGGAGTGTGATTGGCAGTGTAAGGTGGGTTTTGCACCGTTTTATAAGAATGAAAAATCACTTGCTTGCTCTCAGGCTGGTGAACTTCCAGAAGTGTTGGAGCTCTGAGTTTGTGACAGTTGCTACAGGTCCCAGACTGTGATGCCTTGTCCCCCAAGAGCTGGGTTTCTGATGGTCCTGACAAGTAGAGTATATATAATTTTATGAATATACCTGATGAAGATATGAGAACAAGTCCTGTGGAATCTGAGATGCATAAGGTGGTCAAATGTCCCTCGTGGAAGGAGCCAGAGACGAGCACTTTGCTCTTGGATTGAAACCTGACAGATTAAGTTTGTTAAGGCCCCCTCATCACCATGCCACAGGAAAGTGGCTTCAAAGCAGAAATTTACTGTCTCAGTTTCAGAAGCTAGAAGTTGGAGATCAAGGTGCTGGCAAGAGTTGGTTCCTACTGAGAGCTGTGTTTAGTTCAGTTCAGTCGCTCAGTCTTGTCTGACTCTTTGCGACCCCATGGGCTGCAGCACGTCAGGCTTCCCTGTCCATCACCAACTCCTAGAGTTTACTCAAACCCATGTCCATTGAGTCGGTGATGCCATCCAACCATCTCATCCTCTGTTGTCCCCTTCTTCTCCCGCCTTCAGTCTTTCCCAGCAGCAGGGTCTTTTCAAATGAGTTATATCAAAGTATAACGCCAAAGTATTGGAGTTTCAGCTTCAACATCAGTCCTTCCAATGAATATTCAGGACTGGTTTCCCTTAGGATGGACTGGTTGGATCTCCTTGCAGTCCAAGGGACTCTCAAGAGTCTTCTCCAACACCACAGTTCAAAAGCATCAATTCTTCTGCGCTCAGCCTTCTTTATAGTCCAACTCTCACATCCATGCATAACTACTGGGAAAAACCATAGCCTTGACTAGACAGACCTTTGTTGGCAAAGTAATGTCTCTGCTTTTTAACATGTTGTCTACGTTGGCCTATAACTTTCCTTTCAAGGAGTAAGCGTCTTTTAAGTTCATGGTTGCAATCACCATCTGCAGTGATTTTGGAGCCCCCCCAGATAAAGTCTTCCACTGTTTCCACTGTTCCCCATCTATTTGCCATAAAGTGATGGGACCAGATGCCATGAGCTTAGTTTTCTGAATGTTGAGCTTTAAGCCAACTTTTTCACTCTCCTCTTTCACTTTCATCAAGAGGCTTTTTAGCTCCTCTTCACTTTCTGCCATAAGGGTGGTGTCATCTGCATATCTGAGGTTATTGGTATTTCTCCCGACAATCTTGATTCCAGCTTGTGCTTCCTCCAGCCTAGTGCTTCTCATGATGCATTTTGCGTACATCAAAAGCAGGGTGACAATATACAGCCTTGACGTACTCCTTTTCCTATTTGGAACCAGTCTGTTGGTCCATGTCCAGTTCTAACTGTTGCTTCGAGGAAGCATCTGTTTCAGGCTTCTCTCCTTGGTTTGTTAATGGCCATCTTCTCCCTCGGCAGCTCTGTTTTTGTGTCCAGATTTCCTTTTCTTATCAATATAAGGGCATGAGTCACAACAGATAGGGGAGTGAAAGGGAAAGTGTTAGTCGCCCAGTCCTGCTCAGACTCTTTGTGACCCCATGGACTGTAGCCCGCCAGGCTCCTCTGTCCATGGGATTCTCCAGGCAAGAGTACTGGAGTGTGTTGCCATTCCCTTCTCCAGGGGATCTTCCCAACCCAGGGCTTCAGCTTGGTCTCCTGCATTGCAGGTGGATTCCTTACTATCTGAGCCACCAGGGGAGCCTAGGGCCCACTGTTAACAGTTTCATTTCAACTTAATTACCGCTGTAAAGACCCTATTTCCAAATAAGGTCACATTCTGAGGTTCTGGGGGTTAGGACTCCAACGTTTTCTTTTCTTTGACTGCACTGTGCAGCATGTGGGATCTAGTTTCCAGACCAAGGATTGAACCTCTGCCCCCTACACTGAAGTACACAGTCGTAACCACTGGACCTCCCTCTTTTTTTTTTAAAAAAAAGGGACCCCGAGTGGTTCTAGGTCAGCCTTTCTCTTTGACAGGGAAAGAACTGTCAGGGAAGACTCCAGGGAAATCTCTAGCGTTTCTCTTTTGATGGGATACAATTCAAGGCATAACACATTGTTAGACAGACTTGTGTCTCAGAGTCTGCTTCTGACATGGAATGGTTACTGAAGTTACCTCTTTAGGCTAAGGGACCCTCGCCTGTCATTCTGCACCTGATAGTTTCATTGACCTACACATGGGACTTTATATTTTCCTAAGGTCTTGTCTGTATTTTCTGCCATCAGAACTGCCATGGCAGGCAGGAATTATTTCTACTTGGAGAAAATTGATACGTTCCAAGGTTTACACACTAAACACTGGGTACATTTGTTTCAAGTTCAGATTTTCTCTGTAGCTTAGATGTCTCCCATAACACTGGTGATTTCTCAAGTCTTGGTATGCATAAGAATCTCCTGGGAGACTCGTTGAAAATACTAACATTGTGGAATGCTACTGAACCAGAAGCTGAGGTTACAAGTAAGGAAGCAGTGTTTTTATTGTTTCTGGGCCCTTCCCTGGAGGTCCAGTGGTTAACACTCCATGCTTCTACTGCAGAAGGTACGGGTTTGATCCCTGGTCAGGAAACTTAAGATCGCACACGCCATATTGTGCAGCCACACACAGACAAGTATTTTTATTGTTTCCCCTGGAGATTTTCTGATGCACTGCAATGTGTGAGAACACGTGCAGTGTGCCATGGATGTAGTTTTGGCAGGGAGGGAACCCACCAACACTGTCAAGTTCGCATTTTTCTGGTGGCGGCTTTGGGAGGCCCTAGGAGACACCCTGAGAAGGCGCTCCCTGGAATTGGGGTGCTTTGAGCCTAGAAGCACCTTCTTAGATCATACCCCTGCCACCATACTGATGAGGAGGGCCTCTGGCTGCCAGGCTGTGCACACTCTTTCATCTAAGGGAAAACAAATGTGTCTTGAACTTCACGTGCTGTACAGATGCACCTTGCAGAGTAGGGGGCGGGTGAGAGATACATTGTTGCCTTTGTGGTAACACGTAAGCATTGCATGCATTATCAAGGCAGAAATAGAGCTGGCAAGAGGACAAGAAACATTTTGTGACTGTTAAGTATTCATCGTTATAAAATGGATTCACAGTAAGTAAAGAGGGGTGGCACATGCCCAGTACAGAAGAAACACCTAGAGAAAATTTTGAAACCTGGATTTCTAGGCTCCAGCCCTAGAGATTTGTCTTCTAAAGTGGTATTCAAAAATTCTGAGATACTAGTCTGGGGGCCACAGAACTGGCAGCCCAGTGTGAATGAAAGGTTGTCCCTGTGTGGTTCATCTGTTGATACTCCAGTGACATTCTCTCTGAATCACACAAACATTCCTAAGCCTTGGCCATTAGCCTGTAGATTATATAACTTATACTCAGGATCAGTGTTCAAGTTATTTCACCAACTCGACTTTATTTTGATGACTGTATAACAAAACACATGCTCTCTTAGTGTATTTCTTAGAATGTGGTCCTTAGGTCAAGTATGATCAGAATTACCCGGGAATAAGGTTAAAGGATGAAGGTTAAATACTGTAGTTGTGCAGGCCCCAGGTATTCTAATTTGATAGGTCTGTGTGGGACCCAAGAATAGGGAGTTTTCATAATCAGAAGATTGTTAGGCACTGGTACTGAGGTTTCAGTGCCACTCAGCCAGGGTTTGGAAAACCCTGTGGTTTTTACCAGAGTCCAGCCAAATAGTAAGGTTAAAAACACTGTTAGAGACTTTCCTGGTGGTCCAGTGGTTAAGAATCCACCTGCCAATGCAGGAGACGTGGGTTCAACCTCTGGTCTGGGAGGATCCCACATTCCATGGAGCAACTAAACCTGTGTGCCACAACTACTGAGCTGATGCTCTACAGCCTGAGAGCTGGCGACAAGAGAAGCTACTGCAGCGAGGAGGCCATGCACTGCAACTAGAGAGAAGTCCCCACTCACCACAACTAGAGAAAGCCCACGCGTAGCAACGAAGACCCAGTGTAGCCAACAATACATACACAAAAGTAAAATTAACAAACACTGTTAGATTGATTGTTTACAGTGGCATTTGTTGCCATTTTCTGACTTGTAATTCTGTTTGTAGTCTGAAGTTACCAGGACCTTATTCTGCAGCTGGGATGTAATTTTAACAGATTTTTAGAGTCCTAGTTGAATAATCACCTCCCTCCCTTTTGTACATAAGCTCATGCAATTCGTTTTAAGATATGTCTTAAAATGAAAGTTATGCTCCTTGTCCAGGTAAATTCCTTTGGAGCATTGATAGTCATGTGAAACTTATTAGAGATTTTTGGAATGAATTCAAGGAGGCTTTGTGGTTTTAAACTGCACAAGTGGCTAAAGATGACCTATGGTAGAAATAGGTTTGTATTCTTGGGCTCCATTTGTATATTTTTAAAAAAAGTAAATGCTTTCATATGAGTGGGGGTGTTGTCAAGGGGAGGGACTCTCCCATTAGTAAAGGAAATTAAACTGCATTGACCAGTATACCTTGGTAGTTTCCATTCCTTGCTTTGTAGATATATCTACAAATTTATTTTTTTCCCCAAAAAGACAAGATTTTCACTTCTAGGTTCTTCTTTCTGGCAGAATGGGGACCATTACTTTTAGAAAGAGAAGCTAGAGTTAATTTTGTGTCATCGAGCCATATGTGCCCTCTTTAGTTTATGTAACGTATTCTTGAAAAGTTAGAGGTGAATAATCTATTTTTAACATTGCTGCAGGAACTGCATGTGTTTGTCAAAATCGATTGATCTCTACACTTGAAAAGGGTGAAATTTACTGTACATAATAATACTTAAATGAACCTGTCTCCAAAAAATGTGCCAGGGGGACTTGTCACTTTAACTATTCTTTTTCTGAATTAATTTTTGAATTCAAGATGTCGTTTGTGATGCAAATGACTCCCATGTTCGTCTTTGTTCCATACCTGTTTGAAAAGTCTTCTGTGTGCTTTCCCTTTGTTGGTGCTTAGAGGGGTGGGAGGAGTGGAGATGGCACAGGACTGAGGGATGGGATCTACCTTCCACCCATTCTTGTGGGTGTGGGCTGTCCTGGTCTTCATTGTCGCGCAGGCTTTGGTCTAGCTGCTGTGAGTGCGGGCTACTCTCTGGTGGTGGTGTGTGGGCTTCTCATTGCGATGGCTTCTGTTGTTGTGGAGCATGGTCTCTAGTCACGTGGTCTTCAGTAGTTGCTCTGTAGCATGTGGGATCTTCCCAGATCAGGGATTGAACCCATGTCTTCTGCACTGGCAGGAGGATTCTTTACCACTGAGCCCCCTGGGAAGTCCTCTTCCACCCATCTTGATCATTTTCATCTCAGTGCCACATTTAGTACATGGTGGAAGTTCACAAAGGTTTGGGGGATGAATAAAACCATCATGTTGATGGAGAAATCCGAGATTCGGTTCCGTGAGGCCAAGTGGCTTGTCCAGATGTGAGGGCAGCGTGGTGGAAATGGGAGAAGAATCCTTCATGCCTCTGACTCCCAGACCACTGCCCTTCACCATCGTTTCTTCAACTTAGGCCTTGTAAATTCATGTTTTATCAGTTGGGGGTGTTTTAAGCCTAGGTATACCTGTAGCCTTGTAGAGTGGAGGCATTCTGTTATCATGGAGGAGCCCTGGCTTTGAAATCATTCATCAGCTTGGCAAATCTTTTTCTGAGTGTCTCTAAGGTGCATGCATGGTGGATATGGCCCAGACCGGAGCCCTGCTTTCATGGAAAGCACAGTTTGGGAGGGTATGTGTGGGCAGGAGGCATTAAAACAAATCAGAAGAGGGTTTTCGACTAAAGAAAAGATGCAGTACATGAGAGTTTCAAGTTAAGTTTTACCTGGGTCAAAATGAGGACTGCAGCCTGGTAGACAGCACTTCAGATAGTTCTGAGGAACTGCTTCAAAGAGGTCGTGGGGGAAGACTGATATATGTGATTTTGGTGAGGGGGAAGTTCAGTGCGATCAAGTACATATTTTACTTTTCTGCTAGTCACAAAGAGCTGATATCATCATGAAGGTTTTTAGTGCTTTTCTCGATAGGAGGAGATGCAAGGATTGGGATCATGAAGTCAGTTTCTGAAAACATCTGTCTAAAGACCTGTTCCACCAGTTTCCCTGGAGCACAGAGTGCTTCACTCTCCACCCTGAATTCCCTTCAGGGCATGTCGAACTTCAACAGCTGCAAGGCACAGGGTTTGATCTCCACAGAGGCGGAGGGCGAATGCCCTCAGGAAGGGACAATTTGTAGTTGACAGGGTTGAGTGTCACAAAGGGCTACATGTAGGAACCTAGAATATGGTGACCACTATTCAGAGTGTGACCTTGTGCGAGCCATCTAACCTCTGTAAGCGTCAGTGACCTCAATAAAACAGACAAATCAAGGATTTGTTGCAAAGATTCATGAGATCATAAATGTACAGCATGCTATGCATGCTTCTGGGCACGTGGTAATTATCTGTAATTTGTTAGGATGAGTAAGTATGTTTGTATTTCTCACGACTGTGCTGCACTGGCTCTTGTAGACAACCTCAGAATGGGAGTTTGGAATGTTTTTTTCTCTGGTGTTTTGGATCATCTGAAGAACGATGGAGGAATGTATTGGAGGGCTGTGTTAGTTGGTTTTGCTCATTGACTAATGGCATTGAGGTGGGAGCAGCTCTTTCTAACCAGGGAGCTGGGTTATGATCATAAGTGCACTGAGATAGTGATGCCCCCGTCCTTCCTCTGGCTCTCAGGGCCTGCAGAGCTCAGGCTGGACAAAGGATAATTTTCCAGGTGTTCCAAGACTTGGAAAAGCTTGGGGGAGTGCATCTCTAAATGTGCTCTCACCCTAACCCCCCGGAAGCAGGAGCTAGGTTACTAGATTTTTAAGTTCTCTTCTCACTGAAGAGAACAGTGTAAAGGAAGTAAGGACTGCCCCTGGCTGCCTGGGAGTTTTAAATGAGAGATGCAGGACTTCCCTGGTAGTCTAGAATTCACCTGCCATGCGGTGGACACCGGTTCAATCCACACTCTAGTAAGATTCGACATGCCGCAGAGCAGCTAAGCCCGTGAGCCACAACTGCCGAGCCCGTGTGCCCCGGAGCCTGCAAAACACAACAGGAGGAGCCGCCGCAGTGAGAAGCCCATGTGCTGCAGCTGGAGAGGAGGCCGCACTGGCTGTAACTAGAGAAAGCCCTCACGTAGCAATGAAGACTCAGCACAGCCAAAAATAAAGTAAATGGGAGATGCAGATGATAGACTAGAGTTCCCAAACTTCTCTGATAATAAGACTCACTTGAATACTTGCTAAGCTGACAGCTCCCCAGGCCTGCCCTGGTCTGGATTGGGGCCCTAGAATCTGTGTATGTAACAGTTACCCCGTGTGATGCTTCCTGGGGATATTTGAGAAACCCTGGACGAGGTCGTAAATCTCTCTGTCCTTGCCACCCGAAGTTGGTCCCCCGAGGATCAGCAACATCAGCATCAGCAGGGAACTCATTGAAACTCTTGAGTTCCATCCAGATCTGCTGACTCAGAATCAGCATTTTAATAAGATCCCAACTTGAGTGTATATCCACAATCAATTTGGGGCAGGGTTTGCCTAGAGGGCAGGGACACCTGTCAACATTTTTCACCAGAGAGGTGGTGGTGGCAGGTCTGATCATCTCTTCTGAGGAATCGGAAGAGATGCTAGGCCAGGGATTTGAACTCAGGTTTCTGATACCAAATTGAGTGCTCCTCACACAAGCTGTGTGACAGAGGATGAGATGGTTGGAGGGCATCACCCACTCAATGGACATGGGTTTGGGTGGACTCCGGGAGTTGGTGATAGACAGGAAGGCCTGGTGTGCTGCGGTTCATGGGGTTGCAAAGAGTTGGACACGACTGAGTGACTGAATCGAACTGAACTGAACACACAAGCTGAAGCTCCAGTACTTTGGCCACCTGATGGGAGGGAAGAGCCAACTCTTTGGAAAAGATCCTGATGCTGAGAAAGAGTGAGGGCAAGAGAAGAAGAGGGCAACAGAGGATGAGATGGTTGGATGGCATCACCGACTCAATGAACATGAATTTGAGTAACCTCTGGGAGATGATGGAGGACAGGGCAGCCAACTCCATGGGGTTGCAAAGAATTGGATACAACTTAGCAACTGAACAACAACAACAGTACACACCCTCTTGACTGTGGTTCTTACAGACTCTGAGGCTGTGTCTCTAGCCTGATGTCAGGGCCCTCACCAGCCTGTTAGTGGTGCGCCTGGGAAGAATGACACCTGGGGACAGGAGGGGACTGCTGCGAACACTCAAGTGTGCTGTGGTCCTTGGCATCCATTCATGACACAGAGTCGGCCCTGTGGGGCCCCTGGGCACAGTGCCCTTCTGTGTCTTCCATTTCTTTGCTTATAGGAAATAGCTTTCATTCAGCCTCCATGACCTTCTCAGAATTCCAATGGGTAGATTCAAGCAGTTGATAATTAGGGAAGGGACGGAATGCAAGACAATGGAGAAACAAACAGTTAAGAGAAACAATAGTGCAATCTTGGGTCAAGGCCCTGGTTCCCTATCAAAGGATACACAGAGCAGTATCTGTGAATTGTTTTGCAGATACTGAAACCCCCTCCAGGTGGGAGAAGTTAAGATTAATGATGGTGTACTGTCCACAAGCATGTAGACCCTAGATCAGTTGGAACCTCAAGGTTGGTGATGCTGACTTCTGCTTACCTTACCACCAGCCCATCAGAAGAATGTCCACAATCTGATCACACCGCCATTGAACCATTACTATAAAACTCCTCACTGTTGTCTCCAAATGGGGAAACAAAGTTTTTTTTTTTTTTTGAGCAGGAGTCTGCTGTGTCCACCTTTGCCTGGCAAAGTGATAAAACTATCCTTTTCTATTTCATCCAAAACTGTCTTCAAGTTTTGATTTGGCCCCGGTGTATAGAGAAGCTGAGATTCTGGCATCATTAACCCTGTCAAGACCACTTCTCACTGTTCCTGGGAAGAAACTTAGGTCCAAATGTCAAAGTCAGCACCTTTGAGTTCTTAGAGACCTGCAGAAGTTTGTATCATCCTGGTGGTGGATCCCTGAAAAAGTTGTTTTATCTCCATCCAAGATCAGGGTCAGATGGAGTGCAATTTTTCTAATGCTCCTCCAGGCTTTTTAATCCTTCTTCTCCAAGCACAGTGTCAGAGAAAATACCCTGTGAGACTCTTGCCAAATGGCTTGAAATAAACGTCCACACACATTTCCAAAAAGACAATTAGAAGCTTATTTGATGAACCAAAGGCCTGCTGTGCTAGACATTAGTTGAAGAGAGCTCAGTGCCAATTTGGGAAGCTCTCCCAGGGGCCCTCTTTCTCATCACAGCCCCCTCTTGGAGAAGTTAAATTGGGGAAGGGCTGAGACTGCCAGGGAGAGGGGAGGATGGGGAGGAAGGGCAGTGGAAGTGATGGCCCCAGAGAGAAAGGAGCAATGGCTCTGTCTCCTCCCAGGAGAACTGGAATCTTTGCAGATAAAATTAAGCAGAAAAATGAAGGTCGTTACAAATTCATCAGCATTTGAATCCTATTACCAGTTACCACTGGTGGTGTGGCCACGGAGACTCTTTAGGAAACTGAGCCCTAGGGAGGTCATGGACTCTATCCAAGGTCATGTGTTGGGTTAGTGGCAAAGCTTGGGTCAGGGTCCAGGGATTCCATCTGTGCTCTGCTGCCTTCTCTATGGGAGGGAAGATGCTAAGAATGTGGAATTTTATAGTGATTGGATCCAGATGTTCTGGCCCTGCCCCCCTTTAAAGCTAACATAGTGGGTTTTTTTTTTTTTAATGAAACAGAATATTTTAATCTGCTGGTTTCATTTGCTAGTCCACCTTATGCATTCAAGGGATAAAGGTCAGGAAGGAAAAATCCCAACCTGGTGAGTGTCCAGTGGTTGGGGGTATGACACCAGGCTGTTTTTCTTGGCTTGAGGCATCAGATTGAGTGACCTGTGGCACACAGGACAGGGATAAGCTCTGCGCTGGACGTGGGCAGAATGTTTACGTTCATAGTTGGAATATGGGTTTAGATGCTCTTGCCAAGGACAGATGCATATTACATTTTTAAAATTAAATTGTGGGAAGACTGAAATTTTTTGGTGGTTCTTTTAGCTTGAGTGCATGTGTGCGTGCTCAGTCATGTCTGACTCTGTGACCCTGTGGACTGCAGCCCGCCAGGCTCCTCTGTCCGTGAAATTTTCCAGGCAAGAATACAGGAGTGTGTTGCCATTTCCTTCTCTAGGGGATCTTCCTGTCCCAGGAATCGAACCTGAGTCTCCTGCATCTCCTGAATTGGCAGGCAGATTCTTCGCCACTGAGCCACCTGGGAAACCCCTTTGGCTTGAGGAAGGGAATCCTGAAAGGCCCTGGTGAACAGGCATGGGGCGGATGTAGCCATTTCTGTGATGCTTTATTGCTCGTGTGGAAAATCTGAAGCCTGTGATGGCTTAGCAAACAGATTACACATTGCCTTGGTTTAAAATAGTGTAATGTGTGTGCCTGTTTCTTTTTGTTCACTAGATTGAATTTTGAGGACAACCAAACCATTCTTTTGTCCAGCAGTCTTGGGGGTATGTTAAGTGGTTAGAACATCCTGATGCCATGGTCAGAGGAGACAAACGCCTTAGCGAAGCTGGACTTGAGCTGGAGGCCAAGTGCACTGAATTTTGGTGTCTTTCCTTGTGGTGCTGGCTGTGTCAGCCAGGCTGTTACAACTCTTAACAGTCATACATCATATTGGTTGAACTCAATGAAGTTATTTTTTTCCATTGAGGTATGGTTGACTTGCCATGTGTGTTAGTTTCAAATGTACAGCAAAGTGATTCGCACACACACACATATGTACACACACACACATACACACACACACATATATAGTTATTTAGTCAACAACATACATACATACCACACACACACACATATACACACATATACATTGTTGTTGTTCAGTTACTTAGTCATGTCCGACTCTTTGTGATCCCATCGACTAGTCTGCCAGGCTCCTCTGTCCAGGCAAGAATACCGAAGTGGGTTGCCATTTCCTTCTCCAGGGGATCTTCCTGACCCAGGGATCAAACCCATGTCTCCTGCGTTGGCAGGCAGATTCTTTACCACGGAGGCCCCCAGGAAGCCCCACCATATTTACATACGTATATACACATACATGTCTATCCTTTTTCAGATTCTTTTCCCTTGTAGGTTATTACGAAATCCCGAGTGTATCCCTGTGCTATACAATAGATCCTTGCTGATTATCTATTTATATATCAATGAAGTATTAACAAAAGTATATAATGTGTTGAGAAATTAGATCCTCTTAGATTATGACAGAAGCAAGTAAGTCGTCAGTGCCAGAGGTTTAATTTGTTTTGAAAGCTGAGGGGAAACCCCATGCCTTGATTTCGGTGGTAGAATACCAGTGTTTTGCGGGGCCTGGGTTTGAGAACCACTGGGCTTCTATGTGCACCTTGGCCAGTCTGGTGAGAAGCCAGGTTCTAGCTTGGTCATTGAACCGGTGACTTACGTGCTGTGTTCAGCTGTTCCAAGTGTACTTCTGGGACCAGCAGCTCAGTTATCACCTGGGAACTGATAGAGAGGCAGAGCCGCCAGGCCCTTCCCTCACCGGCTGATTCGTAACTCTGGGGCAGGGGTCCAGGAGCCTGTGTTGAAACAAGTTCTGCAGAGTGACTGCACAGCAAGGTTTGAGAACCGCTGCTGTGGAGTTCTTCTTCTTTTTTAAACATAGACAGTAAGTTTATTTATTTCTCTTTTGGCTGTGATGCACAACATGGGGATCTCAGTTCCCTGATCAAGGATGCAACCCACGTTCCTTGCATTGGGAATGTGGAGTCTTAGCCACTGGACCACTAGGGAGGTCCCTGCCATATAGTTCACAAGCAATAAGAACTGTTTGCATGTGCACTCTGGTGGATCATTTCCCGAAGCCTTCCCATTGGGCTGGGTTCTTGTTCTGGTAACCCAGGCCAAGTTAATGGGGGGTTAATAGAGCTAGATTTCCACTAGTGCTCAGTAATATTTAACAATAGCCCACAGTCTGGATGGATAGGTTGGTCCAACTCACCTCAGACCGGTCTCTGCAAAAAGCACGCTCTGATGGCGACTAGATGAGTCAATTTCAGGATATTTCCTCTCAAGGATGTCTTTGACAGTGTTCCTGTCAGGGGTAGACGGAGATGGACAGGTCTCAGGGAGGAAGGAACAGGAGAGGGCCAAAGCTGGCTGAGGACCTTGCAGAGAGACAGGTTTCAGCTGTGGAAACATCACAACAAGCAGCGGGGTTAAGAAGGGGATGTTTTTCACCTGTGTTTCTGCTGGCCGTGTGATAGCACAAATGTTTGATGAGCATTCGTCTCTTGAAAGGATGTTTTCATTCCATCAGTTCAAACAGAACTCTCTGTTTGAGAAACATTTCCTTGTGGAACAAATGTTTCCAACTTAATCAAACTGAGTGTGGAGATAGTATTGACTTGAGGGAAAAGAGGAGAGTTAAAGGTTTCCATTCATTCATGCCTTCTCTGTGCTGGGCATCAGCAAGAGTGGAGTAAGACAGAATTCCTGCCATGATAGGGGTTTACCCAGAGGAAGGGGCAGCTGTCAGTCTTTCCTGGCAGAGGGCACGGTTTAAGGAAGGAGTCAGCCACAGCTCAGGGGCTCTGGCACCTGCTGGGATGGTTTCTCTGGACCTTGGGGTATGCGAGGCTAATGGAAAAGACTGTCCCCAAGCTACAATCTGCCTTTTCTTTTAGGATCTCTGAGCAGGTTATGGAGATGACTGTCCCCTGCCCATATGGCCAACCACATCATAAAGCCATAATGGTGTTGTCACTCAGTCGTGTCCGACTCTTTGTGACCCCATGGACTGTAGCCTACCAGGCTCCTCCGTCCATGGGATTTTCCAGGCAAGAGTGCTGGAGTGGATTGCCATTTCCTTCTCCAGGGGATCTTCCCATCCCAGGGATCGAACCTGGGTCTCCTGCATTGCAAGCAGACGCTTTACCCTCTAAGCCACCAGGGAAGCCCTAAAGCCATAATAGTACCCCATTTTAGTGTAAGATAACTAAAATAAAAAATAAATAACTTCTAGGAGGTCGGATCTGGGTGCAGGTTGGGGCGTTTCTATGAGGAGTGTTAGGGAAATACAATTAAAGACAGTATCTCCTTCCAGCCCAGAACACCTTCCCACAAGGAGAAAAGAAAGAAAACCATTTTGCTATTGAATAAACATTAAACCAGAATGTGATACACATCACAGGCAGCCTGTTGTGAGGACTACAAAGCTAGAGATTACAAAGGTGGAAAGAATTTTCAGTCTTTTCTGTAGCTAGGTGGGTACAATGCATCGTATTCATGCCTTCAAGATAGAATTGTTCCGTTTGTCAAGACTTTGCCACTGGAGGTAGGGCTTGCACTTTGGAGTCTGGTGACAACTAAAGTTAGGTCCTATTCCTCCCAGGAAACTGGGCTTTATTTTCCTTGATGATTACGTTTTAAAGAGGTGATTCTCTGGCAGTTGTGAGAGAGGCTTATTTAGTATTTGATCTTACGGGAGCAGCCCTGCCCCGCTTCCCTGGTGAGAGTGGCTTATGTATCCTGGAATCGGGGATCTTCCTCAGTTCATTGGAGTTCCTACCTACTGATGTAGACATTGACCTTGGACAAGTACCTCTTAGGAGTACCTTAGGATTCTCATGTGAAAACAGAGGTAGGACTAAAGCTCTTTGGTCTCATGATTTGGAGGCTCTGTTCCCATTTCATTTCCCCAAGCTGCCATTTTTTCTCTTCTCAAGCCTGGTCAGACAGCAGTTGCAGCCTGGCTAAGAGATCTTACCAGTTGATACATATGTGCAAATCAAATTACAAACCAGCTTTTGGAGCTCCAGATGGGAGTGCCTCGGTGATGGCATCAGGTCTCGGGGTACCCCTGGGCAGAGCCACCTCCTTCTCCCCCAAGGCAGTAAGGTCCTGAAGGATAATTCTGTAGCAGACAGAATTTGCCTGAAACCACAGCAAGGTCAATTTAGTGACACCGTGTTGTGGTATATATTACAGTGTTTCTATCTGTATCCCTTTCAGAGGAACTAGGAGTCCAGTGACTCTACTGTTCTAATCATTAACTGTTTGAGTCAGAGTGCGCTTTGAAGCTCAGGGAACTCTAGGAGACTAAAGCTTTTTTTTTAAGACAGGAAATGGGGGACAAGGAGGGACTTCTATCCTGGAAAGGCCCCCATAGGATTCTGCTCGGTTTCAATCTTTGCTTATTATCTAACTCACGCTGCCGTTATAAAATCACTCAATTTGTCACCGTCCTTCCCCAGTTTGTTGCCTTCAATACATTTGTGTTTTTTCCCCCTCCAATCAGAATCCTCGCCCGCTTACTTTCTGGCTCTTCTCTAAAGGATGTAGTGAGACTTTATGTGCCTTTTAGCCCCAGCATTTTATGCTTCCTTCCTCTAATGCCTGAGGAAGCCTCACGTCACAGTCACCTGTGTGGTCAGGTCTGTGTCCAGCTCTTTGTGATCCCATGGAAACCGTAGCCCACCAGGCTCCTCTGTTCATGGGATTCTCCAGGCAAGAATACTGGAGTGGATTGCCATTGCCTCCTCCAGGGGATCTTCCTGACCCAGAGATTGAACCCGCCTCTCTTGTGTCTGCTGCACTGGCAGGCAGGATCTTTACCACTGCACCGCCTGGGAAGTCCTGGGGAAGCTTAAACTGCTTTACCTTGGTCTTTCTGAGGTCTTGCCAAGAAACTTTGAGTTGACTGGCAGTGCTTATGTACAGAAATTTCCTATCAGATGATGCTCCAATGAACTGCTCATCCTTCATTTACCAAGTCAGAAAATTCTTTTCCCTGCCTGATTCAGCCCTACTGTGGGAACCTCACAGTTGGCACCTGTGTTCTGCAAGAACCGAATCCAGTCTAGATGGAGGCTTGTGAAGCTAGAGCTAAGTAAAGCTTCTGAGGGCTCCGAGCCTGGTGGTGGGAAATGAACACCCAATTCTTGGCCACAACAGTGCCAGTGGCCAGTGAGGGGGCACCACTGAAGGATTTGGTATTTAGTGGGACAAAAATGTAAAAAGTAGCGTTTTCAGGTCTTTCCCTCCCTTTTATCTTCTTGCTCCCCTTTCCTTCCCCTCCACATTCATCTTCAGACCAGTGTGTGGTTTGTCATCTCTGGTTACCTGCCTTCTGGCTTGTCTTGAATTCTACCTGGTACTAAATGTAGAGAAGACTCAGGGACTTCCCTGGCGGTCCAGTGGTGAAAACTATGCATTTTCAGTGTAGGGGGCATGACTTTGATCCCTTGTTGGAGAAATAAGATCCCATATGCTGCATGGCCAAAAGAGTTTTTTAAAAAAAAAAAAAAAAAAGAGGACACAGCATGTCCCCACCCCTAATCCTTGGATTTTGATGTGGCTTGGGGAGAAAGGAAGGGTCCTTCTGGAGAGTTGTGGGGCCTTGGGCAATTCCCTCACTGTGGCTGGTCTCAGATTGTTTATCTGTTCAATCTATTTAATGACGTGTCTCGCAGGGGATGGTGGGGACCAAGTAGGACAGTGGCTGTCCCACTCAGCGCAGTGCTTGGCTCATAGTAGGTGCTCCGGAAATCTGCTTCCACTCTCTTCCTCATGGTCTCTCTCCTGGTTGAACCTGTCATCCTCAAGAGAGGCCATTCCCTGCATATACTGATCTAGAATCAAAAATACTTTTCAAATATTCACAATGACAAATCCCTCATGCTTTTCCCCTGTGAGCAGCCCTTGTTCCTTCTGATGACTAAGAAAAGAAAGCTTTCAATATGGAGTGCTTTGGAAAGAAGACCCCTTAGTCCTCTCTGATTATGGTAGCTATTGGCCCCATATGGCTGTCGAATGCTTGAAATGTGGCTAGTGGGGTAGAGAAATAGAATTTCTGAATTTACGTAATCCATTTAAATGTAAATTTAAAATCAGTTTCTCAATTTGGTGATAGGAAAACTTTTAAGTGTGTTTGGAATAACTTGGGTGTGTGAATCAGCCTTTTCAGCTGTAAGTGTTATGAATTCACAATATAGATCACACGTTTATTTCCAGTGAAGATTTTATATCCAGATTAAGAAGTGTGCAGTAAATGTAAAGTACATACCAGATTTCAAAGACTTGGCATAAAAGGAAGACTGTAGAATATCTTATTAATGATGTTTTATATTGATTAAATATTGAAATGATCATATTTTGGGTATATCAGATTAAATAAAATGCACTACGAAAAGCCTATTCACGTGTTTCTTTTTACTTTTTAAAATGTGGCTACTGGAAAATTTAAAATCACATGTATGACTCAAAGTATATTTCTGTATGAAAAAATGTATGACTCATATTTCTGTAGGCTTAGACCCTGGTCTATCACAGAAGCGAACTGGTTCTAGAAGGTGCTGTAGAGTGATGCTCTCTGGGGTCTTCCTCAGTGACCTGCATATGTTAAGGAGCAGTGAGTGCTGGCCACTTAAAAATTCTAAACCATTGGAGCACCCTCCTGATCTCAATAGTGTGTCCTCCTGGGGGCGAGATGGGGAGAGCATTCCTTTCATAAAGGCTGCTGTGTTCCATGGGGAAGCCTGAACTCTTTGGTTCCTGACAGCTCCAGGGACCCCTCGTCTCCATCAGGTCTACTTCCTGAAAGATGGCTCTCCCCTAGGGCTCTTTGAGGTTCCTTGTTGATCCAACTTGGCTTCCTTCCGACATATTTTTTTAAATTATTTTTTTAATTTAAATTGATTTATTTGGCTGCACGGGGTCTTAGTTGCAACATGCAGGATCTTCACTCTTCATTGTGGCGTGTGGGATCTGGATTGAACCTGGGTCCCCTGCATTAGGAGCGCAGAACCACCAGGAAAGTCCCCTTCGGATTTTATGGTAGGCCCCCACTCAAAGAACAGTAACGGCAATCAACTGTCAAAAAGTTGGGAAATTCAAAACAGTGTCACACTGTATAGCAGGCATGCTTGAAAGCCATGTGGTCCGGAATTTGATGCATTCGTAGTCAAGTTGTGGGCCAGCAAGTACTCTGCCAGCTAGTTGTATTGCATGTAAACAATTTTAAATGCTCTCATTTAAAAAGTAATGAAGTTTGAGTTGAATAAAATTTTCAATAGAATTTCATACCACTTTGGATGATAATGGTTAACCAATCATGGCTTAAAAATGAAATCAGTGTGTTATTCAGTCATTCAGAAGGCATCTTTTGAGCACCCCTATGTGCGGGATTCTTGAGGCAAGAATACTGAAGCTTTGCCATTCCCTTCTCCAGTGGACCATTTAAAACTCAGCATTCAGAAAACTAAGATCATGGCATCTGGTCCCATCACTTCATGGCAAATAGATGGGGAAAATGTGGAAACCATAGCAAACTCTATTTTCTTAGGCTCCAAAATCACTGCAGATTGTGACTGCAGCCACGAAATTAAAAGACACTTGCTCCTTGGAAGAAAAGCTATGACAAACCTAGACAGCGTATTAAAAAGCAGAGACATCACTTTGCTGACAAAGGTCTGTAAGTTAAAGCTATGGTTTTTTCCAGTAGTCATGTATGGATGTGAGAGTTGGAAGGCTGAGCACTGAAGAATTTATGCTTTTGAACTATGGTATTGGAGAAGACTCTTGAGAGTCCTTTGCACTGCAAGATCAAAGTTTTTTGTCTAGAACTTCAAAAGCAGTTAGTTGCTGTTAATTTTAAATGGCAGTTTTTATTATATTACTGTAATTATCTTTTGATTATCTGAGTAGCAGGTCATTTACACTGCAGCTTTTCAGAGCACGATAACCAGAGTTGGAAGGAGGCTTGGACATCTCCAAATTGAAGGTGCCTGGAACTTCTTTTCTTAGGAGTTGTCCTCCTCTCCCTGTTGTCTCCTCGTTGGTCCTGATCCTATCCCCTGGCACCCCAGCAGCAATGTAGAATTGCCTTCCATGGGGAAGTCCCCATGTCCCATTTCCACCCTTCTTGCCATCTTTTATCCAGGCTAAATGTCCCTTTTATTCAACCCATCTTCAACAACTCCTCACATGTGTGGTTTCTGGATTGTTGACCTTCTTGGTTCTTAGCCCAGCTGGAGAACCTTGTAAGCTGGCACATCCTGGACCTTCTCCCAGAGACTGGTTTAGAGTCTAGAGTGGAGTGTGGGCACCTGGTCTTTAAAACCAACATGAAATAACCATCTAATCACTCAGATAGCTATGCAGCCCAGTGCAGAGCAACGTGGGGCTGGCTTCTCCTATGAGGAGGAGGTTGTCCTGATGTAGCCCAGAATCACATTAGCTTAGAAAGTCATGTGGAGGGAGTGGCTTGTGTGTCTCCATGTCACCAGCACCCCACCTCTATATTTTACCTATAATAGATAGGTACCCTGCAAATGTGTAAGAACAAATGGATGGTCCCTAAAACCACAGATCTTATCCATGTGAACTGTCAGTAAAAATCAGATATCCCCCATCTCTGCTGATGAAATTCTTAAGATACCAAATTCAGGGCTTTCATGGACTCTTTGCTTTCACTGGGTGACATCCCCTCTCTGCCATGGTTGACCTCGATGGTAATTCTAACTCGATGTTGTCTGAGTAGCAGAATGGCTGGAAGCAAAGACTTAGAGCCCTACCATCTGGATTTGAATCCTGGTGCTAGCGGCACAACTTGCTGCTTTGGTTCTTAACTGGCCACCCCTCACTTTCCTCATCTGTAAGATGGAGATGAAAACAGTTACTGGCTTCAGTGAGTTGTGGTGGGATTAAATGATCCAATGGACATAAGGCACTTAGCGCAAGGCCTGGCAGAGGAAGTGCTCACTGGTTATTTCTCTTAAGCCTGAAGATGGTAGTGACAGGACGGTGGACAGGAATAAACATCCTGTTTGCTGTGCCCTACACCCTGTTGAAGGCTCTGTGGATCGAGCTTCTCTGGGAGGTGGCTGGAATTGTGAGTCGTCATAGGAAGGATGGGAAACTGAGTGGTGAGGCCTCAGACAAGCTTGGTTCTGGTTTTTTGGTTTTGGCTGCACTGGGTCTTCACTGCTTTGCGCAGGCTTTCTCTAGTCGTGGTGAGCAGGGGTTACTCTTCATCGTGGTGCACAAGCTCAGGGCTTCAGTAGTTGCGGTTCCTGGGCTCTAGAGCGTAGACTCAGTAGTTCCTGTGCATGGGCTTACCTGTTCCACAGCAGGTGGAACAAACCAGGGATCGAACCCATGCCCCCTGCATTGGCAGGCGGGTTTTTATCCGCTGCACCAGCAGGGACATCCTTGGTCCTGTCTTTTTTGGGTGAGGTCTGCAGGGGCTGGAAGGGTGGAGTCTCTGCAGCAGACGGCAGGAGAGCTGTTCTTGTACCAGCTACCCGGTCTCCTCCAGCTGCGTAGCTGGCTTCCTCCCGGGAACTGGCTGGTGCCTCTCCATTTTGATTGCTTATTACACTCACCTGGGAGCTATTAAACTCCACCCACGCTCTGCCCTGCCCCAACCAGTGTCATCTGTAACACCGCTGCTGCAGCCCAAGCATCCTTGTTTTACAAGAGCCCCCAGGTGATTTTATTTTTAAGTTTTGTTTTATTTTTCGCTGTGCCCCATGGCATGCAGGGGTCTTAGTTCCTCAACCAGGAATTGAATCCTCGCCTGGTGTAGTAGACTCACAAAGGCTTAACCGCAGAACCACCAGGGAAGTCCCCTCCAGGTGATTTTAATGTGCATCTGGGTTAATTGCCCATGGGGCTGATGCAGATCCGGCATGGTCTCCGCATGTGCTCTGAGCTCTGTTTTTGGGATGTGCGTCCACTGAGCAGCCTGGTCAGCTGCCTTCTCTCATGGGGCTCCTTGGCCTCACCTCACAGTGGAGGTAAAGTGGCATTGACTTCAGTAGTCTTGTAACAGACCCTTCTTTGCATCCCAGAGGCTGGGTGGACTTTTATAGGAGAGGGTCAGGTTTCATAAGGGACGGTTCCTAAGAAGACTGGAAGAGGCTGGTATACAGTTGCCTCAATCCATCAGTACAGTGGTTTAGGGAATGAATGTTCCTGCTTTGGCGTTTGTCTCCTCCCGGAGATAGGACGACACATTTATACTCTGTTGTGTTAACTTGTGCGTGGCTGTGTCCTTCCTGGGTTGAATTAAGCCTCATGAAAGTGCTGGTACATCAGGATTGTTTGTCTTCATTCTACAGGACCCACTTGGTAGGTAGCTTTTTTCTTTTATTTAAAAAAAAATTTTTTTTGGCATGCCACCCAGCATGTGGGATCTTAGTTCCCTCAGCGGGGATGGAACCCATGCCCGTTGGATTGCAAGCTTAGAGTCTTAATCTGTGAACCACCAAGGAAGTCCTGGTAGGTAACTTTTGTCACATTGCTTTTAGTGATAGTTGCCGCTGTTACCTTCCCATCCCTGTTTTTGGGGAGAACTCTTCATTGGCGTAAATATAATAAATGATTGTTCATAGACAGTTTTCAACCCAGACCTGTGTCAGAACTGCTGGGAGGCGTTGAAACCACCAGCTGTTTGTTTCTGTCTTGAATTTCCCTCTCGGGCCTCCAGACCAGTTAAAACCATGTCTTTACCAGGCGAGGGTGGGAGAGTTGGTGGTGGGAGTTGCCTTTCTCCAGTGTGTGGGAAGTCCAGCACATGACCTGGCCAGAGGCATTTGTGTGGAAGCATGGGTCCCGAAACCTTGCCTGGCAAAGGCCTGAAGAAGCCGGGGACGTGGTGTCTGAGAAGCGACTCCTGCTGTCACGAGCATGCTCCTTCCAGGCCTTTCTGTGGGGCTGTCAAGAGCCTGTACCACAGGTTAAAGGAGAGGAAAGGTGCAGCTTGAAGCAGTTCGCTGTCTTCTCCTCTCATTTGATTTTACCATTTTAGCAAACACTTTCTAGGCCCTGTACCCTCAGGAGATGCAGAGCGGCAGAGCCGTTGCTGCCCTTCTGGGGCCTCTGGCCTGGCCTGGACCTGCATTGGTACCCTGTTGCCTGGACTCTAACTGGGAGGGAGGTGGGCTGGGTCTGGGAGAGTGGGGGGGCACCCGCCATGGGCAGGGATTGGGATGGGAGAAGAAGAGGGGATGTGGACAAGAGCCTTTCAGGTCCAGATAGACCTCAGTCTGGACTGCCTGGTGAGTTCTTCCAGGATGATGGGGACTGAGGCTCAAAGCTGGACATTTGTCTGAACTCACTCTTAGATCACATGGGGATGCTAGAAAGAAGCTGGCGCTTCAGTCCTATCTGTCTGCTGTGGTTTTCAATCAGTTGTGTGTGTGTGTGTGTGTGTGTGTGTATGTGTGTGTGTGAATTCCCTCAGGAGGCTGTGGTTTTCAGTCAGTTTGCTGTGCGTGTGTGTATGTGTGTTAATTCCCTCTGGAGACATTTTTCGTGTGTGTGGTGTATGTATGTATGTGTTAATGTGTTTGTGTGTGTGTGTGGTATATGTGTGTAATATGTGTTAATTCCCTCAGGAGGCATTTTTCTGGGAGGCCCTGCCTTGTGGTGCCAGGGACACAGAGCTGAGCACAGTGCCAGCTCTCTGGGGGTGGAGGTGGGGTGATTCCAAAGCCTGCTGGGCCGCATGTGGTTTGGGAGCACTGCGTCTGTGTACTTGGGACGTGTACTTCTGCTCCATCCATAGCTACTAAATCAACATTTCAAGCAAGCCTCCCAGACACCACCTCTACATTCCTAGATTACTGCAAAGTTTGAAAAGCTTAGCCCTGGAGGTATTGCCACCACTTTGGTGAGAAATATCAAAGATCTGGGTTTTGTGGTGGCAAAAGGGCCAGAGAGGGGAGAGGAGGGACTGGTTCTGGGGATGTTCACAGAGCAGAGCCAAAGGAGGGAGTGAGTGAGTGCAGGTGTGGAGCAGGATGCCTGGCTACTGGCTGGGGTGCTTCTGTGGGCATTTCCACGGGCGTATTAGGGAGGGAAGGGGAGTGTTCGGTGCATGTGGTCTTGAGGGCTGTGCATGTGAGTGTGCTGGTGTCCACAGATGTGAGGAGTTATGGGTCTGAGAAGCAAGGGCCAGGAAAGGTGGGTCTCCCCAGAACTCTTGGGGGGGCTGCCCAGATTTATGTCTGAGCCCGTAAGAATGATCTGTGTCAGGTTCGCTTGCTTACATCCTCTTTGGCCAGGCTTCTTCTACTTTGGCCTTGTTGTAGCCTCTCTTATGAGATACCGTCTACTTCCTCAGTGGTTTGGAGTGAGTCCTCCTCCTCCCCCGACCCCCACCGCCAAGTGGGGCTTGAAGGTGGCAGGAAGGCGCAGCAGTGGGGGGAAAGTAGGGATGGGAGATTGGCAGAGCTTGACCATTGCCAGGTTGGAGGTGGGTGGGCACTCCCCACCCCCCACACCCCCACCTTTAGCAGCATCAGTGCTGTGGGTGCCAAGGCCTAGTCTCCCAGGTGTCTCGGAGGCGCTGTCTGCCCTGAGCCTGCTGCTCCCAGTCTTACATTGGTTTCATTAACCCAGGCTTTCTCAGCTTTGTCACAGCTGACACTTTGGGCTGATCAGTTCTGTTGAGGGGGAGAGAGGCTGTCCTGTGCACTGGAGGATGTTTAGGAGCATCCATGGCCTCAGCTCAGTAGATGCTGGCAGCACCCTCCTTCCTCACTATGACAGTCAAAACGCTCAACATTGTCAGATGTCCATGGCGGGTAAAATAACCCCATTGAGAACCATTGACTTAACCAACGTTGAGCCCTTTTTCCATTTTGGGCACCAAGGGTCAATCAGTGGACAGAGCCAGCCCTGGTCACTTTGCTGGCAGACCCCCGAAGTCTGAGGTGAGGGACAGTGTCACGGGGCGGATCTTAGGCCGCCAGGAGAAGTGTGGCGGCTTGGAGGCTGGTGTGATGGGCGTGGGCCTGTCTGCAGGTGTCCCTCTCACGGCTCCATCCTGGAATGGGATTCAGGGCACGGTGCTGCTGGCGAGCTTGGGTTTTCCCTGCTGCCGCCTATGCTGCCTTATCTAAGAACTGCCTTCTTGCTACACTCACAAATCAAGTCTTGTCTCCTTCTTTCTTATGTTCTTTCTCTCCCTCTTTCTGATAAAGTGGCCAGGTTAAAAGTCTGCACCAAACCTTTGGGTGGTGTGGGGGTTGGTGGTGGCAGTCTTTCCCAGCAGAAACCTGCCCTTGGTGCCCCACCGCGGGCACAGCCTTCTTATACATCAAAAATCCTGCTGCTTCCCTCTGCCTCCTCCTTCAGGCCAGTCGGAGAGGAGTCTCTCTGACCTGCAGGTCAGGTCAGACCATTTGACAAGGCTTGACAAGCCCCTTGGGCTCCAGATCGCTGGTGAGCCTGGCGCTGCCTCCATGCCCACATCCTGGAAGTTATCTCTCCCTGCCCTCTTGACTGACCAACTGACAGGTACACGGGATCTCAGCCTGGAGTCTCTTCCTGGTGGCAGTCTCCCTGACTCTCTGTCTTCGGGCACTCTCCAAAGGGTGCCCACCCTTCAATCACCGGTACAATTTCCTCAAAGCTCTTTGAGGATTGTTCCCAGGGCTGGGCCTGGTGCCAGGTACTCAGAAGGCATCATTAAATCTTTGCAGGATGACCGACATACATGTTGCCCCTCACTGTTTTATGAGCTCTGCTCTCAGAAGGGGAGAATTCATGGGGCCAGCAAGTGGCTGAGATGTCAAGCTCAGCCTTCATTTTCTTGGATGTACGTTCTCCACTTTCCTCTTCCCCTCCCCATCTCCCCCTAATCCCATTCTGATGGTTTCTGGTTTCCTTAGACCCATTTTCACAGCCTGCTCCCAAGGAAGGGTGGGAGATTCATTTATTTGTTAGAGGCAAAATAATGTTTATTTGTTTATTTTAATTAGCTGCCCTCCCGTGAACTTGTTTGTTTGTTTTGTAACTGCGCTGGGTCTTAGTTGCAGCATATGGGATCTAGTTTCCCAACCAGGGATCGAACCTGGGCCCCCTGCGTTGGGAGCTCAGAGTCTTAGCCCCTGGAACACCAGGGAAGTCTCTAATGTTTAATAATTTGGGATGTTCCCTTTTGTTGGTAGATTGGCGTGTTGCAGAGGATTTCAGGAGTTCGGTGGAGGAGTGATGGGAGGGGGCTGGAGGGAGAGGCATTTGTATCTGGTGGTGGTGGCTTTAACTCTAGTGACTACTAACCTGCAGCTTGGTTTCCTGGAACCGTAAAGGTTTACAGCCTGAAACACTTTTTGTTTGTTTGTCTTTGTGGATGCACAGACATTTCCTTCCTCATTTGGTTTCTGTGGCCTGTGTTTAATGTAGACAGAATGTTTGTGTCTCTGGGATTTATCTTAAGAACAACAGTAGGAGCAGGGTTGTAAACTTAGTTCAAGAAAGAAAGCACGAGAAGCGGATTTGCCTTGACTGCTGACCATTCCAAGGGCCATTTCCATCTCCTGCCTGCTGTGTCCAGAGTGGGCTGCTTCAGTTTGGTTTTCCATATTCACAGCAGAATCTCTTTAGATTCTTTCCCACTACTGAATGTGCCTCTCAGAAGAGAAAAAGTTTTTACAAAGCATTGTGTTCTTTTCTCCAAAAGGATGGCATATGGTCCCTCTGGAAGAGGCATTTGTATATTGATGACCTGCCAAGTGTTGTATGTCCTGTGTTAAGTTGCAAGTGTGGGAATTCTGAGAGTGTCACAATGTCCTATAGGTCAGCTTTGGTCAGATGGTAGAGAATCCACTTGCAATGTGGGAGACATGGGTTCGATCTCTGGGTTGGGAAGATCCACTGGAGGAGGACATCGCAACCCACTCCAGTATTCTTGCCTGGAGTAATAATCATATTTTTGGGCTTTCCTAGTGGCTCAGTTGGCAATGTATCTGCCTGCAATGCAGGAGACCTGGATTCAATCCCCGGGTCAGGAAGATCCTCTGGAGAAAGAAATGGCAACCTACTCCGGTATTCTTGCCTGGAGAATCCCATGGATGAAGGAGCAGGGCAGGCTACAGTCCATGGTACTGCAAAGAGTCGGACACAACTGTGTGACTAACTTTCACTTTCTTTCAAGTTGTTAGTAATAGGGATTTAATATTCATGAATTCCTGATCCTGTCTGACCTTCTAGAATCACCTAGGGGAACTCTGAAAATGCAGACTTAAACCCCCCTGGACTCAGGGAATCACAGCCTTTCTGCATGGAATGTGGGACCCTGTTTTTCAAAGTCTCCTAGGGGAGACTTCTGTGTAAAGACAGGCTCTAGAACATGTCATTTATCCTGACAGGTTTCCAGGCTCTCCACCCATGTTGCTCTGTCCTGAGGGTTGGGGTGAGTCCTCAATCAACATCCCATCCCCTCTGGGGGTGTGGTGCTAGTGACGGTACTATTTTAGGAAAGTAGTGGAGAAGATGCCTGGTAGCAGCAAATTGTGAGCAGGGTTATATGTGTGTGATGGTGTTGCCTGGGGTGGTATGACGTGGCTATGCTGGGAAGCCAGCAGGGTGAACTGATTAATCGGTTTGAAAATACCCAAACCCTTCCCTTCAGTTGCTTTAAATATCTAAAAAAATCTTGCAGTTTATAAGAAGCACATGTGTTATAATTGCGTGTGGCTAAGTCTTCATTGTGGTTCTGGCAAGTATGGCTTTGTTAAGAATGGTTCCCTGCTTCTGCTCGCTCTAGACGTGGCTTGAGTGTTCACGGTTTAGTTATCCTATAAGTTTTGGCTGCCAGGTTCATAATTCAGGGGGAATTTCACTCTGGTCGGTGTATATAAGTATCAGTGACTTTCAGAGAAGCCAGAGAAAGGAAGCACATTGGAAGTTTTCTGGAGGTGCGCCAGCAGTTTAGCTTAGTTTTTACAGCAGAAGCTGGAAAATGTTCTGACTGACTCCTGGTTAAGTTGTGCAGGATGGATGACCTAGTCGTTTTTATTTTAATTGTGAATTCCTAAAACCTTGGGCACACTGATGTCAGAAACACCGGAAACGATATAGAAATAGACATAACTAAGTGCTGGAGTATTTGTGCCTCTGTTCAGCTTCCTTGGCAAGGATGGTGCAGGACGGAAATGCTGATACTTTTCCAGAAAGGATTTTATTGTTTCATCTTAGAAGTGATCTAAGATCACTGGTTAGGATTCCTACATAATTGATATAAATGCAGAAATTTCCTGAAATCCTGTTCCTGACTGCAAAAACGTTTTCACTTTATAATAATTCTAATTTAGTGATACTCTAAAAAAGCTAATTTACTCTGGTTTTTTAGTTTTTTGGGATATATTAAAAGTGTACAGGTTTTTAAAAATTGAATATTTTGATATATATAAATTACAGGTGTGCAATATAGTTATTAACAATTTTTAAAGTTTATAACCTACTTATAGTTACTATATAAAATATTTGCTATGTTCCTCATGTTGTATAATATATTTTTGTAGCTTATTTTATACCTAATAAAATCCCCCTCTGCTGCCCCTTTCCTCTTCCTTCTCTCCATTGGTAATTACTATTTTATTCTCTGTATCTGGGAGTTTGTTTCTATCTTGTTATATTCATTATTGCTGTATTTTTTAGATTCCACAGAAGCGATGTCATACAGTATTTGTCTTCCTTTGACTTACTTCACTTACCATAATGCCTTCCAAGTTCATCCATGTTGCTGCAAATAGCAAAACTTCATTCTTTTTTATGTCTGAGATAGTATTCCCTTGTATATATATACCATGCTTTCTTTATCCATTCATCTGTTTATGGACACTTAGGTTTCCTCCATATCCTGGCATATCTTATAAATAATGCTCCTGTGAACACTGAGGTGTATGTATCTTTGCATTGGTCTTTTTTTTCTTTTTTTGCAGATATATACCCAGGATTGGAATTGCTAGGTTCTATTTTTAGTTTTTTAAGAACCCTCTATACTGTTCTCCACAGTGACTACATCAATTCTCATCAACGGTGTACCAGGGTTCCTTTTCTCTACATCGTCCCCAACATGTATTATTTCTGTTCTAAAAGTGTACAGGTTTAAAAAAAAATTAGGTGTCTGTTAGTCCCAAGTATTTACATATTCTAAACACTTTTATTCGATTTCTAACAGAAGCAGTGATTGATACTACTAGTGTTTTGAAGGGAGACAGTTCCATTACATTTTTAACTGACTTTGGGAAACATACCATTGTGTGGAAAGTTAAACAACTGCTTTGTTTCTTAAGTGGAGAGCAAATTAGTGTGAGGTTGAAAACAGTATACCTGTTTTATTGGGTCATCCATGGTTCAATTTAAGCCATAGTAAAACTAGCAAAACCAACTCTACAGCTGCCATTTCCTGTCCAAGCTCTCCCTGCCTATAGAATGTTGACCCCAATTAGGGCGGCAGCTGTTTTTTCCCCTAGACCCTTGTTTTCTAAATAGCACTAATCTGGGTTACTGGGGGCAAGCAGTTTGTGTTGGGAAGTTTAGTACTCATGTGAGTTAATTTGCACTCATATTTTGGGCACAGTGGCTTGCTTCTGCAGGAGTTCAGATGAGTGCTGGAGAAAATCCGTCCCACTGTTGGAGACGTAGTCAACACAGCTAATAAGTATTCACTGTGTGTGTACTGGTGCCCTGCCTTGTATTTAAACCCATATGGATTATGAACATAGTATAAAACATAGCTCAGTACTTAAAATGAAGCAGCAAGATTGTTAGAGGCAGCAATTTCAAGGTAATGAAGGAGCATGAATAATTCAGGGTAAGTTGCTCAGGACAGTTATTGAATGATCATCAGTTTTAGGGGCTTCCTTGGTGGCTGAGTGGTAAAAAGTCTCCCTGCAATATAGGAGATGCAGGAGACACAGGTTCGATCCCTGGTTGGGAAGATTCCCTGGAGGAGGAAATGGCAAACCACTCCAGTATTCTTGCTGGGACAATCTCATGGACAGAGGAGCCTGGCAGGCTATGGTCCGTGAGGTTACAAAGAGACACAGTTGAGCGTGCCTCAGTTTTAGCCAGCAGACAGATCGGTTTTGTATGAACATCTCAAAGGCTTCCTGGAAGAGAAAGAAGCCTTTCGGTTCTTCCCAAGATGATGGTTGTAACATGGATGATCAAGCACAAGGGAGGAACTGAGAGACTGGATACCTCGCTCTGGATTCTTGTTGAGCAATGATGTTGCCTGTAGCGCCCCAGGTCTACAGAGTGAGGTTTGAAGGAAAACCTCTTCTTGAACAGGTCAGCATCTTTCTGCAGGGCCCAGGCAGAGGGCTGTCAGTTCAGTTCAGTCGCTTAGTTGTGTCCGACTCTTTGCAACCCCGTGAATTGCAGCACGCCAGGCCTCCCTGTCTATCACCAAGTCCCGGAGTTCACCCAAACTCATGTGCATCAAGTTGGTGATGCCATCCAACCATCATCCTCTGTCGTCCCCTTCTCCTCCTGCCCCCAGTCCCTCCCAGCATCAGAGTCTTTTCCAATGAGTCAACTCTTCACATGAGGTGGCCAAAGTATTGGAGTTTCAGCTTTAGCATCAGTCCTTCCAAAGAACACACAGGACTGATCTCCTTTAGAATGGACTGGTTGGATCTCCTTGCAGTTCAAGGGACTCTCAATAGTCTTCTCCAACACCACAGTTCAACAGCATCAATTCTTCAGTGCTCAGCTTTCTTCACAGTCCAACATTCACATCCATCCATGACCACAGGAAAAACCATAGCCTTGACTGGACAGACCTTTGTTGGCAAAGTAACGTCTCTGCTTTTGAATATGCTGTGTAGGTTGGTCATAACTTTCCTTCCAAGGAGTAAGCGTCTTTTAATTTCATGGCTGCAATCACCATCTGCAGTGATTTTGGAACCCCAAAAAATGCGGACTGTAGGTACCTAAATTTCTCCCTGAGCCTTGGTCACAGCCTGAGGGGACTTGTGGAAATCAATGTGCAGCTTTCCCCCTTGGACAAGGGAAGTATGTTCATTTATGTATATGTCTAAAGTGAACACTGAAAAAAGACCTAGTTCAATAGCATCAAGGTTTTAAATCTGCCATGAACCCAGCACAGCCCCAGGGGTAAATGCCTAGTTAAGCCCCAGCATTCACCCCTGCATATTTGTGGCTATAATTTGACCGCACACTGATATATTAAACATGAAATTAGGTAATTACATAATTAGGCCATTGAGACATGTGCCGAATCCTCAGGACACCAGAACAACCCCCTCCAGGGTTGAGTAACTACAACTGTGACTGTACTGCTTGTTTGATTTCTCAGAGTTTGTGCCCAGAAGGACCACATGTTGTCTCAGACTCTGGAATCTTGAAACCAAACATCGACAAGTGGCTTGTTTGAGTTTGGTTCAAGTTTAGAGGCTGAAGGGATCCTAAGAACTCAGCAAATAGGAATTTGTGCGGCTTTCTTCAGCCTCTCCATTTGGAAGAAAGTGCGAAGGGGAGAAAGAGAGCATGCATCAGTTGGTTCTTAGGTACCAAGAACTTTCCCTTGTCCAAGGGGGGAAGCTGCATATTCATTGCCACAAGTCCCCTCAGGCTGTGACCAAGGCTTTGGGAGAAATTTGGGTAGAGATAGAGGAATGAGAAAGTTCTAGAGCAGGAGACTTGAAACTGATGGGTGGCCAGTTCTTTGGTCCTTGTCGCTGGTTTTGGTGTTACTGGTTTCTTGAATTTCATTTCTGCTGAACAAAATGTTTGGGATAGGAATACATAGAGGGTAGACCTACCCAGGCCTCAGGCCCTGACTGCGGCTGCAAGCACATCCCTTGCCATGGGTCAGAGGGACAGTCAGGGAGCATTTCCAGGAAGGGACAGATTGCTCTTTTAGCTCCAGTTATGGTGATGCTAGTGGTAGAGAGCCCATCTGCTAATCCAGGAGACGTAAGAGACGCGGGTTTGATCCCTGGGTTGGGAAGATCCCCTGGAGGAGGGCATGGCAACCCACTCCAGTGTTCTTGTCTGGAGAATCCCATGGACAGAGGAGCTTGGCAGGCTATAGTCCATGGGGTTGCAAAGAGTCGGGCGTGACTGAGCAACTTAGCACATACGGATACCAAGTTCACCTGTGATTCAGAATCATAGCAGGCCTCATCCTGTTATCATAGTGGCTGGGCTGTATATATGTGGGGTTAATTAAAAAAATTTTTTTTAATACTGTGCCTTTATTAGATTTTTCATAAGAGAAAATAGCTGGAAAAGAAGTACAATAAAGATCAAAAGAAAAATAATCCTCCACTTGAAGAGAAAATGAGTTTAGTGTGACAGTGAGGAAAAATGAGAAGCAGTTAGAAGTTTCTAAAAGTCCCTAAAGTAATGTTTCTGAGCTGTGGAGTGCTGTGACTTTTGTAATCTGTCTGTATGAAATTGGACCTGAGATGTTGCTTTACTTTCTTGTCTCATGTTTCTGGAAAACTACTTTTCGAAGAGAAATAGTTCTTTTCTGCTATTTATTGAGCAGGCTACTAGGTACCATGCAGCCTGCTTCGGCCACACTTATTTTGGGCTGGAAGCATCCAGGGTACCATATGTATCACGTGTACTGTATACGTATGAGAATGTGTGAGAACACTTTGAAAAGCTTGCAGAGGAGTGCTAATGTGTGGTAGGTGTGTGTGTTTTTAAAAATATTTGTCTGTGCTTGGTCTTTAGTTGTGGCATGCAAGATCTAGTTCCCTGACTGAGGATTGAACCTGGGCCCTCTGTATTGGGAGTGTAGTCTAAGCCCCTGGACCGCCAAGGAAGTCAGTCCCAGTTAGGTGTTTTTATGTTTATTACCTTTAGGCATTTCGAGGCTTAGATGCTTAGAGTCCAAGCAGCTGCAGAAGGTGTCGTATTGAGCTCTGACTAGGTTGCTGGCAACTTCCTAGAAGTCAACTGGCTAGTCTGAATACTTAGATTTAAAACTACTGCACCTCATGCGAAGAGTTGACTCATTAGCAAAGACTCTGATGCTGGGAGGGATTGGGGGCAGTAGGAGAAGGGGACGACCGAGGATGGGATGGCTGGATGGCATCATGGACTCGATGGACATGAGTCTGAGTGAACTCCAGGAGATAGTGATGGACAGGGAGGCCTGGTGTGCTGCGATTCATGGGGTCGCAGAGAGTCGGACACGACTGAGCAACTGAGCTGAACTTGGCCATGAGTAATTTAAGTTCTTTTGGTTTGTTCACTAAAACGTGTATTTACAAAATATTTGTGCCTGTGAAACTCGCTGACTCCAAAGATCACTCACGACTGGCAGAAGACAGAGACGTGTCTGTGCTCTGGCTTATTGAGTGCCAGGGAGAAGCCCCCGCCAGGCAGGCATTTTCCCGTCCAGAGAGGTTTAACGTGATTTCTGAAATAGACCACAGCCTAGGTCACTGGGTTTCTATTTTACAGAATCGTGCTGGAAGAGGCAGTGGAAACAGGCCTCAAATAGCGGGACAGAAGTGGTGAGAAATGTGTCCTCCTAGGGTGAAGAACTCAGGGTCTCCACCTTAGGGTCTTCCACCCAAACACCCAGGGAGTTGAAACTTTAAGTAGAAACGGTGCTGTCTTCCTGAGAGGAAGACTGCAGCCCTCCTTCAGCTGTGGCTGGGCAGTTCCTTCAGTGACTGTCACCTGTAGCCGTCGGCCTCAGGAACCCAGGGGACAGCCTGACACTGAAGCCTGAGGCTCTCTACTTTTGTAACCTCTTGTTCAGTCTTTATTAAATCAGCTCCAGAGCTGTGGTCACCCTCTGGACCGACCTTTTCCTGTGGTTCAAGAAGACCGATTCTCCAAAGTTCTAAAAACTGTCAGGGCCTGCTAAGACCCAGAGGACAGTTCCCCATACCAAGTGACTGTCATCAGTGTAACTGACCTCAGATTCTAGGCTTGGTATTGGCAGATCTCAGGTATTTCAATTTCATGTTTTATGCCTGTGCTTGCTTGCTTGGGGTCTACTTGCAGAGTGGGCTCTGCTTCTGCGTCAAGGTTGTCTTCCAAGGTCCTCGCTCACCACAGCCTCTATACCCAAGGGCCCCTCTTCTACTATGAGGGACATTATCTCAGCATGCCCCTCTGGGTTCCAGCCTGGATATTTGAATCTTGATGACTCAGGTCTCCTGTCTAGTTTCTCTTCCTTTCTCAGTAATTTGTATTTTGGAGTCATCTGTCTTCCTTCCCTGTTTTTAATGTTAATTTTTACAAAGGTAAACGATGTGTGGTTAAAAATTTCAGACTGTAAAAAGGGGTATATGATGAAAAGTTTCCCTCCAACCCCTGTACCTTAGAAGCTAAGGTCTCTTCTCAAAGATGACTGCTTTAGCAGTGGTCGTGTATAGTCTGGAAAAATCTGTGTGTGTGAATATTTAGTAGGCCTCTTCCTTTCTTTCATTTCCCTTTCCTATCCCCTACGTGAATGGCGTACTCTATATACTTCTATATGCCTTGCTTAAAAAACAACCACAAACTTACCATTGTAAATCATTTTATTGGGTTGGCTAAAAAGTCCTTTTGGATTTTTCTGTAACATCTTACTTTTTGGCCAGCCCAGTACATCAGACTATATAGATGCACCTCATTCTGGAAGAGCAGTACAGTGTTCCATTGGCTCTTCTAACTGGCTTCCTATTAATTGACATTTAGCTTGTTTCCGGTCTTCTTTTGTCCTACGCGATGCTATTGATGCAAACACACACACATTTGCACACAATTGTGAACACATTTGTGGGATGAATTCCTAGAAGTAAAATGATGGAGTCAGAGAGGGCATTCATCTTTAATTTGATATTTGCCAAACTGTCCTCCAAAAGGTATCAATTGTCTAACCAACAGTGCATGGTTTTCCTGTTTCCCTGCACCCTATGAACAGTGTGTCACCAAATTTCTTGATGTTTTCTGATCTGCTGGGGAAAAAAATGGTATCTTATGTTAGTTATTATGTGTGAGCTTGAACATATTTTTCTGTGCTTAAATCACTTGTATTTTTCTGTTAACTGTCTCTTTGTTCTTTGCTCATTTGTCTGTTCTATCGTTGGATCACTTACTGATTTCTAGTTGGTTTTTACATAGTCTGGAAGTGATTCTTCTGTTACTTGATGTGCATACTTCTGCCACTGGATTTTGTTAGCTTTTTCCCTGCAGAAAACTTAATTTTTGTGGTTAAACTTAATTAGTTCATGACTTGGGTTTTGTATCATCCTTCATGATATTGCTTTTGTCTGCCTTTTCTACTCTCTCTGGGTCTTTTTTGTGCCTAACTGTTTCCAAACTTATGTCATAGGCAGATACCTTTCTCCTGACTTCCATCACCCTCTGTCTGACCTTCTAAACCCCTGTTTGACCTTCAGCTGTATTAAATTCTCTGCCTTATTGTCTGCTTGTTCTATCGATTCTTCGATTCAGTGTTCCCTGTAGGTTCCAGGTTCTGCTCTGTATTTTGGGGATGTAGGGGCAAACACAGCAGGCATCTGCCCTGTCCTTACAGAACTAGTTGAAAGCTTAGCCAGGATGTGGGCTTCACTCCAAGAGTCACTGAAACTGAGATGAGGGCTGATGAAGGACCGGGAGTCCTACCCTACTCTGGGGTGGTGTGGTCATGAAGATGCTCAGGAGGGCTTCCTTCAGAGCATATGTCTGAATGGAAGCCGGTAGCCTGAGTGGAGGTTGTTCAGACTCAAGGGAGTGGATGGCAGGGTGTCAGTGGACTGGCGCCATGGGGTCTTCTAAGTTGAGGAAGCTGCGGGGCAAGGCCCTGGAGTAGGAGGGCTTACTGTATTAAAGAAACCAGAGAAGGCCGCGGTGGCTGGGGCAAGTCTCTGAGAGGAGGCTCAAGGGGCCTGGTTGCTAGGGGAGGGTCTCATGGACTGTGTTACAGATTGGGTCATTGGCTCCACAGTTCTTTGATTCTGTGATTTCTCTTTCATGCGCATCCTCTAATATTTCCTCAGAATTGCCAGCACACTTGTTCAGTGGACTTCTATCACATTGGCTTTTTGTTTTGCATGGTGGTTTTGTCTCTTGTTGATCATAAGCTGCTTTAGATAAAATACCATCAAGATTAAAGAGCAGCTCGCATGCTAGCGTGCAGCCTGCCAGCGGCCCAGGAGCATTTCCTGATTAGTACATCGTTGACAGGAGTTAAGCAGATATGTGAATGGGTTTCATCTTCAGTTTCATATCCCGGTCATTAGAGAGGCTGCTGAGAGGATTTAGGTGAGAGAAGTCATGAGGCCAAATCGGCTTCTGTGGCTCAGAGTGAGGTGATGGATTAGTAATGTCTGTCATGGCACTGGGCGTGGATGCTACTATCATGGTCCTGTTTCTTTTGCCATTTGTGACCTGAAATGTTAACTATAAAGACAGGTACTCTTTTGCCCTGCTGCTCAGCTTCTGTTGGCAAAGGTAAATCTGGGCAAGGGTCACGGTTGTAGCTCTTGCTTTGGGCATGTGTACAGCCATCTCCTTACTGGCATGAGCTTTTAATCTCAGCCTCTGCCTAAGAATACTAACATCTCTATTGTAGGTCAGATTGCCTTTTTTCCCCCTGTGTGACTAGATAATTTCACAAAGCTCCAGGATTTTGTGTCCACCACGTTGGCACAACAGCTTCTGAAATGTATTTTCCCCTTGAAATGACCAGAGTTAATAGCAGCGTCTGCAGAAATGTATTGATTAACACAGCTATGAATCATTTATGCTACAACTGTCGGTGCAGTGAATTGATTTGTAGGCTTGAGGGTTCGGGGGGAGCACCAGACATCTGTAGTCCATCCCCTTTCCCACCCCCTCCTCTGGTGGGAGCTGCCCCGGTCCTGACAGCTCACAGGGAAGGCAGGCATTAGAGAGCATGTAGTGGGATGACCTCAGGGCCAGAAAGTATTCAGAGAAGCATCACAAGCCAGCCTTAGTCAGAGAGTCAAACTTACTTCCAAGATGTCTGGCGCTGAGCCGTTGTTTGCTGCACTAGAAATAGTCGACATGACCTAATCCGGTAGTGGTTATTCATGGAAAACAGAGGGGACACTGGGGAGCAGCCAGACCACCTCCTTGCTTTTTTTTTGTTTTTTGTTTTTTTGCACTTGCCAGAATATTTAAATAGACTATTTCATTTTACCTTGTGGAAACAGGTATATCCTTGCAAGTGAAAGACAAACTTGCCTCTAAAGGAGGCAAGTCCTTTCCTATACAAGGAAAGGAAAGTTGGGCTTTCTTGGTGGCTCAGATGGTAAAGAATCTGCCTGCAATGCAGGAGATGCAAGAGACACTGGTTCAGTCCCTGGGTTGGGAAGATCCCATGGAGAAGGGAATGGCAACCCACTCCAGTATTCTTGCCTGGAAAATTCAATGGACAGAGAAGCCTGGCAGGCTACAGTTCATGGGGTCACAAAGACTCAGACACAATTGTGTGACTGACACTTTTACACTTTCCTATACAAATTCCATTTGATTCCTCTCTCCTCTTTAGGTGGAAACCTAGCTTTATGTGCTAGAGTATTGCTCTAAACATATGCCATCCTTTTCAGCATTATGGAGTTGCTGATCTCCTTACTTCTTGGCCCTTGCAGTGTTTATATTTCATCTCGCATGGTTGGATACATAGCTGATCTGTCCTGCTATCCAGTGTAGCTAGAGAAAGAGGGAAGTTGGAAGTGAGGAGGAGCCAGCATTCACTGTATTTAGCTCAAAGCTTGGGATTAAGGATGATTATGAGGCTCTTGAGACCATGTGAAAACCCCCAAACAGTGCCTTTTTTAAAAAATGTATTTTTATTTGCTTGCTTGGCTCCATCGCGTCTTAGTGGCAGCTCATGGGACCTTCGTTGCATCATTGCAGCATATGGACTCTCTGGTTGTGGTGCCTGGGCTTAGTTGCTCCATGGTGTGTGGGATCTTAGATCCCCAACCAGGGATTGAACCTGCATCTGCTGCATTGCAAGGTGGATTCGTGACCTCTGGACCACCAAGGAAGTCCCCCAGACAGAGCCTTGAGCAGTGAATGGCAGGTCTGCAAGGGTCAGCCCTCTTCGCCCTGCTGACTGTGAAAGGCCCAAGCCAAGGCAGGCACTTGGTGATCCCGAGGATGGGAGGAAGTCCCTCTCTGTACCCGGCGACTCCTCTCTCTGTACCCGGGGGCTTCCTGCTTGGGGAGGGAAAGGCCTGTGGCTGACAAGCCTGTGTAGTTGGATCCTCCCAGCAAGAGTTGTGTTACCACATGTTGAGCTCTGATTGGAGTCATGCTTCCTACTCTTTCCCTTTTCTTTTGTCCTTCAGAGAATTTACCAGTATGGTTGCAATTTAGATGTAATTGTTTGTAATAAAACTTTTTTTTTTTTAAGCTAATCAGGGGGACTTACAAATGGGTTATACTGTTACATATGTGTATATGTTTAGCATATGCATTTATAAAATCATACAGTGTAAGTAAACCAGGATCAGGGCAGTAAATAGACAGCCCTTGTGCTATCACTTTGTGCCCGCGGCAGATATTGTTAGAAAATCACGACATTTTCATACTGATTCTAGGAGAGGGAGCCACTGCCAGTCCCTGGGAGCTGGCAGGTGTGATGAAACCTGTGTTTCATCCTGGACGCAGCTAGTCCTGAGGCATGGGCCATTTGCCTTGTCCGGATCAGTCTTTATATGATGGGTCAGGATGCCACCAGCCTCTGGAAGGCCTCCAGTGGGAATAAATGTTTATTTCTGGTGAATGGTCAGAGTCAGTGACTCTGACTGTAAAAGCCTCTGGTCAGTGTTGGTCTTTTCCCCTTTGGGAATGAGTTGTCATGTGGGAACACTGAGATTTTTGGCCTTGATTCCAGTGAACTTGGCATTTCAAAAGTTGCTTTGGGATGAAGTCAGGAGCCCTTAGCGAGGGGACAAGAAAGTACTTGGTCTCCCTTGCAGCAGTCTCTGGGTTAACCAGGGTCAAGGTTATTCTAGGGACAAGAACTCCTGTACTGGGACAAGAACTCCTGTACTTGGACAGGAGTGCTTACAGCATGCAAGGCAGGGCTCTGGGTCCAGTGACTAGATTTGAGACGTGAGCTGAACAGCTGGGATGGTTTCTTCATTCACTAGGTTCAGACATGTTCATATGTAATCAACATGTGTTAGTAAAGAACCTACTGTGTGTGAGACACTGAGCTCTCTGTCCTGGGTTCCTTCTCACCAACCCCCCAGCTTCGTGTGCCTTGTTGTCCTTCAACAAGGACAACAGTTTAGACCTCTCATGAACTTGATTCTTTCCACTTCCCAGAGGTTACATATAACCTAGACTTTAGCATCTGCTGCTGCTGCTGCTGCTGAGTCGCTTCAGTCGTGTCCGACTCTGTGTGACCCCATAGACGGCAGCCCACCAGGCTCACCCGTCCCTGGGAATCTCCAGGCAAGAACACTGGAGTGGGTTGCCATTTCCTTCTCCAATGCATGAAAGTGAAAAGTGAAAGTGAAGTCACTCAGTCGTGTCTGATTCTTCGAAACCACATGGACTGCAGCCCACCAGGCTCCTCCGTCCATGGAATTTTCCAGGCAAGAGTACTGGAGTGGGGTGCCATTGCCTTCTCCAGACTTTAGCATCTAATCACTGCCAAATTAAAATACTAGATGTATGGTGCACCTTTGCCTGTTCAAACTCCTTATTCCTAAACTTGAGACAGAGACCAAGTCATTCTTGATTCTTATATATCTTTTGGGTGTTGTTTATTGTTGTTGAGTCCGTAAGTTGTGCCTGACTTTTTTGCGACCCCATGGACTGTGTAGCCTGTCAGGCTCCTCTGCCCATGGGATTTCCCAGGCAAGAATACTGGAGTGGGTTTCCATTTCCTTCTCTGAGGGATCTTTCCAACCCAGGGATCAAACTCACATCTCCTGAAATGACAGGCGGGTTCTCTACCACTGAGCCACCAGGGAAGAAGGCAATGGCAACCCACTCCAGTGTTCTTGCCTGGAGAATCCCAGGGATGGCGGAGCCTGGTGGGCTGCCGTCTATGGGGTTGCACAGAGTTGGACATGATTGAAGCGACATAGCAGCAGCAGCAGAGCCACCAGGAAGCCTGTATCTTTTAGGTAGGTTAGGCCTAAAGGTAAATCCTTTTGCTTAGGTGAGGTGCATATTGGAACTTAGCAAGAGCATTGTTCTCTCAGTGGGTCTGTAAATGCAACTGAATAGCAGAGCGTTCCCCCCCCCACTCCCTCCCCCCGAAATAGACCCATAGCCTGAAGGGTGGTAGAGTGGTGCTTGTGCCCAAGGACGAGGGAGGGCAGTGCTGGCTGTCCTTCACTGCTCTGGGGAGGGTTTCCATAGCAACCTCATTACTCTCTCCTCCTATCCCCATTCTGTCCCTATCTTGCCCATGGCTATGGACTCCTAGATCATCACAGCAGAATTATTGACCACCATGCCTCTACTTAAGATTGATACCTCCCATCTCAAATGGAGCTGTCATGCCAAGCAGCTTGTGGTATGGGTGCACATCTGCTATTCTTTCAGCAGTTTAGCTCCTTGAGGCTATTTCAACCTTTTTTTGTATCCTCCCATGTGGTGCATAGCAAATGTTGAAAGCATGAATCAGTGACTATTACAGGGAATACTTTCCTGAAGGAAGCAGCCTATAAAACAAGGGTATTTCTATCTTTTGGAAGATGGCCCGTGGAAACAAAGTTAGGGTCCAGATATAGTCACATTGGTGTAGAATAGACACCTTGTTCAGCAAGCACTTTCTCAGTTTCTGGCTTGTTTCATATTCATGCTCTGGGACAGCATTTCCTAACGTGTGTGCATCTTTGAAATAGTGCAATGTCAGGTGTTGGTAAGTGCAGGGAAATTTCAACACATGCACGGATGAAATTTGCCATGAAGCTATGAGGTTGAAGCTCCAGGATCCCTCAAATAGGGGGTCCCTATCAAGGGTCTGCACCTAATCTTGTATCCTTTCTCCTAAAGAGAGCTTTCTAACTTGAGTAAGCTTCAGGTGGCCCCACCCCTGAATACAAGTACAAAACACAGAGTTGAACTATGATAACTGAGCTTAAAAAATAAAACACAAAAAAGCCTGCAGAACTTGTCAGAGCCTTTAATGTATGAATATCTGAGAGAAGGTATAGTGCTGTTTCCCAAACATTTATTTAATTAAAAGAGTACTGTGTATGCTAAAGAATCTCATAGTAGCCCCATCAAAGTGAAACACATATTGCTGCTGCTGCTGCTGCTGCTGCTGCTGCTGCTGCTGCTAAGTCGCTTCAGTTGTGTCCGACTCTGTGTGACCCCAGAGACAGCAGCCCATCAGGCTCCCCGTCCCTGGGATTCTCCAGGCAAGAACACTGGAGTGGGTTGTCATTTCCTTCTCCAATGCGTGAAAGTGAAGTCGCTCAGTCATACCCGACTCTTCGCGACCCCATGGACTGCAGCCTACCAGGCTCCTCCGCCCATGAGATTCTCCAAGCAAGAGTACTGGAGTGGGGTGCCATTGCCTTCTCTGGAAACACATATTAAGTACTGTGAATCAGAAAATTAGGGCATGAACTGCCCAGCTGTCTCACAGCTACTCATGTGAGCTGACTGCATCTCTTCTCAAGTTGATATTTGGTGACATTACACTGGTGGCTTTACTTGGCTTTGGTGAGAGTATTTACACCGTGGAGATCTGCAAACCTGCCCTCAGTTGGAACTTGACTTCTCACTTTATTCTATTTGCTCCCTGGGGCAGTTATCAGGAGTTGATGCTTATTCACACTAAGGGCATAAATGACTTTGTGCACAGTCTCTCAGTCCTGTCTGACTCTTTGTGACCCCATGGACTATAGCCCACCAGGCTCCTCTGTCTGTGGAATTTTCCAGGCAAGAATACTGCAGCAGGTGACCATTTCCTCCTCCAGGAGATCTTCCCAACCCAGGGACTGAGCCCACATCTCCCGCATTGGCAGGTGGATTCTTTACCACTGAGCCACCAGGGAAGCCCATATGCACGTTCACATGAAAGGCTGGCGAGGTGGACTCATTATTTTAAAGCACTCCTGTTCTTTTGAAAAATGGGTGTTCATACTTCTTACTTCCCAGAGGGAAATTTATGTTTTTATCTCATTAGAAATGAGCCTAAGTATTTCAGGTGATATACTCAGCCTTGGAAATAAAAACATTTTGCTAGTATAATAAATTACCTTAAACTTACTAGTTTAAAGCAACACAAAATTATCTTCATAGTTCTGGAGGTCAGAAGTCCTAGAAACTATGCATCAACAGGGCTGTGCTCCTTCTGGAGGTTCTGGGAGAGATTCTCTTTCCTTGACTCTTCCAGCTTCTAAAGGCAGCTGGCATTCCTTGGCCTGTGGCCTCATCTTCTGAGCCAGCAGAATAGCATCTTCCAAGGTTGCTCTTTGACCTCTGCTTCCAATGTCACTTCTGCTTTCTTCTGACCTAGACACTTCTTTTAAGGACCTTGTGGATTACACTGGGCCCAGCTGGATAATTCAGGATGTTGTCTCCATTTCAAGGTTCTTAATCACATCTGCACATACTCTTCTGCCATGTAAGGTAGCGTTTGCCCGGGTTCTGGGGATTAGGACACTATCTTCTGGGGGATGGGCATCACTCAGCCTGTCACAGTTCATGTGTTATATGAGTGTGCCCTTAGTTGTGTCCAACTCTTTGCAACCCCATGGACTGTAGCCTGCCAGACTCCTCTGTCCATGGAATTTTCAGGCAAGAATATTGGAGTGGTTGACACTTCCTTCTCTAGGGGATTTTTTGACCCGGGCATGGAACCTGGGTCTCTTGTGTCTTCTGTATTGGCAAGTGGATTCTTGACCACTAGCGCTACCTGGTAAGCCCCCAATATGTTATCTTTATTCTTTAAAAGATCAGACTTATAGATGATGTCTAGTATTTCTTCTGACTACAGTGTTTGTTTTTCATACATGCCCTTCCTGTTGCCTAAACTGTTTTCTAATATAAAACTACTATTTGTTTTACCTCCATCAGCAATTTCTGTTGGACAGTGACCTTTACTGATAACAGGTCTGCATTCTTTGTTTAAAGTGTTAAAGCTTGGGCAAAAGGAAAATACATTGAGTTAGGAAGGCGCTCTTTATTAAACCTGTTAGGGAGGAGTTATTTTCCTGTTGAGCAATTTTTATTCCCAGCTACCTCAGAAGATACCTAATCAAAATCCTCTCAAGTTCTTAAGTTCAGTTCAGTTCAGCTGCTCAGTTGTGTCTGACTCTTTGTGACCCCATGAATCACAGCACGCCAGGCCTCCCTGTCCATCACTAACTCCTGGAGTCCACCCAAACCCATGTCCACTGAGTCTGTGATGCCATCCAGCCATCTCATCCTCTGTTGTCCCCTTCTCCTCCTGCCCTCAATCTTTCCCAGCATCAGGGTCTTTTCCAATGAGTCAGTTCTTCACATCAGGTGGCCAAAGTATTGGAGTTTCAGTTTCAACATCAGTCTTTCCAATGAACACCCAGGACTGATCTCCTTTAGGATGGACTGGTTGGATCTCCTTGCAGTCCAAGGGACTCTCAAGACCTAAATCAAACCCCTTATGGCTATACAGTGGACGTGAGAAATAGTTTTAAGGGACTAGATCTGATAGAATGCCTGATGAACTATGGATGGAGGTTTGTGACATTGTACAGGAGACAGGAATCAAGACCATCCCCAAGAAAAAGAAGTGAAAAAAAAGCAAGTTCCTAAACCTGAAATGAAAAAATAAAGGAGCATTGGGAGGAGGAGAGAGTAGGGTGTGAATGCAAACCCTGGTTTTTCCTGTTTGCCTTGCTGGTTGGAGAGGCTGGGGATCTTTCTGTAGGGTGCCTGTAGCATGGGAGTCTGGTTTCCAGCAGTTTATCCATCAATGTAAACAGAGTTTACCATTGAGTCAGCAAACCTTTGAGTACCTACTGATATGAGACTGGGAGCACCCTTCCCAGTTCACGGTGTAGTAGAGCAGGGTGAACCTGCAAAGGGGACTAGGGTGGCATGGCCAGAGAAGGAGGAGGAAAACTGAGGGGATGGGCGGTGTTGAGGAGCTGAGCGAGGGTAGGACTTCTAGGTGCTGATGAGAGGATAGGATGAGGGGTTCTGAGAAATGGACTTTGTCTTTACCAACATGAAGTTGTTGGTTACCTTTGCACTGTCCACAGAGGTGACAAACCTCATGTGGACTGAGCCTTCAGATGGTCTTGCTCTGTGGATGCTGTGCTTTTTATTTTTTATTATAATTTTATTTTATTTTTTGACCACCTGTACCCCCTGCATTGGAAGCACAGAGTCTTCCATTGGACCACCAGGGAAGTTTTGATGTTGGGGTTCTTGTCTATAAGGTAAGGGATAAGTTCCACAAAGCAAGTATAGTAATAGTAGTCTTTATTTTTATTTTAAAATTTCATTTATTCATTTTTTGGGGGGCCCATGCTGCATGGCTTGTAGGATCTTAGTTCCCTGACCAGGGATGGAACCTCGGCCCCAGCAGTGAAACAAGTCCTAACCACTGGACTGCCAGGGAATTCCCTAATTAGTAGTCTTCAGATTTTTATAAAGCCATTGTCTTGGAGCTTTTGTGATTTACCAGCTTTGTGAGGACTATTCCCATAGTCAGTAATTTATCCCCTTAAATGCAATAAAGTAGATTTTGAACACATTGATATTTCTACTTTCTAGAGAACCAGCATTGCTTAGTCCTCTTTTCTTTGTCTTCATTTCCAACACCAGCATAAGGATATTAGTGACTAGTTCAGTCAACAGCTCTTAACCCCGGTGTCCTGACTCACTCCTGCGAGTCACAATCAGTTGTGAGCCATTTTGAGGTGATTTGCTACTAATTACTGGAGAAGGCAATGGCACCCCACTCCAGTACTCTTGCCTGGAAAATCCCATGGATGGAGGAGTCTGGTGGGCTGCCGTCCATGGGGTTGCAAAGAGTCGGACATGACTGAGCGACTTCACTTTCACTTTTCACTTTCATGCATTGGAGAAGGAAGTGGCAACCCACTGCAGTGTTCTTGCCTGGAGAATCCCAGGGATGGGGGAGCCTGGTGGGCTGCCGTCTATGGGGTCGCACAGAATCGGACACGACTGAAGCGACTTAGCAGCAGCAGCAGCAGCACTGGTTAAGACACCATCCTTTTGGATGACCTACTGGAAAGTAGGAAGCAAAGTGATAAGATCACTTTGAAATAAGATCGTTTTCCCTGGTGGGGTTTCTAATGCGCATTATGGGGTGGCTTGGAAGGGGGAGAAGCAGAGCGCAATGCTTGTGCAGCATTGCCTGACATCTGCAGTGTCTGTGCGTGGACTGAGAACATCTGGGCCCCTGTGAGGAACTAAAAAGTCTTAATACAAAAGAAGCACAGTATATGCTTTATTTTGTTTTTAAACGTGGGAGACATTGCATTTATTTTATTTTTGACTGCAAAGGCTCTCTCTGGTTACGGGATGCAGGCTTTGTTGCTCTGTGGCATATGAGATCTTAGTTCCCCAGCCAAGGGTCGAACCCAAGTCCGCCTGCATTGGAAGGCGGATTCTTAACCACTGGACCACCAGGGAGGTCCCACAATGTATGCTTTAACAGTCACAGTTACTGTGTCTCATAGCCCTGGAGTTACCAGGAGAATGCTCAGTGTCAGCTGTACAGGTCAAGCACTGAGGGATTCTAGAACAGGAAAGAGAATGGCAGGCTTGGGGAAGAGGGGGTCGGAGAGTCTTTGTCGGAGGAAATTGACCTTTAGGAGTAGAGCGAAATCTTGAAATGTCGGTTGGGCAGTCCCTTGCAAATAAGACAGTTGGCTCCAGGCCTCCAGAGCTGTAGTTCACATCTGTGTCTGTGGGCTGGCGTCACCTGTGGGCTATGTGAAAATGCTGAGACCTGCACTTTTGGAGGTCTTGCTTCTGTTTTAGCAGCTGACACCCCTCCCCCGCTTTCATCCCAAGTGGTTCTGATATAGATCTGCTGGGTTGAATCCATGTCATTTTGAGACTAGTGGAGGAATAAGAGGTATCATGGTTTTATCACTGGACACCTTTAGGAAGACGTAGATTCACACATGCACATGTACATGTGTGTCCAAGACACATACTTTTTCTTTTTCTTTTTTTCAATGTTTTGGCTGTACCTTGTGGCATGTGAGGATCTTAGTTCCTTGACCAGGCATCAAACCCACACTTGCTACAGTGAAGGCAGATTCTTTTTTTTTTTTTTTTTTTTGACGCCCAAATCTTTTATTAAGGGGGGACAGTTTGGGGAGGCCTCTCACTGCACAGCCTGTTCGTTGGCGCTGCTTCCTGAGTCCTGTGGCTTCATCACGTCCGGCAGCTCAGGTGGGCTGGAGAAGGGCTCGATGCGCAGGGCCTCGAATGCCTCATCTGCCCTGAAGGCTAGCCCCACAGTGGCGGGGGCCTGAGGCCGTGCTGTCTGGCTGGTGAAGCCACACTCGCCCAGTGTTTTGCCGTCGTCCAGAAGCTGGTCGTCCTTGTACAGCCGCTGCTCATCCGGCGGCCGCTTGAGGATACCCTAGACGATGCGCTTCAGCTCGAACACGGTGTTCGACTCCTTGGCGTCCGTGAAGATGGTGGTCTTGTGGAGCCGGATCATGAGGAACACGTCCTGGGAGCAGCGGGCCAGCGTGAGCGCGGAGCCGGGGCGCCCCCGCGGCCCCGCACCCCCGCCGCCCCCCTGCCCCGGCCCGGCGCCCCTCCCCCCGCCTGAAGGCAGATTCTTAACCACTAGATCACCAGGGCAGTCCCCTGCACCTCTGGTATTACTTGAATCTTTTTTCATTTTTGTTCTTTACTTGGTAAGATTGTGTCATGCTTCCTAGGGTATTCAAATCACTGAAATTCATTCTTTTAGCTACTGGAAAACCAACTGGAACCTGAAAGGATAAGGCTTCCTTAAATTACAGAAGGAAGACTAAGGAGTTGGAAGACCTCGGTTCTTCTCATGGTTCTTTGATTAACTTTTTATGACACTGGACAACCCATTTACATCCCTGGGCTTTGGTATACATACATACATATATATGTGTACGCGTGTAGCTGTGCTCAGTCGTGTCCAACTCTGTGACCCCATGAACTGTAGCCAGCCAGGCTCCTCTGTCTGTGAGATTTCCCAGATAAGAATACTGGAGTGGGTTGCCATTTCCTCCTCCAGGGGATCTTCCTGACCCAGGGATTGAGCCAGCGTCTCTTGCATCGGCAGGCAGATTCTTTACCACTGAGCCACCTGGGAAGCCCCCTGTATATGTGTGTGTGTGTGTGGTAGTGTGGTGGTGTAGTCACAGCCCATGCTTGTGACCCCATGGGCTGTAGCCCTCTAGGCTCCTCTGTCCATGATGTTTCCCAGATAAGAATACTGGAGTGGGCTACTATTTCCTCCTTGAGGGTAGCTTCCCAACCTAGGGATCCAACCTGGGTCTCTTGCCTTGCAGGTGGAGTCTTTACTGACTGAGCCGCCAGGGAAGCCCGTATGTATATAGAAACTTGATGATCTGAGGTTTTAAAAATCATATATTCTAAGACACGTGTTTTATACTGTCGGAGCGAACACTTTAAAGAATTTGAGTGTATCTCTATAGCAGGTAGACTTGGGGCTGCTGGAAACTCAAAGGCATGTAAGATGTGATCTTAACTTAAATGAACATTCTACTTAAGATAATACCCAAATGCATACAGAACTAAATAACAAAAGATTAAATAACTATTCAAGTCACTTAAATAGCATATTATAAGTTGTGACATAATGAGTTGTTGCGTGAATGGGATAGCTCAGCATTTCCCCACATCTTCTGTAGATCTTCAGTTCAGCAAGTCAGTAATAGGTTTTCCTTGAAAACAGGTTCGTAGGTCAGTTGCATTTAGAATAGGTCAAATAAAATTGAACAATTTATTAATAATCTCAGAATCATAGTCTCCATAATGAATACACATCCGCATAATCTTTGGTTTATCAGACTTTATTGTCCAAGAAACCCTTTGTTTTCTTTTAAGGTTATGGACTATTCACTAGTGGAGTGGGATGCAATTTGGGAAGTTGTATTCGTGATGTACATTAGGAGTTTAAAGTGGGGAGAGGTGGCTTCAAGCAGGATGGCCAGGGAAATACATGGAAAAAGCCTGTGACTGAGTTGGCAAGACAAGTGACTGGAAGGGCACAGGACCCTGAACCCTTTCTTCAAAGGCTCAGTCATCCTTGGAAGTGTTCCTTTGATAAAATTTACCCCTCTCAAGTTCCAAATCCCCTGAGGGTATTAGGGGACCTGACTTCCTGCCACTCCTCACTCCAGTGTTTTTCTGTTTTTGTACCAGCTATATCGATCCACAGTAAGTTGGTTTCTAGCTTCATACTTGGCTAATGTGCTATTGTGAGGGGCTGCTGGCACTTATCCAGAACTGCTACTGCTTATCTACAGTAAGCCAGGGCTGAACTGCTAAGGCTGTACTGTCACCTGCGGCTGCCCCTCCCCAGGGTACTGATGGAGAGTCCTCCAGAGGGGCCTAGGGATCTGTACTTTCAGCTCATCCCCAAGGCCATGGATTTAGGAGTTGAACTTGGAAGCCTGTCTCTGCTTGGCCCCACTGAACCTATATATTCACCTTACATTAGATTCCACTGGAGCCTTTGGGTCCATAATTGCCCTGGGGAGGCCTGGGGAGACACCAGTGCTGTAGACGACAGGCTCACAGCAATGAAGAACAACAGAGTTCCCGGTGGTTAAGGCCCTAATTCCATATAGCTTCCCTCAAACAAGTACATCCCAAGTCTAGATATAATTAGGTAGCAGTTATTGAATTGAGTCAGTCATTTGCAAATGTAGTTATAAGAATACATGATCATATTAGAGCCATCCAGGGAGGGAAGAATGAGACTTGAAGTGGGCAAGCTGGAAGGAGCCTCTCCTCCTCATTTGGTTGATTCTGTTGTGTGTCTGCCCTTCCCTCTAGTGCCCTCACAGTCATGTGTTTCTTGTCTAAAACCCATGAGGAATTCTTTGTTACAAACAGGTGAGAGGTTGACCACTTCTGATTAAAGGCTGAAACACTTGAAATCCATTGGAAGAGAAGACATTATGTTTTAATCTTATGGTGCAGCTAACAGTTTTAATCAAAGAATTTTTTAATTTCTTTTAAGCACAGCAGGCTCTGTAATTGAGATCCACAAAGTTAGAAATACGCTTTGGTTATTAGGCATCATAATTTAGGAAGGAGTCTCTAGACTCACCAATCTGTTACTCCAAATATAAAGTAAGAAAGTACTTTAAAAGCCCAATACCAGGGACTTCCCTGGTGGCTCTCTGGTAAAGAATCTGCCTGCCAGTGCAGGAGACATGGGTTTGATCCCTAATCCCGGAAGATCCCACATGCCATGAGGTCCCTAAGCCCATGCACCACAACTACCGAAGCCTGCACTCTAGGGCGCATGCTCTGCAAGAGAAGCCACTGTAATGAGAAACCCGTTCACCGCAAGTAGAGACTAGCTAGCCCTTGCTCCGGAGAAGGCAATGGCACCCCACTCCAGTACTCTTGCTTGGAAAATCCCATGGATGGAGGAGCCTGGTAGGCTGCAGTCCATGGGGTCGCTAAGAGTCAGACACGACCAAGCGACTTCACTTTCACTTTTCACTTTCATGCATTGGAGAAGGAAGTGGCAACCCACTCCAGTGTTCTTGCCTGGAGAATCCCAGGGACAGGGGAGCCTGGTGGGCTGCCGTCTATGGGGTCGCACAGAGTCGGACACAACTGAAGCGATTTAGCAGCAGTAGCAGCAGCAGCCCTTGCTTGCCACAACTAGAGAAAGCTTGTGTGCAACAACAAAGACCCAGCATAGGCAAAAAATAAAAATAATAAATAAAAGAAAGCCCAATATCAGAGCCCAAGTTCTGACCTAGTTTAAAATGTTAAAATGCAGCTTATCCTACTAACAGATGACTAAGATGGTGCATGCTCTTCGTTTCTTCTCCTTTATTTGCGTTGGGGGCTTCTTTCTTCAGGGTGAGAGAGGGTATTATTGGCGTGATTTTCCAGGGCAACTGGCTGCTGCTTTTTACATCCCTTGGTGTGGTATCTCAGCTTTGCCATTTGTAGGAGGGAATGGGCTTTTGATGTATAGCAAAAAGAACTGATTTTAATATAGAATACTGAATTCTGGGTATTATTCTTTGACAGTAGGAAAAATAACTTGTCACCAAGCATTAGTTTTCAAAGCCTGAAGTAAAGTGGCTTAATTTCCCAAGAGAAGCCTTAGAGATAGACCAGCTCTTAAAGGAGGAGGCCCACATGGCTGGTGGGTGATAAGTGGTGGTGCCTGGTATTGTAGTTTCTCACGAAGGGGGTCTGTGAAAGTCTTGTGCATAACAGGAATCCTTTGTTTCTGAAGGATGCTCCATGCCAGAGTTGGTCCTGATGCTGGCATCTTCCCTTTCACTCCTCTCTCTGCTACTGGAGCCTCGGGGCTGAGGTGGATGCTTGAAAGGCAGGTGAGCTGGCACAAGGAAGGGGGCTGAGAAATCACAGTTGCTGCTGTCAGGACCACTCCAGTGTTTTGAGCTACTGGCCCTGGAGTGCCAAGTTCTCAAAAGCAAAGAGAACTCTGCCACAGCTATGCATAGTAAAGACAAGAGAAAGTTGAAAATGTGGCTGGGCTTCCAGACTTAATATGCTTAGTCAAAGGTGGGTGGTTGGATGATTGTTGGTCTGCATTTTCTGATTTACTCTCCACTGTCCCGTACCCCATCCCCCTTCCCCTTCCTTCTTGCTATTTCTTCCCTGTCCTGGTTGTAGAACAATTTGCATTCCTTGTCAAGTTCTGGCACACAGTTCATTGTGTGTTGTGGCTCCAGTGCTGCTCAAGTGGCCCTGGTTGCATATATAGCTGGACCCCCAACTCACTTTTCTAACGTTGTTTTCTTCCATCTCCTGCAAAATCTCTGCTCTGGCCAGCCAGTTTCCCAGCTGATCTCTCCGCATGTCTTTGGAGTCCTCACCCTTCAGCTCTGAATCAGAAAAGACCCTGGTCTGGAACCCTCTTCTCCCCACCGATCACTCTCTTCCCTTCAATAGCAGATCCTATTTTCAGATGGTGAGGGGACCACAAGTTGGCATCAGTCTGGTGCACTGGAATATCATGAGCATAGCTGAATGAGCAGGCAGATTCAGAAGCTGATGGTGTCTGAAAATCACCATGTTTATAGAAGGAAGTCTTAATCCTTAGTTAACTTGGAAATAAGTTCAATATGTATTGATTGATACTTATTGGCTGTATGTATATTCAGCAGCTGTATGTTCGGTTGCTCAGTCATGTCTGACTCTCTGCGACCCCGTGAACTGCAGCATGCCAGGCTTCCCTGTCCTTCACCATCTCCCAGAGCTTGCTCAAACTCATGTCCATTGAGTTGCTGATGCCATCCAACCATCTCATCCTCTGTTGTCCCCTTCTCTTCCTGCCTTCAATTGTTCCTAGCATCAGGGTCTTTTCTAATGAGTCAGCTCTTCATATCAGGTGGCCAAAGTATTGGAGTTTCAGCTTCAGCATCGTTCCTTCCAATGAATATCCAGGATTGATTTCCTTTAGGGTTGACTGGTTTGACTCTTAGCAGTCCAAGGGACTCTCAAGAGTCTTCTCTAGCACCGCAGTTCAAAAGCATCAGTTCTTTGGCGCTCAGTCTTCTTTATGCTCCAACTCTCACATCCATACATGTCTACTGGAAAAACCATAACTTTGACTATACAGACCTTTGTCAGTAAAGTAATGTCTCTGCTTTTTAATATGCTGTCTGGGTTGGTCATAACTTTCCTTCTAAGGAGTAGGTGTCTTTTAATTTCACGGCTGCAGTCACCATCTGCAGTGATTTTGGAGCCCCCCAAAATAAAGTCTGTCACTTCTTCCATTGTTTCCCCATCTATTTGCCATGAAGTGATGGGACTGGATGCCATGATCTTCATTTTTTGAATGCTGAGCCTTAAGCCAGCTTTTTCATTCTCCTCTTTCACCTTTATCAAGAGGTTCTTTAGTTCCTCTTCGCTTTCTGCCATAAGGGTGGTGTCGTCTGCGTATCTGAGGTTATTGGTATTTTTCCCAGAAATCTTGATTCCAGCTTGTGCTTCATCCAGCCCAGCGTTTCTCATGATGTACTCTGCATATAAATGAAATAAGCAGGGTGACATATACAGCCTTGACATACTCCTTTCCCAATTTGCAACCAGTCTGTTGTTCCATGTCCAGTTCTAACTGTTGCTTCCTGACCTGCATACAGATTTCTCAGGAGGCAGATAAAGTGGTCTGATATTCCCATCTCTTTAAGAATTTTTCACAGTATGCTTTGATCCACACAGTTAGAGGCTTTAGCATAGTCAATGAAACAGAAGTAGATGTTTTTCTGGAACTTTGTTACTTTTTCTGTCATCTGACGGATGTTGGCAGTTTGATCTCTGGTTCCTCTGCCTTTTCTAAACCCAGCTTGAACATCTGGAAGTTCACGATTCACATACTGTTGAAGCCTCACTTGGAGAATTTTGAGCATTACTTTGCTAGTGTGTGAGATGAGTGTAATTGTGTAGTTAAAGATTCTTTGGCATTGCCTTTCTTTGGGATTGGAATGAAAACTGACCTTTTCCAGTCCTGTGGCCACTGCTGAGTTTTCCAAATTTGCTGGCATATTGAGTGCAGCACTTTCACAGCATCATCTTTTAGGATTTGAAATAGCTCAGCTGGAATTCCATCTCCTCCACTAGTTAACTTGGAAACAAGTTCAGTATGCATATAAATATTCAACTTGGACCCCTAGGATATGAAGTTGGCTCTTCAGCTTTTCCCCACCAAACATTATATTGTCAGCATTCTTATGTATCATTGAATTGCTCTAACATTTATTTTTTTAAAGCTTAAATCTGGCCTCTGTTTTGTGTATGGTCTGAGGATCCCCTTCCTTTGGAATTGCTTGGGGTACTTGCCAAACCTGGTGGTCCCTGGACCCTGCACTAGATGGTAAGAGGAATCTGGGGATGGGGTGGGGGTGGCATGGGAATCTCCATTGTGATTCTGTGGCTCAGAAAAGTAAGAGAACCCCTGCTAAAGACCCACCCCCTTGTCCCTCTGTCTGCCCTGCTGAGTCTGGTGTGGGGAATGAGGGGTCATTGTGGCTGTTTAGCTGTCTGGCCAGGTCAGGGTCAGATTGGGCAAGTAAGAGCTGAGAAGAATCCGAAGTCCTAAAGGGCTTATGGTGAGTGACCCCCCCTCCCAAACCCACCCCTCCTGCAAAAAAAAAAAAAAAAAAAAGAATATGGGTTCCTGGGAAGGAGAGTCTACACAGCCCTGAGGACCGACCCAGGGACTGACCAGGACTGAGTGAGGGAGCCTGCCTGCTGTCTCCAGACAGTGTGTGGACCCTTGCACAGGTTTGTGGCCTTTGAAAATATTTTCTAGCCCTTGACTCTGCCTGGGTTTTGTTTTTTTAACTGTATATGTCAGAGCCATTTCTGAAGTCCCCAAATCTTGTTTTGTCTGGCCCTTGCAAGGCAAGTGACCTGTAACTTTACACCAGAACGTGTCTGGCCTGGAGCCTTCGGAGTCGGGTGGTAGGAGGGATGTGTGTGTGACATCACTGTGTGAGCAAATGGGAAAGAACCCTTTCTTGGTCCCAGAGGAATCAAACTTGGTTTTTCTCCCTTCATTGACTTTCAGCTATTGTTTGGCTTTTTCACTTTCCTGAAGGCAAGTTCAGAGCCCTAAGACCTGGTTACTGTTTCAGAGAAGAGAAGTGTGCCAACTACAGAGATGGCTTAGGGCTCTGCTTCCACAGACCCAGTGGTCTCCCTGATGCCGTGGAGATGACCTTTCTTGACTCTCTTGAGTTCTGTTCCTGGGAGGTTTCTAGAGCCTACTGAAGGCTGAGTGGAGGATGATGACGAGGCCTGAAAACGCAGGAGCAGGCAGGTGCGGTGGGGGGTGAGGTGCCTCTGCAGGGGTTGGGAGGCCCAGATGGATGGGGCCAGCTGGGTGTAGGGACTCACCCTGCTGCCCTTGCCAATCTTGACTTTCACCCCTGTCTTGCTGATGTGATTTCCTCATACACTGTGAGAATCTTAGCAACGATACCTACTCCATGAAGTTAAGAGATAAATTAGGCTTAAGGGAGGGAAAAGCTACTAGCTAATGTGGAAATGAGAAGAAAATTGGCTAATTTAAAAGAAAAAAGTTGTAAAATATACATAACATAAAATTTAGTTCTTTAGCCATTTAACTGTACAGTTCAGGAGCAATAAGTACACATAAGTCACCCAACCACTACCACCATCCATCTCCAGAACTTTCTCATCAAACTGAAACTCTGTACCCATTAAACAGTAATTTGTCAGTATCTTCCTTCCCCTCCGCCCCTGGCAACCACCATTCTACTTCCTGTCTCTATGAATCTCTGTACCTCATATAAGTAGGAGTATAAAATGCTTGCTTTGTGTCTGGCTTGTGTGTTTAAGTTCACATTTTTCCTATATTGATACTTTCAGTAAGCCCTGTAAGTAGTGGAGAGTGGTCTTGACCTCTGTGTGGTAGAGACTGTTCCTGCCTCCCTCTGCCTGTCCTTGTTGCCCAGAGTGGCAAGGCCAGTGCCCCGCTTCAGCTAATCCTCTGTGTGGAATGAGGCGACAGCTGGGGGATCCCAAAGTTTCCTTCCAGCTGTTGTCAGGCTTTCTCTAGAATGTCAAACTAGAGTTGCCAGATACAATACAGGCTGCCCTGCTGAATTTAAGTCTCTGAGAAGCAGTGAGTAATTTTATTAGAAGCGTGTCGTGAATATTGCACGGGACATACTTGTATTTAGGAATTATTTATGGTTTCTCTGAAATTCACATTTAACAAAATATCTTGTATTTTTGTTTGCCAAGTCTGAGCAACTCCATGGTAAACACAAAGTGGTTCTTGGGTAGAAGGTCAGATAATTGGGTAAAGAAGATCTCAGGAGATGGGCAGATTTGTTGGTAGGGGAGAGGTGACTTGGCATCATCAACTTACTCTTGGTGGATATTAAACAGTATTAAAAACTTGTTTCCTAAAAGTTGGATTTTTACAGTAATCACGTAGGCTCTTGTCTACTGTATCTATAGATAAAGTGGCAGAAAGTACCCACTGGTGATCAAAATACGACCTGTGCATGACAGGTGTCAAAAGTAGGAGGTCTAATCTCCAGTTTTTCATTATTCCCGTGCAGGTGTTATGGTACCTGGCAGTTTGCAGGGATCCCGGAGAGGGTATTTGAGGGATTCTCCAGGGCCTGTTGCAGGCCTGCCCCAGCTGGGGTTTCTCTTGTTGATGGATGGAGCCAGCTGCGGAGAGGTGGTTTTATATAGTGTGAAAAATGGAAACTTGACTCCAGGTTTCCCTTTTGTCCCTTCCTGTTTAACAGTCAACTGTCCTCAGGTTGCTTCTCTTTGGTGGCACTTGGAGTCCGCCTTCTGTTTAAGAATTCAATGAAAATGCCACCGATACTATTTGCTCTAAGTCAAGCTGGCAGTGAATTCTCCTTTCTTTGTGTTTTCCACGTGGCTGTTTGCACTTATCCCTTCCCTCTCGGATTTAGCTTCCTGGGGCTGTGTTTTGGAGGACAGAAAATAATAGTTTTCAGGCTTTGCAAACAGTGTGAGCCCTTCCTGAGCTGCTGGTGAGTAGGTGGAGAAAATCAGTGTTTGGTGCTATTCTCTATGGGGCTAGGCCCACCCACAAATGCGATCGCAGGCCCCCAGCAGCCTGTGGGAGAGCTGAGGGGGGCTGCCTGCTGAGGACGCCTCCTGAGACTTCCAGGACACATGTATGCACGATCCTTTGTTCACCATAAAGGCATACGCACTTCATTTTGGTGTTTCGAAGCCCTAGCAATTGGTGGCTCGTTTTGGCTTTTTTCTTCCCCAGGAAAGTTAATGCCATAATTAATGACTCAACTGTGACTATAGTCCGGACGTTTCCTTTCCACTGATGTCAGTTTGCAGAGCAGTCCTCAAGCAAGTGTTGGTGGCAGAGGCAGGCAGAAATGGGAGAGAGAAGGGAGGCCTCTGGGACCCCAAGGGAGAGAGGGCTTCAACTGCTGCCCCCACACATGAGGGAGGCCAGGCCTTGACATTCTCGTGTTCCATCCTTGCAGCTTCCAGGCTCACTGGAGGAGTGTGGTTGGCTGAGGGTGGTGGCCGCTGGAGGTCTGTCTCCTGCCCAGCTGTTGCTTCTCTGTCCAGGAGCCTTAGTGGGAGTTACCATGTGGGGTTACCTTCATGGAGTGTCGGGTCATTTTTAGGTCTGGTTGTTAGACTTGCTGCATCTGGCCCACTGGCTCCTCCTGGCTCAGTTCTGTCAGACCTCATCTTGACCCTGGGAGGGCAGGGCTTGGGGCAGGAAAGGGGTTTTGTTCCGAGCATGTAGGTCCAGGTCTTCTATTTTTCTGACTGTGCGGCAAGGTGTGTGGGATCTTAGTCCCCCAACCAGGGATTGAACCCATGCCCTGTGATGTGGAAGTGCAGAGGCCTAATCATTGGACCATCTGGGAAATCCCAGCTCCAGGTATTTAGCTCAGACTCTAGAAGTCTGACTTCCATTATTTCAGCCCTTTAGAGAAAAAAATGACCTAGGGTAGCTTAATAAGTCCTGAATTCCTTGGGATAAAGGTTTGAAGTGATGCCTCCAGAGCATTCTTCCCAAGGCCCTGGCTTCCTCTGACCATGTGGGATGGAGTGGGGGTTGGGGGGAGGCGGTGCTTGGGGAAGAGAAGAGAGAAACTCGAGTATCTTGTCTTCTCTCCCTCCACCCCCAGCTCCAGTCCCTTAGATTCACTGCCATGTTCTGTTCTTCCCAAGGGGCTGACAGAATCAAACACACTGGGGAAATATTTGACATAGGGGTGGTGTGTGGGCAGTTACGACTATTACTAAGTGCAAAGAATCCGGGCAAAGGAGGGAGAAAAACAACTGGTTTTAAAGAAACAGGCTTATCAATTGCTGTTTTTCGAGGCTGTCTCATGGACAAAGGATTATGGCACCTACTGAGAGAAACACGGAAACAGTGAGACCTTGGCGCTGTCTACTGGAGTTTGTGATGAGAGAGGAAACACAGTCTCTGCCATTTGTAGGTCAGGAGAGTGGTACCCAACAGGGACAGGAAGTGATGGGGACCTGGGAAACTTAGAAGGGTTCCTGGAGGTGCAGCCTCAACTGAGCTTGGAGATTCTGTATGACATTGGAAAGCAGACTGTTCCGGTTGGGAGAGAAGAACAAAGATGCAAAGGCGGGAAGGCACACTGGGGAGAAAGGGTGTTAAAAGCTTAGGGCTGTAAATTGATGGGGAGTGATTATTTTTCTTTTCATCACTAGTATAGTGTCAAGTTAGATATCAGTTGACAAACTTTAGAAAAGAGTCGTAGCCTATACCTCTTGCCCTTGCTCCTCAACTTCCACAGCTATCACTGAGCAGAACACTGTTCTGGAAGACCCTCCCCACCCCCTGTCCTTTGGGGGCCAACTGTCACAGCTGGATCCTTGGCCTCCCTTCACACCCTGCAGTTTATCATCCTTTTCTCTTAAACTCTCTCTCCCTTTTGCCTCTGGAACACCATACTGGCTGGACCCACTTACTTGTCGTCCGTCAGTCCTGTTTCTTACATCTATGCGTATCTGCATCCCTGGGCTTCTGTCTTCCCAAATCATTCCCCACCTACTCCCTGTGCCGAGGGCTTTATCTCTCACCCAATCCAGTGTCCTAGCTGACTTTCTGCTCTTCAGCAAGTTCCCTTATCTGTGCCAGTGGCACCAGGCAAGACCGCGGGGGTTAGGATTCAGCAGTTTTGAACCCCTGAAAGCCCCCAGATTGAAGATCATTCCACAGACATCGATTAAACACCCTCTGGATGCAAGGTGCAAGGGAGACAGAAATCACTTGGGGTCATCCAGTCAATACCTGCTTCCCCGCCAGCCTCTGTTTGCAAGGGCCTTATCCCTTTAAAGGGCTTCCCTGGAGGCTCAGTGGTAAAGAATCCTCCTGCAGTGCAGGAGATGGGGGTTCAATCCCTAGGTCGGGCGAAGAGTCAGGCACAACTGAGTGACTGAGTACACACATGCATCCCCTTAAAAGCTCTGAGATTTAAGTACCTAGGGAAGCTGAAATCCTACTTGTCTTTATCTATAACTTCAAACCACTTAAGTCCCTGCATCTCAAACTTCCTAGCAATTTGATAAGAAGCGAAGAGCATCTCACTGGATTCCTAGGGTGGTGTTGCTGGCAGCGGTTTCAGCCATGCAGGAGGTGGCTGGGCTGGAGGAATCCTCCCCAAAGTTTAGAAGGCAGGGTGGGGTGGAAGGGATTTGTGTGTTCTCTGCATCTGCGTCTTGCACAGGCGACTTTGAATTTGACACCTTTGTCACACAGCCAGTGCCTGGAAACCCTGAAACTATTCCTGGTATTCATAATTCACGTCGGGTAGGCCTCGGTGGTATTTATAGCACTCGCTGAGACAAGTCATTGGCAGAGGAGGTAGTGACACTTATCAGGTGCGGTGTGGGAGAAGTGGGGCTGAGTGCTTGCTTTTTCTGGCTAATTTTAGATTCTTAGTGGTTGGGTTGGGTACGAGGGCTTATCACATAGTCAGGGTGCTTTCAGAGGCTCTGATCTCCCTGGGAGACTGGAAGTACAGACATGTATGGCCATTTCTGTTCCTGGGGCTTGGCATTGCCCCAGGGTATTGTCTGGAACGTATCTCACCGCTGAGGTTCTCCCTTGCTCTGTCCCCTCTTGCTGCCTTCTGGCAGGAAAGAGGGTGTGCAGGGCTCTTTGAATCCCTAGGATTAGGCTGTGGGTATGGGGGTCTGGGGAGGAGAGGGTTTGATAGTAGGACATCATGCTTTCGAACTAAGTCTTAAAACTTGTGAGTGTTTGACATGCCTTGTAGCTTGCCCATGTGCTGTCTGCTCTTCATAATGGGATCTCCTTGGATTTCCAGGGGATGTTTGGGCTTCCCTGGTGGCTCAGATGGCAAAGAATCACCTGCAGTGGGGGTTCAATTCCTGGGTCGGGAAGATCCCCTGGAGAAGGGAATGGCAACTCGCTCCAGTATTCTTGTCTGGAGAATTCCATGGACAGAGGAGCCTGGTGGGCTACAGTCCATGGGGTTGCAAAGAATCGGACACAACTGAGCAACTCTGAATGTTTGAGCTGTGAATTATTTCAGGCAGGGGTGGATGACTGTGCAGGGGAGCTGGGCCACATCTTACTTGGTGGTCCAGCCTTACTGGCAGAAGAGGCTTTTCAAAAGACCTGCCTCCCTGGGAGAGTGGTCCTGCCCAGGGAGGGATCCCGCCGGGACTGAGGGCTGTGGGATCTGGAGAGGCAGGAAGCTGGCTGCTTTGTGTTGGCGCCTTTGCCGTCTTTGGCTGACAAGGCTGTGACAAGCTGAGCGACTGGACAAAAGGAAGGTGTGTGGGAACTTGGGAAGGCACATGCTTGCCTGGCCTTAGTGAGGGCCAGTTGCCAGGTGCAGGGACCCTGGGTGGGTTACAGGGATGGTGGCCAAGTCACATTCGGTCCCCTTCTCTGCTCGCCTTTAGCCAGCCTCTCATTTGTCACCTTCCGCTTTGCACGCCCAGGACAGAGTCCCTGTTGTTCTGTCCTTTCCTGTGGCCTGCCCTGTCTCGAGCTCCCTGTCCTGGTGTAAAGAGCAGTCGTGGGGAGGCAGGTCGGCCAGAAAATGGGTAAAAGGTTTCCTCAGATGATGGTGACGAGACAAGTCCGACCTGCTGCTCCTCCCCGACAGTTGTCAGGCCTTGGCTTCTGTGTCGTGGGCTTTGAAAACCTCACAGGCGGCAACAATGGGATCTTTATTCGCAGCAGCTCCCGGACCAGCTCTGTTGTGGCTCTGCTGGCATCGCCGATGGGGCCAGCGATGGGGGACAAAGCTTGCTCTTGTGCCTCCTTCCACTTTCTCTCCAAGCCCAAGCTGAGGCAGGGTTTACCCCCGCGCTGCTGTGCATTCCTTGAGATGGGAATTAGACCTGGCAAGTTTGCAGTCGCTGTCACCTTGGGGCCCCGGGTCCTTGTGTGAGTCTCATTTCTCCTTCCGAGCTGGGCCTAATGAGAAACGGCACATGGATTCATTGTCAGTAAAGAGCCGTGTCTGACTGGTCCTGGTTGTCTCTACCATTCCTGGAGCGGCTCCCAGACCGATAGGTGGGGGAGGGGTTCCACATTAAGAAATGTGAGTTTCGTGCTGGGTTGAAGGGTCCTGTCGTTTGCCCAGACGAGTTCAGTCAGGCAGTTTCTTACTGTCCTCCTCTCCCATTTCACTTCTCCGTGACAAGTGGACCTGAGTGGGGGCCATGGTAGTGCGACCCCCATCCCAGGAGTCTGCTCATTCACAGGCTACCTTTGGAAACCAGTGGGTCTGCTTTTAAAAAAAAAAGGAATTGCAACAGAGATCGATTGATCTGCTCTTTCTACCTTTCCAGGGCAGAAGCATAGATAGATAGGATGACAAAACAGGAGTGTACTTCATTCAGGAAGGGGACATATTTTATAAAGCAGGGTGTGAAAGAGAAAATATTAGTTGCTAAGTTGTGTCTTCTGCAAAGCAGAAGGTGAAATCTTTGTGAACCCAGGGACTGTAGCCTGCCAGACACCTCTGTCCATGGCATTTCCCAGGTAAGAATACTGGAGTGGGTAGCTATTCCCTTCTCCAGCAGATCTCCAACCCAGGGGTCGAACCCTCGTCTTCCGCATTGCAGGCAGATTCTTTATTGTCAGAGCTACCAGGGAAACCCTAGTAACTGTATACCTTTGCACTATTCCTCAAGCCGGAATATTTGGTGAGATTAATTTTCAACAGAGGGAAGTTTATTCAAGTTGGAGGTGAGAGTGTGTGTGCAAGTGTGTGGAATGTGTGTGAGTAAAGTGCACACGCATGCCGGGCAAGATCGAATGTGGACCTCTGTTTTGCAGGTTGGCAGTAGGATCATGATCCGACTGGTATTTGTGGTTTGGGCCCTTGAACGCACAGACCTGTCACTGACTGTGTCTCAGTAGATGTCCTGGGCAGGCGCAGTTCTCTCTTCTCCTCCCTCTGATTCTCTGCTGGCCGTGTGTCCTCCAGATCATAGTTGGCCTGGGGCCATTTAGCTGTCTCTGCTCCTAAGCTTTGTCACTCATTGGTTATTTTTTTCCTGCCTAAGAGGAGTTTCCCTTGAACGATCAGTTTTCATGAACAACTTTAAGAAGAGGAAATTACTAAAAAGATAGCAGGTAACCCATGCTTCTTGTTCTCTTTGTGTGACCCAGGGCTTCAGGTCATTGGTTTTTAAAAAATTAACTAATTTTGGCTGCGCTGGGTCTTCATTGCTGCTCATAGGCTTTCTCTAGCGGGGCGAGTAGGGGCTGTTCTCTAGTGGAGTGCGCTGGGTCTCCACTGCTGCTCATAGGCTTTCTCTAGCTGGGTGAGTAGGGGCTGTTCTCTAGTTGTGGAGCAGAAGCTCTAGGTGCATGGGCTCATAGTTGTGGTGTGAGGGCTTGGTTGCCCGGTGACATGTGGAATGCCCGTGGCCAGGGATGGAACCTGTGTCTCCTGCATTGGCAGGCGGGTTCTTAACCACTGGACCACCAGGCAAGTCAGGTCATTGGGTTTTGAGCAGAGTTGTGGCCTCACATGTCTGCCCATGTGCTGTGATTGCAGGGGAATGCATCTCAGGCCATTCGGGCTGCTCTAACAGTACCACAGACAGGGCAACGTATAAACAGAAGGAATTTCTATCACTGTTCTGGAGACTGGAAAGTCTACAGTGACCATGGTGCTGACGGGTTTGGTATCTGAGAGCCCACTTCCTTGTTCGTAAGCAGATGGCTGTCTTCTCACTGAGTCCTTGTATGGTAGAAGGAGCTGGGGAGCTCTCTAGGGTCTCTTTTATAAGGGCGCTAACTCCACTCACAAGGGCTCCATCTTCATGGCCTAACCGTCTTCTAAATATCATCACACTGCGGGGTAGGATTTCAACATGAATTCTGGGGGCAGGGACAAGTGAACACAAGTATTCAGTCTATGCAGGCAGTGATTCTTGTCACCTGTTTCCATCTAAAGTGAGTAATGGTAGGACCCAGTCTGGCATTTCTGGGACTGTGAGGAAGAAGAATATTGTAGCAGATAGCATTGTCCTGGTGGATTTGAGCCCTGGAAGGCTTAGATGCAGTCACATGGCAGCTGGACAACATGCTAGATGTATGTAGAGCGAGCTAGTGTTGCACACCCGTAAAACACCATCCAGGCCTGGGTGTAGGATGTTGGGCTCTGTGACAGATTAGTGTCTATAGTTGGCTCTTTTAAGAGAAAAATCCCAGAGACTTCCCTGGTGCCCTGTGCTCCCAATTCAGGGGCCCTTGGTTCGATCCCTGGTCAGGAAATTGAATCCTGCATGCGCCCAACTAAAGATCTCACATGCTACGACAAAGATCGAAGATCTGTCGTGCTGCAACTGAGACTCGGTGCAGCCAAATAAATAAATATTTTTTAAAAAAGGGAAAAGAAACCCATGTTTATGTCACGTGTTATCTTGAAGCGTTGTTGAAACAGAATTGAAGTACACAAATCATAAATTTACAACTTGAGGAATTCTCAAACTGAGCACACTTGTATAACCCGCGCCCAGATCAGGAAAGAGTGTAGCCAGAATCCCAGGTGCCCTCAACAGCGACTTTGCCTCCTCCTCGGAATCACTATCCTGATTTGACTTTTACCCCCTTGAACTTTCTATGATGGAATCTGCCAGTGTGTCGTTGTTTCCCGTTGCTTTGGTCCAGCGTGACGGTTGTGAGATGCTTCCACGCCGCCCTGTGAATCGTGGGCCTGTCATTCCCGATGTTGTCGAGTGTTTATTCCTTTTATTCATAGGGTTTCTTCTTCTGTTCACGGACATTTTGGTAGTTTCCAGATTTGGGCTCTTATAAACAAGCTGAGGCGAATATTCTTGTACGTGCATTTGGACACGGATGGATTTATTCTGAGGAGCGAGAATTCAGATGTGGTTTTGATTTACTTTTCCCGGGGCATTCATTCGTGGAGTAAATCATGCCTGGGAATCCACCATGGGCCAAGCTCCGCTCCAGTCCTGGGCCAACAGCTGGGAGCAAGGGGAGCGAAGCCGAGTGAGGGGGGAGCCGAGGAGCAGGGGGTAGGTGTTTTGGATGAGCCTCTTGAGAGATGACGTTTAAGCTAAGACTTGAAGGATGAAAGTTTGCCATCCAGGTGAGGCACCTGGGCCAGAATACTCCAGGCAGAGGGAAGGACACAGGCAAGAGCTCTGAGGGAGATTGCTGCTGGCTCAAGAATGGCCGGGTCAGCACAGGAAAGTCCAAGTGTTGGCTAGACCCTATCCAAGCTGATGAGGTAATGGCCTGGGACAGTCTCTGTAGGAGTTAGGAGGAGGAGGGCTGGATTTTTGTTGTTGTTGCTGTTTCACAGAAACCCTCAGAAGAGAGTGGGGTGGCATGCATCAGCTGTCCACAGCTGGCCCTTGGCCTCAGTCTGAAAGGCCCCTGGGCGGTCCAGTTAAAGGAAGCACCATGGAGTTGGCCGGTTGCTCCATGAGTCGTTAGGGCCATCTGTTTTGGAAACCAGCACTACCCGCTGGGTTCTTGGTGTTGAGCCAGTGACTCATCTCCCTGGACCCTTATGGTCCAGATCCCCAGCCTGGGAATTTGCCAGGCACAGATGATAAGAGGTGTCACCCCTTGGGGATGCTGGGGAAGTCTGCTTAACTGGAGGGGACACTCGGTTTGGGGGAGAAGGGTGAGGTAGTGCAGTAGGCTGAAATAACTAGAGAGCCAGCGCAGGAAATGGCCCTGAGCTGCGGGTGTGGCTCTTGCCAGCAGGCCCAGGCCGCCTGTCCAGCTTCAGAACCAGCACATATGAAGCCAGCTTGGTGCCAGGCCCTGGTCGGAACGGGAGCCACATGGAGGCTTCAGGCTGGACACCATCCCTAGCTGAGGGTTCTTTTCGCTCGCATTGCCTCATGTCTCATGTTTAATTAAAATGCCCTTGTTAGGAAGTCATCTAGCCCTGGTGAAAAGCTATACTGACCGCAGAGCAGCCACCCACGTGAGGAAGATGGAGAAGGAGATGGGAAAACAGCTTCAGATTCGCAAGAATTCCCTTTGTGGCGTTCAGTTCAGCTGGTGGCTATGATCACAAAAGCCTCGTGTCTCATTGGAGCGTTTATTCCCCTGCAGAACAGAGTGCTCTTGGCCTTCTTTCTAGCCCCATGGCTCTGGTAACCCTTTTTTAAAACTTGTATTAATATTTTTCTAGTATTTCTTTCTACCCTGCACTGTTGTTAGAGAGTAAAGAAGACAAAGCGCCTCCTACTTTTAACAAGTTACTTAGGGCAAAGCCATTGACTGACATCCCCATTTTCTGATCCTGCTTCTGAAGGGAGTGAAGTGAAAGTGTTAGTCGCTCCACTGTGTCTGACTCTTTGTGACACCGTGGACTGCTGCCCTCCAGGCTCCTCTGTCCATGGGATTCTCCAGGCAAGAATACTGGGAGTGGGTTGCCATTCCCTTCTCCAGGGGATCTTCCCAACCCAAGGATCGAACCTAGGTCTTCTGCATTGCAGGCAGATTCTTTACCATCTGAGCCACCGGGGAAGCCTGATCCCACTTCTGTTGGTGGAAGAAATGAGGCACTCTCTGGTGTCTCTCCCCTGGATCTCTCTCTTTCATCCTTCTTCCTTTTAAAAAAAAAATCAAATTTTAGTTTTGTGTTTTGAATGTAGATGCTGAGAATCAGGGTTATTAATTTACAGGTCCTGTGTATATAAGCACTCCCCTTCCTGGCTTGGGTGGGAGCGGGGGTGTCTCTCTTGGGTTTTCCTGCCACTGAGTCCTGCCTTGATCCTGCTTCAGCACCCCATCCTTCTCAAGGTAGATGTTCAGTACTTAGCTGCTCAAGAAAAAAATGCCTTTTGCTTTCCTAATGGTTTTTAGTTCTCATACAAATCTTTATCTCTTTGATACTACTTTCCTTGTAAATGTGAAATTATATAGAAAGTAAAGTTTGACTCATGGGGTGTTTAGTCACCAGGAAGGTACTTTTTATCCTTGTTACTGTTTGGTAATGTGATTTGAGTATATTTTAAGAGTTGTCTGTATTTGACCGTGTTTGAAGTTTCACCTGACTGGGAAGATGTAATTAGTTACAAGTGTTCTTGAGTCCACCAGGGAACCCAGATACTTGTGTTGCAATTAAATAATTAGAAATTTGATGTTGTGGAGGACCACTTTTATTCTTCTTAGCAGCATAATATCAAGCATTCTTAGAAGCACTGATGAAATGCTCATTTTAAATGCAAATTCTTTGCACAGTTAGAAAGAAATGAAATGTTCTGGCTCCCAGCACTCACTCTGCATTTTTGCCATTCCTTCTGATGGCAGAGGGGAGGGCTCATGACTAAATCCTTCAGCATCTTTATTATGATTTCAGATTTGCACTTGCCGAGAGGAAGCCTTGCCTCAAGACATTAACTCTCTATTGTCATCTGTAGAGTTTTCGTTCTTAAATGATTTTTGAATTTCTTCTTCACATTTGCTTTATGGATAATGGATGTATTGGAAACTTGTGGGGAGTATTGGTTTGTTTCTTTTTTGAGGCAAATGAAATGTGTGGAAACCCTTCATCTTGCAGCAGGGGTGTGTGCTATTGCGTTTTAGTTTTAGAAATTACGCTTCCCTCTTTTCTCTTCTGGTTGGCTTCTGCTTTTCCCGTGAGTCCAGGTATGCGTCCCAGCTTGGGATCTGGAGAATCACTGGCTTTGAGTGCAGTGGAGACAAAAGGATTCCTAAGCAGCGTGACTGGACAAGTGGTTTGCTCTTTTGCCTTCGTTGAGAGAAAGAGAGCAATGTGGACTTATGGAGGCAGTTTAACATGTTGATTTTCTCCCCCTAGTCAGACAGGTTATATTTGTTTTCCTAAAAATGAGAATTCTACTTGTAAAACAATTTCTGGGCTCTGTGGTTTTAGATACCATTGGATTATATATGGAGGGGCTCAGCCTCTTACCTAAGCTGGTCTCATGGAAGTGGTGTCTACAGCTGGAGCCAGTAGAGAAGGTCTTGAGAATGGGAAGATGGTCTCAGGTTGACTCTGTCCACAAAACTGTGACTTCATCCTGAGTCTGCTCCTTAAGTTGGGGTGGTAGGCTGATTGATGGTTGCCAAATATTATGAAAATGCAAAAAAACCTTTTACATCATTGAATACCATGGTAGCCATGCTGTTTTCTTTTATTATAACACTTTTTTCTTTTTTTTTTTTTTTGCTTAGACATTTTTTCAAAGCAGACTATAGAATGTAAAATGTAGCTTACATGTCTGTCCTTGGTTTGTTGACGGCGTAGAATGGTTTAAGAGTTGGAAGAAGGTTGTATCCAGGAACTCTCTGCTTTTATTTCTGTGAACTGAGAGATCACTGAGGATGTGTGTGGTGCTTTGTGATACTAAGAAACAGGTCGCTTTCAGCACTGCTCCTCCTTCCAAGGGAAATGTGATGGACCTGAGAGAGGACTGGTGGGAAATGCCCCTGGTGAAGGGTGTTAGGGTGAGAAACAGTAGCCACAAAGGCTTGGAGAGCTGCCATGCTGGAAGGCTTGCAGATGTAATGTTTGAATTCAGTGCTGATGTTGCAAAATCTCTGACACAGGCTGACCTCTTTGAGTGGCAGTGAACCAGAGACCCAGAAATTCAAGTGCTTCGCCCAGACCAAGAGCCCACTGGGGAAGAAGCAGGACTCGTGACTTCACCCTAGTATTCTTCCTGTGTTTTAGGTACATGTACTAAGCCTCAGTGCCACTCACATTTGGGGCTGGACGGTTCTTTTTGTGGGGGATGTCCTGTGCATGATAGGGTGTTTAGCCCCAACCCTGGCCTCTACCCACTAGAGTAGTAGCGTCTCCCTCTCCCACTTAAACTGTGACAGACAAAAATGTCTCCAGATATCCCCAGCTGTCCCTTGAGGGGTTAAAATTGCTCCCTATGGAGAACCACCGCTTTAGATGTATATGATGCCCCTTGAAATTGACAGATACAACTTTTATATTGGCATGGCCCCTTTCCCCTTTTGCTTTTAAATGTGAAGTGAAAGCGTTAGTCCCTCGGTCATGTCTGATTCTGTGACCCCATAAACTGTGATCTACCAGGCTTCTCTGTCTGTGGAATTCTCCAGGCAAGTGTACTGGAGTGGGTAGCCATTCCTTTCTCCGGGGGATCTTCCTGACCCAGAGATCGAACCTGGGTCTCCCTCATTGCAGGCAGATTCTTTACCATCTGAACCATCTCTAACAGTAGATAACACTGGCTCCAAGGCCATTTAAAGGAGAGTGGTCAGCATGGTTCTGAACTGAATTGCATTGTATTTGGGATGACACTTTTCCCTTGTAGATTTGATTTGGTTCTCTTTTTAGATTTTGAATGCTGACTTGTCCTTCACGAAGCAGCTTATACTGTTAATTTTAGGCACTGTGTATCAATGGGGACACCGTGCACTGTGAGTGGGCGAGAAGTCAAAATATTTCCAAAGGCCAAGGGGATTTTAGCAATCTGAAACCCATGAAAATTCAAGTTCCTATTTTGTGAACCTTGAGGTAAGCTCAAAAGAAAACACTGATTCACTTAAACCTGCCTGAATATAGAGCAGAGGTAGGGACAGATTTTAAAGTGGACCAGGACCTTATGAGTTAAGGGTTGACTCTGGGTGGCTATGAACTGTTGGATGCAAATGGGTGAAAAGCCCCTGACTCAGAGGCCGGAGACCTGGGTTCTGTACTTAGGGCTGCCTCCAACTCTCTTCATAAAGTCATCACACATTGAGGTTCCTCGTCTGCAGGAAGAACGGAGCCGAGATTCCTGCTTCCTGGACCACGACGAAGTGCGGGGTGGTGAACCTAGCCTGGGTGTATGAAACCACAGAATGCTCCTAAGGTTACTACTGGAGCCTTAATTTCACCCAGGGAATTTGGAAGATGAGGTACTTTAGCATGTACATAAATATACATATTTTTAAACAAGTTTGTTAAGGAAGGGACAGAAAGAACATCTCAAGGGAGAGGTGGAACAAGCCATGAGAGGCACTGGCCACATGTACATATTGAGTAAGTGGAAAATCTGCCTGATAAGAATTGAAGCTAGGATATAGAACTTGAATGAAATGAACAGCATCTCATGCTTGCTATGAATGGCTTCCCGATCCTGGTGGCCCACCCTCTTCTGTCTAGTGAAATTCTGGCAGGAGAATTTGATAAGCCACGGGCCCAGGAATTCCCAAGTTTCCTACTGCATCTAAAATTTTTGGTTGGAATGAAAAAGGTAGACCTTGAGTATAGAATCTTATGTAAGTTCTTACCAACCACCATCCAGGACCTTGGGAAGACTAGACACTGATAATAAAGGTTGTCTCAGTTCAGTTCAGTTCAGTCGCTCAGTCGTATCCGACTCTTTGCAACCCCATGAATTGCAGCACGCCAGGCCTCCCTGTCCATCACCAACTAGTCTTTAGAATTCAGGTGCTTCATGTTTTCCTTCCTTCCTTTCTTTTTGGTTTAAATGGGAGAGCTTTGGCGTCCATTCTGGAGTGTGAGCCTGTAGGACCCTCAGAGTTTAACACTTAGGAGTTTACTTAATTGAGGACTGTGCCAGAGGAGATAGCTTGGTGATTTCAATTTCTTTGAAATGCTTGTACCTGAATGCTGACAAGGGAGTTGGCCTGTGGGCTCTGTTGTGCTCACTCAGTGGTGTTCGACCCTTTGCAACCCCATAGACTGTAGCCCACCAGGCTCCTCTGTCCGTGGACCTCTCCAGGCAAGAATACACAGCAGGTTGCCATTTCCTCCTCCAGGGGATCTTTCCGGCCCAGGGATTGAGCTGCATCACCCATGTCTCCTGCATTAGCTGGTGCATTCTTTACCACTGTGCCACCTGGGAAACCCAACCTGTGGGCTCTAGGTGGAAGTTAAAACTACTGACCTCCCAGCTGTAAGCTGGGATTGACTTAGCTGAGGAAAGATACTGTTAAGACACTCTATTCATTCAAGTTTTGTTGCTGAAACAAACATTATTTAATGTTACACAGAAGTTGTTTTATTCTGTTGGTGTTCATGACAGTCCTTTAGAAACAAACATCAAAGGCATTAGCATGTCCCCGGGCTGTTTTCTGGAGAGGAAAGGCCACTGCCTGGCAGACAAGCAGGGGGACACCTATGAACCAGGCAGGAAAACGGCTGCTGCAACCATTTGTCAGTGTTGCCTTATGTGAGGCCACTTTACTATATGATGTAATAAAGATAATTTATAATGTTTTCATGAAAGCAGGAGTGGGTGGTAGTGGCTTTTTCTTTGTCTTTTCTTGGCATGTAATTGAAATGGAGCTTGGACCAAATGAGAAACATTTGTGTTGAGGGGAAAATAGATCCCAGAGGCTTCTTGACTGGGGTTAGATATTGCCTCCTTACTTTATTTGGAGCATGTAAGCCGGCTTCTCATTGGAGACCAGCATAACGACGTTGCCATTTCTGTCTCTTCACAAGCAAATGGATTTTCTGGCTTAGGGAAGTGTCTGAATTCTAGACCCGCATAACACATTCAATGAATCAGAAGAAAAAGTGTGTGGGTTGATCTGTCTCAAAAAGAAATCTGTGCCATGAGAGTGAGTTTATAAATTCGGCCTCTTTAATAATGTTGCTTATTGAGATGCTGTGTCTTTTCTAAAGAGGAGTGTGCCTCTGCATTTTGAAGTTGCAGCATTTTTTGGTCCCGAAGGAACACTGAAGAAGTCTGTTTCCTGGGAAGATAGAACCTGAACTTACGGACTAATGTGGTTGAGTTACTAGACTGTACCCAAACAAACAAACAAAAACCCCAAACCCATAAATCCTTGCTTAGGCTATTTGTGTGCTTGATTTGATTCTAGAATTGTCTCCCTGAAACCCATAAGAATCTTTAACACCAAGGCATAGGCATTTCATAGGTATCCGAGTCTGGACTGTTTTGTCAAGAGGCTTCACTGTTTGAGCCACCTTTATCTTTGTTCCCTGCATAGCATTCTTGCCCTCCAGGAACTCAGTCTAGGGAGGAGTGTGAAAGGGCACACAGAAACTAACCCTCTGGATATTGGATGTCTCACAGGGGGACAAAAGCCTCTGGCATGGCATATATGGAGGAGAGACTAATTTAGATTGGGAGGCTCAGAGGGGTCATTTTGGAGGCTTGAGGGCATTTGATCTGGGTTTTGAGGGGAGGTAGCTTGATATCAGATGAGGGTATTGGGCTTTCCTGGAAGGAATGGCTTGGGGACACACCTCAAAGGGGGCGAGGAGAAGGTGGGATGTGGTGGGGTGGGGAGAATCCCAGACACCAGACACACTCCCAGCGCTAGGTTGTGGCTGTGGGGGTGGAAGGGAAGGGGCATCTCTGGGCAGTGGCTGAGCCAGGGGAGCTCAATACAGGGTCAGGGTATGCAGGGCCTTTTCCCCGGGTAAGAGATTTGAACTGCCCCTGGAATCAGTGAATGTCAGGTGCAGGAGAGAAGGGAGAAAGGAGGTGGAAAATGCAGCTCTGAAGGCAGGAGGCAGAGGACACCCAACACCTTCCAGCCTACTTCTGTCTCTGCTGCTGTCAGGCTGATGGATGGGGAAGCTGGCTGCTCAGTGTGGGCTGGGCCTCTGGGAAGACTGTTTCCTTGTATCTTTATTACAGTCCTGGGTTTTCAAGCTTGATTGAGCATTGGCTGAGCTATGCTGGTCTCGGGGCAGGGAAAGGTACACTTATACCCATCCTCCTCCCCAAATTTTATTATCGTTCATCTTAGTTACCTGCAGCGGCCTCTGTAAGATATCACCTCTCTCCCTCTTCCCACCTGTTCCTTACTGTTGATCTCCTGGGTGCCCTGTGCAGGGTACTAAGGGTGCCCTCAGGGATCTCCAGGTGAGAAAGACCAGAGAAGAGATTATTTGGAGCCCTATCAAAAGGGACCCCTGGTGGGGTCCCTGCAAAGGAAATTGCAGAGAGCTGTGCATGGGACGGTGGTTGGGGATTGTGCGCTGGAAGACCACCCAGCTGCGGGAGGCAATGCAGGTTTGGCTGATTTCAAAAATAATTCATACCTTCACACGTGACTTATTTAGAGTTTCTTCCAAACAGAATAGCCTCTAAGTATGGCCAATGTTTTGGGGTGTTTCGGGGGTTATTTTTTACTCCCCCAATCCCTACCCCAGCACCACTTTGAGGTGGAACACAGGCTATTTTATTCTGTTGTAGAAGTCATTCAAGGGATTCTTAATCCATATGCGTTAAGTATTTGCTTACAGAATAAATTAATAATGCCTTAGAATTATTTTTTGCTGCTTTAAAAATGCATGTAGGGGCTTTTGGGATGAATTAAAAATTGATTTAAGAGCATTTACGTCTTGATGGTTCCTCTCTCCAAGGGAACCAGAAATGCAACTATTCCGGTGTGTTTGTGGAGTGGAGGGGCGGGGGTAGGGTCTGCACGGTGTAGGAGATCTGGAGCATGCTCACTGCTTTGACCTGTCCCTTTAGTCTGCGTGCCACTCTGTATGATAAGGGGGGGAAGGCACCAGGGGCCCTGTAAGTATGGTCTTTTCCTGTCCGTGTTCGCTGAGATGTAAGAGAATCTCGAGGATTGAAAGAGTGAGCACAGGGACTTTCCTGGTGGTCCAGTGGTTAGTAATCTGCCTGCCAATTCGGAGGACATGGGTTCGATCCCTGGTCTTGGAAGATCCCACATGCCTCGGGGTGGCTAGGCCTATGTGCTGCAACTACTGAAGCCCGTGTGCCTAGAGGGCATGCTCTGACACTAGAGAAGCCATCTCAGTGAGAAGTCTGAGCACCACAACTAGAGAGTAGCCCATGTGCAGCCACAAGACCCACTGCAGCCAAAAATAAAAAAGGAAGGAAGGAAGTTTAAGTACGTTCTAGGGCCCCAGAGATTCAGGCCCATTATTGGAGGGTCCACCTTCATTCCTGGGCCAGGCCCTTGATGTAAAGGAACTGGCTATTGGACATGGTGACTAATGCCCTGAGGATGAGGTCTCCTGCCTCACTGAGCGTTCCAGCCCCTCCTTGGCTGAGGAGCCCCCGTCTGAGGGTTTTCTGGGTTAAACATCAAAAAGCTACCTCTGGAATCTGCTTCCTGGCTTGGCCGTCCTCCCCATGGGTTTCCCTAGGGTGGAAACAGTGACTGACTCTGAGTGAGCACTTCAAGTTTGAGAAGGATCCCACTTAGGCGCAGGCGCAGTGGGAAAGGGGCATGAGATCATTTTGTTCTCGTGTTAGTTGCTAAAACCCTTTGTTTTTCTGGAATTGGCTGGCCTTTACTTTTCCTGAGCTCTGAGCAAGAGTTTCCCTGTAAGCTATTGTTTTGAGTCCATCAAGAATGTTGGGCTTGCATGCATATGTGTCTTCGAGTGCTTACACAGACACACACACACACAGGCGCACAGCAAGCTATGCCAGTCTTGAACTCAGGAGAAAGGGCAGAATCCAGAGGGATGTTCTACTTTTGAAGGTGACATATTAGAGAGTGGGTTTTGTATTTTGGCTATTGCATTGCTTATTTATTTATCTTTAAAATTTTTTCATTTTTTAAAAAACATTTTTTTTGGCTGCACAGATTTTTAAAAGTCTTAGCTGTAGCATGTGGGATCTAGTTCCCTGACCAGGGATCAAACCTGGGCTCCCTGCACTGAGTCTTCGCCACTGAACCATCAGGGAGGTCCCTTGCTTTGCTTTTTGCACTGCAGACTTGAGCTAGGAGAAGAGTAGAAGAGCCACAGTGAGAGATGAAGACATGCACTATTTCCTTTTTGGAGCACGGTCTACTGTGTGTCTGTCTTCCACAGGGGATGTTCTTGTTTAGCCACTAAGTCGTGTCCGACTCTTTGCAACCCCATGGACTGCAGCATGCCAGGGTTCTCTGTTCTTCGCTATCTCCTGGAGTTTACTGAAACTTACGTTCACTGAGTTGGTGATGCCATCCATCTATCTCATCCTCTGTCATCCTCTTCTCCTTCTGTCCTCAATCTTTCCCAGCATCAGCGTCTTTTCCAGTGAGTCAGCTCTTCACATCAGGTGGCCAAAATATTGGAGCTTCAGCTTCAATCCTTCCAATGAATATTCAGGGTTGATTTCCTTTAGGATGGACTGGTTTGACCTCTTGGCTGTCCAAGGGACTCTCAAGAGTCTTCTCCAACACCACAGTTCGAAAGCATCAATTCTTTAGGACTTAGTTTTCTTTATGGTCCAACTTTTACATCTGTACATGACTACTGGAAAAACCATAGCTTTTGACTATATGGACCTTTGTGAACAAAGTAATGCCTCTGCTTTTTAATACTACACTGTCTAGGTTTGTCATAGCTTTTCTTCTAAGGAGCAGGCATCTTTTAATTTCATGGCTGCATTTACCATTTCAGCATTCTTGCCTTGAGAACCCCATGAACAGTATGAAAAAGCCACGGGGTATGGGTGTAGGTTATTCCAAACCGGGTTAAAATGTCATGTGATGTCATGGTGTCAATATTTGGCTGTTGTAACTAAAAAATCAGAGCTTTGTCTGCTAGTACGTATGTGCATGCTAAGTTGCTTCAGTTGTGTCTGACTCTTTGCTGCTGCTGCTAAGTCGCTTTAGTCATGTCTGACTCTGTGCGATCCCGTAGATGACAGCCCACCAGGCTCCCCCATCCCTGGGATTCTCCAGGCAAGAACACTGGAGTGGGTTGCCATTTCCTTCTCCAGTGCATGAAAGTGGAAAGGGAAAGTGAAGTCGCTCAGTTGTGTCTGACTCTTAACGACCCCATGGTCTCTACCAGGCTCCTCCGCCCATGGGATTTTCCAGGCAAGAGTACTGGAGTGGGTTGCCATGCCCTTCTCCAGGGGATCTTCCTGGCCAGGGATTGAACCTGCGTCTTTTATGTCTCCTGCATTAGCGCATGGGTTCTTGACCACTAGTGCCCCTCATCTGCTAGTAAGAATACCCTAAGAAGGGTCTTTTTGGAATGGCATGCTCTTGCTCGGATTATTAGGCAAGGAGCATACTTTCCTTATTTGATCAAGATAGTATTGATAAGTGTGCAAAAGGGATAAGTAAGTGTAAGTAAGTTAGTTGCTGTCGTGTCTGACTCTGCGATTCCTGTGGACTGTAGTCTGCCAGGCTCCTCTGTCCAGGAAATTTCTCCAGCTAAGAATATTGGGGTAGGTTGCCATTTCCTTCTCCGACAAAAGGGATAGGAATCTAAACATATTGGTCACGACTCCTTACACTGTCTACCTCTTTTTCTGGCTGGTAGATGTCTTGAGCGCTCACTGAATGAGCAGAATTCTTACCAGGAGGGTGGAGTAATGAGGCAGCTGAAGGAGAACGTATAAGGCCCCTCCTGCCTGTTTATCCAGCTGAGGAAGGAGATGGCTGAACAGTCCTGCAAGCTCCACACATGAGTCTGGGCTTTGTTCCTTTCTCAGAGGCTCAGGAAGACTTGCTGAGATTGTTCACAGTAACAGAATGTGCCCCAGGTTATAGGCCTGCCAAGCATGGAAGAGGAAGACCAGTGAATTCACAGAAACTCAACACCAGCATTTCCCAGAGTGATGGGCAGCATCGGAGGTCAGCGTGGCCTCAGCCCAGAACACCAGACTGTCCCAGGGCGTGGACTTGTTTTTAAAAAAAAAAAAAGACTTATTTATAGATGGTGTCCCAGGGGCCAGAGCTGGTCACTGTTCCCTGGTGGGCCCCACCCTCAGACCATTGCTGGGCTCAGCGCAATTTTACTGCTGTGTCTTGAGCTGGGGCTAAGATGACAAGTCCTGGAGAGCCTTGTCCCTGGCCTGAAGCTCTCTGTAAGGAAGATTGCTTTACTCTGTGACATACGTGGAGAATAATATATGCAACGCAGAGGAATAATCTGAACATCTGGGAAGCCAACAGCCAACATTACGAATATCTCAAAAAGAATTGCCCCCTATCACCTCAGAGTTATGATAAGCATCTTGGTTTTTCATTTTAACTGATCCTTGGTACCTTTGTACGCATTCCTAAGTAATGCAGATGTTTGTTTATTTTTTGTTGTTGTTGTTGCAACCATTTTATTTATTTTTAGTGGAAAGATAATTGCTTTACAATATTGTGTTGGTTTCTGCCATACATCGAAATGAATCAGCCATCGATATGCATATGTCCCCTCCCTCTTGAACCTGCCTCCCACCTCCTACCCCCTCCCACCCTTCTAGATTGTCACAGAGCCCCGATTTGACTTCTCTGAGCCATACAGCAAATTCCACTGGCTATTGTACATATGGTATTACATATGTTTCCATGTTACTCTTTGTTGTTGTTTTGAAGAACTGAGTACCAAGTGCAAACCCAGATTTGGGAAGGTCCCTGTTGAAACTGTTTGGCAAAGGCTCCCAGGCACCGCCAGGGCCTCAAGAACAGTTGTTAGCATTGCTGGCTGCAGAGTCATACTCTCCATTCTAAGAGCTGCACGAAGCTGGTTTTTTCGCCGGTCCCTACCCTTGTGTGTCACTTTGTAAATGGGGTTGTCACTCATGACCCTCTTTACCAAGGGCTTATACAAATTTCAGAGAGAAAGATGAAAAGGGATTCCTTGTGTTAATTAAGCCAGGGTCCTTAACCAGAGGTGCAGAGAAATTTCTGGGGAAATTTGAAACTGAATCTCTCATGTCCTTCTTCTGGGGGAGAGGGTTCATCATATTTCCAGAGGAGTTTATGGACCCTCCTGCCCTGTAAGGATCAGGAACCATGTGGTCAGTATGGTAGGTTCTGTTTTTTTGTTTATTTTTTTAAAATGAATCCTGGGACTGTTGGACATTCTTTGAGATATGTATGAGTCCGCTTGTGTGCAAGTCTGCACTGACTTTTTACCAGTGAGCTTGCCTAACTTGGGATAGGGAACCCCCTTAGTTGTGCCCTGGACTGTCCAGGGCAGAATCTTTGACCGTTCTGTGGGTGGCCTACTAGGCTTTGCATTTTCTGTGAAATCTTCATCTTTTACTCTTGACCCAGAGTAATTGAAATGCTAAATTGGGGGGAAAAAAACTGGAATGGTTGCTGTAGTTTCAAAACAAATGACCTCACTGCCTAAATTCCACTTCATGCGAAAGAAACCCTAGCTTTCATCCTTATAAATAATAACGGACCTTTGGGGAAATAGACCCCGATACCCCATTTAGTGCAGGTGGGGGCATATTTGTCACTGTCGAAGTAAACTCCCTGGAAACAGAACATGACTGTTACACCAACTTTGTAGTTATTTCCTAAGAGATGGCAATTTAAATTTATAATGACTGACATTCATTTTTTCAAAGTAGACGAGTAACTATGCTTTGTATAACTGACTTAATGAGAGGTACTTTCAGCTTGTTTCAGCAATGCAGGGGATTTTCAGAATTCTCCAGCTGAAGAGCTAAGTCTTATCCCATCACTGCTTTTTCATGGATGAGTTGATGGAAGACGTGCATGGTTAGGTGTGATATGCCCAAGGTTACATTGATTTGTCAAGGTCAGTTGGAACTAGAACCCCAGGAGAAGAGGTAACTGTTTACATAATTATGTCTTAAATATATAATTAGACGACAATTCATTAAAAAAAAAAACATAATCAGAAGCGTCATTTTTTAAAGACTTGGCATTTTGATCATCCATTTTATTTGAACAAGACAGCCCCCTCGTCTTTGAAGTGTACCACTTCTTATGGTCTCCAGGCATGTCCCTGGAATGTTCTAGTCTCTTGGGTCTATAAACCTGATGTATGGAAGAGAAGCTTTTGTTTTTGTTCTGTGCAGTTTATATCTCATAAATTCGGAATTTTTAGGTCTTCAAGTTTTTCTCCAAAGTTTTAGGTTTTTCATCTTGTACTCAAATATGAACAGTCCCAGGGTTTTTCTTTTTCTCCCTTGTTTTCTTTTGGTTTGGGAGAAAACCAGGAGTTTTAGTTTGGCTCTTCAAAGTCTTTGGGGATAAAAGAGAGAACTCGGGAAACCATTAAGATCTGGAATTGCAGGCTGCTTTGTCTGTCTGTTAAGAGCCAGAACAGATAAGAATAACATTTATTTAGAACCCAGGTTTCTTGAAGGAAGGTAATTTACAGGTAAACTTAAGCTTTTTTATAGACTTGCTTCCTCGATTCCCTTCCTGGCTTAGCCTTTATACTCTGCTGATTTTAGACAAGGCCTGTTGTCTTTTCTAAGTCTTGGCTTTTCTTGTCTGTAAAGAGAGGGGTTGGGCCTGATTCTCTCCAAGGGCCCTTTGCAGCTCCATGTCTAGACTCCATATCAGGGGATTTGCAGAGAGACTGCTCTGGAGCTGCAGCTGCTGCTGGGCCGGTGCTTCTCCCGATGCTGAGGGCAGAGGAGTTTGCCATTTGTATCACTGCACAGCACTCTGAGACCACTGGCTCCGAGGGGATGCTTTCCTTTTCTGCTCTTTATCATCTGAACCCCGTCAGTGTCGTTCCATGCTGAGACAGTGTTGCTTACTCACTAACGTGGCCGCCTGCACTGACTCGTGTCGTTTGTCTCTTTTTGGCCAGCGTGCTGTTGCAGGGTAACATCTGGACTGGGCTCCTGGACCCTTGGATGCTCGGCTGCAAGTTCCTGGATCGACTTGGAGAAAACAGTGAGTAATCTCCATGTCTTTGCTTGGGAATCTGAGGGCTGGAGGGGTTGTGGCCAGGAAACAGAGTCTAGCTGATAGACTGCTTCCCTCTTCAGCCCTCCTCTGGCACAGCCACCTCCAGGAGCCATGGAGATGGCAACTGTGACTCCAGACACAGGCTTCCTGACCCCAGCTGTCTTACAGTCAGGGACCTGCTGAATGTGCCTCCTGAGAGCTGCTCTTTTCCACCATCAGAGCCCAACTTATGGGTCTTTTTAAAATAATTTTTTTCTTTTCCCTTTAGTTTCTTAGTTCCAGGGTTCTTTTAAAAATTAAGAAAAAAATTATTTATCTATGTCGGGTCTTAGTTGTGGTACACAGGATCTTCATCGAGTCATGAGGGATCTTTCACTGCCTCACGGACTTTCTAGCTGTGGCTCAAGGACTCTGGAGCACATGGATTTAGGTGCAGTGTGCAGGCTTAGTTGTTCCACGGCATGTGGGATCTAGGTTCCCCAACCAGGAATCGAATGCATGTCCCCTGCATTGCAAGGTGGGTTCTTAACCATTGGACCAAGAAACTTATGAGTCTTATCTATCCTTACTGACCTATAGCCGGAGACCCTTTATGGTGGCAAGTGTAGGTGCGGGTAGGGCTGACATCCTCTTCCCAGCGTGCGCCTGCTCATCCATCACACCATAGCTTCATGCTGCTCCTGATGTGAACTCCTGTTAGAGAGGCCTCCACTGACAACCTCATTTAAAGACCCCTTCTCCCTGCCCCCAAGTGTTCTCTCTCTCTCTCTCTCAGGCCCATGCTTGCATCTTTCTTTGCACTTAATACAGGGTAAGTTTCTTGAGTCACTTGGTAGACTACCCATTCAACGAATGGTAGAATATCCATTCAACGAATATTGATCATTTACTATGTGCTAGTGGCTAATATTGCCGTTCTTCCACAAAGAAAGGAAAAGACTGAGTGAAAACCTCAGTCAATAATCACAGTCCATTCTGGCTATACTTTGTTCTAAATACTCTCAAGCACTGTCACCCGGGCATCTAGTTAAAAGGGGGACCCCGGTAGGCTAGGTCTGGGTGGGGCTTGTGAGCCTGTGTTTCTCATAAGATCCAGGTGATGCTGAAGCTGCTGAGTTGTATCTCACACTTGGAGAAGAAAGGTCTAAGGGGATCCTGATGCCCACGAGACATGTCCTTGAGTGTGACTCTTGGTGAGCTGCCTAGGGTGTGTGCCTACAAAACCCCCAGAGACCCGGTGGGAATTTTTCTGGCGGGTTCATCTCTTGAACGGTGTGAGGCTGAGTGGTTTGAGATATGAGCCCGACCAGGGAGTATGGGAGCCTGTTAAGCTACCCTCACCAGTGTCTGAGCTCGTACCTCGTTATACTGTGCTATGATGTTGTCAGGGAAATCCTCCCTTGAAGTTCTGCGCTTTTGAGATTCTTGAGGTGGAATCCTATGAGGTCTCTGCCTCATAGGATGAGTGTGCCTGTTTTGAAGTCAGCATTTCTGAAAACACTGAGGCTGTTTCTTGTTTTTAAGAGCAGGCTGCCTTAGCTAGGCTAACGCACTGAAGTGGGTTGTTGAGAAGAGAGACTATATTGGAAGCAGAGAACTGACCACAGAAAAAGCAGGCAGAGAGAGGGTTCAAGGGGCTATTGGGGAGGCTCAGGACGCTGCTGCCAAAGAGGGCATCTTGAATCCAGCTGGTGAACTGGCCCTGGGGCTGTTCTCCCGAGATGCGGGTGTGCTATTGCAGGCTCAGCACTGCTGGACAGCTGCAGTCAGCCCTCTCAGAAGTCGTGTCATTTTTACAAGGAGCCAGACTGATTTGCCTCTTGGGTAGTTAATAGTTCCAGTGGCCGTTTATGGAATACTTACAACATACGAGGTTTAAGGCAAAGCACTTGGCACATGACCTTGTGCCTTAGCCCTCCTGACGACTCACGAGGCAGGTAGTGACTATTTCATAGAGGACAAGATTGAGGTCGGGGGTGAAGGCACTGCCTGGGATCACGTAGGAAGTAAGATGAGGGTCCAGCCTGGTCTGCTGGACCTTGGGCAGGGTTTTATCTCCTCTTTCTTTCATCACCTGCATCACAACTAGAAAGAGAACTTTACTACTGGTGGCAAGACTGAATTGCTGATTATTTGTGCTATTTTCCTTCCATCTCACCCTCATTTTACCCATAGAGGGTGTGACCCTTCCCTGTGTGTCAGCTTTAAAATATTGCTTCTGTAGCACTTTGGCCTCTTGAGTTATAGAAGGAACTTGGTCATTCATTGCTTCACAGAAATGAACTGAGAAGAGAAAAGTACGCTTGGGAGGCTGACTTTTCACCCCACCCCTGCTAGTTCCTGCCAGCCCCGCCAGGGGCAGGTCTCTAGGGGGCTTGCGTGACTGCCTTTGACCCTAAGATTCAGGGTTACAGCTTAATCCTTGATGGCTCCTGCTGGAGGCAGAAGGTGAGAAGTCAGGTTGAAGGCATTTTTTAAAAACATTTTAATTAATTTATTTTTGGCTGGGTGGACTCTTAGTTCCTCTGAAGCCTGTGGGATCTTAGTTCCCTGACCAGTGCTTGAACCTGCATCCACTTCATTGCAAGGCCAATTGTTAACCACTAGAGCCCCAGGGAAGTCCTGATTGCATTGTTTCTGAAGACCATTTTCTGATCACTGTGTGGAATTCCTGTATCTGACCATTTCCAAATAACCTCCTTCTGCTCAGGGTTATTTTGTTTGTTCTGTATCAGGTACACAATTCTAGAGTTTATGGGTTTTAAGTTTTGAATGAGTTTCCTTGATTTTGGCTTCATATATATGCTGAGTTTGTGTATAAACTGAAAAGTGAAACTGAAGGTGAAGTCACTCAGTCGTGTTCAACTCTTTGCAACCCTGTGGACTGTAGCCTACCACACTCCTCCGTCCATAGGATTTTCCAGGCAAGAGTTCTGGAGTGGGTTGCCATTCCAGGGTTCAAACCCAGGTCTCCTGCATTATAGGCAGATGCTTTACGTTCTGAGCCACTGAACCACTCAGCAAATGCAGAATTAAGTTGAATCCCTATAACTAGGTTTTCGAGGCAAGGTGTGCACTCCTGTTCTCCTGTTTTAGGCAATGGAGGAACTGTACTGTTAGGCTTGGGTTGCAAATTCTGTGTTACCAAGTTCATGCCTGTACCTCCCCACTGGAGTGGCAAGGTGGGCCCGCCCACCCATGAAGACAGAAAATTGGATCTTGGAAGCAGCTCCTTCTCACTTCTTTAGGCTTTTGCATCCAGAGTTAAGGATTCGGAGCTAGTGGGAGCTGGATTTACCTCCTTGCTCCGTAGTGGGTAACCTTGGGCCTGAGAATGTTTACCTGCACTGTACTTTCTCATATTGGCACCAATGTCTAGTGGCTTCTATTTTCTGGACTTGTTTCCTCAACAGTGAAAGGAAGGAGGTGAGACGAGAGAATGGTTTTAGCTATGGTGCTCTTGGAGCACTGTGTATTCATCCTGGCCATTCTGTCTTCGGAGACTAGCTGAAGTGCCCCTTTCCCCCGCTGTCTGGCTGTATTCCCTCTGGTCGAGCTCTTTGCTCATGTCTGAAGCCAATTTCTTGGTCTGTAGAAACGAGCCCCTGAGGACAGGGGGATTATGCTTTATCTATCCTGTATCTCAGGGCCCAGCACTCAGCCTTAGGCTCAATAAACATTTGTTAAATGAACCCAACAATGTATTTTCTCTCTTATTGGCTTGTCTAAAGCCAGTGTATCAGAAGAGCAGTGGCTTAATAAGCACTGCTGATGAACCCCTGAGCAAACAGGCTGCTGGTAACAGTAGTCAGAGGAGTCTCTGGAAATTGCAAGCCTTAACAGGTAAACACAACAGTAAGTGTTTCCTTGCCTTTTGTGGACTTAAGTCCTCCTCTCTGGGTTCTTCAATTATTTTCAGTAATGGGGAGAGGCTGGATGAGGGTCTTGGGGAAAAAAAAAAGGGAGAGTAAGTATACTCTTTTCTGTAACAGGTTTTGCTTATATTTCTTTAAAATGTAATTTTACTTTACAAAGTTACAAAGGTAATTTACAACATGTAATTAAAGAAGAGGAGTAAAAACTTTGTAGAAAAAAAGAGAATGTCTCCCCCTCTAATGACATTCTTCCCATCCGGTAATCCCAGTCAAGCTGTCCAGCCTCTTGGACCTCTGTTTCATGCTATCAGTTCAGTTCAGTTCAGTCGCTCAGTCGTGTCTTTGCGACCCCATGAATCTCAGCACGCCAGGCCTCCCTGTCCATCACCAACTCCCGGAGTTCACTCAGACTCATGTCCATCGAGTTGGTGATGCCATCCGGCCATCTCATCCTCTGTCGTCCCCTTCTCCTCCTGCCCCCAATCCCTCCCAGCATCAGAGTCTTTTCCAATCAGTCAACTCTTCGCATGAGGTGGCCAAAGTACTGGAGCTTCAGCTTTAGCATCATTCCTTCCAAAGAAATCCCAGGGCTGATCTCCTTCAGAACGGACTGGTTGGATCTCCTTGCAGTCCAAGGGACTCTCAAGAGTCTTATCCAACACCACAGTTCATGCTATAGGGTTGCCAAATTTGGAACTATCTCCCCTTTTTGTACCAGATAAACTTAAAAAAATCACAATGTAATAAATTTTAGGATGCTGAAGGATAGACACAGACCTTCAAATGAAGCAATAAACAACATTCAGATACTTTGTGATTTGCAGTTCTTCCTGCCTCTGCCTCAATGCAGGATTCTCTCAATCTCCCTCATTTCAAAACATGCCAATCCTAGAGCCAGCATTGCTCACAGGGCACATGGGGTTTGGGGCACGGAAGGATTTCGCCCGCAGCCTGTGGCTGACTACCCAGAGGCACCCCTATCCAGCAAACGGGAACGTTCTGATCTGTTGTATGACCTTGTCTGCAGTTGTGGGTCTATGGTGACTTCTAATCCCAATGCTTTCTCCCATTTGGGACCCTTAGGGGCATGTTTCTCTTTATTAAAAAAAGAAAAGCCTAAAAAAGCAATATGTCTAATTAAAGGAATGACTGACTGGGGATTTGGCAGTATTTTTTTTTTTTTACAACTGTTCCCTCCTTGCAGACAGAGCCTTTACCTGCTTTAAGAACAATAAAGGATACTGTTGACACCCTTCGCTTTTTGTGAGAAGGGAAGGTATTTTCAAAGTAGTAGTAGGACTCTCTATATTCCTGACATTATTTAAAAAACATGTGAAAACTTGTTTTTTCCTTTTAAGTTAATATGGTATAATAATGTGTGTAATGTATTTAAAAAAACTATTACGGACACACTTTCCATGCTAAAAAAAATCGACCCTATATTGAAAGACCACATATTATTATTATTTTGTTGTTGTTAATTGTTGTGTCTTATTTTTTACATGAAAATATAAGTTGTATGATCTTTCATTCTCTCATTGCTGGCTGGGCTTCCTACCCTCCCTCTCCCTACATTTTGGTAATACTGCAGTGAGCATTTTTAAAATATTTATTTGTAGACCATGTGGCATTTCTGTAGACTCTAGAGGTCAGAAGTTATGCACCTTTAAAAATTCACCTCTAAAAAGATGAGATACTCTTAGGTGCCCAGTGACCTAAGAGCTGTCACTAGCACAGAATGTTGTTAGTCCTGAAAATTTGTCATTTTGAAAGCTTAATATATCTAGGGCTTCCACAAAGTCACTGAGGAGCAAGGGCTGCCAGGAGGTCTTTTCTGGTTCTGTGTTTCAGCCTTTGAGGCCTCAGCTCTGGGCTTGCCCGTTCCTCTCCGCAGGCTCCTTTTCTCTGCATCCTTCTCGTTCTGTTTATACACAGTGGTGCCGTTGATGGATGCTCTGGAGCGTGTGTTGCAGCACGTGGGAGAGGGAAGATGTGGGTCAGGTTGGAGGCGGCTCCCTTCTGCCCAGGTATTTGTGGGCTCACCTCCTTCTCCAGTTCCCCACCTCTGCTCCTGCTCAGAGGGAGACTCTTGGGCAGATTATTGTGGTCATGCTGGGCTGTCTGTGGCTGGGGTCTCCCGGGCACCCAGAATGACTATGTGACGTTTCAGGAGCACTTTCCTCCAAGGCAGAGCCATGGTCCTGCATTGTCATTTGGCAGGCATCTGTGGCAGATCTTGGTTTAACTAGAGTGGGTGATGACAGGATGATAAAAAGGTGATCGAATTCCCCGTGGCTGAGCTTTGTTGGCCTGCCCACCCTAAAACAGGCTTCCTCCTTTTGTAAAGCAGCCGGCACCCTGTGTGGCCAATTCCTGCACCACGGTGCTTAGAACAGATTCCCTTTTGGGCCAGAGCCATTTCCAGTACTAGTCCCTGGTATCGAGGTGCTCTCTGCTTTAGAGGTGATGCTCTCTGTACTTGAAGAGATCCCCTGGGAAACCCACCTGGTGGGCCCCAGTTTTGAGTAGATGCAGCAAAGATTGTCAAAAGGAATGACAGCTCCTTTTTCCTGGGTCTGTTTTGATGGACTTTGACCTCTTGTCCTCAGAACTGCACTTGCAGGGGACACACACACTCTCCAGCTCTTGGGAGAATAAAGAAGTGGAAGCTACAAATAGGCTCTGCTCAAAAAAACTACCATCCTCACTACAGCCACAAGGCTTGTCACAGGCCTTTCTAGTGAGAGTGCATCAGAGTTAGGACAGTAGCTGTCTTCCCCAGATGTTTCATTCATTGGAAATATTTCCGTGATAAGAAATACCCTCAAACACCCTCCTGAGAACAGAGGCCATCAGTTTAAGTAGCTCCCGTGATGTAGCTGGAGCGCATCACTACACCCGTGGATTACACTTGGCAGCGTGTCCCTCGGCCGGCTGCATGGCTCCCAGGAGACTGCAGGGCAGTTGCACAGGGGAGATGTTAGAGAAGGGCGGTGGGGGTTGGGGGGGCCTTGTGCAGCAGCTGAATTTCCAGGGCTGGGTTTGGGCTTTGGTTCCTTGAGGTCAAAATCCAGCTGCTGCTGCTTGGACCTGCAGTGGTGAAGATGACTCAGAAATCTGGAAGGCGGCCATGGTGATTTCACTGCTGGATCTGAGGCAGTGCTAAAGCCCTCTGGGGTGGGCGTGGTTGTTGGGGAATGTTGACTGATCAAGCGGATACAATGCGGATGCTGGTGTTCTGGGCCCCTGGGGTTTGCCAATTACTTAGTAACTTGGGAGACGTTTTATTTTTATTACTAAAAAAAGAATGAGTTCTAGTGGCAAAATACAAAACAAGGGCATGCATGCTCATGCTCACTTGTGTCTGTCTCTTTGCCCCCCTATGGACTATATATAGCCTGCCAGGAGCTCCTCTGTTCATGGGATTTCCCAGGTGAGAATACTGGAGTGGGTTGCCATTTCCTCCTCCAGGGAATCTTCCAGACGCAGGGATCAAAGTCATGCCTTCTGAGTCTCCTGCGTTGCCAGGCAGATTCTTTACCACTGAGCCACTTGGGAAACACACAAAACAAGGATGGATGATACTAAATAAATTCCATCTGACATGGAGGTTGTTGGCTTTGTGAATTACTTACCTTCAGAGAACTTATGATCAAGGGCCAAGGTTTCTCCAGGGGTGCCCCAGGAGTTCTCCTGACCCCACTTCTCAGAAAGGATGAAAACCCTCTCATTTCCAGAGGAGGGAATAAAGTCTGTATTAGTTTTCTAGTGCTGCTCTCACAAATGGCCACAAACTTAGTGACTTAAAACACCATAAATCTATTTGATCCTACAATTTTGCAGCTGAGAAGCCTGATACGAGTCTCAGGAGGCTAGAATCAAGCGCTCTGTTCCTCCAGGGGCTCTAGATCAGCCATCCCCAGCCTTTTTGACCCCAGGGACTGGTTTTGTGAAAGAGTTTTTCCACGGACCAGGCAGGGGGTGGGGATAGTTTGGGGATGATTCAAGCACATTACATTTGTTGTGTGCTTTATTCCTATTTTATTACCACATCAGCTCCACCTCAGATCATCAGGCATTAGATCCTGGAGTTTGGGGACCCCTGCTCTAGAGGAGAATTCCATCTCATTGCCTTTTTTCAGGTTCTAGAGGCCACCTGTTTTCCTTGGCTTGTTTCCTTCCATCTTCAAATCCTGCTACGTTTTGATCTTCCGCTGACCATAACTGGGAAAGGTTCTCTGCTCTAATGGATCTTTTTGACTCCATTGGACCCACTTGGATAATCCAGGAAAATCTCCCTACTTCAAGATCCTTAAATTAATCCCATCAGCAAAGTCCATTTTGCCATGTAATGTAGCATGTACACTGGTTATAGAGATGAGGACATAGACAACTTTGGGTACCATTATTCTGTCTACCTGCAGGTCAGATGAGAGTGGTAATTTACCAGGTTTTCATTGAGGTTAGTAGTACAAGGATCCAGGTTTCCTGCGTGGTCGAGGCCCAAGTCTTTTCCTTCTGGCTGTTTGCCACAGTGTGTTGTGCCTGGTAGAGGTTGAGTGGTCTCCGTTACAGGCTGCACCCTTTGCTGCGGCCACTTTGTCGCTGGATAAGAGGCTGTGGGTATGAGAAGAGAAGGAGCCATCCCTTCTTGGGTGGAAACAGGGCGGCAGCGTGGGAGCAGGGGAGGGGTGGGTGGCTGCACTCCCCAGTCTACCTTTGTGGGCAGGAGTTCATGGGGATCTTCACCTTGTTGTATTGATAGTCTGTTGACAAGGAACAGACACAGTTGAGGTGGCTAAAATGAAGTGGGGGTGGGGTGGAGTGGTGGAGTTGTTCAGTGCAATTGCTGATTGCAGCCCGCCTGTATTGAACGGCTGCTGTGTACTGGAGACATACCCACCAATATGCTCTTTCATGCTCTGAGACATTTCTCTAGTGATTGCTGATTGCAGCCAGCCTGTATTGAGGGATTGCTGTGTACTGAGACGTAACCACCAATGTGCTCATTTGTGCTCTGAGACAGTCCTGTCCAGTACTTGCTGGTTGCAGCCAGCCTGTGTTGAGGGATTGCTGTGTACCTGAGACGTAACCACCAACGTGCTCATTCGTGCTCTGAGACAGTCCTGACCAGTGTCACCACGTCCTCCTTGTCAAAACCAGACCCGCTCCTCTGCCCACTCTATGCGGAGACCTGAAGTTGCCCTCTCTTCTGCTCAGTGTTCTCACCTCTTCCTGGCTCAGTTTCAAATTCCTGGGAGATTAATCTCAATGGCTGAGCTTGGCCAGATATTGACTTTGAGGTGGAAGAGGGACACAGTCACCTGGGTCTGGGGGTGGGTGGAAGAGGGACACAGTCACCTGGGTCTGGGGGTGGGTGGAAGAGGGACACAGTCACCTGGGTCTGGGGGTGGGTGGAAGAGGGACACAGTCACCTGGGTCTGGGGGTGGGTGGATGGTGACAGGTGCTTTTCCTATGGGATGGGGGCCTTGCCTCATTCAACCAGTGTTACTGTAGAAATACTTTGCAAGTTGAATTTGAATTTATGTTGTTTTAAAAAGCTTTATTTTCAAATAAACTTACAGAAAAGTTGCCAGAATACAAAGAACTCCTATATAGTCTAAACTTAATTCATCAATTATGACTATTTTGCCTCATTTGCTTTATCGTTCCATATTGATGCCTATTTTTTTTGAACCATTTGAAGTTACACACGTCATGCCACTTGACCCCTAAATAGCTTATGCATGTCTTTCCTAAGAACAAAGACATTCCTCTTTGTAACTATAGTTTAGTTAGTAAAACCGGACATATATAACATTTTCCCCAATATGCATATCTTTTTCTTTAAAAAAAGAATTGTTTTCAAATTAATTTTCATTGAAATATAGTTGCTTTATAATGAGGACGTATAACATTGATGTACTGTTGTTGAATATGCAGTTCATGCCCCAATTTTGCTACTTATGACAATAACTCTCCCCCTGAGCTAGGATTCATCCAGGATCATGCTGATTTTATTCAGTTGTCGCATATCTGTCATCCTTTTAGTTAGGAACAGTCCCTCTGCCTTTGTGTGTGCCTCTGTGTGTGTGTGTGTGTGTGTGTGTGTGTTTGATGACATTGACTTACACTCAGAAAATGCCAGTTACTTCTAGCAATTTGGATTTGTATGATGATTCCTCATGATTGGATGTGTTTCCATCAGGAATGCCACATAAATGATGCTTTCAATCTTTCTCAGTATATCACGTCAGAAAGCACAAGATGTCTTTCTGTCCTACACTAATCTTAGCCGCGACCCTTTGGTTAATGTTGAGCTTGGGTCATTTAATCTATGTTTCCCAGAGGAGGTGAGCATGTAAAGAAGACCACGCCTTCCTTTAAAGGGAAGTCTGGTTTGCAAGTGCTCTTTGTACTTGGGACTTGCCTGAAGTGGGCACTCTTGTTCTCTGCAGGGTCTGCTCCTGAATGCAGGAGAAAAGGCTGATGTCCTCAGAACCCACATATAGGAAAAACTTGCCTGAGGCAGGAACAGAGCATCCTCTCTGCCCTGTGGCAAGAGTAAATCCTGGAGACAGAGGTACAAAAGCCTTGTGAACCCTGAGTTCCCTTTGACTCCATCTGACTGTCCTGCCTGTCTCCAAATTATGTAGGAGTGGGAAGGATCGATGAGGATGTAGAGAAATCTCTTGTTTACATGTGTTTGCCAAATGCAGAAGAGGATGATACAGGCTGCTGCCGCTGCATTCTTCTTTTGATGATCTCTTCAGACATGGATTCTGACATTGAGCTGCTTGGGTCTGGTTAGCTTGCATGGTGTTGAATGTCAGGTGTGTAAGCTCCTGGACTGATCATGGGACTCCTAAGACCTAGGATGGTTGTTCCCAGCCCATTAAGCAATCATGGGATTCCTTGTAGATGTGACTCAAGACTCAGGAGACTGCCACGTGGGAAAGATGTGCTGTTTAGAGCTCTGGGCATTTCAGTTTGTGGCCAGCATTACCTTTTTTTAAAAAACAAAAAAAACAAAAAAAAACAACATTTATTTGGTTGCATTGGGTCTTAGTTGTAGCACATGGGATCCTAGTTGCCCGACCAGGGTTCAAACCTGTGTCCCCTGCATTGGAAGAAGGATTCTTAACCACTGGACCATTGGGGAAGTCCTTGGCAATATTACCTTGATTAACACTTCTTCTGCTTCAAACTTCTTCCACTTTATGTGCTGTTTCCTGACACCGCATATTTGATCTTGCTGACCCCTAGAGCTCTTGATCCCACTTTTTATTAAGAAGCAAACAACATAACAACATGCAGTCTAGGGTCAATAAAATAAGATATAAAATAAGATAAAAACAGGGGGAAAAGTACTTTTAAAAGTGAAATATAGTCAGTCGTTTAGTCGCTCAGTCGTGTCCGACTCTTTCGACCCCATGAACCGCAGTACACCAGGCCTCCCTGTCCATCACCAACTCCCAGAGTTTACCTAAACTCATGTCCATTGAGTCAGTGATGCCATCCAACCATCTCATTCTCTGTCGTCCCCTTCTCCTCCCGCCTTCAATCTTTCCTAACATCAGGGTCTTTTCAAATAAGTCAACTCTTCATATCAGGTGGCCAAAATATTGGAGCTTCAGCTTCAACATCAGTCCTTCCAATGAACACCCAGGACTGATTTCCTTTAGAATGGACTGGTTGGATCTCCTTGCAGTCCAAGGGACTCTCAAGAGTCTTCTCCACCACCACAGTTCAAAAACATCAATTCTTCGATGCTCAGCTTTCTTTATAATCCAATTCTCACACCCATACATGACCACAGGAAAAAGCATAGCCTTGACTAGACAGACCTTAGTCAGCAAAGTAATGTCTCTGCTTTTTAACATGCCATCTAGATTGGTCATAACTTTCCTTTCAAGGAGTAAGCGTCTTTTAATTTCATGGCTGCAGTCAACATCTGCTGTGATTTTGGAGCCTAAAAAAATAAAGTCTGACCCTATTTCCCCATCTATTTCCCATGAAGTGATGGGACCAGATGCCATGATCTTAGTTTTCTGAATGCTGAGCTTTAAGCCAACTTTTTCACTCTCCTCTTTCACTTTCATCAAGAGGCTTTTTAGTTCCTCTTCACTTTCTGCCATAAGGGTGGTGTCATCTGCATATCTGAGGTTATTGATATTTCCCCCAGCAATCTTGATTCCAGCTTGTGCTTCTTCCAGCCCAGCATTTCTCATGATGTACTGTGCATAGAAGTTAAATAAGCAAAGTGACAATATACAGCCTTGATGTACTCCTTTTCTTATTTGGAACCAGTCTGTTGTTCCCTGTTCAGTTCTAACTGTTGCTTCCTGACCTGCATAGAGGTTTCAAAAATACTCACAAGTAACAGTACATCTTGACTATTCTACACAGTATCCTACTAAATATTGGAGGGGGGAACATATAAAGGAGTATGACACAACCCCTGACCTCAAGGATGTTGCCCTTTTCAAAAAGGGACTGTTATAAAGATTAAACTGATTTATGAATTCATTTTTTTCTTAAATAGTGTTTTGATTTGTTCCAGGCAGTTGCAGTGCCTTAACTTATTTGTGGGGTTATCACTGCATGACTTAGAGCACATCTGTCCATGTCATCAGAAGAATTGTGATGGCGGACCTTCACTACATCCCAGAGACAGATGCTTGGAAAAATAAATATGCCTGGCCATATATTCCCAGGCTATATATTCAGGCTGTGCTTAGGCCTGAATTTGAGTAAAAATTATGGACAGCCTTAGGGCAACTAGATTTGGAGACTGTCCATCTTTCCTGCTGCTGCTGCTAAGTCACTTCAGTCGTGTCCAACTCTGTGCGACCCCACAGACGGCAGCCCACCAGGCTCCCCTGTCCCTGGGGTTCTCCAGGCAAGAATACTGGAGTGGGTTGCCATTTCCTCCTCCAGTGCATGCATGCATGCTAAATCACTTCAGTCTTGTCCGACTCTGTGCGACCCTATGGACAGCAACCCACCAGGTTTCCCTGTCCACAGGATTTTCTAGGCAAGAATACTGGAGTGGGCTGCTGTTTGTCCATCTTTCCTAGAAGAATGTTAATAATTTAATTCCTTGTCTTGTGTCTTGGTATCAGCAAAAGCTTCTCTGAGTTGTTAATATGTTCTTAAGTTTTAAAGACACTGATAGAGCATCATTAGATTTTCTGCCTATGGTATTTTTGTAAGAGGAAGGGGCTTTGGCCAAGTAAGCATCACTTTCTTTTTACAGGATCCTATTTATCTAATATAGAAATGCTGGATAAATGTGATCTGGTGGTGGTTGTGCTGGGGAGTAGGTGTTGGGGAAGGTGTGGGTAGGGAAGGTGAGGTTGATGGATGCAAAGAAAGATGTCCAGAAAATGTGAAGAATAAGGTTTTGAGAAGAGCTAGGATAGATGAAAAGTAATGCACTGAAGGGACTTCCCTGGGGGTCCAGTGGTTAAGACTTCATCTTCCAGGTCAGGGGATGTGAGTTTGATCTCTGGTTGGGAAGCTAAGATCCCACATGCCTCACAGCCGAAACACCCAAACATAAAACAGAAGCAACATTGAAACAAATTTAATACTTTTAAAATGGCCCACATCAGGAAGATCTTAAAAAACAAAAAAAACAAAAAAACCAAAACACCGGCTGAGAATATAGTGGTGGTTCATTTATTTTGGGATCTTCCAGGAAGGAGGAATTCAGGATTAGCAAGTTTTAGCTAAGTGATTGAGCTTTCCTTCAATTACAGGTGAGACTACTGTGTTTTTTAGCAAATGTCTGAAGTATCTTGTGTGCTTTCCCACTTAAAAAGGAGTAGCTGAGTATCACAGTTTTACCTTTTCCCCCTCTGTGACTCAGGATGCTGTGCTGACTTCAAAACCCCCCAGACTGATGAGAGCCCTTGGGTTGTTCCCCTCTCTGATGTGTTGTATCTCATTTGGCCATCTGCCTCAGGAACCCCATGTGGGATGTTAGTTCCTGGACCAGGGAACATGCATCCTCGACATTGGCAGGCAGATTCGTAACCCCTGGACTACCAGGGTAAGTGCCCTATGGTGGAATTCATGTAATCACAGGGAACATGGCCACTTTTGAGTCTCTTGGGAGGTGATTTGAGGTGGTGCTTTGGAAAGAGTGCGCTAGCCGAGAATGACGCTTTGGCCGCCTTCTCACTGTGTGACACTGGAGCACTCGGAGTGTTTGTGTGCCTTCCTGTTGGGGTGGAAGAAGGATTGGAAGTCTGCGTTTGTCTTGTATTCCTTTCTGCCTCCTTTGGGACGCTGGGTTAGGATGTGTGTAGTTTGTAGCTGGAGGGTCCAGTTCACGCGTGTAAACCATGATGTGGGAAGTCTGGTCTCTGAACTGCTGTTGGCCAGCTACAGCACTGGTAACTCAACAGAAAACTTTCATCTGAGAATCTTCAATTGTGTCAGAAGGCAGAGCCATACTGCCCGACACGGGGCACCCAGATCTAGGTTCAAATGTTGCCTCACCATCTAATGGCTGCATGAATGCAGGCCAGTTAGAGAGCTCCTGAATTGCAGTTTCCTCACCTGTGAAATGCTGGTAACCCATCCACCTGGTGGGGTTGCTGTGAGAAGGGGACTAAGCAAGATGATGCAGGTGAAGCCTCCATCCCCATGTCTGGCTCATAATACTTGTGCAGCAAGTAACTGTCTTCCCATCTACCCTTGGCTTTTTTTTTTTTTTTTTACAAGTATAGGATGAATTTTAGCATGTTATTGTCCAGAGTGAATCTGTTCTAAGCTTGCCTTACCAAAAGTTCTCCCAAATCTACCCAGCATCACCCCCTTTACTCTCCCACATTGTAAGGCCCATCACAGGGTGGCTAAATCAAACATCTAAGTAAACAGCATGGAAGCTGCTTGTCTGCAAGAAGGGAGGATCCTGGTGAGGAAGGTGGTTTTCGGATCTGCCTGAATTAGGTGTGCAGCTGCCCTCTGTTGGGGTGATAACTGGGATTCCTTTATTTCCAGGAAGACAAATGGTAGGAGGCCAAGGGACAGCAGAGCGGCCAATAGGTGTCACATGCATTTTGATCCTCAGTGTTTGTAGCTAGCATCTTCAATTATCTCAAAGGCCCTGAGACCCCCTGGGTCTGTGTGTTCCCTCATAGTTGGGGTGGGCATGGCCAGGGGGGTGCCTTAGCCCTGGAGCCTTCACTAAGGGCTGATTCTCCCTCGAGCTGAGGTCCTGAGCTCTTGGCAAAATTAAATTACGGTCTCTGCTTATGGCTGGACCTCAGCTGGCAGGGTCTTCGGGGTTTTAAACAAAAGCATGCGCCTCTCCAGAAGTAGATTAGGGAGATGTCCATTCAAGCAGGGGATTTGAATGTGTTAATTCTCAGAGCAGGTATCTGATTGCGAAAAGGACTGTGCGACCTTATTTAGAAAAAAGGTTGCACTTTGTTAACCTTTATTCCCTTAAGAAGGAAAAATCATTACATGGCAGAGGTTCAGGCCCCATAGGAGATTTTCTGGGTGATTCTCCATTTTAAGAGTCATGCTTCCACAGATGGGATAAATTGTCAGGAATCTCTGACTGTCCCCACGGTGTATTTTTTTGGTTGAAGGGGAAAAAATCTTTATTTCTTTCCTATCCTAGGCTTTTGTCCCTTCCTTCCTAGTCCTAGCAGATAAGGATAAAAAAAAAAATTTTTTTTTAAAGAAGAGGAAAAAAGACATACATTTAAAAAGACATTGCCCTGCCTCCTCCCCCATCTCACCTCCACTCCCCATCCCCCCTCCATGCTTATTGAATACCAGTAAGTGGTAGTCGATTCCCAGCAGATTCGGCGCAAGACAGCTGTGCAAGTGATGGACCCCTGACAGCCAGGCAGTTTGGTTCCTCCCCTGAGCCTGCGTCACATGCCACCCCATCCTGCTGCCTTTCCCAGCCACTCCACCCCCAGCTGAGCCCTCCTCCTTCTCTGTTCCTGTAAGGCTGTTGACATCTGTTTGCAAGAACGCAACATGGGCTAAAGCAGAGCAAGTGACATGGAATCGGAAGACCTGAGTCCTGACGCAGGCCTCCCCACCTCCTAGCTGCCACTCTGAGCCGGAACCTCCTTCACTGCACTTGCAGTTAGACTGTGCTGTCTGGTCTTCCAGCTAGAAAATGGAGGTCCTGGAGGACAGGATGTTGTTCATCCTGTTATTTCCAGTTATTTATCCAGTTATTAATTTCTTTATACAGTTACCTTCTTAGGACTTGAGATAGAAAGATGAACATTCTGTGTGTGGCGCGTGGTAGGAATTGCAAGCTGCTGCTTCCCCACCCCCCACCCCCTTTTTTCACTTGAGTGATGTGATCCATGTATAGTTGAGGGAGCTTTGGATCTTTCTCCCCAGAGCATTAAATAGAGAGGAGGAGGACATGGCCTTGCTTATTGACCCTGACTACAATACCTAGTAAAAGTGACGTTGCTCAGTCATGTCCAACTGTTTTTGACCCCATGAGCTGTAGCCTACTGGGCTCCTTTGTCCATGGGATTTTCTAGGCAAGAGTACTGGAGTGGGTTGCTATTTCCTTCTCCAGGGGATCTTCCCAACCCAGGGATTGAACCTGGGTCTCCCGGGCTGCAGACAGATGCTTTACCGTCTGAGTCACCAGGGAACCCCACCTAGACAGCATATTAAAAAGCAGAGACATTTCTTTGCCAACAAAGGTCCATCTAATCAAAGCTGTGGTTTTCCCAGTAGTCATGTATGGATGTGAGAGTTGGACTATAAAGAAAGCTGAGCACTGAAGAATTGATGCTTTCAAACTGTGGTGTTGGAGAAGACTCTTGAGAGTCCGTTGGACTGCAAGAAGATCCAACCAGTCCATCCTAAAGGAAATCAGTCCTGGGTGTTCATTGGAAGGACTGATATTGAAGCTGAAACTCCAATACTTTGGCCACCTAATGCGAAGAACTGACTCATTTGAAAAGACCATGATGCTGGGAAAGACTGAAGGCAGGAGGAGAAGGGGACGAGAGAGGATGAGATGGTTGGATGGCATCACCGACTCAATGGACATGAGTTTGAGTAAACTCCAGGATTTGGTGATGGACAGGGAGGCCTGGTGTGCTGCAGTCCAGGGTGTCACAAAGAGTCAGACATGACTGAGAGACTGAACTGAAAACACTTAAAAAAAAAAATTGGATGAAGAGTTCTTTAAATTCTATAGTGCTTTACAGTTTTCAAAAGTTTCACGTACATGACTTCATATAATCCCACAATAATCCTTTTTTCTCCTTAACCTCTATATTGTACCCCCCACACCCCCTACTGGTAACTACTAGTTTGTCTCTATGTCTGTGAATCTGCTAGGTTTTTTTTTATTCTCTAGTTTGTTATGGTTTTTAGATTCCACATATAAGTGATATTATAAATACTTTTTCTGCCTGACTTAATTTCATTAGCATAATACCCTACAAGTGCATCCATGTTGCTGCATACGGAGAAATTTCTGTTTATGACTGAGTAGTATTCCATTGTGGATATACAGCACGTCTTTAAAGAATACATATATAGATTATTTTTCAGACTCTTTTCTATTATGATTTATCACAGATAGTCAGCGTAGTTCTCTGTGCTATACAGTACAGCCTTGTTGTTCATTCATCCCATAGAAAGTATTTGCATCTGCCAATCCGAAGCTCCCAACCCACTCCTGCCCCACTGAGCAACCAGGATTCTGTTCTCTACGTTTGTGAATCTCATTCTGTTTTGTACATGGGTTCTTTGGTGTCATATTTTAGATTCCACGTAGGAGTGATCTCATATGGTATTCATCTTTCTCTGTTATGACTTACTTCACTTGGCATAATAATCTGTGGTTGCTGCATAATAGTCCATGTTGCTGCAGATGGCATTATTTCAGATGGCATTCTTTTTCACGGCTGAGGTATATTCCATGGTTCATATGTACCATATCTTCTTTATCCAGTTGTATGGTGATGGACTTTTAGGTTGCTTGCACATCTCAGCTATTGTGACTAGTACTGCTATGAACATCTTCATCCTAGTTGAAGATTTTCCAATTTTCCTGCCCTCTGCCAGGGTAAGCAGGGGTGAGAAGGGGATTATAGCTTACAACTTTTAATGAGATGGATAGAAATTGGGAGCAAGAGGCTGAATACATGGAACAGAAATGTCTCCTTAGATGGAAAGTGGACATACAGAGAAATGAAATACTCGTGTTTCAAATGGACCCGGGTCTATCACCTGTTCTACTGGAGAACTATTACCTTTACTACTGGTAAACTATTACCTTTCCTTTTTTCCAGAAGTGATTTTGTGCATGAAAGCCTTGAAAGACTACATTCCACTCAGTCCCTTTTATTAACAGAATTGTACTTTGTAGTGAGGGTATGTGTGGCTGAAGAGCCCTTTCAAGACTGGAGCCTGGAGGCATTGGTTAATTGCATGTTTGTCTTTTGGCTTCTTTCCAGTCTTTCATCATGGATGACCCCTTATCTATAATTTTTAGGCAAAAAAAAAAAAAAAGTCCTTTTCCTCTTTGGTGTGTTTTATGAAGCTAAAGAGATGATAATGATCTAAGCACTAGCTTTGGAAAGCAGTTACCGTGGATGTAAAGGGTCAAGATAGATTCTACCACAGGTATCAGGCTATGGAGGTTGTGATTCTAGGCATCACCATGGTTGAGTTGATCAGCCTGGTCAGGTTAGCTGGGCTTCCTCTTTCTGACTCGTTATCTCCATGGATGTCTTCTACAGCTGCTGGCATTTTCTGTGTACAGAAAAGACCTGACCTGTTTCCTGGGGTGAGGTATACAAAAAGTCTATGTGACTGTGATTTCGCAAGTCTGGCTGCACTTGAGAACCACCTTAAAGCTTAGAGAGAAATTACAGGGAACCTCATCTCCTAAGATTCTGGCTCATTAGGTTTCAGATGAGGACTGGAACTTGTCTCGTTTATGAGCCCCCTCTGAAGATGTCTGGGATGCTCAGTCAGAACTGACCTTTCTCATCCTCATCACTCGGAGTGGGCCATGGGCCCAGCCCTGTCTGCGTCACCCGGGATCTCATTAGAAATGCAGACTGTCAGGCTCCACCGCAGCTTCCAGCTTGTGTGTGTGCACGTTAAGCTTTGAGAAGCTCTGCTCCCATGTGATTGTGTTGTGTGATCACTGCTTGATTGTTCCCTGGCAGTGGAATATTGATTCTGTACGTTTATGTATTTAGTCGACTAATGCCTTTCCTCCTAAGGATTGGGCTGTGATTTGCATAGGTCTAACTCTTTTAAATTATGTGAATCGCCTCTATGGATTGTGGCTAATGTCTAGTTGTTTTGCCTGTTATTGTTGAGTACACACATACTCATTAATGTTTCATTTAAATATACTTGTAAAATGCACAATGTTCTGTAGCCAAATAAGAAGGATTCTCTGTGCTCTCTGTTCATCATTCCTGCCTGTGCTCCCTGTGATGTGAAGCAGCCTTTGACTCTGTCTCCTCTCACACGGAGGTGATTTGCTCTTCCTTTGGGCTGTGATTTTTTTCTCTAGTGTCTGACTGTTACCGCACTTCCTCAGTGTGTTGGAATTTTGGTTTTCAAAAATGAGGCACTAGTTTTCATGGCTGCATCCCCCGTGTCTAGGGCATACCTGGGATTCATTGAAAGTTCTGTGGGGGAGTACATGAATGAGTGTTTATTGAGCACGGAGGACTTCTGGTATTTCTTCTGTCTGTGGATGCTATCTCTGCACTTGTGTTTTTTTCTCTTTCTTCTTCCCCAACATATCTGGGCATCAAGAGTGAGGGTTACTTTGTTTTCTATTGGAGATCATAGTACTTGATTCTAAGAAGATTAAACCTATGGAGGTGAAACAAAATTAGGCTAAATGGCTGGATCTTTAATTGGGTTGTTAGGATGGCTGTTTAGAATGAGTCACTCACAGCCTATTAGTATTTTTCTCAGCTCCTTCTGGAAGTGCCCTCCTATGAATCAATGGCTCTTGCATATAGATGGGAAGAAGCTTGTTTCTAGGTCTAGCCTTATCTTTGGGTTGATGACTTTAAAATGATTTCACAAAGTTCTGTCCTTAAGTTGCAGCCACCCAGTGACCTTAAGTAGCCATAGGTCACTCAAAAACCTTATCACAAGGTGATTTTTTTTTTCTTCCTGAGAATGGTTTTATGTCAGAGACCCCATAGTCAGCTTAATATAACCATAAGCTGCTAAGTTGAGAAGGCATATTAATGTTGAAAATAAAAAGAAAAAAGAAATGTGTTCCAGTATCCGTATGATTTCTTCTTTTGGTAATGGGCCATGTGAGAAGACTCTGAGAGTCTGAGAAGACTCTGTATTCTACATCACCTGGTCCCTCTTTGCTGATGCCCAGGTCCTGATGGCTTTTCAACTGCTGTGTTGAAACTAAGAACATCCCCAGCTTTGTGTCTTAATTGAGAAATTAAGTCTAGAATTGTATACCTCTTATAAATGTAAGTCAGAATTAGATTTTAAAGTAAATGCTTTGGCTCGTCTATCTAACCTGAGCTTGCTTTTCTTAATATCTCTCATGTAGGTTTATGGTTTTGTTTGCATTTTTTCGGCACAGTGGAGCAACCCCTAGCATCATTCACTGACCTGTGAGATTATGTTAAAAAGACTCTGTCTTTGAGGTCATTAAAAAGCTGATAGGCTATTTATTTTTTATACCATCAGTAACTACTTGAAATTTCTTACAAGCTTGTGCACAAACCCTACATGGTTGAGGTGACAGGAAGGCCTTTGGCTTTGCAAGGAGTTGGGATGATACGAAGCAGTCATACAGTGTAGTAAGGTTACTATGAAGGGTTAACTATTGAATGTGAGAACAAAACACTGTCTCTACCCTTCTTTTATCCAGCTTCATTGTGGGATGAGGTGTATTTCACACTGTGTGAACTTTTCATTCAGAGAATAGGTTCTTACCCTTGAAAGCTTTTGAACTTAATTCATTTAAAACCCTTTGGAAATCTGTCTAAACAGTTCTTTTGCTTCTTTGTTTCAAGCATGTGCTACAACAACATGTTTCCTGATAATTCAGAATTGTTGTCATTTTATGACTCCTGTGGTGCACGAGTGAGTGATTTGAGTGGAACTGTAGAATCCTACAAAGTAGGCCCTCAAACCTTCTGTGCAGTTTTAGTGCTGAGTCTTTGAGTCTTTCAAGCTCCCTCCTGGTTAGCGGTCAGTTCCCCCACTGTCACTGTGCCTGTCCTTTCTTGACTTCTTAGTGGCTACTTACTCTCTGGCAGAAGGGCCACTTGGCAAGCTTGTTGGAATTAAACATACACAGTGGTCAACAATTTTCAGTTCAGGTTAGAGAGACTTGCTTTCATTTGAAAGTGTGTTGGGGGGACTTTGCTGGTGGTCCAGTGGCTAAGACTCTGTACTTCTAATGCAATAATGCAGAGGATCTGGGTTTGATCCCTAATTGGGGAACTAGATCCCACATGCTGTAGCTAAGAGTTCTCAGGCCCTAACTAAAGATCTCACATGCCACAATGAAGATCGAAGATCCTGTGTACTACAACTAAGATCCAGTGCAGCCAAGTAAATATTTTTTAAAAAGAAACAAAGTGGGCTAAGCTATTGGACAATGCCTTCATCTGCCTGAAGAGATTTTTTTTTTTTTTTTTTTTAAATATGCTTCTGGGCTGGTGGCTGTATCCTGGAGAGCCGAGATGGCCACAAGTCTGACCTATGTCTGAGTATACTTCACAGGAATACAAGGTGCATCCTGATGTCAAATGACCCTCAACACCTGGTGAAATCTTTTCCACAGAACTTATACTTTCTAGGAGATTTTTTTCTCCTAAAGTGCAGTTCTTTTATTGGATAAATATTCATTACTGATCCATTACCTTTTAGGAAGAGTAGGGAAAAGTTGGTGGAAGAGATGAAAAATTGTTAAGAGAAATTTGGCAAAACCATTCAAGGAGTTAATAGGCTCTGAGGAGAGCTGTTTAAAGGTTACTGTTAAACAGAAAAGAAATGCATTGATGGAATATAGTGGAGTCTTAAGTCATTGATGATGATATGACCAGTGAAAGAGAAGATGGGATCTTTGCTCTAGTACCTATTAAGACAGAATTACAGACATGCCATGCTAACTTCATGCTAATCTTCATGGAAGATTCTAGGAATAACTTGATGACAGTTTTTCCCCCCAGGCCTGCATTTGTATTTACAGTCTGATCTTTCTCCTCTCAGACATTATTTTTACTTAAAAACTTGAATAGAGAAATGGCCTGGATATGACTTGAAACCAGGCTTCCTTTAAGCAAACATATTTTGAAATTGAGAGAAAGGTGGTGGAAAAGTTTAAATAGTTTGCTAAACTTTGTCATTCCTTAAACATTCTTTCCTCACATTGTTTCAAAATTGCAATTTTGGTGAAAGTTAGAAAAATGAATGTCCAAATGGGTGGTAACCATTCGTGGTTTTTTTTTTTTTTTCATGTTTAAAGTGTGTGTAGTAGGACTTCCTGGCCAAGATGGTGTCACAGACCACACTGGGAAACCAAATATTCATTGTCTGTCTTTTGCTCATTATATAGGGAGGTGCATTGTGGCTGGCCTCTGTATCATAAAACAAGAGGGCACCTTTGTTGTGGATTAAATGGGGATTCAGTTGGGCAAGGGCAGTCTGACTTGCCTTTTTGTTGCTGCTGTTTTAAATTTATTTGACCACATTAGATCTTTGTTGCGAAATGCAGGGTCTGTAGTACCTGCGATCTAGTTCCCTGACCAGGGATCGAACCTAGACCCCCTGCATTGGGAGTGCAGAGTCTTAACCACTGGACCACAGGGGAAGTCCCTGACTTGCCTTTGTATTCATGGTGCCAAAACACAGCCAGGCTCACAGAAGGCAAACCTAAAACAAGGCAAGGGGAGAAAGATTATGTTTAACAAAACATCCTTAGAAATGGCTGAGAAAGACCTGGAATTTCTGCTGTGGCCATCAGAAGCTCTACTAGTTCTTACTTGGAGTTGAACATACTGTAACATTCCTTCTTGAGGGAGCACTCTTGGGAAAGGAATTTTTGCTTCAATTGAGTAACTTTGTCTTGCTATTTAACATGCATAGTCTTCTCGAGCAGCTAAAGATGTAGAAGAAAGATATCATTGTTTCAAGACAGTTCTCACAGACCGTTCTTTGCCATCTTTTCTGAACCTGATCTTCAGAATTTGGGAACCTGAGGGGGCTTGCATTCTTGGCAAAGCACTTGTGTTCCTCACTAATAGTGGCACTGAGAAAGGCATTTTGTGTACGTTTGGAAGTGTAGATATATTCTGTTTAAATAAAGGTTCAGGGTGCCATGGGCATGCTAGAGACCATCCCAGTGAGCAGACAGTGACCTTTTTCAAAAGGCTGAGAGAGACTGAGCCAGGTAAGCTTCCCTCCATGCATTGTCTAAGAAAAGGAGATTTGTCTGTACTCCTGGCTCCATTTGCTGAAGGACGTGGGCTGGGCCATCGGGTGGCATACTGAGGACTATACAAAGTCCCCTTTGTTCCCCTTCCTCCTGAGCCAGTCACATGTGTCTCTTGGCCTGCATTTATCAAACAAGCCTTTGGCGGAGGCCATGGGGAAGGCTAGGGTAGACATTCATGACTGGCCATTGAGAACTTCCGTCAGTTCCGTCCTTGCTAGGCTTGTACTGAAGCGGTCACCCTTCCGTGGGGTTGCTTGGATACCAACCTGAAGTGGGTTTTTTTTTCCTTTTTTTTTTTTTCCCTTGAGGTATAATTGATATACAACATGTTAGTTTCATGTATGCAACATAATGATTCAGTATTTGTATACATTGCGAAATAATCATCACAGTAAGTTTAGTTCTCCAGTACTCTTGCCTGGAAAATCCCATGGGAGGAGCCTGGTAGGCTGCAGTCCATGGGGTCGCTGAGGGTCGGGCACGACTGAGCGACTTCACTTTCACTTTTCACTTTCATGCATTGGAGAAGGATATGGCAACCCACTCCAGTGTTCTTGCCTGGAGAATCCCAGGGACGGGGGAGCCTGGTGGACTGCCGTCTATGGGGTCGCACAGAGTCGGACACGACGGACGCGACTTAGCAGCAGCAGCATCACTTTATATAGCTTTTTTTTTTTTCTTTCTTGTGATGAGAACTTTTAAGATCTACCTTTTAGGAACTTTCAAATATGCAATATAGTATTATTAACTATAGTCACAATGCTGTACATTATAGCCCTAAAACTTATTTTTTAACTGAAAGTTTGTACTTTTTGGTGGTCTTCACCCATTTCTCCTACTCTGTACATTTGCCTTTTTTAATTAAAATTTTTTTTAAATTGTAGAATAATTGCTTTACAATGTCGTATTGGTTTCTACCATACAACACCCTGAGGTTTTGATAGGATTCTTCTCAAAATGAAGCTTGTACTTGTACTGCCCTGGGAAAACCTTAATTCTTTTTTTTTAAAATTTTTAAATTAATCTTTATTGGAGTATAGTTACTTGTAATGTTATTAGTTTCTACTGTGCAGCAGAGTGAATTCTCCATTTAGATCTCCACAGAGCATTGAGTAGAGTCCCCTGCGCTGTAAGATAGGTTCTCCTTAGTTATCTGTTTTATACATAGTATCGATGGTGTATGTATGTCAGTCTCAGTCTCCCAATTCATCCCAACCTCCCTTTTACTCTTGGTATCTATATGTTTGTTCTCTGCATCTGTGTCTCTATTTCTGCTTTGTAAATAAGATAGTCTATTGCCGATTTTTTTCCATATATGTGTGTCCATATGCTTGCGTGAGTGCTTGCTCAGTTGTGTCTAACTCTTTGCAACTCCATGGACTGTAGCTTGCCAGGCTCCTCTGTCCATGGAATTTTCCAAGCAAGAATACAGGAGTGGGTTGCCATTTTCTGCTCCGGGGATCTTCCCAACTCAGGGATCGAACTCAAGTCTCTTAAAACCTCCTTCATTGGCAGGCAGGTTCTTTAGCACTGTACCACCTGGGAAGCCACATTGTTCATATACAATATTTTATGGCTGAGTAATATTCCACTGTATGTATATGTGTACACCGTATCTACTTTATCAAACCTTAATTCTTGATTAGAGCCTTTCATGATTTAGCCACTCTCTGCATTGTAAAGCCATCTGCTGTGGTGCAGAATATCTAAGTGACAGAAGTGACTGTACATTATCCTTGGGAAGGAAAAGGCACAGTGAGCGGGATTCATCCACACTGATGTGGGTTGACCTATGGAAGTGGTTGTCTTTTCTTTGATTGCACCTAGTTTTACTAGCAGGATATTAGGGTAGTAAATAATTTTATGCTGTATCTAATGAAGACTCTGATGGCTCCGTAGTTAGTTTTTAAAGATGTAATTGAAAGAGTCTCATGACTCTGACAGCTGATTTTGGAGGGGTTGATTTCCAAGGTAGATAACTAATAAATGGGCATCATGTCCATAGAGGGTCAGGTACTAAGACACTGGCTGAAAAGCACTGAACCATGGTTAGGACAGAGTAGGGTCTGTGGGATGCAGACAGCTTGGCATATGGCATGGCTTTGTGGTCTGTGTTGCCCTCTTAGTCCTGGGCCTCTGATGGGCCCAGTGAGAGATGGCTCCACCTTCAAGAATGGGACAGTCTTCTTCCCCTGGTGGTCCAGTGGTTAAGAATCTGCTTTGCAATGCAGGGGACATGGGTTTGATCCCCAATCTGGGAACTAAGATCCCACATGCTACTATGCTGCAACTAAGACCCGGCACAGCTAAATAAATAAATGAGTAAATAAATATTAAATAAAAGAATGGGACAGTCTACTGCATTGAATGGGAGATAATCATCACAGCTTTCCTTAGCTGCATGAAGCTTTACAGAATTTGGGATCTATTTTCCCTTGACAAGGCTGTTTACTTCCTTCTTCTTCTTCTTTTTTCTTTAAACAAGCCCTGTTTTTCTTGGAAAAGACCTTGTAGCTTGAATTTTCTAACTTTGACAGCTTTTCTTAAGTGCCGTTATAGAACACAGAGTTGCCAGCTTGGATTGCCAGCTTCCCCTTCAGGGGATATAAACTGAGATTTTAGGCTTTGATGTTTCTGAGGAAGGTTGTCTTTGTGACATGACGGGAAAAGCAGTCGGTAAGGGGGTCAGCCAGGGTGGCAAGCCCGTGCTGCCTGCTGGTGTCTGACCTTGGAAGAGACATTCCAGGCTCAGGGTGTCAGGTTTGTTGCCAAGAAGGAGCACGGGGCTGGTGATGGCTGGGCTCTCCTGGAATGATGGATTTCGGAAAGGAAAATGCACTCTGGACTCAAAAGTTTGTTATCACAACTCTGCAGGCATGCATGCTACGTTGTTTCAGTTGTGTCCTACTCTTTGTGGCCCTCTGGACTGTAGCCCGCCAGGCTCCTCTGTCCTTGGGATTCTCCAGGCAAGAATACTGGAGTCGGCAGCCATGCCCTCCTCCCGGGGATCTTCCTGACTCAGGGATCAAACCCGCGTCTCTTTTATCTCCTGCGTTGGCAGGTAGGTTCTTTACCACTAGCACCACCTGGGAAGCCCCATCACAACTCTGTTGATCCACAAAAACTATTGTTGCGTCTTCTGTTGCTTGGCTTCTGGCTCAGCTGGAGGATGAGACAGAGGGGTGTGATCAATGGCTCTGCATCCGCTTTTGGAGATGGAACTTGGAAACATGAACACACAGGCAGGGTGTGAGAATTGCCACTTGTGAAATTGCAAGGCAGTGTGAAATATAAAAGCTGGGTGATAAATGGTCTTAGACTTTACTTTCATGTCACCTCTGTCTCCCTTTCTTATTCTTGCATTCCTGGTAACAACTTTCAGGCTAATCCTTTCATTTTAGATATCATAAAACCTAGAGATGGGTTGGAGGAAAGTAACACGGTAAAGCCTGAAAGGCTTTTACTTTACAGCTGTTTTTGCTGTGTTGTCAAATACCACGCTATTAGCTGCCGATTCTTCCCAGGCCAAGTGCTTCATACCTCGTGACCTGGCCATGCTCATCCATGTTGCCTGGATTTATGTGGCTGGTTTTGGAGCTGCAGCAGAGTAAATACACTCCCTCCATAGCCATTTAAGACATCTTACTTATTTTTTAATTTCAGAAGTAATGTGTTTACTGTAGATAATCTCTGATAATGTAAAACATTTAGAGAATAAAAAGCACCCACTTAGTAAAACAAATGACCTGACTCTGCACAGAATTGACCCTAAATTCTGTGTCTGTGATTCTGAGGTCTGAACTCACCATCCTCGGGCACTGGGGACCAGTAAGGACTTAACAAGCTCTCTTTTTTAAAAAAATTATTTATTCATTTGGCTGTGCTGGATCGTCATTGCTGCTGGGCTTTGTTCTCTAGTTACGGTGAGCCAGGGCTACTTTCTAGTTGTGGTGCGCAGGCTTCTCATTGCAGTGGCTTCACACGTTGCGGAACCCAGGCTCTAGGGCACAAGGCTTCAGTAGCTGCCGCACGTGGGCTCTAGAGCACAGGCTCAATAGTTGTGGCACACAAGCTTAGCTGCTCTGCTGCATGTGGGATATTCCCAGATCAGGGATCGAACTTGTGTCTCTTGCATTGACAGGTGGATTCTTAACCACTGACCACCAAGGAAGCCCTTAACTGCATATCTTGATGTGATTTGTGTTTATCCTACACTGAGCTTGAATCCTCCACTTCACCTTTTAGCATGGACTTGTCTACTTAACCCAAATGTGCTTTTATACGTTGAGAGAATTCTTGAGTGCTTAGTAGATTTATTCACTGTCACCACCTTCTAAAGCTCCTTAGGCAACTGATTTTTTTTTTCTTTTCCTGTAGAGTGAAAAGGAAATCATAGTGCCCACCCTCCTCCTCAGCTTTTCCCTTCTTAGAAATTCCCAGGCATCCTGGTCACCATGCATGTGCCCTTGGCTGCGCTCTGCCCTAGTATGCCCTGCCCGTTTCCTCTCCTGGCTCTTTTCCAGCTGGAGCCTTTCTAGAAGGGTTTTTTCTGGCTCTGAATTTCTTTTCACATTGTGGTGGGTTCCTCCTCCTCCTCTGTCCTGTGAGCTTGGCTGAGGACAAGGAAGAGGAAGGAAGCCCTACCGAGCTTCTTCTAGGAGCAGGTGGCTGTCCTGTAGTGGGGCTTACACTACTTCCTCAGTTATCCTCTGTCCTGACAAACCTCCCTTTGACTCTTAGTTCTCAGCAAGCTGTGCAGTATCTAAGACTGAAGAACCTGAATTGAGGGAGAAAGAGTACCTGATTTTTGGTTCTGCATCTGGCTGTTCTTTTTTTTTTTTTTTTCGATAATTGTATTCTTGAGCCTTTATTTATCCATCAATATAACTCATCACATGGAGAGCTCGTGTAGAAACCGTAAAGTTGTAAATTTGCAGAGATTGTTTTCCACCTGTTCTTTCTTTCCTGACACACAAGGTAGTTGCCCTAGATTTTATGTTTTTGCTTAATTCTGATAGACCCTCAAGAAAATGGAGATGGATACCATGTTTAAGGTTCAGAAGACTTAACATTAAGAGATTCCCCTCCCCAAGTTACCCTAAAGGTTCAAAATCCCAGAAAGGTATTTTTAAAAATCTTAAGAACATCAACAAACTGTAAAATTTACATGGAAAATGAAAAGGACTTAGAGTAGCCAAAATAATTGAGGGGAACATAGTTGGAGGGCTTACACTATATAATTTAAAGACTTACTATGAAATGGCATAGATAAAAGACCGCAGCATCCTGTAAGCAGACAGACTTGATCCCTGGGGCAGGCTAGAGAGTCTAGAAACTGTTGCTAGTCACTCAATCATGTCTGACTCTTTGCGAACCCATGGACTGTAGCCTGCCAGACTCCTCTGTCCAGGGAATTCTCCAGGCAAGAATACTAGAGTGGGTTGCCATTCCCTTCTCCAGGTAATCTTCTCAACCCAGGGATTGAACCCTGCATTGCAAGCAGATTCTTTACCATTTGATCCACCAGGGAAGCCCAGAGAGTCTAGAAATAGACACAGGTCAATGGTCCACAGACTTCCACCAGAGAGACAAACTAATTCAATGGAGAATAGGCTGGCTTTTCAACAAGTCATGCTAGACCAATTGTGTATCTAGATGGAAAAAAGGGAACTTTGATTCTTAGGCTATACTGTAATAAAAAAAAAAAAACAACGAACTTGAGATAAACAGATATTTCTGATAGCTCATTTAGGTAGACCCTAATTGATTCTTTTGTAATCAAAGGATTAACTACATTTTATTGTAATCATGTAATCATGAGGGAGGAACAGTGTGCTAAATGCTGAGAGGGTAACAGAGGAAGAAATTGTTTTCTCTCTTTTCATTCTGGAGCATTCTTAACACTGCCCTCTTCTTATTGGGTGATAACATAAGCAAAAAACAAAACCCCAAAGCCGTGTTCTTGGTGGTACCTTCGGAGAGCAGACTGGTTCTCTTACTGTCCTCTTCCTCTTATTTTACAAGTGAATCTCACTTTAGCTTATGCAGAGCTCAGGAAAAGTGGTCTCAAACCTGGTTTATGTTCATTTAAACAAGCCTATTTTAAAATGTACTAGGAAATCCTGAACTTAAATAGTCCTGTGGCGTCATGTTAGGAAGCAAGGACTCCTCCTGTTTAGCTAGCCTTCTGGCATTTCTGTCCTGAGGTTTTGCCCACTGGGGCCCACCTGCCCTCTACTTGGGGTCTGGGGGTGGGGAGCGCAGCTGGCGGGTGAGCCCTTACTCAGCGCTGTGATTTCTCTGGTGGCCCCGCCCGGACTTCTCCCAACCACAGTGTTGGCTCTGTCTTCTTATAGGCACAAGTATTAGATGTTAAATGAAATTTCAACTCGGTCCCTTTTGCATGCTGGGTTCAGGACTGCTTTGTGACATCAGTAGAAATTAAAGAATTCATGACTGATGTGAGGAAGGGTGAAAGAAGTTCTCCGTGCGCCCCATTTGCCAATCTCTGATGTACAGTGTGGAGTCTTGTCTGCCTCTCCCCTTTAGTGTGGAGGGGAGAAACTTGCCCCTTTAGGCATCCTGAACTTGTTTCTTAGGTTAATCCAAGGTCGTTGAATGCTTTGAAGCGAATGACATGATAGCTAAGTCAGTGATAGACCTAGGACCGTTCTTTCCTCTATTTTTCTTAAATATTTAGAGAGCTTTACTTTCTGGCATTGTTCTAAGATGTGGGAAACACCGTTTTGAGCAAGACCTCTAAGATCCAGCCCTAGTGGAGCGGACGTTCCAGTTCCTGGTTAAAGGCTTCCTGACATACGTTTTCCCTTGTCAGTTTCTGGAAGCGTTCAGCTCAAATCCAGCCAACCATCATCTCCCTAACAGGAAGCGAACCCTCTGTCCTCTGAAATCATGTGTGTGCCTTGCTGGGTCTAAGAGCGTGGCATTTGTACAGCACATCGTATCGTGGCACTTTGTGGAAGAGCCCAGGCTACCTTCCGGAAAAGTGGACCTTTTTTGGGTGTGGTGGGAGGAGAAGAATGAGGAGAGTCTCTGGGGTGCCTTCTAAGCAGGGAATGTTCAGCAAATATTTATTGAGCAAGTTCATATCTGCATGAGAATCACTCAGATCATCCTACAAACAGCCAACTGGAATCCAGCTCTTCAGGCGAGCTTTTTGAATTCTTAGGAAATCTGCTGAATGTAGGTAAGATGAGAGCCCTCCTGCCAGGAAACCCTCTAGTTTGTTTCTGGAGCTTTCTTAATAGGAAAGTGCACCCAAAGGTTGAGGGAGTCTTAAATTGGCAGTGCGTTTGAAACAAGTAACAATGTGTTGTGACCTTTCCATGGGGTCTTGCATACTTTGATGTGGCAGAAGCAAGCATTTCTCTGTAGTTATAAATAGCTGTGCAACTGGAGAGTTACACTCTAGGGCCCCGAGTTAAAACAGCTGAATTTGCGTGTGTTGTAGAGCCAGAAAAACATCTTTTTGGAGTCACGTATGAGTAGAATGGCATTCAGACAGGATATTAATCTTCCTAGGAATTATACCAGGAAAGCAGAAAGCTTCATTTTAATACTACGGTGCTCCCTGTTGTTTTGGGCTTGTATATCTGTTTGTTGATGAGCATATAATCCGCAGGTTATTTTTTTTAATTTTTTATTGGAGGATAATTGCTTTATGATATCGTACTGGTTTCTGCCATACGTCAGTATGAATCAGCCACAGGTATACATATATCTCCACCCTCTTGAACCTCCTTCCCATCTCCCACCCCTCTAGGTTGTCACATATGGAGATTCCTTAAAAAACTGGGAATAGAACTACCATATGGCCCAGCAATCCTGTTTTTTAAAATTTATTGTTGACAAATAATCAAACATCTTCATTTCTCTTTAACTTAAAAACACTTGCTGGGCTGTGCTTAAGTAACTTAAGGGTCAGCAGGAACCGTAAAACCATTTCAGCTGGTGTATCCCAAAGAATTGATCCGTGAATCATTCTAAAAGTCAACAGGAGAAAAAAATAAAGATACGTTCTATTAAGATAAATGTATTCAAAGCACCATCTTTTATTGAAGATATCATCCTACTTTTTAGGTTTTAAAATGGCTGGTTTTAATGAAATGATGGCTTGAGGTTGTTTTCTCAAGGGAGGACATTGAAGGGAGAGTTATCAATCAGCATAGCTTAGGGAGGAGTGGGGATTTTCTGCTGAGGGATACCACTCCTCTAGTTTGGTCACCACTCATTTAGTTGAAACCCCATTGGATGCTCGAGTTTTCCTCCTCCTGTTACCAAGTCCCCATCCCATAGGGATATTTGCACTGGGAACCCAAGACAGGTTCTCCCGCTCGGCAGCTGTGGCTAGGGCTGGAGAAGAATTGATGTTCTGTAGACTTTTGCAGTCGTAGCCCAGAGAAATGCCTGGGAGACAGAGCACAGGTGGGCGGGAAGTGCAGGGTGGGCTTTGGGTGGTTGGTTTGATTGCTGTGACTAAAGCAGAAATGCCCATGAGCTTGAGTTACTGCTATGAATTAATTGGGTGGTAATTAAATGCTAACACGGTGGATCAGAGGAACTGTGGAATTGAGGCATAATAAAATGTGGCATGCCTAGTAAGCAATTGAGTTGTCTTCCCAAGGATGTAGGCAGCACCAGGCAGTAGAAGCACAGATGTCTTTAACAAGCTGTTTTTTTTGGACTGTTTTGCCCTTTTGTCTTGTAAGGAAGATAGATGAGGTGTTTCTTTGAAATAAAGAGCTGAATCCCATATCATTTGTACCTGAAAACCAGATTCATAATTTTATATGAAATAATCTTTATAGAACTTGATTTTTGACATGCAGAATGTTTACTTGCTATCCTTAGTGAAATTTCAAGCCTTGCTTTCTCTCTTTCTTTTGGTTGTAAATTTTGGATTTCTCTTTTTTTTTTCATTTCTTTCTTTTTTTTTGCACTTCTCATTAGAGAATAAGATTCCATGTAAATTCTTCACAGTGGCTCTCTGAGTAAGCCTTAATTGGTACGTATATATTTGATATATTTGATAGAGAAAAATAAAATTACCATTTAATTATGGTGGTAAATTTTAAAATATGGTATTTTCTTCTAGATGAATTTTTAAGCACTGTAGTAAATTTTTAAGCATTGAAGAAAAAAAATTTTTTAAAGATGTGGGCAATTTGAAATAAAAGTGGCCAAATTGGTATTGCATTGAAAAGAAATTTAGAGAAGTAGGTCTTCCCTGGTGGCTCAGACGGTAAAGAATCTGCCTGCAATGTAGGAGACCCAGATTTGATCCCTGAGTTGGGAAGATTCCCTTGAGAAGGGAATGGCAACTCACTCCAATATTCTTACTTGGAGAATTCCCTGGATAGAGGAGGCTACAGTCCATGGGGTCGCAAAGAGTCTGACACGACTGAGCTAGTTGAGCTAGCTGCTTAACACTTAACTTATAAAGTAGGGAAATAAGTTATTTTTTAAAAATACATTTAAACTTTGAACAAGTGATAAAAAGTAAAAATTTTATAACTTAGTTCACTTTCTTAAATTTCCCTTGAAAATAAGGGTTCAGGCTTTGAGCATAAATTTTTTAGTTTAAAATTGTCTAGGCTTATGTTTTCCCTTTTACAGTAGAGTATTTTCTGTGATAGTTTTAGCCTATTAAAGATCTGTATCTAGCCATTATTTTCCCTTCCTTCTATGAGTAGAATATTCTTTTAAAAATTGTTTATTTTTGGCTGTGCTGGGTGCTGAATCTTCATTGCTGTGTTTGGGCTTTTCCTAGGTATGGGGAGTGGCAAGGACTTCTAATTGCAGTGGCTTCTCTAGTTGTAGAGCACAGGCTTCAGGCTCTCAGGCTTCAGTAGTTGCAGCAGGCGGGCTCAGTAGTTTTGGGGCACGAGCCTAGCTGCTCTGAGGATGTGGAATCTTCCCAGACCAGGGATCGAAGCTGTGTCCCCCGCATCGGCAGGCAGATGCTTACCCTCTGTGCCACCTGAAAAGTCCTGATCTGTTGCTCCTGATCACTGTCTACTTTAGTGCTGCTTCACGTGCATGTGATGGTCGGAGTGGCACTTTTTCCCTTTACTGAAGTATAGTTGATTCACACTGTTGTGTTACTGTTGTATTTCAGGTGCAAAGTGATTGGGTTATACACACATATATATACTATTCTTTTCCAGGTTATTTTCCATTACGGATTATTACAGCGTATTGAATATAGTTCCCTGTGCTATACAGTGGGTGCTTGTTGTTTATTTTATATATTATAATGTATATCTGTTAATCCCAAACTGCTAATTTATCCTCTCCCCTCTTTACCCCTTTGGTAACCATAAGTTTGTTTTCTGTGTCTCTGAGTCTGTTTCATGAATTCACTGGCATCATTAATATAATATTTGTCTTTCTCTGTATGTATGGTAGTTTCCACGTCCATCCATGTTGCTGTAATGGCACTGTTTCACTCTTTTTATGGCTGAATGATATTCCACTGTGTATACATACCGCATCTTCTGTAGCCATTCATCTGTTGATGCGCATTTGGTTGCTTCTATGTTCGGTTATTGTAAATAATGCTGCTGTGAATATTGAGATGAATGTATCTTTTTTTGAATAAGAGAATTAGAGTTTTGGTCTTCCACATATATGCCCAGGAGTGAGATTACTGAATCATACGATATTTCTAATTTTAGTTTTTTAAGGAAACTCCATACTGTTCTCCATAGTGGCTGTACCAATTTACATTCCTGCCAACATTGTAGGGGGCTATACAGATGGTGCGAGTGGTAAAGACTCCACTTGCCAATGCAGGAGACATAAGACAAGGGTTCAATCCCTGGGTTGGGAAGGTTCCCTGGAGGAGGTCATGGCAACCCACTCCAGTATTCTTGCCTAGAGAATTCCATGGACAGACAAGCTTGGAGGGCTACAGTCCATAGGGTCACAGTGTTGGACACAACTGAAGTGACTTAGCACACATACAACAGTGTAGAAGAGTTCTGTTTTCTCCACACTATCTACAGCATTTATTGTTTGTAGACTTTTTGATGGCCAGTCTGGCCAGTATGAGTTTGATACCTCATTGTAATTTTGATTTGCATTTCTCTAATAATGATGAAAGTGAAAGAGGAGAGTGAAAAAGTTGGCTTAAAGCTCAACATTCAGAAAACTAAGATCATGGCATCCGGTCCCATCACTTCATGGCAAATAGATGGGGAAACAGTGGAAACAGTGTCAGACTTTATTTTTTGGGGGCTCCAAAATCACTGCAGATGGTGACTGCAGCCATGAAATTAAAAGACACTTACTCACTGGAAGGAAAGTTATAACCAACCTAGATAGCATATTCAAAAGCAGAGACATTACTTTGCCAACAAAGGTCTGTCTAGTCAAGGCTATGGTTTTTCCAGTATGGATGTATGGATGGATGTGAGAGTTGGACTGTGAAGAAAGCTGAGCACTGAAGAATTGATGCTTTTGAACTGTGGTGTTGGAGAAGACTCTTGAGAGTCCCTTGGACTACAAGGAGATCCAACCAGTCCATTCTAAAGGAGATCAGTTCTGGGTGTTCATTGGAAGGACTGATGCTAAAGCTGAAACTCCAATACTTTGGCCACCTCATGTGAAGAGTTGAGTCACTGGAAAAGACCTTGATGCTGGGAGGGATTGGGGGCAGGAGGAATAGGGGACGACAGAGGATGAGATGGCTGGATGGCATCACCGACTCGATGGACATGAGTTTGGGTAAACTCCAGGAGTTGGTGATGGACAGGGAGGCCTGGCGTGCTGCGATTCATGGGGTCGCAAAGAGTCGGACATGACTGAGCGACTGAACTGAATAACTAACTATGACGAGTAAACACTTGTGGATGGATTTACCATAAACCAGGCTCTAATACCAGTACTTTATTATTTAATTTTATTTAGCCTTTTTAACAACCCTAGGGTGAGAGTCCTGTTCTTATCTTCATTTTACAGATAAAGAAACTAAGCTACAGATTAGTTAAGTAACTTGCTTAGGATCCCATCATACTTAGTGGAAATCAGTCCTGAATATTCTTTGGAAGGAGTGATGCTGAACCTGAAGCTCCTGAAGTGAAGTATTGACTCACTGGAAAAGACCCTGATGCTGGGAAAGATTGAAGGCAGGAAGAGAAGGGGAAGACAGAGGATGAGATGGTTGGATTGCATCACCGACTAGATGGACATGAGTCTGAGCAAGCTCCAGGAGTTGGTATGGACAGGGAAGCCTTGCGTGCTGCAGTCCATGGGGTCTCAAAGAGTTGGACGTGACTGAGTGACTGAACTGAACTGATACTCAGTGACAGAGCCAGGATTTGAACGAAGGGGTCTGATTCTAGAGTCTGTAATTTTAGCCATCATCCTGTGCATCATGTCTGCATATACTGGTCATGCTGACAGGGGTGGTTTTGAGTGGGTCAGGATCTTCGAGTAGCTATTTAATATAAATAGACTTTTTTTTTTTTCAGTAAGAGTTTACCTTTTTGGAAGAATGACTCTTCTATGTTAAAGCCTCAGTTCAATAGTAAAGACTGTTTGTTTTAACCAGTTATGGATAATAGCATTTGTTACATGTTATTCCACTGATGACCTTGTATTTCTGTTATCTTATGAATTTCTAGCTTGTGATAATTATAATAAAATACAGACATACCAGTTGACACTTCAAACCTGTCTGAACAAAATTCCATGGGATCTTCTGATAGGATCTAGATTTCAAAAATGTTTTAGCATTGGGATTCCACTTCTGACTCAGCAGCCGGGTGTGGAGTGTCCATCCACACTTGGATCCTTGGCATGTTTTGCCTGGAACGCACAAACTCTACGACTGGCTCCATCTGGCTCTCTGAGCCCCACCCTGCTAGCATCTCACTCATCCCACAAAGCCAGGGAGGAAAGGGGTTTGGGGTGGGGGGGGCTTGTCAATTCTTGGCCTTTCACATGCCTCCCTTCCCAGCAGGACCACCAACCAGCCTGCCTTGGCCCCTGCCACCTTCCACCTCCCTGCCTGAACTCCCTCTGCTCGGCCTCTTTCTTACTACTTGGGCTCCCTTGAGAGCAAGAGAGAATCCAATGGCTTTGATTCAGTGTCCACATCCTGTTGTTTCCCAATAAGAAGAGGAAACTTTAAGGCTGGGGTTTGGATAGAGATGTTAGTTTCAAATTAATTCTGTATTTAAAACCCTTATTTTTGTAAGCCGCATGAAGCAGAATGTTCTTAACACATAGGAGAAGTTTTCAGGTTGGAATCCTACCAACAGACTGTATTTTCCCATCCTTTTTGATGTTGTCCCTGGTGGTTTTGTTAAGCACTTTCCAAAGTGAGCTGGGAAGTTGTGGTTCCAGGGCCCCAAATGGCCCACATTCAGTGTCCCAGATCATGACATGTCTTGTCAGCCCATCAGTCAGCACCGGGGATCCACCAGAACACGCTGTCTTCTCAAGGACTCAGGGCTGTGGGTGCAGAAGAGTTGGCCCTGTGAGGTAGTGACCCAGAGGGTAGGGGCACTGGCTTCAGGGGCAGTCAGACATGGATATTGCTTAGGGCTTTGGGCAAACGTTTCATCTCACTGAAGTTCTGTTTCTTAAGCTGTAAAATGGGGACTGTATTGGCTCTTATCTTAGGCTAGAGTTGAGATTGGGCTTCCCTGGTGGTTCAGATGGTAAAGAATCTGCCTGCAATGCAGAAGACCTGGGTTCAAGCCCTGGGTTGGGAAGATCCCCTGGAGAAGGGAATGGCTACCCACTCCAGTATTCTTGCCTGGAGAATTCCATGGACAGAGGAGTTGGGATAATTTAGGTAATGAGATATTATAGACATAGGTATGTGGTGATGATACATGCAAAATATATGGATCTTATCTGACACACAATAAGACTACTTCTTTGAGCTGGGCCAGGGAATTAGCACGTCACTTAATTTGTAAGTTATGGTTGTTGTAGCCCCAGACCCCGTTTGGAGACCCTGTTTCTTTTCACCTGTTGATCTGCCCGTGGTGATGTTTTGCCCACCTCAGGGTAATGGTGTGGTTGGTGATTTGCAGCTGCAGGGTAGACTGTGATGGGCCCGAGCACCAAGCATCACTCTGCCCCTTCCCACTGGATGCCTCCAGGCCCTTAAAACAACTCTTGAGAATTAATGATAAAGTGTGTTGTTATGGATGTGAAAGGACAGCTTCTAGAGAATCCAAATGCATGGTATAAAGTAATACCACATGCCCTTCCCAAGTTCAGAAAAGGTAAGTCACATTTGGAATGAAGTGTAAAAGTTAAAATATGCTGGTTGTCCCTTGGCCTTGGCCCTAGGTCTATGTGCCTAATTGCTTCAGTTGTGTTTAACTCTTTGTGACCCAATGGACTGTAGCCTTCCCAATTCCTCTGTCCTTGGGATTCTCCAGATAAGAATACTGGAGTGGGTTGCCATGCCCTCCTCCAGGGTGTCTTCCCGACCCAGGGATTGAACCTGCATTGGAAGGTAGGTTCTTTACACCTAGTGCCACCTGTTCCAAGCACTTTGGTAACAAGTTCCTGCAGTGCCAGTGGGCTGGCTGCTGATTGCATGTCGCCCATCTCCCGCTGAGTGCTGGGCTCTGAAGCAAGTCCTTCTTTTGTCCTCACTTAGGAATGACCACAAGCCGTGGATCCTCCTTCTGGTTGTGCTGCTTCCAGCTGTTTCTGAGGGGTGATTCACTAAGGATGATTAGGCAGCAGCTAGGAGAACTTGGTACCTGTGACATATCAAAATAGTAAAACCTACAGGCATCTGAGGGGTCAGTCAGCCTGTTTTTCATCATCAGGCATCTTTCCAAGTTAAAGAAAGACTGATGAGATTATAGGAAGTACTCTCTGCTTCTACATGAAAAATTCAGCACCCAACCCCTCAAAGGTTGGGCCCAGCTTCAAACTGCCCACTAGAGGCTTGTGAAAATTTCTTTAAATGGTCCTTTTTAAAATTATTATTATGAATACTTCAATTTTGTATTCTATCTCATAGTACGTCTAATCACTTTTAACATAGAAACGGTATTTTTCTTCCCAAATCCTAGAGGAGGATTGACTGGCCTGTAAGAGATGGCACATTTGTCCTATAGCTGCCCTGCCTGCAGTGCACCCCTGGGGGGACACGTGAGAAGCAGAGGCCTTTTTGCCCCCAAAAGAAGGATGCCTTGTGGGAGGATGTAGCCATGCTTCTTGAGTTTCTAGAGATTAATACTCAAAAATTTCACTCCTAATTCTTCCATTTACTTGTTGATTGATGGCGCTGCAAGGGTTTTCTCTTGCTTGCAGCAAGTGGGGGCAACCCACTAGAAGTTCACTAGTTGTCGTGTGTGGGTGTCTCATTGTGGTGGCTCCTCTTGGGGAGCACGGGTTCCAGTGCACGTGGGCTCGGTAGTTGTGGTACGTGGGCTTAGTTGCTCCGTGGCCTGTGGGATCTTCCTGGACCAGGTATCAAACTCATGTCCCCTGCATTGGCAAGCAGATTCTTCACCACTGGACCACCAGGGAAGTCCTCACTCCTAATTCTTAATATTCAACTCAAGTTTCATTGATAGACCATCGTGGAATTTCTAGAGATTAATACTTCTAACTCAGGATGTATTCCAGCTGTTCTCTTGAGCCAGGGTTGAATAATGAGCAGCTCCGTTTTTCTAGATTTCTTTTCTTTACTTCAAATAAAAATAGATCTTTAACTTGCCTTCACATGGTCTTTTTTTGGATGTCTTACCAAAGAGCCAGAAGCAACCCGGTTGGTTTTACCCCTCTCTGTGAAAGGCTGTGAGTTAAAGGCCTCCTGGTGCCCTGGTTTCAGTGTCTAGTCCTGGTCAGTGCCCACAGGAATACCCTTCTTTGATGGCCAGGTTCTGCTCCTGAGTCAGAACTAGAGGCTGGGGAATCTGACATAACACAGCTGGATGAATTTTTCACAGTTTGCCGTGTCACATAGTCTTCCAGCCCCTGATGTCTCTGCATGGTTTGGGTCTGTCATAGCAAAGGAAAAGTTTCATCTTTTAATGGTGACATGCCTCCATTTCATGGAAAGAACATCATTTCTAGGGCCCTCTGGTTGAGTTTTCTCTGTCTCTTCTCTTTGAGTGGCTCATTTCTGGGCCTATTAATTCAGAAATGTCTCTGGGTCAGAAAATCTTTTTTTGTTTTCTACATCTAAGCTTTTCTTTATTCTTGATAACATTGATAAACCTGAATATCATGGTAACTCTTTCTAAAAAGACCCAGAAGTGTCACAGAAACATAGATTGCTATATACATTTTTCATAACTAAACCAACACTCTGTCTTCCCTATCAAGATGTTTATTCATGTGCTTCAGAAATATAGATGATAATTGTTCAAAGGCATAATTTTCCCTTTCAGATTTTATATTTTCTCTTAATAGATGACTTTTTAAATTCAGTGATTATGTTAACTGAATAGACATTGAACCAACTCTTGATAATTCTTGGGTTCTCCTTACATTAAGGTGAATAAAAAATTGGGAGCTATTTGTTTATGTATTATTTATCCACAGTATCTTTGTTTCTTGGAAGGAGAAACCATTCTTCAAAAATCTTCTGTACTGTACTGCTGGTTTGGGTAAGGATGTTTGGGAAAGGGTACTTTGGACATTTACAAACCTAGGATACTGTTCTCTTTTGCTTGAGTTTGTAACAGTATCTTTTCCCCATTGGTTTAGCCAGCAAAAGTGAATACTCAAGTCTTTCCCAAATCATTCTCTTCCAGCCTTCATTTCAAGATCTTCTGTTATGGATTGAATGTTTGTGTTCTCCCAAGACTGATATGGTGAAATCCTAACCCCTAATGTGATAGTGTTAGGAGGTGGGACTTTGGGAGGTGATTAGGTCATGAGGGTAGAATCCTCATGAATGAGATTGTAGGTGCTGCATTCTCACTCGTGTCTGACTTCTTACAATCCTGTGGACTGTAGCCCAACAGGCTCCTCTGTCCATGGAATTTTCCAGGCAAGGATACTGGTATGGGTTGCCATCCCCTTCTCTAGAGGATCTTCCTGACACGGGGACTGAACCCACAACTCCTACGTCTCCTGCACTGGCAGTTGGACTTTTCACCTCTGCTGCTGCTGCTGCTGAGTCGCTTCAGTCGTGCCCGACTCTGTGTGACCCCATAGACGGCAGCCCACCAGGCTCCCCCGTCCCTGGGATTCTCCAGGCAAGAACACTTGGGGGTTGCCATTTCCTTCTCCAATGCATGAAAGTGAAAAGTGAAAGTGAAGTCACTCGGTCGTGTCCGACTCTTAGCGACACCATGGACTGTAGCCCACCAGGCTCCTCCGTCCATGGGATTTTCCAGGCAAGAGTACTGGAGTGGGGTGCCATTGCCTTCTCCACTTCTAACACCACCTAAAAGAGATCCCTCTTGGCCCCCTTGCCCTCCCACTATTTGAGGACACAAGCAAGAAGATGGCCATCTCTGAACCTCATTAGATGCTGAATCTGCTCACGCCTTGATCCTCCAGTCTCCAAAATGTGAAAAACAAATACCTTATTTATGTGACTCCGTCTGTAGTGCTTTTTAAAAAAACTTTTTCATTTTATATTGGAATATAGCCAGTTACCAATATTGTGATAGTTTCAGGGGAACAACAAAGGGACTCCCCCATCCATATACGTATGTCCTTGTTATAGCACCTCAAATGGGCTAGCATGCCCTCTGACTCCACATTCTCCAGTGGATGACATGTAAACCCAGTCGGTCATCTGAGCCCTACTCACAAGGATGGGCTCTGTCTTCCTCCTGTCCGTGCCTTATCTCCCCGCACCACCTCCTGTGTAAAGTGCCTGCTCTGCAGGCCGGCGTACTTGAGCCACGTTTTTCTCTTGCTTGCTGTACTGGTCCACTTGTCACTAGGCACGGTGTCCGCCTCATTCCCTAAAGGCCAGCAGCGGTGATTCCTCCTCTGCGCCTTTTCTGGCCCACTTACTGCCTGCCTGTGAGGTGGTGTCTCCCTCCCCAGGCCCCTGTGACGTGTCATCTCACCTCAGTGTTCGTGTCCTTTCACTGTGTCTTCAGCTCCTTGCTCTGTTGTAGACGCTGGGTTCCTTTGTCTTTGCAGGGGAGGGGGGCGGCTGTCCTGTAGCCCGGGGTCCGTGTGGGCAGTGGAGGGAGTACATGCGACAGCCATGTAGACCTGGGTTCACCTCCTGCTTCTGTCCCTGAGCTGTGTGCCCTTGGGCCAGTCATTTAACCTCCAGCCGCCCCTGGAAATGGCCCATCACTCTTCTCTGTAGGATGACTGTGAGAATGGATGCTGAGATGGGACAGCCAGGTGAGGGGCCTTGAAGAGTGTCCTGTACATGAGAAGCATGCGGTCAGTGCAGATTCTTTGCCCAGTCCTCAGTCCAAACAGGGTCTTGAAGCAGTGGTGCATGAAATTGGTGCTTGGTAAATACTGACTGAATTTCAGGCCCCCTCAGGGCCTGTAGGGTATTTTGCAGCTACAGATCAAATTGGCATAAAAATCTGTAGCCTGATGTGTGGGAGCTGTGAGTCAGGCTCTATCGCACCAATTTCTGTCTTTTTAAAAATATGTTTTTGTATATTTATTTTTGGCCATGTTGGGTCTTCGTTGCTGTGCTTGGGCTTTCTCTAGTTGCGATGCATGGGGGCTTCTCATGTGGAGCACACATTCTAGAGAGTGTGGGCTTCAGTAATTGCTGCGCGTGGGTTCAGTAGTTGCAACTCTAGAGCACAGGCTCAGTAGTTGTGGCACACAGGCTTAGTTGCCCTGCAACATATGGAGTCTTCTTGGACCAGGGATTGAACCGTGTTTCTTGCGTTGCATTGCAAGGTGAATTCTTAACCACTGGATCATGAGGGAAGCCCCAAATTCTGTCTTTACTAGAGACAGAGAATGTTCCAGATCTCTTACATGTTAATCTCTTCTCTCCCAGCCCTCCTTATTGATGCAAAAGAGAATGACAGTTCCTGTTAGGGAGCAGGCGGAAACCTCAATGTTATCTTTGCTCTAATTTGGAGGGCCTATCTTTCCACTTTCTTGCTTAAATTACATGCACAGCACACACTGTGACTTGCCCCTTCCCTTCCTGTCACAAATCCCTTGAAGGCTACCAGCTTAATATGAACACATCTTCAGTTCTTTCTCAATTCTTTTTGGTAATTAATTTCCCAGAGGTCCTCTTTTTATTACTTGAGAGCAAAAGTTTTGAACAGACTATGAATGAGGTTTGTTTGCTTTCATTATGTTCGTAGTATGTTGAAAAAAAAAAAACAACCCTAAAACTTCCTCCAACAAGTCATTGAAATATAATTCTGTTAAAAAGGTCAACTGTGATCCCTTCAAGAGAACACCCCAGTGGTCTTCCTTTAGAACTATGTATGATATTTTTGGAACAGAGTTTTAACGTGGCTTTTTTTCTTTCAAAGGTCTTTCCTAGCTTGTATTAGGCAGATGAGGTTGTTTAATGAAGAGTTGTAATTAATTCAGAATAGTCATTAGCATGTAAACATAAGCTGATCTTCAAGTACCTTTGAAGAAAATTTCACAGTTCACGAGCGCAGACGTTTGACAGAGGGAAGAAGACAGAAATTGTATGTCAGTTTGGTGTATTATTTGAAAACATGGAAGTTAATTTTGTGGCAGGTTATGATGATAATTGAAGGGTAAAGACTTGCGGAGTTGTAAGCTCAGTTTAGTCTTTCAGCTGCCCTTAAGTGAGTCTTCAACAGGTATTGTCACTAAATAATGGGTATAGCTAATGAGAGGAGTTTAATCATCTTGGGGTGTGGGATTAACGACTTGGGGAAGTGAAAACTTTTACTAAAGGAAGATGTGTCTTGTTATGTACCTCATATCCACCAAGGAGAGCAGAACTGTACCTTGCAAACCTTTTAGGGAGTGGAGCAGGTCTGATACAAAGTATAGACCTGGAATGTAAGGACTTGTGTGCCTTTGAACTCCACCTCTGTTTCCTCAAATGATGGGGCTGAGTTAGAGAAGATGGAAGACAGTGGCACCCCACTCCAGTGCTCTTGCCTGGAAAATCCAGGGACAGAGTAGCCTGGTAGGCTGCAGTCCATGGGGTCGCTAAGAGTCGGACACAACTGAAGCAACTTAGCAGCAGCAGCAGAAGGCCCATTTGAATGCTGTATTTATTTCTCAGATTTTTGTGGTCTCCTATTTAAATCTATGTGGTAGATGGCTGGTCACAGTCACTCTCTCCTAATATGATTCTGACCCCTGAAAAAAGGAAATTTATTGTGTCAGTTAGCTGTTGCTACTGCTTCCTCACCATTGTGTGTGTGATGGTTTGTTCGTTTTTATTCCTGTGTGTTGAATCCTTGTGTGTATATACTATAATGTATCCATTTTACTGTTGATGGATTGTTTGCAGACTTCGCCTGTGCCTAAGAGCCGGTGACCATAGTCTTGTGTCTGGTGCACCTATACACGGAATTTAAGCCTTCTTTCCCCTTTTCTTTGAGATATAACTCATGCAGGGTCCTATTATTTGTGGAGTTTAGTAAACTTTCTGATGAGCGTTCTCACCTAAGAAAAGGATGCTTCGAAGGTTTGCAGGATTGTTACTTACGTAGAAGTTATCTCTAACCTGATTTGTGTGGACATGCTTACCAGTGGCTCAGTGATCGCTGTTGAGAGAACGCCCTGCGGGTTCTGGTTTATTTTATCTTCACTTTACTTGCCCTGTATACATGATTGTTTGTGTTTTCGTATCTGACTCCTGAGAATTCTTTTGGCAGTGGTGAGACCCTAAAGTATAAATAACTCCAGCAGAACATACTTGGCACCCCTGTGGTAGGCACTCTTTGCCTTCCCTTTGTGTGTGATTATCACGCCCATACCAGCCGTGCTAGTGACAGATCACTTTCGTACAGTGCCTGACTGAGTCCCATGCCGGTAGTCCTCATCCAACAAGATCCTAAGTGGAAATGGGCACCTCCATTAGGACATGGCTGTGACAAAGCTGAAATCACAACAAATCCCCAAACTCAAGATGCCGGAGGCCACACCCGCACCTGAAGGGTGAGCCAATCCAACCAGCTCCTTTCATAGATAGAGATGTGGGTTTAGAGAAAGTGACATGTCCAGATAGAACTCATGTCTTTTTCTGCAGTTCGGGTTGCAGCTTCTCTTAAACTAGTAATATTTATTGGCTGAGGCTAAGGCAGTATTGAAAGAGGACTTGATGTACTCAGAATTTATTATTGGTTTTGGGCAATGAAAGCTTTTTTTTTTAAAAAAAAAAAAGGGCCAGAATAATATGTGATTTTCTGTTCTCTCTTCTTGGCAAGTGACACATAGCATTGTACCCGCCTCGCTTTAAATGCTCAGTGTTTTTATGTGAGTCGTAGGTTTATTTTGGTCCTAATTACATTATGCTGACATCTAGTTAGTTGTGCTCCTCCGCTTGAAGAATTTTAAATTTCACTTGAGATTTCTTTTGACTACAAGTAAGACAAAATTTCTCTGTCAGATGAGGGAATACGCTCACTGTATGGAGTTGTCAGTGACCTGTAATTATCTCAAGTCCTTTGATTTCAACTTGGGAAGCATGCTTGCTTTTAGACAGCTGCTCCAGCCTAGAGAATTCCCCCTCTGCCCTCTGTTTCACTTTCCCATGACTGAAGGCCTGGTGTCTTTCTGCCTTTGGTACTGTCAGTCTCTGCCTGCCTGGCATTAAGCTGGTTGGAATCTTTGGTAGGCAGGTGATCAGTCTTATCCCTACTTATTTGCTTTATGCTATGAAATCTTGCTTAGTATCTGTGCCTCACATCATTGGGATAGTGGAAAGGTATGTGTGAACAGTTTGCTGGCAATTTCAGGTAAGAGGTGAAGTGAGCAATTGTATAATAAAGAGGCAGAATATTAGTTTAGCAAACTTGGGCCTGAGCCTTCTTGCCAAGGCATAGATTGAACAGAGAGGGGGCAAATGTGGGTTTCCTTTGGACCAGGGGTCCCCAACCTCCAGGATCTAATGCCTGATGGTTTGAAGTGGAACTGATATAATAATAGATGTAATGCACTTGAATCACCCCCAAACTACCCTCCCGCCACCCTCTAGTCCATGGAAAAATTGTCTTCTGGTCTGTGGTGCCAAAAAGTTCAGGGACTGCTGCTTTGGACCATCAGGTGATGGTATCGCTCTGGCTGTGATGCTAGAGATGGGAAGATGGTGGAATCCACTCCTTGTCTTTCCCCATGTGAGCAGTTCCCTCCTGGGCACTGTTTTATTGAATGTTGAAGATCAGTGAATATGGGTGAGTGTGCTAATGAGGTTTCGGTGGGGGCTGGGGGGTGTCTCCTTCCCCGAGGACAGTGGGAGGTGGTGCTGCTAACCTGGAGTCTTCCGACCCCTCCTCCTCCTCTGTAGCACCTCCAGAGTCGCCTTTCCTCGCCTCGTCTGTGCCCCACTTTCCTGCTCGGTGGGCTCACTCCTCTTTGTCCTCTTCCTTTTCTTCATACCCCAAACTGCTGTTAACAGACAATCACAGGAAAGTTTGAGGCATTTGTTCCCCTTGGGATAAAATGTGAGGTTTCATGTTTTCTTTGGGAAAATGACTGAGTTACATTGTTATAGAAGCAAAGATACCCCAAGCACAGTTGTGCCTGTTTTTTTTTTTTTTTCAATTTGTTAGGGGTTTCGGTTATGTAGCCCACCCTCTCCTAAGGGCCCTGGAGAAAAAGGAGGTGGTGATCACTGTTGTGTAATGAATCTGATTAGTTATTCGTTGCTCCAGTATTTGTTGTTGTTATTGTTTTTTTTTTTTTTTTTTTAGCAAAAATAACTCTGCCATAGAGGCTGTTTGAGAACTCTGCTTACATTCTAATTAATAAAAAAATAGTCACATATGCTGTTCATGTTGTTCGAAGAGAATTAGGAGCTATGTGTCTTACCACATTGCGCATCTTGAAAACAAATGTGCTAACTCTTCCTCAAAACATACTGATTTGATGGTACAGAGGTTTATTGAGTCTGTTGGAATATTTCCTCCTTTTCTCTTTCTTTTTGTTAATAAAATAATTATGGGAGACTCTATAGCCCATGTTCTAGCTTTCCTAGTAATTTTTTTACCCCTGCACATAGTGCTTCAGCTGTTTAAACCTCAATTTTCTCATCTGAAAAACGGGAGTGGTGGTTTTACCCATCCGTAAGGTTACTGTGTGGAGTGGGAGTGTGTATAAAGCACTGACTCTGGGCCCAGCACTTGGTGAGGACTCAGTAGACGTTGACTCGTAACACTCCTTTGTGGTTACTTGTGCCTGAGGCAGAAGGGAGCCCAGGGCTTGGGGAGGTAGGCAGAGTGTAGCTTCTGAAGACAAACTCAAGTTCAGATTTCAGGTCACTAATGTAGGATGTTAGGTAAGAGTTTAAGCGTATCTGAATCTCAGATGCTTCAACAGAAAACTGAGTTACTATCTGCCTCAGCTGCTATTAGTTTTGAGGACAATATAAATTGATGTGAAGTGACAGTTGCTCAGTCATGTCCGACTCTTTGCGACCCCATGGACTGTAGCCCACCAGGCTTCTCTGTCCATGGGATTCTCCAGGCAAGAACACTGGAGTGGGTTGCCATTTCCTTCTCCAAAATTGATGATGATGGTTTTTTAATAAGCTTAACCTTAGAGTGGGATAATGCATGGAAAAGTATGGTACTCAGTACAGAGCTACTGTTAGTGTGGCATTTTGAGTATAGGATGGAAGTATAATGTTAAAAGAATAGATAATAATATTAAAGATTTATTGAGCACTTACATGTCCCACACAGAGATCTAAGTGTGGTTAGAAGTATTAACTTATCCATCAACAAATGAATGGATAAGCTGTGGTACATATATAATGGAATATTACTCAGCCATAAAAAGGAATGGATTTGAGTCAGTTCTAGTGTGGCTCAGCTGGTAAAGAATCCGCCTGCAATGTGGGAGACCTGGGTTTGATCCCTGAGTTGGGAAGACCCCTCAGAGAAGGGAAGGGCTATTCACTCCAGTATTGTGGCTTGGAGAATTCCATGGACTGTATAGTCCATGGGGTCACAAAGAAGTCAGACACAACTGAGCGACTTTTGCTTTCAGTGAAGTGGATGAATCTAGAGCCTGTTATACAGAGTGAAGTAAGTCAGAAAGAGAAAAACAAGTATCATAAATGAACACATATATATGGAGTTTAGAAAAATGGTACTGATGAACCTATTTGCAAGGCAGCAATAGAGACGTAAACACACAGAACAGACAGACTAGTGAACACAACAGGGTAAGAAGAGGGTGGGGTGAACCGAGAGAGCAGCACTGTAGCATATATATTACCATATGTAAAATAGCCAATTACCATATGTAAAACAGACAGCCAATTACCATATGTAAAATAGGCGGCCAGTTACCATATGTAAAATAGGCAGCCAGTGGGAATGTGCTGTATGACACAGGGAGCTCAACTGGGCACTCTGTGACAACCTACAGGGGTGGGCAGTGGGAGGGAGGTTCAAGAGAGAGGGGACACATGTATACTTGTGGCTGATTCATATTGATGAATGGCAGAAACCAACACAACATTGGAAAGCAATTACCCTGCAATGAAAAATAAATAAACATTTAAAAAAGAAGTATTAACTTATTTCAACAATTCTGAGGTAGTTACTATTGTTCCCATATTACACAAAATGGTTACGTGTCTTGGCCAAGGTCATAGAGCTATAAGTGGTAGAGCTGGGTGAACTTGGTCTGAAGCCTCCAGAGCCCACAGTATTGACCACAGAGCTGGGGATTTTAAGCCAGATAAAACACTTCTCTCCTGAATGTGCTTTTTTGTATGAAAGCTAAACATCACCCAAACAGTTGGGGATGTGCTAACCCAGCATCCCTGAGTGAGGGTAAAGTATTTCTCACTTAGTTGGTAAATATCTCCTAAGTATTAACAGGAACCAAGTCAAGGAATTCTTGCTGTGGGCAAGGTTGATTTTTTTTTTTTTTTCCTGTTACATCCTTACTTAAAGCTGCATCCCTAGTGGCTCATAAATGAGACACTGAGGGTATTTGCTTCCTGTACCTTTTCAGTAGGAATCATTAGCAGGAGATGATAATTGCATATTAAATATGCTTAACCTTGGAAGTTCTGTCCGTTTGCAAAATGGAGAATTGGGAATTGATGACTCCAGTATTCTCCTATTTCCAAAAGCTGATGCAGGATGTGCCAGCCCCTAGAATCAGGCCAGGAGGCAAAAGGGATGAAACAAAGGGAAGTGTGTCTCGTCAGTGGTGGAGAAGGTGTATAATTTGTGGCCGTCAAGTTCCGTTTGGTTGAAGACTATAAAACTGGCTGCACAATTCTCAGCAAAGCATAGTCTCTAGAAGGGAGTATGTTATGTGCTTGTGAAATTGAAATTGTATTTCTAGGAAAATATCCCTGTAGTTTCTCTTTAAAAGAGTCTTTAGTGTCTATAAAAAAAGGGGGGTGGGGAATGAGCCAGGAACTGAGAAATAGAATGCCATCTTTCTTTGGGGATCTGAAATCTTTGTCACTGTAGAGGTTTGTGTGCCACCCAAATGTGTATTTATTAATTGTCCCTTCTGGAGAGAAATGGCACGTGCCTGTCTACATGCTGAAATTTGACTTTGATGTGGAAGATACAAGAACCAAGCAGTGTTTACACGTGCAAAAATGTATTCGCATACACAGGCTCACAAGCTTCCTGAAGTGGCTAAATAGATAACCTTCACAGTTTCCATCTTGAATGCACGGAAAATACGGAATTGTGAGTAGTAGCTTTTATTTCTTACCTGCCCCCCCTTTCCTGGTCCCTTTGGCAGTAGAACAATAAATCAGAGTCTTCTTTCTTTAAAACAGAAGTTGGAGCTACAGTGTGGGGACCGAGGAGGTACATGAAAAGATAACCATGTATACTGTTAGGTGGGAAAAGGAGCAACAAATTGCATACTTAAGAGGTTCAGCATGCAGGTGAAAAGAGTGTATGTATGTAGCGACGTTAGAAGTTGACCTTTTTAGCAGGATTGGGGGATGTGATCCTGGGCAAATAACCTGCCATTCTGAGTCGGTCTCCTTGTCCATAAAGTGGGTTAGAAATAGAGAAGTTATGAAGATGAAAGCCAAACGGTACACGGTGGAGAGTTTGACTTGTAACTGGAATGCAGCAAGTGTTCAGTTAATGGTAGCCATCGTTACGGAAGGCACATGGAGTAAAGTGTGTCAAACTGTGCACTCACATTATTTTGATGGAGGGTGGGGAACAGGGATGGAATAAGGTTTGAATTTGTTTTACCAGCATTTATGCCTTTGTTAGCTGGAAAATAAAATCAGCAAGATTTTTTAAAAATCGGAGAGAGACAGAACAAAGTGTAAAGTCATCTCTGTAATGGCTGTCTTATCACTTGTGCCAGGTTGTTTTGCTAGAGACCTTTTAGTTTTGCTATATAGTTTTCAAATTTTTTAAAAACAAGACTTTTAGTTTATTATGATTTATTTTTTTGGCTGTACTGCCAGGCACATGGGATCTTAGTTCCTCACCCAGGGATCAAACCCTCACCCCTTGCATTGGAAGTGCAGAGTCTTAACCACTGGGCCATCAGGGAAGTCCCTGGGCTGCTGCTGCTAAGTCGCTTCAGTCGTGTCCGACTCTGTGCGACCCCATAGACGGCAGCCCACCAGGCTCCCCCATCCCTGGGATTCTCCGGGCAAGAACACTGGAGTGGGTTGCCATTTCCTTCTTCAATGTGTGAAAGTGAAAAGTGAAAGTGAAAAGTGAAAGTGAAGTCGCTCAGTCATGTCCAACCCGCAGCGACCCCGTGGACTGCAGCCTACCAGGCTCCTCCGTCCATGGGATTTTTTAGGCAAGAGTACTGGAGCGGGGTGCCATTGCCTTCTCCGCCCTACTTAGTCCTTGCCAAGGCAAAGGGTTGAGTTAGAAGCTCTTGCCTGGTGGCTCGCGTGGAAGGAGGGAGAGGATACCCAAGTGAAAACCTCACTCCCGTCTTTTCCCTTAAACTGTTGTCTCTCATGTATTAAGAGATTGACGGGAAAGCGTGTCTGGTCCTTGGAATGCTGGGTCAGAGATCCTAAAGAGCACGCCTAAAGCTTGAAGGGAAAGGTGATCATATGTAGTTTTCTGTTGCACAGAAGATCATGTCCCCCTCTTATCTCCCTTCCCCCTGGCTGAGTTTCTCACGTCTGTGCAGTGGTTTGGAGGCAAGCAAAGGATGGCTGATGTGGAAGGTGGGCGCCCTGGGGTCAGATCAGCAGGACCGCTTGTGGGCGTGTGAATTGAGTGGTTGACACTGGTGACACCCGTTTGACAAATAGTGGTGCGACTCTCAAAGAAAAGAAAGCAGGACGTCTAAGTGGCTGCATTATCTCCCTCTCTTTTAAAGGGAACATGTCAAGAAATAAAGGAGACTCTGTTAGTAAATCCTGTTACGTTTTTGTTGTTCCTGGGTTTGACACTCTGTGCACTTGGTTGGTTTCTACCTTTTGAGGAATTGGTTTCTGAGTAAGGCTGTTTTAGGCTGCGTTGTCCGCTTATCAAGTTCTTCTCAGTGCAGTTTGGTCAGATTGTCAAGGTGCTGCCCAGCTTGTGTGTGCCGGCCCCCAGCAGCAGGCCTGAATGCCTCCCTGCACACCCTGTGGGCTCTCTGTAGTTCCCGTTTTTAATGGGCCTGGAGGTAAAAACCTTTTATAAGGAGTTGTTTTCCAGCACTGGTGGTGATTTTGCTTTGTTATAATTTTTTTTTTTTTATTTTAAAGCAAATCTGTGACTTGCTAAAACCCCTGAGGCTTTCTAAGATGGTTCTTCCATTTGGCAGCTTTACTGGCTGGTTTATCTGTCTTTTTTTTTTTTTTTTTTTTTAGTATTTTCCTACAGCTGACAATTTCAGGACAGAACAAATCCCAAGTGTCAATTTCAGAGTTCAAAAGCCAGAGAAAAAAGCTGTATCTTCTCCCCCGGATGTGCAGTTAACTTTGACTCTGGCAGAGGTTTGCTCACCCTGCTGGAGTGGGAGAATATTGTTGAGGGTTTGGAAGCTGCTAATGAAATGAATGGTCTGCCCTGAAATTGTTTTCTCACATACTGGCACCCTACAACCTCCACCCACTATGCCAGGTATACATGTACATGCAATTCCAAGGATCCCAGGACTGGGATAAACACTCAGAAGCAATCAACAGCTTAGATACTAATTCTTGCCTGCTTTGAATTTACCAAGTGTTTTTCAGAGCTGGAATTTTATAAAGTATACGATTGTAGAGCTGTTTCAACAGAACCCTCAAGCTAGCAACAAGGGGAAATAAATCCCAACGAGAACTAGCTAAACCAGGCACTTGCAGTTCAGACGGGGCAGGTGGCATGTTCAGCTGCCATGTGACTTGACATTCTCAGTGAGATATGAACTGGGTAGTGTTCTCCTGTACTTCCCCAACCCTGAGGCCCTGGAATAAACACTTAATACATCTGCCTTCTCTCATACCCTATCCTGCTTTCTGATGAATAAGAGGTCAGAGGGTTCCATTTCTATACAATGGCAAGCTGCATGATATCAGGCAAGTAGTCGTAGACCGTTTTGTTAGTAGCTAGCATCCTCAGACGGAGAAGGTAATGGCAACCTACTCCAGTACTCTTGCCTGGAAAATCCCATGGGCGGAGGAGCCTGGTAGGCTGCAGTCCATGGGGTCGCTAAGAGTCGGACACAACTGAGCGACTTCACTTTCACTTTTCACTTCCATGCATTGGAGAAGGACATGGCAACACGCTCCAGTGTTCTTGCCTGGAGAATCCCATGGGCGGAGGAGCCTGGTAGGATGCAGTCCATGGGGTCACACAGAGTCGGACACTACTGAAGTGACTTAGCAGCAGCAGCAGCAGCATCCTCAGAATGGGGCACCTATGCTAAGTGTATTGGGTTGGCCAGAAGTTTCCTTAACATCTTATGGAAAAACCCAAGCAAACTTTTTGGCCAACTCAATATATACTCTTTCTTAATCCTCTCAAGCACCTTATGAGGTTTGAGGTGGTGTTTTCTTTTCATAGATGAGAAAATGGAGGCTTAGAGCAGGTTATAGAGTTGGGAGTCGTACCCAATTCTGTTCAGATGCTGAAGCGGGCTTCAAACTACTAATATAAATCTGCAACACTGTAAATCTGGAATATATAATAATTCTAAACTTGTTTGCCCTTATTTATGGCTTTTCATGTTTATGTGTACATATATAAAGAGAGTAAAATTGGCCAGATATCAAAGGGAAAAGTTGACAAGTCCATTGGCATATAGGGAGAATTTAATACCACTTTCCTAGTATTTCATATATTGAATGCAGGCAAACAATAAAACAGTGAAGAATATAGAAACTTTAGGCAGTGGACTTGTATAAAACACAACTCCCATATCTGGAGCATACTTACTTTCAAGCACACATGGAACATTTATGAAAAGTGATAAGGTGTACTCTTCAATAAATTTTAAAGTCGGTATCACATAGGCTAGGCTATGTGTGCTTGCTAAGTTGCTTCAGTCGTGTCCGACTCTTTACGACCCCGTGGGGTGTAGCCTGCCAGGCTCCACTGTCCCTGGGATTGTCCAGGTGAGAATACTGGAGTGGGTTGCCATGCCCTCCTCCAGGGGATCTTCCCAACCCAGAGACTGAACCCGGGTCTCTTACTGTCTCCTGCATTGGCAGGTGGGTTCTTTACCACTGGTGCCACCTGGGAAGCCCATTATTTAGGCTACTCAGAGTCAAAATCAAGTGAAAACGTAGAGCCACAAAGGCAAGTGCTCTGTGGGTATGAGATGTCCTTGATTTCCCTTCCCATGTTGAGCATCCAGACCTAGGTGGGAAGAGCCCAGCTTTGGGGGGTAACCTGGCAGCAGGGCAGTGGAGATGCCAGCCTGTTGTGGAGCAGCCCAGTTTTACAGAGATCAGATGCTGGTCCTCTTTCCTTTTGAACAGCCCAGGATGGAGGGTTTTTTTTTTTTTTTGACACAGGCACTCCTCTGCGCTTCCCAATGAGGCATTTTGTAAATATAAATCCCTACCCTTCTATTCTTTTAAGGGAGAGCCCTTAAAACCACCTGGGACTCCTTGTTTATGGGAATTCCAGGCTGTTCCAGCATTCCTGTGCCCTGATAACATGGCCTTTTCAAGGCTGGGAAATTAAAATGTCTTGTTGCTACGTAAATTAAAATCACTGGCTTTCAAAAAGCTGTGAATAGGAGCTTTGTAAATGGAGGATTTTATACTGCAAATTTTTCTCTTAATGTAGAAATACTCATTCCCAGAGGGATATGTGTGTATATGTGTGTGTGTGTGTGTGAGTGTGTATGTGTGTGTGTGTAGGAAGCTGTTTTGGTTCCTGTTGGAGCTGAGTGGTACTTGTAGCAATATGGCTTAGAGAGAAGGTCTTGAGCTTTGAGAGTCCGGGAGAGCAGTGTCACTGGGAATAAAAGTGAATTGAAGGGAAAGAATCTGAAAAACAATATAATATTATATATATATATATATATATATATATATATATATACACACATACACACCCCTGAATTACTGTGCTGTACACTTGAAACTAACACAGCATTGTGAATCAACTACACTTCAATTAAAAAAAGCCTATAGCTTCCCCTCTCTGAGCAGGTTTCTTAAGTAGGGCTTAAGAAACCTATCTGAAATTAGACTCACAAAGAACAGAGGAAATTGTGTATTTTAGACAGCTGTGTGCTTGGCATATAGTCAGTTCAGTTCAGTCGCTCAGTAATGTCTGACTCTTTGCGACCCCATGAACCACAGCACGCCAGGCCTCCCTGTCCATCACCAACTCCCGGAGTCCACCCAAGCCCATGTCCATCGAGTAGTAAGTGAGTAAATGATACCTGCTGGGATTATAGTTACTTGCAGCTTCATTGACTGAGACTTCTAGCTTTGGAATTTGCAGTCACTAGGGTTGCATTCATAATCCATGGCATGTTGCCTCCTCTTCACTCATTCTTACAGATAATTGAGAAACTGGTAGGATCTAGAAGTTCAAGTTGTTTCTGCTCTCCATGATGCGTCTCCTAAGCAGATGAGCAGACAGGAGCTTAGAATCAAAGGATTTTAAGTTGGAAAGAATCTTCCTCCCTTCAATTTTTACTGGAAGGGGAGAAAAGAGGACCACAGAGTTAAAATGATTGACCTCAAGCAGTAAAGTTGGCTAGATAGGACAGGAATGATCTTGTAGCATTGCCGTGGTTACCAGCATGGTGTCTGTGTGTTAATTCATGTTGTGACATCTTTATGAGGCTGCTGCTGTGGTTGCAGTCTTCCATGTAAGGAATCTGAGGCTTAGGGAATGTGCAGCACTTGGTTAAGGTTACGCAGCTCCTGTGCTGTTCCTCCTGGCTGCAGGTCTCATCCTGGTATCCAGAACTCTGCACTGCTTCTTTGGTGTGTTTAATCTAGTTACATAGTTGCTAAAGGCAGCCACGTGTCCTTCAGTGAGGCATCTTCCTGCACAAAGCAAGGATCATGTGTACAGCATTCTCAGATCTCCCTGAAATGTGTACCAGTCTCTTAGAGATGATTTAAAGCCAGCCTGGGGTTAATTTGTGCATCCAATTCATGTGACTTGGTGCTACTAGAATTTATTGACTACATCCCTGCGTTTGCTTCTGAAATGGGGCCATTCACTGGGTCCCCTGGCACCTCCCTACCCGCTCTCCCCCAGGCTCGTCTTCTCAGGTCATTGGCAGGATTGTACTCAAGGTTAGTCCAGTTTCTTTTCTGTGATAATGTACAGGTTATTTGAACTTGTCCTCGGGTATCAGAAGTGGGTAAAATTTAATGCCATCACCCATTTCTTGCCCATTTTGACGACTTCTGCTTTGTTGCTTCCTATTACATGTTCAGGGACAGAGTGCCAAATCCTTGCAGGAAATGGGACACTGACTTAGACTTGAGGCTGTTTTGTCTAGAAGGACGCTTAGAGTAGGTGAAGGGCTGAGGAGACCAGGTTCCAGAGAAGTTGGTCATCAGCGGGGCTGAGCCTGGTAATGCGGTACTCACTGCCCTGCTCCTCACCACACCCCTGCCTCTAGCTGAGGCCTTCCGTCGGCTCCCCCAGGCTGGTCCGCACCAGCCTGCTGAGCAGTTCTTTTTCCCGTTTATTGGCTGGGCTGGATCTTTGTTGCTCTGCATGGGTCTTTCTAGTTGTGGCGAGGGTAGGGGGGCCGGGGGAGTTGGCTGCTCTTTAGCTGAGCCGTGCGGGCTTCTCATTGCTGTGGCTTCTCCTGTTGCGGAACACGAGCTCTGGAGTGCACGAGTTTCAGGAGCTGTGGCACGTAGGCTCGGCAGTTGTGGCGCATGGGCTTAGTTGCTCCGCAGCATGTGGAATTTTCCCAGACCAGGGATCAAACCTGTGTCCCCTGCCTTGGCAGGTGGATTCTTAATCACTAGACCACCAGGGAGGCCCTGCTGAGCAATTCTGATCATCTGTTTGTTAGAACTCTTTGCAATGTGGTGTTGAATCCACAACTAAAGGCTTTAGTCTTGCACTGATGGTGGTCCTAGGGCACGAGGGGTGTGTGGGAGTTGGCAGTGGTGTGGTTGGTCATGTGGATTGCTGGTGCATTTATTATCTTTTCTTATGATAAACTTAAACCTGATAGAATAGTTAAGGAATACTCTCTTCTGATGACAGTGGAGACATGGGTGCCTTTCCTTCAGACATGCATATATAGAGCTGCCATTCTCGTGTGATCTGACGCCAGTTTGCACACGTGCATCCCTGGGATTTTGCTTTTAAAGCTTGTCAGAGTCCCCTCTAAGACCCAGTGACAACCACTCCAGGCTCCAGTGCAGGCCTCGTCTCTGGGGTGGTCTAGCCAGTCTGAGTGGTCCCAAGGGCCCTTCCCTCAGGGGTTAAGAGGCATTATCCCCTGCTGGGCAGAATCTGTTGGCGATCTTAAAAGTGTTCTGCCTCCAGATAGAAGCAAAACTGTAAAACCTCATGTTGTTTCTATCAGCTTAGGACACTGGCCCAAGTAGATCTCTCCCAGATCCTGTCCCAAGTGGTCTGTATTTCTGTTGGTAACTTTGGAAATGTTCTCTGTTTCTGTGTGAAAGCATATATAAGGGTTACAGAGTCTGGGTCCTGTTCTCAGTGAGCTTATGTGTGTATAGATAAGAGTGTGTGGGTACAGATAAGTTATGAATCACTGAAAAGTTAGGCTATAAAGCAGATGTGAGACTTCGGTGTATGGGTGGGCATTGTGGTATGTGTGCCCCCATGTTCAGTCTATCTGTGGAGTCTGTTAGAGTCTGTATGTGTCTATGTGTATCTGCATTATACGAGGGGCTTCCCAGGTGGCACAGTAATAAAGAAGCCGCCTGCCAGTGCAGTAGACTCGGATTCCATCCGTGGGTTGGGATCCTCCTCCCTGTAGGAGGAAATGGCCACCCACTCCAGTGTTCTTGTTTGGGAAATCCCATGGACAGAGGAGCCTAGCGGGCTGCAGTCTGTGGGGCTGCCGAGAGTCGGATGACTTAGCGACTGAGTATGCACATATAGTATACACGCTTGCGTGTGTATACAGGTAGTATACGCAGGCACACTTGGTACCAAAGACATGCTGAGCCGTGAGTCTCCTTTGCTGCTTGGACCTCCAACGGAAATTTAGGGAGTGTGGGCCCTGGATGGTGGGCTGGATTTTGGATTGTGGGTAAGGAGTGCATATTGGAGCTGCTGGAACTGGAAAGGTGTCAGGCGTCTGGTGCTAGAATCGGGAGTTTTGTTTAGTGCTCCCCGGAGATCACTGTAAGTGATTGTGACCGTGAGCACACTTTGGTCTTCTTCACACTGGTATTAGTTTGACTCCCCTTATAGAATCCTGCCTAGGCGAGCTGGTACCTTTGTCTTGTACTACTGGGCTGGGGATAAAAATTTCAGTGCTCTCCCTCAAGAAACAGTCGATCTGTTGTGCATGTTTACAAAACAAACAAACAAACAAAACCCCTGCATTGTTGAAAAACCCACCTGGCTTGTTACCTTATACTCTTGAGGAACTAGGGGTCAGTCAGTCCCAAAGATGAAGATGTGCCTTGGGAACTTTGTAGGAAATTTCTTCCTGCCTCACTGTGGAAGTAACATGGAAGATTCTCTCTGCAGATGGTATTTTGACTGGGAGCACCCAGAGACCTCGCCCTGAACCCAGCAAGGCTTTAACTCGCAATTCCTGGGCCAGCTTTTATCTAGGGGTTCTGATCCAGAACTGATGCCAGCCTCTTTTTCTCAAAGGGAAAAGTGTGGTTTTTTTGATGATAAAATATAAAATGATCATTACTGGAAATATTATAATAGTGGAAGAATAAGCTTAATATTCTAAAACTCACAGCAGCTGTTAGCATTTTGATAGATTTCCTCTTGGTATCTTTCTCTGTGCATCTTTAAGTTTTAAATTATTATAGGTTATAAAAATAACACGTGTGGAAAAAATAATAAAATGAAATCATGTGCATATATTATTTACCCTGGAGATAACTGCTGTTAACCTTTTAGTGCATATCTTTATAATGTTTTCCTTTATTTATAGATGAACATGTATATATACATTTTTTCAATAAAATGAGGAAATATTTTAAGTAGCTTATATCTTATTCAATTTTATATTTTCATTTTTCAATTAATGTTGACAATGCTAAGGTTATAATGCTGTTTCAAACTATGTAAATATAATTTAAATCGATACATAATTTAAGTGAATATATAAAAATTGACCTGATCAGTTCCTGTATATCTTTGTACAGAAAGTGTTTTTCAGTGTTTCAGGATGAATTATCAGAAGTGGAAGTACATGGGTTTAGGAAACATTTTTAGAGCTTTTAGCACATACGTCCATTACTATTGAGGAAAGATGTGGGGAGAACTCTGATTTTATACTCAGTTGGTTGCATCTCCTCTGTTCCACCCCAGTCTCTGCCTTCCCCACCTCTTTCGGTTGTTCTTATTTTCCTTAAATTTCTTTTTGACTAGCCAGTACATGCATGGAGGGCAGATACATGGGGAAAATAATTATCCTTCCTACCTCTGTCTCTTGGACGCAAGATTCCTTACCCAGAAGGAACCTTCTCTCATATTTTATGTGTCCATCCAGAGATAATCTGTATGTAGACAAGCATGCATGTGTTTGTATATATATAACTATGGGGCTTCCCAGATGGCTCAGCAGGTGAAGAATTGCCTTCCAGTACAGGAGACTCAGGAGACGTGGGTTCCATCCGTGGGTCAGGAAGATCCCCTGCGGGAGGAAATGGCAACCCATCCCAATGTTCTTGTCTGAAATATACTGTGGACAGAGGGTGGGCCGTAGTCCATGGAGTTGCAAAGAGTCGGACATGACTGAGTGCCTGAGCACAAGGTACAAGTATAACTATATATATTTTAAACCCAAAGTGATAGCTTCACCGCATTTCAGTTTAGTTCAGTTCAGTCGCTCAGTCGTGTCCGACTCTTTGCAACCCCATGAATCGCAGCACGCCAGGCCTCCCTGTCTATCACCAACTCTCGGAGTTCACTCAGACTCACATCCATCGAGTCCGTGATGCCATCCAGCCATCTCATCCTCTGTTGTCCCCTTTTCCTCCTGCCCCCAATCTCTCCCAGCATCAGAGTCTTTTCCAATGAGTCAACTCTTCGCATGAGGTGGCCAAATTTACTCTTTAGTATTTTTGGTTTACATTTTGTAGGTCTTTGCACATAGGTATTAATACATATAGAACTGCCTGTTTGAGGTTCCTTTTTTCAATGACTGCTTAGTATTCTGTGTAATGTGGATGCACCATAACCTATTTGCTGGAATTGAATTTTTCTTTTTTGGTTTCTAATATTCTGTTACTCTTTTTTGGTCTCTAATATTCCGTTATTCATCTACAATTGAATTTTTCTTTTTTGGTTTCTAATATTCTGTTATTCTTAATGAAGCTTCATGAACATTTCTAATATACATTAATTTATAAGAAATCTCTAAAAGAATTGTTGGGTCAAATGAGTATCAATTTAAAAAATTGATAGCTATTGCTACATTTGTTTCTTTGGGGAAAGATGTATGGGGTTCTGTTTCCCCACTCCTGGATCTTTGTGATCTTTGTCTTTCCTGAAAGATGAACAAGTGATTTACTGCAGATGTAATTTACATTTCTCTTATAAGTGGGGTTGAGTACCTTTTATAGGCTTGTTGAAGAACTATCTTAATTCCTTTTGACAATCGTTTGTAGTTCTGTGCCTTCTTTTCTGTTAGGTTATTGGCCTACTTCCTATCCATTTGTTGGAACTCTGAATATATTAAGGAGTTTGTTTGTTTTACCTGCAGACAATTTATCCTAGCTTATCACTTATTATTGGACTCCTTTGATAGTGTATTTTGGATTTATTATGAAATACTCATTTTATTGAGTATTTTCCCCCTAGTACTATTATGGGTTTGTTTTTCATCCCTGAATCATTCCCATCAAGTTCAGAGGCATTCAGGATGTTATGTATTTTATTTTATTTATTAAGAAAATATCTATTTAGTTTTGTCTGTGCTGGGTCTTCCTTGCTGGGCACAGGCTTTCTCTATTGGTGGCAAGTGGGGGCTGCACTGTAGCTGCCGTGCATGGGCTTCTCGTTGTGGTGGCTCCTCTTGTTGTGGAACATGGGCTCTAGGGCACTCAGGCTTGATAGTTGTGGGCTTAACTGCTCATGGTTTATGGGATTAATGAGTCTGATAATTCTCATATCAGTCGCAAAGAGTCAGACACGACAGAGCCACTGAACTGATACTTAGGTCAGATGGGCAAGTGTCTAAAATTTTTCTGTTTGCAGAAATCTTTGGGGTGGAGATTCTTAAACATGTGGAGTGTTAAGCCCAGGAATGTGCATTTTTACTGCTTAAGTAATTCTGAAGCAGTCGGCCTGTGATCCACAATTCGAGAAACTCAAAACTAACTAAAACTTGGAAATGGGTGAGTCAAGGAAAGCTGGTGGGGATGTGTTCCCAGGCTTCATCCTCCTTCCCTCCCTATCTCCTCGTGGTGAATTTGGATCAAGCCTACATTTAGTTGTAAGAGCTCTTACTCAAGTCTCTAGACAAGGATCATTTTATATATCAGTTCAGTTGCTCAGTTGTGTCCGACTCTTTGCAACCCCATGGATTGCACCACACCAGGCTTCCCTGTCCATCACCAACTCCCAGAGCTTGCTCAAACTCATATCCATTGAGTCAGTGATGCCATCCAACCACCTCATTCTCTGTCATCCCCTTCTCTTCCTGCCTTCAGTCTTTCCCAGCATCAGGGTCTTTTCCAAGAAGTCACTCTCACATCCATACATGACTACTGGAAAAACCATAGCTTTGACTAGATGGACCTTTGTTGGCAAAGTAATGTCTCTGCTTTTTAATATGCTGTCTAGGTTGGTAATAGCTTTTCTTCCAAGGAGTAAGTGTCTTTTAATTTCATTGCTGCAGCCATGTATATATAAATATATATATATGTATAAAATGAGACAGAGCAACAAAAATACACACTAAGAAATATATATGTGTGTGTATATTTAGAGACAGAGATACACAGTAAGATGACTAGCTGACTTTCATTCTGAGAATAATAGTGGTTTTCTTTCTTACCTCGTTAGCTATTTAACAAGGAACCATACTACTGAGGTTAATGCCAGGAGGGCATGTGGGTGTGCTCAGTTACGCAGTCGTTTCTGACTCTTTGCACCCCGTGAACTGTATAGCCTGCCAGGCTCCTCTGTCCATGGAATTTTCCAAGCAAGAATATTGGATCAGGTTGCCATTTGATCTTCCTGACCCAGAGATCGAACCCGAGTCTCTTTCATCACCTGCATTGGCAGGTAGATTATTTACCACAGCACTACCTGGGAAGCCCAGCAGGGCTTGAATTAGGGCGGTATTTATTTCTTTGTGGGTGTTTAAACCCAGGCCTGTTAATATCAAACTTATAGACCATTATAAGCTTTTAGACATTGTAAGCATCCCTGGCATTCTGCTGGAGAGAAAACTTGGTCTTTCTGTCCAGCAACCTATAGGGAGCTATTAAGACCCCCTGCACCAAGCCATGTGAATTACTGTGAGTTTGTGATATGACAAGTGGCTTCAAGTCCCAGGTAAGTGACTGCTCTCCGCTTATGGAGTGAACCGAAGATGTTTGCCAGTTAACTTGCCTTTGTGATTATGTGTTCAATGCTTCCCAGATGTCAGTGTGGGCGTCAATCACCAAGGATTAAAATACATATTCTCATTTAGCAGGTCCAGGCTGGGACCAGGGAGTTTACATTTGCAGTAATCTTCTACGTGGGAGGTCTAGGGACCTCACTTTGCCTGGAAGGGATTAGATCTAGATTTAAAGCGTGGCTCTGTCATTTCAGCTGTGCTACCTGTGTGTCTTCGTTTACTTGAGTTGCCTTGCCCAGCCTTGGTTTTCTTCTTTGCATGGTAGAGACAGTGTGATCGAGAGGGATAGTCTGTGTAAGGACCTAGCAGGACAAATGTTAGCAGTCTTCCAACCAGACATTTGTTTACGAGACAAGGAAGAAGCGAAGAGCACCAATAATTGGATTTTCATCTAAATGTGTCAGAACAATACATTTTGAAAAAATTGGGAGGCTTATCGGTTGACTAGATTTTTAACAGTATCTAAAGAAAGACTTTCGGGATTTGAAATAGCTCAACTGGAATCCCATCACCTCCACTAGCTTTGTTAGTAGTCATGGTTTCTAAGGCCCACTTGACTTCACATTCCAGGATGACTCTAGGTGAGTGATCACACCATCGTTATTATCTTGGTCGTGAAGATCTTTTTTGTACTGTTCCTGTGTGTATTCTTGCCACCTCTTAATGTCTTCTGCTTCTGTTAGGTCCATACCATTTCTGTCCTTTATCGCATCCATCTTTGCATGAAATGTTCCCTTGGTATCTCTGATTTTCTTGAAGAGATCTCTATTCTTTCCCATTCTATTGTTTTCCTCTATTTCTTTGCATTGATCGCTGAGGAAGGCTTTTTATCTCTTCTTGCTATTCTTTGGAACTCTGCATTCAGATGCTTATATCTGTCCTTTTCTCCTTTGCTTTTCACTCTCTTCTTTTCACAGCTATTTGTAAGCCCTCTCCAGACAGCTATTTTGCTTTTTTGCATTTCTTTTCCATGGGGATGGTCTTGCTCCCTGTCTCCTGTACAATGTCACGAACCTCTGTCCATAGTTCATCAGGCACTCTATCTATCAGATCCAGGCCCTTAAATCTATTTCTCACTTGCACTGTATAATCATAAGGGATTTGATTTAGGTCATACCTGAATGGTCTAGTGGTTTTCCCTACTTTCTTCAATTTAAGTCTGAATTTGGCAATAAGGAGCTCATGATCTGAGCGACAGCTCCCAGTATTGTTTTTGCTGTCTGTATAGAGCTTCTCTATCTTTGGCTGCAAAGAGTATAATCAATGTGATTTTGGTGTTGACCATCTGGTGATGTCTATGTATAGAGCCTTCTCTTGTGTTGTTGGAAGAGGGTGTTTGCTATGACCAGTGTGTTCCCTTGGCAAAACTCTATTAGCCTTTGCCCTGCTTCATTCCATATGCCAAGGCCAAATTTGCCTGTTATTCCAGGTGTTTCTTGACTTCCTACTTTTGCATTCCAGTTGAGCTATTTCAAATCCTGAAAGATGATGCTGTGAAAGTGCTGCACTCATTATGCCAGCAAATTTGGAAAACTCAGCAGTGGCCGTAGGACTGGAAAAGGTCACTTTTCATTCCAATCTCAAAGGCAATGCCAAAGAATGCTCAAACTACCACACAATTGCACTCATCTCACACGCTAGTAAAGTAACGCTCAAAATTCTCCAAGCCAGGCTTCAGCAATACGTGAACCGTGAACTTCCAGATGTTCAAGCTGGTTTTAGAAAAGGCAGAGGAACCAGAGATCAAATTGCCAACATCTGCTGGATCATGGAAAAAGCAAGAGAGTTCCAGAAAAACATCTATTTCTGGTTTATTGACTATGCCAAAGCCTTTGACTGTGTGGATCACCATAAACTGTGGAAAATTCTGAAAGAGATACCAGACCACCTGACCTGCCTCTTGAGAAACCTGTATGCAGGTCAGGAAGCAACAGTTAGAATTGGACATGGAACAACAGACTGGTTACAAATAGGAAAAGGAGTATGTCAAGGCTGTATATTGTCACCCTGCTTATTTAACTTCTGTGTAGAGTACATCATGAGAAATGCTGGGCTGGAAGAAGCACAAGCTGGAATCAAGATTGCCGGGAGAAATAACAATAACCTCAGATATGCAGATGACACCGCCCTTATGGCAGAAAGTGAAGAGGAACTAAAAAGCCTCTTGATGAAAGTGAAAGAGGAGAGTGAAAAAGTTGGCTTAAAGCTCAACATTCAGAAAATGAAGATCATAGCATCTGGTCCCATCACTTCATGGGGAATAGATGGGGAAACAGTGGAAACAGTGTCAGACTTTATTTTTTGGGGACTCCAAGATTGCTGCAGATGGTGATTGCAGCCATGAAATTAAAAGACGCTTACTCCTTAGAAGAAAAGTTATGACCAACCTAGATAGCATATTGAAAAGCAGAGAGATTACCTTGCCAACAAAGGTCCATCTAGTTAAGGCTATGGTTTTTCCAGTGGTCATGTATGGATGTGAGAGTTGGACTGTGAAGAAAGCTGAGCACCGAAGGATTGATGCTTTTGAAGTGTGGTGTTGGAGAAGACTCTTGAGAGTCCCTTGGACTGCAAGGAGATCCAACCAGTCCATTCTAAAGGAGACTAGCCCTGGGTGTTCTTTGGAAGGAATGATGCTAAAGCTGAAAGTCTAGTAGTTTGACCACCTCATGGGAAGAGTTGACTCATTGGAAAAGACTCTGATGCTGGAAGGGGTTGGGGGCAGGAGGAGAAGGGGACGACAGAGGATGAGATGGCTGGATGGCATCACCGACTCGATGGACGTGAGTGAGTGAACTCTGGGAGTTGGTGATGGACAGGGAGGCCTGGCGTGCTGCGATTCATGGGGTAGCAAAGAGTCGGACACGACTGAGTAACTGAACTGAACTGAAAGAAAGACTTTGAGTATTAGCTTGTGATCAAGATGCTTTTCCTTTTAACGCGTGTCTCTTCTTCTTCCTGTTCAGACACCTATGAGAAAAACTTACCTATGTAAACATGGTGTGTTGGCCAGTGTAATCCGGCTCTGCTGGTTTACTCAGGGAGTAGAGGTTTATGGGAGCTAGATTTCTGACGCCCACGTTTTCTAACTTGATATATAGAGACTGTCTTCTGGTTTCTTATTTGGCAACCTTCCTTTGGGGAATTATGTTTGTGATTTTTAGAGAGACAGTTGCCTGTATTCTTAGTAGACAGAGGTTTTAAACCTGCTCTACCACTAACTGGCTCTGTGACCCACAGCCCTGTGCTTAGTTCCATCCTTTGCTCCATAGAAGCTTCTAGAGGACAGAAGTTTTTCAGCTCTATTCACTGCTAGATATAGTACGTAGGCCAGGTGCTTGGTAACTCTGCTGAATGAACATCGGAATTGGTCAGCACCCATGCTTGTTAAACTTTAATATGGATCTGGATCACCGAGAATCCAGTTAAGACATTTTCTGAATCCACAGGTTTGGGACAGGGCCTGAGATTCTGCATTTCTAACCAGTCCTAGGTGATGCCCATCCTGGTTTGCACAATAGTTTTTTAATTTTTAAAAATTATATTTATTTTTGGCTATGCTGGGTCTTTGTTGCTACGTGGGCTCTTTTTAGTTGTGATGGGCAGAGGCTGCCCTTCCTTTTGGCATATGGGCCTCTCACTGTGGTGGCTCGTCTTGCGGAGCGTGGGCTCTAGGGAGCACAGGCTTCAGTAGCTGCGGTTCAGGGCACTAGGGCACAGGCTCAGTAACTGTGGTGCATGGGCTTAGGTGCTCTGTTGAATGTGGGGTCTTTCAGGTTCTGGGATTGAAACTGTGTCTCCTGCATTGGCAGACGGATTGCATTGAGCTACCAGGGAAGTCCCTTGTCAGCACATTTTGAAGCAATTGAGTACTCTTCTAGTGAATATCCAGTGCTGCTCTTACTTGGCTTATGGATCATGCCAGTGTCTTGAAACCTAATGAAAGCTGATAGAAAAGAAATTTTGGACACTTGAGTAGATGTTAGTGGACTTCCCTGGATCATGGACAGTAGGTATAGATGTGATCACTGATTTGGAGGCACATTTCTATGGACCTATGTTAAGATCACCTTTGCCTCTGTTCTTCCTCTGGGGAATGAGGAGACATGGCTGCCCATTGGACCCCCCGTGGAGTTTTTAAAACTATTGATACTTGGAGATTTATGTGATTGATGTGGGGTGTAGCCTGGGCAACAGGATTTGGGTGGTTCTTACTATTCAGCTAAGATTAAAAATTACTAGGTTAAATAAGTCCATCATTTGATTTTTTTTTCCTTTTTTTTTTTTTTTTAAATCCATATAGTAACTCTTTGTGTGTACATGTGAGTTTTTAAAAATGTAGAATCATCAAGTCACCACTGCATTCAAGACTCCTCAGTTCAGTTACTCAGTCGTGTTTGACTCTTTGTGATCCCATGGACTATAGCACACCAGGCCTCCCTGTCCATCACCAACTTCCGGAGCTTGCTCAAACTCAGGTCCATTAAGTCAGTGATGCCATCCAACCATCTCATCCTCTGTCGTCCCCTTTTCTTCCTGCCTTCAGTCTTTCCCAGCATTAAGATCTTTTCGAATGAGTCAGTTGTTCGTATCAGGTGGCCAAAGTATTGGAGCTTCAGCTTCAGCATCAGTCCTTCCAATGAACATTCAGGACTGATTTCCTTTATGATTGACTGCTAGCATTTAGTTTTCACAAATGCACTTTGATTTTTCCTCCTTAATATGACAAACTGAAACACATGGCCTTCTCTTGATGTGTACTGTTGCTGCTGTTGTGGGTTCAGTTTGGAGAGCCTCTTAATCAGTGTGTTGCAGTGTTGGAGAGCAGCACCCCAGGTCGCACCCTAGACCAGCTTGACAGAATGTCTAAGGGAGGCCCAGGCATTGGCCTTTTTGAAACTGCCCAGGTGTCACTAATGGGCAGCCAGGCGTGAGGGCCACTTCTGAGTCTTATATAATGTATCTGCAGGTGAAAGGTCAGGGTTCTTAGCAAAATCACATGCTTCTGACATTTCATTTTTCTTTCCGTGGCACCGATTTGGGTGCAATTTTGAAAAGGATTCAAGGAAAATGACTTTTTAGAGCTCACTGATTGTTTGTCAACTTGATATTTTCACCTGTTGGTGCTGAAATAGCTGGTACAGCACTTTGGTTTTGTCTTCCCTCTGTGGGGACTGTGCGCAGGCTGGAACTGTGCCGATGGTAATCACGCAGCTGCAGTCGGGAGGCTGTCTGAGCGATGTCCCAGGCTCACCTGTGCTTTCACTGTGGGAGTGAGGGAAGTGATGGATGCATGCTGCCTGCTAGGGCTATGTGAAGTCAGTGGAATGCTTTCCTGACTAACCTGTTTCCAAGAATAGATACTGTAGTTGTTGTTCTGGAAAGGAGTTTTCTAAATAAGTTGTATTCAGGGAAAGCCTGCTTCTGTGGGACTAATAGCTCCTTGGTATTCGGGGGCTAGGGGCTCATCTTCCAGCAGGGCTTATTTAGTTCAGAAGCTGAACCAGCTCTCCAGGGGTGCTAAGCTCCTGGGAGGTGGAGCAATGCCATGCTTTATATGAAGTTTCTAAAATTCTTTAAAGAAGATGGTCTCATGGGGTGCTTAGAATCAACTCTTTGGAGCTGAGGAAGCTGAGCCTCATGGGCAGGGTTTTTTTTTTTTTTGCTCAGTCCCTCAGCTGGTTCCTACTGTTAGACCACAGCCCCGGATGGTTTACCCATTGGTTATCATTCAAGAGGCTAGATGATGCATGAGAAGGTTTAAAGAGGTACTTCTATCAAGTTCAAGCCTGACTGATTGCCCAGCTCTTTTACGGCAGACACTGATCTTAAGAGTCCAGTTCATACATTTAATCAGGATACCTTTTTCCTTCTATGGAATTCAGAAAGACCTATTTTTTTTAATTGGAGTAAAGTTGCTTTAAAATGTTGTGTTAGTGTCTACTGTACAACAAAGGGAATCGGCTATATGTATCCATATATCCCCTCCCTCTTAAGCTTCCCTCTCACCCACCTCATCTCACCCCTCTAAGTCAGCACAGAGCGCTGAGCTGAGCTCTCTGTGTTATACAGCAGCTTCCCACTAGCTTTCTGTTTTCCGCATGGTAGTATATATATGTCCGTGCAGTTCTTCCTTCCCTTCCCTCCTTTCCCCATAACCATGTCCATATGACTGTTTTCTGTGTCTGTGTCTCTATTCCTGCCCTGCAAATATTTCATCTGTACCATTTTTCTAGATTCCATATATATGTTTAATATATAGTATTTGTTTTTCTCTTTCTGACTTACTTCGCTCTGTATAACAGACTCCAGGTTCATCCACATCACTGCAAATGACCTAAATGCTAACTGCTGCCTCTTGTCACAACAGTTGTCCTTCAAGGCCTTGAAGAACGCCAGTCTTTCTTTGTTTTTACCTCTGTTACTTTATCAAGAGTTTAAGGAATCACATTATAATGGCCATTGATGGGATGGGCTTGCCTGGTGGCTCATATCATAAAGAGTCTGCCTGCAATGCAAGAGACCTGGATTTGATCCCTGGGTGGGGAAGATCCCCTGGAGAAGGGAATGGCTATCCACTCCTGTATTCTTGCCTGGAGAATCCCATGGACAGAGGATCCTGGTGGGTTACAGTCCATAGAGTCGCAAAGAGTCTGACGCAACTGAGCAACTAACACTTTCATATGAGTACTTCTGCCCCAGTAGCTCTAATTCTTACGGGATCACTGCAAAGTTTTCTCATCATCAGTACTCTGCCATACTCTGCTTTAGATGTAGCCAGAAGCGACTTAGCAGCAACTTGTCCAAGGTCTCAGACCTCAGTGTTAGCTTGCAACTCACCTATGCCAAATGAATAAATTCCCTCCAAATCGTGAAATGGAAAGGTCATTGCAGGGACACGTACTTATAGAAGCAAATTCTGTCCCCAATGTTTGGTCTTGGAGAGCTTTTTAGGTTGCCTCCTTGGTTTTATGTATTCATTTTTTCCTCCTTGGTTTTAGATTTGGGGTCTTAGATTTCTATGTCCACAGGATTCAATGTACATGACCTAAGAGGCAAATGGAGGTGAGTTCTGCCTGTGAAGCAGAAGATTTAACTCTCCCCTCCAACTCCTTTCTACTTGAAGAGTAATATACTGACTTGACATGTGTAGGCCATTTGTGAATCAATAAGCCTGGTACTGTCACTCTGAAAAATTGTTGTAAGTTCTAAGAACAAATGGAATGGTTTAAAAAAAATCTTGGGGAGAGATATATCTGATTTACTTTAGAGAGAAGTCGAATGCTTTATAACCTGCTGATTACCATAATAAAACATTTTCATTCTTTAGAGGAACGTAAAATGACAATAGACCTTAAAATACTATATCCAGTACCTTATTTCTGGTGGAGGCTGATTTAGGGTGATTCAGTTGTGATTTGCAAAGAGAAACTACCTGTAGAATCTAAATTTTAAGGCTAATCTTCAGGCACAAACCATAGCTTACCTGCATGGAAAGGTAGGGATGATTTCCTCTCTCTGATGGTACCCCCTCCCCCCACCTCAGATAAGAAGACAGATTCCAAGGCAGTTCTGATCGGAGATGCACTATCTCAGGAGCATTAAAAAATTCACTGAAGTAGAGCTGATTTACTATATATATGTTCTTTTTCATATTCTTTTCAGTTATGGCTTATTACAAGATATTGAATATAGTTCCCTGTGCTATGCAACAGAACGTGCTGTTTATCCATTCTATATATAATATTTTGCATCTGCTAACCTCAAAGTCCCACTTCTTCCCTCCCTTACACCCTCCTCCTTGGCAACCACAGTCTGTTCTCTATATCCGAGTCTGTTTCTGTTTCGTAGATATATGTTCATTTCTGTCACATTTTTATTATTTTTAAGGACTTTTACTATTTAAAATTGTTGATTTATTTGGCTGCATGGGCCTTAGTTGCAGCACACGTGGTCTTTGTCTCATCATGTGGGATCTTTTGCTGTGGTGCAGGGACTCTCTAGTTGTGGCTTGCAGACTCCAGAGTGCATGGGCTCAGTAGCTGTGGTTGTGTGGGCTTAGTTGCTCCTCAGCATGTGGCATCTTAGTTCTCCCACCAGAGAGCGAACCTGTGTCCCCTGCATTGCAAGGCAGATGCTTAACCACTGGACCACTAGGGAAATCCCAATTTGTGTCTTGTTTTGTGTTGTATTTTAGACTCTAGCATTTTTGGTTTTATCTGTGTAGGATGTTGGGCACAGAGAGGGCTGTCCTGTTATATGTGCCAAGCTTGGATGGTGGGTATGATTGGTAGGTAAGACAACCCACTGTGCTTTGAGTAGTTTTGGTGGTGGTAATGGTATCATTCCTAAGAAATTTGCTGCTGAGGGCTCAGGTCCAGAAAGTGCAGCTAAAGTGATCCAGATAATAGTGTACCTTCAGTGGGAGCAGGATGCTCAAGAGACGAGGAGTTTGCAGTCAATTTCAGACAAGGGCCTGATGGAGTTTTGATGAAATTCAGCATCATAGTAAAAACTGTCAGCAGGGTGAGCACAAGCTTGTCTGTCAAATTAATGAGCGCTAGGATTAGTGGGTACCCGAGGAGCTGAAGGAAGGGAGGCACAGTGTCTGTTGGGTGTTAACCCAAAAGGCTTATTACCTTGGTGCATCAGATATATCTAGATCTGGCCATGAAGTGCTGTTGACAAAATTTTAAATGTTTGAGGTGTGTTCCCTGCTATCCATCTGGCCATCATCTCATTCTTTCCTTGGCTTGTTTTATTCAATAAACATTATCTGAAGACCTACTGTCTGCCTCTTTTAGGCACTGGAGACTAAAAAAGGAACATTGGGCAGGTACATGTAAATATTCTTCATCAAACTCAGTCCAGACAAAATCATCATTATTTCTTAGATTTCCATTAAACATAAAAAAATAAAACCAAAAAATTGCTAAATCTCCCAGCCCTCAAAAAGCACTTAACAAAATTAGGAGTCACTATAAAATGATGTGGGTAGGTGTGCAGAGAGTGAGAGATGGATGCGGCTTTATAGGAATGCTCATTGGAAAAGACTCTGATGCTAGGAAAGATTGAGGGCAAAAAGGAGAAGGAGGCAGCAGAGGATGAGATGCTTAAATAGCATCACTCAATGTACAAGAATTTGAGCAGACTCCAGGAGATAGTGGAGGACAGAGGAGCCTGGCGTGCTGCAGTCCATGGGCTCGCCAAGAGTCAGACACAACTCAGCAACTGAACAACAACAAAAAGGTTATCCCAGAAAGCTTTCTGGAAGTGAGGAAAAGAATGTCAGCCATAGCCAGTGATTTTGGAGAGGGACGACGTTTCAGCCAAAAGATGAGAAAATCCTTGGAGAAGGCTGGGAGCTGTACTTTGGAACTCCAAGATGTTCAGTGTTTCTGGGGTATTAGGGGTGGTGGCCTATGTGAGAGATGAGAAAAAGTGCCGGAGGTGGCGAGCCTTTCTAGCTAGGGGCATCAGTTTGGATTTGATCCTGAAGCGGGGTTTAGCAGTAGATTCGCAGGTCACAGTGCATGATCTGGTAGGAAAGACAAAATTAATATACTTGTGGGGAAAATCACCCAGGAGTTGAGGCAGTCCCAGTACCCCTGTCCCTAATGGAATTTCTGAAGGAAGATGAAGATCGGAGATTTCCCTGACCTTCGACATGCGGCAGCTCAACTCTGTTGTCGATATGTGCTGTGATCACAGTTCACTACAGAACAGAACTGGACTCTGTACCTGCCCAGGTGAATGGAGATTCGCAGGCTTGATGAAACAGGCCATGGTTTGTGATGTCAAAGTTAAGAGTTGCAAATTTTCACCCAGGCTTGCTGAAATGACTTATTGGTGGTTTCCTGGCCCTCCTGGTGTGGGGCAGTGGTGAGCAGTGCGTCATGTGGGTACAGATCAAGCACGGGTCTCTCTGAGTAGATTTTTGTAGCTGTGTTGTGGTAATGAGGTTCATTGAACTTTTTTGTGGGTTTTGGTGTTTTTATTATTTTTTTTGTATTTTATTTTTAACTAGAGGGTAATTACTTGACAATATTGTGATGGTTTCTGTGATAGTTGAACATGAAACAGCCACAGGTATGTACACATATCCCTCCCTCCCACCTCCCTCCCCATCCTACCCCTCTAGGTTGTCACAGAGCTCTGGCTTTGGGTTCCCTGCATCATACAGCAAATTTCCACTGGATATCTATTTTACATATGGTAATGTATGTGTTTCAATACTACTTTCTCAAGTCATACTACCCTCTCCCTTCCCAACTGTGACCAAAATTCTGTTGTTTACGTCTACGTCTCCTTTTCTGCCCTGAAAATAGGATTCAGTAATAATCTTAAAGACAGGGAGAACAAGAGCTTCACAGGTTTTTGTGATACTAAAAAGAGATCTAACACTAAACATCTCACCCAGTGCTGTGCTTGGTGACAATTGACTATTGCTATTATTGCCTACTGTCTTGGCCAAATTTCACCTTTCCTTCTTGGTCTGTTAGTTTTCGCTGTCTTCTGTTTGTGGCCTGGAATTTGCCCTGTGGGTTTTGGACAATCCAGCTTTTCTAGTTTTGACCCTGAATGCTACTTGCAAGGACAAGCCTACGTGACTTCTTTCCTTGGCCTCATCTCACCTGAAAAACCGCCCCTGCTGACACCCCCCACCCTCCAGTCACAGGGATCAGCCTGGGATCAGCCTGCTTGATTGGAACCATATTGGCCCAGGTGCCTATTGGGTTTGTGTGTTGGAGTGTAGGGAGGGTGGGGAAGTTTGACAGGGGCTTGAAATGGGAAGAGAATGTGCTGAAGACAGCACAATTGATAACGTCCCCTTTTATACAGAGGATGGCTTCTTGAAATGCTCTGCAAACATTCGGTTTTCCTGGCATCATATTTTTGTTCACACCTGTGTATGTACCGTAGTGAAGTCTGTCACTCCCTGAGCCTGTAGACATTATTGTACAGATGTTTACTATAACTTTAAGGATATTTGTTTCCATTTTGCATTGAGCCTTGATTGTCAGTGTCTTTCAATCTCTTTGTGTCTTGTGGCCACTTTAGATGCTTTGCTAAGTTGTAGATTATTTGTAAACAGTCTGTTTAATATGCTGGGTGAAAAGACTTATTTAGAGGAACTCTGGTGAATCCCTTCATAAGAAGTAAAGAGTATTTAGGACTTGTTCAGTGCCAGATTTGTCCCGGCAGTAAGTCCTTTCTTGCCTCCCATTGATTTGTAAGATATCCTTTTCGAAGTAAACATTACCTCCATTTTCGCTTTTCCAGTCTCACACACGTAGTATGTACTAGGATTCTTTGGGTTGTAAGCAAAAGAAAATCTGCCACAGATTGATTGAAATGGTGAAGGGTATTCAGTGGTTTTGGGACTAAGAAATAAAGTGATGGGATTTGCTAGAGATTCATATTGGCATTAGGGATCTAGTTTAATCTCTACAGGACCCTTTTTAAAATTAATTATTTATTTGGCTGTGCCAGGTCTTAATTGTGATCCCAGTGTGTGGGATCTTCAGTCTTCACTGTGGCATGTGGGCTCCAGTTCCTGACCAGGGATTGAGCCCAAGCTCCCTGCATTAGGAATGCAGAGTCTTAGCCACTAGACCACCAGGGAAGTCCCTGCAGGACTCTTTCAGCTCTGCTCTTCTCTGTATGGGAGGCCTCACCTTCATTCTGCCTTCAGCTCATGGAAGCAACAATAGCCTCAGAGTTCTAGAGCATTCCATCAACCAAGGAAGAGCCAGCAACTTTGAACCGGCACTGCAAGCAGAAGTCTTGAAATTCACAAGGGCTGGACTGGTTGAGGTCATGTGTTTGCCCTAAACGGATCACTGTGGCCAGGGGAAAGGATTCCATTGCTTGTTCTGACTTTAGAACACATGTCCTGCAGCTGAGAAGTGATGTCATCTTCTTGAGAAGCATAAATACAAGCAGAGGCTGTTTGTTAGAAAGAAGTGAGAAGGAAATGAGTTTTGGGAGGCCATTCACTGGTGTTCACTACACAGACAGGGCTGGCGTTTGTTTTCTTTTTTGTTTTTTGGCTGCTCTGGGTCTTCACTATTGCCCATGGAATTTTTCTCGTTGCAGAGAGTGGGGGCTACTCTCTAGTTGTGGTACGTGGGCTTCTCATTGCGGTGGCTTCTCCTGTTGAGACCGTGATCTCTAGGTGGATGGCTCAGTAGCTGTGGTACACAGGCTTAGTTGCCCTGGGGCATGTGGAATCTTCCCGGAACAGATATTGAAACCGTGTCCCCTGCATTGGCAGGTGGATTCTTAACACTGGACCACTAGGGAAGTCTGAGTGCTAGGGTTTGAACATAGTACTCCGTCCAGTTCCAGAACCTTGTCATCCAAATGATAACTTCCTTTGAAGCTGCTTCCTCTAGGATGATTATTAACTGATGGCTGATAACCCTCACTATCAGTGTTGTTTCTCAGAAAGTCTCAGGCCGTAGTCCTTTGCGTGTCACTCTCCAGGAGTCTGACTCAGGTTACATGTCTAATTGTTCAGAAACTCAGTATGCTCAACTCTTAAATAAGAGGTTTGGTCTAGATTAATTCACCCTGTATATACTGAGTACCTGTCATGCCAGGTTCTATGTCAGGGATTACAGTTAAAACAATATGTAGTGTACACATGGCCTCTGCCCTTATGGGCTTATTGGAAAAGATAAGCTTTGACTAAATGATAAGACAGATGTAAGATGGAGTTCTGACAGATGCCTGGCCCTTAGAAATAGTTAATGAAAATAATCACATAAATACATACTTTAAGCCATATTCAGTTCTACTACAGGGAGCTAGGAGAAGGCAATGGCACCCCACTCCAATACTCTTGCCTGGAAAATCCCATGGATGGAGGATGCAACCCTGGTGGGCTGCAGTCCATGGGGTCACTAAGAGTCAGACACGACTGAGCGACTTCACTTTCACTTTTCACTTTCATGCATTGGAAAAGGAAATGGCAACCCACT